>NW_028262391.1:45905421-47307921 GCF_047370975.1 Nipponia nippon
ACCCATGTCTACTGAGGGGAGACAGAAGAGGGGAAGAGAAGGAATAGAAACTTTTCTTTAATTGCATGCTGAAATTCTTTCCGAACACAGTGCATGCCATTCTCTTCTGATACACCGATGAATTTCCATCTATATTGATTGTAAAAAAATCTTGAAAAATGGGTGATATTAAAAACTTAGAAAATTAGAGTCCAAGCAGACTTCTCCTAGGGAGCATTTGGAGTCAGAGGATTTCTTGATAGATGTGGGAATGGCAAATGGGGGGGCTGTCATATGGATAGAGCATTCTGACAGTGTCAGTAAAGATTTTGCTTTTTAGAACCAAGTTTATAAATGATACCTTCCAACAGAGAAACAAGGTAAGAATACTTGTGCCTGAAGAGTATGAGACAATGTATGCAGTGTTCACTATTAACTAGGGTGATTTTATTTATGTAGTATTGA
Organism: Nipponia nippon; assembly: GCF_047370975.1. Classification (NCBI taxonomy): domain Eukaryota; kingdom Metazoa; phylum Chordata; class Aves; order Pelecaniformes; family Threskiornithidae; genus Nipponia; species Nipponia nippon. Next base: position 45,905,866 of record NW_028262391.1, read on the forward strand.
TGATTTGTCCCTACCAAGAGAGAGAGAAGTAGGGAAAGAGGTAAAACAAGTAAGATTGGGGAAAATACAAAATTTAGTTTATACAAATTAAACAAAGCTTAATAATGATGAACTGAGCATAAAAATTTTTAGATTGATTAAGACACAGATAAATTAATCTCTGGCTCCACTGGAATTCTAATGGAATTACACGTAACAATTTTTTTCCCCAGGAAAAGAATTAAAGCAGAAGCTCTCTCAAAGGAGAAGAAAAATATCAAAAGAAAAGCAGCATTTGACACTGAGAAGAGAAATTAAGTCTTGTAAGACATGGGTGTTTACATTCATGACAGCCAAATCTGTAAGCATGATTGTAAATATGACAGTCATGACACTCTTGATTTGCATGGTTAATATTAGTATTTAAACTCTCTTCCACCTACAGATCTTTCACTATGTACAGTCATAAATTATTAGGCCTCACTTGCAGCACAGCTGCTTAAACTTGAAATCACCAGCCATTCCCGATTTACTTATACTTGAACTTCAACATTAATGATTCTTCTTGCTTTTAAGAAAATTTCCTGACTTGTTTCAATATAAATCTTTGATGTAAAACACTAAAAATTAAGCAAACAGCAAAGTAAAAAGATCTAATCTAACTAGCACCTCTGGTGGACAAAAACCCACCCCAATGTAATTATTTAAATAATATAATTACCATTGCAGGACTGAGCAACTAAGTGGTTACATTGTACGTTAGTTATTTGTGATTGATTACCTTTCATAACTCTTCCATAGTTTCTACTTGTGAGTAATAAGGCCATTAGTAATATATAGAAATATATCCCTCAATCCATTAAATACATTTCTAAGTGTTATTCAATGAGGAAACAAACTGGTTTGCTACAACTATGTGCCTCTAGCATCTTGCATCTGGATTGTTCAGATCTTCTAAACCTTTTAAAATTGTGAGGGATCCTCCAGGCTGGATTTCTGTTTTATCATTTGGCATCAATGAAAGCCGGTAAGAGAAGGTTTGCTTATATATGAAATAGGCTTTTAACTTCAAGATAAGCAGTAGGGAGACTGACTCAGCCAGTGACTCTTAGTATTTTTACTCCCTGTTTATATGGAGTACTGCATACTGTTTATAAGATGCTGTGGACCTTTTGATAAATCTTTTGACTTAGTTTTTAATACTTTCTTATTAAAAGTAGATAATATAGGAAAAAAGTTGTCTGTAACTTGCTTTCCTGAAAATTTAAGAGCCAGTGGACTTAGCCCAATAAATTATCAGAAACAGGGAAATATGTCCTTGTAGGTGTTTTAGGATTAAGTGAATGCAGGGATCTTTTCCAAGACAGCCACTGTATCCCACAGCCAAGGGTCCTCGGGGAAGGCCTGTTGCAAATGCTGTAAAAAATGGATCATTGCAGGGAAGACAAAGTCTGACCATGTCATCTTGGAACCTGAAGCTACAAGCCCTTTTTCAGGACTGACTGCTCATAGTGTGACAGTAGAAATTCTCGTAACAAATATCTGGGGTGAAGGGATCCAGGAGAGCAGGGGGGAGAATGGACGTCTTTACCAGTGAGATTGGCTTATGTTGTTTTAAATGGGTCTGAAACTTCAACCACTGTGTTAGTGATGTAATGTAAGTGTCAGTAGTAGATCACTAAATGATTTATTTAGTTGGTGTTACTTTCAACTTTGCAATAAAGAACCTACCCTTAGCTACCTTCCTAGATAAAGGTAGTTCCCTCCAAGTTCACGTTACAGACATGGAATACCAAGTGGGGAAAAAAAAAAGGTAGGTGATTATTGTTTTCTTACACTACAGAGCATGGAGATTAATAATAGAATTTAAAGGTGCAAGAGGTACAAGAATATTGGGAGTGAGGATAAGAAGCCATTGCTGGAAATCTGAGACTGTTTCTCTGCTCTGTTGCAGATTAGCTCTGCATTCCTGATCTTTTGAGTTCAAATAAATTCAGCCAGTAGCTGTATACAGCTTTCTAGGACAGAATTTTTCTGTAGTTACTGATACACAATTTCGCAGGAACTTGAAGTAACTATACTATTTATACTCAAGTGGATGCAATCTTTAAGCCACTGAGACAAAATTATAACAGGATTTGGTGTTGATATTTGATTCAATATTTAAGAAGAAAAATGCATAAGAAATTATTGATAGACTGTTAAAAAATAATCAAAATTGCATCATTGTCAGCTACACTTAAGTCTTAATTGATCTACAGGATAAACCTCAAGTTCTGTCAGGGAGAGTTCATTTATAATGTATTAGATATTACACTTGTTTTATGAGAAAAGCCTGAGAACAAGAAGCAGAAAAACATCTCTGCCAGTAATATTTACAACTCAAAACACATTTGAAATTTCAAAGCAAGAGGCATTCTTAATTTGTTTTTAAAGCTATCTGAAAATAAAGCACATTTTTAGTCTGTCAAGGGTAGCCTCTTAAACTCTGTCTAGAAATAGTCCAGAGCATTTTATTTTAAATGACAGATAATTCATTTTTCTTTGTTTTTGCCCACAAAATATTTACACTTTTTCTTCTCGTTTTAAGTGGATAATGAATCAATGTAAGATGTTACTGTCAGTCACAGAGACTCAATCCTCCTTTCTTTCTCATTATAGTTAAAGAGAATTTGGAGTTCTCAGGAACGGCACGCCTAAGGTATTATTTTCAAAAGCACATAAATTATTAATGTTCCTTGACTCTATTTTTAAAAATAATTCAGGAACCTAGGTGCATTCTCAGGCGTTACAAAAAATGTTTTTGTTCTTTTTGATGAAATGGACTGCCGGTGTGGACAGTGCCATTGCAGAATTAGACAGTATTACCAGGATTATAATGTCAGCTTCCTAATTATCAATTAAATTTATTATAGTTTGCCTAAAGCAAAAAATACTGTGTAGAACATCAGAGCAGAGTTTTCCCCAGTATTTCTGTGGTATGTTGATAAGTAAAAATTTAATTTTCCAGTGCAAATAAGTGTGAAATTAACTACATATGAAACACTTTTTTTAGAGCAGAAGTATCTTTATTGGCTACTTTAAAGTTTACTCAGCAATCTGTTTTAAAAGTCACTTTGGTTAGGTGCTTACAGAAAATAGTGCGGTGGGTTAATCCAGTTTGCAGGCTGATTTCCAAAGAAATGCTTAATAAAAAGAATTTCATGCAATATGCTATTAGAGCTTCATTTACATTAATAAGACTCTGTTCTCAAACTATTAAGCTACCTTCAAGATAAAAAAAAAAAAGGGACTCACTGTATTCTGCATGTACAACCACAGCGATTAGTTTCTGCTGCTCTTGTACCCTTCTGAGCTCAGTGTGTACGAGAGAGAAAACATTGTTTTCCTCACAGCTGAAAAGATGTCCTGTCATCTTGCTGCCATGAAGTTCCCCTCAAACAAAACAGTAAAATCCAAAAGAGAAGCCGATAATTTGGTTTGCTGTAGTTGCACTGCAGTGGCACTAGGTGCTGTGGAAATTAGCCCAAGGTTTCCGAGAACCGAACTGACTGAATTCCGTGTTGCAAAGTGACCACAGGAATTCTGAGTGTGTGTACTAACGTTACACAGATTATTCATATAATAATCTGAAAATACCAGGGTTGGGACTGGTGCTTGCCATATGAAAAGAGGCACATGTAATTTGGATTGAGCCATAAATTACTTCAGCACTTTAGAATCTAGTTATCAGTTATCTGCCATTAGGAATATAGAATGAACCGTATGAGATTAGAACACTGTTCATATCTGTGCTACCTGTTGTCTCTGGACCTTTAAAATGGTGAAGGAAAAGCACAAGAAGATAAAACTGCAATTTTCTACTGCTAGGAAAGCAAATGAATGGATTGATTACAACCCTGTGAAATTCAGAGAAGCTGACTTCTGTTTTTCAATAAAAACTAGTACATTGTATGTTGTGAGGAATAGTTTGGGACAGAGGAGCAAATAAAGAACTTTTAGAACTATATCATGGTACTAGATTTTTGTAATTGAGGGGTCCTTTTCGGGGAGAATCCTGTAGAGCAAGACTGAAACAGAAAAAGTTGGCTTCATCTTATTTAGCAACTCTTAATCTAGATGTATGATCAGCTCATTATAATTTCCTCTGACTGTGGTGTATTTTTTGATTGTGCAGAGTGTTGTGTTATATGTTGTCTTCCTCAGACGTGGGAAAAAAACCCCAAACCAAATCAAATTACAATATCCACTTTAGTAGATGATCTGAGACGTTTACTTAGCTATCACAGTAAAGTAGGAGGAAACCTATCTTAAGATCTCATCCAGAAAAAGGAAATGTTCAACTAGAAGTGGGTGAACTGTAAACACCATTGTTTATTACTGCATGGATTACTGTTTTGTGTTCAGTTAACAGCCACAAAATTATTTTAAATATTATTATATTTAATCAATTTTGAATATTTGTTTTTATGATTTAAAGAGGGGAAGAAATTGCTAATAGTAGATTAAACTAGCAGAAAGTCATGTAAGGTCCGATGGATATTTGAAGTGTATACATATCTTTAATATTTACTTACTGAGAGAAGTGGTAGCTTCCTTCTTAATTTTAAATCTTTACTGCAAGAAATTAGCTAGGAAAGTATTGGTGTGATGCAAAAATGGTGAGTGAGATTATTTTACCTTTGTTCTGCTGGAGGTCAGTATAGCTGATAATTGTCTCTTACTAATTTTAAAATCGGCTTGTCATTTTTCCACTGATATAATAGCTGTAGCTTTTCAGCAGTGCTTCATGACATGAAAGAAAAAGGTCTTTACATATGTTTATATGCAAATAGTTAATAGACAAAGTGCCAGCAGCAGATGCCAAGAAATGCGCTGACCTTTTTGTGAGTTTTGCAAGATCAATAAACTTCTTGTTAATGTGCACTGGAAATAGCTTCTTGTCTGGAGCTTGTAACAGTTACTTTTGGCTTCAGGGAGTTAAAATTCACAATTATGAATTATGCTAGATGGCCAGTTACCTATATTATCTGCTTTAGTTTCTCCATTTTTGTTTATTAACTGCCATCTTGCACTGTACTCTAAAGACAAACTTCAAGATCTGTAAACAAAAATATTCCTGGCAAGTACAGGCATAGTTTTAATTTTTTTTTTCCTCTTTCATCTTTCTGGGGGAAAAAAAATCCTCATGCTTATTACTGGGCAACTTTGTTAATGACTGGCTGTAGTACTTTTCTAGTTCTGTGTGCAACAGTTAGGCTTGATTTAGTTCGCATGATGTCAGTTTTGGAAGTCTGTGACCCATAGGTAAGACTGCAAAAAATTTGATCTCATTCTCGAAATGTGTGCAAAAGAGATTTTGTGATTTTAGAATTATAAGGAAAAAAAAACACCCTTCTAAAAGAGAGCTAAGCTAACTTTTACTCATGGGATAAGGTAAGTGAATGTGTGGGTGTGTTAACTATTGCAGCATTCAACTTATGGCCTTGTTGTAATTGGTAGAGCTAGCTATTTGATTAATATCTTATTGTGTGGATTGCTGTATTTAACAAACAAACACTGAGATGGAATTGCTATTAACCTGTTGTTGCTCTGTTACACAATTGAGTTAGTGGGAATGGTTATAATTCTTAATAAAACCTCAACGTTACAGGTTTACCAGCAGCTAATGTACATCTTGCTCTATGCAACCACTAGGTTTACATTTGAGCAGGTAACATGACATTTTTCTTCTTTATGTACACACTTACGATAGTTCCGCCGTGCATATTATGGTGTTATGGATTTGTTAACATGCATCTGGAGAGTTGCAAGCAAGAAAAAAGTAATTTTCTCTTAAATTTCGGTAGGTCCAGCACTTAGTGTGTAATAATGTGTTCATAGTGCCTACTAACAGGAACTGATATAAACCTGGTTTCCTGTTTTCTAATAAAGTTTTGCGATGCTGAAAAAACAGCTTTCATCTGGAAGCTGAATACCTTTCCCAGTTGGTATAAAAGAAAATCAAAATCCTAAATGAAATAAGTAAAACTATTGAAACAGGCCTTGTGGGTCACTTGAAGTACTTCATTTAGCTGTTTTTCAAGTGTCTGTTTTGGAAGTTGACTTTCTTCCTTCTGCTGAAGTTTTAAGTATACGTTTCTTCCCGATTTGAACTCAGAAGTAATTATGATTCAACGTGAAAAACTTCATTTGAACAATATCAGAAAGGGGTTTTCAAATAACTTCAACTTTTTCCTTTAATAATTGTTTAATTTAGGAGATTTATTAAAACAGACTTTGTCCTGGAAAAAGTTGATTTCACAAATTGTAAACGTCCAGTAAAAATATTTCTTTGCTCATTTGAAAATGTTATGCTGATGTTAGTCTGTAAACATTAACTGAGACCTGCATCTGTGCATCAATTTAAAAAGGACTTAATTCCTGTTCACATTTTTATCATGTAAGAAGGGATGAATAAGAGAATGTTGATAATACAGTGTTCGAGATGTTACAGTGAGAGGAGTTGAAGGTATGCACTTTTATTGGATTGTGGTGATTCTTAGCTTGCTGTTAAGGCAAACTTTCCAGCTTACAGGTTGCAAATTTTTAGAAGCAGAGGTTTAAGGGATATTTTGTTTGTGCTGCCTTTGTTTACATTTGTTTGAGTCCACCCTTTGAAAACAACCAACTAACCCTCTTACAAGAATTAGTGAAACTGTTCTTCTGCAGTGCCTTTGGGATGCTTAGCAATTTCTACAGGAGACTTTCCCAAAGGACTCTTGGTCTGTTCTAGTAAGCAGTGATTTGGTTAGGCCTTTGTAGGTGGTTTGTTTTTTGTTTTGGTTTGGGTTTTTTTTTTCCCTTGGGTGTTGACATAGCCTCTGATTTTAGCCACATATGATAACAAGCCCATGTAGCTGTTGAGTCAACTTGATAGATGTTCTCTCTAAACAGGGCTAGCCTTAGGATTATATAGTACTACAGTGGATTAATCCTAGTTATTTAATTACCATTTTCTTAGGAAGTATAACTGTATTAGCTCCGTATTTTGGACACTTATGCGGTTGAAGATAATGTTTCCGGAGCATTTTATACTATTGTAGGCACATGTTGGGTTTCAGCTTTACTAGCATTTAGTTAAAGATTTTTTTGCACTAAAGGATGTCTCAAGGCTAAAGTTGTGACAGTCCAGAGGAATGTGGAGTTGATGGTAAAAATACAGATAGTCAGCATTCAGCAACCCAGAAGTTTCAGCTTAATCATTTGCCTACCTACTTTAGCTTGAGATAGAGATGATCTTGAAGGAGGGTAGTATAGGCATTTGAATTGAGCCTGCATTAATAGCCATTTGGAAGTCTTCCAACTCTATTTAAAAGTAGTCTATTCTCATCAGATACTGTAGGTTAACTATCTTTCATTGTGCATGGTATGTCTCTTCAGATCTTCACTGTATCTGATACACACTTGTAAAAGATGAGTGAGTGGCTGTGCATCTGCTTAACAAAGCAGTTTTCTGACTTAAGTTTTCTCTAATGTATTTTTTATTTTTCTTTTTGCAACCGATCTCTGAAATACCTATATGGCATTTACTTCAAGTGTTATTTATTTATTTATTACATAACATAAGCTTTTTGGCTAGCTGTGTTTATCATGTGAACTTTACAATATTTTTTTTCTTGTTCTTTTGCTGCAATCAAGAAGGAGCTTAAAGAAGCCACTGCACCTGTGAATCTCCCTTTGAGGCACAGACGTTTAGAAAATTCTAGCTGGTGAGCCACTTGGTGATGCTGGAAGTATAAATAGTAGATTTCTTTCTTTGAGCTGAGCAAACTGTCACCTCAGGCACCCTCCCTAGAAATCTGTAGAATTTAATTTTTCTTTCTTCAAAAGTTGTGTGCATCTCTGGTTGTGAAGGTATTAATTGGTTGCCTTTGTACATCTTGCAGCCTCCCCAGGTTCACAGGAGAGCTTGTGAACAATAGTCTTTCCCATTGTGTGCATAAGTGGCCCAACCTGCTTAAAATCAAGTGTATTGTTAATTTATTGTAGTCTTCTCTCATTATCACACTCTCTTCTTTTGCTTTTCTTTTTTCCTTTTTTTTTTTTTTTTTTTGGTACAGCTGAGTTTCCTGGGTAACTCTGTATTTAGTCATGTATTGTATGTTTTATCTAATGTGGAAAAAAATCTAAATGTTAAAAATATAGCAAAAAAAAAATCTATTATTTTAGGGCTACCATTTACTGAGAGATTTCATTTCCATCTCCTGCCCTTCCACCTAGACCGATGTTAAGCTTTTCAGAATTTAGTCGTTTGCTATTTTAGTCTGCAAATGCAAATGTTAAAAGTAATTATTATGCATTGGGCAGCGTCTTCTAGACCTGTGTGCTGAAGGGAATTGCCATGGGTGACCATTTGAAAACACATGACTCACGACCCAATGAGGTCTAATAGAAACAGATTTTAATTTGCTTAACTTACTGCTTGTGGATAAAGCCAGGACTATATTTAAGGTTAGTTTTAATGTTCTACAAAACAAAAAAGTAAAGCTGTTTTATCTTGTAGAAGTGGTTTTTTTCCAGGCTGTGGTCATCTAAGATGCAGTAATACAACAAACTGTTTGTAGTCTTTTAAGCATTGAACTCCAACTTGAAATCTGTTACTAGCCCCAGCCTTATCCAGAGACTTCTGCCTAACTCAGAACCAAGCACAGGGTGTTTACTGTGGTGGCAGGAATCTTTCTGGTAGCTCTATGCACATCATGCTAAATATCTCTGTGGAAATACAGGGTACTCCAAATTTCAACCCTAGATTTGGACGTTAACACACCCGAAGGCTCTCTGCAAAATTTAATATTAACCATAGGGCATTTGGGTTCCTTGCTCCCAGTCCTCATCTGTAATCAAAATAGTAGTAATGATAAACAAATAGGTGTCTTCCACCTTTAATTTATATTGCTAAATTTTCTTTGTTATGGTGAGTACCCCTGAACACCATAGAGAATAAACCTGATATTAAAATATGCTTGAATTAAAAATAAATAAAATATTAGATTTTAGCTTTTTTAATGTAAAAGAGACAAAAAGTGCACAGAAATGCTGATAAGTAAATTATATAAACATTTTTATACTTATTTTGTATGAAGGATTAATATAACTTGTAGACAGGAATTGTTTTTCTTGGGCTGTTAATGATCTGCCATTTTGTTCCCTAGATTAGTTTTCAAAGGTCAAAATGCGATCAATTATCCATTAATTTGGATCCCTTAATTGGCTTGGTTGTGCTTGAAAAGCAAAGCTTTCTGTTTTATTTCTATTATATAGTCTGAAAAAAAGCAGAGGAAAAAAAAAGATTCAGATGATGTTTAGAAGAACATTATGGATTGATACGCAAAATGAAAATATGTACAGATACATTCTTGGACTCTTTTCAGTGATATTTTCAAATTCTTTCCATTAGACATTGAGAATTCAGGAATACCAAAATGTAGTGTCCTTCCTAAGTCACTTTCTGAAGGAAAAAAAGAATTTGAATAGATTCCCTGCATTTTTGGGGACTCTGAAGGAAAGCAGTAGGTGAAAAGCAGAAGAGGAATAAGAATAACTGTAGAGTTTTTTGATTCATACAGTGATCTAGCCTAATGTCTATAAAAGATTTCCATTGACTTGAACGGGAATTGGATCAGACCACAATGGCTGTTTATAGCACTTCCGTGCCTGAAATGTGGTGGGTGATTTCAGTTAAGTAATTAGAAAAAGAAAACAAGAGTTAGTATTTCTCTTTACGTTCCCTACTCTGTCACAGATTTAGTTAAAGTTTGGATTAAATATACAGCTATGTCAATTATTTTCTGGTTAAAAATGGCAATAATACAATTTACTGAAGTAATAGAAATATTGGAAGGCTTATTTAATAATATATATTTATATGTAAATGTTCAGTGAAATTTTCATTAGTAATCTTATAATTTGAAATCATATTGTTTATATTTCCCTATATATTAAGGAGATGCATCATTTTATTCACAGTTTAAATTCACATAGCTAATTAAGTTCTTATTCTATTTTTATCTTCAAGGTAAAGAATGTAGAACAGTTTTAATGTCAAAATTATTTTGTATTCATAATTAGTCCTCTCCTAATAATTCTATTAAAAATTTAAAGGTCTGGCTTTCATGTTAAAAGAAAAATCAGCATTCACTATGACAGGGTTGAGAAACTGCTTTTTGGCAACTGGACAAGAATATGTAGTAGTAGAACCGTCACTGAATCTATTATGTTTAGAGATGGTCACAATATTGTTCATATTTTCTAGTAGATGGTATTCAGATTTCTTTCTTTGGCATTTTAATGGGTAACAAGCCTTCGTAAGTGACTTGGAGAAACTAGCAATAGCAATTTCTTCCTTAAAAGCGTACTTTTCTTGCGAAGTCTACTGACTCTGATTTTATTAGTGGGATCACAGTGCTGCTCTTAATGTGGTGCTAGTGAAAGTCAAGTCTTTAACATGTCTGTGCCAAAATATGCTTGTATTTCTAAACTGACCTTTTTAATCCTCATAGTTTTATGAAATAGTCCTTTTTTTTTTTTAAAAAACCTACAACTTTATCTTTTATACTTTGTCTTCCTCAACATCTAATTGTTACAGGCATGTTCATGGTTGTCCTCATGAAGTGGATATTTCTGCCTCATTACCCACAAGCTATGTGATTTTGTTGTAGTATCAAAGAAAGTGAATATTTTTCCCCCATGTCAAGGTGTTTAGGAGACAGATGTTCCTTAAATGTTAGTATCTGGAAAAGATGGTTTCTTCATTGTTTACAAGTCTTTACAGTTGTTACAGTATGTAACCAAGAACTTTTATTCTGTTACGTGTGATCACTGAATAGGCTGATTCAGTGGTAGCAGTGTAAAGGTTATCTTACTGTTCTCTTTACTTACCCACTTATTGCACTGGGAGATTATTCAGGTGCACTAAAAATAGAAATGTTAGTTTTCACATTTTTTTTTCATTAAGAACTTCAGGATATTTTCATCATAAAATTGTACTGATTCAGGAAATTATTACAGAGAGTTTGGAGTTGCACTTTAAACAGTAGAGTAGACCGATTCTTTAAGTATCTTATAGTTGATGGCAAAGATGTCTTCTATAAGAATAATAATAAACATGTAAGTTTACTGTATTAAAAATGAACACCAAAATAACTTTTTATCCCAAATGTATTTCACGTTCTTTATATGTTTCCAAAAGAGTATCCAGTGATGCTTATATTGCTGTTAAAGAACATCTACAGGGATTACTTTCAGCACTTCAAAAAAATAATTGCTCTCTAATCCAAGATTTAGATTTTTCCTGTTTTTGATTTAATCTTTTATAGTTAGAAGGCAAAATATTTTGTTTAATTAAAGGGACCTGCTTGTTTGATGCATTTTTCCCTTGAGACTGGTTTAAAATTACTGAAATACTGAAAAACTCTTTGGCCTCCATTGACATTATATAAGCACCTTTTGATTGCTTGTTGACAAAGATGACACTCAACAGGCTGTATTCCTTTATGTATTATTTATGTTAATATATGTTTGTGTAAATATACCTATTTTTAAGATGAAAATTATTGTTGAAAAAGGAGAATTAGTATGTTATAGCCATAGCCTGCAGTGTATTTAATTTGCATGTTGGCACATTTACCAAATATTTTCAAAAACAGAACAGCATATTAAAAGTTCTAAGAATCATGAAAGGGATCCATTTACCACTAACTCACGAAATCATACAAAAAAAAAAAAAAAAAAAAGGACTACAGCAATCTTGTATTTTCTTTACATTTAATTGCTTTTTGTATCCACAGATTTTGCTCAATTATAAATTATTGAGTGCAGTATTTTAAATACAAACCTTTGAAGTATATTTGTGTTTATTTGCAAGCCTTGAATTTGCCCTAGGGAAGAGGAGTTTGACCATTGTCCTGTGCTGAAATTTCATATCCTTTGTTTTAGATCCAAGAAAGCCTGTTGTACTGCATCTGACCGCCATCTCTCATCAGGTTCAGGAATATCAGATGGATTGAAAATACTCTACTTTGTGTAGTATAAATTTTACTCACCCTTGTTTTGTGTTGTTAATCTGCCATGTTATTTTGCCTTAGGACATCTTTAACCTCAGAGGAAATACACAATATTTTTCTGAACTGCAGATCCATTTAAGGGTAGGTGAATTATAACTTATGCTAAGTTACATGTATGGTTGACTCGCAAATAAATTTATACATGCATTAGAGAGGATTTTAATATTAATCCTTCAATTAGTCTGAATATTAGTCTTTTTTTTTAATACACTATTGGTGAAAGTAGTTCTTTGCGGGTAGTTTCTGGGTAGTTTCATGGATAAGATGGATATATCCACAATAATGACTTTTGTATAAGCTTCCAGGCACACACTGAAGTAGGTCTTTTTTTTCACATGTATGTCCTCTCAAATACACTTGTGCACAGATATATTTGCCTGACAAAAATATTCTCAGACTTCACTTCACAGCAGGAGGTGGTGAGCCAAATGTTTAGAATGCAGTATATATGGTAGTGACCTTAATACTACATATCCAATCATAGTCCTTGGAGGCAGGTAAATATAACTGAAAAACTGTGTATTCACGTTGGGCTGCTGATACTGTAAAGGAAGTGCAGGCCTGATTTTTCTCAGTGATGGAGATTCTGGGGAATGGATATAGGGCTTCAAATGCAAATTAATCTTCTTTATATGCGGATAGCAACTTTTATCCTTGGTGGCCATTTCCTGAGAGGAAAGAACATCTGTCAGTGCTGATAGAATCATGTCTTATCTACTAAGGCCACAATCAAGGGCTCTCTGACAACATTCTTCATGGCCTGAGTAATCTACCTCTGTGGAAAATCTTGCAGGTTTAGGAACAAGAGCAAAGTTAATCTCAGTTATTGGAGAGGTTTCTAAGATGTTGGCATTTGTCTGGGGGGGGGAATAAATGGAACCTTTAAACTTGAGGTTTGTAGCCAAAACTCTAGTTGAATACGAAAGTCCATTGGAATTTGTGTCTTAAATGTTTCAGGAATATTGTAGCCATTTTAAAAAAAATATATTTTTTGAAATTGGTGTGCTGAATAAAAATTGATACAGTTTTATTTTCAGGCTCAGAATTTCAATGTTACATAATTGTTGTTTTTAAATATTTCCTTTATAACATTTCCCCTCATACGTTCTGGGCATTGTATCCAAAACTGAGGACTAAAATGCGTACTCTATATATGTCCATATACACCCATATATAGTGTACGACTTAGTATTAACAGGATTTATCATAGGTCGTGGAAAATTAATAAAAGCCCTGTGGAATATGAAATGACAGCTTGTTTGCAATTTTTAAAGCCTTAAACACTTGAAAATACGATGGTATAATTATGACAGTGTAATTACTAACAGACATAACTATATTATTGTTAAAATGTGAATATATGAAACTAAATAGCTGCAAAATTTAAGATACTGTATTGGGTTTGTGTGGCAAGGATTTGGTAGCGGGGGGGCTACAGGGGTGGCTTCTGTGAGAAGCTGCCAGAAGCTTCCCCTATGTCCAACAGAGCCAATGCCAGCCGGCTCCAAGATGGACCCACCGCTGGCAAAGCCGAGCCCATCAGCAATGGTGGCAGCGCCTCTGGGATAACATAGTTAAGAAGGGCGGGGGGCGGGACATGACACACAAAAACTGCGCAATTGTAGCCAGAGGGAGGAGGGCGACTATGTGAGAGGAACAACCCTGCAGACACCAAGGTCAGGGAATAAGGATGGGCAGGATGTGCTCCAGGTGCCGGAGCAGAGATTCCCCTGCAGCCCATGGGGAAGACCATGGTGAAGCAGGCTGTCCCCCTGCAGCCCGTGGAGGTTAACGGTGGAGCAGATATGCACCTGCAGCCCATGGAGGACCCCACGCTGGAGCAGGTGGATGACTGAAGGAGGCTGTGGCCCAGTGGGAAGCCTGCGCTGGAGCAGGCTCCTGGCAGGACCTGTGGAGAGAGGAGCCCAGGCTGGAGCAGGTTTGCTGGCAGGACTTGTGACCTCGCGGGGGCCCATGCTGGAGCAGTCTGTTCCTGAAGGACTGCACCCCATGGAAGGGACCCATGCTGGAGCAGTTCGTGAAGAACTGCAGCCTGTGGGAAGGACTCACGTTGGAGAAGTTCGTGGAGGACTGTCTCCCATGGGAGGGACCCCACACTGGCTCAGGGTGTGAGGAGTCCTGCCCCTGAGGAGGAAGGAGCGGCAGAGATGATGTGTGATGAACTGGCTACAATCCCTATTCCCCGTCCCCTGCGCCTCTGGGAAGGAGGAGATAGAGAATTCAGGAGTAAAGTTAAGCCCAGGAAGAAGGGAGGGGTGGGGGGAAGGTGTTTTTAAGATTTGGTTTTCATTTCTCACTATCCTACTCTGATTTGATTGGTAATAAATTAAACTAATTTCCCCAAGTAGAGTCTGTTTGTCCTTTGATGGTAATCGGCGAATGATCTCTCCTTGTCCTTACCTCAACCCACGAGCCTTTACTTATATTTTCTCTCCCCTGTCCAGCTGAGGAGGGGGAGTGATAGAGTGGCTTTGGTGGGCACCTGGCATCCAGGCAGGGTCAACTCACCACAATATGAAGTTTTGAAGTGTATAATGAGTATAACAGAAGATAGCACCCAGTGGAAGCCCTTAGCTAAAGGGAAGAAAAATACCTAAAAATTATCTTAATAACTTTGCTTTTCCTTCCAATGCCAAATAATTCCTTATTTTCCTTATTTAAATGAAGACAGACAAACTCTTTCACTTTGATAATAACTCATATATTCAATCTTTTGTATGTGTTGTAGCATAACTGTTCAGTACGTAGGTAAGCACAGCATTTAGGATTCACTTGAAAGTGTTCAGGAAGGATAAAAGCTTAGTGAACTAATTCAGGAAAAATCATATTTATCTGAGCCAATTTTTGTAGGTTCACATTTTATGATTTACTTCTAAGCTGCTAAAAGAGCTTAAGAAACCTCTTCCTTCTGGTTTCTGTGATTTTATTTATTTATTTTTTATGTGCTGCTTAATCCTGCCTGAAATTTGTGCAATTAATATTGAAACAAACATAATGGGTATTGACTATGACAAACCTAAAGATGTGTGAGATTAGAAATGATTATGTACCTCACAGAACTGTTTAATACATGATAATATTAGTACATCACCCAAAGAATTTAAAGATACTGTATAGTTTTCTGCAAAATAGAGCTGATAATGTGCAGTAGTGTTGAAGTGAGTGTTGAGGGTTTCTAGTATTTTGTCAGCTTTAAAAATGTTCCAAGCCAGTTACACACACAAAAATAAAAAATTCAGTCTGTTTACTATTCAAAGTCAGTTGTTATTGGCATGAAAGGTACTTAAATTGTGCAGAGGCTTGAACTGTGGCTGAATCCTTTATGAAATCTCTAGGGAGAAAACCATTTAGGTGTAAGAAAAACATCTGATGCAGTTAATAAACAACCAGAAATGGGCAGTTTACTGTGCCTATAGACTGATACCTGGAAACCTTTAGCAAGACTTTGTGCTTAAGTCCCATGTATTGAAACATAAATGTGCTCTTCCATGCACATATGCACAATCACAATTATGCATTAGTGACCCCAAAATACAAGTGTGTGAATGTTTGCTAACATTAATTAAACGTACTCTTACACAACAGAGCTTTACGTAGGATGAAATAGTGGTCTGTGGTAAGTGGGCAAAATGGATATGCACATCAGTTCTTTTGGTACAGTTATATTTCCAAAAACATCTTCCATCAGTGGATGATTTTGATAAGTAGACCTATGTTAGGAGTTGAAATGAGGTCAACAGTCTCTTTCCCTCCACCCCCTATTTTAAGTTAGTAACACAAGCTTAGTAAAAGCAGAAAATTAAGCGGTAATAAACAGTACTTGAGAGATCTGGGAAGAGGAGGTTCCGCCTTAATGCTGCTCTACATTCCTTGAAGCAGCTTAATAACTCAGTAGTAGTCGAAGTGTAAAATAATTTACACTTGGTTTTGATGCCTTATCTTGGACATCATTCCTAAAATGGCCTTTTTGACATCCAGGGACAAGCTGTCCATATCTGATGAGTCTTCCAAAGTATTGGTTAAAAAAATATAAAAGTGTTTACTGAAGTCCACATTTGTTAAAATTTGGGAATGGAATTGGTCAGGATAGTGAATTACCACTGTGTAGGTGTAAAAGAAACAGAAAAATACCTGTTTTATCAGAACGTATAGCACATACTACCATTGAAGTAGGCGCCATTTACAATTTTAATTGGGAGGGAGATGACTAAATGCCAACTGCTTTCAACTGGCTTGCAGCTATCTTCTTTCCATTTTAAACTGCTATAACAACTTGATAAAGATGTATAAAACATGTGTCTGTTAATTATCGTTTTTGTGAGGCTGCTTCTGAATATTTCCTTGAGTTGCCAATTAACTATATAATCAATTAATCAATATCTGTAATATATAGGAGAGAAAGCATTTTTTTTAGTTTTTTTAATAGCTTTTCAGATTACCAGTTGTGCTTACCATCATATTTGGTATACCTGTTGAGAAGTGCCCAAGGTGAGCCACTTGCAACTTTTTGGTGAAGGTCTGTGCCATCTCAGTCACCAGCCTACTCCAGTAGTTCTGGAGTACCTACTGCAAGCTATGTTAGTTGTCTACATGTGTATTAATTGCTATCGATATGGTACAAATTTTTACAAATGGACACATCTATGAGAAAAACTAGGGTTTTTTTCTTAGTTAGAAGGTTTTAAACCAAGGCTTTAAATAGAATTCTGACCAATTAAGAATTTGTTTAATTCAATATGCAGGCTTGATTTGTAACAGATGTGAGATGCCTTGCGCTATAAGCAAAAACAATACTAATCAAAGATGGAGAGTTTTTGTCAAGGAAAATCCCCTCCAAACCTCAGTTTTTAAAAACTAATTGTGAAATTAATGTCGCTATTGCTCCTTTCCAAAAGTATTGTCAAGAGAAACCCATAGTTTTTGTTACATCTTGTGAATTAGGTATGTCTTTTGTTTCAGAAATAGACAACTACGATTTTTCAGTGCTATCTGTTCCTAAAGAGATTGAATATTTATGTCATTTTGTTATTAGGATAGACAAATTATGTGTTCATTGTTAGTGATATCAGGTGTGGTCTGACATTATTTTGGGAGATATGTATGTAGCTTTTGTGGTTTGTATGTAAAAGTTGACTAACTGCTGCATAGTGAAGAAAAGTACTTCAGAAATTTTAAGGTCTTAACTAGAAAGATGAAGAGACTCATGATGTATACATTTGCAGTCTTCCCTGCCAGTCCTTCTGTTATGATCTTGTATTTAAATTTACTCTCATGTTTTACACTACCTGTTATTTTTTATAAATGCTTCCACATCATTCAAAATCTCTGCCTATGGAAGCATTGTGGTGGTGCCCAGTGGACTATTTAATACTTTATATTAACTTTCACGGAGTAACTTTTGTGATCATAAAATACTGTTACTCTGTACCAGAGTGCTACTCTATATAGAACCTGAACTTTTTTTTTTATTAAGAAACTGATAGATTGAAATGTTGAAGTGTCACCTTTCCAAAGTAGAGTGTGTTGTTTGTAGATGGCAAAGTTCTCCAGAAGCTTTGCAGTGTGTTGTCTGCTCTTTTCCAGAGCTATTTTCAATATCTAGGCTAGTAATACCAGACATGCAAAGATAATACTTGAAGTTTGTGCTCTTGAACATTGTTCAAGAATTTGCTGAATTCTTGTCCACATAAAAATAAATAAATAAAATGCCAGTTTTCTGGAATCCCATCACAGACTTTTTTGTAATTATCAGCACTTGAGATTTTAGCTAAAGCTGTACAAAGATTACATTAGCATAAAATGTTGTGTTCTTTTGATTGAATATATTATTTGAGAGAAAATATTCAGCAGTACTAAAGGTAGGAATAAGAAATTATTACCTGCCAGGTGATAAATAGTACTCTGTTGATGAGAAATATTTTTAAAAAATGCTAATTGCTCCGTTGAAGTTGACACTTAATCCAGTTAAAAATATGCCACAAATCCAGCTTTGAAAATTCAGAATATAAGTAATGGGGCTGTTTGAATTGTAGCAATTACTGGTTCCAAATTAGTGGGTTCTCCTTTAAAATTTACTTGTCACATCATATTTTGTCACATCATGTAGTTCCACTTCATTACACATTGGCATATAATCCTGATTGGTGAACTGCAGTGAGATGATCAGAGTCCCACTTTGACTTTGGTGCTTCTGATTGAAAAGAAACCCAAACACTGCAATGCAAATAAAATGTTTTACTGATTACACAGCTACATTTCATAGCTTTTATTCCAGGACCTCTCTGCACAGAATTTCTTTCACCTTCTTAACCCCTCATATGCTCCTCATGAATTATTCTACTTTGTTTTAAAAGTCTACTGTAGTTACTGCATATTTAAAGTACAGTGGTGCCTGTTTGAATGTAACCCTATCTTGCCATTATTAGTGCGTCTCTGCTACTGATTGGATTAAATACAAATGGGTTTATCAGCTTTCCCCCAAGATGAAAGTACCAAACATCTGACAATATTGCAACTCATAGTGATGTCTTTTAGTGTTTAGCTGCTTCTGAAATTAGTGATGCAGTGACTGTACCTTTGAGAAATTTTCTGACTATCTATAAACCTGAGAAATACCTTCCTATACAAGGTAAACAGAAATTCTTTTATTTGATGCAGCTTCCTTTGCTGATCTAGAGTGGAGAAAATTTTACTGTATGTAAAACAGAGAACAGTCCCTTAAGGAGTTCAGCTGTAGAACAGTATGTCTTTTTTTGTTCCTAGAAAGGGCCCGGAAGGGAAAATATTGGTGGGATACCTCTATTTCCTTCTTTTTTCAGACCAGTCAAAACTCCTGTCCTTAAATATGGAAGTAAGGCAAGCACAGAAAGCTTCGGGGGAAAACTTGGTGTACGGCTGATTGGTTAGAAGTGTTTTCATTTTTCACTGCTCCATATTTGCTCAGTGAATCTCCTTTATGGAGATTCTTTGGAAAAGGGTCACTATATAGGAGTTTAATAGTAGGCAAAATCAACGCCTGTTGTTTTTGCTTCTCTGTTGAAGTTTTTAGGGCTGGAATGCAAAAATGTAACCCTTTCCTTAAGAGATGGTTTGTGACACTGCATTTGGATGCAGAGAATTTATAGAAAGAAAAAGGGCTCTTGTGGCTCGTTAAAAAAATTATTTTTGGCGTTGATTTTCCTACTGTTTTGTCTCTCTTGAATTTCTCCACAAGTTTTCTTCTTCTCATAAAATAATGAATTACTGGGCTTTAGACTTTCAGGTGGTAAGATCTTCCACATTTCATGGAGATGAGGAAATTGTGCTCAGTGTCTGAATTTTCTGCCATGGTGAGAATGTCCCACATTTCAGTATTAACCCGCAAACGGCATACATGCAGAAACCGATATGAATGCTTTTGGCCCCTATCCCTCACTTGTTTGTTTTGTGGAGATTGCAATCAGCATTCACCTGGCTGCTTTGCTCTCCTTGGTACAGGAAGAGACCTCCTGATATTAGGGAATGTTGACATAGCTAGGTTGGCCTGATGGAGCATTTGATGGCTAGACAGAGCTGGCCAACTTAAAAATCCGGGTTTATTTCAGGATCTTGGTTTCTTTAAAGCTCCACATTAACTAAGTTATGCCACATAACTGTCTCTTTGTTGAGTACTTTTGTGCCACTGTAAATATCCATGGAAAAAATGCTGCTAATATTTCAGTTCAGTTGTGCAAGGTCAAAGAACTAAGACTTTTCAATTGAGCACCTGTGACTCTGGCATTTACTGGCAAATGAGGATCTTTCCCATGTGACTTGCATTGAGATTCTCCTTTATGTATAACTGGATACCTAAGAGTTCACCAGTCTGTTTTGAAATTTCTTGTTTGTTTAGTAACAGTCGTGTTCTAAAAAAGGGACCTCTTCTTTTCGCAGAATGGCTTTTATACGTAAATGAATGTCTGTAATTGGTTTCTGAGCACAAACTTTTCAGTAGCTGAAAACTGTTTTCAAAACTGTTTTGTGTGTTCCTTTTTCATACTTTGAATAGTAGCTGGCAACTGTTTTTTGGTTTTGTTTTCGTTTGGTTTTTAAGTCTTTCCTTTATTATTTCAGTATTTATTTTTGGAGCTGAATGGGAATATTTGAGAATCTGATGATTTTTGATGTAGAAATTAACAGGCAATATAATGTAAAAGTTATTTCCATCAGTAGTAAAGCTACTTTCAAGGCAACAATGGATATTTCTAATCTGCAAAAGAATGTGTGGGACAGATACACTAGTCATATTACAAGTTTAGGGATGGTAAGACAAAGCTCTAAAGCAAGTTAAATTAGTAGGTCCATAAATTTAGGTGACTGTCTAGACTGCCAGTACCTGAGCTGATTGCTAGACCTCTTTCAAGGACTTCTGCATCTGCTGTAGTTTTCAATGCAGACGTATCCTGAGAGCACAGGAGAAACCTCAGTACTCACGGGTGTGTTCTCTGGGTTGTATTACTGCTGAACCCCAGCGGCTCTGGGACTTTTTGTGGGCGTTTCATGTTTTGTATGCTTAATTTGGAGTACCAGTAAGGAGGAATGCGGCACAAAATACTGGGCTTTTTTTCCTCTGAACTTGTGGTGGGTTTTTTTTTGTTATTGTTGTTGTTTGTTTGTTTGTTTGTTTTTAACTGGAAAACCCTATCTGATTACCTAATTGAGACTAGCTTCTTTCATCAATGTTTATGGAACACATGGTACAATGATTATAGAGAAATAAGAAATTATAACAGATTATGTTCCATAAGCATGGCTAGTGATTTATGCCATGTACAATAGCAGTAGTATTGAATGTGCACTGCTGTCTCTCTACCCTCCCTTTCTCTCTCCCTGCTTTTTGTTTTGTTTTTCTTTCTTTTCTTTTTTTTTTTTTTAAACGGAATGTGTGTATGAACCGAGTGAAGCCTCCTTATGCTGTAATTTAGATACAGGCATTTTTGGTGATGAAGTTTTAAATAAGAACATTTACTCTGGCAAAAAAAGAAATGGAAAGGAAACAAAGACATTGCCCCATGTGTACTGTATAATGAGTTGCTGTCCTCATTTTTCACTTGAAACCAATCGTTATGGTACTGTAGTGAACAGTGCCTCATCTATACATATATATCATTTTTCCAAAGGATGCTCTAGAGACGATGAAGATCAATATGAATTCATTTTTTCTGGTAATGGAAAATATTTGAACTGTTCAGTTATCAGGCACAAAGATGACTTCTGGGGGTATCATGCTTGTGTTTCTACCCACTGCCCTGAAAATTCCAGGCATCTGTAAACCAACAGCTTCTTGTATGCCTTGACAAGTATTCTGAAGAGACCAGAGTTACTTACACTGTTGAGAAGGTAGAATGATACATGATTAGCAGAA
Organism: Nipponia nippon; assembly: GCF_047370975.1. NCBI lineage: Eukaryota > Metazoa > Chordata > Aves > Pelecaniformes > Threskiornithidae > Nipponia > Nipponia nippon. The sequence goes on from NW_028262391.1 coordinate 45,927,352, forward strand.
AAACAATTTTCCTTAAATAGACCCTATGCTCAACATATCTGCTAAAATTCAGCTGTGTTTTGTTTACTATTTATTTTAGAGCTAACAATATTTGGAAAAATGAAAGTGGTTTCAAAAACCCATATATGAAGTTCAAAATACTTTCAACATACACACTGTAAAACAGATAAATACTACGATGGTCACAGAGTAGAATTATATTTTAATAGATGAAGAGAATACAGAGGTGCTAAGATATTCAGTTTACAAGTAACATGCATAAGCCCTAAAAGAATTGTTTTAATTACAAGATATGTTACGTTCTCTACTACTTGCCTACAATATTATCTTGTTAATTATAAACATTTGGAAATAGACATATTTACGCAAAGATATTTCTATTGGGAAGACACTTTCAAGCTACTTAGAAACCTCAAAGTAGGGCATGAAAGAATAATACAACGTTTAAGTAGAAATGCTGACAAAATCTGAAGTACATTACAGTGGGGATAGAACAAGTAATTGCTGTGTTACCGTTATGAGGTTTGGACAATGAGGAAAAGGGAGACAAAGAATAGAGATAGAGACTAGAATTTGAAGTCCTCTATTAAGCTCAGTGCCTTGTAGATGAAGAAAACACTGTATGGCTGTTACAGACAGTGTAAGTGTAAAACTACATTTTAACTTTTAAAGCCAATCAAATAATTTCTAATAAAGTTCCTTGAAAAGTAATAGGCTTTTTAAAAAAAAAAAAATCTTTCCATGATCAGCTGCTGAAAATTAGTGGCCTAAAGACAATAATGCTTGACTGTCAGTATAGATCAACCATAATGGCTGTTTCGTATGTCAGTACATCCAGGATGGATTCTTTGTATTTTTTTAATATCCTTGGCATATGTGATTTCTGTGCCAAATAGTTTGTGAGAGATGCTAATTTTATCAAAAGTATTCCATTTTGAAGTTGCATCTCATTTAAACCTGAGCTCTATATCAAGCCTGTATCTGGTAGTGAAGGTGGGAAACTATTTATTTATTTATTTATTTATATATTTATTTATTTATGTATTTATTGTCTGTCATGTGTTGAAAACTTCAGGTGGGCTTTTAAGGGAATTTTAGACCTTAAATTGTAATGTGTTTAACCCATTATCACTTGATTTTTTTATTTTTTAATTTTTTTATTTTTTATATTTTGTAACTATACCTCAGCATTCAAGAAGTTTCTTCTGCAGATTAGTGATTATTATGTGGGATTTCCAAAAGTTTAGTTTATATATCCTTTCTTTACTACTCAGTGGAAGTTTAAATTACAAAAATATGTCTGTGAAATTACAATTTATCAGCTATAGGCTACTGAAGATGAAAATTTACTTGTGCCTACTTCAGAAGATCATCCTACAGCAGAGGGGGGTAACTGGCAAAATGTTAAAGTTTCAGTTTAGGTTTCAGAAACCTGAATTTTATTTTTTTATTAACTTCTAGCTAGGTAATGAAAGTTTCATAAACTAAACTGCAAATAACTGCCTGGGGAAAGTCCTATTTAAATCTGTAGTGGAGAAACAAGCTGAATGCTGTTCAAAAATATTCTAAAAGTCCGAGGAATATTTTCTGTCCAGTTTTTTGTTCGTTTGGTTTTTTTATTTTTTTTTCTTTTTAGTTTAACTGAGAAAAATCTGTAGAGCGAAGAAAGTAAAGTACTTTATTGATTACATTTCTTTTTTCTTTTTCTTTTTTTTTTTTTTCCTTCTTTTTTTTCTGGTTCAGAATGCTTTGAGTCAGGTTATCATTCTATATTAAACCCCTGAGAGGCTGAAAGAAACCAAACCAAATCTCATGCTGAACAAAGAAAGCCTTAAAAATTGTTTAAAGAAACAAAACAAGCAAAGCTTTGTTTCACTTGCCTCCATTCAACAAGATGGAGTTTGGCCTTAGGGCACTCAGGTCCTGATCCAAACCACTGTGGAAAGAATCCCTCATGGTCTAATTATCAGCAACTCTAAGCATTGAGAGTCCTTATTGTATGCACCTTAATGAGGGGAAATCAGGAGGATTATTACAGGACTGGCCTTAAAACATACACATTTTCTTTGAAAATGAAGACCTTTTTCTAGAAGTTCAGTGTATTTATTTTTCTGTTATTGCTCTATAATAGGAATGTAACTTTTATCAGCATTTGATGTATTTCTATAAAAAGTCTGAAAGGCTTTTTCAGACATTTAAAAGAAATACTTAGATTGGGAGGTGGGCTTGTCACAGACACAGGAAACTAGGTACTCAAAGTGTATTTCCTTAAAGAAAATTACATTTATGGATATTGACTTACTCTGTTTTCTAGAGATGTATGTATGTATTTTCCTCAATGACTCAAAGGGATTCAGTAAGATTCAGTAGTAAGATTCACTGCCTGGTGAAACCAGGGAATGTAAGCTACAGGAGATGGGAATATTGATGTTCTCACTTGAATTGCAACCTGGTTGATCTGCTGGGAAGGAAACACCTCCACTGTGGAATATGCTTCACCCTTGTGAAGTGGGCGCTTAGCTAAATAGCAAACTGTTGTCTAATGGCTGTACGATGACGGTCTTAGCTTGAGCAGCTAAGGATTTGCACAGGTTCTGGAGTTAAGAGAAAGCAGACTGTAATTGGTCAACTTGCATCTTTAAAAAGCTTTAGCCTCAATAGTTAGGTATAAAAGAAGAATGAAAGGACCAGGAGCAGCCATCCACAGCACTCACCTAGCTGTGAAAACTGGTTTTGAAGGGACTGAGTTGATGGTCATTATTAAGCGTTTTCCTATTCTGTCTTGTGCTTCATAGGTAAAGTTCTAACTAATGAGGGAACAAAGATTCGAACTGAGCTTGGGAAAGCATAATGACCTGTTCCAAGTTAAAAGTGATCATAACATCATTCACTGTTGACTCAGTTATATCAGAACAGAAATGCTTCCCTGGAAGTCTGTGCTTGTTCCCTATGCCTTTCATTCAGACCCATAGTAGACTGTATATACCTCTGCTCTGAATTCTGCAACCTGGTAGTTTGGAGTCAAAAATTTCCCAGGCTATGGTAAAAAGCTATTGATAGGTGACTGCCGCCAGAGTGGAGGCTGCACAGCATGCTCTTTCATCACAGAACCAGAAATAGAGAGGTGTAATATTTACTTAGTCCAAAAATAGTTGTATATTCTCTCTTCTCTCAAACTTCTGGTCCTATTTCTTTCTCAACACAGATCTCTAAATAGTCTGTTGAAGTGTCTTTGAGGAGACTTTCATATCAGAAGAGGATATCCTGGAAAGGACAACACATCACAGTGCCTCTCTGAAAAGTCATTCATGCCTCCATGTCTATAAATAGATGGAAAAGCTAAGAGTTTTCACTATTTTATCAGGGTATTCGCAATTAAATTCCACAGGCAATTGGGAAACTGTCAGATTTATATAAGCCTTCTATTTAATTAATTTCTACCAAAATATATATACTTCATATTACTTTTTCTACGAGTTTAAATATATGATGTTTCCAGTGAAAAATCTGTCAGACATTGTACCTGTAGCATTGGTTTTAAAGCTATCAAATGAGTTCAAAGGAAACAAATTTATGGAAATGAATTAGAGGTAAAAGGATTTAATTGCAGGTTTATTGAAAGTAATTGAAATTAACAAAGGCTATTGATAGAGATCAAAAGTAATTAAATTAATGGGAAGAAATTGGGTTTAATTGAGATTTAGTTGAGAATTACTAAAATTGAATGAAATTCAGTGAGAAAATTGATAAGCTGTCTGCTGATTTTTAAGATTGATATTAATGATTTTCTAAAATGAAAAGCTGTTATCTAGGAAAATATATAACAAAGGTATATGCATATGACCATTCATTTCTTTATTTTCTTAATGGGAACATTGATATTGTAATGGTGTCACAAATACTATAAAAATATTCAAACTATCTGAGTACAAAATATAATCTTGATAAATATAGATTCATAAGCTGTATGTAGAGAATAAAGAAATGCTCCATGCTTTTTCAATTTCTGTTATAATTGGTACTGAAAGAAATGAAGTATTGCTAGATATAGAACTACTGGACTAGTAATAATTCTCAGTATCATCTTTTAAACAAAATAATCTATCATGATTATGATGTGACATTTTCCAATGGTACTGCTTGCAAGGGCTATAAATTCTTCTTTCAAAGTGACCCTAGTCTTATATGGCAAATAGGAATACAAATAAGTAGTTTTGGTTATTTTAGAATACAAATATATATAGATTCTGAAAAATACAGGGTCTTTTTACTTGATAAATGGGGTTCTGAAAAGGGAAGAGAGCTCGTTACTGCTTTCTTTGTAGGAACCCATACCAAAAATAGAGGGGATTTGTGAAAGCAAGAGTAGGGATGTGAGCATAAAGTTACTTGGTAGTATTAGTATTTGTCTGAAAACTGGCTGGAAAAGTCATAGGAATTGAACTGCAGCAACTTTTGAAAGTCTGACATACCCCTGGCCCCAGTGGTTTGGGTGACGATGCCATAAACTGCATGGGAAAAAATGGGATTTCTTCTACCAGTGCATGACTTAAAGCTTCTTTTGGCCAGTAAGCCGTCCCAATTATCCTCACGTCTTGCTGGAGTGTTTTGTGTGGAGAGGATAGGCTTACTATTGCAGATGAATTTTCAGATGTCTACCGTATGACATTTATCCACGCTGTTGTGTATGAGTAGTGTGGGAGCCACATGGGAGAGGCGGTGATGTGAAAAGTGTTGCACTGACACTGGAGGACTGATGATAACACGTATCAGTTACACTGCTTATTCAAATAAATTCTTGCCATTTTCTGATTTAACACGTTTGTTTTCTCTAGTCCCTGTGTAAGAGGTGGTAGTCTTTGGAATGATTTATTATATATATATAAAATTAATATCTGGAACTGGAAGCTCAACCTCAGGCATGTATTATACGGGAAACATGTACAGGTATTTAGAGTTACATTGTCTATTTCTGGTTTCATAGGAACCCATATTTTGAAAAGCAGCAACTACAGCCATGGAGTACTTATTCATTCAGAAGTTGCCCTGATGCTGATCTTGAAGAAGGGGTTTAGACTATCTCTTCATTTTGTGTAAATAAATATAGTTTCATTTAAAATAATATGTTTTTGCCTTCTATGTGTTTATATTACCCCTTTCAAATATTTTCAGAAAACAGTAATTGGTAATGCTTCTAGCAAAAGAGACAGATATCAAAAAAACCTTTAGGGGAGGCAATTGCATAAAAGGATTCTAAATCTGCTTATATAAATTGGATTTTCCTAAGTTAATTCTCAAAATTAAGGTAACCATGCATTCTTCAGAATGAAATACCGTTCCAGTTTTGAAAAATACATTTCTATTCCCCTTTCAGATATTTTAATGTAGATATGTATAATACATATATGCATATGTAAAATATATATAACATAAATAAAAGCTGAAGCTTGTTAAGGATTGCATTTTTTAAGTAAGATTTTGATTTCAACTTGTACCTTGGAGTGTATAGATAAAAGAAGAGCATGTGGGGAAAGGGAAGTGTTACCGTGTATGTAATTAACAGGCTTTAACATAACAAGGAAAACCCATTAAAAATATTGGGGTTTTTTCCTGTTGTTCTATATAAATCTGTGAATTTGAAAATCTTTTCTAATTCTGATGTTCATTAAAAAAATGTAGTAATTTCTTTTGTAGGCAGGTTTTTCCAGTCTACCTGAAGTGTTGATTCACTGGCTAGTTTTATTTACCTAGAGCTCAGCCATTGTGAAAGGAGCATTAATCTTGCCTAGAAAGGCCTGTCTGATGTCAGTCAATTAATCAGAAACGTTCTGTAGAAGCTATTGGCTCGCAGTTTCAGCCAGTGGTAGATGATAAGATACCTTTTTTAGAAGGAGATTTTAATACGAATAGTTAAGGTAGTTATTAAGGTGTCTAATCATAAAAGATGCTATGGTTCTGGATTTTTTTTGGTCTTGTTAGGTGCCAAATGCTTTGTGACATTTGGTCACTGGAGTAGGATGCTGAATTCAGGGTTCTGCATTTTATTTCTTCTGTGAGGCATAGGTTTTCTCATTTTGTTGCACTACTGTTTGTTTCTAGGACATGTATGAAGTTCTGGTTCCCTGAATGCAGGAGTTCTTGCCCGTAGTTCAAATTCTGTTTTGATTAACTAACTTAAAAGGTCTCTATAAACTTTGCTTCTCTCAGTGGTTGTTCAGACCATATTAGATGCTTCCTTGCTGTTTCCTTTATCAGCTTCTCTCTTTGCTACCTCTGCCTTTAACACAGACATGAACCTTCAGAAAACAATGTGCAGCTAATTTTCTCTAGCCTAAAAATGACCTTTTTTAAAAAGAAAGTAATCTGAATCCTACCGTGACTCTTTATTAATACCCTCTGAATTGAATCTATCATGTATAAAGATGTTTTTTTTATGTTGTTTGTACAAAGACGACTTGGCAACTTAGAGTTACCTGTTTGATACTTATGTCAGTGAAAAAATTGTGTTCAAGAACACTAGGCTACTATATGTGTAAAGGAGTTTTCAGGGATTTCACGCAGAGAATGACTTTTAGCAATTCATGCTAATTGAACATGCTGCATTGAAAGGCACAAGTTATAATACTCAGTCTCATACAAATAAATGGTAAGAGTGAATTTGGTCAATAATAAATAATGTGTTAGATGCGTACGTTTATCTTCCAGTGATCATATTTTTCATGTTGTCTCAATGTCTAGAATCTTCTTTTTAATTACAATAACTGCATTTTTATAGGAGAATTAAATTGCTACTCCAAGAATACGGAAAGTTCTGTCCAGTGTAAGCCAAAAGAAAATATCCATTAGCTAACATTGAATCAATGTTTGTGTCATGGTATGACAAAGCTCATATCAAACTCTGGACTCTTCAAAACTGGCAGTAGTTACAGTAAATAGTTAAGTCTGGCCTTTTTTCTTTTTTTTTTTCTTTGTGTGTGTGGTCACTGCATGATGGCAAGTTTCATAGAAACCTGTGCTCAGAAGAGTGTCTATCTGTTGGTGTTGTTCCCTTTTACTATCTTTGAACTCTTATTTAAAGCCTAAAATATTTTAAGAAGGAACACATTAACAGTATAGCTCTTAATTCAGTTTTGTTGAACAGTAAATGTACTTCTGGTTTCATTTGTGTTTTTCCAGGATTTAAGCTGAGAAGGAATTGCTTTGCAATTCCAACAGATAATTTTTTCCCCTAAGAGGTTAACTTGTGATTTTTAGAATGTTCCAGGAAAGGCTGAACTGCTTCACTGTTGTTAGAGGACATGCTGGTGTAATACTAAAAATTAAACCTTGAATAATCAATCTGCTAATAGTTAGCATGTCTTATAATAATAACAACTATTCTACAGTTCTTCGACCAGCAGGTCCATTCATATAGAACACTCATTTTTCTAAAAAATACATGCATTTATATTTACCTTCCTGAGGATATCTTCGCCATGTCACAAGTACATAACCACTTCCTTTGAACTTCGCCGTATGAAATTGCTTCATATTTTCCGAACAGTTACAGTTCAGCTACGACTTTGTTTTTCATTCACAGACAGAAGGTGATGTAGGTCTTAATTTCCCAGCAAAGCTATACCTTAGTTTCTGCTGATTATAACATTTCTGTTCTCCTTTTAGCTGTAAAAGCTTCAAAAATAAGTTACCATTTTTAATAATAAATAAGCAGACTTGTGCAAATCAAAATGCGGATGAGTTAGATGGAAACTGCAAAACCTGTATTCACTGTGCCTTACATCTTACATGTGTATTTTTTTTTGAGGTAAGCAAAGCATTTGAATGTGAATTCAAGGGCAGTCTGTGCTCTTTTCCTGTTGCTTTGATCAGTCATTGCTAGACGTGCTGCTTCCTCTGTAATGTTCGTATATTACATTTGGAAACTTGTTTGATTCTGAAGCTCATAAATGAGTAAATGTTTATATTTTTAGATTAACTGAATTGTGAGAATTTTATGGAAGATAGCAGTGGATTTAGAAATACAGTTTAGAGCCAACAACCAACTAAAAAAAAGTTTTGGAGTAGGCAGCTATAGTATATTTCTGTCACATTTTATGCTACTTAAATATGATTTTCAATGAGTTACACCCAGGTGTAGGTTATCCTAAGCAAATAACTGATAGAGTTTAATTGGCATATCTAAGCTCTATATGTTCTGTAATTTAATTTCCGTTTGCTTATATAAAGTAAACCGAGAATCACAACCCTTTTTATTAGTACAGCCCACAGTTCCCTGTATCCATCTCACTTGGTTATGTATATGTTTTAGATTATGATCAAAAGAAAGTTGTAATTCTTCTAGCAATGCAATTTATTTCTTTCTCTCTTTAAATACTTCACTCTGTGTGTATGTAAGCTTGGGTTTGCATGTCTTTGCTAGGAATTTCACCCGTATCAGGTAGCGAATCCTCTCATATTCCAAAATGCAGAATGTTAACTTCAGCAGCTGAGTTAACTGTTAGTAACTTTCAGCTCTGGTGTGGGAAGGTATGCTTTCCCTTCATCTTTGAGTTCATCAAAAGAATCAATGATCCTCTCCAGATACGTTATTGGTTATTAGTAATAAACACATTGCTGCTTGTTTTTTTAACCTCTAAACACTGGCATGCTGAGCGAACAAATTAACTCTTCTTGCAGCAGGCTCTGTACTAACAGAGCTTATGGTTTGCACAGATCCAGTAAAGATTTGTTATTCTTTTACGCTTTAATGCTCCATCATTATTTACCATAAGGAGGGTTTGTTAACATTTTTTAATGTCACTCTTTCTCTCCTGTCTGGCCCCCTCTCAGCACAAATATGTTTGATATTTTAAGAATTCCATGAAGACCAGTGTGTGCTTTTTGGTACAGGTGTTGTTATGGAGAAGGGAGTATCTAACTGTCTGCAGTAGGTAAAACTGGGAATCCCTTTTAACTTTTACATTTAGTAAAACATGAAGAAACTCTTTGGTAGTAAGTGGTTTTTTTAATCAATATCCTCATAAAAACCAGTGTTGTCAGAAAATAGTAGAAGATGGCATGTTCATGGATTGATAATAAGATGAGCAACCGTTCAAGTAGGGGACATCGGCTAAAATCCAACAGTGTGATAGGTGGTGATAAAATCATATCTGGATAACTGTTTGATGGTCTTAAGGACATACAATGTTCTTACTCTGTTTCTTACAGATTAATAATTACTGTATGAAAATCCCTTCCATCACACTTCGCGCTAACGCACACCTTTATGCGGCAGCTGGAAAACAGAACCAGGTATGAAAGTGGAACCATCTTTCTACCTCTCTACTGCTTTTGTGTGCCTTCATCATAACTAAAGGGATGCTTGAGCTACTACTAAGTAGCAGAAGACCTACAGAATTTTTTTAAGAATGTCATTGGTAGTTGCAAACACCAGATTGATTTGGAATAATTCAAACCAACAAAACCTGCCATTCTAATTTTATTAAGTCTGTAGCAAAATGATTGTGATGTATTTACTCGTTTCATAATTCTGTTACATCTGCTTGATTAAACATTTAAGTAAATGAAAAAAGGATAAATAATTATTGAGCCTAACAAATGTATACAAGAAAAATTAGCTGACCTTCAGTTCCAACACTTTAGTTTCTCTTGACATTTCCTTTATTTTGAGCTATTACATCTGCCCTAGCAAACACATTTATAAGTAGTTTCACAAGCAAAGTCAACATTTAGTCAGACAAAATAAAGCTAACAATGGAATGATTGCTTGTAAAATGAAAATTATTTGGGTTAGAAGAGACCAAACACACTGTATGAACAGTAAGTATTGCATAGCTTAACTCACCACATGCCCAGAGTATTTCGTCTTTTATGAAAACATATGAATAGATATTTTATTTAGTGTGGAGTCCTGTACTGAAAGGTATAGAATACTTGGGAAATAAATGGTTTTAGAGGAGGATGGTGGGGAGAAAGATTATATGGCGTCTTCTGGAATATGTGCTGTAGTTCAGCAGCATGTATAGAGAAGGAATCTTTAAAATAACAGTATCATACAGAGGTATGTTTCATGCTTCTGTAATTAACTTGATTAACTCCAAGGCAACAGGTAATTACCTACTCTTTAAGTCAGATCAGTCTATGTCCAGATAACTAATAAAGCATTCTTAGGTATTTTTCAGAAATATGTTGCATAATGCATATTTTGTCCTGCAAAACAGGACAGAAGGGGTCTTTTTGTTAAAAAAAAAAATACTGTCACTGTTTTGAAGAAGGGATTCAGTTAAAATTTGTTGTCCTGCACCTGATTGTCTACATTTCACTTTTTTGTAGAGGATAGTAAAATAGTCTGTGAACTTTCCCTCTGTTTTAAAAGCAAGATAAGTAACAACAGGATTGATGATGCAGAACACTTTTGGAAAGGACTTTATGGCAAGTGATGTGAAGAATTACACCTTACCTTTAAATGCTTTATCTTACTGAAGTTTATAGTGAAGTTTACTCTCTTCCTCGTTACACTTAGCTTCTAGTTGAGCAACTGATAGTAGAAATACTGGATTTTTGTTAGTCTAAAGGTAATGCTTAGAGTAAAGTGTCAGAATTTAGACTTCAGGAATTCAAAATTTTTAAGTTTGCCTAGCCCCATACCAAAAACTGCACTACCGAAGACCAGAGGCATCAAACAATTGGCAAGTTAATTTAATATCTAGAATCACAATATATATTACTACATGCTAGCGTTAGAAATTATGTAGATTAGGGAATTTAAACAGTAAGTTTATCACAGAGGACATTCTTCAGATACTGACTTTGGTTTCATTAATAACCTTGCATTAGCTAAAAAAAAAGATACAAAACAAACCATGAACTAAAAATATGGAACAAGACATGAACTTAAGCTATTACTGTTTTCCTGGTTATATCAAACGTTATCACAGGTCACTGAAACACAGAATAGAACAAAGTTCTCCATGATCTTTTAGTAATACACACTTGGAAGACCTAATGCAATTGACTGCAATGTCAGAAAAGTTTGGAATCTGGTGCTTGTTATCTTCCACTGGATAGCAGGTGTTCAATCAAAGTTGTTAATGTATTTTCTGTGGATCTCATATACTTTAAAAGCAGGTAATTAGAATTATCCACAGATACTTTGTAACTATGAATAATTCATTTCCTGTGCATCAATAAAATAATTATTGCATATTATCATTCTTAGCTTTCTACTTCAATAAAATTGCTCACATCATGTCACTGTCATAGTAATGTGCCTTTTTATTTTTCATATTAATGAAAATTACCAGTAGAATGAGGAAAATTGTAATAAGATTTAATGTCACCTATAAGCCTGTTCTGTTGTATTGCACGGAAATGATAGAATATCTGGATTCTGGTTGATCGTAGATGGGTATTCTTGGCCACTTTTGAATACTTCCTTTCTAAAATAATTGTTAAGTGCTTTAGAGCTCTTGCTTTAGCTTAACTAACTTAATTCCCAACTTATTTTGTAAAATTCAGGGCTTCTTTACAGTTGTAAAGCTCTTTTTTTCTGATCTTGTTACTTTGTTTGTTTAGGAATTCACTACAGTCTTGATCCAGAATGATTTCACATATGAGTAATGCCGTATCCTCATTAAAAACATATCTATATTTTATATTAAGCAAGTGCTTAAATCCTTGCTGGATTAAGATCAACTTCTATTTGAATTTATTTTTAATGACTTATCTTTCAGGAAACATTTAATGCTCATTAGAAATTTTTATTTCAGATGAAATTTATTGTTTTTCCAACAGCGCTAGAAAAACCTGAAACAACAAAGCAAACGTTTTGGAAAAAAAAAAAAAAAAAACCACCCCAAAACCAAAAGCAAAACTAACAAACCCAAATCCATTTCTTTGTGGGAATACTTAAAACCACATTGGCTATAAAATACTTGGATTTTTAAAGGATTGTGCATTGTTTTGTTAAGATTTTTTGTTACTTTCACTAGAAAAATACCTACATCATTGTGACTTCATTGTTTTTACAAGGTTTAAAAGCATCCTTTTCAAGTCTGTGTAGTACTAGTCATGGAAGTTGCAATGGATTCTGTAATGCGACTGTCAGAGGCTTTGGAGAGACTGGAACTCGGGATTTGTATCAGCAAACCAAGTGCTATAGCCTTTGTTATTTTGGTTAAAAAAAAAATCTAGCAAGACTTTCTCATTTATGTTCTGTTTGAAAAAGAAGTGCTGTGGTTCTGGTGTCTAGCTCTAGACAAAATGATGAGGGAGAGAAGCCTCTGAGTTTCTGTATATGAGTTGGAAGCATCAATGAAGAGTGAGTTCTGAGCAGTCAGATATTTGGCTAGCCTGAGTCGTCCTGTCTTGATCATGTAATTCTGTGGAGTTAGGTGACAAGTTTGCTACAACATTTAGGGAAGAATTAGGTGGGTTGAAAGTTAGCAAGATCAGTGTGGGGGCCTTAGCAAGCAAGGGATATTGAAAGACTCTGCCTGCTTTCCATACTGAGTGGTGAGCAAACTTACAGAAACAGTCCCGCAGTACTTGAGCGAATTAGAGAAATTAATGAATCTCCTCATTTGTCCGTTGCAATGTGCTGAACAAAGGACTCCCACCGCAGGTCCTGTATGATGTTGAGGAAATGCGTGTGATCTGAGACTTTGCAATCGGCAGTGCTGTGCATGTGGAGCAGGTTCTGGCTGAATGATTTGGAGCCGTATGTGTTGTGTCTGATGGGAATAAACAGAGCAAAAGCATTTTTAGTGAAAGGTGGAGTGAGTCCAACCCAACCTAAGGTCATCATCCCAGGGACTCAAACTCTCTGAAGAAAGGAGTTTAGAATATTGATATTTATTTTTTTTTACTTATTCTGTTAATTCATCTTGATTGCTAATTGTTCTTTGTTACTCTCTGAGCATTTAAACGAGGGGTCTGATCCTTATTCTTACTTATTGAAACCTTAGGGCTTTTCCCATTAGTATTAAATTACTTGCATAGAATCATTACTTGGAGGATCAGGTAAGAAAGTAAAGGAATACTTTGCAATTTTGGGCCAGGACAGCATCCTAAGCTTATACTGCAGATTCATTTGCTACTTTCTTTGTAATTTTCAAAATAATAAGATTACGAAGCCTCAAAGCTAGTTTCATGTTTAGCTTGGTCTTGAATTTTGAATGAACGATCTGAAGTGAAAAAAAAAAATTGATCTTTCATGAAAATTATTTAGGTTTAACAAAGTATGGACAAAAATAAATCAAAATATACTATATTTTCTAGGAGAAAATATCCAGAACTTTCTCATAGCCCTTCTTCTGTTAAGTCTACCCTGTTTTTGTTTTCCAGACTGCATAGGTAGATTAAGTATATATTTATCAAGCATCTGCTGACCAGTTGTGTTTGTTTTTTTTTAAATGGGAGTGCCATGGTCACTGAGATCTGCATGAACACCTTCAGGGTAGGACAGGAGAGAGGGGTAAATAATGTCCATTTGAATTAAACTGTAACTTGAGGCTACAATTATCTATATCAGCAATAAGCTGATGTTCTTTTATTTTCTGGATTAGAATATTTCTTCTTTGTTGCCTTCAACATTGCCTTAATGTTTGTTGTAAATAAAGCAAAAAATTTATTCTGCTTAGAAAAGGGAAAATATGTTCTAAGTTTTGTAAAATGCTTTAGAAATATTTTTTATTTCTACAATTCACATGCTCAAGTTTTCACAAAACTTCTACCTTTGATCTGAACTTTAACCTTTTTTTTGCCCAACCTTTGCTTAATTTAAAGGGTAAGTACAATGAAATTAATTATCTCACTATATGCTGCTTGTAACACAGTCCAAGCACTTTGTTGCATGTAAATAATTTCCTTAGAATGTGGAGCAGAACTTAAATTAGTTAATAAAACAACAAAAATGCAGGCTGTAAGCAAAAATCTAAAAACTTCAACTTCCCAGAATTATCAGGCATCCTTAAGGAGTGAAAAACAAATGAAAAAACCATTCTGTGGCAAGATCGGGGATTTAGACTTAGGAAAATAATAAGTTAAATCTTTTATTTTTTCCATTACTGCAAGGTGAATGAAATTCTTATTTGCAAACTGTGCTGGTTTTGGCTGGGATAGAGTTAATTTTCTTCACAGTAGCTAGTACGGGGCTGTGTTTTGGATTTGTGCTGGAAACAGTGCTGATAATACAGGGATGTTTTCCTTACTGCTGAGCAGTGCTTACACAGGGTCAGGGCCTTTTCTGCTTCTCACCCCACCCCAACAGTGAGTGGGCTGGGGGTGCACAAGAAGCTGGGAGGGGACACAGCTGGGACAGCTGACCCCAACTGACCAAAGGGATGTTCCATACCATATGATGTCATGCTCAGCATAGAAAGCTGGGGGAAGAAGAAGAAGGCGGCAGAGGGGGACGTTTGGAGTGATGGCGTTTGTCTTCCCAAGTAACCGTTAGGCGTGATGGAGCCCTGCTTTCCTGGAGATGGCAGAACACCTGCCTGCTGATGGGAAGGAGTGAATGAATTCCTTGTTGTGTTTTGCTTGCGTGCGCAGCTTTTGCTTTACCTATTAAACTGTCTTTACCTTGGCCCATGAGTTTTCTCACTTTTACTCTGCTGATTCTCTTCCCCATCCCATTGTGGGGGGGTGAGCAAGCGGCTGTGTGGTGCTTAGTTGCTGGCTGGGGTTAAATGATGGGGTTTAATGGGCTTAAATCTAAAATTTAAAAATATTTTTTTATATTAGGAAATGTTAATGTTCAACTTAAAATAATTATTTGGTGCGCACAGTATGCTTTGTACTTATCTATAATACCATGGCTCAGCACACATGTGCTACCTGCTCTTATTTACTATTGCCTTAATTTCAAATTTGTTGTCAGAAAAATATCTTCCTTTTCTATCCTTCAGTTCACTGTAACCTAAAACTCAGTTTTTAGTCAGTGCTTGTTTGAAGCAGAAAGATATGATCGTGCTATGTGTAAACATGCAATTCAATGTGAAAATAATCTTAATAAAATACTATGGAAAATGTTAGGGGTGAGATAGCAAAGGTTGTATACTTTCTCTTCTGTTTATTTTCCTGGTTCTGTGCTATGGATCCATGTATTTTGCACTTGAACATGTGTCAAAATTGATTAATTCTGAATTCTACTGCTACTTAAACATCTTTTCAGGCATGTCCACATCAGCGTAATCAGTGACAGTGATGTCCATGTAAGTGAATCCTTTGAAAATATATTTTCATTTAGCCTTGACACAGTCATACTGTCAGGTTATTAAATAGTCCATGAAATGGTGTGTGTATTTATCTCCTCAAATCATGCGTTCCAGTGTAGTAAGACTTGCCAAGTCATTTAACTTCGGCATAAGATTCACTCCTTTGGGCTCCTCTTGCTTGCCATAGTACCTGCTATGCCTCAGACTCAGCACAGCTCAGTCTCTTCCTGCTCCAAGAACCCACCCAGCCTCTTTTGCTGATTAGATTCCTTTAGAGCATGACAGTTCGGTCAGCCCAGGAAATGGCACGTAGCGTGGAGTAGGTCAGTGTTCTGGTTTTTCTGGATGCTTGCATAGCTTATTCTGACTTGTATGATTGGTATCAGGAAAGGAATGCTTTCCTAAGCTAGACTAGGATGAATTTGGGGGGATTTTTTTAACCTTTTGTTCCTGAAAGCCTTTAACATATTTGCTTCGCTCTCCTTGGAGAGGCTTCAGGTGTTAGCAGCCTCTTAGTCTTCTGTCTTGTCTGTTTTAATTTCAAAAATACGGTGGGCGTTCTTTTTGCTTAAATAATTTTGTGGATTTGGTAATAGAAGTGTCCAGATGAAGTAGAATGGCTGGTGATCAGGTGCTCTGAGTTTGCTCTGATGTTAAAGTCTATGAAACAATGAAACTAAGTGAAGAAATTGTGTATGCTGTAATGTTCATTCAAACAGAAAGAAATTGAAAAACAACTGCACCTGGGGAAAAAGATTTGGAAAGACACCTGGAGGTGTTCCAAATGTGTGCTTTCTTAATAATTAGCACATCATACACCTAGTTAGCATCTCATAAATAACCATGAAGTAGTCATTTAATGAATCATTTTACTTTGTGCTGTCAGAGGTTACAGAAAAAGCAAAATACTTAGTTTATTTTAAGAACAAGGTGCGGCTCTTCTTTCAGCATCGTTAAAAAAACTGCTGTAGGAAAACTGATGTCATATTATAGATCAGGTGTTTGGTTTTTTTTTTTTTTTTGAATACTACATAGCATGAGTTAAGCTCAGTGGCATCAAGTACACTGCTATTTTGTACACGTTACGTTTTTTGGCACATTCCAGAGGATGGCATTGGTTAAGCCGTGGGGCATATTCTGACTGTGGACTTGACTAGCTTTGTATGCCTGAGATCCTACGTGGGAATCTGTTCAGCCACAGAAACTTTTTAGGCTTCTCAGCTCTGATCTACTCAGGTAGACCCAGTTAGCTTATTTAGTGCTAACAAAAGCATTGCCACACTGTAACATTCTGGGCTTTGTAGATGCATATCTAGTCTTGAGAGCTGCAAGCATGGGTTATAGTTCTGCTACCCTCTGTGGGGGTAAATAGAACTAAGTCTAGCTATGGAGGAAGACTCTTGGTGTTGTTAAGGCACCAGACTGAGCTTGGGGTGGGGGAGCAGAGAGGCAGTACGCAGTCCCATCCACTTAGAGAGACATGTCTTAGCACTTTGCCTGGGTTTTATCAATGGTTTCAACATACCTGGTTAAGAGTCACTTTCATTTATTGTCTGAACTTAATGATTTCTTACATGATGAGGGCAAACATCAGTCTATTCTGATAATCCTTTAACAATAGGCAGTATAAAGTGCTTAGGGAAGCATATAGGTAGTAGGGGTTCTGTATAATCATAGCATCATAGAAGCATTTAGGTTGGAAAAAACCCTTAAGATCATAGACCGTTAACCTAATGCTACCAAGTTAACTACTGTTCCTTCATTCTGCTACATGCCTTCATCTTGCATGGCCTCCCAGATTGTGTTAGTCACCAATATTTTGTATATCTCAGACAGAAATTGCACTTAAATCATTGTGTGTAGTAGCAGCTAACAAACTACCTGCATGTAAATTCCAGAGTAATTCTTTCATGTCTTAAATTTTCACAAGTAAAGGTAGGCATGAAGTCTGCCTCTTCAGAAGTGACTGAAAGGACAACCATTGATGTAGTTGGTATGCTAATTTTAGCTCTTAGTCCAAAGATGGTTATTGGTTTCATTCTAATGTCCAAGAAAAGCAAGTCTCAATTACTTGTGTAGGTATCAAGAGACCTCCACGGAACAGGGGTGCAACATTGGTCTTCTCACAGTTTATGGTAAACCTGGTTTCAGTGAGAAAGTAATTACATATTAGGTGGTTCAAATCTTAGTTTGAAGCGTTACTGATGTAACATTATTTGCTACACATATAGTTCTTGGATGTTAAGCATAGGGGTGTGGGGAGGAGGGGATGTGGTGGGGAATCTCACACTTAGTCGTTGCTGAAGATAAGAAACCCCCAAGCGCAGTTTGGGAGACCAGACTTTGGCTTCTTCAGGAATCTGCTTCCAGGGAACATGGATAGGGCCATAGCAGAAAGCGATAGGGCCCTAGTGGCAAGAGGGTTGCAGGAAAGATGGTTAATATTCAAGATCACATCCTCCAAGCTAAAAAGCAGTCTACTCCAATGAACAGGAAGTCTAGGCAGGAGGCCTGCATGGATGAACAAGTTGCTTCTGGCAAAACTCAAACATGAAAAGGGAATATACAGAAGGTGGAAGCAAAGACAGGTATTCCTGGGAGGAATATAGAGAAGCTGTCTGAGCACGCAGAGATGGGGTTAGGAAAGCCAAAACCCACCTGAATTAAAATCTGATTAGGGTTGTCAAAGGCAACAAGAAGGGCTTCTATAAATACATAAGCAGCAAAAGGAAGACGAGGGAAAATGTGGGCCTGCTGCTGAATTGGAGCAGGGGCCCTGGTGGCACAGGATGTGGAAAAGGCTAAGGCACTGAACGCCCTCTTCATCTCATTCTTTACTAGCAAGACTAGCCTTCAGAAATCCAAGACCAGGGGGAAGTCTGGAGCAAGGAAGTCTTTCTTGTGGTGGAAGGGGATCAAGTTAGGGAATGCTTAAGCAACCGGACATAAGAAGTCCATGGGTCCTGATGGGGTGCATGCACAAGTGCTGAGGGAGGCTGCTGACTGATGTCTTTGTGAGGCCACTCTCGATAACCTTGGAACAATCATGGGGATTGGCAGAGGCACCTGAGGACTGGCAGGAAGCAAATGTCATTTCTCTGCTCAGAAAGGACAGGAGGGAGGACCCAGTCAGCCTGTTTATTGTAACCAGCCACAGTGCACTAGCTGAAGTGCCCTTCATGAAGAACTCTTGTGTTTATTCTTCTTACTGTATTTTTAATGTGTAAAATGATGCACTTCTGGAGGAATTTTCTCTATGGAAAAAAGCGTTCAAAGTCTGGCTTCTACGTATGTTTTTTTTGAGAACTAAAAGTAGCCTGAATTTTAAGTGCTTAGCCCTATCATTGCTTACTGAAGGTACTGTGAACAAATAGAAACCTAGCTTTCATAGAAACCAGGCATTTCTTTACAGATCCAGGAAAAAGTAAGGCTTAAAACTGTTAGCCAGTAACTGTTGTTCTATTGCTATGCTGTATTTGTACAGACTAGAAATACTAAATTATGTATAACTTAAAGCAAAGTTCTCATTGGAATTAATGAGAGCCTTCCAAGAGAAATAACAAACGTTGGTAGTCAGCTTTCCTGTTCCTTTGTAAGGAAGGAAACTGACCAGTGATGCTGCAGAGCAGAAGGAAAAAAATGAAGTAGAAATCTAGACAAAATATTATATTCTCTTTTTCTTCTATTAAGAATTGATTACAATGTTTGTGACTACTCTGTTACACAAAATAGGAATAACTAAATGTAACAAAGGCCTCTATTTAAAATTAATAAAAAATAGATATATAGAGCACATCAGTAAGGAACTTTCCTTGTTTGCTTAAAGTTAAGTATATATGCTCAGTGTTGTAGGATCAAGGCATATACACTGGTAAGAAAAGCAAAAAAGATAAGATTTGGAAGCTGGGCTCTGTATCCCTACTTTGGGCTTGGTGCAAGTCTGCAGTGTGGCTATCAGAGGTGTGAGAGGAGACTGTGTAAATCAGATTTTTAATGTGTGTATACTTAATTCTCTTACATGAGGCTGACTCCATTTTTCTCTTCCATTTTTGGCATCTTCAGTATCTCTGTAGATGTTTTTTCTGTAGCACAAACAAGTGAAGATACTTTTTCATGTACCAACAGTTTATCATAATCCAAGACTTGAATTTAAATGCTCTACGTAGTAATTCTGTTTCTTATTTAGAAACAGAATTAAATTAAATTAAATTCTGAAGTAATTTGGCTGGCATCTTGGAGCTTGCTGATTGTGTTTGTTGGAGCTATAGAGTTGGGGGAAAAAATAACAACCAACATCTAAAAATATTTTTAAGAAACCTTTGAATAAATGATCTGAAAAGGATCCTTAGAGAGCCTTTGACATCCATCAGCCTTCTTTAAGTGGTAAGTACCAATAAAATGTGTGTGGAGAGAAAAACTTAGAATTATCTAATGTGGTGAGTACAAACAAGGTATTTTTGGATTTCTTAATGTAGCTTTCCATCCTGCAATGTGTCATTAGATGTTATCACAGCAAGGAAAACTGCCAATCGACTTAACAACTAACTACTTTTAAAAAGTCATCCAGTGACTTTAATTATGATTAAGTATTTATGAAATTAAGTAACGCCAAATACACAAATTCCTTCTGGTAATGATCAAGGTGTTTATTTTCTCCATATTGTTAGGCTTTTGTCTTGCAGAGCACTTCGAGCATATGCATACTTTTGAAGTTAGTAGGAATTTCTTACATAACAGATGTAATTTAATTACCTTGAAAAATAAGCCCCGAAAGACCTCCAAGCCCCCTTTGTTTCTCCAGCAAGCAGCTGTACTCTTTACCCTCTGTTTTTATTCAATGTTCTTTCTGTAATTTACCTTCCCTTGAACTTCACTCCTGTGTTTTTCAGCTTGTTTTGGTCTTTGTTGAATTGAAACTGTTCATTTTAAGGCGTTTACTGATAGTCTATCTCATCTTTGTTCCCTGGTCTTCAAAAGCAGTGAAGAGTTTGCCTTTTTAGTAGATCTGCCTGGCCCCAGGCCAAAATGTTGAGGTACATGCTCCTTCCAAAGCATCTAGGAACAGACTGAAGTCCTGCCTCCCATCACTGTCTGGAGACAGAAAAGTAGGTATGGTGTCTATGGTACTTTTAGCTCCTAATGTCTTGAGGGCTGAGTGAAATTGGTGGCCTGCTTTGGAGGAATGCAAAAGACTGGAAGACTCAGTGCTTGAATCAAAGGATACATCTCCAAACTCTCACAACGTAAGGTCTCCTAAGTCCTTCATATTTAATTTTCTATTGGTGCTGGTGCCAACTTGTCATGTGTACTTGAAATCAAGTACATTTATGTACATTACTCATTTTGTATGCTGCAGACAGGTGTTCTTTCCATTTGGCCATTGTAGAGTACCTCACCACTATAGGATGACTCTTCTGCGTTTCTTGCTTAGCAACTAGTTTATTATTTTACAGTCTGAAATAACTGAAATAGGAAAACTCTGAGTAAGAGCAGCCCTATAATGTTCAATAGCCCAGGAATTAGGGTGTGGGATAATAAATTCAACATTCTGCTCTAGATAGGTTGGAGCAGGGACTTGCTTTCCCATCCTACCTCAACTCATGTAAGTGCTTTGCCCCAATTGTTCTAAGTAATTATTCCTCTCATTTTCTTCTTTTAATTAACAGAAAATAAAAACAAGTAATAAACTCAAATGTAGAGACTTTGGGCAGATGAAACTCGAAGGACTGCAAGAATTCTTCCAACAATGCTAACTGAGGTTTTTAATATTTTACAAACTGTTAATATACCTTCTGAGTAGGCATTCCTAAACCTAAATATTGCAACCTTTAGGAGAATTTGAGAGTCTGGTCAGGACTAGATGAATATAGCCAAAACCCGTAGATACTAGATGCACTTAGGTGGAAAATAGCTGAAAAACGTGTGTGGCTGAAAATACCTTATTAGGTCCCTAAGGAATTCAGAGACTTAACTACTCTATAGCTCTTTAATCAATGAGAGTAATCAACTGTTAACATGTTTTGCAGCTAAGCACTCAGTAACATTCGTTAAATACTGAAGTACCTTTGAAAATCTGGCTCTACATCCTTCTGGCATATGGAATCCTCCTCCTCCTCCTCGATTGTGCTGTTGCTTTTGGTGGCACTGGTAATACTGCCCTTTCTACTATTGTTCCTCTTCCCCTTGCAGAAACTTCTGTTTCATGTACTGTAACCTTCTGCTCTTCAACCACCTAGAATCCAGAACAGTGTGGAGTGCGTCCATCTTCTGTCTGGACTCATTGCTTCTCACTGTGTTTCTTTCTCTCTCCTTCCCTGCCACACTCCCATTTTTCAGTGTGTCAGTCAGGCATCATTTTTACATTTAGAAGCACTTAAAAACTCTTACTTTTTTTACTTTCTTTGCTTGGCTCTGAAGATATTTTGCGGGCATACAGTAGTCGAGAATTTGCCTATGTGACTCTGGGAGGATGGGAGCAATGAACTAACTCAGTGGCCCTTCCTGTCCTTACCTGTGTTTTTTTTGTTGTTGTTTCACTGCGCACGCACACACACACACACAGACACACACAGAAGAAGAAAAACAACCTAGTAGTTTTAATTCTCTTCTAAGAAATTAATTGACTTGACTTAGCTATCAGGGGTTTTAGATGTTAGAATATTGTATAGCCAGTGAGTGATCTAACATAATACAAATTTCTTTAGGCCTCAGCTTTACAGACCAAATTAGAAAACTAAAAAAAGAACTCAAACTTAGGCTTTTAATTTAATATTCTGAATTACATAGAAGATTCCACTATTAGGCAAGCATGCATTGGTGCAGTTATATGTGTTTTCATTTGCAGAAGATCCTTCAATACATATTTATAAGGAACTAAGATTTATGTTAATACATTTTCTTTTTTGTGCTTACGTTCTTTCTCTCACATGCTCTTTTTCTCACTCTTGGTCTTTTTTTTTTTATATTGACTATAATGTTTAAGTTAACCCTGCTTTACTCTAAATATTACCTTGATGTTTAACCCTTTTATTTAAAGGAAAACTCTCCCAAAAGGGAGCATATGCCAAACTGTGTTTCAGGCAATTAAAAACATAGATTTCCATCATTTGGTAATCAGACAATACTAGCATGCTTATTTCCTTGCACTTGCTAGGCAAGAGAATTTATATTATCTTGTTATAAAATCCAACTTCAGTGGTAGTAGCAAACTAAACCCAGAATAAAACTATATGCTGCTTCTTTGCAATGAATAATAGTTAAAGAACTCAGTAATGTACATATATTTTCTTCAATTAAGTAACCTAAGATGCAGAGCAAAATAGAATGATTTTACAACAAGTCTTGGCTCTAAACCAAATGGGCAAGAGAAATAGAAGGTAGATATTAAATGTTATTTGTCTCTGTGTATATTATGTATTTGTATTTTAAATTCCTTTGCTCTTTAAAGAATTATATAAAGAGTAGGTTGCAGCCACTCATTTATGTGTCATAAGACTGTACGGTGTTAAATGAGATTAAACAAGTCTTTCATTTTTGGTTAATGGTTGAATTATTAATTGTGCTTGCACGCATCTATAGGGATTATTTGGAGAACAGAATTTAGACTATGTTATCCTAAGGAATACAGAGTGTCTGTTTTTAATTCACTGCTGAATTAACTATACTCGAAGTCTGAGGAAAAGGCTGCTGGCCATCAGCCAACAGCAATTGCCACAAGTCAAAAGAGCTGCAAGAAGCAGGTCAAATTTAAGAAGTACAGAATGTTAAAGCTCAATTATTTAAATCAAAAAACCTAGTGCAGATGATCAAATAAGCAGTTGAGAGTATTTGACTGGGAGCACATGGAAACCATCTGTTCCTCTATAAGCTAAACCATAGTAATAAATACAGGCAATCATGTGTAGTTAACTGGCTGCATTTTAGTTAGTACACTATAATGCCATTCTCCGATTGAATTTATAAAAAATATTTCAGGTTATTTGTGTGGAAAAACATGTATATATGCAAATGAGAAATGCCCCACAAATGTGTGCAGAGTTTCATTTGGTTACTCTTCAGTACAAATGAATACTGGCTAAGTAGAAATAATTTTTGCCTTTTTTGGTTTGTTTTTTTTTTTTAAACAAATCATCTTAGGCTACAAAAATTGTACAAAGAAGAGGCTTCTTGATGGTCTGTCCATTTCAAATGACATTTCCAATGGAGAGTTCTAAACAACGTTATTTTACAGGTACTGTGTTTGAATGGTCGAGAAGTGGCTTAAGATTTTTTTGTCTTTTTAAAAACAGTGTTTGGTTTTTGGAGCTGGAAATGATTGAAAATGAAGTGGAAATTTTTCTCTATTTTGATAGCAAAGCTTTTTAACTGTGGTCATAATTAATCAGTATGAATTATTTTACATTTCTGCACCAAGTCTGCATTTTCCATCATTGTTTGTTACAGGAGAGGTTTCTGATAGTTGAATTCTTTACCCCTAACTGGGATAATTAAATAAAAGCAAGTGCACGCAGGGCTTGTGCTGCAGTCATTTTTCCAAGCTGTAGTATTTACTGCACTTCAACCCCATGTCAACCTCCCTCGAGAAATATGAGTGTAATATGGTGCACATACACAGTGCCATTCTGAAATTTTATGGAAAGTTTCTTCCAAATAGATTGGACTTGCCTTCTGTTTGTGTAATGATTGGAGTGAACAAATGCAGTGATCAAGCGTATGAAACTACACAGAAGAAGTGTTCTAGACTGGCCAATTTTCTGAAGTGTAGATTTCTAGTATTACCTGAAGCCATATCAAATCTTGTTGGTATTAGTACTGTACAAAATAAAGGAATGTGTTCCTCACCTCCATAATTCTTTGGTCTGCACAATTACTTTTAAAATATTAATTTGCACTGATAGAAGGTGTTAGTAGAAGCTCTACTAATGTGCAGGCTTAACTGCCATAGGGGTACACAGAGATTACTACTTCTCAATCCATTTCAAGTATGAATTTACTTGTTAAATTTTTCTTTTCTTTGTATCCTTCTTTACATGCAGTATTTGGTCTTTTGTTCAGTAATTCTGTATGCCAGACAGCTGTTTGAGAGCTCTGCGCAGCTTCCTGATGTCCAGGAACCTGCGATAAATAGCAGTTGCACATACAGTCTACACATAAACAGTAAGTCTTGAGGCATCCCTAGAGTCGATTTTGGTAGCTGCGTGCTGTCCAGTGCATCTGCCTAAACTTACATCCAGTAGTTCTGTTGTGGATGGAGTGTAATTGCTGCCATTCACTTCAGAATCTGAAGAGTATTTCAGATGCGTCACAGAAGCAGTGTTGAAACGGCAGCAAGTCTTTAAGTCAAGAAAAGGCACAAGAATGTCAGCACCCTTAGAAATTGTCTGTTTCTTTTGAAGATTTTCATGCTTGTGAAAGCAAGGTACAAGTCTACAGGAATCCTTAGTGAAGGAGGCTGGTATGAAACCTCAGCCCCACCTAAACAATCTCATGACATCTCGTCCAAAGTAAAGCTTAGAAGGAGAGTTTTAGCATCAGGAGCTGATGGAGGAGAGGGCTGGAGAGATGAACAAAGATGCTATGTCTCATCATTTGTTTCCTGCTCTGTAAGGGGAATCTAGTTTTAAAAGTTAAAGTGAGTATGTCCAAGAAGTAACAAACTCCTTCAAATTGTCCTTGTAACAGGAACAACTGGCAGTCTTCAAACTGGCTAAGTGACTGAATCATAATTTGATACCTGTGCAAGTGAGAGATGGAAAGAACCAGGCAAAGAAGATACTAAGTAAGATGCTCGGAACTTGTGTACTATAAACTAGTTACCTTACTTTGTAAATTAGGACATCTAAATTTGCAAAATAAACCAATTGAAGTATGAAATAACTTGCATAAATATGGAACTTCGTCTTTATACATTAAAAATCATGGGAAGAAATTACCCATCGCTTCTTTTTTCCTTGTAAGTTTCCTTGATATCCACTGCTTTGTTGCATTTCAAGAATTTGGACTGATGAAAATTGCTAGTATAATATAATGTCCCTTATGTCTTCTAGTTTTGACTGGTAAAGGTTAAAGTTTTGAGCAATACTGCTACATGTAAATCAATAAACTGCTTTGTGATCATGGGTAAATGTCTGAAGAAGCAAAAAAGGTGTATATTTCTTGCTTTTTTGTGTGCATACACCATGTGTCCTCTGTGCATATCTTGAGTTTCATGGGCAGGAGAAAGGCTAGACTGAATTTTAAGTTGAGTAGTATATACAAAATGTAAGTCAGAAGTCAAAAAGTGTATTCATAGCCTTCTTTTTTGAGCGTTTTGTATGAAAACACGCTTAGTTTTTCTTCTTTGTGGTAGTCACTCATTTTTCCCCACTTTTGCAGCTATGAAGTTGCACTGAGGGGGAGACCTCTGGTAAACCTCAGTTCTTTGAAGTAAAAAATGTTCACTAAATGAGAATGGCTCTAAAATAGCTTAAGGCAAGCAACATCATGTACTTCATGAGAACTAACATTACTTTTGCAGAATTCTTTAGATAGTCCTTCAGAGTGTTTTTTCACAAGTCAAAGTAACTGAAAATCTGAAATTTCAAATGATGGCACTGTTGTAGATTTTGAATAATGATCTTTCAATAACACAGTGGTTTACTTCAGTCCATTTTGGATATCTTTGTTCAGTTACATAAAGTTATGAATCAATTAATTACAAGTACAGATGGGCACACCGAAGCTTTTTGATGATTATAGAAATAATGTACAACATAAGCACTTCTTTGGAATTTATGTAGAGGTGGCAGTACACTGCACAATTTTTTTTGTAACACCAGCTAGCTAACTAATTACAGTGTACCGTATTTGTGCTGTCACTAAATGGTTTCACAGTGTGTAGCCACATCAGTTCTGTTCTTGAATTTGGCAACTTCAATTATTGCTGATAAAAGCTGACTTGTTCAGAAACTCTAAACTATGGGAAGTATGCTATTAAATTCTCCAGGGATCCTGTTTTAATTCAAAACTGAGTTCTTTGGTATCCAAAATTTCAGTTTTCAACGAACAACTGAATAGAAAATGTCAATTAAGCAGAGCTCAAATCTTAGAATGCAGAGTGCCCTTCTGGCTTATGTCGGAACTGTTTTATTTCACAACAAAATTGCTGTACGATTCCATGAAGGCAGTTAAACAATCTAAGATAAACTTTCTTCTTTAGATGTATGAGTGAAGGTATAAATTTTGCTTTTTGTGAGGTGCATGAGTGTAATATGTTCTTACAAACATTGTCCATTAAAATAAGGTAGATAAGACAGTATAGTTGTGTGTTACTGACAAGCTTTTAAAAATAAACTCTACAGTTGTGGTAGATGGTGGAAAATAGTTATGTCTAGCAGAATGAATCACAAGTAAGGATCTAATTCTGGAGATGTGGGTCATACTGAAATCCCACGGAACTGACTATTGTTGCCTGCAAGTTATGTCTTAGGTTAATGTGAAGGAAACAGCTATTAGTGGATACCCATTACAGAAGACATGGTACAGAGATCAACAGGTAATCCTTTCATCAAAGAGTTTGCAATGAAAACTGATAATACAGTGAAAAAAATAATGTACCTAGGAGCAAATAATATGATGGTAAGATACTGTATTTTTTCTAGAACTATTTTGTTTTTCAAGGAAGAGGAGTAGAAATTGCTATGTGAAGGATAATGGTTTAACTTGTGAGAAATAAGAGAGCAGAATGAAGCAGATAAGGGAGGGCAAGAGTGGAAAAGTAAAAAAAAGGCCAAGGGGTTGTGAAGGCAATGGAAGGAAAATTTGAGGCTAATGGCCAATCATCTGATTGTGCCAGTTAGAATCCAGACAAAGTGTATGTCAGTGCTTGGGCTGCTTCAGCTGCTGCTTCGCCCTTCCTCACTATTTATTTCTGGCGTGCTTCGCATGGCTGCAAGTCTAGGGACAAATGTGTTAAGGAAGAGTAATGAAATAAATGAATAAACCTTCCTTTTTCTCTTTTGCCATTTGTATAGACATTTGTGACAAACAGTAGCAATTAGAAAGTAATTTATTAGAGATTGCAGGGAAGAGACATTTTTATTTGATTGGGAAATGCTTTGTGCGTTCTGTCCTGTAGCGGACAGCTTGGTTTTGGTGGCATTGCACAACAGCATGCCCTTCCATGGATATTTTTGTCTTTTTCTTCATGAGTTTCTATTGATAAAATTCTGTTAATTCAGTTTTAGAGAAGTGAAGACCACAAAAAAATCATAAGATTGCGAAAATGCCTTTGGGTATCCAGAGGGTTATATTCAACATTGGTTATTCTGTGATTCTAGACATCTACTATAGGTCTGAATAGATTCATTGTATTATAGTACTTAGTGGTGTACTGAAGTGCCAGCAGGTACATTAAACAATGAGTGGTCTGTCATGGGTTGGTTGATCTTTTATATGACTGTTGAAAAAGAAATGTGTATAGTGAAATGATTTGTTTTGTTCGGCATGAGATATTTTGTTCTTGTTTTTATTGTTTTTTTTCTTTTGTCTCTTATTGAAGTTAGAGTGTTTTGGTCTGGCAAAGATATATTCTTTGCACTTGGAGCAAAGTGTAGTGAGATTTGGGATTGTGCCTATTTCCTGGGAGAGTATCTTCAAAAAGTTTGTCCCACATGTAGTTGAACTTGTTACAGAGATCTTAGTTGTTGACCGTGGTCTTTATCCTGGACATCAGGCCATCTTTTAGATGCCCTTGGACTAGATGACAGAGCACGTTAACACTGAAGACAACAAAAAATTGAATATGCTAATTAGGGAGCCTCTGGGTTTTGTGGTGTGGGTTTTTGTTTTTGTTTTTTTTTTTTTAAGGGGACATCTGGACACATCTGGTATGCTTACATAACACTTAACACTACACTGTTACATGTTAGATATGCTCCCTGACCGAGAAAGACTTGCTTCATCATGTTCCGGTATATCACATTACGTAGTTCAGCCGGGAAGTGATGAAATCCCGAGCAAATCCCAGCCAAGATGGAATGCTCATAGCTGTGGTGTTTGTGAACTTAGCATCAGCCAAGAAGCTAACAGTGCTCCCAGCTGACTTGACCATCTGACCTTCAAAAAGCAGGAAAATAATGCAAATAATCTCAATGGTAAAAAAAGATACTTTAGCATAATAAAAGGATTGTATTGCTTTGTCAGTTGACAAAACAGTTATCTCTTGTTACTTTGCTTATAGGTTAAGGAGAATAACACAACTGCTGATACACAAGAATTTCAGGGTACCGTATGAAAATGTATTTTAAAATAATTTGATGAAAAAGAAGCCGATTTGTTGGATGGGATTTCTTATTGGCCAATTCACTAATCTCTTGAAGTAGCAGGACTACAACCGTAGCTTTTAATATTGAACTATAAACCCCACAGAATTGTGTATTAATTGCTTTTACTTTATACATTCATTTATGCGTATTGTGATTCTCAGTCTTCAAAAAAGATTGTCTCCACATTATTTTGTCTAATTTATGCAGACTTAATTAGAGATTCTGCTCTCAAAAACTTTAAATTTCAATTATACTTACTTAAGCAAGCATGAAAGTGATGGGTTAAGTGTGAAAAAGACAGAAACAAAAGTTGAAAATGCAATGCAAAAACTTTAAATTGAAATTAGCTATGAAGAATGAAGAATTTTTTTTTAAAGGTAATTTTTAATCTATATATTTTGAAAAGCAGTACATTAAGCACACCTATTCACCACTTGAAATGATCTGGTGTAATCATTACTAGCTTTTCTTAGGTTATCGAGGAAGAGAAAGTAAATTGGGTGCTGAAAGTTTAATAAAGCAGGAATGCGAATTAGTTTTAGACTTATGTAAGTAAACAGAGGCATTTTTCTGTATTTTTAGGTGGTTAACATGGTGCCTGAAAGTCCTGTGTTGATGTGAAATTCCAAATTCTACTTTCAGTGTAGAAAACAGGGGAAAGAAGGAAATTTGTTGTCCTACCACCCTGCTTTTTAGAGCTTCCAGCAATAGGCTGTTAGAGAAGGAGCTGCAAACTCTTCTCATGGGCTCGTGCTATCTTGTGAGCTCTTGTGCTCTTGCTCTCTTCAGTCTGATGTCGTACAGTTAGCCTGTACCTTCCAATATTTTGTGGAATTCTTGCAGAAAGGAAAGTAATAGTCCAGACTGGGATCATTCATCACTGAGGAGAGGGAAATCTATAGCTAGTGTTGTAGTACTGCAGTCCCTAAGAGGAAGACGGAATTACACAGGGGAGGGAGATAGAGAGCTGGCTGATACGCTTTGAGAGGTAGCTTCTTTATTAAGAAGCAGCAGCACTGATTCAGGATAGGTTAAGGAATATGCAGAAAATGGAATCAACAAAAGAAAATTTCCCCTTTCTCCTTCCACATACTTGGTAGGTGTTGATGCATCTTGCTAAGCATCTTACAAGATACAGGAATGTATTGTGTTTCAGGCCATTTCACCAGCTTAATCTCCTGATAAGCTTTCTAACATCTGTTCTGAACTTGACATGTATTTCCTTTTCTGTGCTGTCCTTGAGGCAAAATTCTCTTCTCCGGTCCTCGCTGCAGCTTTCTTATCTACACGGCGGATCTTTTTTATGAATTTATATTCATTTTGCTGACTGAACGTCCATTGACATCAAGTTTTGCATACCAGCCAAGCACAGAATGAATATATTTAACATTTCTTCCCTTTCTCACTTCAAATCTTAGAGAAGAGAGAATGAAGGAGCTTCTAACTGATTTTTTTTGTGTGTGTGTGGATTTTTTCCTTCACAACCTTTTCAACTACTTACACATTTGGTTTTGGAGAAACAAATGACAAAACATTGACAAGTAACATACATTACAAGTATCATTTGTGAGTGGCTGCACCTTATCAAATGCAGAAGCAAGCATTTAATTAGAAAGTAAAATGCTGTACGTAATTTAAATTTTTCTGTTGCTTGTGGGGAGTTGGTTTGTTACATTTCCTTGTAAAGCGTACCGCTCAGGCAGAGGGCTGCAGATTTTTGTTGTCAATCAATATAAAAGTTCATTCACAAATTTTGTGGTGACTGAACTATACCACATATTGATTATTTTTTTTTGTCAGCACATTTTAGTCTCCTAGGTGTTTACAGGATATGCATGTTCTACACTGTGTTCTTCACTATGATGCTGAAAAATTTAAAGGTGGTTTTTTTGTACAGATGGTTAGAATAGAGCAAGATCTTTTTTTTTTTTTTTTTTTTTTTCCCAAAGTGCTCCAAAGGAGCATCCAGTTTCCTACTGGAAACTTAAAGAACTTGATGTTCTTGCGTGTTTTACGGAAGCGTGTTGTAGGTCTGATCTCAGACCTAATTAATTCAGTTGTGTCCAATGCCAAATTGAGATCTCATTAAGATTTTTAATAAGATAATGATCTATGGTTTTAAGACCACATTAAGATCTTAAAACTTGTTATATTTACTGAAGGCTTCTCCAATAACTTAAATATTTTTAATCCAGTAGGTGAACTTTCGATATGTACTAAGTGCATTGCGCTATCATTTGCATTGTAAGGGTGGGTAGAAACACCTGTGGTCGTTCTCTGCACAACAGAGTATATCAGCCCAACAAACTTTTTTTTCTGTTATGATATGACACATGCTGATTCTGGAGCAACATTGGATTGCTACAGACCAGAACTCCACATGGAAATGACAGTTATGACCACGTTAGCTAAGAGCTGCTCTTGTTGCAGATTGAATTAGTTTGTGGTTGTCTGTTTTCTTGAAAGCAACATTTCAGTTACAGAGGCATTTGCAACTTATAAAGTATCTGAAAGTGTTTTCAGGGAGCCTTGTGATCCTAGGATCAAAAGGACTACATCAGTGCTTCAGTTCTTTAGGCACTCAGGACTCCTTTTTTTGGCATTCTTGTAATTTAAATATACCTCAAATGATTATATTTTATTTCAAATGTTGTAAACGAGAAATAATTCATGGCAGAGATCTGTGTTCGGATTTCCACACCCAAATGCCTTTTGAACATTGAACTCTTACAGAATCTTAATTGATGCCAACCCTTCAGTTTTTGTAAAAGTGTAACTGATAGGATTGTAACGTCAGTAACTGTAGATCTTTGCATTCATTCACTTTCAAAGTCAATATAGTAGCAGTATAATATTCTCCTATGTATTATTTCACAGTGTGATCACTGCTCATAAGATGACTGTATACATGGTATGATTTTGTGAATGTTTGGCGAATACTGTGTAAAACCATGATGTTTCTAGGTAGTTCTCCTCTATCTCCTTTTAGCTTGAACATTGCATGAAGAGAGCATGTAATTTTTATGTGGAAATTTTTTTTTAGGAATTATACAGGCTTTCTTTACAGTAGCTGTAGCATGATGTCAAGTGGCAGTGAAGCTCTGTCTTTTTGTTCTAGTTCCTATAGTTCCTCAGAAAAAAGAAAGGACTTGATATATCAGTTCCTGTTAACTGTAATCAGAAGGGTACTCACCAAGCTTACCAGTGGGTCAGTGAAGAGAAAAAAAAAAAAAACCTCAATATTTGGTACTTTTGGGGTTTGGAGTTTTTTATGGTTTCATATGTCTTGGCTGTCATTTACTGCAGTATTAAAAGGTTAGAACTGTATGGCATGAACATTTATTGTCCAGGACACAAAATAGGTAGCTCACTGTTTAAGCAAGATTTTGAGAAGTTTAGTTTGTCAGCGAGCTTACTGAGTTTGAGACTGCAGTCCTGTTTTGAGAAATGACTTCATAAAAATGTCTGCATCTTATCAATTAGTTATATTTGTTTGCCTTGTTAGAAACTAATATTGTTACATATAATGCTGAAAACACAGCAATCATTGAAAGGGGTAGATTCTATTAATCTTTCAGTTTTCGGCCCTTCTGCTTTTAAGCTTGAATTGATTAGTTAATTAATTCATCCATGTAAAGAAAACCCCCCTCAATATAGTGCACTCTAATTGTGATTTCTTTTAGGATTCTTAAGGAGATCATATGAATTTGAGAGTTGTCATACACACTATCTTATCTCTAACACCTGGAGCTGCAGATTTTTCACTACATGTTTGTGGAAAAAAGTATGAGAAACGGTGGAGGTGCAGAGTGACCTTTCCCCTGTTTGTTCTTCGAGCTTCTGGCAGACAATGACAGGGATTTATTGAGTTGGAAATTGCATCGAAAAGCATTCATTGCATTTGATTGTGACTAGTGGAGATCTAGGAATTACAGCTCATACTTTTTTGAAATAGTCTTATGTTCAACCATGTCTTGTGGCAATGAATTTCACAATTTAATTATGTATTGTGTTAAAAATTACTTTAAGCATTACTTTCTTTGTTACTTTTAATATGCTACCTAATAATTGCATGAAAGGTTTCTCCATTCCTGTGCTGTGAGAAACAGCGAGCATACGTTCCACATTCATTTTCCTCACTATTGTTCATGATTTTATACATCTTTGTAGTATTCTAATGCCTCTCTCTCACACTGAAGAGTCCTAGTCACTCGTTTTACGATGCTCTCTTCCGTAATCTCCTTATTCCCCTTCTCTGGGCTTTTTCTAATTCTCTCATTTGTTGTTTTTTTTTTTCGTTGGTTTTTTTTTTTTGTGAGATAAGGAACCAGAATGGCTGCAGTATAAGACGCCATTCTTCCATGGATTTGAATCCAGGAGAATCCCTGGGTATAATATAATAATAATACCATGGGTTATGTTTTTTCCAGAGAGCTGGCCACAGTGACTTAAAGGTCTCATTCCTGAATGACGTTAGTTTGGTTCAGTGATCATCCCTGAATGTATGGTTTAACTCTCTTTAGTGTGAATTGCTTTGGACTTAGCTGACATGGGACTTTTTCCCCCAGTTGGTATCAAAAGCTCTTTCTGCAAGTCTTAGTGTAGTTAATATGAAAAAAAAATATATATTGAGTACGTAATATGAGAAGAATCTCTGTGGCAGCAGTTATCGTTGCTGGATTATTTTACTCTCTGAAACACATCCATATGAAGTAAGCCCAGCGTTGGAAACTCAAGTAAAAGAAAAGAGAACTTTTAACATGCCTGCCAGTGCTGTGAACGATCTACGTGTCAGTGCGTAGTCTGCTCATGACGATGAACATGTGCTCTCCTGGAATGATTTACATGGTTTAGTATGTTTGTAACATTATTTTCCTCAGTGAAGATGTCATTTTCCCTGCTTTTCCTAGATTTGTGTAGACAGATGACTTCATGGCTAGAATTCTTTGTCTCTGTGGTGAATTGCTGCAATAGCTTACTGTCTCTGTGGTTTATTATGGAGTTCCTGCTGTGCCAACACTTATCATCAACAATACTGTCCATATTGCAATTCACATGCAAAACTATTGCAAAAGCTGTGGAAGAACAATTGTGGATTAGGGGGAGACCCTTTTACTGTTGTGTTTATTTAAAATGAGCAGCATCTGAACAAAACGAGTATAGTATAGGTCTTTGTACTGAAGAGTGCGTCTAAGCAAGTGCCTGAAACTATCCTTGAGATACTAGACTACCAAAACTTAAGCTTTTTCTTAACAGTTAATTTAATAGAGTTTCATTTTGTATTGCTTGTTTCTCTTGATCTTTACTCCACATTTTTGGAACTTCTTACTTCAATAGATAAGTCTTATGAAGAAGTATAAAATATCTGGAGTTGTTAATTTAGCATTTGTTTTTTCCTGAAGCAAAGATGTAGTTGTGTGGTAAACCAAGTATGTTGGTATTTGTAGTTGAACGCAATAGTAAATACTAAACTTGAGCTAAAGGGCTTTTTGCTTTAAAATCCAACTATACCTTTATTTGTTCGATACTCGTTTATGAACTGTTTCCTGACTGGTAAAATGGAAGTTGTCAATAGAAATCTGCACTGAGTGCCTCCCACCCCCGTCTTGTGAGCTATGGCAGCTGCTTGGAAAAGAAAAGAGGTGTGCTATGATTTAAAATACAGGTTGTAATAACTTTGATTGGACTCATCAGTAACTCCCCTTTTTATTTTGTTTTTTTCTTTTTTTGCTAGAATGATAATACCGTCACAAGCTAGCATGATACAATAAACAAGCAGATTTTGAATAACAGTGGTGTGATTATTGGGGTTTCCAAAATACATATTTGTACTTCAAAACAGTCCTCCTTACAGTGGGTTGAGAAGCGTGCTTTGCTTAGACATATCTATATCCAAATAAGTTTTTAAACAAGTGAATAATGTCACTGTGGTCAGCTAAAACATGCACTTTGTCCATTTTTATATCTTTTTGAAGTCACCAGAGTGGTACAGGTTCTTAAAATTGAACTCATGCTTATATGCCATGTTTGACTGAGACCATAGTAAACCCCCAGAATACTCTGAGCTGTTGTTCTGGTCACTTTACAAAGACAGATGATTATTTGCCACAATGAAGTATTGCGATTTTTAAACAAAATGGGTAATATTTATTTGTTATTTCAAAGGTTATGCATCATGTCTACTTTCTTGTTACCGACATTAACATTTATTTTTCTTTTATTTCTTATCTCTCTTGTTACTTGATGCTTACAAATGTAAATCATTCCAAAAAAACCCTCTATAATTAAATTCCTTGGACATCATATGCATCAAAAGAATGAAGACTTTTTGAGCTTACTAATGTTCTGCAGTGGATACTGTTTGTGTCCCAGAGGGAAATGTGCACAAAAGGTGAAATAATTGGCAGTTGTCAGTTGTATATCTTCCTTCCAAAGGCAGGGCCATCTGAGAAGTAGTGTTTATAATTTGCTGTTTTCCTTGTGAGAGTTAACAGTATGTATTATTGTGAACACAGTGACAGTGGGTCTGATGGCTCACCAAGCCAGAGCTCTGTGCTCAGATGCGAGCAAAACGTACAGCAAAGACAAACTCTGAAAAACTTAAGTAGGTTCTTGATGGACTGACACAGATTTCCTATGGGTAAACTATAAATATTCACCAAACAACTTAGATTTTTTTTTTTTTTTTTTTTTTCCCCCCAGGTCATGGATAAACTTCTACCTCCCCTCAGTCTTTCAGGGAGTTTAGCCACCACAAAGCCTGGAGAAAGTGAGGTAAGGCATTCTTACATTTACTAATTTATAAGGATTCTTCTTCATTACTTTTGTTGAGGAATTACTCACTCCTCTGTTACCATTCCTGGTCTTTGAGTCTGATTCAATTTACAATGAAGACACTGGAATAATCTAGATGCATTTTACAGGCCTTCAGCCAGTGCTTAGATTTTTGCATGAGAGAACCATAATGAAAGATAGGAGACTAGTATTTCACAAAATATTTGTGAAAGAGGTTTTTTTTCTATACATATAATATTTGTGAAAGAGGCCTGTAATCTGTTGCCAGTGGTAGATTGTTATAAATGCAATAGCAAGCATTGCACAAGATATGTAACAAAGGAAAGAAAATAGTGTATAATACAATGCATTTTCATTTAAATTTTTGTACCAAGAAATGTGGTTTTATGAACAGATGTATTACATTTGTTTATATTCTCTCTCTCTCTCAAATGCATTATATCTGTGTTTTGTATTTATCATAGTATACATACAGCGTTAGGAAGAAAGATTAAAGCAATACTTATTCATGCACGCACATTCTTACTTTTGTTTTCAAAATTGGCCTTGGTATTCTAAATAACCCTGTATTTTGCCAAAATATCTTCAGTTTAATTGTAAAAACATAGACTGATATAGTTTGGAAGGCCCCTGTAGAGATCATCTGATCTAGCCCCACCTTGCTGAAGTGTTGAAGACTTCAAGTGTATTGCTCAGGATCTGTCCATTGGCAGTTCCTCTGGCTCCTATAGCGTTTCAGAGACGATAGAGAATGGCTTCTCAATGCCACTGACAAGCTCCCTTGGCACCCTCAAATCGTATGGACTTGTATGTGTCCGTTTGCTGAAGCAGTCTCTAGTTTAACCTTCCTCTGTTGAAATGCTTCACTCTCCCAGACCCTGCTTCTAGATGAGCCAGCTCTCCCAGACCCCTTTCCTGAAGTCCGGGGTTGTAATTCTGCTGTTTGTTTTGCTCACTTCTCTCAGGACCTTAAACTCCATCATGTGGCCTTTTCAGCCAAGGCTGTCATTGACCTCCACGTCCTCAAACAGTTTTCCTTATTTATGAGGTAGTAGGTCCAACAGTGGGCCTCTCCTGGTTAACTTGCTGATCACCTGTGACAAAAAGCTCTCATGAATTCTCTCCAGAAATCTTCTGGATTTGTTGTGTCCTACCATGTTGCTCTTCCAGCAAATGTTCAATCATTAATCTTCCCAGTGAGAAGTGGGGCTGTGATGATGAGGCAACCTCCAGTTTTTTGAGGGTCAATCCTTCTTAATCACATGATCTGTACTAGACACCCACCATGATGTCAGCAATGATTGTCTGTTCTCTGGTCCTTACCCATAAGCTCTAAACTAGCTTGTCACCAGTTCTACAGCAAAGCTACATGTTGTCTAAGCTGCTCTTTGGCCCTCTTCCTTACGTTTCCCTCCTGTCCTTCCACAAGAGCCCGTAGTCCTTGTAGCGCTCTGGTCTGAGCTGTGCCAAGGAGATCAAGCCTGTGCAACTGCTTACGGGGCCATACACCAGAGTCCATTCACATATCAATAGATCTAACACATCACAAAGCATCCTTAGTCAATGTTACTACACACCTTTATCATTGCTAGGTGTCAAATTTGTGGTAGGTAGTCTTTAACCATCCTCCTCTGCATTCTCCTGAAATAGTTCATTTGGTGATTATCATTGTTTGACTAGACACCATCTTGAGACATTTTTGCTTTGAGTCTTCCATTAGAAGATTTTGTATCACTTTTAAACTTCAAAGTATATAAAGACCGATGGGAGAGGGGGAGAGGAAAAAAAATGGTTTGTTTTTTCAGACTATTTGTTAACGTTTGTGGTCTTGGATTCCCTTTGATGTTTTCCACATTTCTTTTTGTTTTGTCACTTGGCTGTAAATAACATACTTTCCTGGCCACTTAGAAAGGTAATGTTCTCCTCGCTTGTCTTGTACAATAGACTTATCATTGAGCAGAGCATTCCTGGCAGCCTATTGAAGAGCTTTAAATTGAAACATCCTTTTAGTGTAGAGTGGTAATCAAAATGCTTGTGTGTTATATGGGAAAGGAGAAGTAAGCATTTTTCAAGTTTATGGCACAGAGCTTTTCCCATTGTTGTAAGAGTTCCATCATTAAAGAAGCCACCTTAAATTGCCACATAGATCCCAAAGCAGTTCTAAAAAATGTTTGCTTTTGGAGAGCAGTCTTTGGATCAGTTGTAATTGTAATTGTATTATGGTGTCATTAGTTCTCTGTGTGGCTTTGCTCTGTGTGTTCTTCATCATCCAGAAAGTACATTCTATTTGAAGGATTTACTCCTAAGTCCCAGAGTAAAATATATTACATGATTTTCTCTATCATCTCCAACAACTGTGCATTCGTAGAGGTTCAGATTTGCGTCTCAGTAAATATCCTCTTTTTGTATGATTTTAAAAACTGTAACACTGATGCTACATACAGTACAGTAACGTGCTGTATGTGCATTGTGTAGCATGGTAGCAAACTATAAATTGTAGTAAGTGCTGCCTTTACAATACAGAGTGTTTCCCATAGGAGGGAACTGATATTTATATTCTTTTGATAGAGTTTTCAGGAATTTATGAGGATATGACCTACTGAAGGAGAAAAACAACATGAAAATGAGACTTTTTCTTGCATTTATTTACCAGATGGTTGTACTAGCCATAGGTCTTGTACTTTGGGGCTTTTTCAATTGTTGAATTTGCCAAATTGTCTGATTGGAAGTATTTCATGTAAGTGGTTTCATTTTTTATGAGCTCATAATGAAACTTCATTTTCTCTTAAATTGCTTATCTGGCTCTAGATGAATGCAGATAGGTTGCCAAGCCCCCAAGGCTTCTTGGGGTCATGTATTTGGGATCACTTGCCATGTGCTTTCATAAGCCATGGCTTCTAGACTAGATCTCTAGGCTGGCCAACTTGCTTGGCATCTGGTCTCCAGATTTCCTGACTGTGGGAGATCCCTAATGAGCTGTGATAGGAGTTGTGGCAGGTGCAGACTGAAATTAAGATTCATAGTCAGTATAAAAATCTATCGTGCTAGTCAGAGGTGAATAGCCAAGGAACTGGCAGATATTTTATCCATATCCATCTAGAGCTGCTAAAGCTGCTTGGATGACCTGCTCTAGTGAGACCACTGATCAGTTTAGCAAGTAGATTGGTACCTTGGAGTGCTCATTTCATTCTAGAAATGCCATAGTTTGGCAATAAGTACACACTTTCAAGTTTTGGTTTATTGTCCTGATTCAGTCTTATTTTTCTTGAAAATAAAAATTTCCTGGAAACTGAAATTTCATTTGTGCACCTGCTCTCAGCATGTACATGTTCCACTGAACATATACAAAATAAAAGTGAAACAAAATTATACGTATCTTTAAAAGTTAAGAAATAACAGATTGTTGGCATTTAGTCCCTTCTTGCACGTACATTATGATTATGTGCTGTTCCCCAGCAAGAATGTACTGACCGTAAAACCTAAGCTTCCTTAATCAGCTCCTCGTTGGTTCTGCCCTCCCAAGCTTCAGCTCTTTATCCTTGATAAATACTAACTAAGCCTGTTTTCTTCCTCACCATCAGCTTCCTCTGCTTTTGACAAGTTAGCTTTTTTGGCACTTTCTCTGCAGTTTCAGACTGCTCCTTTTCTTTTTTTCTTTAGTTTGTGATTCAGTGGTGCTAGAATGCCAGTAGAGTGCAAGAAGACAAAAGATCTTTGCTTTTAATACAAATACCTTATTGTATCTTGTAGCAGCAATTATTAAAACCCTTCTTCACCCTTTCTACCAAAGAACAGGACGTGCCTACTCAGGCTGTGGTGTTGGAACATGCACTGTGCAGTTACAAACAGAATTTAATACCCACTTTCTTGCACAGATAGAATGCTTGTAAAGTTTGGTCAGCAACATCCAACAGTTTGAGCTGTGAGAGGCTCCAGTTCAGTCACTGAGAACAGATTCTTTAGTTTGTTAATCTTTGAGTGCCGCCTTACATGTGTGGGAAGTGTGGAAATGCTAGCAGGCTTCAAAACAAAAAAGTCTGGGAGCTATTTTACATGTGCAAAATTCTTCTCTCCTACTGCCAGTGTCAGAAATGGCTGAGCTGATCAGGATGAAGTATCAAAAATGAAAAAGAAAAGCTCAACCAGAGAGAGAGTGAGAGCGCGAGCCACTGTAGGAAATGTCAACACAATTGACTAAAGTTTGAGCTAGAAAAAGCAGGATGTTGAAGAAAGAACAGTAATGCAGTGTTACTATTCAGCGCTACCTGGAGTTCCCTGAATATCAGCACCGAATAATCCTTGCTTTTATTTTGTATATTTAAGTAGTAGTGAGGATAAAGCTTTCTGCTATAAGTTCACATGCCTCAATTTGCTCCAGCTTTTGGAACCCAGCAATAGGATAAGTGAAATGGAATTGCTCTTTTCCTTCATCATGAACTGTTTTGTATTGCCAGGGTTCAGAGGAGGTTTAAGAGTTATCATCTGAAAAGCAAATTATTTTATTGGTTGATTTATTTATTTTGCTTTTATACTTTACCTTTCAGGAGGCAATTATATCTACTACATAATTTCATATTTTTAAGCCAGCATGTAAATTAACTGTAGTGATATGTAGATGCATTTTGGAATAGATCCAAACTTCCTCATTTGTCAGATATGATTATAATGTATCTTAACAAGTTTAATAAAGTGTGCTAAAGTGGTGTCACTATAAAAGTATTCCCAGAGATGTCTGCATTGATGTGAAACAGTTCCCTGACTATTCTGATTTGATCAGAGCTACACAGCTAGCTTCACATCAGGCTTTTCCAGGCTTGATCACTCAGATTTCCATTAATTTTTCAAGCCTTTCTCTAAAATCTGCTTTATTATTTATTTAGCTGTTTCTTTGCTACAGTGAAATCCAGTGGAAAATGAATATCTTAGCTGCCTAACCGTTTGGCTAGGTCAGGTTATTTACTGTGTCTCACTGTCTTCGGTATAACTGAAGGTGCTGCTTTGTTTTTTGGCTCTGTGCCATGCGCCAGTCCACACAGGTGAATCAATAGTTAACCCATGGATGAAACTGGGCCTGTGAGTGACAAACAGCTCCATGATCATTCATATGGACAAGTCTGAAGTTGCCTACTCTCTTCTCAGGCCTGAAAAGATGGCAGGAAAACCCAGCTAGCCAGAATGGTTCATTAATAGCTGCTGCTTGGTAGTGCATATGTACAAGCATGCATATGTTATTAGCTGTCAGGCTTTCAATTTAGCTCTTAAGAAAAGGAAGATATGTTAGTTATTTCTTTTTATGACACAGAAGTGTTCATCAAAGTCAAGATTCTACATCAGAAAGCATATCATATCGCAGCACAGTACGTTGCTTGGATCATAGAGAGAAATCAGTTTGGGCAGTTAGTGGCCACCTTGTTGGGTGCAGAAAGTCTTCATGACAGTGATTGGCAGGGTTGAGCTCCACAGCCCCCAGCATGGAAAAGCTTTCAGTCTTGTATATCAAAATCTACATCTAAATCTTACCTTCTTGCTCTCCCCATTCCCTCGCTGTTCTTTCACTGATGTGAAAAGAGAGGAGAAGAGAGCCTAGAGTACAAGAGACAATAAATTCCTTGGCTAGAGGAGTGCATTATGGAGCTCCGTTTATGTGGGTGAGCCTAGGGCTAGCTGGGCAGGTTCGAATATAAATGAGATGGCTCCAAAAAGCTCCATAAGGCACAAGAGTGCAAGACTAGAGATAGCAAGAGAATACAAGTGTTGGCACACTGGGTTAGTAAAACTTTGACAGTGGTTTTGGTTTAGTTCTCCTATTACATGGTAAGTTCACCTTAGCAAGAAAAAAGCTGTCTCTCCTGAATGCAGTGCCTGCAGAAATCTCTGATAATTGCAAAAGCAGTGAACTACTACTTCTTCAACAGACTTCTCTTGACCTGAGGTCTGTGTTTTTTCCTGTACAGTTGTGTTCTGCAGTTGTGAATGACTATATTTCAGTTTCATTTAAATTCAATAGTGGGATTATAAACTAACTCTCCAAAAGACAGTCTCTGTGTTGCAGTATTTTATTTTATTTATAACCCTCAGTGCAAAAATTATCATAGGCTTAACTTGTTTTCCTATATTTGAATTCCTGTTATGGAGTATGTATACACTGCACCTTGAGGCATGCAATGTTTCTAGTGTATTTTATATAGTGTTACAGATTTTAGCAAACTTATGTCATCCTGGTGGTCTTTGAAGGAATTATAATTTCAGATTTACTCATCTACTTGCAGTTAGGAACCACAGACTGTGGCAACCAATGCCAGGTGGGATACATAGTCATAAATCCTATAACTCTGATGCTTTGTATTATAGCATTTGAATATTTTAATCAAAAGAGAAAAGTGATGAGGAGGATGTATGGATATTAATTGGAATACTTTTTATACACAGAATGTAAAGTGGAGAACCTGATTGGAAAGACCTAGCAATATCCCAAAGTAGGTTTTGAAATAACAGGACGATTTCGTTGTGAACAAGAAGTCTATGAAATGCACCTACATTCCCTTTCTCACTTAAATAAAGAGCTAGTTAAAGGTTAGTTGGGAAAAGTTAAGGATATACTCTTTTGTACCAGTCTAGCAATGGTTGGTCTTCAGTGTAAACTACAGTAATGTGAGGATTTAGCATTCCTGCATGTAGTACATTAAGGTGTTAGTGCTTATGTAAGGTGAAATGTATTTGTTCAGACATTTTTTAAAGGTACTATTAAGTGCACTTGTGTGGGTACAGACACACGACTTCTGTGATCTGAGCTTGTAGAATGTGAGCTAGGTCTCATCCTCAACTGTTGCAACTAAGCTTGTAAGGCTTTTTTTTCCTATCGTTCTCAGTACAAGCATGTTAACATAGCCAGAGGAAACATGGGGAAATAATTTCACCACTTTTTGTATTTGTTTGTGTAGACGTATAGGCAGATACTGTGGTGCATCCTTTGCCCTGTTTCTCTGGTTGTGGTGGCTTAACTTTGCCTAACAGCCAGACGCCCACCCAGCTGCTTGCTCACTCCCCCTCCTCAGCGGCGCAAGGGGAGAAAATAGGATGCGAAAGCTTTTGGGTTGAGATAAAGAGAGGGAAATTCCTTAGCAATTACTGTCATAGGCAAGAGAGACTCAACTTGGGGAAAAATAATTTTTATTTCCAATTAAAATAGATTCAGGTAGTAAGAAACAAAAAGACAAAAATTAAACCAGCACATTTCCTCCCCCTTTTCCCATAGTTAACCTCACTCTGTCCCTCCAGATGGCTGTCCCGTCCCCGGGTGGCTCTGGGGGTGGCAGGTATGGCCAGTATACAGCAGTTTCTCTCTGCCGCTCCTTCCATCCCTCACTTTTCCCCTGGTCCCCTGTGGTCTGTCCCAGGGGCTGCAGGGGACTCTCTGCTCCGGTGCCTGGAGCACCTCCTCACCCTCCTCCTCCTCCTCCTCTCACCCTGATTTTCACACTGCAGGTTTTCAGTACCTTTTTCTCCTTCCTCCGCTGCCCTTTCTTAAATAGGCTCTCACAGAGGCTCCACCAGCCTCTCTGATGGGCTCAGCTGTGCCCTGTGGGGTGGCTGTTCCAGAGCCGGCTGGAACCATCTGTGTCTGGCACAGGGCAGCCCCAGTCTCTCCTCACAGAGGCCCCCCACGGCCAGCACCTTGTCAGGTGAATCCAGCACAGGGGTAGAAGGAAAGTCAGCATAGACAGGAGTGATTAGGGGAGCAGAAAAAAAGGAAAAGGTGGGTTTATGTATTTTAAATTGATAGGCATGTTGGATGAGCTCCTAGTGTGAGACTGGCTTGGGAACTTACCGATGAAATTATATTGACAAATTGTATGATAACATAATCCTGTAAGAAAATACCTACAGTCCAAAGAGACTGCATCAGACAGCCTGGAGAAGGAGAAGGCTACAAAACTGAATTTACAGGAGAGGGTGAGGTGTGAAAGAGGATGTTATTTTGCCTTCCTGTATCTTGTATTTCTGCCATGTGCCTGATGCAAGCTTATCTTCTGCTTACTCTGTACGGAGAGTTTTATGCGCAGTTAATTCTGTGGACTAGCAGCTAGGATATTTTTGCAGTGTGCATGTATTTCCCAGAAGTGCTAGTATATGAAGATCTGGGAATAAGCCATTAAGATTTGTGAGTACCTTGTTCCTTCCTACAGGGTGTTGTAAATAACTTACAATAGTTTGGACTTAAGCAAAAAGGAATTAAGAAGTTGATTGTGCTAATGAATACTAATGATTGTTGGAAACATGATCAATGTGAGGCACATATTATTAGTGAAGGTGCCCTTCTTAAACTTCATTAATCACCAAGATACCTAGGAAGCAACAAATAATACCTTGTTATTTGGCAACAGCTAAAGGAAGAGCC
Source organism: Nipponia nippon (assembly GCF_047370975.1). Classification (NCBI taxonomy): domain Eukaryota; kingdom Metazoa; phylum Chordata; class Aves; order Pelecaniformes; family Threskiornithidae; genus Nipponia; species Nipponia nippon. The sequence continues at coordinate 45,971,067 of NW_028262391.1, forward strand.
GGTTTGCAATAGGTGTTAAATTCTGCATTCCTGTCGCATGCTGATGTGACGAAAAATTTCTGTAAGAGTTCATGCTGGCATAAGTAAAAAATGTTTAGTGCCCTATTGGCGCTTCAGCATGCAAGTGTATCTGAATAAATGACTAATCCTGTTCAAGTCAACCAAGTAACATGTGAGTTTATAGTTAATCATGTATTTAAATACAAGTCTGTAAGGGTTTCCATATAGGCAGAGCGAAGCCATGACGGTGAGATTGAGATTGTCAATGAAATTGTACTGTCTTCTGAAATCCTGTATCATACAAAGATACATCCTTCTACTTTTCCCTAGTTAAACACAATCACCATAACAAAAACGTCTCTGAAATTAAATGCTTGTTAAACATGTCTTCTAGTTTTATCTGTTTTAATGACCACAGTGGTGCTGCTTGTTTTCATATGCCTATTTCAGTGTCTTCAGAAAATCTACAAACAGCTTTCAGGTAATAGCTTTGTTACTTGCTTTTTTTTTCCCCAGAAATCTCTCAATAAATCCATTAGGAATGCGATATCATTCGACTTCTGTTGGTGTGGCATTGTCCTTAAATTTTTCCTTCTCAATAGCAAAATATTTTAAATGGAGTCTTTTAAATTCAAATTCTTTGTGGAATGACTTCCCCAAAATACATATTTTATAGAGAAGGTTTTAAAGCTGTTACAAATGACAGGTGGAGGAAAGTTCTATTTCAGACCCAAAGAAGGATTTTTTTGCAGCTGATAACTTGTCCACTTTTTCTGTCTATTTGTCAAATAAAATATGCAACCTCTCCCTACAAGCCTTCAAACACATGAATCAGTGTTTTCTTTGCAGCATCAGTGAAAGTGATCTTGTTAATAATGAAATAGCAAGAAACTTTTTGCACTTCATCATCGGGCCCTATGTTTACCTTCTCTCTAGGCATGTCGTGCATTTGTAAGAACAAGACTGGAGTTAATAGATTTAAAAAAAAAAAAAAAGAAGAAAAAAAACCACAAACAAACCCCCAAACACCCCGAAGTCCCCCATATAAACCCCCCAAATAAACGCAAAAAAACCTGTTTACTGATAATTTGGAGCCATCATACGGGTGGGCATATATAATGAACAGTAAAAAGACTGTAAGTATTGGACTTGGTGATTGACTTTGTGCCACCAGGGATAGTAATAAATGTGTACAACCTTATTTTCTTTTTTCTGTTTCCTAACGTTTCCCTACAGATACCAGAATAGCATTAAAGCTCTCAGGAAAAAAATTAAAATTTCTGATTGAAAAGTACACACTTTTAATAAAATTCTGTACATAGTTAGATTACCAGATCGGGGCTTGGTTTTTGTCTTTGTCCATCTGTTATTTTTCAGATTGCAAACTTTAAAAAGTTTCCTTACTCTGCATCAGGTATTTCTTCCTTAGCTCAACTAATTTTTTAAATGAGATCGTGCCAGGAAAGTTCTAGTTACGTTTGATATAGACATTATTTCAAATGTATATTTGCAACCTCTTTCTTGATTTATTTGTTTTGTCACTCTTACTAATGGTATTAATGTTAAGGTATGAATTTACAGTGGAGGCGTTAGCTGTCTTAAGCTTATTGCTGTCTAGCAATGTTTAAACTTAACTAAGCTATGGAACTTTTATTTCTTTCTAAGAATCTGCACAGAAAAATTTTGTGTAGTTTAGTTATTTCAGTTTGGAATTTCATTCACGTGAAATTTTTCAATATCCATGTGTGGCGGAACCCTTCTAGCACAGTCAAATCAATTGATCCCTTTGACTGTCTATGATTTGCAGTTAGCCCAGACTTGATTTTTGTTTCCTGATTTACATTGTTCTCTTCCATCTCATTTCAAGAAAATACTTTTTTGCCTCTTTTTCCTCCTTATTGCCTTGAAGTTTTCTATCTAGTTTGTTCATTTAAGTAACAAGCAGGCCAACTGTATCAAGAACTTCAGACCTTTTCAGCACTATGTGCTGTATTTTTACTGTTCAGTAATTAGTTCCTTCAGCAATTCAGTTAGCAACTGATCTTCCTAGGAAGTTTCATTAGATCCCGTTGATAATAACCTGCTGTGGAGAATTCTTTGAAGAAGTTTACCTTTCCCAAGTGTGATTTTTCTTTCTCCTGAGCTTTCTTGTGTTCATTTACACTCCTCACAGTAAAAAATCTTAGAGGAATGCAAAAATTCTCAATTTGGAAACTTAAACGCTCTAAGAGACTTAGCTTTTTGCCATTCTGTAGGGATGAAATCAGAGCTATTTTGATCATTTGCCACAATTTCTCAAGTAAATTAGATTTGGTGCTGATAAAAGGACAGGGAGAATAGGCAGAGCAAAGGTTTGCATGGGTCTTCTGCATCTAATGGCGAGCTTCGCCGAAAAAATTCGCTGGGGATATCTACCTTTGCCACTAGGTTTCAGTGTACGCAGAGAATAAAGCACACTAGTGACATCTTTTCTCCTCTGTGCCACCACCGGTGCTATCTGTCCTTGCAGAAAAAAAACAATCATCTTCAGACACAGAACAAGCTGCTAGGTGTATAACAGTGCCAGTAAATGCTTTTAGCTTTATCCCTTGGATTGGCTATTAGACCTATGGTAAATTTAGCATCTCTTTTTTTCTGGAGCATTTTTATTTTCCTACCATATGCAGAGTGAGGATACTGCTAATAGTTAACATTTGGATGTCGTTCTCTAAGGATCATCACTTTCCTTTAGGTGATCATACAGTGAAAGTTTCAAGGGAAGCTGTTTTTATCAGTGAAGTAACACACTTGCTTTCTCACTGTCTGCTTTTGTCTCCATTTCCAAAAGAGGTAGCTTCTGGGAGAAAACTTGCATGTGAAAACATTAATGTTCTTTCCCATCATGTGGTGCAGAGTGTTCCAACACTGCTGATCTTTGAGCCCAGATTTTTAGGTTGAAAGAAGTATTCTGCATATGGAAATGTTTGTACCTGAGGCTGGTATGTGTGGCTAAGGGAGAGAGAATTAGTCTGTCAGTGCAGCTATGAGTATTTCTGTGGTGCTGTTTTTCACTGTGAATTTAGAATATGAAAAGGGGTTAGGCTGAACCCAAGGGTTTTTAGGTGAGGTATTGCCTGACCATGTTCTTGTCTCACTCCCTTAAATGCCTCAGAAATTTTTGTGCCTCTGGTTTTCCTCTATTTTCACAAGTCTACACAAGGAAAAGAAAACATTTGTAAATTATAGTATTCTTAATAAACAGTGATAAAAAGTAATTCAATTACTCCTATTGAGTGAATAATATCATTTTATATTAATAATTGTGTATTTACTGACATGGGATAATATATCTGAGTAAAAACCCATGGTTACTCTTACAAAAAGATGATAGAGCCTGACATATTAATCTGAGTGTAAAAGATAAAGAAACAGATTGACTGTGGTTCACAGCAGTTTGCTATGGACAAAATTCTTCTCAGCCCATTATGGTCACAAATTGTCACTCGTATGTTTCAATGATAAATATTTAATTATCCTATAATAATTCTGTAATTCATTTTTACCCTTTATATTGCACAGTGATTATTTTATAATTAAATATTAATTTAATAACATGATTATGTTTGTGTTGTAGCACAGAATTAACACAGAGTTAATTATGAAGTATTTCAGATGAAGCAGCTTGAAGTAGTAACCTCTCCCTTTTCCCAAAAGAAATGTAACAAGAATTGTATTCAGAATGTACTCCAGAGTAGTAAAACGGGATAATCTTATGCATTAATTATGACAGACTTGAGGGGACTAAGGTAGTTTATTGGCATTTATAAATGTATAAAGGAATAATTCTGGCTTTAACACACTTAATACTTTAGCAGGGACTGATGATTCTTATACTACTAGTGGTGACTCTTACTAGAAATAAGTATTCAGATACTATTGTGTGTTTAAGATGCTGATCTTCATATGCAAAGAAATTGCAACTGCACAGGAAACATTTTGTGATGGAATTATGGGGCTAAAAATTGTGCGCCCTAAGGACTGCAGTGACTGTTCATAGTATACTAAATGAATCTGGTGTTTTGGTTACTAAATGAGTCTTGTCAGTGTCTAATTAATTCTGGAAAAGGAAAACATTGGTGACTAAGTAAATTTTAAAAAAAGGTCCTATTTGTGTAATTTTGAGGCATTAATTTTTGGGGCAATATTATGAATACTAAAGTGCTGCGCAAGGACTTAACCTAGCTAACAGTACTGTTTAACTGTGTTTATAGCATACTTTTTGCATTATTTTTACACCCAACAGAGAGAAAATAGTTGTCTTTAGCAAATAAAACCCCTCCTATACTAGACTTGATGTGGAATTATGAACTATGTGGGGTTTTTCCAAGCGGTGGAAATAAATTCGTTCTGAAGATGGATTTACTGTGGGAAAGATTGCTTCATAGCAATATGGAATAGTGTGTTTTGAGAGAGTGCAGCTCTTCTTAAAACATTATTCCACCCTATCTTCTTTCTTTATTGTGTTTCTCCTTGCCAAATCGCTTTGTCTCTGATTAGGCTGACAGTTGTGTTAGTTAAGATACTGCCTAAAGTCACATAATGCAGAGTCACAGGTTATTTAGGGAATTATTAAAAGAAACAGGTTATTTCCAAACAAATGGAACTTGCTCTTACAGAAATAAGAGTAATTTTTCCTCATTGTTTATCCCGGTGCATTTCTGATACCCTTTTCAGTAGTTCATCACATGACTGAATTCAACCACATAACCTTGGTATTCACAGAGTATTAACAGCAATGTTTTACATCATAGTATCTGAAATAGTGGATAGTATTTCATAATCTGTTTTCCTCCGTTAGCATTGCCATTGTTCCTTATCAATCTGTTGCAGTTGCAGAGTGTAAGTCACAGTATTGGAAGCTATTTATAGTGAGCTTTGTGAAAGGTCAAATACCTTAGGCTGTTTAGACGTTTTCATTAACAATATTATTTCCTATATTCATACTGTTTGAAAATATGCCAAACCAATATTTTTTAGAGAATAATATTTAGATTTTTTAAAACAGAGGACTGTTTTTTATCTTAGCTTGATAAATTCTTCCCTCACAGAAGAACAGGTAACAAAACTAATTATTGTTCCTTTTTATATCTTTTATCTGTTTTTGTATTGAAGAGTCCATACATTATAAATATAGTAAGCATTTTTCATAAATGTGAATTGATTAGTCGGGCTTGGAACTAGAATATCCACAGGGTACTGAGATAAAGAAGAAACCTGGAAAGCTGGTATCAAAAGCTTAAGGAATGAATAGAAAAGAACTTAATATTGCACATTTGATATAATCATTAACAGAAATATCAAAATACTACTGTTCAGGTTATGTCATAGCTCTCTGAGGTGTTTGTTGCTTCCCTTTGGGGCAGAAAGCACCTGCCTTCATACTGAGATTCACATCCCAGAAACCCTGTTTGTGATAGGTCCCAAACACTTTTTTCAAAAACAGTTGTGCTCTCTCTATTCTCTAGCACTGCATCTTCCAAAAGAAAAGATAGTGGTGTAACCCCAACTTTCATAGAGCAGCTCTGCTTCCAGCTGCATGGTTGCTGGTGCCAGTCTGGAGTCTGGTGCTTTGCTGACCGTTTATTGAGCTGATTCAACTAGCTGATCCAGAAAAAACAAGCCTGATCCCCATCTCCTTCTCCAGAAAAATGGTTATTCTAGGGGAGCGTGTTGAATTACCTCATCAAGGGATCAGACAAGCTGCAGCCTGTCCATGTGAACATTGTGGCCAGGAGCAAGGTTGAATGGGAAAAAAAGATTTGGTAGATAGAAGAGGGAGCAGAAGATGAGCTCCACAGCAGCATGTAAACTCTGAATGTATTTAGGTCCTATATAATTGGACCTGAAGAAGAATATGAGACAAATTGACTGGGCCAGAAGGAGAGAGAACCCCCTTTCTCTAGTTTAGTGGTGAAGACAAATGCTGCTGAGGTAGACACCAGAAGGGCATGATTATTCTAGCTTAGGTCTGGTCTCACCAGTTCATGGATAAATGTGGAACACTGCCTCTTTCCACTCCAAGCTGTGTTTTTGAATGAAAGCAGCATCTGGTGCTGTGTTTTATGCTGTGATACCTTCCCGAATGTTCCCTTTGGGGAACATAGCAGGAGAGCATCTACACTGAAGATTCTGCAGGGAGTCTGTGTGAGATGATACCAACCTGCTCAGCTCTGATAAGACGATGATCTTCTGGGCATGTGCAGAAAAGCATGTCTGTAACACCTGAAATATTACTGGTGAAAATGTATGTGTTTGTAGGGAGTAGTTGAGAATTTTGAGCGTTGCTTTTGTGGATTAAAGCATGTAAATTGCAGTTACGTCTTGCTTCTGGTGCGTATATCTAATTTTGAATCTGCATGGTCTCTTGTCTGCTGGGATGAGATTTATAAAGGCGCATTTGGTGTTTCCAATTAAGGTTTTGCACGTTTGAAAATTCAGACTGTGTTCCCAGTAGGATTTAAAGAAGCAGTGGTATGGGTCTTAGGAAGATGAGGCACTAAATTGTACATAATGATGGACAAGCCACTTAGTACTGGTTGAAGTAGCAGGAAATACTGACTGCAGATGCATGTCCTCTCTGGACTCCTCTAAGTCACCTGACTCAAACATGAACATGAGGCTCTCAATTTTCGGAGAAATTGTCTTCCCAAGGATTCTTGTTCTTCACTACATTTTAGTAGTTTTGTGTGTTCTCTTATAAATACATTTGGAAGAATAGGCTCTCCTATTATCTTTTGAGTAATTTTCCAAAGGCCTTAGTGAAATACCAGTTTTCACCCTGGGGAAGTATGCACGCCAGCTTCATTTGTAGCTGGTGGAGAGCTCCTCCTCCTCAAAAGCAAACAGAATTATGTGCTGTTCGGGCAAGTTGATCATATGGTTTTGATCCATTGCCCACCTCTTTGTTTAACATCTGAAAAATGGATTGCACTTCAACTAACGTATTGAATGAAATATCATCAAAAGAGAACAGAAAATTCACACACAAAAATGAACTGACTAATCTGAGTTTTGTCTGGGCTTCCTGTAGGTTTTATGCAGTTCTTCCAGTTACGAGAGTGGTAGTCCTGAATCTTGAAGCAGTACATCGGAGTTGGCTTAAAAACGTCCTGATGGAAACAATTTTCATAAGGAGGAAATAGCAAAGCAAGTTGCTGTGGTGTAATATGGAGTTGAATACTTGCATACATATTTTATTGAGTCTCTGGATATGCTCGGTGTGAACATGAATATATTGAGTCATACAGATGTGCACTTCATAAAAGACTCTGAGGCTTCTTCTGGCCAGCCTAGCTCCTGAGGTCTTACTTAATAGTGCAACCATCTTCTGCCACTTTTATGTGGGTTAAGCTCTGATCATCATGCCTGTTTAGGAACTGTTTATTTTTCACTTAACCTTTTCCTTTGCATGTGTTTAATTAAAAGATCTCTCAAGAAAGCACATTGCTACAGTGCCATATTCCACTGCTTTTGTCAAGATTATATATAAGTGCTTCTCTAGTAATTGTCCTGGGATTTAGGAGAATTCTGCAAATGGGTCACCTCCCTGCCGTCAAATCTGTTTCCCATATTAAACAGATTGCCCTTCAGCCTGTAATATGTTAAAAGTCTGGTTTATAATACCGTAAACAGTAACATAGCTGAAGTAAATCTCACTAACAGTGCAGTTTACATCAATTGTTAGTGTTAATTTATGATCAGGCTTTATTAAATCCATTTAGTTTTATAAAAGGACTGTAAATTAATTCTGTGATTTGGGAACACACTGAAGTTATTACTGCACAGCACCTTATTAAAACATTTGAACACTCCTTGCCTGTACAAATACACTGCAATGCTCTCATAGTCTCAATGGTTTTTAACTGTGCTACTGCAACAATATAATGATTTTCTTTAGTATAAGAGAAAATTCAGGTGATAGTTATACATTTTCTGTTTAATTATATGCTATATTTGATTTCACAGGTATACTGAGCCCCTTTTAGTTTATTATTCATAGCGCTTAAGGGAATCCTTTCTTGACAATCTCAAGGCATTTATGTGTTATGTCCATTACTGTTTGCCGTTGCTATTCAAAGAAACAGAAGTGTCTATAGACACTTTGTTAGACAGTACAAAAAAAAAAAAATCTTTATTTTATCATGTCAGATTGCAGGGAGCAACAAGAAAACCACCAAATTCGTCATTGCTTTTCTTCTAAATTTTTTTCTTTGAATTCATTCTGGGAGAAAAAAAATACTCTGCAAAATCATTAAATATAAATTTGAAAAAAACCAACCTTAGTATTATATTCAAAAAGGCATCAGTTTTATTCCATTATATGTTGAAATGTCATCACTGGTGTAAAACACAGGATGTTAATGAAGTGAGAGCAGATATCTTGCACAGTAGAGATGTGAAAAGGTAAATTTAACACCTAACAGGTGTTAAGAGCCATAAATAACGAATGGCTCAGCAGTAATTTAATCCTTTGTCAATCAAAGTATTCACTATTGAGAAAACATCTTGCTGAGAATGCTATGTTTAATGGAAATGCTTGTTAGTTTGAGAGGCAAAGTGTAATTTTACTACCATAACACTGAGCGTGGTGCATTTTCAAACAGCCTGTGAACTCTCAAATATCAAAAAAGATTAGTTTTATTGCTGGTAGTCATATTTTCTTGTTATTCAAGAATTCTGTACTAATAACACAATGGCAAATAGACAAAGCGCTTTCACATTTAGTATCTACATAATGTTTGTTGGTGTTCTAGGTTGGCCTTACTGTATGATAGATAAATAATTCACAGGATTCTCAGAAAAGTACTTTAAAATTGTATGGAAAGTAAAATCATTAAAATACGGGTGAAAAGATGAGTAAAATATTTAACAATTATTTGGCTTGGGTTTGTTGCAGTCTGCTTTCCACACGGACAGACTCAGTGAAATATAAATTGAGGTTTAGGTTGGGAGAGGAAAGGCCATGTGTGTCACACTCCTGTGTAGCTGTGTTAGGTACATTGAGGGATCGTGGTAATTGTAGTCTTCAGTCAGCTGTGCATGTGCTTAACTAGGAGCTCATAAACAGTCACAGGCTAGCGACAGATGTCCTCTTCTGCATCTAGTTTTGCCTATGGAAGCAATTATCATCTGTAAGCGATGCCTTCCTCCCTGCTGTTCTCCCCTGTAGGGTCTTCTCCCCTGCCAGCACAATTGCTCTTTTGAAAGCTCCCTGACCCATTTCAGTCAGAAAGCTGGATTCAGAGAGACTTGCTCTAGATACTGGCTAAAGCCATCCTGCTCATTCTGACTGAAAGCAAATGAGAATGGCATTCACAAAAGTAGCTTTGGGAGGAGAAAGTAGGAACAGTCGCGAGAAACTTGGCAACAGCTTTTTGTCTGGCACATCTGGGTCTGGAAGAAAACTTGTGTCCTCATCTGTTTGACAGAACAGTCTCTGTTGCAGCTGATGAGCTGGGGGGCTCTGTCTTTGCCTGTCTCCTGCAGAAGCAGTCACTTGGTTGTGTGGTTGTACTAACCTGGCTAGAATTTGCTCAGGCCACACCAGAGTTCTCACGCAGGACTGCTGTTTGCATGAGAAGTGAATCTGATCTTGAGGACAGTCTCTGAACTGTCCTTTTCTTGCAATGGATATAATTAAGTATGGTTCAGTAGGTTAATTCCCATGCTTAAGCACATGTATGTTGAAGATTAGGGTAAAATATATGCAGGCACATAGTTTTGCCATAATTGACTGCAGTGAGGTGAGGTATATTGATGACTGCAGTAATCATGAGTATATTAAAAGTAGAAATCATGCTCAGAAACCTCCAAGCAAGGTTGTCTTCCATTTTGATAAGGGCAACCACTTGTTTTCATTGACTTAAATGCTCAGCATCCCAAAAGGAAACAAAACAACAACAAAAGAGCACAATATAATTAATTATTGTTTAAAGTTGAGGAACAAAGTGTTAAAAATTGACAGAATGAGTATCCATAATGTAGTATAAAGATACAAAGATAGGATTTTGTCACTCACTTCTTAGTATTCCAGAGAACATGACAAATAAAAATTGTATACTGTACATATATTTTTTAAGCTTTCAAAAAGTATGTTACATTTTTGGGTCATAATTTTGCCAGGGAAGATCTATTTATTTTCTACGTATGATGTCACTCGGTAGATACCCTGCTGGCTTCATTTACGGTAAGCAGTTCTGCAAAAGCATAGACAAGATTTTTCCTTTCCATCTGCTGTTCAGTTAAATTCCTATTACATTTGGTTGGTATTTATATAAATTGCTGGTTCTTTATCATTGCTTCAGATGGTAACTGTTCAGTTTCAAGATCCCTTTCCTCAAATTAACAGTGAGGGCTCACGCTGTTTTCAATTATTACAATTCATTCTATTTGCCTTGTAAAGAATGCTTTTCTGCATTTGAGCGAGGCACCAAAACTAAGTTTTCCTTAAAATCAGTGGAATCCCACTAGAACAGTGTTTGTCTGATACTGTCTGTACTGTGGGTGCCTTTTGGCTTACTCCTCTTTTCTTTGAAAGCCAGCCCCTCCTGAGTTCAAAGTGAGTAGGGTCAGAGCCTCAGTGAAGCAGAGAATAGCCTTCACAGAACTGCCTGTACTGTTATGCCAAGCTCTGCCTCTGAATTATTACTGCAATCTCAGCACAGGCTAAACAACTGGATTTGAGTACATCTGGCATCATATAGCGAAAGACATGCAAAAGAGTGACTGGTGAGAGTTCTGGTGGCCCATTTTGTTGATTGCAGGATTTGATTGCCCGAGCTGCTCACTTTGCATATATTGACTAGGGAAATAGGTATTCTGTAGTGACACATTGTGAACATGGTAGAATCTAAGAGGAAGGTTGTTTGAGAAGTTGCGTACGGTATTTAATATCCTAATGTGTGCAAGAAATTTTGAGTCCCAGGGATAGGAGTGTGTATTTTTTTTCTGTTTATTTTGTTTTGTGGTTTTTTTGACTGTAGAGGCTGGTTTGGCCCACTTCTGTTGCTTGCATGAAATTGAAATAGTATTCGAAGTGGTGGGCAACAGTACAACACCCTCAGTCAGAAAATAGAAATGGGTCTATAGCTGCAATCACTATTTATGTCTGCGTGGGAAGTGTGTGCAATCCTTGTACAGACTGCATTGTGGTCAATAACTTGCACTTATTGTAGTTCAGATTATACACATGCAGGCTGTCAAGGGTGACACATTTATCTAACGCCTTCTGACAGATTCAGCGCAGTCCTTAGCTGGCAGACGCGCTGTTTGGACCAAATGTTCCAACACCAACGCGTTAGGCAAAGAGCCAGTAACTGTTTGTCATGCAAATATAAATAACTGATACCACAGCAGTGGTGTCTTGCTGCAGAAAAGTCTGCTTTCTGGTAAAAACACAGTTCACTGGTTGTATTTGAAGCATAGAGGATGAAGTAATATGTGTATTTTTAAATTACATATTCAAGTGTCAGAGAACAATTAGTAATATTGTTATAAATTCTGTAATATTTGAAAACTCATGCTATGTATTCTTGGAATCTTTGAAGCTGCCTTCTTTTGTGTATTTGAACAGTGTGTGGCAGAGTATGGACCCTTCTCAGTGCAAGTGTGCAGGTTCTGCTGCATTTTTAATCTTCCTGCCTGTCCAGACAGAGAGCGCCTGTGATCACATAGGCAAGGAGAATGCTGACCCTTGGAAGTGAGCCCTAGAGTCAAGGCTGAGGTCCTTTCCCGCTTTATTTCACCTTGACCATATGTACCTCCCCACTGCTGGCCAGATGCTGGTACAGGAGAGCAAAGCTGCTCATCCCTGTAGTCTCCTCTTGGTAGATGTGTGGAAACAGGGCAGTTGAGCCATTCTGACTGAGACTACCTCGCCTGGCCTGCGTTAAAGTGCAGGTATCATATTGCCAAGATACTGTGCATCTGGCCAACTGCTAAGATACCAAATCAGGAATACATTTTTCTAGGGAACCTAAGTTGCCAAGGTATCTTCATAGCAGCCTGGATGTTTAGAGCCAGCCTATTGCAGAGCAGGAAGTTGTAAGGTTCATATTTAGATGGCTTTGTATTTTTGCCAATTTTCAGCTAACACAGGTAGATCACTTCCAGTGTAATACAGGAGATTAAGGAGATCATGAGCAATATCGGTTTATTAAAATAATAAAAAAGGTATTTTAAATCATCTCTGATTAAGATAGCTCTTCTCTACTTTCCTTCCTCCTTTTTTAGTGAAAGACCTAACTATCATGTTTATTTGGCTTGGAACACTTAGCAACATATTGATCCAAGTAAAAACATTTTGGTGTAATATCTCCGCCTGTGATAAAAGTTAATAAAGTTACAGCCTCCTACTTTAAATCAGCTCTTCTATTCTGAATTCATTTGTGCGTGTGTCCTAGTCAATAGAGGCACTTCTGCAGAGAAATTCAGCAGCTGTTAGAAAGCAAACCTGCTGCAGTAGAGGCTTAGGACAAAACTGGAAATGCAAAATGAGGTCTTTGTGGGAAGACAAATTGTTATGACTGCCTGAAATTGAATTTGGATTGGTGAATTGTAATGAGACGTTTACTTACCATAAAGAGCCAGTTTCTTGACTTTCATAGAAGCGTCAAGAAGCAGATTACTTTATCTTTTTCTCAGGATCTGTTCAGCATACAAAGGGTGCAACCACTGATTCAAATACTGCTTCTTAAACAACTTGCGTGTCCTCCATATATGTGTGGCATAACTAGTGTTACTGTTACATTTTAGCTCTTTTGGATCTGAGTAATTGTGTATCTACTGTCTTAGTTTCTTGAAGTATCTTACCCAATGGTTTTTTTGTTGTTGTTGGTTTTGTGTGTTTGTTTCTAAAATATACACTTCAGTTTCTGGGAAAGCTGTGTTTGATAATGAAAGCTCTGCCTCTGCTATCACAAAACAATTCCTTATCCTTCTCTTTTGCTGTAAACAAGGATAAATGGTTATGCTCCCTTACAGCTTATGTCAGTCACAGCATATAAACATCTTCTCTTTTTCTCTTACGTTAGTGGCAGGGAAAAAAAATTACAGTGCTGGTGAGTTTCTTCATCCTTCTACTTGTTTCAAATCTTGGAGTCATGATGCATAAACGTAACGAGGACTTTGTTATCCAGCCGCAAAGCTGATCTGCAAAACGTAATTAACTTGGACGGTGACATCTCTCTGTAACCTATGTAGTCAATACTTCAGCTCTTTGTTCTCTGGAAGCGTTAAAGCTGTTGTCTCATTTCACTTTATCTCTTTGGTATTGCTCTACATCTTTCAATCCACCTCCAGTGTTTGTTTCTGCAATGTATTGCGCAAAAAATGGAAAAGCTGCCCCATCATAAGTAAAAGTGCTAGAAGCATGTAGGAAGTGTATAAACAAATTGCTATTTGGCATCCTTCTTAAAAGTTGTAATCTCCCTGTCTTGGCTGTTCATTAAGACAGATGCATAAAATATCTGTACTAGTCATCATTCACTGCCAGAATCCTGGCTACTCCAAACAGAGCTGAAAAACCCATTTTACTAATTGAGGAGGGAGTTACCAGCAATCATTTTGACAATAGCGGTTTCGTGGACTTCAGTCACTGGAGGGGGGAAAAAACAAAGCTATGTCTGTGGTATGTATGTATTCTACATAATACCACCCAGGATTTCACATAATCCAAGCTAGCAGGCAATTAGAAATATTAGTCCTTTTTTAAAGCTAATTATTGCATGGGAATCCAGTTCATTATTCAGTACCATTACTGATGTAAAGGCTAAAAGTTTAATTTCAGGACAGCTCTGAAAAATGGAGTCCTGCTAGGTACCTCCCCAAGTACGTATTTTAGTAGTGTACGCAGTAAATTTGTTGTGCTTACAAAATATGTAGATATTTATCCAAAAGATCTCAGCAGAGGATGCGGACATACAAGCAATATTTAACCCAATGAGTAAAATCAATTTTTGTTCCTTTTCATGATCTGTCACTCATATTTTCAAAAGCATGTGTGAATCTGTTTTGAATACTCCCACTAAATTTACTAAATGAGTAGAAGTTTAATGAAAATTTCTGTTAAGCTGCTAAACTTAGCAGTGTGTTGGTAAAGTATATTTTTACTGTTCAGTTCATTTGTGTCTGCGATAGGGAATTTGAAGTGATACATTTGTTCGGAAAGGAAAAACTTGTTTAGCTGTACTGAAAGCTATACCCACAGCTAAGACTCTTCTAAATAACGTAATGTATAATTATTGATCTTACTAATGCATGGATTCTGAACTGCAGGATGTAACACAAAAAATGTAGCACAGAAATTAAAAAGCATTCATATTTTTGAGTAAAAGTACTGAACAGTTTTCATCAACTCCATTTTATAATGGAGATACTTCAGTGAATTTACTTAAAATTTCAGTTGCTATTTGTGAAAGCAAAGGCTGAATGGGTTTAGTCCCGAATGAATTTATGTGGAGCGGAGGTGCAGGGGCAGCATGGGCAGTGTTCTTCAGAAATACAATTGGTTTTCCACAGATACACTTAATTTTCATCAAACTTTTTAACCATTTTTTTTAAGGTCTCATACTGAAGGCAGAGTTTGGGTTTTACAAATACACAAGAAGAATATCTGAATTTTAGAGAAATAAATAGTCTTGAACAATGTCCCTAAAAATGCAGTGAAAGTCTCTCATTAAAAACTCCATGTAATGAAAAAATCATGTATTCTCTGACTGACAAGTTTTAGTGTTCTGTATTTACATATCCTAAAATGAATATGAATAAATGCATTATGCATTACTTAACATGTTAAAAACAGTGTATAAAATTGCTAGCGCCCTACCTGTACAATGTTTTTTCTTCCATCATTGTTTGTTGTAATAGCTGTGTATTTGCTAAACTATATCTTCCAAATGGCACAGTAAAACTGGTGCTTAAGAAAAATGCTGCATCTTCAGCTCTGTTGCCTAATACCTTCTATTTAGACAAGATTCGTTATATTACAGATACTAGTAATATAGTACTTACTTCAAACTGCCTCAGAGGGGTTAAGCTGCTGTTTTGTTTTGAGAAGACTGTGATGACGTCACTGTCAGTTTTCAGATTCTTAGTGTAGTATCTCCCTGTCTTTTACTTTACAGGTACGTTAAGCAACACAATTAACAACTGCCATGGAGTTTGTTCTTTAGGGAAGAAGCGTGTTAAGGCAAATTACTTTGTTTTGAATTGTTATTTCATATGGGATGGGTTTGTGGAAAAATAAATATACACAAACTTACTGGTAGAACAATAATCAGCATAACTCCATAGACACAGTTCTGCTTTGCAAGAGGGTTTACAAGAAGCACGTATGTTTACACAGTCCCATACTTGCTGCTTGTGGCAGTATCAGCAGATGTTTCTTGAACAACTAAGTGAAATGTGCAAAGATTTATGATGGTCCTTAGTTAGTTGGAAGATTTATTCTGCAGTCCTGAGCTGTCCCAGGAAATTTCCATCTCTCGAGTAAAATATTTTCAATGTTCCTACATTGATTTCTAATCTGCTTACTGATTAGAGCAGAAACATTTACAGTAAATAAGTTATTTGTGAATTCAAGTAGGCTTTTTGTCTTTAAACAGCTTGTGCTTTTAACACATTTCTTCTCAAGCCATAATTATCCAGTAAGTCATTTTATGATTCTTATTCTCAAGACCAACAGTACACTATAAAATTTCAGGTTCAAGGAGTCAAAAGCATGCTTGTGATTCATATTTGGGCTCTGATTGTTGTCTGGTCACAAGGAGGTAACTCTTTACACTTGAGTGATTAACGTGGCTGTGATAGGCAGCTGAAACTCTAGGAATGTCTTTGTCCTTTGCAAACTGGAAACTAAAGAGTTGTTGCTCTATGGGCTACTCCTCATCTCCATTTATTAGTTTGAGAAGAGGTCAGAGAATGGTGAAATTATTTAACAATTATAACGGTAGTACTTTGTGCCTTTGGGGAAAGTGAACTCCTTCTATATTCAATGTTCCTTGTACACTGAAACAAGCTAGAAAATTGGAAGTGCCTTCCGAGGGAAGCCATTCTTATTCTTGCTGTTCTACACTAAGGAAGAATTTGCATGGGGAACAAAACCTAAACGTATCGCAAAGCTAGATGCACTCCCATAACATGTGCCTTTCAGGTGTAATATGCATTATTTGGGATTTAAAAAAAAAAGAAAAAAGAAAGAAAATCAGGAAATGGTTACCTAAAAAAAATTATTTCCCCAGTTTAAACAACTGGTAAAAAATAGAGGATAGTAGTATTGTTTCAGCATGCACAAACGTTTTTAATCTTAATAATAAATACAGCAAAAAATTAAGTAGTACAATCTAAGAATATTAAGTTTGGTTTGCATATAAATATGCTATATACACACACATATATATGTGTGAGTGTGTGCACGTGTGTGTACTACATAACAACGATTATGAATGTGTTGGTTGCTCTAATGAGGTGGTAGTGGTAGGTGTCTTTAGAAGGTGGAGGTTCCGTGAAGTAAATGTTATTACTTACTAGGCTTTCCTCTCTACTCCCTTAACAGGCTGCACTTTTCATAACTCTTTCTTAACTGAATTTATCTTCCTCTTTGTAACAGCTAGAACTCAGTACCATGGCACTTTAAAGATAGAACATCGGATGTTTGAAGCAACCTACCTTCTTCTACCTGCTTCTACATTTATTTATTTTTTATTCAGTGCACGTGCTCAGAATTAAGTAGGTCTGTTACAAGAGTCTGCCTGGGCAAATATTTTATCTTTAAAGAATGAACGGCAGAAGTGTTTCCCATGCCTTTAGATTTGCTGTTGCCTACAGATCAATCCAACTTAGATTAATTTGGACCCTAAAGCTTCTCTTTATTAAACATCACAGTATAAAAATGCCAAACCAGCTGTTAAGAGAACTGCACTTTTGATAAGTGGAATCAACTATATTTAATATTACTTGTACATCAATACAAAGTTTAAAAGTAAACTATAAAAAAGATATGGCCCTGTTCTTTAAGACAAGCAATAAACATGGACCTGGTATCAGAATGAAAAAACTGTCAGTAGAAGTGTAATTCTGCACTTTCATGTAGTTTCTGTGCAGAGGATCCCATTCTCATTCATTTTGTTCAGGAAGAATTTCTCTTAAGAATTAAAGGCATCATGCTCATATGCAACAAAACTCAGAGCAATGGAAGACAGAAGGGACACATGCACTTTTCAAAAAAACTCTATATTGGAATTCATTACTATTAGTAAGAAGGGAGAACAATATTATGTGGAAGCCCAGAAATGAATAAAAATGCATTATTTTTTGTAGATTCCTGTTGCAATTTTTTTTTAGTCCTAGCACAAGCGTTTTTTGATTGACTCCCTGACTGAGCTCAGATTCTGTTTGATGCATTTTCATCTTTGTCATTAATACAAGTACATGTGATAGTTATGAAATATTTGCCATAGCTGTGTCCTGGTTTCGGCTGGGATAGAGTTAATTTTTTTCCTAGTAGCTGGTATAGTGCTGTGTTTTAGATTTAGTATGAGAATAATGTTAATAACACACTGATGTTTTAGTTGTTGCTAAGCAGTGCTTACACCAGTCAAGGACTTTTTCAGCTTCCCATGCTCTGCCAGGTGCACAAGAAGCTGGGAGAGGGCACGGCCAGGACAGCTGACCCAGACTGGCCAAAGGGCTATTCCATACCATATGATGTCATGCTCAGTATAGAAACTGGGGGAGCTGGCTGGGGGGTGGCAACCGCTGCCCAGGAACTGGCTGGGCATCAGTTGGCAGCTGGTGGGCAATTGCATTGTGCATAATTTATTATAATAATAATAATAATAATAATAATAATAATAATAATAATAATAATAATAATAATAATAATAATAACAATAAATTATTAAATAATTATATTAAACTGTCTTCATCCCAACCCACAAATTTTACTTTTTTTTCCCTGATACTCTCCCCCATCCCACTGGGGACGGGGAGTGAGCGAATGGCTGTGTTGTGTTTAGCTGCCTGCTGGGTGAAACCACAACAAACTGATATTCTGTATACTTACGTAGTAGTTCAGAAAAGTGACTATACCACTTTCTGGCTCAATCTTACTGAAGTCCAGTGTGTCCAGAATAAAAGAACATATTAATGGTACGGTAATAACTAGACGTAGGCTTATTCACTTCTAATAAATGAAAGAGGTTTTTCTGTACACTTCTTGCAGAGAACCAAAGTTAAATACATTAGGTTTTTTTAATGTATTTGCTAGATTTAGAGTCCTCTGATCTCAGTGGAGAAATTCTCATTCTGTTTAGTGGCTTATAAATGTAGCCTCTTAAAAGAAAGTCTCTTGTAAAGTCTCTTCCTCTAAATTATTGTGTTTGGGCATGTATTAGTTTGCATGAAGAAATGTCTCTTGCTTTTGTCGTACAGGTGTAAGACAGACTTTCTTAACCTCTTGGTCTGCTTAGCAAATCATTTACGTGACATTTTTCAGAGTGGAAAAAAAATTTTTTAGTATTTATGGTGATTAATATTGTTCAGCTCAGATACATTAAATGTATCTAGTGGGGCTTGTTTAGAGTTAAATCCAAAATATCTCTATCTCAATTTCAAGTGATAATAAAATCCTATTTTATATTAGAGGTTGCTGTGTATCTGTACAAATTGCAATTCTACTTTCAGTAAATGGAATATAATAAAGTTATTTACTTGGTAGGGTTAAAGCATAAAGATAAATATAGAAGACACTCAGTGATATATTATCATTTTCCAGTTGCGTTTTTTTCACATTCCCTCTCTGCCTAACAAATATATCAACCTTCTCATATTTTGTCATAATTATACCTGTAGATCAAATGGTTGTGCGGCTGTGATGATGCAGAGACTTGAGGAATGTGCCCAGTCGATAACAATGGTGCTTGTACATAAAGAGACAATAAAACAGGTGATAAAACACAATCTGTTTGCTCAGTGTTGTTGATACCTTGATTGGGATGTGAAGGGAAACATTTCATATTGGCTTAGTTTTCTGTTCAGTAGAATTTAGAACAAATCTTTCCTCAAAAAGGAAAGGCTTATCTTTCTTATTCAATCATGTTTGATGTGTGTTCTAAGGCAGTTAAACAGGGAAGATCCACGTAGCCTGAAAGTATATAAAACTACAAATGTTTGCATTTGAACTGTTGAGAAAGTGATGCATGTTTCATGTTGAGAGCACCTGAACACTAATGTGCAACAAAGAGGTTTTATTTTCCTTAAAATTCTGCTCAGTTTTTCAGAATCTGGTCGGAATTTTGGTTTGGTAATCGGACAGTTGTAGCTTTTTAAGAAACAAAAATTGAAAATAGGCTCAGTGTACTTAAAGACTTGCATTTTGTCATAGTTGATGGCTCTTTATGTTGGTCTTAGTGTAATTCAATTATCTTTTTATAAATTGTATGCTACATACTGGAAACTGCATTCTACTTGATGACATTCAGTACGAGGCAGCCAGTGTGCGTTGCTTTATCATAAATCATTAAACAGTACATGGGATTTAAGGTGATTTGTTGGCTCTGGTTGCATCCTACGTGCTAGTGTATGTTGATACAGGGTGACTGAATTTTGTGTATTTACTCTCCGAGCAGAGCACTTCTTTATCTCAGTTCTGTTTGCAACTGAATCTATTTGCTAAGTCATGTGTAAATACTAATTCTGATCAAGAAGTGGCATTGAATATTGGGTGGAATGTGCACAATGTGCTGTAAACTAATACAGTGTAAGAACTTCAAAGATGAGCTGTGGCTTAAGAGGAAGAAGTATATTAAAGTTCCTCCCTCCAGAGAGGTACAGAGGTCAGCCTAGCATAATAGCAGTAGTTATATAGCATTAAGACCATCTTCATCATTAATAGACAAAATTACAGGTGTGAAACTGTTGTAATTGTACAGATCCCAAATCTGAGCAATAGCAACAGAACAGCAAGAAAGATGGAGGGAGGGAGGGCGGGCTGACATTCCCTGTTGGTTGGTTGCTCCTCTTCTTTCCTTTGGCACAGTGAAGGATTTTTTTCTGGCTTTATGCAGAGAAGAGGGAAGCAGTTTGGAAAGATTGTGAGAATCATGTTTCCCACCTTCCAAGAAAATAAAAAGGCTTTACAATACTCAAACTGTGTTAATGAATGCAGATTTTGGGGCCATCCAGAAAGAGGAAAACTGCTAGTCCTGTGGCTGGTATAGGTCTCAACAGATCTGTGATGTGCAGGAGAAAAGGGGTAATAAACATGGAAATCTCAAGGCTGTTGCTGCAGTTTCCACTGTTGGAAGGCACAGTCTGCCTGAGGAAGCCTACACATGGGGCTAGAACATGAAATGTGGTAACAGCTTCTGTAACTTCTAGGTAGGCAATTATTCGTATGGATCATAAGCAATTATAATACATCTCTTCCTGAATGAGACTTTGTGACAACCAGGTATCCTCCCTTTCCTCTGGAAAGCTTGCTTCTTGCTACTTCGGCAAATTATATCCGTGCATGTTCTTTCATTAGCATACCACTCAGACTTGGTAGGGATGGAAAAATTCACATTCAGTACTGGCTTGTTTAGCCCAGATATTGTCTAATAATAGTGTGTAAATGATCAATGTGTTGTCCCTGAGCCATTGTGCTGCACTGGCACAAAGACTGCAGACAGTCTAAATTCATGGCTTATGAATTTGGTGGGGCATAATGGCTGCTGAGGCCAAAATCATCTAAGTGCCTTGGGATTGTATATCTTTTCCAAACCTGGATCTTCCTTTTCACTTTTTGGGAACACTTTGCAATTACTGTTGGCCATCCTAGTGTTTTGGCATTAGCTAATTATTTCATTTGCCTTCAGTCTTAAAGAAATTTATTACATATAGCAGACAAAACGGTAGTTTCCGTGCCCGTGAGCTTCACTAGAATTTTGACTTCTCATAGACCAGGCTCAGCATTAATGCTTTGCATTGTAGTAATGTACCAGTTTAATCTTATTGTGTACTAAAAGCTTGAGGCACATTGGACATTAACACTTCGTTCATGTAAACCTTCATTTTATATATCTGAACTAATTTTGAATCTCCTAATACTACGTTATATATTGTGAATCTTATGCTGCAGAAAGGGTCCTCAACCCAGCTTTCTCTAAATAATTAATGTTACAGAGATTCCATTTGCAGAAATCATTGCAAACTAGAAATTATAGGCAAGGTCTTAAGAAATTCATCTTACTCATTCAATTAGAGACATTCAGCTATTCTCTATCTTGTATGTTATGAGTATTATTCAGTCTCTTTTTAATATAAGTGTGTTTATAGGATGAATTTATGTCTGCAGGAGCACCAGAAACTCTTCTGTGAACCTAAACAACATAGACATTGTGCCAAAGACAGATCAAAGATTAAAAGTTTGTATCACCTTTTGCTTAAGATAACCAGTTAAGAACGCAGGATTTAGTCTGACCCTCGTTACATTTGGTCACACTTTTTGCTTCAGCGATAACAGCATGAAGTAAGTCAACAAAGGCATTTTAACCACAAAATCGTTTAGTACATCTACTAGATCTATGTATTGTGTGTGTCTGTGCACATAGTCATGTACATGGACTAATATTAAAATTTCGTCTTTCTGTTGGGGAAAAAAATCACTACTCTCTTCAATAATCTGACTTCATCGGAGGGAAGTAGTTCTTGTGGGAATATTCCTGTTAAAAAGTACCTTCCTTTGTGTGCAGAGCATGCACACATGCAAAAAAATCAGGTTACATGCTTTTCCATTAAAATATGACTACTGTAACTTAGTGCTTGGGAGCTTGTGTCATAAGTCTGTAATTTAGAGTGACAAGTATATAAAGGTCCATTCTGCTTTCTTCTTCCCCTACCAGTCTGTCCCACATATGTTCCTCATTTGTAATGATTTTTAAAAATAATTGAGAAATATTTTTACAAATATTTTCTTTCCCAAAGACGCAGGTTTTTAAAATCAGAAAACAGGGTTCTTTGTGGTCTAGACAGTAAAGAAACTTGCTTTTTGGGAGGGATGGAAAAGAGATTGTATGGTTTTGGTTTTTTTTAAACTAATAACTCCTAGGGAGTTGATTAGATAATTCTGCCAGATGGAAGGGTATTTCACATTCAGTTAACTAAATGTGCTTTTAGTCTAGGATCTGTTAAACCAATATAGTTAGTGCAGAAAAGTCAAGCACAGGAGAAAGTGGAAAGCTCTAAAGAAAAACAAAAATCAAACCACTGATAACAGGCATAATTCTGTTATTCTGTTCCGGAACCTCACCACAAAATTTATGGCATTTGTATGTGCATATCTCATATTTGTATGTGCAATACCAGACCCTGTATCACAGTTTTATTTTCCTCTCTAAAGCCACCTTTATCATTTTTCACTAGCTCCCTCTTAGGCCATGGAGCTGATATTCCTCAGTGTTAATGAGAACAAAACCCAGAGAAAATCCAAGTTATTTGAAAGTCCTTATGCCCCAAACAAGTGATTGGATATTTAGCTCGAGAGCTGTGTGTGCTCAGCCTTTAAAACTAGGGCATCTTTTTAGATACTTATTGTTTTAGATTTCATACATGTTTGAAAAGCCCTTGTGACTAAGTGTATCATTAAAGGAATAAACACAATCTTCAGTTGTAGAAAAGATTTTTCCCAAGTTTTGTAGATACTCCAGCACTCTAGACTTCTATCATATCTTTGTTTTCTTGGAGATGAAAGACTGAGAAGAACCTTGTGAATGAAAAGAAACAAGTTTCTGGCCCGCCTAAGTGAACCTTTCTGATATTTTTGCAAATCTGCAAACTGTGGTAGGAGAAAAAGGCAAACATAAGAAAGAAAAGTAAATAATATCATCTGAAAGTAGTTTCTCATTTCCTCCTCTTACAGACTGTCAGGGTGATTAGCTCTTTAGGGGCTTGGGATGAAATACAGTAGCCTTTGAAGTATCTGGTTTAAGACCGGTTGCTGTTGGACTTCATGTGCAGCCTACCTCACAGGGAGAGACACAGTCCCCATCTATAACCATCAAAAGAAAGACAGCCAGGAAGTGAGCCTGGCACTGCTTGATTGTGAGGTCTTTTTTGAACTGCTGTGTCTGTCTTTTCACTTAAAAGCTGCAGCTTAGGAATAGTTTACTCCTGGGATACTCCAGAAAGGCAATATAAGCAGTGTTCTCTCAGGTTTGGCCTCTTCCTGCATAAGCAGTCCTCTAACACTGTCCCATCAGGCGGTGCACTCCCAGATACCCACAGATGGATGCGTGCAACACTTCGGTCAGCTTACCTTGATAACAGTACCATTCTTGTGGGCTGTAGTATATCCGTCGCATTATTTCAGGTTCTTTGCACTGAATAAAGCACACAAAGTACTAATGTTTTAGGGCCACAAAGACGCTGTATGTGGCCCAGAGGGAATCTTGTGGCGCGGTTTCTGAAACGTTTCCTATTCCAGGTGGTGATGTGTGTCATGACCCTTGTTGTGAGCCATGACTGAGAATGAAAGCTCTACTATAGGGAGAGGCAGCAGGGGAGAGAAACCAAACCCTAGAAAGCTTTTTGATCTTGGTTTTCAGCCATAACTCTAAATAGCTTTTCTATAAACAGGGGCAGGGTAATCCACCAGTTCGCCTTCATTGCTTCTAGCTTTTTAACTTTATTGTAATAGTGGTTGGTAGTAGTATTAGCAGCAATCTTTCCGTCTCGTTCATATGAAGCTATCATATTAATGTATGATGGTTTATATACATATAAAAATTATGTATGTATATATGTATTTAGTTTAGACATATATATATGTGTGTATAAAAATGCAAAGGGGCAAGTGAGAACCAGAGAGAAGCCTAAGTGGTGAACTGAAGGTTAAGATCATATTATTCACGTCTGCCTCTAGGTGGTTGCTCCCCATAGTGTAAGGAAGGGTTAAACTTGATTTCTCCCTATACATGGTAAATCCTACAGCATATAGTAAGTGAAATAAAACTAACACTTGAGCCTGACTTTCCACAAACCTCTCTCGTAAACAAATTGTAATTTGGGCAAAATGAAGGTAGAGATAGTTTTCTTCAGTTTCTTTCCTCCTTCATGTGCATGTGACCTTGGGAGCATAAATGCATTTTGTTGCTAACACCCATCAGAGAAAGCAGAAGATTGTTCAGTGTTGAGGCCAAGAATATGTGGAAACCTTTCTTAAGTAATGATGATTTGAGAGGCAGGGAGACATTCCCTCACAAATCTGAGGCAAAGGCTAATATTTGTAAGTGGGAGTTGCAACAGTATCTGCTATTCCTTTGTGGAGTGTCCTGTTGTTAGTTCTTTTAAGGTGAAATAAAATTAGGCAAATATTTAGGGTGCTGTTGTCTTACTTGTTTGGTGACCAGTACAATAACAACACTGCTTTTTCTTTTAATTTTGAAGCTGTCAGACTTCAAATTATGATATATTACTAATTTTATATGTTTTTCTTTTGAAAGGCTATGCATACCTACATATGAATATTTATATATGTGTCTTATGCACTTATCTTTTATAGTGACGTTCAGGATGTTGGAGATTCTGTAAAGCGACTAGTCTCTATACTGAGTATATCTAAAATATGAATGCTTATGGGACTTGCAACTCAATATTGTAACTTCAGTTTCAGAGGGAGAGGAGTTAGTTTGTAAGTGGCAGTAGTGGATTTCTAGATGGTACTTCCTTCATCCTTAAACTTGAAGTACAATATAGATTTGTAAATCAGAGAGAATTATGTGAATTTAGGCAATCTGAGGTAAAAAGGGAAAACATATTTTCAAAATGTATATTATCTACCCCATCTTTATCATCTTTAGAAAAGAGCTGTCAGTGAGAACACTATTGCCTAGCAATGAGATCCTAATTTTCCTTTTGCTCATCAGTCTGCTATCGTTTCAGCTTTCTTGGCTTTCTAGCAATTGATTTTTCTACACCAACAAACTTCATACTACTCAGCTTGTCAACTTTAAGGTCTTTTTTTCCTCTATTACTGTTTTTACCTAGGTTCCTCCACAGTGGTTTCTTAAGACAGAAAGTTAACAGTGGGTGGCTTTTTGTTATTTCTTTTTCTGAAGTGTATATTCTTCCGTAGTGTTTAAGAGCATGTTTTTCTTTCTGACAATGATTCAGCAAAGATAGTGGAAAAGGAAGTTTTCACATATGATCTCATACCACTCCTGTGTTTGTGTACCTTAGCTGAAGGTAAAATATCTTCTAAGGTAGTGATTACCGTAGCACTCAGTCTCCTTAAAGGAAGGAAAGTGCAATTTATTACTATTTCCTCAATATAGGGCCATTCCTTGAGACTGCAGTGTATCAGCTTATCCTCTGAACTAGAAAAGCTAAGGTATGGAGATGTTGCCTGTATCCATACAAGAGATAAAAGGGAGGTCTGGGAAGAGAAATCAAGTGCCCAAGTCATTAGAGAAAAGTGTGGTCTCAGAGTCAGATGGGAAATTGACCTTGTTCATATGTTTTTTTTTAAAAAAAGTATATTACAACTGCACTGAGCAATAATTAATCATCTATGGGAGGCAGTGCTTGGAATAAAAAATAAACATATCAAACTAATTAAATATGAAAAGGTATATTTAAAATCAACTTCAGATTGAAGTTGCAGAAGAGGAAATTTTTATTTCATGTGAAAGGGAAGGAGGATCTTCCATGTGCATTACAGGCTAGAGCTGTATATAAATCTGCCATCCATGGCAATTGATGGCTATTGATTAGATATTAATAATAATTTATTAAATTATTTAGTGTATTAATTTTATAGAAAAGATAGTAAAACTGGTAGAAGGGCACACAGTAATTTAATTGCAGTTCCCTTGTGTTCGAACAAGCCACTGACCAAATTTTCAAATGCCAGTGACTACTGAATGGGAACGATAGTGGATACCAAACCCTGTGATTTCTCCTGAAATCTGGACAGTCCTGCTGTAAAAATTAAACTGCAGTAGTAACAGAGAAGTCAAGTTGTTAAATGACATGGAAAAGTCTCAAGACAGCCAGTCAGTGAAACACTGGGAAATTTGATTAACAATCCTGCTTTGGCTCTTAATTTTCAATTGTGCCTCTTTTTTACAAACATTTAACATATTCTCATCTTTTCCGAAGAAGATCTAAATGTATACATGAGTTACAAATTTGCATATAATACATAGTTTTATAGGGTTTTTGAACTTAATCATAAATGACTACTTTTGTGCTTTTTGTTGCAAGTTTGAGAACTTTAAAGGAATCAGTGATAAAATATAGTATGTTATAGTATGTTCTAGAAGCAGGGCTGTCTACAGTCTCACTTTTGTTTCAGTGGAAGAGAATCTTAGGAATAGCTCACTTGCTGGCTAACATGGTGTAGCCGTCTTCAGTGCTTATGATGTATACTTTACTTGAAAGCTTTATTACAGGGTAGTGGATAAAACCCAAACTAATTCTATTAATGAAATATAGAATAAAGTCAGGTTCTCTGGTTATTTAATATTAGTGCAATGAGCTTTGCCAATAATTACTACATAAATTAATACTAGTTCTTGGGGTTTTTTTGGTTTGGTTTGGTTTTTTGTTTTGGATTTTGGGGTTTGGGTTTGTGGGGAGGTTTTTTGCTTTTGTTTTGCGTTTTTTTTTTTAAATCTAGTTCAGGTTTCATCACTCTTAAAAAAAAAACAAAACAAAACCCCATGGTTTTGGTATTTTGGAAGGGGAGGGGAAGAGAAGGAGATTTGTATATACCAGAGCGGCTACGGGGAGTGGGGAAAAAGAGAAGCAATAAGAGACCTTTCCTTTGCTACTTCGAGTGGGAATATAGATTCACAGAGTACAGCTTGCAAACACAGGAGAATACATGAGCTTCCTGCTTAATTTCAGAAGTGAAATCTCATGAGAAATTTTCTTCTTTGATTAAAACATGCCTTTTTTCAGTGACTTGGCATCCAATTATTATCTACAAAAAGCCATCTTTGACCTAGCTGAAAGCTGTGCTGCCACTCAGTCCATTTAACTCCAGTGAATATCCACAGTTCTAGAAAAGCACTAGAACAATTTTTGTAGATAGTTATTCTTTGCCAGGTTGCCATTATTCTTCCCAGTATATCTTGTTTGTGTA
Source organism: Nipponia nippon (assembly GCF_047370975.1). Classification (NCBI taxonomy): domain Eukaryota; kingdom Metazoa; phylum Chordata; class Aves; order Pelecaniformes; family Threskiornithidae; genus Nipponia; species Nipponia nippon. The sequence continues at coordinate 45,998,230 of NW_028262391.1, forward strand.
TTTGATGTATGCTTTATTCGTTTTGGGACACAAGATTATGATGAGTCTGTTGCATCCTGTTCTATGAAAGTTTGGAACTTCTTCCTGTGCTTACTTAATGCTGCTACAAAACAGAATTTTATACCAACCCACAAAAGTGACAACAGTAAAATGATGGAAATTGCACCTCAGTGTATTTCAGTATCTGAAATAAGACTTATTATAATGAAGCAGCAGTTTGTTGATGAGCAGTGAAGTTTTTAAAAGCCTTCAAATCTTCTTCAGAAATATGCACCTAGGTACTTGAGACTGTCTTCTTTAGCAGTATATGGATATGTCAAAGCATCTCTTCAGTCTTATTGATTCTGGAGACATTCGATTTCGACTTTCCATTTATTACATAAAATGCATTTGAGTGGTTTTTAAGTTGCTACATCTTCTTTTACTTAAAGTTCTGCTGTCCCTTCAGCACAGGGCAAACTGAACTTTATAAATCTTTGCAATCTTTCTTTTGCAAATGCTGCGCTGTTACTCTTATGTTGTACCTTTTTCAGAAAAGAAACTACCACCTGTATTGAATTTGTATGCTGCCTTGGTGATATGAACAACTCCAATTAAGACTTGTTCAAGACTCTGCCAGGCTCATTTGGCTTTTATGAGCCTAAGTAACAAAAAGGAAAAAAACCTAAATACTGTTTAACTCAATAATCCATCTCTCTGGAAGAGTGATGCTATTATTGTATATCTCAGTGAACAAGGCCTTGAGCAGCTTCTTCATATTTCATGTCAGTTTGTCTGCCTTCTTGTAGCCTCACATCACCTTATGTGAAATTCATTTGTTTTCTGTGAGCTTCATTGCATATTCAATGAAAATGTCTTGTCTTCTCATCTGAACTCAGGTCCCGCTAATGTAAATTATTATTCTTCCATTTTACAAATAGACCGTATGCAAATGATTTAATATATGCTTTTCTCTTAGGGTACACATACAAACTTAGATATATGAGTGAACTCTAGTAAGCCAGGAAATACCTTGCTTTTTTCTTCTTCATTAAGAAAAAAGAGTTCAAATGAAGAGAAACTAACATGATCCTCTGATGGGAAGTCCACAAAAGAAGGTAAGAGGTCGTTATGCACCTAGGAAATTAGGTCAGAACAAAAATGCATTTTTTCCGTTCTTAATCCAGATTTGAGTGTCATTAAATTATAACGGACAGATGGAGGAATCCCATGCAAGAAGTCAGCTAGTAATTTATTTTTTTTTTTTTTGGCCAGGTTGACTACGTATCTGTCAAAATCTACAGTAGTTAGAACTGCTAATGGATTCCTAATTAGAAATTAGCCAGCCATATTAATAATATATAATGTTTCCTAAGTCTGTCAACCAAGAGGATGAAACCATTAACAGCCTGACTGCTAGGTTGATTCATGCTTATTTAAGTATATGATTTTACATACTATTTAGCCTTTTCTCTCATCGTGACCAAGTAGTTTTGAGGTGAGTTGTAGCATTTTTTAAATTAATTCTACACCAACCTTTTTTAATGGCCCAATTTGACTATTTTGAAACCTCAAAGTAATAGTGGTGGTACTGTGTGTTGTATAGCAGTGCTGTATAGATCTAATTATTACAGTGCAAAAAGATGTTTGCTTATTTGGCATTAATGCAGTAGAGAAGATAAGTTGCATTCATCAGGAGATGTGAAATCAGTAGACCTACATATTTAGATTGATTGCTTGTGTTTGGTCTATACAACATAATGTTTTCTTGGGAAAAGTCTGAATTAACTCAAGCTCAGTACAATTAAATAAAATATTACCAGGATTACAAAATAGAGATACTTCTTGCTTTAATTTCCTTCTTGAAAACTCCACAGATTAATTTTATTCTATATCCCATTTGAGGCAGCAGTAACGGGCACAGCCAAAATGAAGAAATTGGCTTAGGCTGAAATGTTACTTAATTATTTACATATGTTTACTTCTTTGGAGCAGTGTATTTGTATCACTGATATAAGTGAAAGTGGAGTTAATATGAACATTGGGATATTAATAGAACCCAAAGAAAAAAAAGTGTTAGCATCAGCCATACTGGATTCAGCTTTGGAGGTAGGAGAGCCAGGGATATTTCAGTGCCTTGTTTGGTTCTTCAGATGTTAAACTGCAAAAGATCTAAACTTGTGATGCAATTTTGAACTCACTATTTATGCCCTAGATGACCTTAGGGGGGGCTCTGAAAAGCAAGAATGGACCATCTAGAGAAGTCCCATGACACACACGAATCCCAAACCATGCTATTCAATACTTCTGAGTTTTCTGTTTAGTTCTAGCAGATTCACTTTGTACAGTTCAAGTAGCTACCACTGATCCTGTTGAAAATGGGGGGTGGCCAGTTTTGGGAAGCTATCATCAATATTTCAAGACCTTTTAGCCAGGACATGCCAAAGTACAGAGTTAGAACCAATTTATGGGTTTTCTAATGAACAGCATGTATAAACGTGTTGAAGTTGCATTTTAATGTGTTCCATGTACGTCGTGCAGAATACCTGTGCAAGTACTTGGGAAACGTCACTGAATTTCACGGCATTGGACCGTTATATAAAAAATAACTTTTACAAAGCAGTGAGGTGTTAAACCTATATATGCTGCATAGAACTTTAACTGGTAAGGATGTTTTGGGGATTTTTTCTGCTCTTTTCCTCTTTAAAAAAATGTTATGAATCAAGAAAGGGCAAAAGAGGGAAATACTTTCATTCAAGGGATTGATGCTCATAGTTTCTTTGTATCCTGATATTTTCAAAAAGCCACTTGCTTCAAAGTATCAGACAATTGAGGAATTGATTTAGAGTTGTAGGTGAGCTCAGAAGAAGAAATGTGTGTGCTGTGGTCAATATTTTAGCTTTAATGGGAAATTGAGTATTCCAAAGCTCACTCAGACCTTTAATGAGCATTTCAGACTTCACTAAGGCCAAAAGTAATGTTCTCTAATTCTTGCAAATAAATATTTTACTGTTTCTCTTTTCTAATGTGAGTGCTCAGATAATTGAGGCAAAGTGTTGGTGTTTAATCATTGCAATTAATTTTAATTGTAAATGTACATTTCCAGAGGAAAAATTATCCAGAGCACCTTTGCATTTTTTTCAAATGTGAACTGGAAATCCTGATAGTGCCTAAAGCACTAAAAGCAAACAACAACAGAGATCCCATAATTGTTGATTTAGGCTACATTAAAGTTGAATAAACTGTTAATGAGTAAAAAATAAACTAAAGTGAGTACCTCATTAATCTTATTTTAAGTAACTAAAAGTAACCCTAACAGTGTGTTGAGTTTCAGCAGAGGTGATGGTAAGTTTTTTGTTGGCAAGGGCATTGTGAGAAATGTGCATAATGTGATGGAATATTGCCTGAAAACTGAAGGATCTTTTCATACTGTGGTGCTGATTCATACAGTACAGGAAGACTGCTTATTAAGAGTTATTAAGAGTGGTTGGAGTGTCCTAATTAGTGCTCTGTGTTTTGTGCTTGTTCCCTGTGATGGCACTTGAAGGTCAAAAAAAAAAAAAAGGAAAGCAAATGAAATGAACTGAAACAAGCCAAGGCATTTCTGCATATTTCTTTTCTGCAAGTAGATCTTTTTGTGAAGCTATTTGTATGACCCAAGGTGGGGAAACAGTGGTTTTGCTCTTTCTAATATGAATTTGTACAACTTCACCATTTAGGAATTGTCAAGATGCTAATGATTTAAGCTTTTTTCTGTAATACTCACTGGGAAAAAAATGCTACACTTCGGGTTGTTAGAGTATGAACGAAAGATCTCCAGCCTTGCTGAAAATAACTGGACTTTGTCTGAAGCGGCTAAGTAGGAAATATGTTCCCATGCCTTATACATAGCCTCAGATTAAAATTGGGGAGCTGAGGGGGGGAGGAATAATTTCTGTACTTGAAAATATAGAACTGTGTATGTGGGCAGTTATGCTAAAGTGTTTCTCAGAAAATTTGAAGAAAAATACATCATCAATTATTCAGTTTGCTTTTGAGGATACTAATGACCTTATAGTAAAGCTTAATGAAAAACCCAATATATAATAACTGTTCTCTTCACTTTTGTCCTAGCGTATATGTATTTATGATTATAGCAGTCTTTCTTAGAAGCTCTAAGTGTGGTTTTTGTTGGGGAATGCTCAAATGTCCAACAGAAAGATTGTCCCTGAATTTGAAATGGATATGAATAAAATTTAGACTGTTGCAGGATAAGCCTGATCTTGTTTACTAAGGAAACCAGTAGAATTTCTGTAATATAGGTAGAACTATTGTTGGACCACTTCTGCTTGGTTTATGCCACAGCTGAGTCAATGGAATTTCCAGAAATGTTTCCAATGATCATTGTTTTAGTATCAGAAGCAGCATTAGGCATAAAAAAACCCCACAAAAAACAAAAAACAACCCAAAACAAAACAAACTAGGGGAAAAAAAACAACGGAAAAAAGAAGCTAGAATATACAAGGCTGCATTATATTCTTGAATTGCTTAAGAAACTGTCTTTTTCAGTTTCCAGGATACAGCTATCACTATGTAAACATACACTCTGGTGCATTGTTAACCCAGCCTTGCAGAAGGCTCTCTCTAGCCATAAGATGCTATCAGCAAAGGTGTGAATATGTCAGTTAAAATGAGATGAGCTGGTATGCCCTATGATCTGTTTGTTTTCAAAATTTTACAGCATTAAAGAAAACTGTCTTAATTCTTAGTTTGCAAATTGAGCAGGCCTTAATCTGCAGTAGATCCATGTTGGAACTCGCATATTATTTCATAAGAAGTGGAGCTAAATCTTACAAATACAACTCAGTTAAATATGCATTCAACTAAAAATAGAAACAAATTTAAGATACTACAAACTGAAATGACTTAGCCCTTTTAAATCTCTGTGTAATCTGATAGAATTCTGAAAACTGCTAAAGACTTCTGGAAGGAATAGGTGAACAGGTTTGTGTATGGCACTTCTGTCTGGTAGCACTGAATATAACCTAAGCCCAGCAAATAAATTTTAGTGAAAAATATTATTTTTACTGGAATTTGCCTGAATTTTCCAGAGCCAAATTTGATTGCTACCAATGACTTTGGAGAGCTTTGACTGAGAAGCTTTGTTGAAGTTCTTTGTTGGCCTGACAATAAATTCGCTGGCAGAGGACAGAATCCTGCTACTGCAGAAAATAGCAAGCTGAAGGAAGAATGTGATGCAAATTAAAGGGATGGTGTAATATTACTTTGTTCTTACATCACCTGAGCGTTTTTCTCTGATAGGCAGCCATTCTCAGTTGCCGAGACGAGCAGCTCCAGAGCCGGCAGGACCGGCAGCCGAGCACTCCAGCGTGTGGCATGCAGCAGGGTCCCATCCCGGGCGGCCTCAGGGGAGCCGAGAGAGCCCGGCACCAGTGTGTGTCCAGCGGGACCCGGGCCGGCTGGGCCAGGAGCACTGTCAGGCCCACCCCCCCACACACACCCCCCCACACACCCCCCCCCCCCGGTATAAAGGAAGCCCTTAGGTTCCTGCCCAGCACGGCAGGTGTGTCTCCTCTGTGACTGCCCCGCCTTCCCAGGTGCCCTTACAAAACAGGTATGAAGCTCTGCAAGTGGAACCAAACAATGACGGAGACAATGATACATCCAGCTTGGAGGTGTCGCTGAGGTTAAATCAGCCTATGCCCTGTGTCAAAACAGCTTCCATAAAGAAAAAAAGATGGGTCATTGTCATAGGAGACTCTCTCCTGAGGGGAACAGAAGGCCCAATATGCAGACCGGACCCACTTCTTAGGGAAGTCTGCTGCCTCCCTGGGGCCCGGGTTAAAGATGTGAAGAGAAAGCTTCCTACCCTGGTACAGCCCTCAGATTACTATCCATTATTGTTTTTCCAGGTAGGCAGTGAGGAAGTTTCAACAAGAAGTCCGATGGCAATCAAGAGAGACTTCAGGGCCTTGGGACGACTGGTTAAGGGATTGGGAGCACAAGTAGTGTTCTCCTCTATCCTTCCAGTTGCAGGGAATGATGAGGAAAGATGCAGGAAGAGCCAGCAGATCAATACCTGGCTCCAAGTCTGGTGTCCCTGGCAGAATTTTGGGGGTTTTTCGATCATGGGTTGGTCTACATGGCACCAGGCCTGCTGGTGACAGATGGGGTGGACCTGTCTCAAAGGTGGAAAAGGATCTTTGCACAGGAGTTAGCAGGGCTCCTTGAAAGAGCTTTAAACTCGATTGGAAGGGGGAAAGGGGTAAAACCAGGCTCGCTAGAGATAAGCCTAGGGGTGGCATGCCTATGTTTGAGGGACGGTGTGCTAGCGAGGTCCTTTGGTCTGCCATCTCAGTGGAGGCACGGGATGGAGAGTCATGCAGCAGCAAAGACGCAGGGGTTATGGATGTGTTAGGAACCATGGAAGTGCCTGAGAATGGTCACGTAGGAACTAGGGCTTCTCCCCCCAAAAAGGTGGCAGGATCAATAGCCCAACTGAAGTGCATCTATGCCAATGCACGCAGCATGGGCAACAAACAGGAGGAGCTGGAAGCCCTTGTGCAGTAGGAAAGCTATGATATAGTTGCCGTCACAGGAACACGGTGGGATGACTCGCAGAATGGGAGTGCTGCAATGGGCAGCTACAAGCTCTTCAGAAGGGACAGGCAAGGCAGGAGAGGCGGTGGAGTAGCCCTGTATGTTCGGGACTGTTTTGATTGTCTAGAGCTTGATGACGGTGATTGATAGGGTTGAGTGTTTATGGGTAAGAATCAGGGGGAAGGCCAACAAGGCAGATATCATGGTGGGAGTCTGTTATAGACCACCCAACCAGGACAAAGAAGCAGATGAAATATTGTATATGCAGCTGGGAGAAGTCTCACAATCGCTAGCCCTTGTTCTCTTGGGGGACTTCAGCTTACCAGATGTCTGCTGGAAATACAAGACAGCGCAGAGGAAACAGTCTCGGAGGTTCCCGGAGTGTGTGGAAGAGAACTTCCTGGTACAGCTGGTGAGGGAGCCAACGAGGGAAGGCATCCACTGGACCTCTTGTTTGTGAAGAGAGAAGGCCTGGTGAGTGATGTGCCTGTTGGAGTAGCCTGGTTGACAGAGTCCCTTGGGAGGCAGTCCTGAAGGGCAAAGGAGCCCAGGAAGGCTGGCCATTCTTTCAGAAGGAAATCTTAGAGGCGCAGGAGCAGGTCATCCCCATGTGCCAAAAGATGAGCCGGTGGGGAAGACGACCGGCCTGGCTGAAGAGAGAGCTTTGGCTGGAACTCAGGAGTAAAAAAAGGAGAGTTTGTGACCTTTGGAAGAAGGGGCAGGCAACTCAGGAGGACGACAAGGATGTTGTGAGGTTATGCAGGGAGAAGATTAGAAGGGCCAAAGCCCAGCTGGAACTTAAACTGGCTTCTGCTGTAAAAGACAATAAAAGATGTTTCTACAAATACATTAGCAACAAAGGGAGGGCTAAGGAGAATCTCCATCCTTTATTGGATGTGGGGGGAAAGACAGTGACAGAGGGCAAGGAAAAGGCTGAGGTACTTAATGCCTTCTTTGCCTCAGTCTTCAGTAGTCAGACCAGTTGTTCTCAGGGTACCCAGCCCCCTGAGCTGGAAGCCAGGGACAGAGAGCAGAATGAAGCCCCCATAATCCAAGGGGAAATGGTTAGTGAGCCGTTACACCACTTAGACACACACAAGTCTCTGGGGCCGGATGGGATCCACCCAAGAGTACTGAGGGAGCTGGCGGAGGTGCTCACCAAGCCACTTTGCATCGTGTCTCAGCAGTCCTGGCTAACCGGGGAGGTCCCAGTTGACTGGAGGTTAGCAAATGTGACGCCCATCTACAAGAAGGGCCGGAAGGAGGATCTGGGGACCTACAGGCCTGTCAGCCTGACCTCGGTGCTGGGGAAGGTTATGGAGCAGATCATCGTGAGTGCCATCACACAGCATGTGCGGGACAAGCAGGGGATCAGGCTCAGTCAGCATGGGTTTATGAAAGGCAGGTCCTGCTTGACTAACCTGATCTCCTTCTGTGACAAGGTGACCTGCTTAGTGGATGAGAGAAAGGCTGCGGATGTTGTCTACCTGGACTTTAGTAAAGCCTTTGACACTGTTTCCCACAGCATTCTGCTGGAGAAACTGGCTGCTCATGGCTTGGACAGGCGTGGTCTTTGCTGGGTAAAAAACTGGGCCCAAAGAGCTGTGGTGAATGGAGTTAAATCCAGTTGGCGGCCGGTCACAAGTGGTGTTCCCCAGGGCTGAGTACTGGGGCCGGTTCTATTTAATATCTTTATCAATGATCTGGATGAGGGGATTGAGTGCACCCTCAGTAAGTTTGCAGATGACTCCAAGTTGGGCGGGAGTGTTGATCTGCTGGAAGGTGGGAAGGTTCTGCAGAGGGACCTGGCCAGGCTGGATCAATGGGCTGAGGCCAATTGTATGAGGTTCAACAAGGCTCAGTGCTGGGTCCTGCACTTGGGTCACAACAACCCCATGCAGCGCTTGGGGAAGAGTGGCTGGAGAGCTGCCCGGCGGAAAAGGCCCTGGGGGTGTTGGTTGACAGCTGGCTGAATATGAGCCAGCAGTGTGCTGAGGTGGCCAAGAGGGCCAATGGCATCCTGGCTTGTATCAGGAATAGTGTGGCCAGTAGGACCAGGGAGGTGATAGTGCTCCTGTACTTGGCACTGGTGAGGCCGCACCTCGAGTACTCTGTTTGGTTTTGGGCCCCTCACTACAAGAAACACATTGAGGTGCTGGAGCGTGTCCACAGAAGGGCAACGAAGCTGGTGAAGGGTCTGGAGCACAAGTCTTATGAGGAGCGGCTGAGGGAGCTGGGGTTGTTTAGTTTGGAGAAGAAGAGGCTGAGGGGAGACCTTATTGCTCTCTACAACTACCTGAAAGGAGGTTGTAGCCAGGTGGTTGTCAGTCTCTTCTGCCAAGTAACAAGTGATAGGACAAGAGGAAATGGGCTCAAGTTGTGCCAGGGGAGGTTTAGGTTGGATATTAGGAAAAACTTCTTCACCAAAAGGGTAGTCATGTATTTTGTTGGTATGTGTTCTGCCACTTGCCAAGTCCACGCAACAGTAGCTGGTCATGGAACTATGGTCAAGAATTATGTCTGGAGGAAATGATATAATTTCTTTTGGCAATGATACCATTTCAGAAGCTGCGGAGGTTTGAACCCAAGCTTTGAATTGCAGTTACAGTAATGGCTACTGCTGATTCTATGTTCAACCATACTGTGCAGTGAAATATACGCCTACAGGCCTATCTGTTCTTCTTAGGTGGCAGAGCAACAGCAGTTTTTCATGGCTAACATAACGTGAAAAACAATTATGGGCACTGGGATACATATTCACTGTCCAGACTTCTGTGTTTCTCAGCTTCTCCAAGAAAGGGCAGAAGCTAAGATGGAAGGCTGCTGGATGGCCATGTCCAGCCCCTGGACCATAACCTTTTAGACCAAGAATCACCCAGTCTGTAGATTTCAATTTTGAATACAGTAAGAAGGTGCGTTTTAGTTTGATTCCTGTAATTTTCTTTAATAGCAGAATTGTATACACCCTGATCCATTCTTAAACTGGTCCAACATTCACAAAAAATTCTTCTCAACCTTCCGTTTTGTTCTTGCATAGCAGCACTGTGGGCTTCTGAGATGTCCTTGTAGGATTTGACTGCCTTTTTCTCCTACAACAGAAATTCTCCCCATCTCACCCTCTACATCACCTTGCAGTGGCAGTTTTTTCTCCCCAATGTTCTAAAAGAAATGCCATTAGAAGTATGCAAAGACTTTATTTTTTTAATGAGTCTTTCAAATCTTTCACCTTTCTCTTGACCTAATAGCTTGTCAGCTGCACCTCACCTTCTTTTTCTTTTATAGAATCTTTAGTATCATTCATTTTGAAAGAGTAAGTGAGTTCATGGGGATACAAACCTGTTTGAACTGCAAGAAATCTGCCTCCACTTATATAAAGCTATGTTAGTATGCCAATGCGAAAACACGTTCAGCATGGTTGCTCACTAAATGTCTTCAACCAGGATGAAATGATGGGCAATAAGGGAAAAACATACTTTTGCACAGAGATATTTTACAATAGAAGGGGTAATTTTGTGTATTTGTTTGTATATTATTCTATGTGCAACGGACCTGAGGAAAGGGTTCTTCCATGTTCAGGCTTAACATAAATAGGCTCAAAAAATGTGAGGGAATGTTTCACAAGTGCTCTAAGATGCTTGTGAAACAGAGAGAGATAGGCAGGAGTAAAAGACCTTCAGGAATACGTTACTTATTTCTTGTCATTGCAGAACTATTGAGATATATATTATTCCCAGAAAATGTCTGTCTTCATTCAAAACTCTTCATCAGGTCTGTATATAAGACATATTCTAGCTATAGCTCTTTAGGAAGGCTGTCAGCTGCTTCTAAGGCAGGTTCAGGGAGATGCTGAAGTTTCTGCCTTGCTTCCAGCCAGCTCAGAGTACTGGTGGCATGACTGTGTGTGGGAAGGCTGTGTAGACCCTGTGAAACGCTGTAGTTCTGTGTAGGCAGGAAACCTCAAAAAGCGGAAAAGAGTGATGGAGTGAAGGATGTTTGTAATGTGTGATCATGAGCAAGAGAGCTCAAACGCATGTCTAAACTAGAGACAAAATGATGTATAAATTATGAATATATTTGAAAGATGTATGTTATGATATTTAAACAAGGTAAGAATATGAATATGAACCTCAGGAAAGATCTAAAGTCCCAAGTGCCAGATTTACAGTGAATAAAAGCTGAAAGTAAAATCTCTTGCGAGCAAGAGAATTCATCTCTCTGTCAAAGGTGAGTCAATACCATCCCAGCTTGATACATGTTGTGAGGACCTTGAGGTGTTCCATAGTGGAAAAGCTCATACAATATCTTGTCAAGTAAACTGCAGTCAAGCTTGAATCAAAGATAATTACCTGTCATCTTAAACAGATTCTCTTCAGTACAAATCAGCTGTGCAGTGGCTAATCCTCACCAGGAACTCTATTATGCACATCATCATTTGTTCTGGCAAATGCATGAAATCTCTGGTCAGAATGAACTCCAAAGGTAATTGCCTCATTGCATGCAAGTGTATGTATGAAAAGGTTCCAGCGAGCGCCCTTCCTAATCTTCGGTTCTTGCAGTGAAGGCTCAAATACTTTCTCAAATCATGAGGTCTAGTAGTGTTTTCAGAATTGTTGCCCTTCCCTGAATCTCCCTGCATGCCACTGTACCTCTGCTACAGCTGTGAGCAGCATGAGTTCTTTGAGAAATATCTTCACAGAATAAATTTTGCAGCATCTTGGCAGATCTCATGTTTTCAGTTTTAGGTTAGTTCAGGTCTCTGGAGAGACTATCAAAGCAGTTAAAAGCATTATTGTTTTGATTCTAATGACATAGAAAATGTACCTGGTGGTTAGGCACAATATGAAGCTTTTATCACGTGAGTTTACAGTGGTGGCTAGTCAGAAGTAAGGAAGCAAAAGTAGTGTTGCTTTTCACCGTTAAGGGTTAAAAACACATGTGCTAGCCCATCCTAGTGGTTACATAGTATATTGCAAATATGTTACCCTTAAGGCATCCTTAAAAAGTTACAGCTTCTTAGAAAGAGCTGGTAGGTTTTAGGAAACTAAGAAAATGACCTAAAAAAGGTAGAATTAAAGAATAAGGAATAAAGATCTAGATGTTCTGTGGCTGTAAAAGCATCACCCTTAACTTGTTACAGGTATAATATTTCTTGCATATATAGCTCTTTAATATAGCGATGCCTTGTTTATGAACCAGACTTGGGTCTTCTTAGCACAAACAACTGATATTTTTTATTGTTCCCGTTCTTCATTATTAGTAGTACTAATATTAAATATTACAAGCGTTGCATGTTTAACTTGCAGATCGTGAAAGCTTGTACCCTGTACTATTCACTTTTGTTATTCATCAGTCAGTATTGGTGTTGTGCAGTCAGCCACTCATAGGCATGACCACCTGACAAGCAATCAAACGAAACTGTCTCCTTTTTTCTAAGTTGACTTACCCAAAAAAAAAAAAAAAAAAAAGAAAAAGTAATCACAGGAAGGAACACTATTTTTTTTCCTAATTTTATTTGAAAAGTTACAAGCATGGAATAGTGGGCACAAAGTAAGCTACATGTCACTTACAGAGATATGAGGAATTTAGGTTTGAATTTTTTTGCTATTATTGCTGTTTTTAAAAGTAATAATAATTGAATTATTCTAATGAGAGTAAGCCTTGAGCTTATGATGATGATGTTAGAATAGAATAGATGTAACTAGAAGTTAAATAGATGTAACTAGAGGGAAGTTAAAGCCAAAAGGTATTGTTACCTGAAGTACCAAGGTATGATATTTTATGGCAGATCCGTTGTCACAATATATATTTGTATGTTTAATCAATACCAGGAGAGTTGTATTATGTTAATGGCGTGTATATGCTTGATGCATACTAAATAAGGCCACGTTGTAACTGTAAGGCAGGTTGTTTGTGTTGTGTGACACTGTAGGCATATCATAAGCAAATGCATAAAAATTTTGCCCAAATGAGAATTGGAATATTTCTCATAAACTGCTCTGCTACATATCTAGTGGTAGAGCTCTGTTTCGTTCATGTGTGAGCTCCCAACAACACTGACAGGCTCTTCTTTTTGAATCTGCAGGCAAACTGAAATCCTGTTTATAAGGTTAGTTGTTAGCTGTCCATCAGTGTGCTCATTGACTGCATTACAATAATGCATCAAAACCCACGGAGGGAAGCACGTGCTGCTCTCTCCGTCTTTGGCGAAAGCCACGTTATACATTAAAGCTTCTTAAGTGGGGAACTGATCCATTCAGTGGGCTTTATGTTTTGGAAAGCCAGGATGTTGATATCCCAAGTTCAGCATTATGACTTAATTGCAGAGTCAGGAAGGAAGAAAGAAGAGATGGAGGAGGCAGTGATGAGGAAAAGGATTGATTTAAAAGGCCTACTGAATAAATTATTGGAAATTGATGTGAGTTCTCGTTAGGATGCACTGTGAATAAGGAGTTTGCCTCATCTTTACTGGGACTCACATCTTTGCTATTTAAGTATGAAGCACATGACTAAAATAGTAACTGTTCTCATTTCCCCCTCTGTACTAAAACTGGAATAGGTGAACTGGAGCCGAAGCCATTCACTAGTTTCTGTTTGTGAATAAGCATCTCAGATCTTCCATTACCTAAGCAGAAATATTTCTTAGTCATGACAGTTCATCTGTCCTCTTCCCTCTAACTGGGGCAGAACTGTAAGCAAAAGCTATTCAGGTGAATACTGAAGTCTCAGAGACGATCCCCTATCTTCTTTTAATAAGCTCCTGTGATTGTGGAATAGAATACAACAGAATTTTTTTTGCAGCAAACTGCCCTAGAATCATGCCTCCGCAAAAGGCTCTGGGAACTTCTACAGTAAGATGTGAACAATCTTTCTTCTTCAAAGATGTCCGGCTGGACCCGTGTCAATATGCAAACTCCTTTTGCCTTCTTGGTCCAGCAGTCTTGAGCTAGAAGCACAGTGTAGATTTGGGTTCCACAGAGCATCTTGTGATGCAAGCAAAGTCTGGAAGTGCAGAGCTGTGGATATGTATGAGAGAGTGTCTTGAGATTTTTTCCAACTACGTGTGGATCTACAGATCCAACACAGTAGATAGTTGGCCTTGAGAAAGTACAGTAACAAGTAGTGTTGGAAAACAGTAAAACAGTTATAGAGACAGTGGAGAGGTAGAATAAAAAGAAAAAAAAAATCTCAGTTCTCAGAGAGTTTTCTTCATCATTCTTTCTTCATTATGTGTACTGTTAGAATGATAATGTAGTCAATTAGGTATGAGAAACAGCATAAATACTACATCTTTCTGGCTCTGCAAACTCCAATTTTAAATGCTGTATTTTATATTTTGTTCTTTTAGTAACATTAAATAGAGTGTATCTATTGTCCGGAAGGAGCTAGAATTATTCAGATTTTTTTTTTTTTTTTGGTTAGAAGTTTCACATACTTAGTTTAAGAAAAACATCTGAATGTTAGCACTCTGGTTAAAGTGAAATTTCTTGTTTAAAAATGTGACAGGAGTACAACCTGATGTTTATGTAGCTTATTTCAAGAAAATAGGATGGGGAAAGTAAAGATAAGAGGAAGAGAAGTAGTATTGCTAACAGTGAATTACTTTTTATATATAGCATTATCTGTAGTCCCCTGTAGTACAGAGAAAGAAAAAAATCTTAAATTCTGACCTTAGCTGTTGCTACTTCCCTCTGCAGAAGTTAAACTTAGTTTCACTGTGGTCTCTCCTCTTCCTGCCAGCCCAGAAGCTCCTATCTCATATTTTCCAGTGCTTATTTCTACCACTCCTCTACAGTCTTGGAACAGGCCACCCGCTCCACCTGAAGTCAGTGGAACACTGTTTACTGTTTTTAATAGAATCTGAATCAGGAACTTTATATCTTCTGTATTTAGATTCTACGGTTTTACATTGTTCATACCAACAAAATATCCCTTGTGGAAAATTCCCCACAGCTTTACGTTTTTTAAAAATCATGAAGTTAGTTTTGCAGAACCAAATTATAATTTGAGATCTATAAAACCTTGAATTCCGTTGAACCCCTTGTTGAAATGCTGTGAAATCAGTCATTGCAACTATTTGCAGAACTTCAGACAATACAGTAGACTGAAGTGATTAGGTTAGGGATTAATTTTTGTTAAATTTGCAGTGGGATGAAGTTTCATGACGAAGAAAAATGTGAACTCAAAATGCCAGAGCTCATGGTGTCCCTAGAAGTTACTCCTACTACTTGGTACTGTTTGAGGCAGATTCTAGATTATAATGTAACATAGAGACACCTAGGGGAGATTACTTGGATGGTAGAAGCAGCCTTGTTAAGCCAAATATGTCTTACTTAACCTCCACAACAGAAAATGTGTTGTAGCTGCAGTTAGAAAAAATCCAGTACCTAGAATTCCATTGTATGTGAAACAATTTGCATATCTCTCTGTCACACTTTAGTCTGCAGACTTGCCTTAAGCAGCTGAAATTCTGCAGAAACCCTCCAAGGTATAACTTTGCACAAAAATACTTAAATTGTGATGTTGTTATTTATGTTAATTTTTCAAAAGTAAGTATTGGTGAGTGTCCGGTTTTAGGTAGATGCCCTGTATTTGGCTGTACTAGACTCTGAATGCAGATTTTGTGCATGTCAAGCTGTGCAGTAGAATGAGAGTTTTCTTTGGATTCTGTCTCTTTGGTAAGAGTGGTCTCTTGAGACGGAATTGCTCATGTTGGGCTGTGATTTCTGTGTTCGGCTGTAATCGCAACCAGCATGTTATTTGACAACTCACATTCCAGTGCTAGTTAGAGATCTGTAAATAAAACAAGTTTTACTGATGGTCATTCAGATTGGGGCTCTAGCTGGAATGCACTTGAGTTCTCCCCCAACTACATGCCTGACTTTCTTCCTTGGAGGTGGAGAGAAGACAAGACTGGTCCTGACAAGAAATGACATCTTTCTCCCACAGCCTACAAATCAAACATAAATCTAGTCTTGTCAGGCTTCCTGTGTTAGTTACAAGGGAGAGATGAGTTTCTTCAGAAAGTGATTGAGAGCATACTTATTTTCTGGAACTGTTTGTCTCCACTTGTTTTGTTGCAGATGTGCAGAGGTGACTGAAACTGTGTAACACAAATACATTCAGCTCCACAGTGGTATGCTAGATGTTGATGGTACTGAAATCTTGTAGGTGTCGAGAAAAAAGAGCAGGATACGTTATCAGCTGTTTAATTTCTTGGTCTGATGTTTTCAAATGGTTTCAGTATTTCTGTAAAAACTTACATCTTGGAAAAATGTATGAAGTATTTCAGTTGACAATATTTGGTATTTCAGTAGGACAAACTTCATTTCTACAAAATAAAATCTATCCAGGATCTTTCTTTAAACAGTGCTAGTAGGAAAACATCTGTTTTATTGTACACATGGTAAGCAGTCAAAAAGTAAATATTTCTTTAAGTGACCTAGTAATTATCTACAAAACATCTGCTAAATTTCATCTGCTCTGAAATCTTTCATACAACTGTGTTTTAATGAAAGTTTTGCTTTTTTGTGCTCTTTTTAACATAATTCGATATGATGTCTTGAAATTCAGTACAGCTACTGGAAAGAAAAACTGTTTCAAACAAAATGGGTTATAAAAATGTTTTTAAAGGATTTAATTTGTAATCGTTACAAAGAGCTGAAATGTTTCATGCTGTGATTGATCATTTAAATATTGTGATATCAAAGGCAGTTGAGTGATGTACTGAGAGCACAAATTTGTTAGCTATTGCCTAGTATTATGTTATAATCTAGTCTGTCTGAGTGTGGGTGAACCTGTGTGCTGAATGAAAGCAAAGGGAAGACTAAATAAAGTCTGAAGTCTTGGCTTGTTGCTGGTCTATATTCTAACAATATAGACATACTGCAATAAAGTTGCTTAAACTTTTATTATTTTTTTTTAAATGTAACTTCACTGAGACAATCAAATCCACATGTGTAAGAGTATACTTCACTTGTTTGTTAGATGGGGCATGACCTTTGGAAGAAATGAATTTTGTTCTTAACTTGCAACTGGTGACTACTAAATGTCAGAAATCCTTCCTCCTAATTTGTTTTCTGGAATATTTTGGTTTCTCCCAATAAGCTTCAGTACTAGCATTAAAGGAAGTGAAGTACAACTCTAGATCATTTTGAAGTGATTCAACAATTTTTACAAGAAGGGAGGAATTCAGATTTTTATTTTCTTTTTAAGACGAAGTATTTGTGTCTGAAGTTAGATTAATTAATTTTTAACATAAATGCATATCACCAACGTTTCTCACTTAACATGCTAAGTATTGTTTTCTTCCTGACTAATCCAATTGTGTTGCGTGCTTGTGTGTTCAAAGGGTTGCTCTCTTCCCCCGCCTGCCAGTATACCCTGGTGGCTTCAGTGAAGCAGAACCCAAATTGCCTGCTTAAATAACAGCAGGAAAAATCACTCATGCAACTAAACATAGTATCAGGAATTCATCATATTACAGGATCTTTCTTTTGGGTTTTGGTGGGTGTTCTTTTTTCCTTGGTTTTCATTTCATTCGTTCATATCTTGGTTCAGCAAATTAATAAAACTGCAGCATATGAAAACAAAGAAAGTAAATGCGGACATTCAAATCCCTAAGCTCACAAGTTGGTTTACCACTGCTCCACAGTGTTAGCAGCAGTGACTGCTAACCCAAATAAGTGTTGTACTGGTGGTTCATGTGTGTTTTCTGTGCCATATAAAATCCTGCCATGGCTTTCTGAAGGGTCTGAGAGGCTATGCTATCAATGCTCTCACTGGTATGCTACCCAAGAAGTTCTTATAAAGCCAACCATTTTACTGCCTTTCTCTCTGTACAGTCCTGTTCTCAGTGAATGAAAGGGTATAGTCACTCGCAAGGATGTTAACCATGCTAGAGTCTGATAGTAGGTTCTAAAGATGTCCAAGGATTGAAGTGGAAAAGTGGGAAGTCTCAGGGGTCTATTACTGCGATGGTCTTCCAGTGGAGCAAATTATACACTGTGCATAGCCTAAGGGTTTATTGAGCACTGTGGATGTAAAAATAGAAATCAAGAAATAGCAAAGGAAGCTCATTGAAAAAGTTTTGATTTTTGAACAGAAAACAATGAAGAACAGCAATTAGCATTAATCATTAAGGAGGAAAGGTATTTGACAAGATTACCTTATGTTTAAAGAGTCTGTTTTGAAAGAATTAAAATACTGATGCAAATTGAATTTTCTTAAAGCTTTAATCATCTTGTTAATTCCCTTTCATTAGAAAGTGCCTAGTCAAAAGTTCCTTTCAAAGCCCAGCTAGAGAGATCTTTAAAATCTGCCTTTCTTGCATGTTTATTTCTCTTGTGTGGATTTTCCAGTGAGCAGACTTAGAGAATTCCCAAATGCACAGAAATGATTGGAAGAATTCCAGTGCAGTTTTAGATCAGGTTCAAAATTCACAGACTGTTGATGTCAGGCTCCCATCAGCTTCCAAATAAAGTGGGACACCTAGTTGGTAGAGAAAGGTGGGAGAAGGGGGAAGGTGTGGGGAGAGTACTGTTACGTTGAAACAGAGCTTGGCATTTTCATGATGTTCTTGGGGGCGGGGGGGGGTGGATCTAGAAAGGCCTGCACCTTGTTTGGAGGAACTAGCTATATTGACCCATAGGTCATGACTGTTACTCAAATTAACAGCAGAGGCTGAAGGAAAATGTTATGGTGTAATTTGTAGGGGACATCCTGCGTACATTGTAAAAGCATAAAGAAAAGCAATTTAATATCTTTCATGCTGAATTAGTAATGTAGAAAAATATTATAAATCAGGATGGAATGTTAAAGAATTATAATGGATGAAAACGTGCCAGAGGAAAAATATTTCTTCCTGAAAACTGAAATAGAATTTGAATTTCTTGAATTTCACCTAAAATGACAATTATAATATTTACAATGAAAAAATACAGGGGGGAAAAAAACCCTACAAGCAGTAAGTTGGTAATTATGCACTTGCTGAAAACATGCACTCTGCATTTTTTAAATTCCCTAATTAAATCCTAATTAGCATGTGCGCTAGAGTGTTAATCCTTGCTTTTATTCCTCTAGGGCATCCCTACACCTTCAGGAACATAAGCTTACTCAGATATGTAAAAGATAATTATCAATAAATGGGACTACCACATAGTATGTTCATTACATTACTTATTTGTTATGTGCCTGCTAGTCTATTAGCCAGAAAAGCAATAGAATATGTTTTGTTTCTGTTTTTGTATGAATGCATTCAGCTTTATCAACAGGATATCACAGCAGCACAAAAATTGGTCAGCATATTGTCAGGTAATAACAACACTGGAGCAATTTTTGACTGCAAAATCCAAGTTTAACTGTTTGTGTGTTTGAAAACATTTCCTAAAGCCTAGACATTTCTGTTGGTAGACTACAAAAGAGAAAAAATGAGTGCCAGTTTTAAAGAGATACTCAATGCTGTTATACAGATCTTTAGGTTATTTCTATTCTCATGCCAATATTCCACCTGTCATACTACTTGAACTTCACATTGACTACTTGGTGGTTTGTTCATATTTACAAAAGCAGTAACTCTCATAATAAACACAAGGTATTAATTAAACACCCATATTAACACTCAACAGGTAAAAAACCCAAACATTGAAAAGAAACAAACAGTGTGATTCCTTGGCAGCCACTAATAAATCAGCCAGTGGAGTTGTATTGGGGAAACAGATGGGTTTACTATATGAGATATGTTCTAAGCATCCTCTCCATAGGGCTGAAAATCGCACTCCTGAGGCCATGCCTAATCCAACTCGTTAGTGTTTAGAAAAAGACAGGATTTGGATTGGGTGGTAAGTCATTTGTACAAAACAATCACTAGGTATCTTTCTTTGTCGATCAAAACAGGTGTAAGTGGTCAACTGTACTCAGAAGGTGAAAATTTTTATTTCTGAGGCTGGCACTTTGATTGCATTCAGATTTTTAATTAGTCATTTGATAAAGTGACTAAGAATAGGTGGTTTTCTTCCATTCATTTTTCTGTCCCTCTCTTCCTACAGCAGGGATGCTGTCACCATATGTGATGGTTTACAGTTCATTAAGTTCTTGTCCTGAATGTCAAAGGGGCTCATCTTTTCCATCTGAAGGAGCTGTTTTTGGAAGTATTTTGCCAAAAGTACTAAGTTCTCACATTTTTCTTGGTTGCAGTTAGTCTTTGAATGCAAAGTTTGAACCCCAATGAACAATGTAAGCTCAGCTGTCCTCACCATTAAGTAACCTGATCTTAGTAACAAATTATTAATGGAAAATAAAGTTTTCTCTGAATAAAGTAAAATCAATAAAAATATACCACGTATTATCGTTTGCTACCTCTAATGAGTTTCAATCCCATTTAGATTGAATATCTGTTTTATTGTACATATTTTAGTGACTTTCACTAAAAATTGCAAAGATTAATATTCCTTAAGCAATTAGAAATAATTTCTTAAGTTTATTTAGACTTTTGTTGGTCAAGAGTTGCTTGGCTGTCAGAAGATAATCCATTAACTATAGGAATTCAAGGCTAGGAAGTCTGTAAGTAATCATCTTATGCATCCCTTTGCACCAAAATGTTTGTCTAATGTGTTTGCAGCACCAACGAATCAAAAGGGTTTCTACAGCCTTTCTAGAAATCTCTGAAGGCTTAGTATCTCTTTTATTCAGAAAACTTTTCCTAATATCTAAAGTAAATATTTGAACCAAATTATAATGTCTGTCTTTTGGTTTTTTGCTGCCCTGCATAGGATGACTGTCATTTTGCAGATTTTTGCATTTTAAGTCTCATGAATCTCGCTTTAATGTTTTCTTTTGTAAATCAAATACATCAAGTTCCTTCAGCTCTTCTTTATATGTCATGTTCTAAAATCTATTGTCTTTATTGTTTCTCTCATGTAGAGTGTGTGATTTGACAGCATCTATTTGGGGGTCTCAGTAGCTCATTCACACTATCAGTGTCAAGAATAATTGTCTTTCTGTATTTTGCAGTCCTGCTAGTATCCCAAGAGTGAGTTTGTCTTTTGTTTTCATACTGTTTATGTTCTAGGCCCTCTGTTCTCTTCTTCAGTTTTGCTGTCTGACCCCTTACTCCTTATTTTGTCTGGGTGCATTTCATGACTTATTCCCACATGCAATGTTTTGAATCTGCCTTTACCAAATTTCATCCTAGAGATGTTTATTGACTTTGTTTCCAATTTGTAAATACCATTTTGGATCACAAAGATCCAGAGTGCTTACATGTCCTCCTGCCTTCTTTCACCTGCGCTTTTTCCCCTGACCCTCTTCACTGGAGGATAATTTAGATATTGCCTGGGTGGACCCCTGTGAATTTCCATCTTAATGCCATTTTTCAGTTCAAAATCAGAATATTGATAATTGTTCCTTGAACACGTCTTTTAAATTAATTAAGGATTTACCTCAAGGTTTTTTTCATCCAGGTAGTATTTTCCTAGTTTGCCTATGGAGACTCCATGTCTAGTGGTGTTTAAAGCTTTATTAAAGTGAGGCTGTATAACATCTACTGCTTCTACCTTATCAATTAAACCACTTACCTGTAAAGGAAGGAAATTTAATGGGTTTGGCACAGGTTGCTCTTGACAAATCTGTGTTGGCTATTTTCATCACTTTATTATCCTGTAGGTGATTATTAATTGATTGTTTAATCATTTTTTTCCAGACTCTGTTGAACTATTGAAGTTGGGCTGGCTGATAATTATAATTCTCTCCTTTTAACTTTTTGGATGGGAAGTGAATCTGTGCAATGTTTGTACTCCTTTTTGGCTTCCATATTCTTTGTTAGTTGTATATATCATTGCACCGAGATTTGCTTGCACTATTCCTTTATATACATCCTCAGTCATATGCCTTTTTATTGCTATTGTAAATTTCCTTTTGATTTTTAATTCTCTAAAGAATATCTTCACCAATTCTCCTTTGCAGAACAATATCTTATTTTCCTTTGTCATCAGTGTTTCTACAGCTCCTCATTCACCTCTCCCATTCATCCGTCTGCTTAGACTCACGAGATTAAGTTTAACGTGATAAGGATCTAGTCTCTTTCTTACAGAACAACTGTTTCATTTTCCAACCAAAGTGATACTTCATCTTCTTAAGCTTTTTAATCTTTGCTTTGTCTGTATGCTTCCTAGTGACTTGGACATAACATACAGTCAAATCTCACTGCCAAGCGAAACCTTCCTGTAGATTCTGGATTCCCAGCCTCATGAGTGGCACTTAGTGCCTGGCTTACTACTTCAATATTTGTGAAGGTTTAGACTGGAGGGTATATGCCTGGGCAAGTCCATCATAAGCACACCCTTACGTGAGAGTTATCAGCAGTTTCGGCAACATTTCTACACTTAACAGCTCAGAAATCTCTGCTTTCTCCTCTACTTTGTTGGCACACTGGACTAGCTCCTGTGCTGCTTGCATTTATAGAATGATCTCTTCTTTGTGTTTTTTCAGTTCTGAAGTCTTTAGTCTTAAGATTAGTGAATGTTTAAGAAAGAGCTTGTCTAGGTAAGGCCTCTCATTTGAAATAACAGACAGATATTAGCTCTCAGGTAAGTGTATAGATCATTTACTGTTTTTTAGAAACTGTACATAAAGAAATGACCTTTGCCCTGAAGGTCACAAAATTAGTATTCAAATTAGATCTGCTAAGGGCCATGAGTCAGGTTGGATCTGAGACAGAAACAGGATCCTGAAATGGTGTTTCCTCTTTTACTCTAGAATATCGTCTTTAACCGCTCTCCATTAAGTACTTGCTGATGTCTGTGGCATGGTCCCCACTGTAGAAGTCATTCTGTGTTCTGAGTCCATACTGTCTCTTGACAATAACTGCCACTTTAGTAAGGTTGAGGCAGTCTTGAAATTCATCATTTTTCAGTCAGTGCCCGCTTTTGAAAAATTACTTTTGCTTGGTTTCTCCTCTTCATGAAGGTATACTAGCTGGGGGCAGGGCACACTTTCTGAAATGGTTTAGAAAAATTCCCACTATGCCCCCATGAGGAATAAACTTTTTGGTTAAGATGTTTTGGGAGTCGAGCTTGAGGCTGTCTAGAATTAAATCACATGGCACTGGACCACTGCTTTGTTTTGTTTCACACTATTTCTTCTCGGCTAATTTTTCACTTTTCATAGTAAAGGGAAACTAAAAATCAGTTCTCCCACGAACTCTGGACTAAATAGACTTGATGTTCCTACTTAGGCAATTGTATTCATGTACGCCTTCTGGATTTAACCTTTTCTTCTTAATACGTGGTCCTTATTCAGACAAACTTTGTGACTTAGCTTGAGCAAATAGCTAAAATGCTTCCTTGTAAAGAGATCTTTCTAATCAGAGTTCTGTCTCTCTCTGTATCATCAACTTGGCACACTCTGGGTTTTCTGCTCAAGCCTTATTGATCATTATGCTTGCCTGAGTGTTAATAACATGGTCTCTCACCAGGTGATTTCTATGGAGCTACTGAGAAACTTAGGGAAAACCACTGCAAAGCAAAGGCTGACTTACACATGGGTCACACACCTACATTTAATAGAGAGATAGCTATGCCACAGCTAGTGATCATCTCATTGTATCATCTGTGAGAAGCCATTTACAAATGACCCTTGGTCAATTCAAGACTGTTTCACCTCTTTCATGATAATATGGCTGAGCCTCAAAACCAAATTTAAATAGCGCAAATGATGTATTTTAAGTGTTGTAATATCTTAAAATTATTCACTCTTTCCAAGAAACAAACACTTACCTAGAATTTAATAATTTTGTATTAATGTTTCTTATCATTGCTGAAAAACACAACAACGTAGAAATGGTCCGACTGAATTGTTTAAAGCACTATAAAGTGCCATCGTGGTCCTTTCACCTCAGAGTCTTTCAGAAAGCAATTGGCTTAGAACAGCATGGAATAATAGATATTCTGTGCCTGAGTGCTGTATCCCAATTATCTTAGAAATACAATTTTAATGCTTACTTTGTGCTCAACATGCAGTAGGGGCTTTGAGGGAATATGTGGATCACCTACCAATTGTGAAAATACTAGTACAGAAAAAATAACGATGTGATAATTCCCCAAAGTATTCTTGTCAGAAGAAGTTTCATATATTTAATACATTGACACTGAACTGTGAGTGTTGTCATGGCCTTATTATGGTGCAGTCTTCACAGATACTGTCCTGGCAGTTTAATTGGAGAATGAGACGTTAGCAAATGTTAAATAATGTAAACATACTTTGGCATACATATAATGGTACATTTCATAATAAATACACAGTTTAGATACATGTAATATGTGTGCCAGATCAATAGAATTGCCTAATACTACTGTCCATCTATCCAGATAGAGATGTCCAAATGTGTATGAGCCTAAACTTTTAGTTTTGTGCACATGGTGATAAAGTCCTGCATGCAAAGGGAGTTGGGCAGGCCTGTTCTAACATTGGGCATTGAATAGCCAAAGGGAACCAGAGAAGGGAGATATTTATTCTAAAACAATAGTGAACATTATTCTCTGTAGTTTGATATTCTCTAATTTTGAACATTTTTAGTTATTGTTAAACTATGCTTTGGCGATTGTTTTTCATCAGTCTGTATGTTCTGTAAGAGATTGCAGTCATCAAGTGCTTCTTCCCAGTTCCGTTTGCACGTCACGGAATACTGTGAACATAAACAATGAAAAAAATCCACTGCTATTAGGTATTGAACCTTTAAAAGGTTGCACAGCAGGGAACCATGGACATTTAGTGAATAGGACTGACATGTTAGAGTATGCAGGCAGAATGAAGCAAGAGGACAAATCTGGGTGAATATATATTAGACCTGAGAGCATTGGCTCAATTCCTTGCTCTCTCATAGAATTCTGTTTGGAGTTCTACAAACTCCTTGGCTTCTCAGTTCCCTTCTGGAGATGGCAATAAAAACATTGCAGTGGGTGCTGATCAAGAATTTTTGGAAGAATGTCTTCCAGAAAAGAAGAAAACTATTGCAGTACTTTAGATAGCACTCTATTTTAAAGGATTTGGAATGAAGCACTGGATGTTTCATTTGAGATTACCTTTCATAGTGAATATATAATATTACACGTTAAATGTACATTCAAACTTTAAAGTGTAAATGAGTTAGAATATTTAAAAAAAAAAAAAGGTTGATTGATGGAAAGGTGTCTTCAAGCCTTCTGGAGAGCTAGACTGTAGACAAAGATGGCCATACTGAAATGCTAAAAATGCAGTTGCAGCATGGT
The DNA here is from genome assembly GCF_047370975.1 of Nipponia nippon. NCBI lineage: Eukaryota > Metazoa > Chordata > Aves > Pelecaniformes > Threskiornithidae > Nipponia > Nipponia nippon. The sequence continues at coordinate 46,023,069 of NW_028262391.1, forward strand.
TTTGTCCTAACTGACCTCTACGCTGCAGTCTTTTACAGTGTCTACCCCATGAGCATATGAGTTTTCATGGTTTAAAAAAACAGTAAATTGCAAGCAATACTGTAATAACTTACAATTTCAGCTGTTCATGCAGAAATTGAATAGATGACATTGTAATCATTGCAGTAGGATGCATACTTTATTACAGTATGTTTTTAAAGTATCCTGAGGAAGGTTATTCATGCTACACTAGTCAGGGATCGGTTTTGTTAAACAAGAAAAATAAAACTGTTAAGTGCTAGATCATTTACCTGGCTGTAGAGTTTAAGCCCATCTGTGTATTCTGCAGTCTCTCCTGAAGAACACGATAGCTTTACATGGCTTAAAACTGCAAGCTGACTTGCAGGCTTGTCAGACAGGCTCATGTCGACATCAACAAATCAAATAATGGCTGTGAGAAAAAACATGTGTTGGTGGGTGGGAGGCCATAAGGGTCAACAATTGGCATTTACACAGATCTTTACTTTGAAAAATAGTATTAGCAGTTTTTTGCTGCTTCCTTTCAACAGCAGCGTGTGAGAACTAGAGTAGAGAAAAAAAATGATCCAGTGATACAAGTCAAATTGCTGTGGCTTCACTTAAAACCTATCATTCTGAGTTTCTTTCAGCTGATTTTTCAAAAAAATGAGAGGCAGAATCTACAGATAGAGAAAATTATCCTTTTAACGTGGGATTTTCCAGGTAAAAGCAATAGACCTACTACATGGAAAGAAAAGTCCTTTTCTTACCCAGAGCATAGGAATATATAATAACTATTAGAACTATTTTTTTGGTTTCTAACTTGAAATCGTACTTACATGTCTTAAGTTTTTGGGAGATTTATTAATGCTTTCTGTATAAAAATCAGAAATAAATCAGTAGTTACTATACTTTATCTTTTTGTTTAAAGAAGCATTCTGCAATATAATTTTCAGATTTCTCTGTATGAGGGAATGTTATCTTCTTATGGAGTAAATGCACTTTACAGAAAATTGCTGTCTTGTGGGTTTTTGAAATTTTAGTAAGTGCAGCTTTATTTATGAAATGGTCATATGGGCAAAAGAGGATGATGTGTTGATTTTTTTTCATGCATTAGATATTTTATATTAGATATGTATCTTCAGCTCTGAGCATCTTATTTGTTACCTTTTTTGCATGTAATTAATATTCTTTTTTTAATTAACACCAGTTTCCTTTATTCTTTGAAACATTCCTCTGATTTTGATTTTTTTTTTTTCTAATGGGAGGCTACCAGTAGTCTTGGTGCTATGTGAGATGAGTTATATTTGTACAGTTTCATTAATATAAATTGTGAAATGAGAGTAGAACGCGAAAAGAGGTCCATTTTTATTGCAATTTTTTTACTTGGATTATAAAAAAACATGTTGCAAACAGACCCACACATAATGATAAGCAAGATAGTATTAATAGGAAAAGCACACATATAAAACAGCATGGAAAAAGCTGATAATTCTACTGGGAAATTGTGTGAAATTCTTAGAATTCACATTGTGTAAAATTCATGTGTCATTTGAGCGAAAAGATCCATATTGACTGCGTTCTAGGACTGTCTTGCTAGGATAAGCTTAGGACTGAATGATGTACAGTGAGTTCTTGGTGCAGACAGCAGTGTTCGTGTCTTTTGAAGTGCTTAGAATTCTCCATGGACCATTTAACTGTTTGCTTTCATCGGGGGGTGTGTCTTCCAGTTGTAGGGCCATATGGTAAGGAATTACCCTGCCTTCCTTGCAAGCTGCACTGTTTTTATTAAGGTGCAGAAAACTTATGTTTAACAAGTAAACTTATTTTTATTGAAATGTTAGATAACAAAGAAATAAGGGCCTGCTAGCAACAGTCTGTCTGTTCTGTGCACTCTGGAAAACAGTCTTCAAACAGCAGGTGAAGCACTAATGTCTCCATTGCACTGCTAGTGTGATCACAGCAGGTACAGGCATATGTGTGTCAGCTTTGATATGGATGGGCTGAGCCACTAATACAAGTGAAGTCCGGAGCCACAGAGGTTTCAAGACAGCTGCTTTAGCTGAAGCCCATGTCTCCCGTCACACTGTTGCTGGTATATGTGTTCACTAGATGAAAGCTAGGTTTAACATGCCCGTCCGTGTTCCCAGCATACCTCTGATTTCCAAACAGATGACCTATGCATAGGTGTTGTGCCACACCTGCATATTGACACAAGCTGTGTGAATCACTGCCAGGAGCTTGCACTCTTCTGCTGAAGTCTTTCACTGTTCTATTCTTAGCTACTCATATCTAAGTTTACAGGATTAGAGGTGACTTGAGCATGTGTTCTCATGCTGCAACTAAGCCTCTAGTTGCTTTGGAGAGGCAATCAGTCTTCCTACAAGAACACTGTCTATTCAATGCACAAAGCCAGTGTGCATTAGAAGGCACAAAACCGCAGTTAGCTTCTGAGGGCCCAGTCTTGCAAGGAATTTTCTGATTGTGGGTGACCAAAATACTTAAACAAGGTGCTTGCCTTTCAGTGACTGTGAGAATCTTTACATTGGCTTTAGTAGGTTGAAGCACCGGCTTCCATTTCAGGGCTTTAGAATTAGAAAGCGTAGCCTTCTAAAGGATGAACCCCTGAAAGTGTGTTTTGTCTTGGCATATGACCCCTGTGCCTCTTCTCCTGTATAGCTGCGAAGGGATGTGTTGTGTAGAGAGGCAACACAGATGTGGGAAGTGCTTGGGAATCCAGCCTGGATAATGTGCCTTACCACCCAAAGAGCTCACTGTGCAGTAATAAGTATTGCTGGCATTACTGGGCAGAGGCCCAGTAGATCCATTGTTTTGTGGATCCATTGCTATGTTTCATGTTCCATTTATAACGGGGAAAAAAATCATTGAAGTTCCTTTATTATTTCTCGTTACTAAAAGTCGGAATAGTAGTAATAGTATATTTATTCTTTTTATATGTAACTTGTCTTTGAGTAAGAGAAACTGTTCTGGATTTTTATTTATTTATATTTACCTTTTGGCTTAGAAATCAATGTGGTAATGGCAGACCACATTGCTGGCTGTGTATATGCATTATGCAAAGCCACTGTATTTTTCAGTGTTTATTCTCCTTCCTGACTGTGTCTGTCTGACTCGTTGCACTTCCTGGTCTGCATCCAAAGAGTGATTTCCTAGTTGGAAGGGTGGTGTGGATATATACATCATGGATCAAGGCTTGAGGGAGAAGAGGGTGCCAACCATTTCTTGAATATTTTTACTTCAGGTTCTTTGCTGCCTTCCTTTCTTTCTTTCTTCTCTGCTCCTTGTTACATGGTAGCTACTTGATTTAATTATGCTTTTTCTTTCAATGCTCTTCATAAAGACCTTCCTGTTAAATCATTCTGCTCTTTTTTCTTCGTAAATACTCACTTAACAGTAGTATTACTCCATTCTGGTATTTCATGAGTAAATTTCTCATAATTCCTTTACATCACTTTTAAGGCACTTAACAAATATGGTGGAATCATCTCTTCTCTGAATTTGTTCTTATTGACATCAGTGTTTTTTAGGATGAGGCACATTAATATGTGTCTTTCATACAAACATACTCTTCATTATCTGTTAATCTACAGACTGATATCTGTGCCCCTGTTTGATTGCTTTTCTCTTAAGTAACTGTGCTCTGGCTCTTAAAAATAAAACAAGCTTCTAAAGAAAAAAACTAAAACAGAGCAAACATAGGTGAGGAGAAAGTAAACATGATGGAAACGGTGAAGGATTGCTATTTCTGTGCTTTGCAAACCCAGTAAGGAAAAAAATAAATACAACTAAAGCTGTGGCCCAGAATACTAATCTGGAGCGATTTTTCTTGGAATACTTTGTGGCAAAGACATCCATTCAATCCACAAAGCAGGTTAGAACAACCCCCTAAACAGCAAGGCTAAACAAGAGCAATGCAAATTGAATTAACATAAAACATGATCGGCAAGCAGAAATGTTAACTTAAAAAATGGCTCTCAGGGTTGCCAGCAAGTGTCTTCCTGATAGGCTTTTAGCAAAGGGTAGCATGATAGTTCTGAGTTAGGCAGTTGGACTGGGTAAAAGAAGGTTTGAACTCCATGCAAAATACAAAAATTTCTACTTGGACAAAAGAAAAATTTAACTTTGTAATACGCTTTTGGGGAAGACCTGGCAGGTTCTACCTATATTGCATTTTGAATGGTTGAGTTAGTGTCAGTAGCATTCCTTTGTGCTTCCATGTACTGGACGTACTGTAGATAGTGTGTCCCGTGCTAAATGCTCATTCTGTGCGGTCACTCTGGTCTGAGGGGAGGACACAAGGAATGCTGTCGCTGTTACCAAAATTCCTGGAGGAAATACATTGAAAACTGCGTCTGCAGAGGCACAAGAGGGGATGGGCTGTCAGGTTTTCTTTCCCTTTGAATGTTAGAGGTCAAGCACAGTTATTCTTACAAACAAGGTGCAAGCAGTTGAAGTAAAAGCTGATCTTGCTTTCTGTGTGAGACTCGGGTGTAACTGCTCTTGAGTAATGGTATAGCTGTACTTCCTTTAGTTATACTCCTTCAGCACAGCACTAAGCCTGACAGCAGATCTTGAAACACCTTCTCCCTTTACGCATCTGTAAATACATGTTACTTACTAGATACCAGTGTTCCGCTGAAAGCTCTAAAAATTTCATCAGAATATCCAGAATCTCTCTTAACTGCCTTATTAGTTATCCTAATGCCATTATCAGCTTCCAATCTTTGATGTAGTGAAGAGTCAGAAGAAACTTGGCCTGCCAACGTGATAACATGCAAAGAGGAGGTGAGCGCTTAATGATCGCATCTGTCTCAGTATCACCCTATTAACTGAAGACATCTGTGCCGATAATATATTAAGGTGGCTGGCTTGCCAGCAGGGAGTCTGTTTTCACTAAATCTAGTTTTTAAAATGTTAGAATCTTTCTAGAGCCCTTTCTTAAAATCCCTTTGCCTAAGGAAGAAAACGGCCTAAGTCTTTTCAGGAATTTATTAGTATGGCAAAGAAGATTAATATTGTGTAGATTCTCATATGATTAGAAAGAACCTCAAAAGGCCATAATTTCTGTCCCTTGTGAAAATCGGGATGAACTCTCTGTCATTTCTGACAGTTGCATGTCTGACTTCTAAAGATCTCTGCTGACAGACTAAACTATTTCAGTTAACTTGTTCAGTACTTCAGTAGTCGCAACATTTTTCTTCATGTCTAACCCAAATCTTCCTTGCTGCAACTTAATCCTGTTGCTGGCGTATGGACCAGAGACATAAATACTCACTGTTCTTGTATGCAGCAGCATACTATATTTTGAAGACTGTTGTTATGTCCATCGCATTTCCCCTCCCCCTAGCATTTTCTTCTCTTGCTTGAACAACTCGGATTCAGCCTTCCCCCTTTCTCCTCCCCTTCTTTGTTTGGGTAGCTAACAATTTGCATTGTTCTCTTTGAAACTCTGCCTCATTAGTGTTTTCCCATCAGTATTTTGTGAAGAAAAGTGCTGAAACTGGAGACACATCTTCAGCTGAAGACCTTGGTGGCATGGAAGGATGACTGCAAGTGTTTTACAAACTGCTTCTGTTAGCACATCCTACTGTAGTGTTCATTTTTGTCTAATTATGCCATTGGTGACTTACGTCCTGCTATAGGTGATCTTCATCCAGTTCCTTCCCTGCAACTTAATATTTCCTCTGTCACATTCATGAGGAACTCAAGTTGTGAGCATTTTGCCATGTTGGAGAGTTGACTTCAAGTGTATATCTAACTGCTAAGGCAGCTAATGTCCAAACACTTACTAAATAAGTAGAAATCAATTGACTGCAAAATTGAATAGGTCACACAGTAGAAACACCTTAATCCCTGTATAATTTGCAATCTAATTGAAATTAAGTAAATGAAAACAATGCAGATGAGGTAAGCAAAGTGTAACTACGTGTCTTGACTAGGCTATTAGAAAGTCTGTATCACAGCTTTTGCTTCTTTTGTTTTTTTCCAAGCAAAGTAAATTGCACTTTTCAATTATCTGACCTTTCAGGAAAAAATAAGTATGGGTAGCTGAATAGGCAGCTCACCATCAAGCTTTTATTTGTTTTTATTTCAATTCCTATACGGATGATGGGTCTATTTAAAAGACTGATATCAATCATCCTTCCAAATAGATTCATCCTCTTCACATGATTTGAACCATCAGGTGCAACCAATAGAGCAGTGCTGAACAATTATTACAAACCAGCACATGTGGCTTTTCACAAGACACAAGCAGGATTCAGATGCTTAAATCTGAAATTGCAATTTAAAGGTTAGTTTTTACTTTAAAAGTAGTCTAGTACTGACAGCCTTCATTTTTAACATAAAGTTTTTTTAAGTGCCTGCCATTCAGCTTTCTCCACATAGCCAGAATTGTCTTGGCCTAAGCAGCTGTAATCCTGTGCCTAACTGGGACCCTAAAGCTAGAGAAAGCATTATGCAAGTCCCTGAAAGGTTCTGTTGAGCAGGCAGCCTTTTGGACTGTAACTGTGGGATCATTATCAAGCACCTCTCTAGTATAGTTTATGTACTTCATTTTTAAAGTACCATTCTCACAGCTGTGGAGCTTAACAGTTCTGATATGATGTTTTTTCTGTGCTTAGCTGGTAGGATTTATCTACTACACAGTTTGTAATAGCAGCAGCTTGGCATTCAGGGTGGGCTAGAGAGACTGTGTTGTGTTCTGAAAAACCTGAAGGAACTCAGGCTAGGTTATTCTGACCGCATTTCCATTTGTTCTGTGTAGGCTGTTGTGACTACACTGCTATCCACATCCAAGTCATTTGGCTTAAAATAGCTCAGGTCTAATTTTAAGATATATTCAGTTGACAGATTCTGTTGGTTTTGTCTGGGATAGAGTTAATTTTCTTCACAGTAGCTAGTACGGGGCTGTGTTTTGGATTTGTGCTGGAAACAGTGTTGATAATACAGGGATGTTTTATTTACTGCTGAGCAGTGCTTACACAGGGTCAGGGCCTTTTCTGCTTCTCACCCCACCCCGCCAGCGACTGGGCTGGGGGTGCACAAGAAGCTGGGAGGGGACACAGCTGGGACAGCTGACCCCATAGGGTCAAAGGCATATTCCAAAGGGATATGACCAAAGGGATAATCCATAACATATGATGTCATGCTCAGCATACAAAGCTGGGGGAAGAAGAAGAAGGAAGGGGGGACGTTCAGACTGATGGCGTTTGTCTTCCCAAGTAACCGTTAGGCATGATGGAGCCCTGCTTTCCTGGAGATGGCGGAACACCTGCCTGCTGATGGGAAGGAGTGAATGAATTCCTTGTTTTGCTTTGCTTGTGTGCGTGCCTTTTTCTTTACCTATTAAAATGTCCTTATCTCAACCCATGAGTTCTCTCACTTTTACTCTTCTGATTTTCTCCCGCATCCCACCAGGGGAAAGTGAGCAAGCGGCTGTGTGGTGCTGAGTTGCCAGCCGGGGTTAAACTGTGACACAGATATAGTACTATCCCAAGGATTTTATGCAGTAATGTGTCTGTGTGTTAAAAGCATTTCAGTTTTTCCAAGAAGCATACCAGGGATATTCAAATATGTGAAAGATTCTGTACGTGGAACATTAAATCGAATAGGACTTCAGCCTGGAAAAGAGATGACTTTAGGGGGATATAGCAGAGATCTGTTCAATTGTGAGTGGCTTGTAGAAGGTGAATTTGGAATGTTTATTTTCTGTCTTTTCCAGTACAGAACTAAATTAAACCAGGGGTGCAGGGGGGGACAAACAAAGAAAAAAACCAAGAAAAACCCCACAGGAAAACCCCTAACAACAAAAAGAACCTCAACCCCCCCAAAAAACAAGCAAACAAAACCCCATCTTCAAAACCATGTAATTAAGTCCCTGCTTAACTCTTGCCAGAATAAGTATTCAACAGATTGTTGTGGGAATTTAGAGTGTTCGAACCTCATACAGTTGGCCTTGGCCCATCGATCCAGCCTGGCCAGATCCCTCTGCAGAGCCTTCCTACCCTCCAGCAGACCAACACTCCTGCCCAACCTGGTGTCGTCTGCAAACTTACTGAGGGTGCACTTGATTCCCTTGTCCAGATCATTGATAAAGATATTAAACAGAACTGGCCCCAGTACTGAGCCCTGGGGAACACCACTTGTGATGAAGGGTTTTGAAATACAGAGGAATCTCTCAGGCTTGTAGAGTACTAAAGCTATGGATCGTTGGGGGAGGGGAGAGCATTCTGAGGAGGTATCTTTATATACTTGTCTTTCTGTTATATTCTTACAGCTAGTGCTTGCTGTCAAAAACAGTTGGAGGAATCAGGCTGGAGTAATCTTTGGTTTGACCTGATAAACTTTTCCTAGGTTCCTAAGAACATTTTTTTTTTTTCCCTGGTGCATCAATTAATTATTCCCCATTCTCCATTTCTGGCATGATTTTAACTTCACTTCTCTATTTGTCTCTAAAGTACTCACAAACAATTAGCCTTAAACCAGCCCTTTTCTTTACTTTGCCCAGTAACACCTTTTTTTTTTTTTTTTTAGATTTAAACTGCTTGCACTCTTTTCCTATATTTTTTGTTCTAGACTGTAGCAGCTATGACTTCCCCCCTGCCATTTCTACCCCTAGGAAATCCCAGCATGCCACTGTGCTTTCCTTTCTTACTCACCCACTGTGATTTATTCTATAAGAGGCTCTAAACTACAATGTTCAGTCAATAAACAACATACTAGGGTGGCAGCTTGATGGACCAATTACAGAAAGGTAATTGTGAAAATGTGCATTTATTTCCTCTAGACATTGTGTGCAGGAGTCATAAAGTGGACGGCACTTTACTGAAGTCAAATTATGATGAATGAGAATGCATGCCAACATTTCGGCATGGTTTTGGCAACTTGTAGATTTATTAGCTGATTAGAAATAAAAGATGAAGACACACTGCCCGTTGGTTCATTGAAAAGCTGTTCAAATGCTAATATAATGGAACTATTATTTCTAAGAACTTTGATTAAATGTGATATTATACTTCTACAGCATCACTTTTCTGTCTGCAGTCTCACTGGAAAGGATAATCTGTTGTAATAATACCAATCTTGGTAGATAATACCATCAAACTTTAAACCAATGGAATATTTCACTTAATAAAGTGATGCGATTATGTGCATTTTAAATAATTTCTCTGTTTTCATTGATTTGTGCTTAAATCAAGATGTCTTGGAATAAAACCGTAGTCTTTCTAGTTTCCAGTAGTTTCTAAGTGTGAAACTGAAGTAACCAGATTGTTATCTGTTACTTGCTTACTTGGGGTTCATGAAATTCTTCTTATGTGAGGGCCTCCTTCCTTTTGCCAACATGAAATTCTCCAGGTTAGCATTAATTTCTCCCAAGGATTTTATGCTTGGACAATTTGTACAATTTTGTCAGTATAGATTATACTTGTACAAACCTGATTTTATCAGGACTTTTTTGATTGAAAAATAATACTGTGCTGTGAAGAGTTAGATATTTGTAAGATTTCCTGTAATTATATTTAAGTTTATTGTAATTAATCTGCAGATAAAAAGTCATGTGATGATCTAATATGTTCTCTAATATGTCAGTCCTTCCTAAGCCTGTATTTATCTTGGGGAGCTGGTGCGAGAGCAGGGCTGGCAGTGACAGAATTGAATCTTGATGGTAAAACTTTCTATTTGCATACAGAATATAATAAAATATATAATCAAATGTGAAAGTGACCTTTCTGCCACTTTTTCCTGGCTCATCTTTTCTCATCCTTATGTCTAACTTGTGTGTCTCAGGGACTGTCTCTTGTTATATTTTCTACAATGGCTCAAATCCAGTGTTTTATTTGACTTCCAGTTAGCTATTCAGCGTTTAGTAAAGGTCTGAGTAGGCGGGAATAGAGAGAATTAATTGCAGAAAAATAATGGCCTGTGCAGTAGTTTTTCTTTGTTGGTTTTATTAGTGGTCTAAGACAAATTCAGCAAAATACAAGTATTTGCCTTATACAAGGGGAGAGACGGTCATGCTACAACACAAAAACTTTGTAGTAGTACCATAATGGGTATAATTGGAAACGCTCTTATCGGAGGTGAGCTGTGTGCCTGGTGTTATTTTAAATCTTATCAGTCTGTTTGTTTCAATAGATTTTGAGGCTTGAAAAATTAATTGTAGGTAATTTTTGAAACTGGCTTTAAATTTCTTGCCTTTTAGTCACATTGAAATTTCCGTTCTATTAATTTAGGCCAGAATAAATAAGAGTTCCCAACTGGCATTAACTGTACTATTAATTTTTATATATATATCAATAGGCCAGACGGGTAGATCATTATCACTCAGCAACATCAGCAGGAACAGGATCAAAAGGCAAGACAGCATTTAACCAAGAAAATATACGCACATTGCACATATGAAAGAGAGCTGAGGAGTTCTGCTAGCAATTAGAGTCCCAGTGAGGGTCCTGCTGTTGTTAGTCTGCAGCCAAGACATTACTGAGCCTGACCTATGCACTGTGTGTAGTTTTAAAATGCATTAATATGAATATAATAAAATAACCCACATAAGTTCGCCTGTAGATAAGTTGGCTTTTTTTCTGAGGTAAGATATAATAACTATAGTGTGTTTTCATGGGAAGCTATTTGTGCATGAAGAGAAGAGCAACATAAAATACAGTCAAAACTATTCTCCACAGCCCATGATTTGGTAGTTTGTGGGGAAGAATGTGATTGTGTTGGAAAGCTCTTTTGCACATTTTAGCTGTCTACTCAGAGTGAATGAAATTGCCTGCATGCTTAAGTGTTTTGCTTTATTCCCCTGAAATACAGGGCAGAAGAGGAAAAGGAGTACTACAGGCTGGTGTGATACCCAGTAGGGTGGATGATAGTTGTGTCCATTACTTTGATCCTTATTCTTCACCAACAGTCTTAAAAAAGAATTAAGCCAGGGTATACCCACAGCGCAGGCACATGTCTGCTTTTCAGCAGCATAATATATTCTGTGCTGAACTCTGTGCTGCAAGAAGTTGGCTGTGAAGAGCAACAGTGCCTGCTGTCTTTAAACTGTCACATATACTGTGGATATTATTTATCATGCTATTCTCTCCTATTTTCTAGTAGCCTCCTTGTCATGTGTCTAGTCCTCAAGAGGTTTTATACTTCTTTAATCATATTACTAATAGGAGGAGCATTACTAGTGTTTTCTTACCATCCCTAGGGAGTGTGGTTAACATGTATTTTTCTCTTATTAAAAAAAACCCTTTTCCTCTTTGTGGTCATTGAAAGGACTATTGTTATTTGCTATCCCGGCTTCATATTTGCAGTGCACAGTGGATTATTCACGTTGGCTCTACATTTGATTTTAAAGTATTTCTTGTGGATCTGGCTTTTCTGTGTGGTTTGTGTGGAGAGAAGAGGTTAATTTTTAAAGAGATTTGTCACTGTTCAGGAGGAGAGGCTGCCTTTGTCTTGGTGCTTTGTGTATACCAGGAATATATTTTATAAACATACTAACTGCTGCTTACTGTATTTAATGGCTGCCAAAGTAAAGTTTTGAATGTCATCAAAACAGCAAGAGAATTAAACTCAGTTTCTGGGTTGCCTCAGGAGAGGACAGATCCCACCAGAGGTACTGGAAAGCATGGTTGCTATCTCCCCAGCAGCGCAATGCTAACATACAGGCTGCCAGGGACTGAGTCCATGAGAAAAGAGAGTGCAGTGGTGAGTAGGAAGAGTTGTTGGAAGCAGGTTTTAATACCTACTTCCACCACACCATCTTCCTCACAGGCCCAGGTGATGCAGGTCTCTGGTGAAGTTGTTATGGCGTGAATAAGCCATACCCTTCATCTGCCACATGGGTTGTGACTCAAAAAAGCTGGGATAGAAGCCAGAATAAAAAGTCAGACCAGGAACAACATGGTATCTAGTAGGTTACTGTATCATAATATACAATAGTTACTATAATTATTCAGAATTACAGTGGCAAAAAAACCCCTGTCTTTTATAGCAGAAATTCTTAGGAAAGAATGCATATGTGATGATGTGCATTTCAGGTGGGGTGAGAGAGGCAAGACTAGGGTAGGGAGAATAACTTAGTGGATGGTGCAGGTGTGCATAACTGCACGTGATGGAGATAAAGGGTAAAGAAAAAAGGTGTTTTATGGTGTTGATGAAACTACCTCAGCATGGCTCATGCTTTCACCAATATCCACCAGAGTAACATAATTTCAACAAAGTAATACGATTTGTTAAATGAACTATGTAACTTTAAGAATGATTCTTGTCCAAGCTGGAAAATACTCAAACTTCCACTTTTAGTATAATCACAAGCAAAATATTAACATATCCTGGGAAGGGCCAAAGCAGATGAATGTGGAGTCCAGGAGTTCAATCTAGTATCCAGATTCCTAAACCAGAGTGGTGGATACGAGAACTTGGTTCAGATGAATACCATTACTGTTTTCAGGTTTTGTATCTCTTGTTCTGTCTGAAACTGTTTTCTGTTCTTTTACTTTCTTTTCCTCCATCTGGGACTCCTTCTTCCATAAGTCATCCATTTCAAAAGTGTTAGAGAAATGTAAAACTGTAAGACTAGGAAGAAAATAATTTGCAAGAAAGAAAATAATAAATAATGTGTTATTTATTAAAATAATAAAGATATTTATTTTAATAAATAACACATTATTTATTAAATAAAATAACAGTGTTTTTTTTTCTCCTGCTGGTGTAATTGTGCTATGTAATTCTTGTGCATTTGTAGCAGTTACAAGACCTGCATAGTCAATGTTTCTTTGTCTCTAATGTAGGCATCATCTTTCAGTAAATTGGAGATCTAACAGCAGATGTTATCTTTGCTTTATCTGCAGTTAAATCTGGTTTTATTTCTGTTCCTTAGAACACAAAGGGCTGAAGTTTATAATTTCCAAAACTACAGGCTAAAAATACTTCTCTTCACAAAAACGATTCATGATGACATTTTACTATGTCATTTACTATTTACATTTTACTATGTAGCTATAACAGAGATTTGCTGTTTGTATGTACGGTGGTATATCAGAGATTTACTGAGATTTGCTTTGAAAATCAGAGATTCTTGAATCTGTTGTAGGATTTGGGCTGCTTCAGCCTGGATGATTCAAGGTAAATAAACAACTTCGGACTTCACTTTGTATCTTCACTATTCTTGCAGTTCCTGCAGCAACACACCCCACCCCACCCCCTCCTGAAACAGCGTCATCCATTCAGTCCATGGCCACAATTTGGTCCTCTCCTCAGATTCTTTTCTTCACAAAAGTAATAGATCTGAAGCCATTCTGTAACTGCAAGGCTGTTAGACAGTCCTGCATTTCCACCTCCCAGTGGCAGTGGCCTAAACAGAAGCAGAGCCAGCACATTTTATCAAGACCACCACGAACAGTGCTTTATTGAATTTATTTTGAGAAGGCAGGATTTTTCCAGCTACATGACAGCTGGGAAACATCAGTAGAAGCTAGGGTCTATCTTTTTAATGTCAGCTGGCAAAGATAGGATAGAGCTGTACTTGCCAAGGATATTAGTTTTATGGTGACGAAAGGAAGAACAGCTGAACCTCCTCCAGAGCTTTGTGACCTCACTCCTGCACTTATTCTTGATGTCCTTTGATTTCCCATGGAGTTTTCTCTAAAGTCCTTCACTGAGATAAGGTAGACACTGTATCTGTAGCAATAAATTGAAGACTGTTGCGGAGCACTCTCAGCATTGGCACTTGATCTCAGAAACTGTTAAAGTGTTACAATGGTGTCGTGGTTTAACCCCAGCCAGCAACTAAGCACCACACAGCCGCTCGCTCACTCCCCCGCGGTGGGATGGGGGAGAGAATCGGAAGAGTAAAAGTGAGAAAACTCATGGGTTGAGATAAAGACAGTTTAATGGGTAAAGCAAAAGCCGCGCGCGCAAGCAAAGCAAAGCAAGGAATTCATTCACTACTTCCCATCGGCAGGCAGGTGTTCAGCCATCCTCAGGAAAGCAGGGCTCCATCACGCGTAACGGTTACTTGGGAAGACAAACGCCATCACGCCGAACATCCCCCCCTTCCTCCTTCTTCCCCCAGCTTATATACTGAGCATGACGTCATATGGTATGGAATAGCCCTTTGGCCAGTCTGGGTCAGCTGTCCTAGCTATCCTCCCTCCCAGCTTCTTGTGCACCTGGCAGAGCACAAGAAGCTGAGAAGTCCTTGACTAGTGTAAACTCTGCTCAGCAAGAACCAAAACATCAGTGCGTTATCAACATTATTCTCATCCTAAATCCAAAACACAGCGCTCTACCAGCTACTAAGAAGAAAACTAACTCTATCCCAGCTGAAACCAGGACAAATGGTCATGGTCACCATGTAGCAAAAAGAAACATCACAGTGTGGGATAACACAGGAACCATGAAATAGAGCGCCCTATCACTGAATTTCTGATATTTAGAGTCTGATTATTTGAAGATGTAAGGTTGAAATTCCGTGTCTGCTAATGCTTTCTTTGCTGTTAAGTATTCTGGTTCTAGATATCCTTGTTCACGCAAATGCCCGTCACCTGGAATCTCTGCATTCTTACCTCAGCAACATACTGTGCACTGACACATTAGAATTAGCAAGACATTTAAATATTTTCTTTCAAGACAGAGATTTTTAAATTAAAAAGCAAATACAGAGAGTGCATTTTGCAAATGTTTGCTTTTTTCTGACATTTTTGATAGGTCAGTTGACCTTCTGTAGTTCTAAACATGGTGTCAAATATTTAAGTCTAACAAAAACAGAAATAAGAATGTTGTTTCTTCAGTAGGCTTTGTCTCAGGGAATTAGTAAGCATTGATATAAACCCCCAAACAGGGGGTCACCTGTGTCCTTTATGCTCTTCCACTAGGCAAAAGTTAGAAGATAAAATGGAAATAGGACAATAAATCTCTTTTATCTGATGTTAGAAGAATTTGTTGTTAGGAAAAATGGCACACCCTAAATAGCATCTTGTATAGATTTGTGTAAGAGAAGATATAATATGGGTGCATATTAATTTTAATTTGAAAAATATCTTGTCTTGAAATGAAATAAGGAAATTTTGCCCTTTTATATAATAGGAATAGTTTTGGCACGTACCGGTCATTTCCCATGTCAAATCAGGAGATCTTGCACGATGCTCCTAAAAGGCAGAAAGAATAATAGTAAGATACTTCGTACTTAGCTATTCAGCATATTACTTTTAGCCTGAAATGGTTATGATAAATAGCTTTGAATAGGAAAGCTCAAAGAACAAAGAAATATATAGGAGGTCTATGAAAAGTATTTTCTATCAATCAGAGCCATGTTAACAGGAATGTAAGTCAGGAAGATGCTACAGCTCTTTTTTATTTGATGCCATTGTAAGACAATGCAATAAGTAGGAAGGTCATTGTTGAGTTTTTGTGGTTTGCTATTTCCAAGACAGAGGATTAAACAAAAGGCTGGAATGTGTAGAATACTGGAGAGAGTAGAAGAGCACATGACAACTAGTAGATAAAAAATAAGGGCAAAATTATTTTAGTAATTTCTCTTTCTCCTGCTTGTTGTAATGAACTTCATAATTTGGTATATGCCTTTTGTACAAAAGGAATACCTTTTGCCCTTGCATTAAATTTCTATGCAGTTTTGCCTATGCAGCAATGTAAAGGTCTTCTCCAAGCACTCACACTGGCTATCTTGCTACCCACTTTGCTTGTGCAAGTACAGTAGCTGCCCACATGTTCCTGTTTCCTTTTTGCCTAAATTTATGTCTTGATTATAGTTCTGTCTGAAGGACAAAATTTCCCTCTTCGATCTGCACATCAAAGCTCAACTCTAATAAGCAGCTCTCACTTTGAGTGGATCACCCAGTGAGATCAATGGGACTTTTGCATGCAGGGTAAGAACAGTGTATTAGAAGTGAGGTTTGCTCTGTAGATTTCAGAGGGCATCTCTGTCCTAAGTATGATTTTTTTTTTTTTTTTTAAAAAGTGTATACCCTGTCTTTAAATGCAGCTCCTACATTTGGTGCTACTGCATGGTGTAAGGTTATTTCTTAACAAAAAAGAGATGCCAACAGAGGAAGGTATAGCTTAAACAGTAGGCCAAAAATTTATACAAATTGTTGAATATATCTAGACACAGTTAGTCCATTGTGTAGACACATGGGCACTGATGTGTTTAGAGAATACTAAGGGGGATAAGGGAAGAGACCCCAGTCTGTCAAAATCTTTGGGTCTCTGCCTCATTTGTGTGTCTGACTGACACGGAAATTTTGCTATTGAAGTAGTGGTACTTGACTGTACCAACCATACTCCAGCTAGGACAAGCACATGACAAATAAATCCACATTTTTCAGCCCTATCTTTGATTCTGTGAGGAAGGTAGAAAAGTCTGCTCAGTTTCAGTCAACCTGACTTTTATAGGAAAATTCCTCCAAAGCAGGCAAGTAGCTAAGTATGAATCCAGTGTAGGAAGGCAGAAGTGAGCTGTCAGTGCCTATGTGTAGAGCTCAAATCCAGCCAAACGGACTGGAGCGAAGCAATGAAAGAGCGATCTCAGAAAGCAGTTCTTAAACGATAATTGCACAACCTTATTTGTGCCACATTCTTTCTCCTGAATCAGACCAATCACCACATTTAGCTACAGCGTACAGTATTTGTGATAAATATAATAACCTGGAAAAGGGGTGGCTATCCTTTAATGTAGATGCAGAAGTGAGTAGTTTCTAGAATGAGGGAGGAGAAGTGGAAAAGAATGAGTGCAGAAAAGTACACTAAGTTCTTGCGTGACTGATATGATTCTTCTGTATTTTTGTATCACAATAGTGTAAACATAAAAGAAGAGAGTGTTTTCTTGATATTGTGCAGCCTACAGCATGCTTTAACTTGCATTCACTAAGGAAACAGTTGTTTAAGTTAACAGCCTCTGGCCACCTCTCATTATATTTCTGCAAGAGGTTCCTATTTGTATGAGAGGGTCGGTAGAACAGAGCAGACCCCCGTTACTCCAGTTCCTCTTTCTTGGGCGGTTAAGCTAACCTGTCTGATTGTAAACCGAGTTAAGTCAAAGGCAATGTTGTTTTCTGTTGACTGTGTTGCAGGGGTGACAACCTATGGCACAAAGGCAGGTGACAGCTGAAGGGTAGTAGCTGTTAGTTCAGTTTTTCTTTCTCTAGAGAAATCAAGGGGTGAAGTGTGTCCTACAGATACATTTCACTAGGTGTGGCTTCTAGTTCAGATTAATTCTGACATTTGGTGAGTTGCTAAACATCTTTGTACCTTAATATTTCCACTACAGAATACAAGCGTGACCACAATAGAACTGCAGTCTCTTTTAACTATATATTGAAGAATGTTGAGATCCTCCAAAGAAAGCACAAAAGACAGTGTTTTTGTAATTCATTACTATTATAAAAACATCAGTGCAAAACCCGTTCACTACAGTAATTTTGTAGATGTTGGAAACTTAATGGAATCTATATGGATTTCGTATTTCAGGGACTAAAGGTGGTATTACCTGCCTATATGACATACTATAAATCGCTTAATTAGCTGACAGATGAGAATTACCAAATGGTCTCTCTCACTTGCTGCACTAAAGCTGTGCTGTAACAACTTACTGTACAGTTGGTTTAGTGGGAATTCATTCTTAGTTGTAGTCTGTGCTAGCAACATGAATGGAACTGAAGAAAGAATGCTTCTGGATGGGACAGCCATCATTAATCTTACTAATTAGTCATTGATATCAAGTATATTTTTAAAAAATAAATAAAAATATGCATTCTTGGGAACTGGACCTGCACTTAGTACTGGACAAATGCTTCAACTGATTTTAATTTTGAGTTCTTCTTTTTCACTTTATATTATTTTTTTCTTTCAATCTAAATATTTTAACTTTTTTCTCAAGGCTGTATGAGGTCCACAGGAGGAAGTCTATAGCTTTCATCTTGATTTATAGAGACGACGATAAAAGTTTAGTCTCACAGCTTGTTGCCCATTTCTCTGCTAGATTGCTGCCTACAGCATATGTTCAAAGACAGGTTGCCCATAGTTGAATGTAGCTTTATTTCAGTAAACATAGCCTACAGTAGAAACATATTGAATTTAGGCTAAACTTGCAGAAAGATTGGAAGAAAAACACTATGTATAGTGTTGGGTTGCAATTAACTCTGTTCTAACATTTATAAGCCTGTGTGGCTACGCTAGAGGGTTAGAAATGGATGGGGTTCCATCCCCATTTCGGATGTCTGCGGTAGTTATGGTTTGTGGCTCAGGGTGTACAGAAACGAGATATTGTCACTTGTGTTGTATGAATGTATCTTCTTGTGAATCAATTTTCTGTGTGTCTCAGGAATCTGTATCTCTCAGATATCACAAAGAATGATTTCTGTGCAAGTTTTTCATGCTATAGAGGAGAAACAATATGAAACTGCAGATGAATAAGAGGACAATTATTCATCCCCAGGTGAGGAAGAAGACTGCTTCTTCATGCTTCCTCAGAAACACAGGAAGCAATATAATACAGTCATCACTTTGAAATACCCTTCACTGATACATATTTATATATATATATATATATAAAATTTATATAACATTTATACACACACACATATATACACAAATATCTTCTTTTATATATAGACTGTACACACTGTTATGTTAATAACAGCAAAGGAACTGCTTACTTTTATTGACCAGTGCCTTAAACGTTAATTAGTTTAATATTAATTTGATAATAAAATTAATACAGTTAATATGTTAGTGATTGCGTGCTATAGGAGGGCGTTCTCAGTTTTACCAAAAGAGGATGTATGCTTATTTTTTTTTCCTGAGGCAAGCATTCACTGACACTAAAATACAGCCTCACCTCACCAAACAAGGACAAGCTTAAGTAAAAGCATGCATATGCTTTAGGGTCACTCATTCTTAGTATTCCTTGAATTTATTGTCTGGAATTACTGCAATAAGGTTCTGCTACAGCAGAAAGGCAATTCTGTGCACAGCCCTGTCCATGGGTTGGAGCCCGCTCTTGTCAAAATTATTGCAATGCAGAAATACAAAATTACAGATCTCTTTCAGTATTAAATATTTAGTAATGAAGGGACAGAGGTTTGGTTTCTTTTTTCTTTCTGTTGCGGAGGTAGGGCTGTACAAAGTGCCATACAAAGCTGCATTTCTACTGCTAATGATGGAAGTACCTATCACTGACTTACAGGGCAGACAGCAAACAGATTTGCACTAAAAGAGAAGAAATATTCAGTCTAAATGCATCAGATCGAATGGAAATTTTTGTTACTTTTACTTAAGTTAGTTGAAGCAGAATAAAGTGAAGGATGTTACTAGAACTACATGGTGAAGTAGTGGTTCATTAAGATCATCATCCATAACCTGCCTGTCGCACACCCCTTGTTGAGACCAGATTGTCTGCTGTAGGAAAGTTCAGATTAATCTATCCCTTATGTTGTCATACTTGCTGGAGTGGCAGATTAAGATTCTATTTTTGGTGCCTAATTTCTAAATTAGCAGTTTTCATCAAACCGTGTTTACTGCTGTCACAGAAGAACAAGCTGGGATGTGCACAGTCTCAGTGAGTGACATGTAATTATAAAAAGCTGAGGATGTGCCCTTGTGCTTGCTAAATGAGATGGTAGCAGTTCTTTTCCTCTCTGAATTTACTGATGAGCTCTTTTTTGTGTATCTTTAGTTGGCACATTCTTTAATAGTTAAAGTACTGGGAGGTTTTTTCCTGTCACTGACTGGTAATTGGTCAAATTTAAAGGAGTTTTTTTCATTAGTTTAATCATTTTCTTTTTCTGAATCTTTTGTACTGTTCCAGTCCCTGCTAAGTGAGTAGGCTTACTTTATATACTATAGTTGAATACAGTTTTAGTTATTGAAAAGTAAAAGAAAATGGCTTTCTCGGCTCATATGAAAAAATATGTCAGTTCTAATAAGGTTAAAACATATCTGTGACTGGCTTGCACTGTCCAGCCATGCAAAGGGCTGAAGGTTGAGGAATGCCAGGGAAATTCCAGGAAAAGTTCTAACAACTGCATCAGAGTGGAGTGAATGCTGTCATTTTGCTTCCTGAAGTTATATTCATTGTAAGTATAGACTCTCAGTTTTCTAGGGAGTGAATTTGGATTGACTCCCTTTCCTAAAATTAGCCTTTGGGAAAATTGGCACTCTTCAGATAAATTGGAAACAATCCACCAAATTTTTTTTAAGGTCTTAAAAGATGTTAAGCTTCTTGGGAAAAGTCTCATATCAGCTGGGAAGTAGCCATCATAGGGAATGAAAGGTAAAAATGGGGCCACCAAAACTTGCAGACTATTAGATTTTGGCAATGAGGAGGGGTTTCTAAGGACAAAATATTTGCAGAAAGGAGGATATGCTGAATGTGGAGGGAGAAGTCAGGGTATTGGCCAAGATCAGTAGACTTTTGTTCACTTTCTTGTGTAGTAACTGCCCAGTGAAACAGAGTAGTTTTCATTCAGCATGTAGCCAGGATTCACAGCACACAGCCTGCTGATGTGTAGTGGTACCTCAATTTCAGTTTTAGAGTAGAAAGCATCAAAAAAGTGTCAGGCGATAGCACTCAGTATAAATGTGAAAATGGTTTTGGTGTATCTCCAAGTTGTGCTAATTAATACTAGTTAACTAATACTAATTAAGCAAAACCATTTCAGGTGCTACTTAACATAAGGCAGAATCAGACAGTTTTTTTAACAGGTCATCTATATCTCTTGGAGATATTCAGATTAGTGCTGGTTTAGGAATTCCATATAATTATATGAATTTAAAAACATTCAGATCTTAACAGAGAAATCTTCGTATCATTTGATTTACATTTCACTACTACACATATGTCTGGGTGATGAAGGAGCATTTATATTTCTTAAATGTATATATGAAACAGTTAAGTATCTTAGCAAACTGCTATATATTTAAATACTAATTACACATCGAAATATTATCACAGATTGGACAGAATTATTTTTAACTTCAACATCTTTTATTCCTCATTCGCCTTTTTTACCTTATCAGGAAGGTCATTCAGGATAAGCAACTGACTCTTTATTCAGACTGCAGTTTTTTAAAGAAGGGCCTAGCAGTCTTGAAAAGGATTCATAATCACTTCTTTGGATTTCTTTAGATATGTTTGCTGAACTCCTCAGGGAGTCTTTGATATCCTGACACTTCATGTTAGTGCAGTGTGTTTGCCAAAAATATTCTTTGTCAAAGAGGTTGCAGAGTTTTTTTCTGTTTGCCTCTTGAAGCTGCATGGCACACAGATAACTACAGTGAGAAAATGGGATAAAGAAAATGGTGTAAATGTAATTACTGTCAGCTATTTGGTGCAACAACTTGAAAAGATTTTTCATCAAACAGTGGAAGAGCAGTGGTTCATTTGGAGTAAAATGGTAAACATTAGGTTTTGATTAAAACATCTAGAATCTATACTGTGGAGTTCCTTAAAGAGGCTCTGACTAGAGATGTTTCAAGCACTCCTGTGAAGATGAAGTTATTTCAGATTGGGGTTACTCACTGGGCCCTGGGTAGGGAAGCTACGCTGACACATGTTTAGCAGTATCTGTGAGACTCTCTTTCAACCACAGTAGTACACTATTATCTCCAGATAACAGATCTGCAAACAATATTTTAGTCCTGGAAATGCTAACGCATTCAGGTTGTATTTTCCATTTCTCTGGTACAGACTTCTTACCTGTAACTTCTAGGAATATAGACACAGAACAGCGCTAGAATAAATCATAGTGATTTCATTCCACTCTGCTCTTATAAATTGTTGCCTAAATTGTCAACACCTCTTCACTATTAGTATTAAGTAAACTAGCTTTTATAAAATATGAGGAACTCGATCATTTATCTTAAGCCCCAATCTATTTTCTTGTTGTTTTTAAAGGTAAGCTATAATATTAAGTGAAAATAGGAATTGCTTCCCTGAGGAAATTTTACTGCGATCAAAGCAACCTGACTCTGCATGAGTGAAAACAATGCCTAGCTTAATGAAATTTAAAATAAATTAGATAAATAGATGAAATAGAGGATTCCAAACAAATTGTACGGTAACTCTGAAGAGTGAATGCAAAATACTGAGCCTTCAGGATGAATGCGGAAGGGACAACAGTACTAGTAAAATAGCTCATGAAATGTATTCTCTTGAAGAAAGGGAAGGTATGAATGTGGAAGTGGCTTTGGGAGAGGTGGACACTTGATTACATTAAATTGCCTTTGGAGGGATATAGGTGAAGGTGATGAGAGAAGAGAAGGGAGAAGGGAGGAGCAGAGTTGTGAGAAGGGAGGAGCAGAGTTATGTAGAGCCTGCAAGATGAGGGCAGGAAGACTGAACTTTAATTTAAAATCTAAGTTTTTGTGGAAAATGTAATTCAAAAAAAAAAATCTATATTTCTTAATAAATGGAAGATTGCTATGCAAGCAATAGAGTCTGGTTCGAAAGTAATTCTCCCATCTTCAGGCCTGCCAAAGGAATAAACGTGAAGTGGGCCAGAACTAAATGTCTGCCAGATCCAAATACAGCTTCAACTTAAAATAATTGTTCTTTTCTAATTCTAGTTTAGAAGTCATAGGCTTCAAGGGATTTGCTGTTGATTGACTTAATAGCCTTTATACTTGTCATAATATCTCACTTCTGAGAGGCCTGGTTTGTATGTTCTACTCACAATCTCAGGATTATATCGTTTGCCAGATTTGGGTCTGGGAAATCATTCTTCCCGGATCACATTGATGGGGTAATGCACCATTTGTAAAGGTCACTTAAGTATAATTGCACTGTTTGATTTGTGCAAATTTTGTCAGTAAAAGTGTTTCAAAAATCACAAAACAACTTTTCTTCTTTGCTGCTTCTTTGCTTTTTCTCTTTGCTTCTTTTGCTCTGCTCTGTGGGGACAGAAATCACTATGTTCATTTAGGAGTGTCTAATGATTTTCTGCGCTCTTTCTTTCTAGGAAGTCTTGCTTGCCGTGTGAAGAACCAGAGAAAGGTAAGAAAGACATTTTTTTAATTCCTGTTGTATCTAACCATCTGTCTCTGGGGGAAAAACTTGCCTCAGAAGACTGCTTATAAGGAGGTTTGAAACAATACGTCACTAATCAGAACCTTTTGCAGGTGAATGCTAGGGTATTCCAGGGTGTGACACGGATGCAGTTGTAGCTGAATAATTGCCAAATTGCTCTGCACGTATTCAGCCAAGGCTAGGAATTGTTGTGATTTTCCCTGTTTTATATAGCCTTCAATTTAACTTTAGAATCTCTTCTCTTCCTCCACCCCACTAAACCTAGATGGATATAATTACTTTGTTTTGAATGCATTTCAACTTCTGCAATTAGTTTCTTTCAGCAGAAAAAAAGTCAATTGTTAGGTTGACTTAAAAGTCTCCCATTTTTTTCCTCTCTGTCTTCTTCAGAGAAAGGTGAGAACAGGTTTTTGGATCCCAATATATTACACTGGCATCTATATAGCACTTAATCTTTTGTGTCTGATGTGATGGCCAGCAAAATATACATGCTATTGGAATTATGTTTTCTTTTTTTATTCTTTCTTTTGAGCCTAGTTGTTTAATCATGGTGTAGTGCTACCAGGACAAACATTGTCTGCTTATTTTTTGGTAGATCTCCATCTCTGTCTACAGCCATCTGTTGTGGTGTTCTCTCCTTAGGCAGATGCCCAAACAAGTAGTCTGGGTAGCAAATATAGTAGAGTTAGGGTCAAATGCCATGTTATATGCTAACTGTGTTGCAATATTTATCAAAGTCTTTGCTATCCAATAGCTGTACAGGTCTATATATTATAATTATAAAGATGCAAGTGTGAATAATTCTTAATAAGAGCTGTGGTTGTGTGTTAAGCACAAAAGCTACACTGCCCGATGTCACATTTCTTAAAGGTACGATAGCCTCCACTGGATTCTTTCGAATCTGTGGCTTTTCGATCTGTTTCTCTAGGCAGAAGAAAAAAGAACAGATGGTCCACGTTTTTACTGATTCTATAGTAGTCCATGGGCAACAAGGTAGACCTTTCTTGACCACAGATTGCACAGAGTGAGTGGGGTTTGGAGAGGTGGCAGGGGAAGAAGAGTGGGGAATAAGGATACTGCAATAGTATGGGGTTGCTGGATAACAGAGTGTCTGGGGGAGCTGAAAGGCCTCCAGCTTATCTTCACTGCAGACACTTAAAACACGAGCTTAATGGAAGCATCATAGGAAGTGACAGCAATATAAAAGACAACCGTAAGTTATCATGCAGCACGAGTTAGGCTTAGTTTGTTTTCATTACAAGCATGTCTTTGACCTGTATGGATTTTCATCCCATCACTATTTCAGTATCTTAAAATCAGATAATTTTCTGCTACATTGCTGTTTTGAAACATTCAGCTTTCAAACATCTACATTCAGGGCCATCATTCATATAGCACTTTATTAGGAAACAGTTTGAAAGTTGGAGAGACTCCTCATTTAAATCAATTGAAAGGAAAGTTGTCAGTTGCATTTTCAGTGCTCATCTGCCCCTTTGCACTATGTGAGAGGAAGAGGATTTCTGTCTTATTCAATCCAGCCACTCCTCAGACTTAAACTGGTCCTCAAAATTCAGGAAGTAAAGCTGGGAATTCGGAACAGATAATTCTGCAAAGCACAGACAGGAAAGCTGCAGTGTAAATGTGGGTTGTTAGCTGAGATCATTACCCAACAAACTCTTTTTTGCAGTATCAAATAAAAAAAAATATATATTTACATATAGTGGATGTAAACTGTTAAGTATCTTTCTGTTACCTTGGATACCCTCCCCCCGCCACCCATTGGTTTTGCCAGTGCAGCATGGCTATTTTATTTTTGTGATAATATTTTGTTTTGATTTGAGCAGGTTGGTAAACAACTGAGCTGTGATAATTACTTCAGCAGTTTGTTTGGTTTTATTTCCTCCTTGGGATAGTCTATGTAACTGACTCTGTACTGCCCATTCCTCAGGCAAATGTTTCGGTATTGGAAATACTGTCTTCTAGACAACTTTATGTTAAGATTTTGTGTCTTTTATTCTTCACATTTCTATATTTTTTCTACTGCTGCTTCTTTCCACTCCTTCCTTGTCTGTTAATAGAAATGATTTACAATTAACGTTTTGTTATTAAGAGAAAGGATATGCCATTAAAATGCCAAGAATTTTATTGTATGTCTATGAACTTCAGAACAGACTTCTGTGCTCAGATAAGCTTTAACATCTTTCTCAACCCTCTTTCTGTCCCAAGTGCATACTATACTTTCATTAAGATACAATGCAGTTATGTTGAATTCTGTGTTGGTATTTTGAGTTTTGGGTTACCTCAGTCAGTGTTATCCAAGGGGAGAGTCAGTTTATTCAAAATGTATTGTTTCTGGTTTTGCCCAGTTCTACTGAATACATGAAAATGTTTTCAACACAATGGTACTGTTTCACACAAACAGGGAGGGTTATCTAAAAGGAATAAAGGCAAATGCCCAGTTTTAGCATCTTTGGTTCTTCAGTGGCATCGACTTAGCTGTACAATGGCTGGTGCAAACGTCAGTGATGGTGTCCCCATTTTGTCATTTACTGAGGGTGCAAATGCAAAATAGGGCTTTCCTGGATAAATTCTTGCCATTGCCATTTGTCTGGCTATGTGCAGTTTGGAATGTAGTTTAGAGAAAATCAGGTTATATTCTATTCTAGCTTGTTCTACTTTTGATAATTGTTACTCTTCCAAATTTTAACACATTCCTTTGTCATCCCACGTGTGTATGGTGATGATGAGATGTACTGCCTTCAATGCTAGTCTGTTCTTTTAACAATCCATATGAGTGACACAGATTAATAAAATGTGGCATTTCAGGATCCAGAGTAAAATATGAAATAAAAAATGACTGTTTGAGGAAAAATTAGTCATATGCAGAGGGACCTATTAAAGTTGCCTCACGTATCAAGCCTTTGTTCTGAGCATGTGTGACTGGAAGTGCAAAGCTAGGCTGTCAGAATTTGTTTAGCTAATGATTCTAACTTGTTAAAATTTTAACCATGGCTCCTTTTGTTGTGCTTCAAAGGATTCGTAATGCTCTTTATATTAATTTGTCTTATATTCTTGAAAATATAAATTTTTTTTAGTTATTATTGGGACATTGATGTGTCTGCTTGGCAAATACTGTTTATATGTAATTTTGATTTTGAATCTGGGGTTCAGTGTAAAAAGAATCTGCATAAAATTCATAGCTCAAGTACAAGAGCTTTTTTGTTATCCACTAAGACATGAGATACAAATCAAGTGTGGGGAAAAGCTTGAAGCTAGACTGTAAGATGTGAATGCTAAAATCTATCACAATTCATAGTGTCAGGGAAATACACATTTAAAAACCCTTGGTCATGTATAATAACAGACTGAAACACAAATAGCTGCTCAAACATAAAACTTTAAGAACACTTCTGTCTGAGAAGCTTCCTGTGGTAAGCTTCTGGTTACAAAGCCATCTGGTTACAAACATGCAGATGTGGCCTCTTGCCATGGGGTAAAGGCGATGCGTAACAGTTTTGGTTTATGATTATGTTTGGCGCTGTTCTGTCCTCCTTTCCGTCCCTGCCCACAATGCAGATATTTTGCTCCCTGAGCTGGTTCCAGAGCCCAGTAGAGTGAATGGAGACGATCCTGTGGTTTTCAACACGCTTTGGACTAAGTTCAGTTTCATAACCTGTTCCTTACACAGACATTCAAAACACAGAACCTACTTCTCCCTGTGTGCATAGGAAGGTGGGCTAACCAGTTCCAGGGTAGAAAGAGATGTTTTTAAACAGCTACATCCAAATGCAGTTGTTTACGTGTGCATAGCCTCTTGGTTGTCAGAAAAACGGCCTCCTGAAACATCTGTGGGAAAAGAAAGACAGCTTTAGAAATGCATTGAAAGGATGGGTTCAAACCAAAAGCAGACATAGTGAACAGTTGTTTAAGACGAGTCTCAGTAGAGCAAAGAACTGAACTTCTTGCTTCTCACCTAGAAAAATCTCACTGATCAGGAACACCTGATTTCACAGGGAATATAATTTCTTTTGCATCTGTTTCTGACGGGGTTGAGCTCTTGAAGACATTGCACAAGGAAAAAGCAGTCTTACCCTCCCATTAATCTGCATGTCTCTTGATTCTGCTGGTCTCTGTTAGGACAGTTGCATACTCACCTGTCCATTACATCCTTTGTAGTAAAATATTCCTGTTAAAAATACAGCTTGCTTGAATTTCTCATGTCATAAAATGTCAGAGGGATCATAATTAAGTTATTTACCTGGTCTGTGAGGTGAAAACCACACACAATAACAAATCTCTTTAGTACTAGCAACAACAAAGTTATTGGTTGGATCGGGTGTCAAACTAAGGAGCACTAAAAGTCAGGCATGAGTTGGGTCATAGAACCACGCAGGAGGCAGTAGCATTTAAAATGCACTGTGCTTACAACTAGGCTATGTTAATAATTTTTATACCATAGTGATTGGCCCAGGTAGATTGCATTTGTATTAACTGTAAGTATAGAAAAATGTGTATGTATAGAAATCTGTGCAATTAAATTGTTATAAAAGATGTGTGTACCCTAAAGCACATACATATAGATTCAGTACATGCTTTGTATTTTCTTTTTGATATAGTGAAGAAAGAAACTACAAGGAGAATTACACTCTAAGCAATACAAAGGACTTCCTAATATTTTTGGAAAATATTATGTATAGAATAGCATGCCACTGAATATGTATTATTTGCATTTTTAGAATTCCCGTTGTATTTACCGGAGCCAAAGATTGGTTGCCAGTGTCAAATAGTGACCTTCTGAACGAGTCTTTCCATCCTTTACACTGTGACAACTTTGTTCCTCTTCATGTGTGAAGCTTGAGATTGTGCTACCTTTCTGTCTCTCTATAGCAGAGATTTTGTCATGGCAGTTACAAGTGAGCATATGGAGGCAACAGCCTTTTGGGCATCAGAAGCTGCAGCATCAGAACAAGCCACATTAGTAGACTAGATGAAGGATGCTTCCTTGTTGATAAATATCATGTAAAGCATTCTATCTGCATGAAAATGTGTGTAGTTTTCTATGCAAGACCAAAGGGATTCCTAACTCTCTGCCCAGATTGGAAATGCGCACTCAAGTATGTGGATGGCCTAAGATGCCCGTATGCTACGGCATATTTTTGGATTTCTTTTTGATTAATATCATGCTTCAGTGCCTCCATCTGTCTGTGTACTAAGTGCAAGTTTCAAAGGAAGATAAATGATATACATCAATTAAAAATGCAGGCAAAGTTTAGGACTTTAGCAAATTTCAATAACTTTCTAATAGTAAGGTGTTGCCAGATTGAAATGATAAACAAGTTTATACAGTTTTCAAAATAAATGAAATCCATTTCATAAATGTAATTAATAAACATCTGCGAGGCTGAATAGCACTTCTAGCTCTCCTTGTTCCAAGAGATCAGGAAAACACAAGAGATAGGCCAAAGATATTTTGTTGTCATAATAGTCTAGGATGGACTTGGTTAGATAATGGCAGTAATTTCCTGGAGACTAAGCAAATGATTTCAGAGTAGTTTGGCAGGTCTGCAGTTCACAAAGCAAAAGCTATGGGTGTATTTTACCATAGACACATTTTAATCTACCCTGCAAACTCTGCTTCAAAAGTCAAGCTTCCAGCTTTCCTAAAGCTGTGCCTTCAAATCCATTTTGAGCAGTGGATGCATTGTTTGTGTCAGGCTTGGGAACGTGAGCTATTAGCCTAGAAGTTACTGAGTGAAATAAGAATAGCGAAAAGTCTATAAGAAACTTAACCCATACGGTTTAGCAATCACTAAACAAGCTAACAAATAGAGACTATTTAAATTGCTTCACAATGCCAGTTGCTTGCAGAATACCTACCATCCTCTTGATAGGTTAAAAAATAATCTATTTGCAGCTCTAAGGTTGAAGAATGCAATGAATTTAGCAAGCTCAAGCCTCACTGCACTTGTCTTTCATGCTACCAAATATGTCCTTTTAAGATATTATACTGTTTCACACCTGATTGAATGAAGAATTTAAGAAGATATCTTCTCACAGTATATCTGTTCTTAAGTCTCTTATCATTTCTTAACGTTGGAACACATACATGCCAATATCCATGGGGCAGTTGGAAAATATTTATAAAAAATGTCATGGCCGATGCTTTTAAAGCTTTATTTGAATATCCAAGGAAGACTTAGATTTCTTACTTTACAGAAAAAATTAGTCCACTTATCCACAGACAAATACTCTATACTATAGTATGCTTCTTCGAAGATAGTGGCTAATGACATAAAAAGGGTCAGTAAATTGCAACCTTAGGGCAATAGAGTAACAATTACCAAATTTGTCACTAGTGTAACTCCATTACAGTTAATCAGATTACAGTTGAAATGATTTGGCCCAATGAATCTGCAAGTAATGTCTTCTGAGAGACTGAAGGACATACGGTTACTCTGTATTTTAACAGTGATGTTCTGTGACAAGTTTCTGAGTTCTAGTCTATATTGTGTGAAATCAAATGGACCTTGTGCAGCAGAAATTTATGATGTGCTTATATATCCATATCTTCCGTAAAGATTGCACATTGCTAAATACCTAAATTATCTCAATATTTCTGCATTCTTACATAGTTATTTCTAGCTTCAATTTATAAATTTATTAAAGCAATGTGGTGGTGGTGGTGCATTCAGCCAAATTTCAGTGCATATGTATGTTTACAAAGGTGTTGATAGATATTTATACCTGTATACATAGGTATAGGTATTGCAGATGTACCAAGCATTTGTAACGTTTTTGCGCTCTAAATAATTCAGTGTGTTTGGAGGTATTTGAAACAAAAACTGCCTTGGGATATCAGTAGGTCATACATTCAGCGAGAATCGGCTTCTCCATTAACTAGCACTGGCATTGAATCAATATAGTGTGAGTTATGCTGGCAGCTTGTTCATTTCTGCTTCATAAAAATGTGAAATAAATATCCAAATTTCACAATGGTTTATCCAAAGCAGAAAGAATCTCGGTGACTAATTTTGCATGTGAAATTGATGAAGGGCTGAGGAGAACAACAGAGCTCAGGACCTTGGACAATTGTTTGTGGATAGGATTTTGTGTAGAGAAGTTAATAAGCATTATAGTTTCCTTGTTTCTCATCACAGTTCTTTTCTGGTTGAGTGTTGCGGGGTTTTTTTAGAATCAAGCTCTGTATGTTAAGAGCCCATTTACATGCTTGCAAAATTCACTGAAACTCTGAAAGCCACTGACTGGGGTAAGTATTTAAAAGCATATATATGTTAGGGAGTGGAAATTTCTGGTTTAAAAGACTGATAAAGATTTTGCTCAAGTGTCATGAAGAGGAGGCTAAATTAAATTCTTTGAATGATACGTGTCTGAGGTTGCAAAAATCTCACACAACACAAGATCAGCTTTCACGTACTTCAAGATACCTGTGTTTCTGTTGGTTCATGTGTGCGCAAAATATTCCTGGTCTGATCAAAAGCGTTTAGCATCAGTATACGTTAGGTTCTTTGCCGCTTATAAACTGGCTTCTACAGCAAACTGACCTTTCTCTGAATAGGTCAACATCTTACAGAGCCCAGGGACCACCATCTGACCTATGTTACAATGATGAATTTCTAGAGTATCTTCACTGATGTCAGTACAGCTACTCCATTATATGCAGCTGTGAGAGCAGAAATTTCACTGGGAGCTTCCTTCAATTATCTACATAAACAGTTTAAAAACTTTAAATCAGTTTCTTTGCAATGGTAATTAATTAAGTAGAGGCTTTAAATGTAGCACTTGCACTCTGCCAGGAAAAGCGAAGGACCAGGTCAGAGGAGATGGACTTGTACGTGAGGAAATCTTCTAACCTTTAACCTTAGAGATTGTGATTTGTGTTCATATTGGAGACAGCTGTCTACAGAGACACTTACCAAAATGATTTTGCAAGGCTGTGTGATTGCCTATGGATAGAGTCTACCTGTCTTCTTTGCTGGTTATTTCATAATCTCTGTAAGCAGTAAAATTGAGATGGATATTCTGGTTTAGAAAAAGGAAAATAAAATTAGTTTACTTTGAATTAAGAATGTATATTACTGACAGACTCTATCACAGATGATCAGTGCAGACTTGATGTTACATATTACTTGACAATTTTTCTCTCATTGAAATTAAAGAAATTTAGGGCGCTTCCAAACAAAGCTGTGTCTAATTCTCTAGAAGTGCACTTGTCTGCCTTGAGGGACCTTCAGAAATGTCTGTTTATGATAAAACACTTCAAGCATAAAGTTTTCAGACATGTAGAATGTTAGCAACTATAAAGAAAAACCATGTCTGTTTAATTCAGATCATTTTCCAATTTATGTAAATGAAAGGCTTCCAATTTATTTTTTTTTCTTTTGCCCAAGATTCCAGTTTTCAGTGCTTTATTGCATCAAAATGGGCAAACAAAAATGGATGCTTTTACCGAGATGTGTGTTTAACACCAAACTCAGGGCAACAGATACAATCTTGCAAAATATCATTGGGCTTGGCATTGCATGACACTACCATCAGTAAGTCCTCCCAAGTGGTTAAATTCAGTCCAGATTCAGTGTTGGATCTCAGGTATTATATATTATTTCACATCCATTTAGGATGGTTTTGTTGTGTTGATTTAGACCTTCTGCCAGGCTGATTTCTGATTTGAGAACATTGAGTAGTGGCTAAGTGGGAGCTATAGAATCCTGCAGAGTGATGATGCCACTGTGTTCAGCAAGCCAAATAACGGTTCTACCATGCATCTCCTAGCCTATACATGTTATGCCTCTTCTGCAGTGAGTGAAACATGTTAGTACCTTCAAAGTTTCTCCTTTATTTTGCAGATGGATACCACTCACATTCTCAGTTGGTACAACAGAAATATGTGATTTTAAAAAAAAAAAAAAAAAAAAAGAGGTATCTAGTCTCCTACACAATAGGGTCATTGTGCAATTATTTGCCTTCCAAAACCGTAGTTTTTTATTCCCTACCTGTTATCCTTCATTTTTCCATAGATGATGAACCTAAAACTTGCAGCATACCACTGAGCTTTCTCCCATATGCTCTGTATGTATGTATTGCGTATACATATACAAGTATATGTAAAATTATATATAGTGAGAAAGAAGCAATCACTCCTCAGGCTGTGTAACTGTCCTGTGCACAGATGGGAGTAGTCAGGTTAAAAGCGTATGGGATGAGTGGAAGCTTAAACCAGGTTATATAAGTAATATTTAAAATTTCTGTGGGGAAAATGTAAGAGATAATTATTATTGGATAATACTGCAGACAGTGGACTAAAGAAGTTCCTTTATGTAGTTGGGAAATTGACTTGTTGTTAAGGTGCAGGTCGGTCTGTGAATGAAGACATCTGAAGCAACGGTCACGATAATAATGAACCAGCTGCAGTGTCATCCTTCCACTCCTTGGGTTATGTTTGCTTGCATCGAATACTTTGCAATAGATTTTTCTGTGAGATCCAATACTGTCTATGACAAAGCAGGTAGTTTAGTGAAGGTTCTGGTTCTTGATTTCTAATCCCAAAGTCCCTGAGAAACTAATTTAATATCAGACAGCTCTGATTTCACGAGGGTGTGTGTATTTAGTGGACTCTATATAAAAAAGAATAACTATATTAGGATGGTATTCTGCTATGTTGTGTGCTTAATTGATCGTATCCATGAGCTGAAGTATGAAGGCAAAGGAGTACAAGTACAAGGCTGGAATGCTTGTACCAATAAGGATCACGTTCATTTCAATAAAAATCTCTGCTGGATATTTTTAGATAGAATATTCTTTGTGATTCCCACATAGGAAGCATAGATATTAAACTACACCCTATAGTGTTTTGGTCATTTAAATTCAGAATTCAGCATTGAATCCAGCATGGGTACAATTCATTGCCTAAGGTTTCCTAGCTACACAGAATGCATTAATAATATGCACTAAAATAGAGAACACTCCTAGACCTTATGCAACACTGGTTTTAGCTGTGCAGTTTATAAGTGAGCATGTAGAGCTACAGACAGAGAATATATATGAACAAATGTGAATACTGTGTACAGTTCTGGTCCCCGTTACACAAAAAAGATGTGGACAGGCTGGAGGGGGTCCAGAGAAGGGCCGCCAAGATGATCAAGGGTCTGGGAAGCCTGCCATATGAGGATAGGCTGAGAGAGCTGGGCTTGTTCAGCCTTGAGAAAAGGAGGCTTAGAGGTGATCTCATCACCATGTACCTGTACTTAAAGGGTACTTACAAAGAAGATGGAGACTGCCTTTTTACAAGGAGTCACATGGTGAGGACAAGGGTAATGGGTACAAGTTGCTCCCAGGGAGATTCCGATTGGACATGAGAGGAAAATTTTTCACAATGAGAACAGTCAGCCATCGGAATAATCTCCCCAGGGAAGTGGTTGACTCCACTATGCTGAACACGTTTAAGACTCAGCTGGACATGGTGCTGGGCCATCTCGTCTAGATTGTGCTAGAAAGGTTGGACCAGATGATCCTTGAGGTCCCTTCCAACCTGGTATTCTGTGATTCTATGATTCTATGAAATGTTCTTACAGGAAAATACAGACTAAATACCGAAGTAAAGAATATCAGTGAGACTATATGCTACAGACTGATTTTTTTTTTTTTTTTCCACTGTGCTCAAATGTGGAACCAGCTTGAAAGCTCAGGCAAAGGTGTGGCTTCCCTAAGGCAGAGACAAAAGACAGGATTAAGAGCTATTTATTGTTCTGGGGATGAAAACTGGTTTACACAGTGCAGCAGCAGATAAATACCGAAGAAATATGTTCTGTATATTAAGCATAGATTTAATACATAATGTGTTCTAAAATTAGGCAAAAAGGAAATCCAAATGATGTGGCATTTCTTAATGTTGGTGAATGACTGCCATTTCTTGGCATCACGTATCTAATAGCCTCATAGTACCTTAGTAGAAATGTTATAAAAGTATAATCCGATAAGGCAAAATGCTAAACTAAAGAGCCAGTAAACTTGAGATAGAAGCCGTTAATCCAATGACCCTTCAATAGGAAACAGAGCAGAGATGACCAAGGCACAGCAAATGTTTCTGGATTGTTATATGCACAGTTTTCTTGATTTGGCACAAACTTGTGTATTTATTCATACAGAGTTGAAGTAAGAACAACAGTTAAGCAAATAGGGTATAGTAAATTAAGGAATGCAGGTTGGGGGGTTTTTAGCCCTGCTAAATTTCATTGATCAGGTAAGTCTGTCTGCTTTTCTTTTTCTTTTGCCTCATTCTTTTTCTCAATGCAATCCTTTTGAAGAGTTTTCTATGCGAGTGCAATGTTTCGTGTGGGAATGTTGTGCTCAGTTACTGCGTTCTGGTAGCTTACAGTCCTGGTAGTCATACAAATGGGTGCAAAAGATTCTAGTGCCTTGCCCTTTTTCCAATGCAGTGTATGTAAGATAGCTGTAAGAAAGAAACTTTGTATTTGGTTTTATGTAGTGTTCTGCCTGGCAGCTATGCTTTGCATTTCAGCTACCTAGTGCATATTTGAGCTTATTTATTTGACACAAGGCTGCTTTGTGTTGTGTTTCGTCATCTTGGAGTACAGGCCAAAGACTTTGGATCTTGCTACGCATGTCCATGTTGCCAGCCCTCCATTAAATAATGTGATTGCTAACTACACACCCATTTAAAGCTTAGCAGTGCCTCTGAAATTTTATTGACATCCTCAGTGACTCATCATGATCTAGACAGTGGTCCTTCTGTTTAAGTATACAACTGTTCTTCATTTTCATGGATGTTGTACATGTATGTACACTGGTTTGGGTTGTTTTACTTTATTTAGACAAGAATGTATAGGTATTTATCATTAAACAAATATTTTCTACCCTCTGCAGTGTTACAAGAATAAGTTCTTAACTTTATCTCTAGAGAACAATCAACCAGAGAAACATATTGTTATCAGTTTTTGAATACTGGCAGTCTGGAAAGGTTGATATTGTGCTCAGTTACTGCACTTTGTCAGCACAAATATGGTATAGACTTTATTAATGTTTACATTAAAAGCCCTAATTTCCTTATGTGCAATTATTGTAGCAGTTTCTGAAGGCAGCCAACTGAAATACAGGTTTTGCATTGTTGCTTCAGATATGACTAATTTGTCATTGACAAACAAAAAAGGATTACTCGTAAGCCTCTTCGTTCATATTTTAGTTGTACGTTATCAAACATGCAGTGGTCAGTCCGGTTTCAAACTGTATACTGGATTCAAAGAACATTTGAGAGATGATGTTTATTAGAGAGAAGATAAATTGGTATAACACAATATTTAAAAATACAGATTTCTGATGAAGGCTGTCTCATAGCAATGACCAGGGAGCAGCAAGGGAGCAGCGAGAATATATATATATATATATATGTGTATTCCTAAAATATACATTTGCTACAGATAAACATAATGCCTTATAAAGTAACTTCCAGCAAAGGGGAAAGTTTCCTCACTAGTGTGGATCAAAAAACCAAGGCCGTAGTTACAGTGGACATTTTGTCTTTGTTTGACTTTAGGGAGTGAACTTGAACCAAAATGTGAACTTTTGATCCGTGCTGTTTCTTACTGTCAGTGACAACTATGAGCTTGTTTCTGTTTGTTTTCCTCTGATAAGAGGCCTATGTATCTCAGCTCCTCCAGAAGGAGGACATATATCAGAGGATAACTAAGTGATGAAATCCAGGTTTTACTCCCTACCGTAAAATGACCTTTCTAAAAGTGCATCATTTAGCACTGTAGTATCCATTGATTTCTACTAATGTATTTTTTTATCCTTTAGAGCACCGTGAAAACTCTGTGGAATTTAATCCTGTTACTCACACATGCGTGCTAATAATTCCTGCTTAATAAGGGCAAAACTTAAGTCTTTCCTTACTCAGAAACTATGCTGGTTATTGTGGAACCAATGAAAATACAGAGAGAGAGTAGATTTTGCTAATTGTGTAGACTCCTTGATTAAAATGTGATAAATTTTAGAAGATTCTGTTTTATAGTTATTTAGCGTTTCCTACAAACAAGCTACAACTAGTGTTTGAAATTAGTGTTGCTGGTTAAAAAAAACGCAGAAACTAAGCTCAGGGGAAAGCAAAAAAGAACTAAAGGCTGAGCATTGAAAAGATGAGACTGGCAAGCAACTGTGTTCACATATGCTTCTGTTACAATGGTGTTTTATCACTTAGCTTATGAAAGGCAACTTCTTCTCTTAGGCTGCCTTCATTCAATGAAAGAATTGCAGTCTCTGGTTTGTAGCCTCCAGGCTGATAAATTCAGCAGCTCAACGAGTGGGTGGCAGAAAGGTCATCTTATTGACAAACTATCCTATGTATCTTTACAGATATGTAACACATTCATTGACTGCTAGAATACATATTAGTTGTGATAGAAACCGTATGTCTTCTTACTTACTTCAGGCTATGGATTTGTCAGGTACAGGTGACATATATAGTTATCTGTAGTGTCGTGGGTCCAGAGCTGAAGTGACTGAATGAAGGAAGACTTTGTTGGAAAAGTTGGGAACATACTGAAAGGTTCAACAATTCATTCGGTTACGCATAGAGAATTGTATAGCCTACTTGAAACTCATACAAATGAGAGAAACTTCCTGGGCTTGAAAAATAGGGTCATAGTATTAATCTTGAAAAATGTCCTCCTTTGATATTTCTGGTATGTTGTTTTCTACCTAAGCCAGTAATAATAGGAAGAAAAGATTCACTTAGAAAACTTCTGCATGGTTGTTTTCAATGGTTGTACCAGCATTGCAAAGAAAAATATTTTGAGACTGCCTGTCCCAGTGAGCTGTGAAGAAAATGAAGGGGTTGGTAGTTCTTACCCCTTCCACCTCATAACTTCCTATGAAATTCTCTATGATGTATCTCAACTCAATAGCTGTGGAGATTTTCTTACAAGTTTTTTAAAAAAAACTTTTTTCAGTGGTTAATCTACTCTTTGTTTCAAGAGAAGAATCTTAAGTATATTCTTGCTGAAAAGCAAGCAGTTAAAGAATTATCTTCCATTTCCATTTCAATTATTAAAGCAGTCTGCTTAAGTTCTTATCCTTTCAAAGTAAAGCCCTCACTCTCAGTTGCTTACTCAATAGAATAATACAAGTCTCCAAATTTTGAGATTCGCCCAGCAATTTTTGCTATAAAAGTACTTGCCTTCTTTTTTTCTCCACAAAATGTTGGCAGCCATTTGAATTTTTCCTATAAAGTGGAGTTACTATGAAATGTCATAATAAATCTCACCAAGTTTCCTGATAAACTTGTCAACAGTTAGAAATCTAATTGTCAAGACAAAATAAAAAATTAATGTGTTTCCCAACCATAATGACTAATTTTACTGAAGCTATCACTCTGTGGAAGTACTTCTACTCCTCATGCATTCCGGATAGATGCTTGTCATGCCTGAGCTGCTTGAAATACAGAAATATGTTACATTTGGGTTTCCAACTGCTATATGCAAAGAGCTTCTATCATTTCAGTATGGTATCATTTCAATACAGTGCTACAGCATACGCTTGTGCTGTCTTTTCTTTCTCTTCCCATATACCACTGGTTCTTTTAAAAAGGACTGAGAATCAAGACACTGAAAACCTGGCATGTGCCTTTTATTTTAAACAAACATGAATGATATTAAGTATGGTCTTCCACGCTATTCATCATTATTAGTGTCATTTAGAGCTGGACTTCTCCCCCGTTCGTTTTTAGTGTGTTTCCTTCTTGTGGAAAATGCCAGATTGACAGCCTTGAAAACCGAAATCCCTCTGTTTATCTTCAGGCTGCAATAGTATAGTCAACGACAGCACAAACATCCCCTCTGCCTCATCAATATGCCTGAAGTGTGAGTGAAGGTTGTTCAGTCTCCATGGCCATTAAATCCTGTTGATTCCATCAATAAGGATGCCAGTTAGTGAAAGATGTCATAGTGACTTTGTGATCCGAATGACTGCTCAAGAGACACTAGATTGAGACACCAAATTCATGTCACATACCTCAGCACATATATGATGGTAATAGTTTTCATTCACAGTGAATCTGGGATGGATTCAAAAGGTGTCTTAGATTTAAAGCTTTCTAAAATTCAATAACCATTCCCCTGAGCCCCACAGTCCCTTCACTTACTTGAGAAACTTGTTCATGTTTTTTAACAGGCTCCTTTTCATGTATGAGGTCTTTATTGTTTTCAGTAGCTTCCTATCAGTAGGAAATAGTTTCTAGGATCTGTGGGACATGTGAATAAGAATACTTAAAGATTTACTTGAATGTAAAAAACTGGATACCATCTGGTACTGCTGCATGTATTTGTTTTATGCTGTTAAATGAGCTGCAGGTACCTGTCTTTAGTCTGAGTTCTGACCCTGCTTATGTCACCAACGGGAGTTGCAAAAGCATGAGGGACTGTAAGGAGAGCAAAGAATACTTGGGTAGCCCTCAACAAAGTCACCTTGCTTCCTGCCTCAGCTTCCCGAACGAGAAATTGGGGATAGCAATGCTCAGTGAAATAAGCTTTTAAAAACTGATTAGTTTGTATTTGAGTATTTTATCTGGCATGTAAAATGCTAAGTAGTATTGCCACCTAGTTAAGCTATCTATTAGTAGATTAAAAAAAAAATGGAATATCTTTTAGATTTTTGGTTGTAATAAGACTTTGAGGCCACGGAAATGTGGTGTAGATAATTTGCTGCCTTCTTTTTTATTTCAGAATGCTTCCCTGGAAGAGAAGTACTCTTAGAAAATTCAAATACAAGTAACAGCAAAGTTTACTTCAAGAAAAACCTATAGAAAACCTATGAGCTTCATTAGTTATCAGGCAATATTTGACTGAACTAGTATGATTAACAGATGCTGCTCACCAAAGGGTGCTTTTGTCTAAAAATTGTTTTGAGCATAAAGAAAAAGAGAATGAAGAAAAAATTGTAGAAAACGTGCCTGTGGGGAAAAAAAAATAATGTATTTGGCCTAAAAAAAAGACTTTTTTCCTAGCATCCCAGGAGTTCCATGTCAAAGATGGGTGTCAATGGTATGCACAGTCTTTTCACTGGAAAGGCTTTGTGTAATCAATAGAATGAGAAAATTCTCAATCAACACCCCAAACTTGCATGACTAAAATGGCTGTAGAAGAAATACTTTGCAGCTTCATTTACTTTAGAAGGTAGCTCCACACACGTCAGACAGGCTATCCATAGTATCAAGTGGCATGCAGGGGGCATGGGGAGGATTTAATATCTGGTTCTGCAGTTGATAAAAATGCTGCTGATGGCATTTTGGTGCTGGTTGCATCATCTTCTTCCAAATTGCTATAGTAAACACGAAAGTTTTTACAAAAATTACAAGTTTATAGAATCCAAACTTATTTTATGTCAGCATCCTATTTCACATCAGCAATCTGTTTCATAGATAGAAGGCAAGATTTCAATTTCCTATGTGCTGACTCTTGGAATTATCAGGGTAGGTGACAGGCCTGAGCGCTTCCTTTCCTGTCCAGGTAGCCACGCAGTGGATGACTCTCCGACACACTTTGCCCCTCAGTGCAGGTCAGTTGGTAAGAAAAGTTAGAATTGACAGCGTGCCCCAAGTAAAGTGCTTAGATTTTTTCTTCCATACCAGGAGTACAGGGAGAACATGGGGCAACTCTTAATCAGGTTTCTGATTTGATTCTGCAGTAGCAGAAATACAACTTCCATCTTACAGCATGCAGGTAAATCACAGGTGAGCCAATGTCCCTGTCAATCCTCAGATAAGCTCTGCATTTTGCCTGTCATTAAAGATGGTCCAAAACCGTTTTGGATATCTTGAAAATTGGAGCATATATAATCTATCTCTAAATCCTATTGACATCCCTGACATTTATATCTTTGCTAACATATTTTATTCCTGCGTATATCTTCAGCAAGAAGGGAGAAGACATTTCTACACTGAATATAGTTTCAGATGTATCAAACGGCCCAATCAACTGTGGCTTAAGTAATCTGAAACTTTTTACCATTGACTTTAATGGGATCTGTAGTTTGAAGATGAGTAAACTATGGGAGGAAAATAAAACTTGACCTCTAGTATTGCATACTGCAATATGTTGTGTAGTTCTTTTTAGGGCAGTAGCACTTCATTAGTATATATCATTTTCACTCTTACAAGGTTCTCCCACATTCTTAATCTTAAACTATATATAAATTTTGTTAAACATATAAATATATAGGATCTACATTAAGTTCATCGTGTCTGTGCCTTAAGGAACACATTTTTATTGTAAAAATTACACTTTTAATTTATGGCCACTTATAAATAATATATTAGTAATCAGTAAATGATTAATACACATTTTCCCCCGTAGTTATTTAGGGTAGTGTTGAATAGGACAGTAAGAACTAATGCACGTTATAATGTATAAGTGCTACGAAATAATGGATAGCATCCTGTAGTAATGTATTTTAATATTATTTATACATGTCTCTCTCATATGTTATACAGTGGAGCTACTTGCAATAATTTAACTTAAGAAAGCAATGCCTAGACTCGTTATCCATTTGTCCAAAATTGTCATCTTAGTTTATAGTGATACTGGTATTTGCTATTTACCTTTTTAAAACATTAATGCTGTTTACTGCTTCACTGTCTGGACCAGCGCAATAGAGAAAGAGACTTAAAAAATTCTAAGCAGCTCTGACCTAATCCTGCAGCGCAGACAGGAGGAAGGACTCCCTGCACCTATACGGACTCCCACCAAGCTCAGTGGGAGCGCACAGATGTGAAAGACACTCGGGGACTAATTGCGCTGCTGGAGGTTGGCCTGTAGGGAACTGAAAAGATGTAATGTAACTAATCCAATAGGGACTCAAATACAAAGCTTAACTTTTAGCATTTCACAGTGAACACAACTGAACAGATAACTCTGTTTTATAAACCTGATTGCCATGCTCCTTTCTCTTTTTTTGGTCACAAAATGCATGGCTCTAAATGCATTAAAAGGAGTAAAATCTCAGAGTTCAAAGCTCTCTCAGAATATTTGCTTATTTGTTGTAAGTGTTAATGTGTTGAGTACAGCAAATTATTTAAGCTATGCCCTTGTAGTAAATAATTATTTTGGTTTTGCTAAGTATCAAAATAACACAGGAGCATTTGGCTTCCTTTTTTAAATGTGCGTTAAAAGCTACTGGTAGCGTATTCACATCGATTATTCATTAGTATC
This sequence comes from Nipponia nippon, assembly GCF_047370975.1. NCBI lineage: Eukaryota > Metazoa > Chordata > Aves > Pelecaniformes > Threskiornithidae > Nipponia > Nipponia nippon. The sequence goes on from NW_028262391.1 coordinate 46,064,367, forward strand.
AATGTGGCAGGTTCCTAGTAAGGAAAGATAAATAATTTTAATGAAAATGCAGTGACAGAAAAATAAGCAAACAGAATTGAACAATTGGTATTTTAATGGCTGGCTTTTCTCATGGAAGTTAATGGGCACTTTTAAACTGACTTCACATGGAATATGGTCAGTCCAATAACTGCTTTCTACTGATGTACTCAGTACAATTGCAAATAACTTAGGTAGCACCATGGCTGGTATTGATTAGTATTCTAGACTTGCAGTACTGGATTCAGTGATGATGCATATAATGCTTCTCTGTACTCATTTCAAATCTGGGCTGTAGTTTGTAACAGGTATAATACATAAAGATACACTTTTAAATGCTTTCCATATATGTCTCCAAATGATGCAATCCTGAAACGGTGTTTTTAAACTAAGTATGAGTGGCAAGGTGACACAGTGGGACTCGGGAGTTTGCACTTATAAAGGTTTATCTGTAGTGTGCCACATGGTAGGGTGTTATTAGCTTGACTAAGCACTAACAAACCTACATGACATTTTGAGTGGAAATGATTTGAATTCATACAACTGGGAGCTGGCAGAGAGAACTCGTGTTTGTCTGTACCCATCCATGTAGACATACCCTAGATTTTCAGCTTAGATCTTAGCAAAGAAATAAAAGAAGGATCCCACTATTCATAGGTTCCTGTGAAGTACTCTGCTGAGCTCAGTTTAATTTCCCATGGATAGGTGTCCACCTATGCCGGAACTGTGACATCTTGTACCCAAACTGACCCAGCAGTAAAATGAAGCAAATATAACAGATACCCTTTTTTTTAAAGTATATATCTCACTGCCATTATAAATTTCATCTGGCATTTCAGACTACATAAAAAAACCTATCCTGAAAAAAAGTTTAAAATTGTGTTGCCATATTTTCAGAAGAGATCATTCTCCTCTGTTAAAGACAAAAGACATGGTTCTAACAACATAGCTTAAAACACTGTTTTGCAGTTCTCTGTTTTTGAGGATTGCTTCAGATTTCAAGTGGAAGGAGATGGTTTGAGATTTTGCTGGCTTTCATTCCATACTTTAGGGAAGAAAAATGCAGGCCCTGAGATTCAATAGTCTGTTTTTCTCTTACCATGGCTTCCAATTTTTGTGTGTTAAGATTTCATTATAATTTGGCTTCCATTGTCTCTTTTTCAGTGAAGTGATGGTAATTTATACACACCTGTTTATTGTATGCTAGAGTTCATACGACATTTTCTCTAGTTTTATAATAAATAGGAAGTTTCATCTATCTATTCCTTTTTACTGTGTTTTAAATTTCTGAAAGTGAAGCATTTTTCCAGGATGGCAGTAGGAATCCTCCTCTGGCTCTGCGAAAACAATAGATACAAACATATAAAATCACAGCACTAAACCACAAAATCGTGTGTATTTTTTTGGTAAATACATGTATCTGAGTAAACTGAAGAATGAATGTGATTAGAAATCTGCATTCTTGCAAGACCCATCTACTGTATGAAGTTTTGACATTTGAGAATTGCAAGGCATTAGGAGATTTTAAGATTAGAAGACTTAAAGCAGATGGCTTCATCCTATTTAATTTAATAAAATTTATTTAGTATGGAAAAGGGGGAGAGCTAACTGTCTCCAGCATGAAAGCTCTTTAAATACATTAGTTCCTGAGAGGCCTGCAATCTGAACACCGCTACTGTGCTCTTTAGATGAATTAGACATTGTCTTCCTTCATTCTTTTTAAATTGTGAGGGAGAATAGCTTCTGAAGTTCTTTTAATACAGGAGGATGCTCAGGCATCCAGTCTTGAATTGGAAGTACATTACTATGTAACAGTGAAAGTGTAGTTCAAAACCATTTTTCACTTATGTTGTCTATTAAGGTCCCAGACCATCCCAAAGATCTACTTAGCAATTAAAAAAAAATCTTCAGCAAAGATCTACTTAAGAGTAGTAACATCTTCTTCATTTCACATGCATTATGGAAAGTATTACACATTCTTGGACTGTGAGTTGGACTGGGTTCAGAATATGCAGAACTGGGAGAGGGGGTATGCTCATCATTGTACAGGTCAACATCTGCATGTTGACTTACGTTTTTAGATAACACCCTAGGAAAGGTCCTTTCCTGGAGAACTGTGCAGGTCAAAGGGAAGGGGTGACACAGCACAGAATTGCCGGTTTCTATTCCTTATAGTTCTTGTTTCCTGATCTGCTTGAGATAAATTTCACACTGTTCTTAGGAATGCAATGTGCACTCCACAGTGCAAGATTCTGTGCTGTAATATTTTCGTATCAGTTTTTATTCAAGATGATTATATGACTACATAGATCCTGGTTTTTAGAAATGTTTTTCTCGTGCTTATTCCTAGATTCGCACGTGTTACTAAGACTAAAAGAATGCATACGATCTTCAGATCTGAATTCCTGTGTATGTGAACCATAGGCAGGTAATAACGAAGTATATATTTTGAAAGATACAATACTACAATGCTCTTTAAGCAATGGCGAGTTTCACAACTTCTGTGGTAGTCTGTTACAGTGTTTAATTATCCAGAATTTTGAACAAAAATCAGTACACTTGGCCTCATTAATGTAAGCCAAAGAGCTTTTTTAAAGCAACCTCCAGACAGGATTTGTAAACATCAACTTCATTTTTATTTGGTACAAAGCACATTAACAGCAGCAGCAGAGAGAGAGCTAAAATTTTACAAGTAGAGAATTAATCACAGCGGGTGATGACAGGCTGGTAAAGTGTCTCATTAGTAAAAGAATAACAAGGAGTTTAATTGAGAGTCAGTGTTTTGTAAGTATAATGGCCTGGGTTTTCAAAAGGGATTGGTGATTTGGGAATGCCTATAGTTTTGATACCAATTCAAAACACCCAATTTTCAGAAGGTATTTAAAACCTTTCCCTGCAACTCCTTTAAAGCATTTTGAGGGTGAGCATCCCAAAGTCAGTAGACTGTTTTATCAGTCTTAGGCAAAATTCTTGACTAAAAACCACCTAGATTCACAATATTTCAGGAGGCAACAGCATGCTTTAAGAAGCAGATTTGCAGCTGATTTAAAATATCACAGACCCAGACAATGTAGCCAGAGCAGTGCCAGTTTACAGTAGTTGAGATACTGCCCCTACCATGAATTCCTTGCAGCAGGAGAAGGATCTGTCATTCTAGGGGAAAGCTGTACGTCATGTGAAAAGCTAACCCCCACTCCTCCACCCCCCAGTCATGCAACCGCAGCACTTACCCCACTAGAGTATTTTGGAAAAGCTTTTTTTCAAACATGCATTCTGCTTGCAACAGATGTAACTAACACAAGATCTAATCTAGAAAAGGGCATAATGAACATAGCTGGCAGAAGAAGGAGACATAACCATAAAGACAAGAACAAGCTGTAGCTTGGACAGATCGGAAAATGGAAGATGTGAGGAAGAAATTCCAATATTATTTTAGCTATTTTGACGATGAGCCAGGACTTCTACAGCAAGCGTGCTGGATAGATTACTCTTGTGAAGTATAACTAATCTCTTCAAACAGATTATCTGTAAAAGTACTTTTTTTTTCTTTTTAAGCTTTTGTTGATACATTTAAATATATTATTTTGATTGGTTTTTACTCTCCTGAGTGCCTTTTCCTCAACTACTGAGTATATAGTTTATATAACCTTGTAACACAATATATTGCAGGTAGGTATTTTATGGCATGTTTTATTTATATTTTACTGTTGTTGTGTGCCATAACAATGTTTCTGCTGCTTCCAGTTTCACTCATTAGAGCAGGCAGGATGATGGGCAAAGCATCTTGTAATAACTAGGGGCTAAAGCACAATAGGGATTTCAGCAATGCCTCATTCTTAGAGGCCCTCACCTGGTGTAATATGTAGCTACAAGTTAGTAGACTTTGTAAATGATAGAGGAAGAAGTATGCACCAAAAAATAATTAATGAAATTCAATGTGTGATGTAGCAAGACCAAAAGACTTAGAAAAGATGGGCTGAGGCTTGGTCTATAAATCCCATTGGTGTTTAAGGACCTAATTTTTTTAATGCCTCAAACTGAAGCACATTCATCCTTAAGGATACAAACCTTTGTACTGACGAACTTTAGAGTTTTTTAAAGTCAGGTAGCTTCTGTGCAGGGGTTCTGAAGAATTAGCTTTTGGACCTTTACATACTTAAAACAGTAATCAGATAATGTCTTTGGTGATGTTTCTCCTAAAGATCAGATCTGCCTTGTGTGCTCAGAGATAGCACCGTTCTCTGCTAGAGCTGCCATCTGAATAAAAGCAGTGCTGTTGTGCAAAGTGGTGGCAGGATCAGTACCCGTACTGCCGTAACTCAGGTACTGAAGTGGAGGTTTGTCTGTCAGCGCAAGAAAACCAAATTTCTCTTTTGATGCTTCCCCCCCCGCTAAATCTATTGAAGTGACGGGGAAAATTTTGATGCCACCCCCAATCTATTGAAGTCACATTGAGAAGATTTTTAGTGTTAGTTATATAGCCAAATTACTTCTAGATATTCAGTTCACAATAAATCTACTTAGGGTGCTTTGTTCTGATGAACTCATTTAAATGTATTATATTAAAAAATTACATTTTCAGAAGCTTCTCTAGACATTTTTTAATCGGTTGTCATGGTGATGTCACTGATTACGGTTTTTAATGTCCCATTTGAAGATTATGCACTACTTAATGATCCAAAAAGTAGGTCTAATTTCTTTAAAGAAAAAAATCTTTTCATGGAATGAATTGCACAGGTTACTCATAGTAAAAAATAATGAAAAAATGCAAATGACACAATGTAAAGAAAGATTTCCTTAAGATTATAGGCCTAGAAGATGTTCTACATAAAGCACCTTTTTAATAAACATAGCAATATAATAAAAGAGTTGCAATCTCTAAAAATGTGAATATGGATAAGAGTAAAGAACACCTGAAATACTCTTGTGCAATCTTCATCTCTCTTTACAATTACAAAATGGTAATGGTCTGGAGAGCATGTGAAATTATTTTATATTTTAAAGGAATTTGTTGTGACATAGTTCTCAGTTCCTGGTTGGACTGTCACTTTGATTTAGGTAGGTTTGCAAGCTGCAGCGGAGTTCTAGTTGGGAATTCAGTTTCAGCTTCACCTGAGCGTGCTCCACATTTGGAGGTAAAAAAAAATCTTGTTACTTTTATGTTTCAGACTGTTTTTCTCATCCTTAAAGGATAAAATGTCACTAGTCGTTGCTCTAAAAGGTTTAAAAACATTCCTTTCATAAATAATATTTTAAATTTCAAGAGGTATTTTTGCAGGCTTTTTTAACCTTTACATTTATAGGTGTCCTAGACTGTAACATCTCTTCCGTACATATTCTTCCTGTCCATCCAGACAGTCTGGAACAAGACACATAAACTTCCTATTACAATGCAAATGACTGTTTTCTCTGATCAGGACAATATCACTTCCTATTTAAAAGTTAATTTCCATTTAGGTCCATTTCCCCAAAATTGATTGGGAAAATTGCATTCGATCCTTGTGAAATGGAGAGAATTTTAAATGACATAGGATGCACTTACGTCAGTGTTCAAGTTTGGAGCAGGAGGGCATTTTAAAGCTCATCTGATCATTTTCAGTTGCTGTGTTTTGTTTTGCATCATGTGTAATCTCAGAGCACATGAACTGGATTCTATTCAGTTTAACTTAAACCAGCAGATCTCTTCCAAACCCTAATGAACCTGCCTAAAGTTAGTCCAGAATAAATCCTCCTAAATGTGTGTGGCATGGACATTAACTCCTCAGTAACAGCCGGTTCTGTCGCCCCGTCCTTTGCTGTCTCCTAACACAGATATAACAATAGTGTGTCACACTACTCTCTGCATTGCGCATGTCTGTCTTTTGAGTTGGCTTGTGCAGACAGTGGCAGTTCCTGAACCCATGATCCAGTCAGGAGATATTTGCTTCATCATGTTTATGCCATCTATTCTGCTATTCATTCTCTCTTACACTTGTAAAACTATATAGTGCTTAGGCTGATTTGCAGCACACTGAAGTCAAGGAATTGAAGAGTGAACTGTTTGTTTACTAGCAAAAGAATTGTGAAAACTAGTGAAGGGAATGGAGGAAGGAGAGAATAAGGAATAACGAGGGAAAAATTAAATGATAAGGAAAAAAGTAGAATATAGAATCGTTTAGGTTGGAAAAGACCTTTAAGGTCATTGAGTCCAACTGTTAACCTAGCACTGCTATGTCCACCACTAAACCATGTCCCTAAGAACCACATCTACACATCTTTTAAATACATCTCGATTCACATTATGTGATCATTTATCTTTGTCCAAAGCCTAGGTTTGCAGAAATATTTAGCCACTTAAATCTCATTACTTCAGAAGAGAATTAGGTACCTATATGCCTTGACTTTTGGTTAATAAAATACTGCTTTACCTTCCTTAAACAAAAACATTTTGTAAAATCTGTTGAGAAAGGTTTTCTATCAAGATTTCAGGTCCTTGCTTTTCATTTCTTGGCAGATCCCAAATTTCTGTAGCTATAAAAACTTCCACAGGGATCAAGGGTGAGAACACAAGTAATGAAGACTTGCATTGTGGCAGATTCAAAAGACATCAAAAGGAAACCAGTGCATTTTGTGCATGAGGAGAGTTGGAGCTTTTCATAGTCATGAAGAAGTACTTGATTCACAGCGCAATAAGTGCTTTTTTTTTTTTTTTTTTTTTTTTAGAAAATACCCATCTTCTAACTGTCTTTTGTAGACAATAGTGGCCACAGAAAATATGGAAAGAATGAAAATAAATGCTTCAAAAGAAATATGCTTTATTCATTGGTGGAGGGGAAGGTTTAGAGGGAAAAAAGTACTGGGAAAATGTTTTTTTGGAAAAAAAAAAAAATCCCAAAGAAGTCCCAAAACAATAATCTGTTTTGGAAAGTCTTTCTTATATTTGAACTAGGCCTATCTCATCCCTGCTGTAACAGGCCTAGAAAAGCAATTCCTCTGTCCTGCTGATGTTATCCATTACCATAATACTGATGCAGTTTTTAATGTTTTTATTCTCAGAACAAAGGTTTTGTTAGCCCCATCGAACAAATTAGGCATAGAGAAAACAAAAAAGCTTGATTCTTAGAGGCTCAATGCCTTTTCAGATGTCAAACGCAGACACTGGAAGCATGGACTTTCCCCATTATAATATAGTGCTCTGCCATAGCTCTGGTTATTCTTCTGATTCTTACAATTCTCCTTTTCATGTGAGAGGAACAGAATGAATATCATGTTTTCTGACTTCTTCTGAAAAACCCTTTTCTTAATGGGCTTATAATTGTAGCTATAAAAAGTAAAAAAAGCATTGTTAAACCTTGCACAAACACACCTCATCTACCTCATCAGTACCTTGTCCTTATTATCTGGCTTGGGCTCACAGGTCCTTGGACACATTGCAGTGATCTCTTCATTTTTTCAGGCCTACTTGTGTGAGGCGATTTTATTCCTCTATACTAATCACACAATTTTATACCTGCTTACTATTCATGAACACATGCAGCATGCATGTATTTGATGCTGTGCCCACAGGACATACCTCAGGCTAATTTACTTAAGATATGCTGGAGAGCAATTTGTTAACAGGGAATACAGGGCAATTTTCATTTCATCCTTTTCTTCTTTTGAGAACATGGTCTTTGCAGTTTGCAAATTTTTTCTTCTATTTTTTTTTCTGAAGTTGCATGTAAATTCACAACTTGATTAAATAGTTTCCTAAAAAAAAAAAAAAAGAAAGAGAAGAAATTTGCTGCTCAGGCCTGATTTTACCTTGCTCAGGCCTGATTTTATCTCATCAGAGCTCCATGACTTGCTTGTTTGGCAGCATGTGTATTATGTATATTATTGAAAGCTAACCAGATCTCCATACAGGTAACTGTTCTGGTAACCTCCAAAAGTTTTATTCAAGTTTATCCACAATGGGTGCAAGTACTATGTAAAAGAAATAAAGAATGAGACCACAAATGCCTTTAAAGTTATAGTGGAAGGGAGTCAGCAGAGGAAAACTTAAGAAGGTTGCATGATCTATAGATTATTATGCGTATGCTATAACAGCCAGAACATTAAATATCTGGTGCTCTATCGCAGCCACAAATACTACGTTTGGCATGTAATGAAGTCTGGACTATAGAAAGTGGTTTTATTCAGCAAGAGGCTTAAAGATAAAACCCTTCAGAGCTGAACCTAATTGTCCTTTGAGGTATGTGTAAGGTCAAAGCTGTACTTGATGGTAATTATACTTACCTTCCCATGAAATCTTTGCAATAGCACTAAAAACAGTATCAAAAGCTCCTGAGCTTTTACTGTTTTTACTGCAGAGAGAAATAGTGTTTCCTCTTTCTTTACAGTAAATAATGCTAATTTAAGAGATCATTGTATTTTAGGGTTTTTTTGGTGGTTATTCCTGCAACTAAACCAATATCAGTGAAAATAAATTTCACAAAAAAAAAAAAAAAAAGATTAAAAGGAAACAGTAAGAAATAGTATAAAAAACAAATGGCTATTCTGATCAGGAGACCAGCCTACTTAGAAACCCAGTCAAGAAATGAACCACCTCTTTTCCTACAAGAGGCAGCCATTCTTTATTAGCATTCATCTCCCTCCTAGTATTTCCCTCACTCCTTAGCAGTGAGAAAAACTGCCACATAGCTTTCCGTGTTCTTGTAAAAACTTTGCATGTTTTTTGTAGTGTAGGATCTGCCTGAACAATGGTACTTTTTAATAAAGAAATGTAACACTGCAAAATAACTCTCACTAACCCGTCTCCCCAGTTTTCCATATCTAGGAAGCAAACAAGAAAGGAAAAGGAAGAAAATCAAACCCCAGACCTCCCATTTTACATTCCTCTTGTTGACTATTTAGGTCTGGTAGACTGAGACTTCCAGGCTCTGGCAAATAATCTTTTTTTTTAAGACCCTAGGTCTGCTGTTTTGCTCTCAGCTTAAAGTTTGCATAAATTGACACGCTATTTCCATCCTTTTTTACCTTCTCACTCTTGTTCTCCGAAGTCACATTGCTATGAAACATTGTGCCTTTTCAGTTTCTATTGACATGAGGGAGTCTTGATGGTTGTCAGCACTTAGCAGCAGAGCGCTAGGGTTTGTCCCCTCAAGAACTAATGCACTCCCTACCGTGTCTTGTCTAGAAATCCCTCCTGCCTTTTTTCATTTTGTCAATTAGCTTCCTGTCTCCTTTGGCACATCATTGCGGTCCTCTAGGTTTCCTCAGGATGATCACTTCTATTTTGTGGTCTGTGTCCCTCTAGTTATTATGTAGAAGCATGTGGCTGAAGGTATTTCTATTTCAGTTAGCTTTAGGAGAATGCTTTTGAATGAGTAGATTTCTGTATACACCTCACTGTAGTTAAAAAAATGAATATATGTAAGATTCATAGAAAACTAAGTTTTAAGTCATCTCACTTCTTCAGCCTTCTTTGACTTAATGTTTTTTCTTATTTTAGATAATGTGTTTTATCTGTATTTGCACTTAATCTGAGAAGTTCCAGTGTTCCAACTGGTCTCTCTGAGCTATTCACAAATTCTTCCTTTTCTTGGCCAAACTTAAAGATAAACATTCCTTCTGTAGAAATGTTCAGTCCAGTTTGTATATGTGTGTAGTCACACCTTGGGAAATTCATAAAAAGACTCTGGTTTAGCTTCACTTCTTTCAGTGGTTGGGGTTTTTTGAGGAAAGACAAGTCCTGTAAGAATAAGAGAAATTTTGAAGGCTGAATAACGTAAATAATGTTATTACAGTGCACAGCAGCACTGTAATTTCAATGCTTTCTGTGTTCATGACAACAGATTGTATTTTATATATTTATTATCGTTTACATACTATAGCTGCAGTCCTCATTTGTTCACAGTAATGGTACATTTATGGTCACACAATAGCTTGTTTAGGCCAAATATAGGTCATTACATTTCTGTGAAGTATTCATCACTTTGTGGCATTATACGCTGACCTCTTCTTTCTCAGATTAAATCATTTTATACTAATTTATGCAATTTTTCTCCCTCTCTCTCTTTTTTATTCCTTCAGCCAATGGATGGAAATGTAATTCACCATTGAGGACTGACAGGCATACATTCACACTAATGGTAAAGTGATTAACTCTTCAAGGTGGCATAAAAGATGCCAAGCCAAATACATCTATTTGTCATTGAATATTCAGAAAAGATCATGGTCTTAGTTAATTCAGTTCAACAGTAAGATACATGGTAGAAAGGTGGTTTTTGTCTCTAAACTTGAGACTTTTCCATACTGGCATGCAATTTGATTAATGCTTACATTAACAGCAATTTATTGGTCACTTGCTCAGCAGAAGCTTTCCAAAGAGAGATTATATATGCTAATGTGTTACTACTTACATCCCCATAAAACACACACAGATTACAAATTGGAAAATATAGGACTAATTAACACTGATCAGCAGATGTGTATGCTGATATGATACATTGAGAAAATCGGATTTTCAGCTTCATTTAGTCAGAATCAACATGTTGACCATCATTTTGAGGAATGCCTGAGTGGGCATTAAAACACATCAGTAAGGCCCTATTCGTATAGTCAGCCTTGGTTTTCTATAAATCTAAAATAGATAATAATATGATTAAGTTTAAGATATATATCTATTTTGCATTGGATTTGACAATCGAATAACAACTACTTAACTGTGTAAGTAAAGACACACTGGTAAAGGAATCCTAGGATGATATTCAGAAGACTGATCCACATAGCCCAAAAAAATACATTTCTGTATAGATGAAAGCTGAAGTCTCTCTTTTTTATGTACTGTTCTTAGATATTTTTATTATGATGAGAATAGGAGATACAATAAGAAAGAAATCACAGCGTAGCTAAAATCAAGAAGGAAAAACTTTAAGGCAATTAGTGTGTTTAGAGATCATTGTATGTCCAGTACAATACAAAAGGAATAGCTTCCACTTCTGGTAAAAGAAATGTATCAAATAAAAAAACACTTTATTTTTGTTTTCCACAAGTACATTCACACACAAGTGGACCATATGCTAGCGGGCAGCAAGACTAAGGCAGATGTGAAGGTTTATGAGAGAAGCACACAGGACAGAGAAATCAGCATGAAGAAGCTGGCTGATCTTACTCAGAGCCCATAATCAGAAAGGAACATGTCATTCCTGTTTGCTCCTAGGCAGTGCTGGGAAATGAATAGCATTAAACTTTCAGCAACATTATTCCTTTTCTATGTCTGCATAAATTTTTAACAGTTGTGGTGTCAAAAATAATTTGTATAAGTTTTAAAGCTAGGAAATATGTTCAATCATAATATGGCTTTGCCAGCCAATCCAATAAATTTAATTTCTGAGTACTGCCCTTAAAGTCTGAATTGGACTATCTTTGAATCAATTTGAAATTAAAATTTTAAATTGATGCCAAATTCCTTGGCATTACAAGAGGCTAAGTTTTAGCCTACTGAAAGGTACCCCAGAAAACTTGTGCCTATTTTGTCAGATACAGCTTTTTACCAGCATGCATATGCTTACATACGTGGGTACGTACTTTTTCTGTCATCACTGGTGATATGAGAGATCTCTGTGTATTTTATATATATATACACACATATGTTTACTATAAAATGTATATCTCATTTCAAGTTGCTGCTCTTATGGAGTGCCATGTCAAGTACGTCTGTACAGTAAGTCCTATTCTTCGTGCTTTTATGGTCTCATAGACCTACCCACAGCCCAGCCTTCAATCTCCCCACTTTCATTGATATTTTCTCGCCACCAGCTTTAAAGATCTTTTAGACATTTGAGCAATATGTCATATTTTCTCATCTGTTGTCAACAAGGTTCAGGTCATCCATGCAGTCTGTTCAGCTGCTGTAATTGCTTCCTCTTAACAGGTGGGGAGTGCTCTGCTGGAATGTAACAGTAATGTACGGAGATTCATGAACCTGAAGAGCTTTTCTCTGCCTAGTCAAATCTCTGAGCATTTCAAATTTTATTAACCTCTACTATTATCTGATTCCTGTGCATTATGGCTTGCCAGCAATGTGCGTGGACCATCAATAAATGGCTTTGCTGTTAGAAACAAGACTGATGTAAGACAAGAGGGATCTGGCTTTCTTTTCCAATCAGGAGGACAAAGCAAGGCAAACTGCTGTGTGTCCTTAGCAACTTTGCTACCAGAATTTCCTTCTAAACATTCCTGACTGCAGCCCCCTGATTTTGACAAATACTTCACCTTCAAAAGAGCCTTTAGCTTCAGAATTATGTCTTTTTTGAAAACAAACAAGAAACATACAGAGCATGTAAAAACATGTTTTATGGAGTAAAGATCTTAGGACTAAAATGGTTTTGATTTTCCAACTTCTGGTGAGAATTCTGTAGCAGTAACTTAGTTTGCAAGTTAGTATTTCTGTACAGGATGGCATTTCCTCCAATCTAACCTTACAGAGAAAATTTCTATAGGTGCTTCAGTAATTCAGTTTAAATTCTGCTTTTGGTCCACAGTGTGTGAATTCTGCTCTAACCACAGATATTTGTCTGGAAACCAGTGTAGTGATAGTATCATCTGCTGATTTTTGTCTTCTGAGTTCATCACTTCTTAGAAGTGAAATAATCATTCCAGAAGAATATGCAGTATGGATATTAGATTAATCACGTATTTGTTAAGAGAAAAAAACATAAAGGAATTTATGCCCTGTACATTTCTACATTTAATGAATAAATTACGGAAATTATTGCCTTTGTTCACAGAAGAGAAAATCTTACTCAAGTATTTACCACTACCATATTCAACTGTCTTGTGAATTAACACCCTCTTCCCCTTCTGTTATACTTGACCAACAACAAAACCAAAAGGTTTTCTACATCTGTTCATTTCTTTGGCTCAGACAGCAAAAAGAGAGGCAGCTTGTGGGTATCTTTTAAGAAAGAATAAAATCATCCATTGTCTTAACTGAAAGAATAAATAGTTTTTCCAAATTATCCAATGATAAGATATTAGGGAAGGCTACCGTGGATTATGTAATGGATCACTTTGGTACTCCAGAAACAGCACAGCCTGCATAAATTGAAGAAGAAGGAAAGCAATTTCTTTTCCAGGGGCCCAAAGACATAGGTAAAGAAAGCTTCAAGCCTTTGTGTTGCAGTGTGAGTGTACAGGGAGTCACAGTGCATTCTTCTACTCGCAGCCCAGAAAGCCAACCATATCCCGGGCTGCATCAAAAGCAGCATGGCCAGCAGGTCGAGGGAGGTGATTCTGCCCCTCTACTCTGCTCTGGTGAGACCCCACCTGGAGTACTGCGTCCAGCTCTGGGGTCCTCAGTAGAAGAAGGACATGGACCTGTTGGAGAGGGTCCAGAGAAGGGCCACAGAAATGATCAGAGGGATGGAACACCTCTCTTATGAGGAAAGGCTGAAAGAGCTGGGGTTGTTCAGCATGGAGAAGAGAAGGTTGCGGGGTGACCTTATTGCAGCCTTTCAATACTTAAAGGGGGCCTAAAAGAAAGATGGGGATAGTCTTTTTAGCAAGGCCTGCGGCGACAGGGCAAGGGGTAATGGTTTTAAACTAAAAGAGGGTAGATTCAGACTAGATATAAGGAAGAAATTTTTTACGATGAGGGTAGTGAAACACGGGAACAGGTTGCCCAGAGAGGTGGTAGATGCCCCATCCTTGGAAACATTCAAGGCCAGGCTGGATGGGGCTCTGAGCAACCTGATCTAGTTGAAGATGTCCCTGCCCATGGCAGGGGGGTTGGACTAGATGACCTTTAAAGGTCCCTTCCATCCCAAAGCGTTCTATGATTCCATGATTCTAAAGAAATGGTACTGAAGATGTGCGTTGCCTTCCCCTGCAGTCAGACCACACAGAAGCTGAATCTCTTTCTTCCTAGCACTGTGTAGTTGGAAGTACTTAGCTGAAGCTGAACACTGCCAATAGTACATCTTTCTTAGAGAACAGCATTTTATGCCAGAAGTTGCATGCAAGTATGGCAGAACTGTATATCCATATTAGGTGTAGATATGTCTTTAGATGCTATTGACTGGTTTAACGTTACCCATTAGTTCTCAGAAACCTGAATATTAAGGCTCCTCAGTAAGAATAAACAGTATTCTGAGAAACATTTTTCATATGAATATGGAGCATCCACCTTCACTGAACGCAGAACAGCTGTCCGCAGGTCACTGAAAATTTGGTGATTTCACCAGTTGAAGAGATTTAATATATTTTCCTCTGGTTTTAACTCAAATGAAAAAATCTTTCATGATATATGATACTGTGCTGGAGTAGAGGCAAATACCAGGTAGAAGTACAAAAAAGTGCCTGTGATAAAAAAAGATACTCTATGTTGTGTTGGTGCCAATATTTAACCATAGGAATCTGCAAGTCAAGAATATGAAAGCTAGCAATGAACAGTTTTCTCTCAGTCAGATGCCCTGCAGTGTTTTGGGCATTTAAAGTGCTTTTTATTAACCTGAGATCATACAATTAAGGAACTGCATCACACTGCTCATGCCTTGTTCAGATGCACTGACTTTTGAATACTTACCTCTGTAGTATTAAAAGTGTATTAACATAACTTATTTAGACACATTTGAACATAGTTTTTGGTTTATAATGCAGTAATTATTTTGAAAGTACTGTATAATCACCAAGTCTATACAATCTATTTGTAACGTTGGCTGGGAAGTCTGTCTTGAACCTTGCAAAAGTATAGGATGGTTAGTATGCCTGAGGAAGCATCCATGGCCATCTAAGTATGGTACATGCTACCGATCTCATCCTGTCCACAATAAATTTTTGTATCAAAAGCTGAAGAATTTTCTTAGCCATCTCCGAGTAGTGTCCCAGATTCCTGCCAGAACCGTACTTCAAACTTGGTAACCTTCTTCCATGGTATCTTTTTTCGGTTTTAAAAACTGTCATTATTCAAACATTTCCACGTTTCCCTGTCTTCTTTCTAGATACAGTCACTGCTAATTGAATGTGTAAAAACAACAGGCACCTATTTCCAGTCGGATTTTGTGAGTGTGCATCCTATTGTGTAGGTCACTGTTTGTAAGATGCAGAAACAGATCTATAATTTATGTTATGTTATTTATGTTAATGCTGTATGTTTATGTTTGTGTGCATACACATATGAACATATATGTATATATATGTGTGTGTATATATACACGCTATCCTGTCCCCATGCACTGGCAGCCTTCTAAGTCCTTTATCTGTTTTTCTTTCAGAACAAGATACCTGTTTGCACTCCTTGTACCAAATCAATTTGGAAGTGGTAGCAATTTTTAAAAAGTCAGTAAATCTTAGGCAGGCGAGTGAAAGGTCATCTATTGGGAACAAAGAGAAAGAACATCAATTGTATGCCGCAAATACTGTTTATCTTTTTCATTCATCTGTCAATTTTGAAAAATCGTATGTTATCTAACAGTTAAAAATAGAAGAATGCTGACATTTTACAGAAATGCTTGTTCTAGATCTTAAATTCCAATTATTGCCTATAGTACATTGATAACTTAATTTAGTGCAACTTTTATAAGCAGCAAACCTACAGCTGCCTGCTGTACCTTAGATGGTTTCAATACTTGTTATAATCCGATGTGTAAGTTAGCGTACCGTGAGGAATAGGGAGTCTTCCAATTTATTAGCTGAAGTATCTTACATCTTTCGATGCTAGAAAAAATTTTATATTGACATATCCGGAGTTTTTATTGAAGTTATATTAGTGCTATCTATCAGGGATATGCTAGAAAATCTATAACTTCCACCAAAATGTTGCCCATGTGAGCAATTCAGTTTATGAAGTACAATCTTCCCAGGCTGGCTTAGTGCCTCCTGGTTCATTTTTCAAGCTATGTGATGTTTAATGAATTTGTCAAAATAAAAACTAATACACAGTTTCACGTCGATCATCAAATTATGCTTTCCAATATACAGCTAAAAGTATGAAAAAAGACACCTATATGAAGGTCTGCAAATGGAAAACATCTCAGGTCTATGCTATTCTATTTCTTGTTTTGACACTTCTTTGCAGTCTCAAAGATGTTTTACTTTGGTTGCAATTACACTGGGAGTTTGCCTAGATAAAGTAATGACACTGTTTCATTATGTGAAGCATGTAGATATTTGTCTGGGGTGCACCATCAAGCCAGTCAATATATTTGCAAAAAAATAAATAAAAGGAGAGGTTGAGAGGTCTTTATGACCTTGTTTAAAGCAATCTCAGATCCCATTTTCTAAACTACTAAACAGAGATTTTCAGACTCATTCGTTTTCTCCTACATATTAAGTCAGAACCTTACATAAACTAACAGACTGACATTTTAAAAATAGCTTGACATAATGTTTGCCCTGTTTATATGTACTGCATTGTTTTCCTGGGGCCTTAAGTTTCTTTGAATAAAGCTAAGAACAGTAAACCTTTAGGAATACTAAAAGGGAAAATGGTTTCTCTGTGCCCTGTTCTGCAGGCATGAGTAATATTTGCTATACTGGCTACCAATTTTCATAATCATAGGCAGTTGTCAATCATCATAAATCAGTCTCTGCTGTGACCTCTGTGAGATTATGCAGGTCACTGCAGAGTGCTTCACATGTTTTATTTTTCAGTTTTGATGGAGTGAAGTAATGACACAATGGCAAGAGGAGAGTTACAAGACCTGTAACTTCTCAGGCCCGTTAGCCCAGTCAGAGGCCGTGTGGGCACTCCATCATACAGCTGGGGCTTCAGGGCTGCAAAGCTCTGTTCTCACTGCAGCTGAATCCAGGGCTGACAATCCCCTGGCCTTTCTACACGCAAGTGCAATGTTCAGGCATATTAAGCTAATAAAGCATATTAAAAACCCACTGGTGGGGCACTGCTGATTATGGAATGTAAACTAGCCTAACCTTACAGCACAGAGAGGCTTATTGTGGAGAATATATAACCATCAACAGACACATTCCTATATTTCATCATTAGAAAAGTGTATCTTAAGCGTGTCTTTTTAAATCCTGCAGTGTCAGCTGCTGAGCGGAGATGATGTGGCCTTGAATTTAGTGGAGTGGTCATGTTTTATATCCACTGATACAAATTTTACACATGTAGATGCTCTTAATACCAGCACATGGATGGAATAATATTTAAATGCCTCAAATGCATCTGGCCAAATAGTTTGCTGGCCTTTAAAAACTTGTGTTTTGTGCATGATACTGGGTGTGCCTTGATGCATGGGAGTGTAAGTGTAACCTTAGAAATGCATGTAATCATGTTGGATCAGGAATATGAAACAGGAGCTGTATGATAGAAAACAGTAAATACCATCTGTAGCAAGTACTCCTTTTACTACAGAATACAGCACATATACTGCCCAGGACAGTGCCAGTCCTAGGCTTGTCCCTGCCTAGTCATACTACTTCAGTCCTGTGCAGGCAGACTCTGACAACTTTCTGTCGTTTTAGTGTTTTCCCATTCTTGTTCAGGAGATGATACTGCTGGGACAGTCTGCAGAGCCAACATCACCAGCCACTGAATCAAGATATTAGGTCTTGCAAAGATATAAATATAAAATATATGGATATATAAAATATAAGATATACAAAATACAGAGGGCTTCAGAAATAAAACATGATTCTGTGGGTGGTTGGTTTGTTTTCTTTTTCCAGGCAGGATCGAAGTCCCTGTCAGAAAGAAAATTAGGAATTTGAAAAAGGCAGAGAACTCCCAGTGAAATGATGACCATAGACAGGTGCAAGTCTGGGAATAAATAGGAGAGGTAGTATTGAAAGCCCATCTGTTGAGGTCTGTGATTGCCCCAAAGGGGTTAATTGAGTTTTTCAAAACATTCTCCATTGGTTTCAGATGATAATATCTAACTAATGAATCAAGAATGAAGATTCCTTGAAGGAATGTTCATTAGCATAATTATGCTCATTAACATAATATGTTCATCACTTAATATGGATCTGATTGGCTTACTTAGGATTAAAAGCCTGAAGCTGCAAAAGTGAAGATGACCTTTGCTATGAGCTAGCAGACTTTACTACTGAAAAGGTTTGTGATCATAGGGTCCAAGAGCCCATGGTTTCACCAGTGCTTCCGGTATGTTTTTGTTCACAATTATAGCCTCAGAATAATTAAGGCTCTCAGAGTTTCTTTTCATTGCCAGAACATCTAATATTTGCCAGTCAGATAAATTCCTGTGAGACAGTATTGTATGTAGGAGGGTGTTCTGGAAACAGTTAATATAGAACCTCTGTGTAAGTTGAGTTCATTTATTCTTGATAATAATGGAATGCTAGGTTGGCATCCTAATGTCCTATTTTTCTGCTTAGTTGGAACCTGTCATGTGCATGTTGACATTAACAGGAAAGCTGAATATGAAACTTGACTTCACTACCTAGAACATTAAAATTTCAGTAAGTTCAAAAAAGAAAAATGCAAACATTTGAGAGGTCATTTTGCTTGTTCATTTTTTACAGTAAATTGCATGCAGCTCTCATTATATCATTTATCTCTCATAATAGCTTAATTTGGACTCCTTCCAAATTAAAATGGAGACAAAGTCATTGTTTTGCTGTTTTCAAAAGAGATGCTGAATTTCATATGAATAAGGCAATAGAGCAATGTCTTGAATACTAAAAGGAATACACAATTTCCGTCGGTAGCTGTGCTGGCAATTGAGTTAGTATGTTTCCCTTGCTTGAATGGCTAAAGAAAATAATGGTTTTGTCCCTTCAAATGGCACTGTTGAATCCAAGAGTTGATTTCAGCAATGTGACTCATACATCATGCTGTCGTAGTCCGCATATGGTCTCTTCTTCTAGAAGAGTTTCTTGATGGCTTCCCGTGTGATAAAACACATCTCTCCGCAGCTTATATTGCTTCCATTGCATCCTCCACACTGCAAAGGCAAAATAAGTAGGTAAATCCTGCTTATCTCTGAACATTCCCTTTTGAAGGCAGTATATGATGTTATTACTAAAATCATAGTTTTCAAAGATGATCAGACAATACTTATTTTTTTAAGACGAGTCATTATATAATGATATCCACACCAGTACTGCCTATTGTCCCTGCCAATGTAAGCTAAACTGTCAGCATGTTGCATGCTAGTTTAATAAGGCTGGTTCTTAGGCTGTAGTAAGGCTGGTCCAGTACTTAACTACAAATGTCTGTAAGGCAGTCACAATGAACCTGAACAAAAAGCATAGTTCTGTGGCAGCTCCATAACTAACACCCATCACCTACGTGGTGAACTCGTCGGAAGTTGTACGCTAGATGTATGATAGTTGTCATAAACCTAAGGCTACTTTATGGTCACTTGGTGAATTTCTGCTTTAAGCTCTGTCTGTCCATAGCTAAGTCCAGTATAAGCTTGTGATAAAGGCCTGGCTGAAGTTTTCAGAAGCATTTCAGTTTTGCAATGTTGCAGTAGGGACATGTCCAAGGGCCCTCATGGTAACAGCTTAGCCTTCAGTACGTGTTATCGGTCACTCTTCGGGAGTGTGCTCCCTTCCCCCCTTTGTATCTTTTTTTCATCTGGGAAAATCATAGTGTTCAATTTCAATTTAACAAATTGTGACTTTGATTACAACTCCACTGATTTTCCTGGGCTTGCACGATGTTCCCGGGTTTGCATGGGCACTGAGAGCAGAATTTGACTGTACACCACTATCAAATGTAAATAACAAATATTAAGAATAGCAATTGTAGGCATTTTTCAATAACATCCCACAATAATACGGAGCACGTACTGAAGAATAACGTACACAATTCACTGAATTTTAAGTCAGCAAAATGCAAGTGTTTATACTGGAAAGTGGCCAAGAGGCAACTATTATCTGCCACATTTTATTTGAAACATTCTCCTCCATAACAAGTGATGAGAGGAGGTCAAAGACACCCTTTAACTCATGCCCTGGAGATAAACACAATTCATACTGCCTTTTAAATATTAACTAGTGGCTGTTCTCAGTTTTCCTATGACTTAAGTAACAATAGTAATCATTAATATCAGATGCTCTTATGAACCTTTCAAGGCATGGACTTCAAAGAACTCTGCAAAAATATGAAAGCGTCTTTATTTCCCAGTTTTGCAAATAAGGAGAGTGATGTGGTTTGGACTAGTGATTTGCCTAAAAGCACACATTGATATGATGACTTTCTAAGAATAGCACTTGGAAGTTTTGGCTCTCAGCCAAAGGATCACTTCACTGAACCACTTTGCTTCCGATACCTGTGTTAAGACCCATGTAACACTGATTTAGATATGAATGGAAAGGAAGAGCACCATTTCGTGTACCAGCAGCACTGTGCTTTTCAGAACCTCAGATTGTGTTATCGGAGATATCAGAGATTTCTCATCTAAGTACAAACAGACCTAAACTGTTGCTTATTTGACGAGTAGGGTCATAGTCCTCAGTTCTTGGATGATTGTATGCAGGAATACTCTTGACTGGTAGGTTTTAGCATGCTTTGCTCTGTGTAATTCTTATTGTTGTGCCCACTCTTTTTGAAGATTTTTACTTCATTGATAATAAGTACTGATGGGGCATTAAAACTTAAAGAAAAGTCTTAGCTCAAAGTGAATAGAATGAAATTCAGTGTGAATGGTGAAATACACAGAAGTGGTTGTGGGATAAACCTGAGAACAGAAAACTGTATTTTGCTTATAGAGTAAATTTGGCATCACTAGTCTCATCGGAGACGAGCCAGCATCTCAGTCTGCACCACTATTTCTTCATGGAAACTTTGTCACTAGCTACAGCTATAATAGTTAAAAAATAATATTGAAAATTCAATGAAAGCTAGAAAGCCGCTGGTAACTTTTTACCACAGATACAGAAGAGAGCCAAATTTTAATAGCTGTATTCTTCTTCTTAAAGTAGTGGAGAAAGAGAAAATAAATATCACCACAGGGCATATATGCTTACAGTTTGCTTTGAGATGTACCCAAGCACTTTACAGTCTTCCACCATTTCTTTTTGCACATGTCTGGTAGCTGATGCGGTAGGTAGTGTTACATGTGGTGGAATGGGGCACTGAGACTCACATTACTTAATGGGTTTTGACAGGCTCCATTCACCATCGACTAGTCCAAGGTCCAAATCTTTAGAGGCCTTTATTGCTAATTATTTTTTATTTTGTTGGCGTTAGGAACATTATCAAACATATGCCAAACCACCTGTGGATTGCATGAATCTGATGAAAGCTAGACCCCACAGCTTATGCACCATAAGGCTTATGTTTTAGGCAGCAATGGTCTGACCAAAAAAAGAGACTTCACTGTGATACACAGGCTAGATCACCTATAATTCAGGAGTAGAATTCATAGATAATGCAGATGATTAAATTCTGTATCAGAAGATAAAGGTTTGATGCCTGGGAATGCATCTCAGACATGCTGCACATTGAGACAAGGGAAGACTCTGAAAATGAGCTGAAATGGCTGAGGAGAGGGGTGTTACTCTCATCCTGCTTCTTTTGTGCACTCTTTCTAAACATTGCTTCTACCCTTTGAAGATCTAGCTCTAAGCTCCAGGTCCTGAGACCTGTTGTGCACGTAGGAGCACTGGGGAAAGGTTGGGATAGGGAGATGGGGGAAGGTGGGAGTGAAAGAATAAAGGAAGTAACAGATACCTAGGAGACACTAACTACCAGAAGCTAAAATATTCTTTTTGAAACTGGACCGCTGTGCAGCCAGAAAGTCAAAGGATATTAAGCTAGTCCAGTATGGAGTACTTGAATCTATGATAATGACTAAAACAGTCTGAAGAACAGAATACCAACATTTTTCAGTACCTTGGCCAATAGACAGCATAGTAATGCTTTTAATGAGTCCTTGTGTTTTTTCAGTTCTGGCTGCTTGGTGGCTCCCTTCTTTAGGAAGCACAGTCTCTGCATGTTAAGTGAACATATACTATGCTTAATTAATTGGGGTTTCCAAAAACACAGGCGGAAATGAATGTCTAACTCATGAAGTTGCTTAGGCTGAGTTAGGCACTCCTTTTCCCCTGTCAAGACATTTTGGTCTGTACATGTTCCAGCTCAAAGGTTTTGGGCCAGAGAGCTATCTGCTGTGTTTTAGATACCCTCTAGGTTCAGGTGGCTGTTGCTAATCCTGCGGATTCTTTTTTTAGCATGGGTGCCTAAATTGTGCTTATCTGCCATTGCAGGAGTCAAGGTAGGAGTCTGAACCTCAAACACAACACCTAAAGCCTGATGCTGGCTCTCAGGAGAGAGTAACTTCTGTACTGTTCCGGGAGGAAAGAGGAAGGGATCAATCCCCTTTGCTTTCCTGAGACATGTATTTTGTTTTCAAGATTTACTAAAGGGGGCAATGTGTATGGAGGTGTAGTCATGGCAATATTTATTTTCCCCAAATAAGACCTCAGAAAGAGTTGCATGGGTTTTGGTTTCTTTTCATAAGAAGTGAACCCAAAGTAGAAAATTAGAATTTTTGTGAAGAGGCTAAAACTTAGTCTAAGTTGCAGGCAAGGAGAAACTCTGGCTTAAGTGGAAAGTGGCTGGAAAACACCTTTTAGATGTAAATTAATGATGTTACTGTTCTTATAAGCCAGCACAGGAAATGTCTCCTTTTTACCCTTCTATTCTGCATTTATCATCATTAGCTGCTAAACCACATTTTCCAAAGTTTTAAAACAATATATTGTATTTTTTTTTAGTTGGGGCATTTTTCAAATATTTGCGCTATTTCCCATCTTTAACCAAATCCTGCCATTCACATCTGTTAGTTTAGTAGCCTTTTAAGATTCATTTCCCTTCTGAAAGTGTTTTAGATATGTTTATTGCACTGTCATTGGGACGTATTTTCGTAGAACTACATTGATTTAACGTGTCAGCTTTGGAGTCCAAATTGGATACAATTCTTTTATTGAATCCCTGTTGTTAAACATTAGAACTAATGCCAAGTCATGGTGATGTTATTAGCACTGGGTAAATAATAAAAATGAAGTGTCCAATAATTTAGTTGAAAGTATCAAGATACTGAGTAGTCTATGAATGTTGTTCACTAGTGCAAAGGGATCCTGTGGTGACTCAGGGAGTTGTTACTGAGAGCCACTGAAGTCAGAAGTTCACTGAAGTTGACTCACAGGATGAGATCCCACCACGCTTGTCTGAGTACTGGTGTAGACCTCCATTCATTAGGTTAGCCACTAATCATTTCTGCCAGTGTGTACAGGAAGAATTAAGTGCCATTCGTTAATGATTCTGGATCTCTCTTGCATGTGAAGCGTAGCTGACACATTACAAAACACACTTTTCATTGCCTAGGGTAAAAATTTGGTAATCAGCCATATCCTCAGTTGGTGTAAATGGCAGGACTCCAAGGGGGTTCTGCCAGCTGAGGAGCTATCCAAGAATTTTGTCATGTTACATTCTCTAGGAGCACATTATCAAATACAGTCTTACTCATGTATTGCTTTATTTTGCAAGAGCACTGTTAATACCACTGTCACAGCAACTATCTAATAAGTGTAGACTCTTAAGTCAACTAAATTCCTTCTCTTTAGAGCCCCTGTTGTCTGTGATTAATGTTTGTGGTAAATAGCCATGATATCAAACATTGTTTCTGTTCATTTCATTTTGATTTATGATACAGCAAATGTCATAACTGGGGAGCAAGGGTCAGTGTTTGGTCCCATTTCTGATTCCCCTGAATCCGTGCATCCCAAATACTGAATCTTGAAGAGAAACCATGTGGTGCTTTGACTTAGCAACAGGACTGTGTCCAGACTGGCATATACAACCTCATGTTTCATGACAGTCTGTTTGCCCTGTGGTTTTGACTGTATTTTTCCTGAAAGAGGTTGATAAACTATGTTCTTGAAAAGAGAAAAAAGATTTTGAATGACTGTGTTAGAAATTTATTATTGCCGTCTGGCACTCAACTGAGTTCTCAAGCAAGCTGCATAGCCTGTTTCGCTAAATTACAGTGAGAGAAGAGAGTTATGTTACATATTCCATCTTTTACTGTATTATCTAGCAACCTACAGCAGCTGTAGTTTACCCTGCCAATCCTCTTTTTCTCTTCTTGTCTATCTCTGTTAAGAGGCTGAGTTTAAGACACTGCCTCGAATCTGAGCCTAAAAAGCATACTGCTGGATGGTTTCTTTGCTTTCCAAGGACCAAGATGGAAATCTTCCAGTGCTTTTGTGGGTTTGTCTGTCTTCCAAACAAGAGAATGCTTTGCGCGTGGTGCTCCATTGTTTTGGAAGTAAGGACTAGGTTAGCCTCTGTGTGTTGTAGTACGTGGTCTCCTACCTGTCTCTCCTCCTTGGATATCAAAAATTATTTTTTGTCTATTTGTGCTATCTTCTGCAGGAGAATTTCTCTTCCCTGTTTGTTTTAACTGGTAAACTTTCACTGCGAGACCTTAATTTAGTGTGGTCCACTTATATAATGTAATCGTATAATTTTTCATTTAGTATGTTTCTAGTTATACCACTGTGAAGGTGCCTCAGACCAGCTCAGCATATTAAATACTTGAGAGTATATTATAGCAGCAAAGGAACATTTTTATTAATACAGTTTATGATGTAATTAAAGAACTTGAACTGTTGTGTGTAGACAAGGCCTTAACTTCATAACGCTGGGTTTATTCAGTCCTTTTAGCTAGTCCTTATAGCAAAGGTTCGCTGCTATATATATTGGTAGAGCTGTAGAGGGGAGCAATAAATCAGTGTTCTTATCATGTCCCCTGTCAGTACCTGGTCTTTACTGGGAAAATTGATGATTAAACCAGCAGATGGAATTCACTGAATCCCAGTCATTCAGACATTCACCAAAAAGACAGGCTACTCTACTTGAAAATCCTCCTGGTCTGGATGCAACTTATAACAATAAAAGAGTGCTTTTGTCAGACTTGCTTATGCCACTTCCCTGAATGAAATAAGCTATGTTTTTTCTCAGTGTGACTGTGTCTACCCCGGGGCTTTTGCTACTACAAAAATACTCCTAGCCGACGTTGTTCAATGGGAAACGTGTATATTTAGCTTTGGTCTAACTATGATCTTAGAAATAAGAGACTGCACTTCAGATACAGATTGAAGTGGGAAATGAGCACTGCTGCACGTGGTCACCAGTGTCATAATAACATTATGTGTGATGCATTTGATGATATTTTCCTAACAGTCTGGCAATCTAAACATGTGCTGAAGAATTTGTCACGTACTCACCTAATATTGTTTTACATACATTCATTTACTTGTGGGTGCCTTGTGTGAGTCAAATTTTAGGTTAGGTGCAACTTTAGTAATTGCAGGGAGATGAACTTGACCCTGCATTTTCTTGACTTATTGATGGCATGTAATAAAATGCAAATGCCTACCTTATATCTGTGAAATAATAATTAATGATAAATATTAGTAGTTATATATTTCTTAATTGGATAAATATGCATTTCAGAAAGGAACCGGTCACATTTTACAACCTAATTAAAAGAATGTATAAAAGGATTATTGCATGCAGTGGTCTATGATAATTGAGAAGGACAAATAAACCGAAGCTTTACTGCAGGCTATTTGAAGCAAGAAATTCCATAACAGAAAAGGAAAGGAAAGCGTGCACTGAATGGGCATTGCTCTGCATGTCGACATGGCTGATCCGGACATGGAAGGAAGGCTTCATGGGGTTGTTACCACTGTTCCAACAGTTCCAGGATAATGCTGTATCACACGGCATGAAAGGAACAGCATGTATTATCAAATTCCATTACCCAGAAGCTATTCTTCAGAGTCTTTGGTTCAGGTGATTATCATGGTCCCTAATTTGGCAGCCTGCAACAAACCTTTCCGTCATAATGCTGCAGTCAGACAATACTCAGAAATGCTGTTGCAAAACTTGCCCAGGGTTCTTTCCCTTGGTACTGGAAGCTGCAGAGAAAAAAGATTTAGTGAAGAAAGCATACTTACCTAGGAGACCTATGCTACATGCTCTGCTACCCATTTTATTTTGCTTCTGCTAGCAATTTCTCCTCTCTTTTATTGTTTCTTTTTTGAAAGAGGAAGTATGTAAGTATCTCCAAGATAAAAAAAAAAACCAAACCAAAAACAAAACAACAACCCAACCAAAACCCCAAAGCAACAGCAAAAAGAGAAATCAAATAAAGCTACTTGCAAACTGTGGAGATGTTTTAAAGCTTTAATGCATTGCTATGTATAGCAATCTTCCTATGCTTCAGATTGGGCCTTTTATGTATATTGTACGTATTTTGTATATTATGATAAGTGTCATTAGTTATAAGGCATTTATTGGCAAAAATATTCAGTAATGTCAGTGACAGGCCATGAGTCTAGAGTTTGAAAATGAGTGGCCTGAACCAGGATTTAAGAACAGGCTGAACAATTTCCAGCTGAAGGGTTTATGTAGGAAAATAATAAACAAAAATGTTGCACGGGACATGCTACTTTCATCGGAATTTTCAGTGAGAATGTATTGAAATATTTAGTAAGATCAATATATTGTGTTCTGTAAGAGCAGAATGCAGCATATTTTGCTAGTCAAACATTTTGATGATCAAAATGAAATATTTCATAACTTTGTTTTTATTCTGATTTGAGATGATGAAAAAAAAAAACCCAAACATTATGAGCATGTGGAGTAGAATTAATATCTTGGGTTTCCTGACAGTATAGAAAAGGGTCTCTTTTCCTCATAATCACAAAATCACAGAATAGTTGAAATTGGAAGGGAGCTCTGGAGATAGATCACTTGCCCAACTCTGCTCCAAGCAGGTTGCTCAGGCCATGTCCAGTCAGATTCTGAACAGTTCCAAGACACTACAACCTCCCTGGGCAACCCATTCCAGTGGTCGACCATCCTTACGGGAAAGTTTTTTCATATATCGAAATGGGTTTGTGCCCATTGCCTCTTGTCCTGTCGCTGGGCTCTGCTCAGAAGAGTCTGGTTCCACCTGCCTTACTCCCTCCCATCAGAAATCGAAACACATTGATAAGATCCCCCTGAACTGTCTTTTCTCCAGGCTAAGCAATCCCAGCCTCTCCTTGTATGTCAGATGCTCCAAGCCCTTAATCATCTTTGTGGACCTTCACTGGCCTCGCTCCAGTGTGTCTCTGTCTTTCTTTCACTAGGGAGCCCGGCACTGGATGTAGCACTCCAGATGTGGTCTCACTAGTGCCAAACAGGGGGGAATAATCACCTCCCTCAACCTGTAATTCATCATTGTCAAACTATGGCAAATACTAACTGGCAAAACCTCAGTTATGAGCCTTGTTACCATCCAAGACCGAGTCCTATTTTTAAATGTATTTGTTCAATGTTTAGGATCTGATTCTTACCTTGCTCCTGTGTATAGGTTGTAAGAATAACTCCATTAAAGGTTGACTAATAAAAGCTAAAATTGCCATTAAGCGAATGCATTGTAAAGCATTAGAGAGATCCTCTGCTTATCTATGTGTTCATAAATACATTGACAAAAACTTTCTCTGAGCTCTAAGTTTCCTCGTCAGTGTCAGCCCGGTAAGAGAGTAGCATTTTCTGGTAAAATTTCTTCCACACAAATGTATCAATGGCTGCTGAATATCAATAGGACAAGGTGAACTTTTATAGAGAATACTTTTAATTTTGGGACTGTTCTTTTAATTTGGGGGGTAACTGAAAGAGACTACAATATATATCATGAAAAAGGAGAAGGCAGTTTTTGCATATGTGCTTTATTTCTCTGAGATATAAATGACAATGCACACAAGCTTTTAGTAAAAACTAGAGATTTGGGAACTTCTTAGGGCACATTCGCTAGGAGAATGGCCATGACAGGATCTTTCAATTTCTATTGAAAATCTGTAATCGATGCTGTCAGCTGAAGTCAGGTAGTAGCTGGATAAAGAACCTTTCCTTGCTGCTGGGGCAAAAGATCTAATAACAGTGGTAGCATCCTACACACTGTCTTTGACAGCTGAAGTAGGGCTTCGTACCATGTTGTCTTGGCTGCGCCAGAAAAAATTAAAATAATTGCTCCAGCCTTGTTTTATCTTCCTCACTATCTCCTGAACTAATGGAAAAGCAGGAGAAGGCAGAGAAGAGCATACATTGATCCTGTCACAGAAGCAACGACTTCAGAATGCCATTCTTTCTTTCCTGCTCTGGAATGAAATAGTTGACCCCTCGTGGTTTTGACCGACAGTGAATTTTCTGAATCTAGAATATCCCAAATACTCTGAATTAATCTCGTATCACCTGTGGCTTTAGCAGTCTTTCATGCAGGTGTCAGTGTCCTGCCCAGCTGATTGTCAGTGAGTACTGTAAGCTTATGCTGTCTCCAGTACTGTTTCCAGTGCCTCTGGTATCCTGGATAATACTTAAGATCTGGTACGCAGGCATGCATTCACTTCTGTGAGATTTTTTTCTTTGGTAAGGAATGCAAGATTTGTCCCATTTTTAACAGTAATATGCCTCATCTTAAGTCGTAGCAATGCACACTCAATTTTTGGCAATACCTTCTGCATCTCTATTTATGAAGGGGAAATGCCGCCTTTTCTGGAGAGAAAGGGAAGTATCTGACAGTTCTTTGCAACGTTTACTATGTGTAAACAGATTATTAGTATTCTGCAATAAATATTTACTTCCAATTTTAAAACCCTTAGCAGAAGCGACTAGTACTCTGATACGACGGTTTTAAAATCCTTCAGGAGGCAGAGGAGTGTCCTTTAGGGCTAATTTGTATATATGATTTTTAGTATAAAACAGCTATATTTTTATTCACATTAAATATTGATGATGCATGTTTCACAATGTCATGAAAAAATTGACGGCAATAATAATCTCCTCTTGGTCATGTAAAAAATCTCCTCTGAGCCTCTAGCTAAAATTTGACAGTTGGCTAATTCTAGATGAAAATAGTCTTCTGTTCCAGGAGACAACCACACAGGCTATGATTTGCTTCCTGAATGTCACAGGGAAAACCCAGCTGCAGTCCTCAAATAGGAAAATGAGCATACAGGATTGGTGCTGGTGTCCTGCCACAGCACTGCAAAGAATCCCTGCAGCCCTCCAGTGAGACTTTGAAAAGGGTTTGGATTGCCTGGACATGTTTTTTAGGCAGGCTGTTCAGTGAGTCCAAACCTTGCTAAATCCAGTCCTGCCTAAAACACAAACTACAGGTTTTTGGCAGCGGCTGGACCAAGAGAATTTACAAACTAAAATTCATTGTTTTCCTACACAACTGCTTTCTGCTTAGGACAGAGGCTAGTGCAGTTCATTTAACTCCAGTCAGGACAAATTCCCCCAAGGTCCACAGGAAAGAATTCAAAGCCCTACATAATGTGGAGTAATGCCAAAAGTAGTGTGACCTCTACACATCTGAAACATGAGTTGTTATTGTGAATAGTGTTGATTTTGTCTGGGCTAAAATAATTCTGAGAGGAGCAGTCTGAGTTTATAAAATGGGATTGCATGCGTAGCAGAGTTCTTTAGCTTAATGGTAATGTTGCTTTTGTGTCTTTCAAGTTCTCTGCTGGGAGACCAGTGCGATTCAGTTGTACTCCTACATATTTAAGTATGATTTTACTTGCTTCAGAGATGTGGTCTAAATATGCTCAAGAATTATGCAAAACCTCTAGGTTAGTGAAGCCTTCAGCATCATTCTTAAACCATTAAGATGGAATTTAAATCACAGGGGAACACAAAAATATTGTAATTAAGTTCAGAAGTTTTTATAGCATAGATGAGATATATTGTTTGAGGCAGTTCCTTGCCATTAATGTGTTTTGCTTAAGATGTTGCTGTGTGACAAAAACCCAACCAACCAACCAAAAAAAAAAAAGCTACCCACAAAGAAAAAACGTAGACTTGTCCATAAACTGCAAAGCTGAATTACCATAATCCCCTCCCTAGAGCTGAACTGGTATGTCTGTATGGCAGTGGCCTTCATCATCTGTAGGTGGTACTGCTCATGCCCTGGAAGGCTACAGCAGCACCCATCTGATACCATACCCGTGTTGTTCTATATATCTGATGCTTAATTCTTAATCAGTCTGGCAGAGCTCTGCACTCACACAGCTGAGTGGTTTCCAAGGCTCAAGATAGACTCGGTGCACTGTTCTACTGTGGAGGCAAAACAGTAGATGGACCAGCACAGGTTAATGCTTGCTTATGACTCCCTGTACTGGCCATCTTTGCAGCCATGCTGTGTTGTAGTTGTAGTTATGACTCTTAGTGTTGTTTTAACCCTAGGAATGCTGCCTGTTCCGTGGAGATCCCGTGCATGCTCTGCTCCCCTTGTTTCCTTATCCCACAACTTTTCTGCTCTTCTTCCTTTTTGTTTTCTTGACCCCCTTCTGTAAAACCATTAACTTATATTGAAATTCTGTTATTGCGTTTTGTGTACCACAAAGCATTTAACACCTGACATTTGCAGAACTACTCTAATGGAGCGTTTCTGGGTTGTTGGGTGTTGTTCTGTTTTTTTTCCCCATCTGATATACAGAACAGAGTTATTTGTGATTTGTCTCTCTTGGTGAGAAAAGCTGCTCTCGCTGTTCAGACAGGCTGCTGTGTTGCTCTGGTGTCCATGTTTTGCTAACAAATAACATGCAGTGGGAAAGACTAAAGTTCAAGATATGGCGGTGACATTAGCAGTGGCTCTTTTCTCCCGAAGATTCCCCCAAACCATCTGCCATCAACTGATAAGACGGTGTAAGTGGAAAAATGTAAGCAACAGACTTCCTAGTTCATTGTCTGCATGACCACAGGAGAGATGAAAAAACTGATAGTACAATTCTGCCAGGAGGTATGAGCATCAGGGGGTAATCCTTAATAAACTAACATACTAGATGCAGTGTGCAGAAGGGTCGCTTTAAGAAAGGCTTGAACAAATGAGAGCAAATTCTTTATAAAGGTACATAGGTATTGTATCCTATGAGAGTGGAGACAAGAAACATGTCTGTAAAATCTACACCTGTGGCCTTTAGGTCTAATATTTATGACAGACAGACTGAGCTTTGATTGACCACCCAGTGTATAATCGTTCTGTAAATATCCAGAGCATGCTATGCAATGGCACTGACCCAGTGGGTGCAGTTTTATTGGAAGCTTCATGCCTGCCTTCACATTATTATGCTGCTGTGGCCTTTTGAGCATAACATTTAAAATGAATGGACTCCACACTGGGTAGGATTTACCTATAAACTGTCATTTCTGTTTATGCAAACAGTCATGGCTCTTAACGAGAATTGACTCAATTGCAGGTAGGATACTGCTGCCTCTCCAGCCAGAAATCACAGGCTTCTAAGCCTAATTTTAGGAATCCAACCATTTTTTTTAAAGGTAGATTAAAAGAGATTGAATTTTGACACATGAAACCACGTTTTCAAAAGGCCTGTATATTTGGCATATCACTCCGATATACATAGTCCCTATTACATGTATTTTTTATGCATCTCACTCATTGCACAGGCCTTTGAGAATCTGCCACCTGGGGCTTTCATTTTCATAATACAAGCATTTTCCCATGCAGGCACATGCATGAAAATCATCTCGTGCAGTCTGTGACTGTGAGCCTAACACAAAACAGTTTTGTGCATGAATTTTGCTAACATGGAGACTTAGAAGTCAGCAGAGTCGATTTCCATCGTGCATTCTGAAATTCTCCGTTTAAGTCCTACTGTGCCATGAGAAGTGAAGCTTGTGCCAGGGACAACGTGGAGCAGTAGCAGCCAGAGGGGTACGCTGAGAGAGGCAGGAGGTCTGCTCTTACCAGGCGTGTGGGGAGAACGTGGGCGTTAGTTTCCCACTGAGGATGACATAGCTGGGCTCTTGTTTTGCGTGACTGGAAAGGTCCTTCTCTCTCTCTTTGGAAAATGGCACGTCAAACAAAATTGGCAGTAAGGCGTTCTGAAATCGATTGGATTTGGAAGACGCAGGGAACAGAAAGGATGAAACATCTTTGCACCTTTTTCTGACCCTGTGTGTAGACACCCGCTAGATGTAACTGGCCTTCACATATCCTAATTTGGCTATCGTCTTTACTTTTATTATTTTTTGCTTTGTTCAGTCTGTGCACTGTAGCATAGATTGTACAGTCTTGTAACATCCTCCAGCTGCCTTTATTCATTGTCTTGAAAACCGTCTGCTTACCAGACATGCAATTTTCAATTTTAAAAAGCCCTCATTATTCCCTAAATCCTGCTATTCTTGAGGTATTGGCCTCTAGTAAGATGATAACAATTCCCCATTGGTCTGTTGATGGCTGAATGTTTTTTTCCCTTTTTTATGCTTTAATAATTCTATGAATACAAGTAATGAATGAGACACAGCCGATTTTTGCATGCCTTTCTCCCAGTGCTAGTTTCATTCTAAATATGAGTTGGACCTATTCTAAGAATTATTAGGAGTGATTCCTTTCACAGGTCTTTAAGCCTTCCGAGTTTGGCAAGCCAAAATTACAGGCTTCAGTTGCTGTGCAGCCAACTGTATTCACTTTGCATGTGATAATTCAAATCTAAAGTTCTTTATGCAGGGCAGGAGGTCTTCTGTTTGTTTTGCAGACTCTGGATTATAAAACCCTTTTGTTTTTGCTCATGTAGGCTTATACATTCCAGGCCTGGTTTTCACCTGGTGTAAGCATTTCACGAAGCTCAGTGAAGCTATACAGCTTTCTACAAGCTGACAATCTAATCCATGGAATTACAAAACAGAAAGCCCCCAAAATCACCACAATAATTTTTCCTGATTTTATTTGGTTTCCATGCAAAGCTGAAAGTTGATGTAAGCTTCACTGACGGGTCTGGCCTAAGTGTCAGACTTGTCACAAAATCAGAAACCAGGCAGTTTTCACCAGATACTCAATTTTTACTAGTGAATTGTCACACAGCCGTAGTTCTAGGCTAATTGACTAGGCGTTGTGTATTTGCTGAGCTTATTCAGTGTGATTTTTGTCTTAGGACATGCAGGGAAAACAGAAGTTTAGCTGCTACTTACTTTGAGCGTTCCCCGTCATCGTGGGCAAAATGAACTTTGCAGAAAGGCAGACCCACCAGGGAGAGAGGGCCCGCTGTTTTGTGATGTTCTGCAGGCTTCAGAGGGGCAGCTTTGACTGCCGTTTGGGGGGGGGGGGGGAGAGGGGAGAATAGTTTGCTTTCACCACTTTGTAAATTACTTTGTGCTTTTTGCCAAGGAAAAATACTGTTATTGCTGCCTAGATGGCAGTTAGTGACAGTCTGTACAAAAGGAACTTCTTTTAGAAGGGGTGGTCACAGCAAGAATGGGTTAATAAGTTACTAGCTCAATACATTTCCATGCCATCATTAAAAAGTGGCACTCAAGAGATGCTAAGTGCTTAATTAGTCAAGATTTCTAGCTCTTCCTATTCACATATATTCTAATCATAACCCTCATCCTTTAGGCCCTCTCTCCCCCGCTCCCCTCCCTCCCCCCCGCCTTTTCATGCTTGGGTACCATTCAGCAGCACAAGAATATTCTGCCTAGAGGCTGTGAACCTCTGGCCCTGCCCATCAGCAGAATTGCAATGATTCTCTTCTTATATGGGTTTTGTTAGATTGGAACATGTAGCTCAGAAGCAATTGCTGAACTCCTATCATCCATGCTTTAATTTTGCAAACCTGTTTTTTCACTGGGCTAACAGATCAGTGATGTTGGGAGTTACGGAGCAGCTCTAGTCCTTGTTTGCTGGTAGTCAGTTTTCAGTGTAGGGTACTACATTAGACTTTCAGTCCCTTTCTGGTCATTAAATGGCTTGACCCAAAGCCTACTGAAAACAACAAAAGTCATTTCATTAACTTCGGTGGCCTTTGGATCAAGCTGTGTCAGGCTGCCTAGGATGGCTCTGAAATAGACCTTTTGAGAATTTTTGTCTCCCTTGGAAAATGTTAACGCTTAGGAGAAAACAGCGTTTGTGAACTTCTTGCTTCAGGAAAAATACTGAAAAAATGGTTTCAAGCTGCTGCTGTGTCAACTTGTTCTAATGAAAACAAAATACACTTTGTTTTGAAATATAAATAGCGTATAGGTGAAATATTTAGAAGTCAAAACAACTCAATACATTCTTGAAATAATTGAAACTGTCTCAGTTTTCCTCTTCTGGCTTTTTTTCAGATTTTTGGGAACCCAGTTTTGCCTTTTAATCCCAATTTTGGGTAGGAATATTTTACACATCAAAAGTGCCCATGAATGTGTGATGAGTGTTTTGTATACAATTCTACTACACAAGATCACCCCTCCGGAACTTTTGCCACGGTGCTATTTGCCCAGAGTGGCATTATTTAATGCGATAGTAAGAGGAATGAGAAAAGCAAAGTAGGAAAAATGACTGAGAGATGCAATTCTAATTCCTAAATCTCTTGCAATCTGAAGAGAAATTTATATCATCTTTGTTTTTGTCAGGCTGGCTATGCATTAACTTTTCTCAATCCTACTTCACGTTTTAAATCTTTGAAGTTTGGCATCATTTAAGTTACTTAGTCTCACATTCCTTCAAGAGAAATTATATCTTATCTAAGAACGAACGACAAACGCTAGATATACTACTCTATGTGAAGTCTAACCGTCGCCTTGCAAAGCAATAACGCTGCCGCTTTGATTCACGTTGTATGCCCTCAGCTCACCTCCCACCAGCCTGTTTATCTTATTCACTAGCAGCCAAATAGAAGGCTGAAAAAGCTTTTGAGGTTTGTTTCTGGAACAAGTGCCAAATTTTCTGTTCTGATCAGACTGTTGACTGTCTTTTGTTTGCACTTCCTCGCGCACTCTTTCTTTTGCTTTCTGGGGCTGATTGTTTTAAATGTTCCCTGATTGTACCACATTTCTCTGTCCATTTATCTGGGCCCAGGTACAGTAATAATGTGATGAAAAAGGATTCCTTCTCTATAGGAGCTGTTAAAAAGTGATGTAAAGAGCTGCGCAGAGGAAATCATTTGCAGTTCCCAGTAACAACAAGTTTTATTGGTCAATAAATCCCAGGAACTATACTGCTTTGTTTTCTTGTAGCATCTGCTGGCCCCTTATTTATTAACTAGCGATTTCAAAAATATAAAGCACTTTTAATACCAAGGCCTGATCCAAAGCCTCTGGGTAATTCAGTAGGTTTTGTATTGGCCACTAATACCGATGAGTGCTGCTGCTGAGCCTTTATGGGTGCCAAGAAAGGCACAGATAGCTCTTCCTTGCCTTACCATCATTTAACACCCACTAATAAATATGACACAAAGTCAGCGTTTTCAGGTAGCTGCTCATAGGCATGTCTTCTGCATTCTGTGCTCAGCACGCATCTGGCTTTAGAAAAGGTGCCCCGGCTCCCAGTTAAGCATTATAATGGCTTTCTCTGATGTTGCAGTGCTCTTCATTGAAACTGCTAATTCCCTGACTTCATATACCTTCAATACATATCTGCAGTGCTTGTCCGTGTGCATCAACACTGAGAAAACAGACATTAGAGGCAGCAGACATTGGTCTCTCCCTGATTGGGAATTTCTCAGTAAAATTTATTTAACTAGGAAAAGAGAGAAACAAAAGGAAGAAATCAAAATCAAAGTATTATCTGAGGAGCAGTGGCTCTTCACACATTTCTTCTTTAAAAAACAAAATTGAAGTTTTCAGATCTCCCATTTCAAAAGGCCGATGCTATCATGCAATATTTTGATTGATGTGATGAAAAATTGGTGAGGCAAGTAGCTTCAGCATTTCTTATCCAGCATTTAAATTTGTAGATTTAGATTGCCACACACATGGTAAGGCTGATGCAATTTCACTGAGACCCCAGGCAGAATGTAGATATAAATCCACACTACATTATTGCAGGAGAGCTCCTAGAATATTTTAATTAAATTAGTGTTTCAGAAATAAACTATTAAACCAATCTCAGAGTTATTATTCAGGTAAAATATCACACGGCAGAAAGGCTTCAGGATGTTATGACTAGTGTAGCTTACAATGATTTACTGGGCAACAGTAATATCATTCAATTCTGCTGTTTGTTTGGTTGGGGTTTTTTATGTTGTTGCCCATGCAACTGCACTGGAAGCTGGCTTTGTATTAATAGGCAGTATATTTAATTCTGTCAGTATCCCACTTAACTCCTCACCTGTGATCTGTCATTCATGCCTTTGCTTTCACCTGTTGTATGATTGATACATGAGTAATGAGATAATTAATCCTTGCCACATTGTGAGCTCCTCATCTTCTTCAGGTGTGTTTGTCTTTCCCAGAAAGGAGATAAATTCTTAATTATTTTAGGCTGACATTTACCTTTTCTGAAGAGGATGGAACATATGGAATGATAGCAAATGATGGTGGGGGAAGAGATAGAGGAATATCACCTTGGGCTTTTTAATTCATCCAGCTCAGACAGAATCACTGCAGGATACCAGCAGTTACTTATGGGAACCAATTTGTTGCTGTTGTCCTGTATGCCCCTTTTACCATCTGAGCGTCTATTAGGGAATGAAAAAGACATTCCTTAGTACAGGGAAGGTTTAAAGTGCAGACCAAAGTGGCTGTGCCAGATCCATGTCACTATGAGAAAAATGGAAGGAAGTGTAGAAAATAGCACGTCAAAAAGAACAGATGTTGCTAATGAAACATTCACTCCAACGAGTCTGTGTCCTGGCAGAGCTTGATAGGAGCTGAGCGAGCTCAAAAATGCCTTTACTTTTTTGCATTTGTGTTATGTATCGTGTTATGAGGATGATGATACTTAACTCCCGTTGACAAGCACTTTTAGCTGAAGTGTTATAGTAACATTAAATATTAGGTGGATGAGGACTGTTAGCAAACTGTTCTACTTCATCAGCCCACGGTTGCTCAGAGCGCACGCTGGCTTCTGAGTGGATGAAATGTTTCCCGGAGACCTCCCAGTTTCCTTAAAAGTTTTACTGAGGAATAGTTTGGGTTTGGAACAGAGATCCGTTGTCTAGGCAGGTAGATCACTAGCTCAGTATCTGCCTTCATTTGTAGATGAAAAGCCCCTTCCTCTCTGACAAAACCACCACAAACTTGTGTTGAATGCCGTGGGGTCCCAGTGTGGCTGCCAAGATGCAGAGGCTTCATCTGTCCGTGGTGTGACTCCCTGCCTCCTCCCGGTTATTCTTCAGCATGTGTTTGTTTGAAGGGTTTTGTTTTCTGAAAAAGAACATGCGCAAATATAAACAAGTTTCAGAAACTCAGAGGCTGACACAAAATGGAGTTCCCATCTGACCAGCCTTACCCACAACTGTTTCCCACTACCTGTTATTTAGATACTTTGGAACGGATTATTGAGAAAGAGAGGAGAAGATTTAATTGCTATTTTGCAATTTTTAATGAATAAATGCCATTTCTGTTCGTCTTCTATTTACTTTCACAATGTAAGGCAGAGTTCTAATGCCAAGAATGAATTTCATTACCAGCAGAAAAAAAGACGCTTCATTAATACTGAACTGTTATTGCTGGCATATGTGCTGGTTGGCTAATGTCTGTGATTATCAGTAGAAATACTCACAGCTTTTCAGACACAAGAGGAAGGCTGCCATTTCAGAAGTAACTAATTCTCATGGATGCTTCAGTTTCTGTAATTTTGATGTAGGCACTCGAAGAAAAGTTAATTTTTGGAGCACCGAGGTTTGGAATTTTCCATAATTCAGGTCCTCACTGATCTAGGCAAGGGACTAAAACTAAACTCATGGCTTCTAGTCATTTTCCAAATTTCCATTTTTCCAAAAACTAGTCATTTTCCAGATGAGAAGGGGTGGAGGATCAAGATACCCTCTTGGGGCATATCTGCACTAAGGACATTACGTCCATAATTCAATATACCTGAAAAATTAGATTGGAATAAAATCAAAGATTCTGAATCCCAAGACTGAAAGGTGGTCATGTTCCTGTCTGAAACATTTGGAATAGTAATTCTCTCCAATGTGAGCTATCTTTGCCTTGAAAACCGGGAGTTAAGTTCTGCTTGAAAGAAGCAAAATAAGGAAAATGCTAAGGAATATTTTAATGTTTCTTTTTCCAATATAGAAATGTGGAAATGGTTGAAGATCAAAATGATTTGATAACTAAGAGAAGACCACAATGAATTTTTGACAAAAATCTTTGTCTCTTTTTTGGCTGTTTTTATCAAACAAAAAATTTCTAAACACTGGAAAATTATGACGGGGAGTATTTCATAGTAAAATGTTAACTAACACTATGAAGTGTCTCATAGAGGAAGGTCACTACACATTGATATATACACAGGTACATTGATAAATACACATAGAAGTATTTAAGCATACACTGGCTTGGCTGCATTAACTGAATCGCTGTAATCTCTCTGTAAATGCTCCTAGATCCATGTATACCAACTTAGCAAAACCTGGCAATAATCTGATATAAGCTAAGCAATTAAATCTGAGGGTGTTTTTATAGGGATTTGCACAGAAGTACCTGTTTATATGCTGGTTTTAATTAAAACAGTGCAATTAAATGGGCAGGCCGGTTTTGTGGTTTTGGAAATACAAGTATATCTAAGTTGACTGGTGTACACCAACCCCTTTTCTGTTATTAACTTACCAGTATATAAAGGCAGCAGCATTTGGACCCCAGTTTTGAACACCACCACTTGGAGCATTACATCCTCCATTTTTGTCTTCTTGCAAAATTCAGAATTGGATCTGAGTTGGCATTTATTTAGCCTTCTGTATTCAGTAAAAGAACAAAGCATCATTATCATGCCCGTGAGTGTTTGTAATGACAGTCCTTGTCCTAAAAACCTGAACAACCGCCTTTGCTTTAAAGTTCAGGTAGCGATGTAATCTAGGTTTCAATTTCAAGACCAGCTCTTGCAATAAAACTTAGCCCTTTGTATTATAGAATCATGACTAATTTTCCTTGACCCTTTTTCCCATTGTATTGTCCTACTGTGTGCAAATGTTTTATACAACTCTTTTACTCTTACTGTGGATGTATGACGCAGCTTGGCTATCTGATGCTATTCTCCCTAATAATTTTTCATACATGATTTAACTTACAAAAAAAAATCACATTGCCACCGATCTGTCTTTCCAGTTGTTCATATACCTGTTCCTTTTTATTTTTTGATTATTAATAATCACACTAGTTTCAGGTTTATTACTGGAATTCAGATTTCACTTCAGTGATATTTCTTTACCACCTGCCCTTTAAATATCACTTACTTCTCCACAATAGTTTTCCTGCATAGTAGCTGATTCCAGTCAATTGTCTTTTAAGTTCTAATTCCTTGAATGTCTGGCTTTTTAAGAATCGAATGTCCTCGTGCTTGTGCTGTGCCATTTGAAAATACTTCAGATATATCCCTCATCTGATTGTATCAGATTAACTACAGTCATACACATCCAGCTATCTTCAGTCCGCACTTTGGCTAGCATACGGCTAAGTATGGAGAACCTTTAGCGCCTGCCTTCCGTTCCCCGGGCAGCGCCCTGTTTCCACATTCAGCTGCCCCAAGCGTGCACCTCTCTCGCCCTGTCCCCCCACATCCTTCTGGGGGCTTCCAGCCACCTCACGTGGCTGTTGGGTCCTTCAGGTAGGCGCAGGGGATATTGTGCATGTCCGCTCTATTAATATTTTTTTCCTTACATCTTGACCTCTAACTGGTTTAATTTTACCCTTTTACTTAAGGGTTTATTTTAAACCCTTTTGGCTAATGATTCCTGGGTTTTGATGGAATAGGGGTTCTAGGAAGTACATATCCTCAGTCAGTGAGGATGCAAATGAGGGCAGCATGACTCCTTATGCTCTCCGACTTTCAGGAAAACCACCTCAAAACTAAAAAACATTGAAAAGAGGAAGTCCAGAGGTTAGTAACAGAAAAAGTACTGACAACTAGTATGTAGCTTTAGCCAATTGACAGAGGAAAAGGAACAGAGAATATGCACCTTTAGTAAACTAAATGGCCCAGCTGAGCCATTTTATGATTTAACAGCATTACACTTTTACTGAAGTGCAGGGACTGAAGAACATCAGTTACTCTCTTCCTTACACTGGCAGGTTCTTTAGACAGCTTCAGCTGGTGTTTTTCCTCTGGTCACATACACGCTGAGGCACACTAGGTGTACCAGGATGAAAGCAAAGTGTCTGAGTCTTAAGTAATGCCATTGATGTCTAATGACCGCAAAATCTAGTCTGCTTTCATCTAAAAGCACAACAGAAATACAGCAGTCAACATGATTTAGAAGAGTATGTTAATTTTAGCAATGCTTATCAGAAATTAAGAGGGATTCACGTATGGGAGGAATCAGATTCTCTACAACACCAAGAATTCCTCAGTCCTTTCAGAGCCAAGATGCTGAGCTGCACACAACAGTGACCTTACATTACAGCAAACCCCACAGTGCTGTTGAGATGGGCGGCGGAGGGAATAAAGGGCAGAGGTATTTCGTTTCCAGCACTGACAAAAGACACTGGTGTTTTATGCAGCCTTTAATTTTAACATATAACAGCATGAAACAGGTATATTTTTGCCCCTCTCTATTGTTCCACATTAATATTTCAAGAAAAAATCTATTGTTTTCTCACATAAACATCAACAAAGCAATAAACAAGTATTTTACATAGGCTGCGTAATTGCATATCACTAAAAATGATTATACTTGACTGACTTCTCCATGTAAATCTTTCATAACAGGGTCAGACCTGCAACTAGAATAAATCCATACTGAACCCATAAAGGATTTGTATCACTTGTGGTCTATAGACCAATTGTGCCTTGGATTTTCCCATGTGCAGTTTGCTCAGAACTTGAAAAACATGTGCAGACATTGCTATGTATGGAAAAGATGACAACAGATTATTAAAATAAGCCAGATAACATGACATTATTATTACTAAATATTCTTAATGTGAGGTACGGTTACAGTCTCTGATTCAACAAGGCACAGGAGTGCTGCCTTTGGCTGTAGGACTTCTTTGAGCTCACACGCTTGAGAAATTCTTGGCTGAATTAGGGCTCAGTGCTACACGCTTTTGTAAACTATTATTAGTGAAGCCTTTCTATTAAAACTTCTACTAGGGGTTAATGGGCAAAACTCACTACACTATTAGCTTTCTGTGCCACACAGCTTATTTTTAATTGAAAAACATAAGTTTCATTTTCTAATCACATTTGTTCCTTTACCTGCTTTTTCCTATGAAGAAAGCATATTTAATTATAATCTGAAGTCCACAGGAGGCTGCAGTTCACCTCATCGGATTGCACCAGTCCTCTTTCTTTGAGCAATCACAGCACCCAGATGCCAAGCTGTTAAAATAGTTTTCTAGCTATAGCATCTGCCTCCAGATTGATCAAGCAGTTGTGTCGGAGTCAGTTAGGTGGTTAAAGGGATAATGGACTGTCTGTGCTGTCTGGCCTTCCTGAATGCCAATTTCTTTTGACTTGCATTTCACAGTAATTTATGCATCTTTACCAATTGTTCAGAAGGCTTTGCTGCAGTCCACCTCGCCTCATTGCAGTTTGCAGCAAGAAACAGAGGCTCCAAACCCATCGTGTTCAGGACCGGACGGTGTCTATGCCTAAGAACGTGGGTTACTTTATTTTTTTGATAGATTCCCTGTTTAAATAATAGTAGCACCAGTTGTCTGCTGCACAGTCACAACAGACCCTTTATAATCATGCTGTCAGACATTTTCTCGTGATTCTGGGCCACGGCAATTTAGTTACCTTTCTAAAATGAATATTTCAATGTTTGTAGCTCTGAATAACATACAGACTGGAATAAAAAAAAATGCAGCCCCTTCTTCCCCCCAGCTCCTTTTTATAGTTTTAGCTCTAGGAAGAATATGAATTAAATGTTAGGTACTAGAAGCTGAGATTTTTTTCCTCTAACTCACCAGTATTGGGGACGGAATAAATATGATGAATTTATTGCATGTGAGGCAAGGGTTCTGATTTTTATCTTCTCTCTGCATGAAACCAATCTTCTCTGAAAGGATATTTGAATTGAAGAAATAGAGGACAAATATAAATATGGATGGAGGTTAAAACTCTCGGTATAGGTGTGAAGTCATAAACCATTTGACCAAAAAAAATCATTATGTTGTTTCTGCTGCCAGCTTGCTGAGCCGATACACCAAAATTCCTTGAAAGATAAAGGGAACGGTATGTGAAACAGTGAAAAATTCAGAAAAATGACATTCATGTAGTGCTAATTTTATTGCATTCTTTTGTAGTGAAGTCACTCTTCAGTGCTTTCATTTTTCCCTCCCAGATTTACGGATAAAAGGACTATTCTCAGACAAAGAAAAATGCTGTGAGAGTACATGTTGTACTTCTGGTTCCACAAGATGTACACACGTACGTGTTTTCAAGGATCACATTGGCTTAATAGTAACAAAGCCTTAGGGGCTTATAGAATGCACATCCTATTTATTCTGAGGTTAAACATTTTCCTATCAAGCTGCAGATAATGGTTAATATACTGCAGTAAGTGCAATCTCATTATACATTCCTGTGATTTCAATTATTAACATGCTAATATTTTCTATTAATTTTTAAATATTCAGGGTTTGAATGTAAATCATTGTATGCTTCTGAATAGATTTTTTATATTAATTATTGAACCTTTGTTACTGTAGCAGTATTTTATTATACGTAGTTCAATCTTTTTTGCTAAAAAAAACCCCAAAAACCACAGATAAGGAAGCTTTGAATTTATACCACCTCTGGATATAACATGCATCCATATGTTCATACACACAGTCTTGTATACATATTGCTGATTTTGTAAATCATAACAAAATTCCTAATTTATATTTATTACCGCTGAACCAGGGACTGACACCAAGATTTGGGTGACCAGTGTGCGCCAGTGTTGTGTGTGTGTGTGAAAGAGACTACTGTTTAGAAACACTTAATGTCTCATTGACTACAGGACCAAGAAAGAGATCAAAATGTGAACATCCAGAGAAAGATAATGACGTGAGAGCAGGAGGGAAAAAAGTCTGAAGTGTAATATCCCAGATCATACTCT
Organism: Nipponia nippon; assembly: GCF_047370975.1. Taxonomy (NCBI): domain Eukaryota; kingdom Metazoa; phylum Chordata; class Aves; order Pelecaniformes; family Threskiornithidae; genus Nipponia; species Nipponia nippon. The sequence goes on from NW_028262391.1 coordinate 46,107,330, forward strand.
TGAAACGTGGAGTGAGTTGAGAGCGGGAAAAGGGCACAGAAGCTCACGGATACGCTAGTTCTGCTAACCTTACCCCTCCCCAGAGCACTCAGGTTTGATTTTGCATGTGGAACTGATTCTAAATATATTTTTTGAATACTAATTAAGGGAATTCATACGGACTATCATAAACTATAGTGGCCTCTTAAATCGATGGAAAGAAAAGATGCCTTCATCTATTGCTAAGATAAATAGATCATAGATCATAGAATGATCATGCTATGCTGTGCTATGCTATGCTATTCTATTCTAAGATAAATGTCTGAAGCGGATGGACTACAGAAAGAGGTTAGATATTTGCCTAAGCACAGACCCATAATTTTTTTAACGGTCACGTTAGAAATAGCCAGAATAAATCCCATATGAAATGTAAAAGGGCACGGGCATGTGCACATGTGTGTGGGATCAGCACCTTTCAGGTGTGACAGGTTCCTTGTGTCATGGACGGGATTGTTATCGTTTGTGATTTGCATGATGTTGCTACAGTAGAAGTCAATCTTTTTTTGTCCTCTTTGGTGTCTTAGCGTGCCCTTTCTGCCTGACTCGTATCACGTTGTCTGGCCCACTGACCATGCCACTCACCTCTCCCTTAAATGCCTTTTTTGCCTTCTCTGCTGTCCTATCGACGTAGTTCCCTTTTGTTCTCCTTCAAATCTTAGCGATTTCTTCTGTGACTATTAATGACTGGGTAAGAAATAGTATTTATATAGTTTTGCTCTGTGGATCTGCTCCAAAAATCTGACTGAAACCAATGTAATTACTTACATGCCTGAAATACAACATACACCTAACAGCTTTTACGAGTGACGCTCTGTCTCTCTTTGCCACCCTTTCCTTTCATTATATGCTTGTCTTCTTTTATATAGCTCTTCAGGAGACATATTTGTGGCATTACATATGCTTGATAGTAATTGCAGCAGTAGTAAGAATAGTAATAATAATGTGGTATTCTAGGTTGTTCATTTTATGCTCATTTAAATTGGCATTTCTATTTAATAAATCCCTGTAAATGAATCTCTGAAAAGCTGTAGTGAGAGTCCTTAAACAAGAATGTTACCTGTCACAAAACCCAAGCAATCAGTGCCATCACAGCATTTTAAGTGAACCCAGTGCCAATCCTCAAAAGTCTTCAGCTTATTGTTGATGCAACTGATGTTTGGATAAAACTCTGTATTGAGCCTCTTTAATTATGCCATAGATGACTTACAATTAATATGTAAATAGAGACATAAAACTAGGCTTACCACATGTAGCTATCTCTACTAGCAATCAGGCTTTACAAATCCCTCCCTTTTGAAAGTCCTTCAAGCTACTTGCTTCACATTTTATTTTCTCTTTGACTTCAGCTACCGAACTGCCAGCAGAATTCCAGGCACACTGTGGCCTCTTTGGAATTCGCACCATTCAAAGGCATGGCAAATCGTGATCCGCTTGGCTAACCAGCAAGACAACATATTGCTGGTTTACTTTTACAAATCTCTCTTCCTTCCACCATATTTTATGTACATAAATATGTAAGTTTATAGATTTGTGTAACCAAATTATTACAGCATTAGTAAGAAAGAAAGATGCATAATAGAGGAAACTTTCTTTAGTCACCAGCCACAGAAACACCTGGCCAGAGCTTGTGTACGTGCCAGGTCAACTGATTCTCATTTTTGCTAGACTTGCACAGCTCTGTAACTGTATATCAGAACTGGTCAGCAGGCAGATTTTCTTTTTCACAGAACAAATAAGCAACCCCAAAGCAAACCCCCAAAAGCCAGAATTTTTGCTGAGCAACTGCAACCAACAAATCTTAAAACTGCAAATCTGTTCTTCACCCAGCTGTAAACTGCAATATTTATATGCCATGGAGATCACGGTGGGCATGGTTAGAACCAATGAAGAGAGTAAATGTCATACTTAATTAATAATGGTGACAGGCGCTCCCTGCTATTGAAAGGGAGACTGCATCCAAACCCTGCACGTTCCCAGCCCTACTCAGCACTGACTCGGAAAGTCAAATGAGCAACTTTATCTGATTGTTGTTGTTATTAGGGATGCAGTAAAAGCAATGAAAAGTAGGAGTCAAAGTGAGAATTTAAATACATGTCTCTATGAAAGCTTCTTGCATCTACAGATGGAAAACTCCTAAAAGAGTAAGCATGGGGGTAGCTGGCATATACAGGAGCTTTAAACATCACTTATTTATTTAGCTGTCGTAGCGATATGCTCAGCTGAGTTGTTTGTCTCTGCTTGGAGCTGGTCTAAATCAGCCTGTCTCAGTCTCAGTATGAATGTTTTTTTCCCCATTCATAGTCCCTGGAATACAGTGCTGGATTTGCAGACCACAATCAGGGTTTGCTAACAACCTTCCCTCTTCACTTGAAGATGCACATCTTGCAACACATTTAAGAATAACCATGGCTTACCTCTCACATTTACATGTTTGAACAATGTTATCAATAAGAAGAAAAAAATGTTTAATGATTTGAAGTACAATATCCAGAAAAGTTTGAAGATTGAGACTTTTCAAATATTTTTGAACATACACATTTCCATCTATCTTTAAACACTTAAGTAATCTCTTGGACTATGCAGTTCTCATTTGAATGACCAGTGTCCTTCAGCTTAACTATGAAAGCAGAAAGGAAAAGAACAGTTAACTCTTGAAAAATCCATGATTCTATGCATTTATGCCATAGTATACATCTGCATTCTCTCGGAGCCTGATCCCAGACTGAAGGTTCAGTGAACGTCCCTGAATAATCCAAACATTAACAGGCTTTCCCAGGCAGCATTACTGTAAGGCTGCTCCCCCACCACCACGATCACCACTGAGTTTGCCGTCATCCTCACGTTTTGTAAGAAAAAAAACATGTATGAAACAGTACGCCGGTCACCCGGAGGTCCTGACCTGCATTCATCAGTTGCTTACAGTTCTCTGATAAGGAGACATCCAGGTGTAAGTCTGCGATGTCCAGGCCCTTTTCCAGCTCTGAAGTGTGATTTCCACAAAACCTTTTTGAAATTCTGGAAATTGTGCAGGAATCGGTCAGGACCAGCTAAAGCAGCAGCAGCAGCAAGAGCCGTCTTTTTCAGGCTCCCTCTAAATGGGATGAGGATGCCGTCATGCTGTTCTCACAACTGTGCCAATGTTTCCTGTGATGTCCCTACCACTCCGGCTTGACTGGGGGACCTGAGGAGTTGCAGACTGACTGCAGCTTCCCCTTGAAAATGTCCTTGTGCGTTCACGCCACAGCCAGCGGCACGAAAGGAAGCCCTGGCAGCGCACAGTCTGCGCCAAACTACGTAGCTTCTTTTTTCTACAGGCTACACAGCAAGTGGTGCAGTGCAAAGGGGTACATTAGGTAGGTGCTTGGCTAGCTATAGTGTCAAAGATAGAGTTTGGCCTTTTTGTTTTAAACTTGGAGAATTATTCCAATAATGATTACATTAATTAAGCTTTTATGGCTTAAGTTCTTAAGTTATGAACTTGTTTCCAACCTGTAGCCCCATAGATCAGAAGGGTTGAATTATTCTAATAACTATGCAGATCCTATCAGTAATTTTCAAAATTTATTACATTTGGAAAGAATCTATTAAAAATACAGATAAAATCGTTCTCATCAATGCCTTTTTATACCAGCACCCTACCGTCTTTCTGCTGCATTAGAAAAATGGATCATTTTTGTGACAAAATGCAAAGCTGAGCTATTGTGCTTCTCGCTGTAAAGATGTTGGGAGGTCTGATGTATGCTGGATTTGAAATATTTATTGTACTGCCAGAGCAATCCAAAACTAAACAGTTTTACAGATAATTATGCCCACTAATTATATGCAAAAGCCATCCATTTTTCCTTCAGTGATACTATACACATATGGATCTTCTGCTAAGAATAATCAAATTTACACACATACATTAAGGAGAGACGGAGCAACAAGCTCCCCTCATCTCCTCCTTTAAAAACTGGACAACTTCTTTTGCAGATCAAGCTGTTATAAAATTAAAGCACTTCTCTGAAATCATAGTACTTTCTATAACATATGTGAGAATGCAGAAAGCAGTTTGGAAAGAGAGAGAAACCTAGAGGGGCTGGAAGAGAGCCAAAACGATAAAGAACAATGAGTGGGCTTGCTGGTCTGTTGATCTTGGATTCTCCCCAAGTATCACTTTTTTCTATGAGCTGCCGTTTTTTTGTTGTTGGGTTTTTTTTCCTCCTTCCCCCCCCACCTCCCCCATCCCTTTTTCCTTCTTACAAGACAAGGACAAGAGAAAGAGAGCAAGGCAGTGCAGTAATTTTAAAAGGAGGATAAATAGGAATGAAAAAAGAGGTGTTTATTAGTACAGGAAATTGGTTTACAGCTTCATAAATTTAAAACAGGCATATCATATTGCACAGATTATGAAGTGTTAGACTGCTCTATTCAGGAAGCTTTGCAATGCAAAATGTACTTATACAAGTGCAGTGTAGATTTAATAGAAAGTTAGGGACTACTTAGATAAGCTGGACATCCACACAGAATCTTAGAACAGTTGGGGTTGAAGGGAGCCTCTGGAGATCACCTAGTCTGGCCTCCCCCCTCAAAGCAGGGTCAGCAAGAGCAGGTTGCTCAGGACTTTGTCCAGTCTCATTTTGAAAGCCTACAAGTCCATGGTGCTGGACACGATGCATTCAAAGATGTTCATGTCATTGGAAGGTTGCTGTCATCTTTGGAAAGTCATGACGGTCGGGGACTAGAAAAAGCAAATGTTATGCCCACCTTCAAAAAAGATGAGGAGGGTCTGAGGAACTGCTGGCCATAAAGCCTCAATTCAATCCCGAGCAAGGCCTCCTGGAAAGCATTTCCAGGCATGTGAAGGACAAGAAGGTGATTGGTATCAGCCATTAGGAATTCACCAGGGCCGAACTGTGGATGACCAACCTGATTGCTTCCTGTAAGGAAATGACTGGCTTTGAGGCTCAGGGTAGAGCAGTGGATGTTTCTTAACCTAGACTTCAGCCAGGTTTTCAGAAGTGTCCTTTAGTATCTTTGTAGCCAAACTCAGAAGGTATGAACTGGCTAGGACAGCTACAAGGGTGAAAGCTGACTGCACTGCTAGATTCAAAGAGACCCTGGTTCTAAGTGGATGTGTCGGTGGTTCCAAGTCCAACTACCAACCAGTTATAAGTGATGTATGCTGGAGGCTGATACTGGGGCTGATACTCTTTTACTATCTGTCTGAGCAACCTGGGCAAGGGCATGGAATACATCCTCAGCAAGCTCACGGGTAACACCAAATTGGATGGATCCGTTTATATGCTACCCTGGAGAGCAGAGCTGTCATTCAGAGAGGTGTTACCAGGGTGGGGAGTTGACAAAAATACAAGTAAGCAAAAGCATAATTCTGAGCTTGGAACAGAACAATCAATGATAGAGGCAAGGGGCTGACTAGCTAGAAAGCAGCTCTGCAGAAAAGGAATTGTGGTCCTGGTGGACAAAGGGGTGACCATGAGTCAGCATTGCATCGTTGCGGTAGCAACAGCTGACCGCGTATGGGGCTGCGATTAGGAGCACAGTGCTGCTGCTAAGAACGTAGCCAGGGAGGTGGTTATGCTTCTGTACTCAGTACTGATGAAGCATCACTGGGAGAACTGTGTTCACTCTCGCACCCCATGGACAAGAGTGAGAACACTGCAGCAAGTCTAGGAGAAAGCTACAACATGGTTTGGGAACTGGGGTACCTGACATTTAAGGACACGCTGAAGGGAAGTAGTTTGTTCACTGTGGAGAAGAGATGGCTAAGGGTGGATCTAACTGCTGCCTTCAGCTCCCTAAAGGAGTTCCCCCCTAAAGGGGAACTATAGAGAAGATGGATCTATATTCTTCCCAAAACGTACAGCAAAAGGGCAAGAAGCAACAGATACCAGATACAGCAAGAGAAATTCCATAGATTTGAGGAAAGTTTCCCCACAGTGCAGGTGGTTAAAGCAGTAGACCAGATTGTCCAGAGAGACTGTGGAATAACTATCCTCGATGATGCTTGGATCTGACCGGACAACGCCCTGATCTAACATTCAAGTTGACCCTGCTCTGATGCATCATACGGAGTTTTACTATCTGGCATGCTGGTTGTCTCCCTTGGCATTTTGAAGAGATGAAAAATTATGCTCTGGAGGACTTGCCAGCTAAATTCTTCGCCTGCAGTTTTGCTGCATTATATATCTCTAATTTTTATGCATCCAACTTTTGACTTTATTTTTTTCATCCTTCCGAAATATGGAAGTTATATTAAAGTGTCTCTAAAGCCCCGTGGATTTAACAAAAGTTATGCTGATTAATGGAGACAATTACTTCTCTACTAAAGAGTTACAGAAATGAACTAAAAAGAGATTATTTTACTTTAATTTTTTAGTTCTCCTTTCACTTAATACACATGCTTCTTCTATGATAGGAGCTAAAACAATGAACAAGGCAAAAGAAAGACATATTGCAGAGTACTTCATCAGGGAAATATATTTCAAGTTCCCTCATGGCTTAGGCTTTACGTTCAGTTTATGCAGTTGAGTACCTTTGCCTTTTCAAACATGGAGACTTACGCATGACATCTAATGATACTAAGACTAAATGAATACTCCTATATTTTTGGTTTTTTGTAAACCAGATAGCTGACTAATTCTCAAAAGGCAATCTTCTTTGCTGTGTCTGCAGGGTAAGGTTGGAGAGACTGTTCAGAAATGATAATCAGACTGGGCTTCTCCACAAAGGGAATGGCTGCTAATCTCAGGTACATATTTAGTCCCCTACCACATGTCTGAGTAATTCACTAACAGCAGCGTATTAATCTTCATTTCACTCTTGTGAAACAGGGAGCTACTGTTATCTCCATTTCACAAGCAGAAACCAAGTCAGAGGAAATGCTAAAACAATATGGCAAGAACAAAAAACCTGAGTAGCAGCCTCATCATTTGCAGATGACTTTCTCATGTTTCAGTATCTTTTTGTAGGTTTTTAGCTGGACCATCGTCTCAGCCAGAAGGGTAATCCTTATGTTTCTAGTGCATGAATAATGTACCTTTTAATAACATTATAAAAGTATTAGTGCAGCTTTAATCTTATTCCCATTTCAATCATAACTATTTTTTGGCATGGTAAAACACTCCCTCAAAACGCTGTCAGAGAAGCTTAACTTTGCAGTACAGTTCAAAAAAAGCAATTAGCTACTTATTATTTAATGGACGACTATCAGTGACCTGTGAGAATTACAAACCAGATCAGTATCAGCAGTAAGCATAATAAGTTTGTAACTTCCAGCCAGTGAAAAGGGAGATACTGCCATTTTCCATGATGAAGTATCTTCTACTTCATGACTGCAATCAGGTATATAAATACAACATCGCTGGGTTTTACAATGCAAATTTAGTCATCTCTACGTAGCGTGTTCAGTGTAAATGTCCTCAAATGCATAAAATGAAGCACAGTGAACAACAAATATGCACAATTTGTTACACAGAGCATGGAAGGGGTGTTTGCTCAGACAGACTCTGAGCACCATCTGGGAGACAAGTGTTTAGTTTTGCAACAGATTGCATAATTTTCATGTAGAATCTGGAGAAAAGCTCTAAATGCTTTAATAGATAGTTGATTTAACATGCGTTTAATCTTTGTTTTGTGTTGTCTTATAGGCTATGCATATGTTTTGAATGACAGAAGTAGTCATTAACTTATTACAGTGCTCATCCCTTTGCACAATTTGCTTGCTTTTCTTTTCTTCTCATTTTGTGTGTCTGTGTGCATGCAATATTTCACCTTACAGAGTTCGTTTTCACAGCACATGGTAATTAATCTTAGTAAAAGCCAAGCATCTACTGCATATGCATGCCATTTGATTGATTAGATTAAAAATTTAATGTTACAGTTCATACATTAGTAATATTTCAATATAACATATACCAAGGACTCTACTATCAATAATAAGAATACTTCAAGAACAACACAAATTAACACCTGAAGCATAAAGAATGACCTTGAGAGAATGAAATGCTTTACCTAAAACACACTGCTTAAAAAGCATTTAAACTGAGCACCGTGTTTGCGTGCTAAAAAACTGTAGAAAGCACTGCCCTTCAGAATAGGAAAATTTCCGATACAGAATTTCTCACTTGGAGCATTTTGGAAGAGGCATAATGTTTAGAAACACTGCATTCATTTTTAGGTTTTTTTAGTGGTATCCAACTAACTATATCTGCTACGCAATAGTAAAAAGCTATACGTTAGAACTTTTTTCAATTTTCTTCTTACACAAGTTAATAAAAACATTGGAAGGCATAAACTGAGGATTCACTTTATTAGGACCAGAAACACAGAGAAAGAAATGAAATAAAAATGAGACTATACGTACTGTATAAAAAAGGCATGCTGTATTATGTGACATTGTTATGACAAAATGAAATACCATCCTTCATTTGGATATCTCTTCTTCTATATCCAAAAGCAAAATTACATCAAAATACTTCTGCACTGATTGACTTGTAATGCAATACACTGCAGCATCTTTGAACCTTAAGCAATGATAATGCTTTCAAACCTGCTATAAACTGGGTCAACTGTATGAAGAAATTGTAAAAAATGATGCAGTAATTCAATTTAGCACTGTGTGAAAACTGCACAATAGCAGGATTAAAGGATCTGAAAATGAAGACAAGTGGTTCATTATTAACTCCTTAAATGTTGTTCCTTCTGCTTTTTCTGGAATGTCATTTATTTCTAGCTTAGAATTGTAATTTCTGTGTCATGATACAGTGGATACATTCTATATTGCCTCTCCATACGAGCACATTGAAGTTTCCCCAAAGGCTTAATAAAGTTTATGGAGTAAGTCAGCATTCACTATTAATTTTATCCACATAGGTAACAAAATAAATTAGAAAGAAAAAGCATTATACAATCATATAAAAGCTGTGGCATGTATAAAATGTAGTCAACTTTTTAAAAAAAGGAAAAAAGCAGCTGTTTAAGTGGCCAAAGCAGTATTAAAAAAAAACCCCAAAAACTAATGCTAAAGCTGCAAATGAAAAGTGCATGTGTGCAGAAGAGATACCCCTATTTGTTCCATGTATAATGCAATCATTTAAACAGCTGGCCTCTTTTGTAAGATGGTAATTTTATAGACATCGTTTCTTTATGTGCCTAAAGAGGTCTTTTTTTTCTCTTGGGCTATTGTGTGTTGTATGTGCATGTGAATATGTTTTGGATCAGCATGTGGAACTGCCACGGCCATTCTTTCAGCAGGAAGTCCAGCCTCTGCCCCCTTGTATAACAATAGCACTCCATGCTGGTGATCACCAGAATCCAGGGCTCAATTCAGAGGGAACGTCAAAATGAGTAACAATCGAAGAGAAACCAGCCTGGAATGATTTAAAGAGCTGGGTAAGCCTAAAGATAAAAAAAATAAAAAATAAAAAAAATTGTGCTCCAGGGGAGCAATTGTACTTTTGTGTATGAATCTATAAAAAAACGTCCTCTGAATTCTTTACTTTGAGAGCTTAGATAGCTTCAATTAAATTCAGTCTGGACCTCTAAAAATAAAGTTGATAATAGACAGAAGTGTGGTCTTACTTCTGCTCTGGAAAATTGTCTTTCTTCCAAACTGTAATGTTCGATAGCACTCATTTTTGAACTTCTCTCATTCTTAATTGGCAGAGGATTGATGCAGAGGATTCTATTTGGCACTTAGTATTTGTGCCTAAATTGCAGGACAGTGTGCTCCAAAATGCATGTTATGGTTCTGGCGACCAGTCATCCAAACCAAGTGATCTGCTGGAGCTCCTCCTCGCCTGCCTGAGGCTTTCTTGCCAGTGGCGGCTAGGCCAGAGTGACGTGCCCTGGGTCTGATTTCAACAAGCCAGGGCTGGTTAACTCTGTTCTGGAAAGCAGTCTTAGGTCCCCCAGTGTACGTGTATGCATGGCACTTTCCACAACTGCAGTTGCTTGGCCATCACGACAAAGAAATTAAAAATTGATGTGGGAGAAAGATCGTAACAATCCAAAATAAAGTAGCAACTTGAGTGATGATCAGCACTGATATTACTAACCAAGGAGTCTGAAGCCTAAATTCAGTGACTGAGCTGCAACATACAATATGTGTTTTAAAGAACTTGCAGTTTCTTTTCCTCTGCTTCCTTATCTCAAATAGTAGTAGTAATTATATGAATTACTACTCCCTTTTGAACTCATGGTTACATGATCCCAGAGCACAGAAGCTACATGATGCCTCATATATTTCTATATCATTTTATTGTGCAGATCTGGTGGTACCCGGATTGCGGCCTGCATCATCTACTTGTTGCAACTTATATCATAATTCATAGTAAAATCATTGGTCAATGAGCTCAGCAGTAATATTAGTGTTGGGGCTGACATTAAGTCAGCACGAGGTGAAAGGGAGTAGCTGCGCATATAGAAAAGCATTCATACAAAGAGACTTCACTCAATGGAACAAAGAGATATCATAAGTGGAAAATATTTTAAATAAATGTGACAGAACAGTTTGTTTTGAGAATAAAGAGAGAGAGAAGGGATATGATCTTCCAACTCTGTAAATGATCATTAAGCAATTCATGCTTTCTCCATCTGTGGTCCAAAACATAAGTTCTTCTCCTTCAGAAGTGATCGTACATTATGATTGTAGATTTACTTTTATCTCTAGGAACAAGGAAGGATGTGCAACTTACCAGTGTCGTTTTTAAAAAAGTGTAAATGTTGAATTATATAACAGAAAATTGACAAAAGGAGTAAGGTAAACTTTAAAATCAGAGTGGGAGAGATTTTTATTTTCCCTATAAGCATAATAATAATGTAGATTATATTTGTGAGATAAATTTAGAAACCCCTCATACTGTCTGTTTTCTCAGGTTTTGCCGTTTTCTCAGCTTGGATGATTACAATGATTTGACCTTTATGTTTGCTTATAGTCAATCTCATGTTTAAGTTACTGGAATTTGCGACTAGAGGTTTCATACTCTGGAAGAGTGCTCTATTTATGGAGGACAAAAATCAATGATCCTGTTGCGCTCAGATTTTTTCAAAAGTTTTTTTGTGTGTGTGTGTTTTTTCTTGATGCACAACTGCAGTTCTGGAACTCCCATAATTTCATAGTGTCTTTATGGTAACTTTCAAGGCATCCTGAAACTCAGTTTCACACTAACAGAATTTAACTGAATTTGTACTTACCAAAATCAGTATACATGGTTAACTTCATGAAACTGAGATTAGCTAAAGCTTGACATACAATGTCTACCAGAGCATCAGATTTCTATCATGACCATGCAACGGGAAAAACTTCCAGATTTCAGGTTCATAGTGTGAAAAGGATCTTTGTGTTAAGTTAGGTATTGGTGCAGGGAGCAGTTCTGGACCATGTGAGCACAGAGGTACATGGGGATTAATTTTGAAAGGTAATCCATGGCCTGATCAGCAAAAGATTAAAATATTTAGAGTAAAATTCAACTGGGGCACAGCAAAATGAGGAATGGAAATTACAGCAATATACCCCCACCTTTTATAGTTTCCTAAACTTATTCATTTACTCACCTTGACCACTGTGTTTGTGAAAGCAAGATGTAGTTTGCGTTTATGCATACCTTGCTGTATATGAATGCTTGTTTCTCAGTAGTAATAATATGCATTTTATGGATATGATCCAATACCTGCTGAAATCAGGACAGAAGTTTGTATTGCTCTCCAGCTTCTTTGAAACAGGTTCAGATCAGGAAAATAAGTGATACGTTCTGTGTTTCTGAGTGAAGTAACATGCGTCAATTAAAAAAACCCTTCTTTTTCATATGGGGCACAATAGCAAAGAAACCGGGTTTTAGAAGTGACATTTCTGTGCTAGAGCTCCTGATAAGTACCTGTGTATGGGAACCATCAGCATAGCCAGCAGAACAAGCCATTATTTGGCTGAATCCCTTGGCAAAGTGATAATTTGTGCAGAAAAGAAAAGCAAGTTTGCTTTCTTGGGGTGAAGGTGGGGTGGACATAATCACAACGTAGGTGAGAGATGACAGCATAACCTTTAACGTGCAGAGGATTAAAGCATGAGGTGGCAAAGAATAAATGTGGACTTCTAAATTTGTTTGGTAAGATAGATGTGCAATTAGAGGAAGCAGAAATTTAAGAGCCAATAAACCCTAAATAGAAGGCAGACCTGTCTGCTGTGATAAGGGAGTCATTTAGGCCCACAACAAGTGTCACTACAGTAATTAGAATATACTGAGAAATCTGATTGGAATTTTTGCAAGATGAGAGCATTGCCAGCTGCTTTTGATACTGACTGATAGCAACAGTAAGAGCCTGACGACACCTGTTCTGAATTCTTTACCAGCAAGAGGGGAAGATGCTTTTCAGTTGGTTTATCCTTTAGCATCTCCCCTTTCTTTTCCAGCCTCTTAAGTCCTTTGTAAACAAATAAACAGCAATGATATTTTAAAGGGTTAGTTGTGCCAGACGTTGCTCAAGCTCGCTTAAGAAGAGGTGCCATATATAAATTGCGTTCTTCATGTGTGAGCTTCCCCTCCGTATGACATTTGCTGTCAAGTTTTGGATTAACTTTGCAAGTTTGCAAAGCAATATTTTCCTATTCTAATGGTTTTCATAAGCACTGGCAAAGGATTTTGCTGTCCTGTCTCTCTCCTCTGGAGTTTCAGCTTGCTTGAAACAAAAAAAAGATTATTTGCAGTAGATCAATATTCCCTGATGTAAACGCATCAGCTCCTATAAGTGAAGCAAGATTTGGCCTGGCCAGTACTCTAACGTTAGATCTCGAAGGATATCTCAGGGGCTGCAGAAATTGTAACGAGGAATCAATACCTAGAACAAATCTCTCACAGGCCTGATGCAGCCTCTCAGAGTATGTTTGTGTCTTTGTATAACTGGAGGTAGTTTTCTGCAAATGAGATGCAAAATGGAGGAATTCAGGAATTCCTGTGGCAGTTTCAGTGCTGGGCAGGACTGTAAGTTTGATCCCAGAGGTAAGATTGCTGTCAGTAATGATCTCCTCCCTGCCTAAATTGCCGTTGGAGGAAATACTCGCCTGTACTCACCCCTCTTAGCTGGTACACGCTGTTTCCTTTTACTGCATGAGCAGAGTCTGTCTGTCACCCTAGCTATGCCTGAATTATAGTTTGGATTAAAGTGAATATACAGTGTTCTGGGGTGAAATGAGCAGTTTCAAATCCTACAAATGCATGCAGAGTATTTTGCTCTCTCCCACACTGTTCTTGGATGTGAACAAGCTGAGCTTTCTTGTGTCCGTTTGATAGCTTTATAAGAAAATGAGTCAGGCTTATGCTGCTGGACCACCACAGCCAGCTTTCTGTCTCCCAGGGCATGAGGGACTATGTAAATATATGCATATATATATCTATATATATCAGGGGCTATTTTTTGTACCACCTTAAATTGAACTGTTCTCAGATGTTTTGCCAGGTTGGAGATCCAGGGCAAGTTGAACGTCTCTGCAGCTGAATGCCGAGTGTGTGTATTTATAAGGCAAGCAGGAATCCTGTTGTATTCATTAATAATCCGAGATGCACAGAAAGGCTGCAAATGGCTTGATATTCATAAAACATATGAAAAGTTCAGATGCTGCATGCTGGGATGTTACAATTCCATTACAGTAAGGGCCTTTTGCCTTTGTTTTGTGAATGACCTTCACATTTATGGAGTCCCTCTTTGTTCTCTTCTCCAAGCTATTGTTCTTGTGTGTTAATTAAAACCCAGACGATTAAGTATACAAAAGTGCGTTCAAGCTTCTGTGCACACCCAGCTGAAAACAGGGCCAAACGACCAGAAACATGCTAGCAGAGATGTGAGCTTTGTCACTGAAGTAGAATGACTGAATGTAAAATCCATTATTGGGAAGCAAAGTGACATTTAAATTATGCTGCTGTTTCTCCTACAGGCTTCTGACAGAGCATTTTCAGAAAGAAAATTAAATGAGTTACAAGGCACTTAAATGCAATGCTTGAAACTGGTATCTTAATGTGTTTGATTCTTAAATGAAATGTTAGCCCTGTGTATCTCTATGATTTTACCATGAATGTGACATGTAAAACTGACACTACATCTCCTCAGATCTTCAGTGCACTACCTTGCATCCTCTAAACGTTGGCCTTGTGCCATTTCTGTTGAACCCACACAATAGAATTAGTCATGTGGAGAGGGGAACAGCTGGCAAGAACAAAAAAAAAAAGGCATGAGCAGCCAACTTAGCAACAGGTAAAAGACAGCAATGAATCACAGGCAAGTGCAAAACTATCAGGGGAAAAAAAGCCAGTAATAAAGGTGATTCAACTGTAATGTCAGGCTCTCTCGAGGAAGTGATCTGCAGATGGATAGAGAAGTGGAGAAGAAATGGCTTCAGACAGGTGAAGGCTAATTTTTGATGTTGAAAAGAAAGCTTTATCCTTCTTGTCTGAGGCCCCAGTTTTAAAAAGGTATTTATCTATGGGGTTAACTTCATCAGCTCTACTAACTGCACTCCAGTGAGAGATAAGAAGATAATTAAAATTACCACCATGCTTAATCAACTTGCCAGCATTGGGATACTCTTGAATTGGGGCACAATTAAATTAAGCTTAACTTCTTCCAAATATATGCAAGAAGTAGACATCTGGCAAAGTCTAGCTGAAAAGGCACAGAGCTGCATTATGACAATCTCCAAGGAAATGGAAAGTGAAAGGGTATGAGAGAGCAAGACTTCTGCCAAGTCCTTTCATCCTTGTTTTGCACTGCAGACTACCAGTAACAAAACATACTAGTGATTGCACCAATTTATTGCTAAATCACTAAACTAGTAATTTCACTCATTTACGCATATATACATACATACATATGAAAGCCTATGCATGTACCCTAATGTACATTATTTTATATGTTTCAGTAAGCATCTCTAACTGTTGTGTTTCACAACAATTTGTAACTGCAATTAAGAGGCCTGAAAATGAAATAAAAGGAAGTCGACTAATCGACCTAATCAGAGACAAGATCAAGGCCTTGAAATCTATAGCTCCATGAAAGGGAGTCTTTGGATATTTGCTGAATCTAAGGATATTA
Organism: Nipponia nippon; assembly: GCF_047370975.1. NCBI lineage: Eukaryota > Metazoa > Chordata > Aves > Pelecaniformes > Threskiornithidae > Nipponia > Nipponia nippon. The sequence continues at coordinate 46,122,450 of NW_028262391.1, forward strand.
CTAATCGGCAGTTACAGTTCTGTCCATCTATAAGGGGCATCAAAGAATTAATTTTTACAATATGCCCAGAAGGTAATAGCAGAATCCCTGTTAATTTTATTGAATCAGAAAGTTGAGAAGACCTGCTAAAGCCACAGCCAGAACTAGTCACAGCCAGATGATACCTTGCAAATTCCTGATTCCTAATCTCTGGGCATCTGCTAAAAGCTCGCTGAAGATGGAAAGGCTTCCATTCAGATTGGCTCTGATAAAAATAGCGTGACTGGCAGTTGTGCTCTCACACACTGAAAAGTCAGAATGCTTTAAAAATAATTCAGAGAGGACGTAAATAATTATCATTTCTTATTTTTCTCTACAGTAGGATCCTTGAAGAACCTTTTCAAACGTGAAACCCGCATTTCAGAAGTGCTTTAAAGAGTACGGTCACTCACCAAGAGCTGAAACGTAGGACCACCAAGCGCTTTCTATTTTAAATGGTATTTATCTTTATCTTGCAAAGGCATCAGCCCATTCCTTTTACTTAACTATGTGAAGAAAGGTAGTAATTCTCTTTTTTTTCCCCCCCAAACTGTACAAGTAATAAGTTCATTAGCTATGTTTTTTGCTTTTCTGTGCTTCTTTATGTAAGTTGCCCTTTCATACATGGGGGGAAGGTTGTAAAAGTACTGATGGAGGTTAAAGAAATGACTTGTTAATTTATTCCTTATTGAGATACCATTTGAACGCTTTGGAATTCTACTAAGTCTCCTGAATTCCCAGGTCTTCCTATATGGCTTGTTCTAGCCTGGCTACAACACCTCAGCAGTAGAATATAACTGGAGAGCTCTACTTTCAGGGGATCATCTTCCTTTTTCAACAGGTCCTTCCTCTTGCTGGGATCTGATTGTTGATCTTGCCTTTGTTTTCCATTTTACATATAAAATACAAGATTTTACAAAATAGTTCAGTGTATCAGATGTTAGTTTTCAGCCCAAACGTGTGATATCTTCAAATATGGCAGCAGTCAGTCCCTTCTCAAGTCATTCATTTAATACTCAATTCCAAAAGCAAATTAAAAGGGGAATTTATACCTAAATTCTTGTCTGCACTCCTGAATGAAATGTGTCAGAACCCACTTGTGTTAACTAGACTCCCATGCCATGCTTAATCCAATAGTTTATACTATAGTCTTTTGTTTTCCTACTGTTAAACACTTCCATGACAGCCAAGCATCAGTTCAGCAGGCGATAAATCTTACTCTGCTCTTCATCGGTCTCCCTGGGTGGGCAGCTGTTTGGCAGGCTGACAGAGGCAGGACGGCTTCTGCCAGAGCCTGGTTCAGGTAACTGCTGCAGTTCCCGTATCTCAGCCCCTGCACACGACCTCTGGAGGTGCCTAAGCGTGGAATGCAGACAGCTCCCGCCAGCTGGGATGGAAAATTTTGAACCAATGAGGGATATAAAATGAGGCTCTTGACATATATGCATGATGAAGTTTGTATATGGATGCAAAACCAGCAGCATTTGACACGCAGGGTCTCTACAGACCTGACACCATCCCTGGAGGTATTCAAAAGACATGCAGACGTGGTGTTTGGGGACATGGTTTAGTGGTGGACTTGGCAGTTAGGTGTTTGGACTTGATCTTAAAGGTCTTTTCCAACCTAAACGATTCTCTGATTCTATGACACAACACACTCGGAAAGCATGAGTTGATTTTAATTTCTTTAAATGTTGGAAAAGAAAGAATATTATTGAACACCTTCGGTTGAGTCTGGCAGTTAATTTAAATAGAAGAAAACACCAACATCAAAAAATCCTAGACCATAAAAAAGCCACCAGTTGTCCTGGCAAGTGTATCAAGTATCACTGGCAAACAAAACACTGAAACACTCTCCGTGTTTTTGTAAGGGGAGACAGAGAAATTCAACTCCTGAAGCTCCTACTCAGGCAGAATTTGCTGCTAATGCCAGTTCCTACACCAGATCTCATCAGGCTTGATTTGAAGGAAATTTTAGGCTCAAAGCCATAAAGTTCAGTATTAGAAAGGTAACTCCAGCAGGGAAAAAAAAAAGCAAAAATCAAATTGTCATCTGAAATGTTACTCTTTCAGTCATGAACACATTCTTCTGAAAAGTTAAACAAGTGACTAGCAAGTTATCAAAGCTGTCCATGCTGGACTACCTCCCCACAGAAAGAAATGGATGCTTTCATTAATAGTAATCCCAGAAAACCATTCTGACATTCTCATTTTTATTTTCTTCCATTGGCAATCAAAGAACTGTGCTTGTGAGGGAAAGAACATTCTAATATCCCCATCATCTTTTCCCCTTTCCTTTCAAACGGAAAAGAGTACATCTCTTCATTTCTCTGTTGTGTTCAGCTACTCTTTTACAACAGTGGGTTGTGAAACCAGAACTCCCACTGCCATAGGATCAGAGAGAGGCTTAAGATTTTAGAGGTGGTTCTGAAGTCCTGAGAAATCCTTCAAAAGCTGTATGCTTTTAGCCGTGCTGAATTGCTGCTGTCTTCAGATCTAATCTTTCCAGCAGTTGATTTTCCCTTTATCCTGTGTGACCAGACTTCTCCCATAGGAGAAATTATGGTTCCAGCTTCCTAAAATTCTGTAATTCTTATTCCCACAGTGGCACAAAAATGGGTCACACTTTGAATCCTGTTTACACTAGCTTCACAAACTTATTCATTGCTTTTATCATGCAGATGGTTGTATGTAAGAAAACATATTTGCTAGATGTAAATTTTAGCTGCGTGGGGTCTCTGTCTCTATGTAATATCTAGCCTAATGTCACCACAGGACAACATTTATGTTTTCATTTAAAAATAAAGTAAGCAGATGGGACTTCTCTCATCCATAGAGTAGTAAATTAAAAACAAAAGTAACAATTTTTTTAATGTTGTACTCTGCTGGGATGAGAGTTTGGCATTATGACATCTGGTCTAATTCGAGTATTCCAGTAGCTGCTGTACAGCATTTACTAAAACACTGAAACGAAGCCTGCTAATATTATTTTTGCATAATCCCTGTGAACATGCGCATAGAAAGTCTGTGCTTACCCACCTCTTTGCAAAATAAAAAAGCCCAGTACAAACTTAGTTACTTTCATGGCATATGTCAAGTAATAATCACTATAGTTGAAATGCTATCATACAAAGTCCATTTGAGATTACGTGTCCATCAAGACAATGGGAAACAGAAGAAGAAAAGAGATACCAGTCTCCCAACTTGTAGCTTTGAAAATTTCTTCCTAAATTAACATCTTTTTCTCAGTAGTATTTAGAACTCAAATTTTCTGTGAATCTTCCAACCATTAGGGCAAGTTATTGAGATTCCACTGAATATTCAAAATGTTTCTTCAATAGGTAGAGACCTTATGGTGCCAAGAAACTATCAATAGTAACTTAATTTTTGTCCTTTAATTATAAACTATTAAAACTTGTCATCTTTAAGCAGACACAAAGCATGACTAGTAAATGATTTAAATAATTTTCAAGAGTTCAATGTAACATGCCACAGATATGCCATAAAATTGAAAAACCTCTTCTATCTAAATATAAAATCCACATAAACACGCCAAATAGATAAACGGGCAGACTGCAGTTCCCAGGAAATAATGCCTTTTGCTCTACTACGGAATAAAAAAAGTTCTCATTTGTAAGTCATTTACTCTGATCTGGTCAAAAAATTACCTGCTGGAAACTGTTGCAGTTGGTAGTTGGTCTCAGACCAAATATGAGTAAGAAAATCAAGGCAGGCTTCTCGTTGAGAGGTAAGGCAATCTGGCAGATACATTACGAGATAACTTTGAAGACTGAGCCCCATTCCTTGCTTGACTGCTGGCTGAGCTGATGGCAAGTCACAGCTGTGCTATTTCCATAAAATGCCTAAGATTCTACACCTGTAACAAAGGAAGAAGGTTAGTGTTAGTAATATTTCTAAATGGTATTTATATGGTGCTTTGAAAAAAACCCAAAAGTAGTGTGATTTGTTTGGGGGTGGGGTGGGGGTTTCCAGCAAATAACTTGTTCAACTGACAGTGAGAGAATGCATTTGTCTCTTATCCTTTAGGTTTCAGTTTGGAACCAAGAGTCACAAGTGCTGAGGTCTGTAGGAACGCAGTGACCTTCCAGACGTGACGGATGACTTCCAGCTCCAGCTCTGTACACCCCACTACCTTTTCATGAGCACTAAGGGTACTTAGAAAGAAGACATTCTTTTAGATTTTTCAGGAAAACACTTTTGGCAAATCCAGCCAAAATACAAGTTCTTTTTACATACTTACATGGCTTTTTAGGGAAAATTAACGCTGTATCAACATGAGAGGAAGTACTTTTCAGTAAGATTGTGTTAGGGCTTCACAAGCATTTACCTTCTGCTTCTAGCTAAGGAGCAGTTAGCAATATCAAGTGAGATGAGAAGACAGCAAGCCTTGTGTTTATTCAAAGGTTATGCAATTACTTTAGTTGATATTTTTGTTCTGTGACAATAATGATACAATATTTTACACAAATATAATAAATAATGAATATTGTGAACGCTGATATTTTAATGGATTGTATTGAGAGAAGAAAAAACATCTTATTTGATCTTAAGTGTAATACAAGTTTGCTGTGCAAGAGGAAATATGATGAATAAATGTACTACATAGTCTTCTGCGGGTAACCCCATATGCATAGTGACCCTGGAACTGGGGCTCTGTGCAGGTGCAGGGCAACATCAGAATTTATGCAATTTTAGAATTTAGACCCTAATATGGAAAATTAACTTTCCTCCTGAATCAGCCAGCATGTACTTTCATTGGTGGTAGCTAGTACACAATGTTCAAAGGACTTTGAGACACCTTCTTTTCAGACCCCTAGCATTGGTCAAAACCAAACTTTTTTCATGAAAAATTTTGAACAAAGAAATCTTAGAATTTTTTCTTTTGCTTTTTGCTTTTCAGTCTAGCTTTTATGGTGGGAATAAAGAACTGGTGTCCAAAAGCAAGCATGGACAGAGAGCCATTTCAAGTACCTATTTGGAAACCTGAAGGATCAGGTATGTCTTAAACAACACTTCCTTCTGTGGACTTAAGGTAAGGGGAAATGCTAACCTTTGTTCAGGGTTTCTTTTGAAAAAATAAGGAAAATTTCCTTCTTTTAGACAGATGGCTAAAAAGTAGATGTTTCCTCTTCTACCCTCATTTATCTCAGTAACTAAACTACTCACTGAAGAGGTAGGGTACTTCAGTTCACAGCTTCTTCTATCCAGGGAATTGAAATTCAAATTCAAATCCTTATCTGTCTTTCTGAAGAGTGCTTCATCACCACTGTATGTTGCACCATGTGTATATCTGTAAGTATGCGAAAGAGCGTTTTTCTCAGATTTTTTAGGGAAGCAGTTTATTTTGCATGACATACTAATTAGCGAGCAGATGCACTCCTTTACAGTCTAATCTTATGCTTAGGACACTTTCCTGGGAGAGAGGAAAAATGTAGGTTCAGATTACCTGAAACATGGGAAGTAATTCCAAACAGACCTCCTGCACTCCGCTGTGTTCCGAGAACTGGATATACAGAGTTCCCACCGATTATCACTCTTGTACTCTTCTAACACCACATTTTAAAGTTCTCATGAAATTTTAAAGTTCTCATGAAATTAAAAATGAGCATTTTGTGCTGGAACAGTTTTGTTCTTTAGTAGTAATGGAGAAAATAGAATCTGGTCTTTGCAAGTAGCATTCCCACGTGGGCTCCAGAAATGTATTTTAATGTCTTTAGGGCAAGAACAAACTCAGAGAAAGGCTCTTTTATTTGCCACCTATGAATCTTGACCTTGACCTAGAAAGTCTATCCTCACTGTTGCATGAGGGGCAATTAAACTTCTGTGAAGCAAAACCTCCCTATCATAGCAAAATATGTCAAGTGTGTCAGAGCTCAAACCTCCAACCTCATTTTATTGCCTTTAAATGTGCCAAGCTGCCTCACATTAATTTGAATAAACTGAGAACAACAGCACTTAATAGATTTGAGAAACTTAAAAAGTTTCTTTTCATCTGTTTTAGATTGTTAGGGTTTGTTTTTTTTTTTTTTTTGTTGAGGGGAGAGCAGGTTTCCAAAATAAGTAAGACATAGATTTCCAAAAGAGACATTTAACTGAACTACATTGGTCTAAGAAGTTACTGTGCACCAGCTGAATCTTGTAGCTGTTAGTAACGGCTCGTGTGCTCGCTAATAGCCTTCCCTGGTTGTGAGCTAATACGACTTAGGGAAAAACTCAGAGTGACAGGCTATTGCATTTTATTTGGGGAGGGGGGCAGGCTGGAGCACACACATGAACTGTTCTGTTATGGCGGCTCAGCTGATGGGAAGTAATTTATTAAGCTTCTATTACCAAGTGGCTAATACAGCTATCAGTGCTATCCTTTCACAGACTCAAGGGTGGGAAGCGTACCCAACCAGAGCACGTACTGTTGAACGAATCATGGTCAGACAGCTCACTGATTTCTTACATAAAGCAAAGATGGTTTTAAAACTCAAGTGGATCCATGGGTCCTCAGATTCACGCTGTGCGTGAAGGAGCACAACATAAAATCTGATATTCTGTTTTTTGTCAGTAGTGTCTGACCGCAATAAAGGTTTGCGTGTCTCCAAGAAATGCAGGTCATCATTGTTTCGCTGAGATCTATGCTTAAATCTGCCTTGTTTCCTTATATACCCAAAGGAAATGCATCCAGAAGCCCTTTTTATCTTACATCCTTGAAAATGAAAAAGTTTACAACAGGAAAGAGGATCCTTGATGCTGAAAAATTACATGTAACTCAGATTTCAGTTTTCCTAGTAAAATCAATGCTTCTAGAATGCTGGATCCCAGGGTTTTGCAATTTTGCATTGATCTCATTCACCCCGTTTCCCATGAGAGCCTTTCTGAAATACTGCTATTAAGTAACATGCTCGCTAGTATGAAGGGAATAGAGAAGGAGTAACCTTTGCTGCTTGAGTAAAATGCAGAATGACATAAAGCATCCAATTCAGCCTCCTTTAGGGTGTTTAAGACACAGAACTCATTTTTCTGGATGAAAAGCAGACAGTGACACTGCCAGCAGCAACTGTGTCAGCTCAGGTTCTCCCAGCAGGAGGGACATACAGGGTGGCTGGAGAGGGAAACACAACAGATGCCACAAATAGAAGTGCTCATTTAGAGCCCACATTTAACTGCATAAAATGAGATGTGGGGCATGTAAAAGTTAACAGTGACTCTTCAAAACACAACAAATGCAACTGATCAATAATGAAAAGTATAGAACAATTACAATCTGTTTAAAGCGGGGGTCCCAGCTTGCATCCAGAGCATCTATCTCTAGATGTGGATGAATAACGAATGGCTTGGTTTGCTATCTTAACCACAAAAACATGCAACAGAAAAATTAAAACACAGTTTATGGAAGTACAAAAGAGAAATGTTTTGAGCAGAAAAACCTTTCCTCTCCTCCCAGATATACCTTAATAAATTACATAGTAATTACATTATATGTAATATTTTTCAATCAAAATATTTTATATCCTATTTTATATTTATCCTCATTACAACAGTTTTTCTATTGTGTCTATTTTTAAAGGAAAAATTATACTTAGCATTTTTTAGGAACCCAAATATCAGAATGAGCTAGATATATTTTTAAAGAAGAAAAAAAAAGGAATTTTGAAGATACACGCACAATACAAAATACATTCTTTCTAAGCAGACTATGTTAACATTTTGTACTGCTTAGCACTAAGATGATCATTACAGGATACAGGATATCATTACCTCATACTATATCCATTGATAAATTAGAAATTAATTTTAATGAAAGACAAAATATTAAAAAAACCAGTTATTAAATATTTAGAACATAACCGCCTTATAGTGGTTAAGATCAACTAAAATAAAATTCATCACATTTTTTCAAAGTAATCTAGATATATTTGGATGTTCCTGAAACCATTAAAATAAGAGTGATGGCTGTTGATAAGTTTGGCATTTTCGTAGCACTTACTTATTATTGGAATGGCTCTGTGAACAAAGCTGGTTTTGTTAACCTGGGACCAATTAATAAAGCAGTGCCTGCTATAACCTGTAGGTCATCGAAACACTGATTAGGAGGGCTATAGTGACTTTGTTTCTCTGTATGAAGAAGTGATCATTTCCACCACCTACTAGAGAAACAACAATTTACTTACAAACTCTACCTACTATTTAAAGGAAGGGAAAAGATGTGAATTGCTAACTATAGTTAGGGGGAAGTTCTTTTTTTCCTTTTTTTTTTTTTTTAAATGGTTACATTCTGTCCATCTACTTATAAAAGTGGCAGATACTTCATGGTTTTGTTACAGTCCATCATTACATATTATTCTATAATGTGTTCAATCATAATAGCTTTTACTTGAGGTCCAGTGTAACGTCTAGTTTGTGACTCAACTGGAAACATGGCATGTCTACTTACCTGCACTAGAAAAGTGCAGAAATCTATATACAGCAACAAGGCAAAAAGATAGGGACAGGTCCACGGCCCGGCATTATTGATGGGATACTTTGCAATAGTAGGTTTCCACTGTTTAATGAAACCCAAAATAGGGAACGTGCAGTTCAGTCCACTGGCAGATGAAGAACTGCAGTTAAGCTCGCAGTTTCTCAGGACTGCTATTTCTCCACTCGTGCCTCCTCTTTTACTTTTAACTCTTACATGAAACCAATCTCTTAAGTAAGTCCCTCAGATGTTTTTCCCGTAAAGCAGTCACCTGATGGCACTCCCGTCATCTTAGTATGAGCCTTAGATGTGGCTTGAATAGTACACAGCACCGCACAGGGTGAGTTTCACATGGTTAAGTGTCAGAAGAGAGATGCAAATAGCTTGAGATGGCCCATGATGAAGATCACAAGTAGCACTTAAATGTCATTGTTTCCACGACCTGTGTCATTTCATGAGTGCACTGGGGTTAAAAATGCTGTTCTGTCTGCTGCACAGGGCATTTGTGATTCGGGCAGACCATATCTGTCAGAGAGACAGAACTATAGACAAATATAGCTAGATTCAATATGCCGAGGCTGACTTCCACTGAGACATGCTTTGTACAGCTTCTTCTGCATTGAGCTCACCTGGTAAATCAGTTGTTTTCAGACCCCCAGAGTCCCAGGATGAGCCTCAGCTGTGGTACCGTTTAGGATGCATGCACAGCTATTCCGGGTCCTGCATGGGAAATTCTGCTAATTGGGTAAACCCGCTCTAGTGTACAGGCACCAACTGGCAGGCACAACTTTCACAATGAGAGAGATCCATAATTTTCAAATGTAACTAACAATTTGTGACAATAAAGCAGCAACAGGAGCCAAGATGCTGGCACTTCTTCTTGTCACCTCTTTCAAGCACAGTAACTAGAATTTGCATTTGTTTCTTTTCCAAAGGCAGTTACTTATTTTATAAAGTAGGCAATTAATGCATGCAGTTTCTTTGCATGATTTTATTTTTAAGCCAAAAAGTCTCTAAAGAGCTTAGTGTTGTCTCTTTTAAGAAAAGAAGCCAAATAGTATTTAACTAATACTGTATCAAACCAGAGAAATGTCATTGTATACACATACAGTAGAGATCAGAACTGTCTCAAAAAGGGTAAATAACGTAATTGTGCTAAAGGAAAGTGCATATGATGGAAGTATACAAAATTATGGGTGACAGACACAGTAAAACAAAAATTCTTGTTTAAACTTTCTAATGGCGACAAAGGCAGTGCACTTCAAACCCACAAGGTACAGCGTGACTGTTCATTGTCATTCGTGGTACAGCATCTTGGTTAAACAGTTAGCTACATCTCTGCCTCCCTTGTCCAGTGCACATCCCTGGCTCGTAGGGCTCCTTCGAGGGGAATTCACAATTTTTTTCGTTTTTAGACCAGGCCCTGGGCTACGATACGCAGGATATCAATCATTCTTACCCTGGAGGTTAAACTCCACAAAGAAGTCTCTGCACGGAGGAGGGTCAGTGCCAGAATAACATTTTTAGAAGAAAAGTATTCTTTATCTGGCATTTGGCTGTGGGAATAAATCTTGAAAGACAAAAAGAAAGAAAGAAAAAAAAAGGACAGAAAATTGGAGGGGAGAATTTTAAATGCTGGCTTAAGCATTGGTAGGGAGTAGGCAGAGGAAGTAGGGGTAGCTTTTTCAGATACCCTAAGTTCATTATCCTGGTTCCCCCTGCGGCAGACTTCACAAGGAGAGCTAACAGGCAGATGAAGAAACATTAACCTGAGCTGGTACTTTCATACAGCACTGTGTTGCACTGTGGAGGACACTAGTTCAAACTCCAAACGGCTTATTGCTGTGGTAGCGCAGAGCTAGCTCTGAGCTAAGACCATCTGCCTCTCAGCGGCACGCATTAGGCAGCCCAGCACCATGTTGATGTAAACATACTGCTTTAAGTTCTGGAAGCAGCTCCTGCGTAGTTGCTCAGTGCTCCACTGTGCAGCAAAGGCTGTCCCTCTCTCTTGTTAAAAAACTCCTACTTCAAATCTTGCCACATTTTGTTTTGTTTTTTGTTTTGGGTTTTTTTGGGGGGGAGTCCTTAATCATTTCTTGTCAGAACAATTTTGTAGGCTGTCTGGAAAAGGAGGTAGAGTCATTAAATCTAACAGTTCTGACGTTGTTTCTTAACAGCTCCTAAGTGTCACTTGATGGATGGCTGTCTGGAACGATATCCTCCTTCCTGCTGATATCCTCCACCAAACCCAAGCAATACAAAATGTCTCAGAATCCCAGCAATCATCTATTAGCAGTAAGTTATTACACTTCAGATCTTTTGCAGTCATCTACACTACACTATCCCCATACAGCATTTGAAAAGGATTAGACATTGTATGGATAATATGCACATTTGCAGTATTGTTAGATATGAGAGAAGGGGAAAGAGGCCCTGAAACCAAGATTCACTGTCAGGGTTAGAATGACATTTCGCCTCTCAGTGGATTATTGGGGCAGGGTGATGGACTAGGTGACCTCTTTAAGGTCCTTTCACGTTTAGGGTTTTGCCCATGCCCTTCGTGTCCCATCCGTCCCCATCATCCCCACCTTGGTTTCTATAATAAATGGTTTTTTTAAATTTCTGTGAAGAATCTGTTAGTCCCCTGCCAAAGGTAGTATAATGCAGAAGCTGAACTACAGGTCCAATCAGCTAAGACAATCCCTATGTTCTTTTTGGCCATTTTAATAAAACAAAGAATGGAGAACTCATTTGGAAATTTCCTATACACCAAGAAAACACTTAATTTTAAAAATACAACTTGAATTTTATGAGGATAATTCATATCAAATATTATATAGGCAGAAGCTGCTCTATTTCATTCAGCTTCTGGAGAAAAATAATTATGCTCTTTACAATTTGAAGTGCATTTGTATTCCTTCCAAATAGTCCTATTACAACAAATGAAGTACTTACGATACATCTTTTTCCTGCTGCTTTTCAACTTAAATTTAATTTTCACATAGATTTATTTAAAACAATTCTCAATGTGACTCAGCCAAATGATGAATTTATGGAAGGTTTAGTAAATGTGTAATCTAGTTGAAGTTAAAAATGGCTACTTGGTAATTCTGTGCCTAAATGAAATTACCCATTGTAGCCAGCTATTGTGTATCCATTTAAAGTCTGTTTCTTGAGGCACATAGTCAATCTTTAACTGAAAGAAAGCATAATGCAAATACGTTGCTAACAGAAAAATGTGTGTGTATATATATATAACATTAGTATTAAGTAAATGTTTTAATTTCTTTTTTCTGTTCTCTGAGCCTGCTTGAGCAGTTAATACACATACGTGTGTGTGTACATTTTGTATATGCAGAGAACAGACTGTACATATTGATGATGTCTTATTTTTTATTGCTCATAATACATGACTGTCTCTTTCCAAATGTAAATAGTTTAAATTTAAGAAGAAAAGGTAAATCAAATTAATGTTGCAGAGCATGAAAATATTTGTAACGAGATCTCACTACAGAAAAGGTTTGTGACTTGTACTGATAATAGAACAGACTGTGGGAGAACTTTGCCTCGGGCCAAGTGTGATTCTGTTTTCTGTTCCATTGTTGGCATAAAATCAGCAGTTACACCAGACTTAAGTCTAAAATCAGCCTAACTCTGATAAAAAATGCTTGAGTTCAGCTTGAGATGTTTACAAGTTCACCATTTTTAAGAGTGAGCCCCAACATTTTCTGAGAGAGAATGTGTCACTGAGGTTTCAAATGGCTACCCAGCATGGAGGTACACTCGAGTCATTATTCAGGAGTTTTGTCCAAGCTATCCACACTAAGTTTAGTCAGGATAAAGTTCATTTCTCCCACCCAAATACGTAAAAACTGAGCTACTAAATTCCGTGTCCATATCACCACAACTATGTACCAGCTACAGACTTGGTGCCTAATCCAAAATCCACTGCACACAATTTATGGAAAAACTTCCATCTTCCTCGCAGTTCTGGATGAGGCCTGTATTTCCTACTGCAGTAATACTTCATGCTATTTATTCAGTAATGTCCTGATTCATATAGAGGGATTGCCATTACCGTCTTTGCAAGAATTAGTAGATACAAAGAAAGACGTAATTCCACATCCTTAGAGATACCTAGCCTCCCAAAGTCAGACTGTATTCCATAGTTTGCGTTGTAGCCCATCCAGCATGCAAATTAGACTTCAGTTGTATAAATTACTGAGAGCGAGACTACTTTATTCTTTCTTTAAACAAGACCAAAAAAATCACAAACTGTTTCATCTTCTTTTCCCACTATTTTCATTTTTGATGTTAAAAGGTTGACAGCTGCACGCTAAGGAGATAGGCTTACAGTGGAATCACGACAAGGGAAGTGAGTGAACATGCCAGCTCTTTTGAGGTGACTGTCTCTGAGTATGCCTTTAACCCGCAGCACCTCAAGGGAAAGGCAGTAAAGCTTATCCAGCTTCCGCCGAGGGGCTACCTAACATGCCTGCGTTTCAGTGAAGATGCTGAGCCCTGTCTGTTATCACAGGCTGTTTAACTCAATGTAACATCATACCCTACTTTACCCTATAATGACTTGTTCGTGACTGTGATGTTACTTTTTGATACAGGATTAAAGGAGTGCAGCAAATACTCAGATATTGATTATAAGGACTCATTTTTCATTGTTAGTATCTCCTGCCTACTATTAAGCTACACAGCACACTAAAGTCTGGAATTTAGAACAGCACCATGTTCAAAAAAAACAGAATTCAGAACTCTTTTGCTTCTTGTTGCTTTGCTTCCTTTAAACCACAGAGAATGTACTGAGAAAAAGCTAAAAGGTTCTGATTTGTGATTAAGCCATGGGTTCTAACCAGATCCTGTTTTATAATCCTTTAACCTGTGTATCAGAAGTTTCCAACAAACGTATTTTATTGCAACAACAGTCCATCAAAAGAATGGCTTTACGTCACACAACCAGCGTTTCCTGAACAACTGTACAAAGGTATATGGAGCTCCTCATAGTTTAACTACTGACTGTCTCAAATTTGGTTAGGTTCCCCACATGGCAGCACAAGGGGTTGCTTGCTTTGGAGAATTTTATACTCGTGATGTACAGTTCCGAAATAATACTGAAGCCTGGACTTAGATGAAAGCCTCCAGAGTTCCTGGATTCTTCAAAAGGCTCATAAAATCTTTGAAGTTGATAGCACCTTCTGTTTCGTCTTCTGTATTCAGTGAAATGGAAGGTGGAGAAGGCATTTGGTTTTTGTTATTTTGAAATGAGCCAGTGAAAAGGGCCTGCCATAAACAAAGCTTATGAATAAATGAATGCATCTGACAAAGAAGTTAATGATCACATGGACTGAGCCCAAATTCTTGATCAATGAATCATGCAGGCTGCTTTGTTTAGGCTTTGGCAAATCAATACTCCATTTTGTTAAACAAGTAAAATAGATTTTTTGTGGGGGTGCTCTGGATTAATTTTTAAATATAAAGTGTCAGACAAAGAAAATGTGCAAGGGTGCTTGAGCGTATTGCTTGGAGCTTTTCAAATTTCTTTGCTTCTTTGTATTTATTGTCTTGTTATGCGTCGTACCAGGTGACAACACACAACAGATGACCAGTTACAGGAAAGAAACAGTAACGTTGAGAAGACTATATTGTAGATACAGAGCTGTGAAAGAGCTCATGACTTTGCAGATTATTAGTTTGGTATAATTATGTCACTACATCAGATTGCTGTTAAATGAAGTGGGATTGGTAAACAGTAGGACCCTCTCCATTTCGTTCTCTCCCTGAGCTTGCAACACCCAGCACATGAACAGTTTTTCTTGTTTCCTTTGTCATATCATGTTTGAGTTTTATTTGATGCAGGTGATTACATTGTCCCTCAGTGACCTGCCACACCTGTAGTAGGCAAAGCAACTCCAGTATGTAGTCTGTTGGGTTTTTATGATAGAAAGCACAAAAGTCAAGATTCCTAAAGGGTTTTAGGTACATAACGATGCAGATACACCCTGCTCAAGTGCTAAGAAATAAATTTAGGCTGGATGGTAGAAAGTTTCTATCCAGCAGCAACGTTATGTTAATTCCACTGGAAGAAATTTATTTAAGTAACTAATGTGGGTTCCTGACAGTAGAGTGGGTAAAACTGGTACTTGTTTTTTAAGAGAACTTGATTGGTTTTTGAAAATTACTCCTGCAATATCAGATGTATCAAAGGTATGAATATCAGATTCTCTTCTGATTCGTGCTCCCACAGCATTTTCAAAATGGATAGAGCAGACTAGGCAATTCACTTCTGCTGAAAGGCAGTAGAATCCCACTCCCCAGCTTACATTCTGCTCAAGTAATTCTGTAGATCACACCGGATATCTACGTGCACTTTGAATACCACCATAGTTCCCTAATTCCGGCCCCAAAGTGTTGGGTCAGATCTGGTACCATGAAGCATCTGAGTATTGCTGAGTTTGCACCTGTCCTCTTGATAGAGCAAACTACTGAAATTCCTGGCCTTAGGGCTCAATGAGTGAAAAAAACTCTGACTTGTGAAGAGAACAGAAAGTTTCTAACCTCGTCAAGAAAATGGCAGTGTCCTGCACTTGATATTGCCTGAACAATATTCCTGAAACATCGCTCCTAGATAGATCTAAGTAGAGACAAAATGCCAAATCTGATTACGTAGATCAAAGTGGTCTGCTTCTACAAAGCTCTGAGTACTCACAGCTCACATTGTCAAAATTAGATTTGTGGCTAAGTGGAATTTTTCATCATCATAGCAATTTGTTTTGGGTACTTAACAATGAATTTAGGGGCCTAACTTTAAGTAGCCAACATTGAAAGCTTTGGTTTTCTAAGAAAAGCTACTGCTGCCCAGATTCTCAGAGTTATTTATTACCTTCAGCGGCATATCTTGTTAAAGAGAGTGTTCAGAACCAACCTCCAGCAGGAAAAACAACCAGTACTGAGATACGGATAAGAAATGACCCCTTCCCCTAGCCTTGTTGGTTACTGGCCTTTCATCAAGCTTATATATGCAAATACTGCCCTGTCAGAAAACGACACTGTGACTTTAATAAGAAAGCTGAACAAGAAACTGCTGTCTGAACGATGAATTAAGCATTCTGTATGGTCACTGCATTGAGGCAGTGAAAGAAAAGAAATCAACTGTTCTGCAAAAGATAAATTATTATCCCCTAAAATGTTTTGTGTTCCCGTGGTTATTTGTAGTGAGTGATTGAAAGTCAGGTAGAAGACACAAGCTATTGAACAGATCGCTGTGGACTCTTTCAGGTTTGGTCTGTTAAAAATCTTCACGAGGATATCAGAAGATTGTGTACAGAATAGGACAAAATGGAGCAAAACAGAACAAATCCAAATCAAGGATTGTGCCTTACAAGAATGTGCAAACTTGAAGATAGTTAAAGGAGCTAAAATCTGTTCAGTGGTTTGTTATTTTAAAGCCTGAGCTGGGTTACTGGAATGCTAACAATTACTCATTCACAGAAGAGAAAACAAAACAAGAAACTGCCAGCAAGTAAAAAAAATAAGCTTATTCACAAAAGTACAGTATGTATTTTGCAAAGCTGTTGGCTTGATATTCTCAGGCTGAGACCACCCAGCGGCAGACACTCTTTCCATTTCGACAGAAACTAAGGCCTCATAGCACTTCTTAAAATCAGGCATTTTTTTCCTATTCTAACATTCTCCATGGCTGCAGATTCACATTGCTGAAGGTCTTTTTTAAATCCAAGTAGAGCTCGATATTCATAGTGGCACAGTTAGTTACTATCCTGTTCTTTATCAACTTGGGATCAAATGTTCTAATGAAAATCAATAGAGTATTTCCCCATTGTGTCTCTGAAAGCAAGAACAAATGCATATATCAGATAAAATGACTACGTTTTCACAAGCGATTAGCATGATTCAAGTGACACACTACTAAAATAACTTTATGCAGAATCAGTGTTTTTTAAAACAGCATTTAACTTTCTCTTTCATTTGTCTATAAATATTTCTGTTTTGGCGTATCTTTTATGCAGCAGTATCAAATCGCCACCCTGCTTAAGACTGATCCAGGCCATCAGCATCACCTCCATAAAAAGAAGATACAATCATCTTACTCATTCTCTACAGTATTGCTTAGTAGACTCAAGCACAATGTGTTGTGGTAGCTGGAAGTTCACAACACAAATTTCCCCATGCCTACTTCAATGATTAGTATGTAGAAAAATGTTTCATATTTAGGAACAAAATGATGTATCAGAGATTTCCATAAACAAAACACTAAGTCATACAGAAAACACAACAGAATTAAAGAAGTTAAATCTATAGAAAAATTATGGATTTTAAGAATAAAAAGCCTGAATTTGTTAGCAGTTTGGATGACAGAGTTGGAGTGTCTCACATATTTTAATTTGTTTGATGTAAGCTTAATGTATCAGTGTGACTTGTTTTACTTAAATATGCTTGCAAAAAATAGTATCAATGACCGTATTGTTACCTGATTTTAAAGTCGGTGAAAATACTCTCCATTGCACAGCTCCCAACACAAGGTGGTACATATCCATGACCAGGAGTTCTATAGTCTACCACAATATAAATAAGAATTTGTAATTACAACTTTTCTATCATGTTAGAGAAAAGTAAAGAGGCAGCACTAGGTTTCATTGGATGTTTTACCAATACTTCTGAAAGGTGACCAGGAACCAAGTGCAGTGTACTTTTATGCTGCATTTCCAAAAATAGGGAGCAGCCATTCCTTCTGGTGCTGCCACTGCCAGGACAGTGCTTACAGTGCCGAGACCTGAAGATCTTAATTTTCCATTTATGCATTTATTGGACTTGTTCTCATATAGATACAAAGACTGACGTGCACCATGGAATACTCAGTAATCTGGTAGATAAAGCATTCCGCTGGGAACTGTGGGTTCAAGTCATCACACACAAAGAAATAAACTGAGATTAGTCTCTTACTTCTTAGGTCATTGTATAAAAAAGTCACTGTGTGTACTGAGCCCTAAAGGCAATAAGGAAGGGCATTGCATGCTGTGGGGTAGGTCTAGAGAAAGGTGACAAAGAACTGTAAGAGAAATAATGGTATACATAGTATTTTTTAAGGAAACAAAAATGGCTTTCAGATCAAATGTAATGATGCTTTGACTCATTCAAGTAGTCTTTTTGACAGTGTGGAGTAAGAGCTGCAGATGGCCATAGCAAGAGAGAGAGAGATGGAAATCTCCAGTTCAGGGAAAGCTCGAAGTGTAATAGAAAGCAAGTTGGCTGCATCTATCCCCAAGACAGAGATTTCACTCATCATTGTTACAGAATGAAAAATTTAAGAAAGCCCCAAGAGAAGAATTTTCTTATTTTATTCAAACGAAGCTTCCATCTGAAGGCACATATGCCACCATATGGGATCCATTTCAGGCATTCATTAGGAGAAGAATAATTAGTCTAGCATCATACCAGGAAGAAAGGAAGAGGCCCAGAGGATAATTACTTTAGAAACAGAAATAAAAGACCTTGAAACTAAATTTGCTAGGGACAAGTCTATGAAAAATGAAAAAAAAAGACCTTCTTTATGGGAATTCTGAATTCAGTTATCAAGGAGAAGAGGAAAAGGGGCATGCCCATGACAGGATTATTTTTAGCTTGGGGAGAAGCTGGTACACTATTGTTTTAATGATTATGGAAAACATGTAGTCTCATATTTCAGCCATTCACCACAAGCAAGAAGCCTCTTCTCTAGTACAAAAGAGATGAAACACTTCCACATTATACTAGGAAGAACTGCACGGCGTGTCACCTCTTTGCAAATACACCACTATTTGTGCTACTGGTCATAGGCTTCAAATACAGCTGTGACCCTTTAAAGGTTGCAAAAGGGATTATTCCTTTGTAGGACTCACTATGAGATGACCTGCAAGAAAGAGAAATATCTGTATTATGTAAATAAAGCACGGATTGAGTAACATGAGAATAGAGAAGACTCAAAAATGTGTCAGATTTAGGGATTTTTCTATGAGCAATTAAACATACTGAGATAGTGCTCTGTATGCATCAACTTAATCCTAACCATGCATTTAGCCAACATATCTCTACTTCACCTTCTGGAAGGTAACAGATAGACACATCATATTGAATAAAAGACACATTGTATAGTGCACCACAGTCTGTCTGCAAAGCCTCAGGCCGTAAGTAACTAACCTCTAATTAACTGCTGAGTTTGGAGTTTCTGTGCTACTCAAAAGGCCCATGGGAAGTGAACAGTGACAAGATTTGGCCCTTAAAAAAAGCACCGGTGACTGGATTCCTCCTCTTCATACCAGGAAACACCTGATATTCTGCAGCACTGAAATCTTAATGTAAAAAGTAAAGATTTGTCTAGGTAAAATCCTTTGATTGAGACAGTGGTCAAAGGGACAGTTCTTTGATGTCTGGAGCTCTTTGTAACAAAGAATAAAACGAGATCTCACATTGCTGCGTGCGAAACAGATGGTATGGGTTATGACAGTGGTTCATTCATATTGGGAACACTTGTTACAATGCATTATCTTTTAAAGATACAGAGAAAGCTATCTAGCATTTTGTGACTCACCTACAGAATAAACAAGATAATTACCTGGTTCACCTGCTGGAGCAGGGAGATCGATTATAGAAGCTAATTAGAGACCTGTTTTAAGCAGATATGAACTCAGGGGTTTTCGTTATGGGTTCTTCTCCTCTTAACACACCACAGAGAAAACCATAGAACAACAGTGATTAGCCTTATTTCATTTTTATTGCTTCTCCCATTCAGAGTAAAACCACAGAAAGTCAAAAGTGTAGCTAATTTACTTTAGCAAGCCAGCAAATGTAAGTTAATTTCCTTGCTTTACTACTTAGAAAGCTCTGCCAGAGCATTAATGTCAAAGGAAAACAAAGAAAAAATACGTATCCATATGGAATATGAATGCAACTCATGGTAGCTTGACAAACACTGGCAGAGAAAATGCATATTTGCAAAGAGGTAACAGATACCAGTAGTGAGTATTTGAGCTCTTCGTTATTTGTACATGTCAGTAATGCAGCAGACAGATGTGCCAGGTTGTGATGTTTGTTGATTTTTACTTTTCTGGCACTGGAGTACATTTGCGTTTCCTTTAAGTAGCAGTCTTCCTTACTGTTGTTGTTCCCAAAAGCAGAACATCTATAGCAGTGTCCATGAATTTCTGATTGCTCATATTTAAATACGTCACATGTCTATGATGTGCAGTCATTTCCCAGCTCCATGTGATCTGTAATACTCCAGGAGGGATTACTTTAGAATCTGTTCAGTCTGAAAAATTTCACACTGCATCTCCACCCACATGTGGTATGAAAAACCAAATTACTTTAGGAAGGCAGAAAGACTTTAATAATTAGTACTTAATTCCCAAGGGACCTGCTGTCTAGCACAAACTACAGTTCGGAGCAGGGCACTCAGGCTTCCAGCCCACTGGAATGAAAAAGGTATGACATATCTGAGCCACCAGGCTTGGGCGGGAACTGGCACTGTCACTTGGAAATCCCAAGGAGTGAAACGTGGCCTGAACTGTACCCTTGTTAAACACCTGCAGCAGAGCTATAAAAAGACTTTGGCATTTTAGCCACAAAATTGTAAACTAAACCCTGCATTCACCAGGAAGAAGGTAAATCCTTTAGGTTTTCACCAAGTCCTTAGCAAACTGAGTGGTTTTGAGAATGTTTGCCTAAATAAGGCAAATATCACATAATTAGGCACACAGCTCATATCTCGGCGTGCTGGGATGTACAAGTTGGGTATTTCATCTCTCACGTGCAGGACCAAAGGAGGCATCATTCTAAGACCAAGTCTGCTATATCAGGTTGTACATAAAACTTGAAGCTTCCCCTGCTTCCCTTTTCTCCTGTGCACTGAAATGCATCTCTGTGGCTCCTGTTGAAGCTGTTCCATTTTGTATGCAGTACTTACCTGATCACTGAATCAGTGGAAAGAGCACAAGTGAGTGAGTGACTCTAATGAGCAGAGCGCTAACATGAGTAAGGGAAATCTTAGCTCAATTTGCTTTCCCAGTTGGTTTTTAGATGCTTTATAGCTTATGTAAATGTAATATAGCTTAAACAGCTTGGCCAGAGGAAGTCCTGCCCCAAAATGTGCTATACCTGATGTTTCAGGCACTCTCATAGGTGACACAAAGCTAACCTACTCCCCCTCTAATCCCAATCCTAGAAACTCAGTCTCCAAAACAACAAATGTTCTAGGCTGGGTGGCAAAAGCTGCTTCTCCCACCGATCAGCCAGCCTGCCTCTTTTCTGTCAGACCAATACATTGATGTTGAAGGTTCCTTCCAAGACAAGTAAGGTAAATCAGGCAGTATAAACTGTTAACAGCATTAAACAAGAGCAAAATACCCAGAAATTGTGCACTGTCAAAGATGAAGTGTCTTTGGATGTGCCCAGAAGCAGAAATGGGTATCTGGAGAGCGTAATGGATGGAGAGAGACTCTTTAGCTATACAGTTACTTCCTTGCAGAGACAAGCCTGCTCTGCCCTTACTCAAAGGCTACCAGATGTAGTGTAGTCACACCAGTGCAGCATTGAACCTGAGCCAGAGAGCCCTTTCCCAAGCCTAGTAGCCCACCTTGGCGCTGTCTAACTGAAGCTATGTGGGCTGTCCCGAATGAAGGCAGAGTAAACTCGAATCTGCGTGCAGAGGATTGTGTACAAACATTTCAAGAAATTAAGTGCCTACAGAGTTAATCAGCAACCAAGAAAGATCTTTACAGTCTCAAAGGTACTTAAATACTGGACTGACTTGCTGGCATGGTATTTTCCTGTGTCTATGGTTATTGCACGTGCAGATGCTCAGCTGCCCATCGGTGATATTAATACTCCTGCAAAAGCCGGACAGTAACAGATACTAAATGTGTGTAGCTGCTGAATTGTCTCAGTGATAGAGTCATATTTACACCATTTGCTTTCTACGCCCATTTATTCCATGGAAACTAACACAACCTGGGTTACAAAAGCAGCTAATCCTGACTGAGTGCCGAACTCTGTGGCAAGATTTGGAACTGATAATCCTAGGGCACAAGATGACATCCGCCTCTGACCACAGAGCTGCAGTTCTATTTGCCTGTCTCCTCATTAGATGCTAGGCTAGCATAGAAACTGCAATCAATGTCCTGAACAAGCCTTCCCTGTGCATTACGAGTCCATACATTTTTTTGGGATCATGGATACCTATCTTAGGAGGTGAAAATTGCTCGCTCTCAGGCAAGGAACCAGGTTTAGGGATGGGTAATGCTTAGAAGATATTAGCATGGACCTACATTTGTTACTGAAAATGATATTAAATATTTGACTAAATGCTTCCATTTATGCTACCAGATTGGTGCAGTATAAGAAACTACCTTGCAGTCACAGAAGGATACACTAGATATCTAATTTGAAAAAGGTCGCAGTGCATCTTCTCCACATACTTCTTGATCTCCTATAGCAAAGTTAGCACCTCTGATAAAAAGACTAAAAGTCACAAGAAATGCCAAAAAATGAGAAGGGCATATGCAGCGTCTTAGGCTCTGTGAGGGCAGTGTAGTTGTTAAATTGGGGAGAAATTATTCTTTTCCCACTGAACACAGCAATCGTGAAAAATCTATCAGTAAATGATATTGCACTTTGAAGCAGGCCTGGCACCAAGACCAAACTGTGCTTGTATTTTATGGTCATTCATCTCTGCTCTAAAAGAACCGATAGTTTTCTCTTTCCTTTTGACATAGAGATCCAGTGAAAGTGTTCACAGGAGGTAGAAAAAGGCTAGCAGCTTACTAATGCAAGATGCCAGCCAAAACTAATTATTAAAACCAAAGTGACAAGGGGGAGGGGGCACGTAGGGGGGAAGCCCCTCCAAAACCCCATTCAACACTATAGATTTAAGGGGTAGGGGGAAGAATATTATTTTTAAGAGACCAGAGTTATAGTAATATGAAGGTTTTATGTAGTGGTTCTTTATCAATCAGACAAAGGATGGCTTTTCACCTTAGCTCCTTAAATACCCTATCCAATAATTAATTTAACTGATATGGGACAGCTATATCATCCCTGAATAAAGTGATTTCTGTAGATCTAAAAGCAAATGCCTTGGCAGAAAGACAGGAGTGATAATTATTTCAAAGCTCTTTTTTATTTTTCCCCTACTCTTAAGACTTGTGAAATTATTTATTTGACAATCTGAAAATAAAACTTGAGCTGTATTAGCATGTAGGCTGCTCAATAAAAGGGAAAAAAGGGAGAGAGAGGATTAATAAATTACATGCTAGAAATGGGAAACAAGATTAGAGGTGACATTTTGGCAATGTCTTCTTCACAGGGAAGGAAAAAAATGAAACTATTAGTTGGAGGGGAAGGAGGGAGTCAGTCAGTAGGAAAAATGAAATTTAGAAAATGTGGGAAAGACTGAAAAATGGAGGAGTTGATTAGGGTAAAGGGTGCGCTAAAAGTGGCTCCATAGCAAAGAGGGACATCGCTGCTATCAAAAGGTAAGAAACAGTGAATCGGAGGGTTCGAAGGTAGGCTGGAGAATAACAGGCTGATAGCGGTGAGAATGCCCAATGGAGAGGATGGCAAGAGAGGAACAAACTAAAAACAATGTCTGTTACTGGTGCTACAAACGCAAGAGGAGTGAGTTTCCCCAAGGCCCGTGTCTGTGTCCCTCCTCCCTTCTTCTTACCTCTCCTCTGATAGCACAGACAATTGGTAAGCTATACACAATCGTACAAGAAACAATAGTTCTGTGTGGATTCACAGATATAGGCAAGACTGGATTTTCAGCCAGTTTGTTTGTTTTCATGGGTCAACATTGATAGATTGTACCCTACAGCAAATCTCAAATATGCATATCAGGTTGCTTCCTCCAGCACATTACTATAGCAACCCCACTTGAATCACTGATATTTGACATCACCGGGGCTGCTCTTTGTTTCTGTTTTCAACGGTAAGCCAAAAGAATGCTCCAGTGTTGTGCTACCTTCTCTGCAAGGCCAATGGACCTCTTCTGCTTCAACTTCCCCACCTCCATCATGAACGCTTGGCTCCCTAGAACCTATTATCTTTCCATTCCCCAGCCTCCTCTCTCACTGTTAAGATCTCCATTCTTTTTTTTCCTCTCTCCCCCTCTTTTTATACCCTGATACTTGCAGTGGCTGTTTGAAACTCATTTCAAATTAAATGAGAACATGGCAGGAGAAGCAGGGACTCCCCATGCTGTAACAAAGAGAAGCGATCACTCTGGATTAGCTGTAGCCTGAGCAGCTATTTCTCCTTTGATTAACCAGATCCTCCTTTCCTGGTATATTTGATAGTGAGCAAAATGGACAGGGAGGGGGTAGAGTCCACTGCCATGAGATAATGAAGTAGGTAGCTGTTTGCCTCTTCTCCATTTGCTGGCACTCTGCCATCAGCACTCAGTCTCATAAAAAAGCAAAGCACCTCTTGCTTCCGAGTACAATCAGAGCGGAGACAGCATGCATAGATGGTTTACTCTCGCTCTGATAAACATGCATCTGCATGGAAACCACTCTAATGCACATCTTGTTTGAAACACAACTTGCATAAAGCAGCAAATTGGAAGGAGCAGACCAAGACCACGGCTTTAACTGTGCATGAGCTTCATGAAGCTCTGAGAATTTGTCCAAGCAAAGCCTGTCCTGAGGTTGAACATACTGGCACTTTAAGAAATTGCCTCTTAACTGCTGGACCCAGATTATCATCTGAAACTGATACCTGTTGGTAATTGTGTGCGCTTATGACAGGATAAAATTCCCATATGCTACCACGAAAGTAAAGTTTGCATGCCAGGCATGCTGTGAACAAGCTTGGAATTAAGAGCAAAAAAACTCATAGCTATAAAAACCAAACCTTTTTTGGACAAGTGTCACAAGAGTGACTGTTTGGTCACTCTTCAGTGGCAGTTTGAGTCCCTGACTGTCTTGGACCTCCATCCTACCATCCAAGGGATCCTAAGGAAAAAAAAAAAACCAACCCAAAAAAAGCAAAAACCAAAAAGCCGTTTGGGTTGACCCTATTAAAATTTACAGGAATCATTCCATTGCTACCTTAATAACACCTTTCACAAAGGTATGAACATGGGCTCAGTCCAGGACACAGAATGGTGGATCCTGCTGTACTTCGCCTTTACATGAGTGATCATCTGAAAGAGATGATTCCTCCAGAAAATAACTCATCTTACTTCCTTTGCAAGTATCAGTAAAATGCCCATTATGCTTTCCTGCAGTCTTCTACAAGACACAGGGTACCAGAAGATGTCTTCTGTATGCAGCAGTAATTACCATCCCCTAAAACGCTCATGTTCCAACAGCAATTACTCCAAAGCATCTAAGCCTAAGAGACAAGGTAGGTGTTTTTTTCCTGTATTTAAATGTAGGATTTAACGAGTAACGGACTGTCGTACCTTGCCAATGTTGACTTTTTGAATCATAATTCCTGTAACTATGACTGCATTGAAAAGTTACATCAATTTGTCAATGAAATTGAGAGTAGTTAATGTATAAAAGGTAAATTTTGATATTCTAAGTCAGTAGGAATATTATACTGCTAAAATATTTATTAATCTTGAGAATTTGAAATGAATGCATGCTTTACTCATGGTCTTAATGGGACATCATTTCACCTAACCAAAAAATGCAGGTAGATGTATAGTATTTTCTTTTTAATTTATCAGCAGCTTATTAACATCATTTTACTTTTCAAGTATATTTTATTCTTAATGATAATTCTTTTCTAGATTGTTTCACAACCTGCTTTTAATTAGGACGCCAGGCAAATTTAAATTCGCCATTATTTTCCTTTTTCATAAAGTGTTCTTTATTCCCTATTAGTTTCCCACAGAGAATTTTTTAAATGAAGAGGTTTTGTTTCAGAATTTGTAATCTCCTGAACAGACTTCATAATAATGAAATATAAGTCTCTTTCACACAGTAACCTGCTGTTTGTCTTAGCTGTGTTTGGAAAGCTTCACGTAAGGCAAGAGGTTAAGTAAATCTCCGGTTCCCTAGGGGTCAATGTGCAGAACATGCAGATACATACCTATACCTTATATAATCTCTCAAAACTCTCTGCAAATGTTGCTTATTCTCTTGGTCTGCTTGTTTTTTAAAGTTGTGGCAAAAAGATACTAGAAGAACAACAACAGTATACACGAAGATATGTCAGCCACTCCCTTACCAAATGCAAAATATGGTGCTTACTTAGAAGTGCTTGTTAGAAGATCTTAACTTCCAGATTGCTGACCTGCCATCAAAGACTCTCTGTTAACACATATACAAATTTTCCATTTGTTAACTTTTTTTTTTCAAGAGAATCCTTCCTAGTTTTTTTAATCCCTGTTGATCAAAGACCTTAAGGCAAGATTCAGCAGTCGGAGCTGATAAAACATTTCTTACGTAACACAGAAGAAATACAGTTTAATCTGGACATCACCACTTGAAAGTTTTAAGTTACCAAAACAAAAACATAGAGTTAACATTCATGATTTCAACCCTACCTGACTGGACATTTAACCATGCGCTGAATGCATGTGCATTAGTTGAATGACACTTAGACTTCTATCAATAAGTTTTCAAGATACCAGGCAAAATTTTTTCAGCATTCTTTCTTTTACTGACCTTACGAAATGTTATTACTTACTGTGATTCAGCCAAAAATGTACCTGATATAGTGTTGCCTTCATGCCTGGAATAAAGACACTGGTGCTATGTTCTGAAGATAGCAGTGTTGTACAAATCTTAAGATGTTAAATGAGAATACTGTAAGATGCAAAGGAAAAGGTTTACATTTGAAATGTACACCATGTAATGTCTAGCATTATGTGCATTATGGAGATACAACTATACTACAGAATTAAAGGTAATGAAGGAAAAATTTGGCAGGAAGAACCAATGATTTCAAAGAGACATTTGACTAAATGTTAATCAAAACCAAACAACATAGATGTGAAAGTACAGTTAGTGATCACAGTTTTCAGTCCATTTGACATAAATTCTGAAGAGGAAGGAATCACTTAAGTATGGATTATAGTATACTTACATACTGATAGTATTATAAGTAGAATTTGCACACAATGTAATAAAAAAGGAAAAGCAAAAGAAAAACTGAAAGAGAATCAATTAAATTTGGCAGAAAGCCAGACTTGATGAAGTCGCTAGTTCAAAAATAGCCTCGTTATTTTCATTTTTTGTCTTAAAAGTGGAAGAGTTCTAACTGAGGACATTGAACTGGAGCTTTAGAAAAGTCACGTAAGTGTTGGGTAAAAGGAAATGGGATAAAGAAATGAAGGAAGAAGACATAGAAGACAAATTGTTTCTGGACATTAACGTTATGTCCCAGAGGGTAGTACATAGCATGACATCCAGCAGCAAATACCATAATAAAATGTGTAACTGCAAAAAGTCATCAAAGGTTAAGGAGCAAAACCACTCACAAATACAGTGGTACATAGGAGTAAATGAAGTTAAAAGACTGTAACATTAATAACAGAAAAAGGGATAGGCTGAAATTGTATATGAAATTGTTTTTATAATATGCATAAGAAAAGAAAAAAGGTTTGTAAGGGCTGAAAGGAGTACTATAGTGGGGAAAAGAGATATAGAATATAAAATATTTTTTGCCAGGGAATGACACCAAAAGAAAATAAAACTATATAAAAAAATGCCAGATAGGTATCAAAGGGAATCAGTTTCATATAAAAGAGGATCAAGAAATAACAGTACCTGAAGATTGACACAGCTTTAGAGTGAGCTGAGAGCTGTCCCAGAATTCCAAATAAAATGACAGTCGGTCAGGTAAGCCTCTCGGAGACATGCACAGATGAAACCGCTTTAGGAAATAATTATAAGGAACCCAACATCTATATTCTAAGAGAGAGTCTGGGGAAATTCACTCCTGTATAGAGGATCTTTGCAAGTTCCTTGCAGTATTTAAGATTTCAAGTTTAACAATTAGAGGTTCCCAAACTGTCACAATAGAACTCAGAACAACTGGTAAATAAGATGAACAGCGAGGAGATAAAATTTGCAGATGACACAATTTTTTAGGATGTACAAGGCAGGAAGACAATTTCAGGGAGGGTGATTACGCAAAGCTGAATGAAGGCACATCACACAAGACAAAGTTCAGTGACACAGTGTTGGAAAGAATTATTTAAGCATCTGTTATTCATTGCTAAGTTCTAAATGAACTTCTTAGAGTAAAGGGGAAAAAGAATCTCATGAATTTTTGGACTCTTCAATGGAGCCTTAATAAAAAGGAGAGAGAAGAATGATTCTACAATCTCTCCAAACTGCTGCACACTAAGAGAGACCAAGGAGCTGTAACGACATGTAGTCAGGTGTGTGTGTGTATTTGTGATTATTGCCAGTCTTTCTTACAAAATTATTTTGTAATGAGACTAACGTGAAATGGTCAGATCAATTTTGTATCCAGCTGCATGCTAGAAAGCAGGGAAAAAGGGAAGAGGAGAAGGGGATGGAGAAAAAACAAAAAGCTGGGCAGATAAGCCATCTCACTGGTTTCTTATTCTTCATTCACTAAACATTACAAATAGCCTTCAGAGTTCCTCAAATGTCAGGAACTAAATCATAAGAATCATAAAAAGCAGTGAGGACACAGTAAGTCAAGACAGCTGCTAGAATGCTACACCATGAAACCAGATCTGTAATTACACAGCAGACCTTCCAATTAAAGCTCAAAACCTATTAGAAGGCAAGGTACTTGGAAGCCAACAAGTCTGACATGGGAACAATGTTCATCAGCGGCGTGTACTGAAAACATGATTATCCAAACGCAGCTTGGGTGTAAACATCTGTACCCTCACAGTTGCCTGAGCAGAGCCCTTGGAAGACAAAACAAAGCTCTTAGTTAAAGTTGAACCCAGTACTGCACACAAACAATGCCTCCTGTTGTTGCTAATAAAATCTAAGAAGGAAGAGCAAACTAAAGATGTCCATAATATTAAAATGGTTGTATTTTGAAAAGGAAGAATTAATGGTGAAAAAGCTCTATACACTTATTACAGTGATGGCTCCTTGGCTTGTGTCCATGCTATATAAGCACTTGTCTTCACCTTCTGTGGTGTGTGAGGGCACGGGAGGGTATTGCGACTGCCGTGTGAAACTCTTGCATCTGATATTTAATTTACTGCACAACAGAATGCTGTGGAAAACAAAAGCAAGTCTTTGCTTCTAAATAATCCTCCCCCCCACACTGCATTGTCTTTGTAACATTTTATGATTTGTCATAGAAGACTCTGGGATATTGTACTACAGAGGATGCGATTATAAATATATTGTTGAAATGAAATACCTGTATGGTGTTCCTTACAGTACAGCTCGAGCAATGGCAGATTAGGCTATATGCATATCTTAATATTTTATTTTGAGTTTTTCAATTTTTGTAATAAAGAGCAAAAAGGAAGCAAAGAAGAAAACAAGCTTCACATTGATTTAGGATGTCAGGGAGAAGAATAAAGCTATTCCATCTATTTTACAAATGCTAATATGCTTATAACATTGATCTCAACAGTGTAAATCAATAATACCCAGAGCTTCCCTGTCCCCCACAGATTGTCTGCAAATTATAAACGGTCGTTACAAAAGTATAATCAGGGTGAAATATTATCATATCTCATATTCTACACATGCTGTAATTCAAAAAAGAAGCAGATATCTTGGAACCTAGAGATTTGATGTTTAAATGAGTGTACTATTTTTTTCTAGTGAAGCACAACCAATTAAATTGAGCATCCAGTCTTTTGCTCAAGGAACAGTCCGCAGCTCCCAAATGATTGCAATTCTCTCTTTTGCCATTATAGGAAAATCTTTTTATCCTGTCACCAAGCTCAGTGCACTCAGAAGGTATAAAGCAGCTGACAGCTGACATTAGTAGTATTCAATATAATCAGATTGGGTTGTGTATCTGACATAAGGAGCCACTAAGAGACACAAGGAAACACTACAACATATTTTGAAATGCATCTTTTATTGTTGGGTAAAAAGCAATGTTTCACAGCTTTTTCAGGACTTTGGTCTGTATCAAAATTAGCCTTTTGGAAGTGTTTCCAGATTGCTAACTGTTTGTTAAAAAAAAAAAAAAAAAAAAAAAAGCAGGTTTCAAAGGGTTCCATTTTTGCCTTTGTATGAGCAGTGAATCCAGGGACGCACCCTACTCCTTACCCGTGCGTTAGTATTTGATTAGGAATATGAAGTAGAGCAGCTTCAATAAAGAGAAACCAGAAGAACTTCTCCTAAGGTGAGCATAAGGGATGGAAGATGAGAGAATCAAATCTACTGAAGCAGAGGAAAGATTTTTTCCTATGTCAGTTGAATCCTTTAACCTTTATAGTGCTAGATATAAGCCCTATTGAAAAAAAAAAAGCCTCCTATTCCTCCTCTTGATGTATTTTGCCTGAGACCTAAGCTGGTAGGAAAGATCTGAGCTTTGGCTTTCATTTTACAAAGACTGGCTTGTTTGTGAATACCAAGAGAATGTATCAGCCTTCTCCTGCCTACTAAGCATTTTAAAAATCCAAAGCTCCCTAGAGGACATCACCGCTAGAAACTTTGACACATGGGATGTTAGGTGCTTCCAGACTTAGACTTTAGCTAAGAATTTTTAGTATCGAAAGTTTGGACTTTGTTGAATTTAGCCCTGACTGATTTGTCTGGATTCCGACAGAAAGTCTAGAACAGAATAGAGACTTTGAACCCACATCTGTCAAAGCTCCAGCTTCTTTTTCCAGCTATCAATTCGATTTTACCACCCGGTTCAAATTAATTTTTATCAGAACTGGATAGTTAAAGCAACTCTAAAAATACCAGACTCTTTTTAGAGGAGAAAGTAGCACTTGATCCCCTTCTCCTACCCCACATTCCTCAGATTACAGAGAGAAAGAAAGATGAGGGTTGCATTTTTCCTTTTTACTCTTCAAGGAACTCTGTGTCTGGCTTCAGCAATGGCACAGTAATATTTCCAGATAATTAATGTTATGGGTAAGATGATAGCAGTCAGGCTGCTGCAGACAACCTGAGAGATAGTCATGCTTTAGGAAGTGATAGGCTGATATTATAAAGATCACTGTAAATAAAATAACTCTTAGTGAGAAGCATAGATTGGTTAGTTAATGTGTTTATACCAGACCACATAGCAGTAAGTCCTGGTGCCTGCTTACTTATAGGTAATAATACTGACAGCAATGAACATTTCTGCATTGTTAAATGCTTAGTTTCAGTCTCTGCCATTTAAAACAACAGTAGTTTGAAATCTTTCTTCTGCTATAGTAAATGGAGGTACAGAAAGGCTATTGCTAGTGCTAATAAATTAGACAAGTAATTTTACCACTTCGTTAGCATTATTTGAACAGTGTAACACAAGTTCCTTATTATTTACTTTATAGTTATGCCACATACAAGCTTCATGTTAAAAGGTATACTTTTTTCCAGAATGACAACTAGCCAGTTTTGTTCTGACTTCTGAAACCACCCAGAAAGATACAAAGTTTTGGGAGACATGAGCCTGATGACAGACTCCATCAATAACTTAGGAAACAGATGTTACAGTGTTTGTTTAGGCTTTCCAAACTGGTCTGCAAATTATTTTTCTAACTATAGTTTAAGAACTTCTTTTCCATATTCATGTGTTTATTTTTGTTCAAAAGTTTCACGTTTTTTCCTAGGGAAAAAAAACCACCAAACCCACACCTAAAATGCTTATGTGTTTGTTTTGCTGAGTCCAGAGGTGACCCCAGCTTTGTGCTGCTGTTCTTACGTGCATCTATTGTGATAGTTTGCGAGTTGCTCGCACCTTTTAATGAAGCTGTCCTCACAGTAACCCCATGGGTAGGTAAATGCTATTATATCCATTTTACAGACAGAAAGCTGAAGCACATAGGGACCAAGTGATTTGTCGAAGTTCACACACAGTGTATAGCAGAACAGGGACTTGAAATCGCCTTTCAAATTACAGGGCTTGAACTTCTGCCTGAGGTACTGCAAAGTCCTTTCCCTTACTCGGCCATCCCTGTGCCCCCTTTCCACAGCCACCTGCCTGCCACCACAGGCTCTGCTCCATCATGTACTCCATCTCATTTCCTTCTGTGCGTGAGGCCAACTAAATCAGTTAAATCACCTGGGACTTCACAGAAAGTTAAATGTAAGAAGGTACTGTATGCCTACATCTATCCCTGACGTACCAGCCTGCGAGACACTCAGCCTCTTAGAGGGTCCATGGAAAGTGGACTAGAAAGAAGAAACTGAAATTCCAGAAATGGATTTCGGAAGCAGTGTCACAGAGATGTTTTTCCACTCTTTTTGGACTCTTCACAGAGCTAAACAATGCATTCCTGGGAATATGGTGGATGTTTTCAGCTACATCTCCTGGAACCAGGAGACCTGATTCACTATGCAAGCTGGAGAAATTTTTTTCAGTGTAAAGACACTTACTAATGTTCTACACTTGGGTAAATATCAATAAATATAATACAGTATAATTAATATAATATTAAATTATATTATAAATAATATGTATTATATAGCATTATAGAAATACTTATACTAAAATATAAATGGAACAGGATCTCAGCCCTTAAGGTTATGGGTATGGCTTGCAATTAATCTACCTGTGAGGAAAATAATAGCTTTTTTTTTTAAAGCATGACTTAATCATAAGCTGGCTCTATGTAATTCTTTATCAAACTGGGTCCTTGTTTCATAAGCACACTGAAAACTTCTCTTGTGTTTCATATGGAGAGCCAATAATTGGCCTTATTTAGTTTAGATGAAATAAATAATTTCACAGCCACTTCTCATTTACTAAGGTTGGCTACAGCCTGTCTTTTTTCTCCTCAGCTTGTATATTTTTGTTTGGAGTGAACATAAAAGCATATTTTCTTGCCTGCTGAGTGTTCATTAAAACCACTTCCAAATCTTTGCAGCCATTAGAGTCCTCACTATGTTCTGATCTTACTGGCATATTGATTTAACTGTAAAAACATTCCTTTCTTCAAATAATAATAGTAAAGATATTAACTAAAAGTTATGAAGGGCAGCTCTTCATCTAAAGGCCTAAACTACTTGCAAAGGTGTCAAAAAAGGAAAAAAAAATAACCAACCAAAACCCAGAAGGTCTCTGAAGAAATAAGAGTAATCCAAGCATGAATTCTACACTTGTTGCTGAAATGCAGTTACTGTTGCCCAGTCAGCCTACGAAACTGGTAGGCTGCAAAGGAATTACAGGAAAATTTGAGTTGAGCTAATTCTGTTCCCTGGCTGGAATCCACACAGGATACCTGGCTGTGCAAAACTTGCCGGTGGCAAAAACCAAAGACAGAGAGGAGGAAGCAAAAACCAAAGACAGAGAGGAGGAAATCACCATCTACGGCTCCAAGTTCGGGCCTCCCCCCCCCCCCCCCCCCCCCCCGAAATTCACCAAATTAAATTCATTCATTGACAGCTGTCTTCTGAGACTGGAGCGAGAGGTACACGGTCAGAAGAAGCCACAGCATTTGTCTCCATCGGAGGCCCTGAAGCTGGCCTTTTCACCGTTGTACTTAGGCCGCTGCCTGCAAGCTGATGTGGATAATGTGTTCCTCTCTGTGCTTATCTTAGCCTTAAAAAGACTCCATTGAGTTTTGAGACTGGTTTTCCTATTTTGGCACTATGTAAATCACATTCTCTCTCCTAGAAGTCTGTTTCAAACTCGGTATTACCTACTTGAGAATTTCTTACCTGAACCTTATTGTGGTATGCAACTCCTCCCTGAGTTGGGAAAATGGTATGAATGATATGAACAGCCCCTGATAATGGCACTGATAATGAATATAATTATCTTGTAGACAAATGGGGAACTCCAGAGCTCTAATGTCACCAAAAAGGCACTATTGGAAGCAGGTAAGAAAGATACGTAACTAAACATATACAGAAATTCCAATTTTCCACTGAAGCCTATGAAATACTCTCTTTGTGAAATTATAATTCGGTATTCTTTTGGGTTAGCAGTCTGAGCAAAATTACTGATCAGCTTCTCAGCACACAGACTGAGAATGTCTTCCTCTGGTTAAGGTGACACATTGCACGTAATACAGTAGATAACACAGCTATATTAAAAGCCTACTTAAGTTCTTCATTACTCCGAAATTCTGTAAATAACTTTGCTTTTTAATTACTGAAGATTTTCTATGCATAAAAGCCTCAAATTATATAGAGACAGAGTGACAATGCTCCGCAAGAGCAACAAGGAACACAGATATTAGATCATGTTATTTTAAAATGCCAGTTTTCGGGCAGTGTTATAATGACATTCAGCCAGCACACTGACAAAAGTACACAACTGATTAAAACTACCTAATAGGGAAATACTGAGGACAGGAGTGCACAGACTGCCTATTTATCTGTCTATCTGTCCTAGAGACTGCTGTACTACTAATTGCCGTTAGTTGTTGTAGTCATGCTGCTCAAGGATATAAGCACGATAAAGTCACAGGAAAAAAGTAATCGTTTATTATTGCTGGTAATCAGATAAGCTAATAAAAGTTCTCTCTCCCTACCTCAGTTCTGCCCTGATTGGGTACTGCTGATTACTTCTCAGAGAAAGAGTTGAGAACAATTATGATAAAATTACAGAAGTCATAATTTTAATGTCAGAGAGAAATATTGCAGTGCACACCACTGTAATAAATGTTAAGCTGTTGTCAAGAAAGAACTAGATAAATGATACGATCCATTCTCCACATCTTACTGAACATACAGAGCTGTAACTATTATTCTATTAGGTCTGTCTAGGCTGACAAATTGTATGCTAATGGATAAAATCTTAATCACAGAAATAAGGGCATGAAAATCATTCAGTTTAGCTAAGGTGCTTCATAATTACCAGTTACTCTTTCATTTGTCCTAACTCCTATTGGTAGTTCAGTCACACACCTCATCATTCCCTGAAAACTCAACAACCTCTTTGCAACTTGTCTGTAAAATTTTCCTTTTAACTTCAGTTTACTGTTGATGCCTCTCTAAAGAGTCTTGTGCTACTGTACATTAAGGCCATCCCATAAAAACACAATTTATTTTACTATATTATAAAAGAATGCCAGTTATCCTGACACATCTGTGTTATCGGCATGGTCCCACAGGAAATACTTGTGCAATAGAAGGGAATATGTTACAATTTGTTTGGAAACATTTTTACAGTCACCAGGTGAGCAAGTAATTGCTCACATGAAAATGGTTATCAACGCATTATCTCAAAGATGGAGATTACTGTGTGTGCACAGAATACCAGTAACTGCTATCGAATTTCTCTGGCAAATCTAGCTAAATAACTAGCTAAATGAAATAAGTAATGGAGATGGGAGTGTTCATATTTGAGGTAAGCTGGTAAGTTTTCACTAGGAAATGACACTGTGAGCAGCTGATTCTGAGATATTTAGTTCAATTGCCCAGTGTTGACCATGGCTTTGTACACAGGGGAGGCAGAAGCGATTTACGCTTAACCTTGTCTCAGCTGGACTCTGCTAGAGCCTGCTACACTAACTGCAGAATCAGGACTCCTCAAATTTAACAAGACTTCTCAAGGTTGTAATCTAAATTACCATAATCATCTGATGAAGACTGGGATTAATGAGAGAGACTGAGGGAAGCCAAGTGTCCCTTAACGAGGGAAGGCAAGCGTACAAGAACCTGGGGAGGAGGTTTTCCTGTCGAAAGCAAGGTATCATTCATGATTTTGGAAAAAGTGGATAGTACAATACAGGCAAATACTTTTTAGACTTTGAGGAGCTTTCTCTACCCCCTGCTGATCTGCCTGGGAGGATTTTGCTCTCTCAGTCTCACTCTCTGAACTGAACAGTCTTCTTATGGCTCCCAGCTATGAAGTAGGAGAAGGACTTAACTTACTCTTTTCTCACATGTTAATATAACATGCTTACAGGCTATTAGCACTTGGCTTCAAGAGGTAGCACGCTCTGCCTAAAGTTTTACTGCCTGAACTCATATACATAGAGAATCACAGCTTTATTTGTAGGACTGACTGAATTTTCCTAGCAAAAAAATTCTAATATAAAATTAAAACTAAAAAATACAAACAAAAATGGCTTTTTGCTAAAACATTTTGAAAAAAAAAAAATTATGTTCTTTTTCCTCCCTAGCAAAATACAAAAGCTATTTTGAAAAATAATTTCACAAATAAAAATGCAGTAGTTCAGACATCCCCCTGAAAAAGAGGATCTGCTGGAAAATGCCAGTTATCTCTAGGTAGAATCAAAGGAGTTTAGTTTACTCTCTCTCCCCCACATACACATCCAATGCTCTAAAAAACATTATTCCGAAATTATCTTCTGGTCGCACATTATTTTTAATGGCTTTTTTTTTGGTTGGTTGGTTGATTTTATTGCTTGTTTTAGGCAATTTTCAAGAAATCTTAAGCTTTCCTCCCTTTTCCCAGGTCTAATTATTCTGCATACACTTGTGATATATCTGGAACTACATTTCTACAGTCCTCTGTTTCTAACTATATCTTGTTCACAACTGGTGATCATCCTAAGGTTTGTAATGCTATAAATAAAAGTTGAGAAGCAAAGCACATCCCTATTGTTATGATGTGATGAACAAACAAAATGCATTCTTTTGTATTCTGTAAATGGACTATTATCTTGTCCTTCAATACTCAGATGGTTTCTCTTAGTAAAAAAATTTAATAGATAATTTTACAGCTGAATAACATTTGACCTTGGAACTGCTCATTGAAATCAATGAGGCAAGTTGATTTTTATGCAGCATCTATGCACTAAAAAGGCACTTCAGGCAATTCCAAACATGAGATAGCATAGCAATAGGAAACACTGGTTTCTTGAAACATGAAAGAGCTTGTACGCTCTACAAGGCTTGTAGTTACTTCTGTATAAACTTCTAAATAAGTATGACACATTTTATCATAGCAGGACTCATACAAAAAACTTGTACGACTGCTGCACTAATAAGGAGACGTAGTGATCCTAAGAGTTTCATCACAGCAGAGTATTTCTAGCAGTTTTGATATTTTTTTAATTGAAAAATCTCTCCAAAGACTATCAGCATAGGTTTCTTTTTTAAGCCAACAACTACTGCTGAACGGACTTCTTTTTATAAAAGCATAGCTGAAGCCTATGATGATGATAGGCTAATATTAATCTTAAGTCTCAAAATTTAGAGCTTAGAAATCCAAATCCAGACCACGCTATTAATGTGTGGTCTGGAGGCACATCTTGTAAACATCATGTTTTTATCTGTAGGTTGATTCTCCTCTGTCACTTGAAGCCACTCTTCACCAAAAAGCAAAATCACTGATACAGTTACTGAACTTGTGTTAATTCTGCTGATTATCTATTCATGGAATAAAACACCATATAAAAGTGTGTTACTATGTTTAATAGACAGATTAAGAATTTCTGGACACTAATTTGCAGAGTGAATCGGGTCTGGTCTGAATGAATGTCTGAAGGTATAAAAGACAGTGGGAAACCAAATTCAAACCCACATGTAGGTTTGAAATCAACATGTAAATTCCTATCTGGGCAAAACCAAATAGTTGGTCCTAGTCCACTGTTCAGCCTCCATTGCAGACACCCATTTAGTATAATGAACTCCAGCAATCTCTTTTTTTCTTTATTTTTTTTCCTTTCCTCAGACATTTGCAGACACCACCACCCCCCCCCCGCACCCCCCAATTCATGGCAGGCTTCTCACATTTGCATTTATTATGTGTTGTGTAACCACAACCATATAATTACCTTCACTTCCGACATGAATGACTGTCCAGATAATAGCTACTGGATAGTTCATAGCAGTATGCTCAAAGACAAGAAAATGTGAATGGTCAGGGCTAAAAAGCCGGATACCCCTCCACCATGCCATAGAAGAGGCAATGCAGAACACCCATGACTTTTACTTACACTAACAAAAGGACTGGATAGCAAAGATCTCAGTATTTTTCAAAAACCTGTAACAATATGTAAAAATGTTTTCCCCTAGAGAAAACAAACACACACTTAATCCCTGCTACCTGAGGTCTGTTGAAAGGTCAATAAACACTGCTATTTCAGTTTTAAACTATACAGTTCTATAACATGGAACAATTACCCCCTACATGATATAAATTACAAATTAATTTTTGCTGATTATTATACACTGAATTCATTTTAGAGAACAACTCACTAGAGCATAAATGTCAATTTCATTATTATTTTTTTAAAACTAGGATTCAATTTTGCATTTCTATCATTCAAAAAAATAATTTTCTATGTAACTCAGTGGGATATTCATATGTGCTCAGAAACTAATGAGGTATGGGAAATAGATACGCTATCATAAAAGGAAAATTACTAAATGAGAAAAAAAGATTTTAAAAGGATCTCTTAGAGTAAAAAGAGCAATTTCATCACCAAATGGGACTGCTTCTTCACTATATCTCTGTTTTTTGCCACCCCAAGAGGCCTGTTCATTTATGTAACTATTTTGGAACATTCTCCTACTTTTACTGATTGAAAGAATCCTGTTCATTAAATATCTTTGTAAAGTAGTGTTAAAAAGAAAACCGAAGTAAAAAAGTTTTTATAAAGATAATTTTAAAATAAAACTGTTCTCCTTTTGTTAATTCTGCTTTGACTATAGTAAATAAATGGTTCTCTAAATGACAAACAAAATAAGGGGAGCACACAGCTGTACTGCTAAGTAACACTCCCTCATTATTTTTAAGGAAGAAAAAAAGATATTAACTGAGTAATATCCTTCTCATCTTGCGGCCTGAGTGCCCCTTTTCATTTGGTGCACTTTAGATAAACTGGCTGGTCAGTGCTTTCACGCAGCTGTTTGCCATATTCCAGTTCTTAATGAAATCTGTGTTTGACTTAGATCTGCCTGCTTTCAAACTTAATTTTGGCAATTACACAAAGATTAAATAATTTGTATGAGCTGATTCAAAGGCACAGTATTCAAGGTTAACGTGTGCCCTGGTGTAATGACAGTATGTGATGTCAGCTTGGACACAAATGTAAGGTGTGACCCTCCAACAAACTGGCAACAGTTGCTGGAAAAGTGCTGTTACAGAGGAATTAAAAATTCTCTTTAATTAAGAGCTACATGTTCAGAGAAAGTTAGTGAAAGATGTCTCTAAGCAGAGTAAGAAAAATACATATTCATATTCTGATAAGGCAATCAAGATGTTGATGTTAATATTAGAGCAATAACTTTAATTGTATTTCAGCAAACGAATGGCAATTAGAAAACAAATTATCTCAGAGAAGCATGTCTGCTGCACAGCTTAGCCCCGAAGGCAAGCCAAAAGCTAAACCTTTTTCTTGAATTTTAATGCAGAAGATAAATAGACACACCTCTGGAATTATTCTAAATAGAAATACCATAAACGGTTTAAAGTTACTCTGAGACACAAATGTAAAAATTGCCTTTCCTCTTGAAGCAGATTCTTTGCTGCCATAACAAACATTAGCATGCAAGAGTAAAATATTACTCTATGCTTTAAAGATGGGGAAAATGTAACAGATGTTGGCCATGCTAATTAAAGAGCATATGTGTATAGTAAGTTATTTCCATTAGGGTAAGATTTAGTGCATAAATGCAATATTAATGATTCAAGGTGAATTTTCGTACTATTTCTCAGTGCTATGCTGTTTACACAGTGACCAACCACAACTAGAGCCACATTGTTTTCTGACAGAAATAAACACTCCCCCTGCTTTGTATCTGATCATATCGGCTCTAACAAAATAGCTGGTAAGGTTGCTTGAATCCTCTCTCACCCGGAATGGCAATGGCCAGCCAGCGTATGACTCGGTATGCTACAGGGTACCTACAATGGATTTCCACCAACGCAACTGAGAGCTAAAATCAGGTGTAACATTTCCAGATGTACACTTATCTTCTGTGATAAAAATGCCTCCTTCCAAGAGAAATATGCTCATGTTTCTAGCCGTCAGTGTTTTTTCTTCTCCCTGGTCCACTCCCCTGAAACAATATGCCCCATCTGTCGAGATGAAAGTCTGTTCTAACGATCCACTCGCCTCACTGCTGTAGACCTTTTTGGTCTGTATGATTTGGCATGGACTGTATTTTGCTAAAATGCTTAGGCATTACTCAGCCCTCCATGGTTTCCATCATACTATTTAGAAAATTTATAAAATCTTTTGATCAAGCTTGAATGGTTTTAATGATGCTGTAACTGAATCCATCCAGATTGCAACAGAACATTACAATTTCTAACCATCAAATTATGCATAAATGGTGAAAAGATGGACTGCAACTGAGATCTTGATCCTTAAAAATCTCCTCACTCAGAAAGGAAATCAGTGACAATTTCTCATTGTACCTGCAATGCAACAGTCCATCTTGGTTCTACAAAGCAATTAAGTACCTCATTAACTTTAAGCACCTGCTTAATTCCCATGGCTTTGAAACCAGTGGGAGTTAAATGCTTGTTCCTGAATTTGTGCAGGAAAAACATGCTTGTTAAAATTTGCAAAAAAAGAGGATTATGTCTGCTAAACTTGTTGTAGACTGGTTTAATAAACTTTACGGAATTTAACCTTCATCTTTGTTACATGAAGAATCAGACTAGAGCCCAAATGTGTGATGACATTTAGGCCGTATCTTCAAATGATGCACCAGACATGAGGTGATTGTAACAGGCTATTTAGAACTTGAAATTATACTAATCTACTCAACTGACCACTACTACCAAAGGGGGGAAAAAATCTAGGAAAAAAAGGAATAGGAATCTTCTTGATGAAGCTTATACTTTTAGGAGACTGACCATAACATCTTTACCAGACATGATGTTCTTTCTTTTTAGTATGAGTTTTACACTAAGGGTTCCAAGATTTTCACAAAAAAACTGAGGTTTCTGTCAAGAATGTCATGATGGTGGTGGCCAGGTGTTTTACAGCATTTTAAGTACACTCACATATGATATGTCAGCCTCGGAGTATCTGTGTTCTCTCTGAAGAAACAGATGATGAATACAGATATAGGCTACAAAGATGTAACAGAGGCTCTTCCAAAATGTGTCATTTAAATCAAGTGCTGAAACAGTGGACGACAGGCCTGTTGCACACGGGTTGTAAACAACTTCATGGCATTCTCTACCAATGCTAACCAAGGAGAGATGGAGGGAGCAAGGCGCAAGAGACATCACTATGAATTTCTAGCAATGAGACACCTACCTCTTTGGCAGGATGAGGTAGGGGAGAAGTTGTAAGAGCAGCCACGACCTGTGTACTCTTGCCTGCAGAGACAGGAAACAGCACTATGATCTGCTTTGCAGGAA
This sequence comes from Nipponia nippon, assembly GCF_047370975.1. Taxonomy (NCBI): domain Eukaryota; kingdom Metazoa; phylum Chordata; class Aves; order Pelecaniformes; family Threskiornithidae; genus Nipponia; species Nipponia nippon. Next base: position 46,163,308 of record NW_028262391.1, read on the forward strand.
ATGAAACGCACAGTGCTAACTCCCAGGAAAATATTTTCTGATGAGTTGGTAAGGAACAGAATGGTACACTCACTAAACTATCCACAACCACCTTTACATTAACAAATACATCAAAGGTTTTTATTTTACATTGTGAGCTTCATTGTGATGCAGCAAAATATACATATATATATATATATATATATATGAAAGATGTCCTCTGGACTGCTGAACACTTCAAAGTACATATTTGAAAGTTTTCTTCCCTGTTTCCTGAAATAAAAGTATTTTTGATTGTCTTCGTTATCTGAACACGTATTTTTTGCACAACACACTGATCATACTGCTTTTCTCATAGCAGCTATTTACCTTCACAGGTGATTCGAGGATTTCTCAGTAACCCTTTTTGATCTGAACAGTGAGATAAAACCTCAGATCTTAGACATTGCTTCTTTCAGCCAGTGAAATTGGTGGTGGAGCGTGTGATGTATTGTTTGCTTGACTACATGAGTAGTCACATAAGCCACAGTACCTTACCCACAGAGCTAAGCCCTTTTCTACTAGCCAGGACTTCAGCCTTCAAAACATGTTCAAAATCTGGTTCATTGTTAATTTTTACTAGCGTTAGTATGATAGTTTCACTTAAATTAATCAATGGTGGATCAACGAGTCTTACCACCAAAAGTGAGACATTTTCATGTCATGTACAAATTACAATAGTAATTTTTTAACTGTTCTTTGGCTTTCAAAAGGTAAATTAAATTTTCCAGTAAACTTTTCAAGCAGTACATTCTTTTAAAATCTATTGTGAAAACCACTTCTCAAATATGTCTGCATTGCTTTAACAACAAAAGACAGGAAAAAGCTGCTGAGGAGAATCCAAAAGGCTACCGGATTAAAATTCATGAAAGGCAGTTTCTCCCTTCAGTGTCAGAAGTAATTGCATAGACACTGAACATCAGAGCAGTTCCAGAAGTTGCAAACATATTATAAGCAGCAATTCAAATGTGTTGCAATCCTTTGCATCTGCTAATATCTTTCTGCAACCTATCCAGTGATTTTCTAGCCTTAAAATTGTGATTGGAGTGGTCACATGATTTAGGTAACAGTCTAGATAAAAAAAACTTAATTATTTCCAATGTTAGAGATGCTGTAAGAAATATGTCTGATAAAAACAGTGTGGAGTATTGGACCTACCGATGTCATGTGGAAACAGATCAACTGCAAAAAAGTCCTGTAGTGATTCCTAAGTCAAAAGTTGAAGAGTAAAATATATTAAGTGCACACATAATTCACATTTTTCTACCTATCTTCAAAGTTTTAGTGAATTTTAAATTTTGACTGTTTAGTGCAAATAACCTATACTGAGGACATCAGTTTCTATTTAGCCTTTTGGCATAGAAGCTTATTACATTACATCATAGTGTGTTAAAATTCACGGAGAAGCTTCCATGAAGAGCACACTCCACCTTTTCCTTATTTTTAAAAATGTTTTGAAAACAAATCCATCATATTTAGCATTTGTATGTGGTACTCAACTGACAAGCCTAAATGTTACTGAGTGACAGAATTGGTACAAAATATACTGCAGCACTACCTACTGCATCAGTTTTGAAGTCAAGGGGACCATTTCTAGTGTGGGAGGAAACAAGATTTTTTTTTCCTAAGAGAGACAAGCCCATTTCTTTTGCTAGGTTCGCCAACAAGCATAGCAGTACAGGTCAAACACCATGGGTCTATTTTTAATAGAAGGAAAGGACCAAAATGGTACAAATGATCTATATAATCCACACATATGTTTGTACATACACATTTGTGTAAAGTATAAAACACATAAGCCCTGGTTAGATGAAAATATAAATGCAGGGTTTGCAACTTCCCGGTAGAAGCCGTTCCCACTTTTTCTGAAAGGCGGCAACTGACACTGTTTTTACACTGGTATTTCACAGTGGAGGAGAAGGCACCTCTAGCCTACCTATTTGAATAAGGTACTTTTCTCAACTTTAATTAAATTAAATGATCTTTGAGGAATTTACTACAAGGAGAACAAAAGAGAAGGAAAAAGATAAATGAGGAAGTGGAATTTAACAGCATTTTATTGCATGTATCATCATGTCCTTTGCCTTCATAATATCTACCAGTAAAATGCTTTCTAAAAGTGAAAATGAATTATTTTCTTCAAAGTTTATTAATTAATCATATCCTTTTTTATGAGAGACTGATTATTTAATTTCAGTCATCAATGGGAATGTTGAGCTGCTTAATACCAGACTGAAGCCATGTAAGAAAAGAGCATTAATTAGTTTCTTTCCAAAAAGCAGGTGGAAAAGGCAATTTAATGATCTAATATAAGCAGGTATAGGCCCTGATCTCATGTGAAATCTCATTACTGTCTTTCTTTTGCATGACTGTTAGTTAAAATTCTACTATTCTGAAAGTTACTTTGTGGCCTACATGAAATAAGTTGATGGTCTCACTCTACTTCCCAGTGTTCAGGTGCCAACATCACAAGGATACTGTCAGAGCTGTCACTCTTTGACATATATGTTAGCAGGTTTATCAGGTAACAAAGATTTAATGGGCACGGAAACTGAATGCAACTCTTGACCCTATGGGGACTGCTCCCTGAGGCACACACGGGCAACATTACGTGAGAATTTCAATTTGCAATAACACCTAGTAGACTTGTTCTGTGGAGAAACCAGATGATCTTAGTCTCCTTTCTTGTTGTTTTCTCCCTATTTATTACACATGCATTCTGCAAAGTTCTCAGTAAAAAAGCCCCCTTGGTTCACTGGAAAGGTTAAAATGAGAATTAGAAGTGTGTGGGGGTATGGTTGTCTGAGAGAAGAGAGATGTGCTGGCATGCATATGTATGTGTACATAACAAATAAAATAAAAGAGAACTTTGACAGAATGCAGCACAGATTAGATGTCTGAGTGTGCAGAAAAATGCTGAAGTTAAAGGTACAACAGAAAAAATTTGTGTGCTCCAGGGCACAGGGCCATGAGAAGTGTTTCCTCCACCGCCTATCCCTTTTTCAAACGTTACGAAAGAAAGAAAGCCTGGTAGTGACATAGACCCATTATTAACGCATATGATAATATTTTGAAATAATCATGCAAAAGCTTCAGTAAATATATCTGAAGCATTTGAAGAGAAACAGAGTGATGTCCTTGAGTGACACAAAAACCCCACATTATTTTCCTGCATATGTGTCTATAGTGACAAAACTCGCCAATTAGTTATCATGAGAAATGTACAGCACCTTCTCAGGTCACTTAAAAGTGAATGTAGTGACTCTGGTGTACTATAATTAAGGAAGATAACACCATCAAGGGTTGAGATGTTGAAGGCAAAATACTGAGTCTTTTTTCACGTAACTGAGTTTTATAAATCAGAAAATTCAGTTATTATAATAGGACACATTTTAGCTTCTGGTACTTTTCCCTCACAGAATGATCCTGCATTATAGTTTCTGAAAAAATGTTTTAGCAGCTAGAAGCTGAACTATTTTACACATTTCAAACTTAAATAAAGAATATGAAGATCAAAGAAAAGGTAGGAGAAAGTTGTTGCCTGGACAACATAGAAGTAAGCAAAGTCCTGCAATGACTAATTCAGAAATCTCTCCAGACGACATTATCATACCCCATTCATGGAAAGCAGCCATACGGACAGATGTTGATGTTGACTAAGTACATTTATTCTAAAGAGTGACATCCGTCTTCTGCCAAGCATAAGAGATGTGTGACTACATCTGTTCACTCCACTAAGGGAGCATACAGGCATAGGACAGAAGAAAGGGCTGCCATAAAATAAAATGTTAATTAGTGCACAGAGTCCCATTTGAACCATTAGGAAATCTGTATTTCACAAGCCTTTAGGATTAGCCTATCACAGGTCCCCCTGAAGGCGACGAAGACTGTGCACTTGGTGTCCATGAGGGAAAAAACCAGATCAAGGATTAGTACTTAAGTTTGACCATTATCCATGGACCCTTAAATGGCTGATGACAATAAACATCCACTATCTACATACACATATATTTACGCACACATATCCACACACAGAGACACACGTACACATGCTTATTATTATGTCTATCAGCGTACATACACCTTCTGCCTCCAACTCCTTCTCTTTTTATACAACAACTGGAAAACAAAATTCTTATGTTAAACTTTCTACATTAGTTAAATGCAAAGATCAAAGGAATATGAACGTAATCAACTGTGGTCCTGGAATAAGTATATTCTCATGGTACAGTTCATGTGAAACATCAAGCTGATTTCCAGTAGTATCATTAAATAATACGACACTTGTAGAGTTCACTCAGAGGTCTGAGACACACAAAACTAATTTATTAATACATCCCTCATTTTGCAGCTTAGGACTTGACTTTACGTTGTACCATTGCCTTCACTTAGGTTTTAAGGGTCTTCAGGGCACCCTGAACAACTGCCAACTGGAGTACTTTAGTAAAGGAAAATAGCAATTTGCATATTTCACATTTATATGGTTAAATGTGTTCTTGTATGAAAACATCTTCAAATGCTACTTTACTATTATGTGTATATGTATATAATGCACATACATAAATAAGTTTCCTGACTTCCCTGACTAGTTGGGTTAACAATTGTGAGTCCTTTTTAATGTAATTCTGTGTTATGTTCTTTTCGCCGTACTGAATCCTGTTGCCCTGGGTGAAGGTGAAAGGAAATTGTCAAAATCTCAAAGATCTTTAAAAAATAATTTAAAATATTTCATCCCCCCGCAAATGTTGAACTGTATCCTAAAACAAGACAGTAAAACATGTTTATATTGATTGCTAACTTCCTTTCATACTTTCGCTACAGATGTTCTGCTCTTTCACCAGTTTTTGGAATCTATCTGTTTAACACTTCTACTCTTGAAATAATCCAGCTCCCACAGATGCAAGTGTGGCTGATTTTTGACCATATATTTTGACCATCTGAAAAGATATTCCATAAGATCATGCATTTGCCTCGATGTACATACAGTACAAGTAAAACACCTTATTTTAAGTTTTCATGGTGTTTGCTAACCGACAACTTAGAAGTTATAAAGTGAAATGGGTCATTTGTATGTTTTATGGATAGGCAAAAGCACAAATCTGTGTTTTGAAGGCAGAGATTTCCTGGCTAAGATAAAGCATGCAAGAGATTTGCTTTGAGTAACTTAAAGCTGATGGGCTTGGTAGGACTGCCAGCTCATACCGAATGCTATCATCCATAGCTACTGGCAAAAGTGTGCTGTAAGGTACCAGGTATGATCATCCACTGAATTCACAACAGGGACGCTGATAACATGGCTCCAAGACACAATAAATTAGTAATAACCTCTACTATTATATCTCCCAACTAAAAGTAAGAATAACTTCTGCCAGAAGGGGATATGCAGTAAATGTAGCACTGTAAGTTTGTTCTGATAAACTGATGTTTTAATGGCAGTTTCTGTACATTTTGTCTTCATTGCATGAACTCCCAGTTACCTACAAAGTCTTTACTTCAGTATTTCATGGCTTTTATGCGAATATTGATGTTAATAGCTTCATTTCTTTTCTTAGTTTGCTTTGTAGAGTTTTGCTGAGTTGCATTATGCAGTCATTAAAAATGAATAGCCAAAATAAAAATATTTCATATTGGAAACCATACTTAAAAATTAATGGTGTTTTAGCAAAAGACTGTTTCCCGTAATTTCACAAACACAGCAGAAACTTCATAAGGGAATGGTTAATCAGCTGAAGACAGCATTTATCTGTGCCCTTTCTACATTTGGTGCATTTGGTAAAAATCCCTATAGTTGCTTAAGCTATATAGGATTGCACACACAGACCAGACAGTGCAAAGGTGCCTTAAAGCTACCTTGTCCTCTGTGCAGCGTGCTGCCAGCTGGAGGTACAGCACATCATTCCCTTCCACTCACAGTGCTTAATAGAATAGGAAATAACTTTCTACAAATTCTTGCACTTTGGACAAATTACGGTTTCAGTTTTGTCTGTGGATAACAACAGTAACTCCACTAAAAAAGCTATTTGGGATATCCAGCAGATAATAGAAGAATAATGAGTCTTGTTTCAAGAAAACTAAAGGAAAACCCCACAGATCGTACTAACTGGATTTACATGAGGCACAGAGCCATGATAGCCTGATTCCTCACCGTTTCTCTTTTATGGATGGACTGCAAATCCATCAGTCTCGTACAATCAGAGAATCCAGTAGTCACAACCGGACTTCCTCAGTGATAAATTTAGAAAGTATTCAAGGGATTCACTATGTACTTTAACTGGTGTATGTTTAAAAAAAAAAAAAAAAAGTAATGTATTTCTAAGGAGCGCAGGTGCAAACAGTTATTCAACATACTGGAAAATGAAGAGTGAAATAATAATGGGCAGTGACTATCCCACAGTTGATTTTCTATTCTTAATTGCTCACAGGTTTTTGTAAGTAAGTCAGTACAGGAAAGTCTTCATAGTGACAAGGAGAGGAAGGGAAAGAAAAAAGAAACCAAGACAGAGAAATGGCAAAAGCAACTGAAGACGGTAGTGCTGGAGTCAGATTCCACATTTAGAGTGGGAAAGGTTTTACTGTTTGTTCTCTCCTGAATTCCTTGCCATCATCATGACTGCATTTTTTATCTCCTTAAATTATATTGAGCTCAGCAGAGAAAATGGCAGCTGAGATTCTTCTCATGAGTAGGTTTAGATTAGGCAAATTACGCATCCCCTTATTTTTACGAAGGATCAGCTTCAAATTCAATCCACTGCATGATTTTCAGTGAGTTTAACATACAATTATGAAAGTTCAGCTATTCCATTTTGGAAACAGTCCAATTTACATTCCTCATACTTGCATGAAGTTCTACTTTGCAGTCTTAAACATTTCACTGAGGTGGACTTCTTTGCATCTGCAACTCAGAATGCCAGTGATTGATTACTGAAATTCTCTCAAGTACATAGTGAACATCAAACAGAAGTGTGTACCCTGTTGGTATTGATTTAGAACTGATGACCTCATTAGAAAGCCCTAATTCTCAACATTGCTTTGGTTTACAAAATCTTTAATTTATTTTTAAAAAGCTGATTGGCCAACTATTTCAGCCTCATGACTGTCTTCTCATCTTACTAGACAACTGCTTTAGTCTTTGAGCATTTAAAAGGTCATTAATCCAAATGCTAATGCAATCAATACTATATTAAATAAACTATAAAAAGTAAATTAATATTAGGTAACGTGATGCATTGTGCCATAAGGTTTTAAAATGTGCTTATCGTCAGCACATTTAAAATGATAAATTAAAACAGGGAACCTTTCAAAAAATAATCCCAGGAAGCTTTTAAAATTACTTTCTCCACTATTTAAACATTGATTCATGGTGAAAACAGTAAGGAAAATATATATTATTTACTTTTTGTTTGAGCTAGCTTTTATACTGATGCTATTTTTCAAAAAACAATGTATGTATGTAAAATTGAATTTTAAACACAAGTGGAAGTCTTTAAGTTGAATGAATTTGGCCTTAGAAATCGAACACTTATGTCTAATGTGTAGCGGGTGGAGGTTAACTGAAGCTCTAGAAGGTGAAGGAGATCAGACTTGGCACATACCTCTATTTCAGACTGCAAAATCCCACAGATTATATACAAATATGTATTATTTTCTATTCTGAGAATATAAACCTCCCTCCAGCTACCTTATCTAAGATGGCCTAGTTAGCCTTCATACTCATCGCTCTCATAGTTTTTCCATGCTCTTAAATAGTAAGTGGTTTTGTTGTTTCTGTATTTGTAAACAATCCTGTTCAGTAGGTCCCAATTCTGAGCAGCCAATATGCACTACTGTAATAATTTAATTCTCATAGAGATGGTGGCATAAAACCAGCATTTACTGGAAGTTTTAGAAAGAGTATCCACGTTTTGAAATGTATTTATTTAACAGGCTTTCAAATAAAAAAGCTAGTTGAGAAATCAATGTATATCCACCCTCCAGCATCTATCCATCTTGCATCCTGTGGATTTGAAATCTAAGGCATGAGAAAAAGTTTATTCATTTTTTAAAATCTTGGATAATGAAAACTGAGCTCTTGAAGCTACACTGTTAAAAGCTTTTTCCCTTTTATCATCACTGGAAAATCCTGCATATCTTCAGTGCTTGCGTTTGCGGTCTCTGCGCTATTTACCTTCCTTCTCAGATTATCTTTCTGTATCCAGGTCCTTGTCTAAATAGCTCCTTTCCGCACCTTTGTCTTGAATGTTAAAACAATTGATGTGAACTTTTGGGATATCATGATTCCTTTAAAATGCCTCCAGTAGCTGATACTGATCATTTTCAGTCTTTCTAATGAACAGTTGCTAAAAAAATGCCTTTTTGGCAACGATACTTATCTTATTATCACTGGCATTCATTTCTCATTCACTGGCTCTACCAGCTTTTTAGGCTTTTTGCGCTCACCTTCCAGGCCCATCATCAGCCTGGCTTTCTCCTGTTCTGCCGTCTGCTAACAAATCTGTCAACCTAAACTGCCAGCTGAAGTGTTCAGCCAAGGAAGCTCTTGGGAGGAAAAAAAAAAAAAAAATAACCAAAAGGGTCACAATTTGTAACCACAAAAAAAAAAAAATCAGAATTTGTATCCACAAAATGAAGACTTGCACTTTTGCTCCTGTAAAAATGAATGGAGTGTGCAGACTTCATTATTTGGCTCTTCAACTACCAACTTCACACCAAATGGCTACAGCTGCACCAAAATACAGCTGTGAGCATATTATTTGGGAAAACTTATTAAGGAAAGAATATTGTGTCTAATAAAGGTGAAAGTGCCCTGTAGAAAACAATGTTGCACAGATTATTGCTATGTAATGATGACAATCTTAAAAAAACACAGCTAGCAACACAACAGGAGTGACCTCGGTTCAGCCAAAAGAAAGAACAAAACACAGATGGATGAGAAAATCACTGGTTAGAGAAAAATAGTATTTGTTTACAGAATCTGCACCTTATCTACTGTTTTAATTTGCTTGTAGTTGATCTTTCCCTTGCAGTCATTAGAAAAACACTTTTTTAACAGGCCAAAAGCATGGAAAAGAAGGGCTGTGGAATGAGTGGAAAGCCTAGGTCAAGGTTGGTTTCAGTTTATAAGCTAATGGAAACAGCCTAACATAAGCTGTCCTAGTGTTAAGGCAGTTTGGCTGAAGAAAGAATATTTTAATGGATCAAAGCTATACTGCAGTGGATTAGCCTCTGACCAGCTGGCAGCTGATAGGAAGACTGTGACCGGTATCAGTGCAGGTGAATATTTATGGCTTAGCGATGATTGCTTGTTCAACCTCATTATGTACTGGCTGTTTTGTTTTGTCGAGTATAAAGGTCTAGGAACTTTCTTAATTTAGAAAAGTATGAAAGCAAAAGGAATAACTGAACAGTCCTATGTTCTTTCCACTAGGATTGAGAAGTGATTCACTGTAAGTACCTCATATAGTAACAAGACTCCAAGAAAAGCAAGACTACTGCTCGTAGCGAGCCTCCAGGAGCAGTACTGCAGAGGCTCAGTAGACAGAGCTCACAGCATGAAGTGATGAAATGGTTCCTGCTGCTCAGAGGCAATATACCCACAGCAGTAACTCTTTATGTGGTATAACTCAGCTTGGTAGTTTTTTAACTGAACTGATAAATGATGATAAACAGGGGACTTTAAAAACAATTTTCCTTGATGGAAAAAAATCAATAAAAAGCCAATCATACTTGGGTATGAAAACATTTTCTTTCACTTCATTTTACTTTTTTTCATTGAATTTTTATGTTCCCAAGTGTCTTGTTTCAAGTATCTTGGATATTTTGCAACACTATCCACAAGGGGTGACATAACGAGTACAAGGAGAGTGTAACTAAGTGATGTGTAACAAAGTAGTGCTCATTTGAAGGGTGCATCATAAAAAGAAATTTTTAGAAGAATATTGCGCAGAGCACAAGATTTGAAATGCCAGTGCAGAGAAGAGTGGTAGCGGTGAGAATATTAAGAGATTACAAGGTGTAAGTATCTCAATTTTGAAGAGGTTAATTTCAGAGCGCTCAGGTATTGCTAGTCACACCAAGCTGAGCACTGGGGTAAACAGCAAATGCAAATCACCATGGAAACATCCTTAGGTCACCAAGAAGCAAACGCTGGGGCTGAGCTACCACATGATTCAAAGGCTGCTCAAAGTTATAAAGGGATGAGATTTGATTCACTTCAGAAACAAAATATTCAATTTGCTTTTGTGGTGGGTTGACCCTGCCTGGATGCCAGGTGCCCACCAAAGCCACTCTATCACTCCCCCTCCTCAGCTGGACAGGGGAGAGAAAATATAAGAAAAGGCTCATGGGTCGAGATAAGGACAGGGAGAGATCATTCACCAATTACCATCACGGGCAAAACAGACTCAACTTGGGGAAATTAGTTTAATTTATTACAAGTCAAATCAGAGAAGGATAGTGAGAAATAAAAACTAAACCTTAAAAACACCCTCTCTTCTTCCCGGGCTTAACTTTACTCCCAATTTTCTCTGCCTCCAGCGGCGCAGCGGACAGGGAATGGGGGTTGTGGCCAGTTCATCACACATTGTCTCTGCCGCTCCTTCCTCCTCAGGGGGAGGACTCCTTACACTCTTCCCCTGCTTCAGCATGGGGTCCCTCCCACGGCAGACAGTCCACCACAAACTTCTCCAATGTGAGTCCTTCCCACGGGCTGCAGTTCTTCACAAACTGCTCCAGCCTGGGTCCCTTCCATGGGGTGCAGTCCTTCAGGAACTGACTAGTCCAGTGCCTGGAGCACCTCCTCCCCCTCCTTCTTCACTCACCTTGGTGTCTGCAGGGTTGTTTCTCTCACATATTCTCACTCCTCTCTCCAGTTGCAATAGCCCAGGGTTTTTTTTCCCCCTCTTCTTAACTATGTTATCCCAGAGGCGTTACTGCCATTGCTGATGGGCTCAGCCTTGGCCAGCGGCGGGTCCGTCTTGGAGCCGGCTGGCATTGGCTCTGTCGGACATAGGGGAAGCTTCTGGCAGCTTCTCACAGAAGCCACCCCTGTAGCCCCCCCGCTACCAAATCCTTGCCACACAAACCCCGTACAGCTTTCCTAAGTAAGTACCATCTTGCATCATACTTTTATCCAGAGTAACAACAAATTACTATGAAAATTCTTTCTGAATTTTTTTTCATTATTTAAAAGAATATTTGCTACACAGTTGTGCATCTTCCCTAATTTCTGGAAGTCTGGAATGGTGTAGACTTCAAATAGTTAATGTATTTGCAGCATTTTTTCAGTGGAGTCACTCAAAATGGAGGAAGCATGCTTGTAAAATCAAGTGCCGATGCAGGGCAGTATTTCAATTATGCAGGTATTGCTGGACAGTGTTCTCAGAGAATACAAGTTTCTCTGGGACAACAGTGCATCTATTTGCAGTGACTCAGAAGTATGTTTGCTAACAATTGTCGAGACTGTTATGCACAAGTGCATCCTCACTTGTTGCAAGCTCCATGTGCTTCTTACTTCTGGCATAAATCACCTACATGCTAAAAATTAAGATTACTCTGCTTTGAATGAAATTATTCTTCTTTTTCTGCCTACATTAAAACAACCACAGATCAGAGCAAAAAGAACACCTAAGAATGAAACCAATTGCTCCCTAGGGTTAAGCAAACATTCCAAACATCTATCATTACTGTCACCTTTCATGGAACACCAAGGGGTAACAGACATCATGTGTAACTTCTGCTTATTGAGGACAAAGTTTGAATCTACAAGAGATAAAAATGTCCCAGCCAACCTGGTTTTATTTCTGATTCTCTTCTATCACAGGCAAAATTTTAGAAATACTGCGGCATCACAAAAAAGATTAATTTTAACTTTTAATATTAGTTGTAAACATTACTTTTTAATACATTGTTGTAAATTTACTAAATCCTGTTAATTCCAAGTATAACTTATTAATACTACGACTTGTATATAAAAAGAGAGCAATGAAACAGGGTAACTAGAATTGGAGAAAGAATAACAGATACCAGAGTACAGTGATATGGGCATTGCCTGATACTAGATTTTAAGGATGTCTGGTAATATTGGTTTTCAAGTCAGCTTAATAAAGACATTTTTCTTATTATTTTTTCAATTTTATTGTATTATGATTATAGGGAAAACATTATTTTAATGAAACAGAAAGAACCTAGGATTCCTTCTTGCTCTCCTTTGGGTGTCGTACGTTGTCAGAATAATGTATCTTAGTACTTAGCTGATGTCAGGAATACGGGGTTCTCTCTGATTACAGCAGCACCACAAATGTATGAGGGTGTATTTGCATCCTTCGCATCTTCTACTATGCACAAATACAACAGCTAGAAAGAACATCGCTCTAAGTGATTTTTAACCCCATTCATCAAATGCCAGTTTAACATCAAAGTTTCACACTATGTTAGTATCCTAACTGACAAATTTAGGAGACAGCCTTTACTGTGAGTTTTTCTTAAAAGCGATGCAAGGAAGGATTAACTTTGTCATTCTTCAGAAGAAAGAGAATATGATTTCTAATATGCTCTTGGTGAGACGAAGAGGAAAGCAAGCATACCACACATTACAATGACTTGAATGACTTGACAGCTGTTAGCTAAACAATACAACATTAATTTTCAACGTTTTTGCACATGGCTGGGTGAGAGATCCCTTAATCCCAGTTCCTCTTCTACTTCTGCCTCATTGTTGCTGTCTCCTTTTGTATCACTTATAATAATCAGTTTCTGCTGCGTACTCCCTTTCACCTTATTATTGTTGCAAAACTAAGGTACTAGGTTAATTCAGACTTGCTTCCCTGGGGTACATTAAGATGGATTTAAGTACTTTATTGAGACAGTCTGACTTCAAAAGCTGCTTTATCAGTTACTACCAGAGAGAGAGAGAGACCCATCCATGACAGCAGTAAACTAACCATAAATTCTCATATTCTATATGCTGAGTGACTTTCAAAAGGAGAACTATTGATTTTGTCATTTATGAATGGATTTAGTCAAATTAGTCTTTTCATTGCGCACAATAAGACAGCATTGTGATTAGGAATTAGAGGATAAAACTCTGTGGAACAAATGGAACTGCCATTTTTAGGATCCTCAGCACAAATTCAATAAGCTTTAGTTATGCTACCCTGATCATTTTGTTCATGACCACCTACTCTCCATATTTTGATTATCTTCAAAGGAAAGGAAAAGTGGCCTCTGCCTTCCAGAGGCACTTTGCTCTCCAGAAGACTTAACCTTTCAACAAGCTCTCACATCTTTATCTTTGAAAGAGCTAATAACTTGTTTGCCAAAATGGCACGAGTATTTACAGACATACTTGAAATCAGACAAAGATTACACTGTGAAATAAACAGAGAGACTGTCAACAATAAATTAAGTTTGTGCTGAAAACATAAAATGTTTAGAGTGTAGCAGACATCACTACGCATTATGCTACTCAAGCCTTTGAACTTTTCCAAACACAATAAGCACTGATAGGCCCTGGATACCTTTTCCTGAAGAGCCACTCCAGATGGTTATTTCAGTAGCTGGGCTGTATTGCTGGAAACAACAAAGCTAACACTTGTGTCCTGATTTTCATCCCCTTTGTGTGGTGTCTGGCATGAATATACCAGCTCACAGCTACATAGAGAATACACCGTCAACTGAAAAGCCACTGGGGAGGAGGAGTTGTGTGCCCATATTGTGTAGCATGTGTATTTAGGCGTTTGTGCATCCAAATGCCTGCACAAATGGGTACGCATAGAAATCTTAAGATGAAAAAATGAAATATGTTAACCATCTCAGCATTTGGTACTTCTTAATTATTTAATTGAAAGGTTTCTGCATCTAAACTTGACTTTGCAATTTAGGAGTACAGAAAAGCCTAGATTTTTAGTTTCCTTCACGATTGCAACGTTATTTTCTAACTATTCCTGTGTCCGATTTTATTTTATATTTTACATGCTACAACAGAAATTACAAGGCACATGCTACATCTGCATGCTGAAGAGGGCTCCTATGCATTCACATATTTGCTTGGAAATATGGACTGGTTACGTTTTGAAAACCTTGATACTATTTCCGAATTTATCATAGAACTACAAGATCAATGGCTTAGACCTGCTGTGCTATGTCCAGAGATGCCAGAAACAAAGTGAAAACAAGTTAATTTCTAAATATAAAGTATTTCAGTCTCTGATCCCCTTCAGTTTCAGAAGGAAATTGTGAATATCTTACACAGCTGATGCATGCCTGTGAAGCAAGTCCAGTACTTCTGGCTGGCTTCTATATGAAGAGTTATGCCAGTAATTCCAAGAAGCTGAAACAGCCATAGCAGCTATACCTTATGCAGTGTATAATGAATCCACTGTGTCCCAAAAGCATCAGTCAGTGCAGGTAGGAAGCGGCTGTACAGTATGCACACAAAGTCACATACTTCTCAAAAGCTTTGGGCTTACTGCATGTGTAATGTACAACACATCATTCAGAGCAGGAAAATATCATCAGCGCCTTGTAGATACACTGCAGTTTTTAAAAATATAGTTAAAAGAATCTTTTTAGAAAACTCCAACACAAACCAAAACAAAGCCCAGATGTTAATCACATAATGACTTTTGGGTTTTTTTTTTCATTTTACAGCCAAGTGTTAGGCGCAGATATTGTCCTCATTCCAGAGATGGCAAAGGGGAAACTGAAGTTTGTGCCAACACATTCAGGCTTAACCACTGACTGTTAATGGGAATTAATTTATGGGAAGATAGAGATGAAAAACTTGACAGCTTGGCTAGCTGTGGCGGCTGGGTTCTTAGACCCTCCACAACACAAAGACCATTTACTCAGGTTCCTGACTTCAGTTACTAAGTTTTAGTGCTCGTTACATGACTTGTGCAAGCTTATACAGCTTATACATGGCAGAGCCAGGTATAAAAACCAGAAAGGTCCCTTGGCTCAGGCTTTTTAAAGCCAATAACCACTATATCCTAAATACATTGCAACCTTGTCCTACAATTCAATGAGTACAACAAGCCTGATTAGGAGAATACACATTGGATATTTCATGGCTAATTAAGCAATATGTTGACTATAAAATTTATGATCTGCTAAACACAGCAGATTATTTAATATTAATATCTTTATATTCCTCAGATGAACCATGTTAAAATGAACAAAGTATAGCCATTCCTACCAAAAGATAATGTGATTAAGTTACTCAAATATCTCAAATAAATGGATAGGGATGCGAAATGGAAAAAAAATGGATATGGAGGCAGGAACCTGTCTGAAGTCACTATGAGTTTTACCATTAATGATTACAGGAATGGAGTAAGGCCCACTATCTCAACTTAGTCTGAAGATGAATGATCTTTTGTAAGACTTGAACAGATAACTTCCTTGGAGACAATACCAAACATAATATTAGACTAAAAAAAGAAAAACAAAAAATAGAAAAACCGCTGATGCACAGCCATGCTTATGCAAAACAGGAATATAGTACAGACTTAATTATAATGATATCCTTGGGCACTGAGTCTGAAGCAGATGCAAAAAGTTAAACAGATTGATGTGCTTCACTGAATAAGAATAAAAGGGAAAAGAGTAGCTAAGGTGTCAAGCAAAGGCAAGAAAACCTCAGCGATTTGAGATTTAAGTATAGCATAATACAAATATTTATTGGGCTCAGTGCTATTTTCAGTGTATTAATCGTGTAACATAAGCAGAAGAAAATCCATCCTGACTTTGTCTTCTGTCTTTTAACATCACACACCGTTACTTAGAACAGGTGCTTTAAAATAGGGCATTAATGACTTTTAAGACATAAAGTAATTACACAAAATAATAACAACCACCACTATATTGAAGTTTGTGTAATTTAAGCAAGAATATATAAAGATATGACTTTAGCTGGTTCATGAGAACAATACTTAATTGTAACATTTACATGGAAAGAGAGCAACTGCTTCAGTTGCTACTGCAGCTTTCTTTTATGCCATGTTAATTATATCATGTTATCTGAGTAAGAAGGATGTGTATAATGTCCTTGAGCCCTACTGCAAGTTAGGACATACTAGGAGTATACATTTGAGAGCATTTTCAGGAAGATATTTTGTCAGTTTCCTACCAGAAATTGTTACTGGAAGACACCGCTTCTTTTGTTGCTGAAAAAAAGTAGCTTTTTAGCTACATAACACAAATCTCTTTGACAGTCTAGGACTTATTGTGCAAATGCTTAAGCCAAGGGGATTTTAATCATCAACTTTAATGTGTTTAAGAGCTGAGCCCTAAATAATCCTGCCATTACTATGGCTGGTAAACTGTGTAAGCCCAACTGTTGTGTTATTCAAAAACGACCCTGCAAAAAAATAAATCATATAATCTCTAGCATCATCATTTGGAATATTGAAGGCATTTGTGTAACAGGTTTGTTTATGCAGCAGTAATTTTGCTCTCCGTTTTCCCTTGCTATTAACTAATAATGCAAAGCAAAATGTTCTCGCAGAGAAAAAGAGCCGGCTGTAAACAAATGTTACCCCCTTGGAGGATTATGTTTTCCCTTATGAAAAGCAATGCGTTGGATAATGTTATATATTTATAATAAAAGATACCCCAAAATATCACTGCATACGACTTCATTTAGAAGGAAGAGAAGATGTAGATATTCTCATAAATGTGCATACGTGTGTGATAAAAAAAGGGACCCTGAAAACTGATGATTTGATGAACTTGAAAATCCATGAAGAGTTATGCAACCAAATGACAGATTTGAGGTATAGAATATTATCCATATTATTATTTTAACACTGGAGTCTAAATTCTGGTTTCTTTATATTGCTAACTTAGTCTTTGTAAGATTCTATTTACAGCCTGACACATCTGAAAACTGATACAGTGAAAATGAAATCTTTTCTTCAACTTTTATGGTAATTTCCACATTTTTCTTATGTGCTGTCCTTCCCAAAATAATTCACTCACTGACAAAAAGCTATTTGAATAATCTTTATATATACAAGTTTCTGCAGAATGGAAACGAAAGAATAAAGAAGCGAGCTGAATACCTAAGTACAGTCTGAAACATTAGGATGCATGAAGATCATGTTACTCACTGCACAAGTTTTCTCCGTTAGAAAGAACTCCTCATCAGGGAAAATCGATCCTGAGCCTGGAATGCTATACATTGAGTACAAGACATTTATCATCAGAGGTGTGTGAACATATTTGGCATTACTCTTGTTACAACCAAAGGAAACAAAAGCAATTATTGCATCTTAATTAAGGGTAAACACTGGTAGGCATATGTTATCTACAAGAATAGCTATGTGTATGAATATGACTAGATCTAATCTAAAATGAGTGCTGAGATTAGCCAAAATCCTCCAGACATTATCTTTGTGTAGGACTGTTTTTATAATCTTGTTCTAAGGCTAAGATCAATGAAACCTTAAAGAAGGATTTAGTGATGCTGATAGGATTTTCTCTTTTTGATAGATTGTTAGGTGAAAAAAACCATATTAATGAGAATACATTAAAAAGTTTCTTGATGGTGCACTCATACTACATGTAATACCCGTACTGTAGAAATGAGTTGTAAAACAATCCTTTATTATTGTATGATGCACTTTTTCATATTGGTAATGCTACTTCAGATGCTCATGAAACATGAATCTTTCTGAGTATAAGATACCAAATTTAAATAGCAAAGAAAGGAGATTTGGGCAAAGATTAAAGCTAATGAATATACCGAAATCTGTCTCAGCTGGATCAATCTTACCTAAAGATAATATCTTGCTTCATATGCTTTCAAACATCCCAGTGCATTAGTGACACTTCTATCTCTTGATGGGGTATTTTCTTTAGCAGCAAATGGGTTATATACAATTATTGTCCACCTACTATAAGCCTCTGCTGAAATACACTCAATGCAGTTACGTGCGAGAATAAAGGTTCTTGGCATTTTTCAAGGTCTTCCAATCCCAGATAATCCAGGAATAAAAGAGAATGTGCAGATAATCTAACAGTCACTGAAAAAGGAGAACTGTTGAAATAAAATAAAATCCTAAACTCCCTCTTTTTCCTGGAATATGTAAAAAACCTATTTAACAGCAGTACTTTTACATGACAGTCATGTCTGAACTACCATGAACGGGTTTTATTCCTAATTTCAGTAATACCAAATAATTATTATACATTAATACTACAGATAATTACTGCTGTCAAAACAAACTGTCCACTTGCATTTAGAACTAGATGCATTTCTTTTCCTAGATAGCAACTACAGTGAGACAGGAATTGCTTTCTAGGAATTGCTGTATGATGTTCAAATGCAGAGGAGAAGGAGGACTGGTTCTGCAGAGGAGAAGGAGGACTGCTTCAACTAGACAGACATACAGCAATAGCTGAATTGTAAAAAAGAGACAAAGATGTGGATGGGAATAACAGATAAATAGAGCAGGTAAGAAAGGAACAAAGATCAGGCAGAGGAGGATGAGGGGGGAGGCTGGAGAAAGCTGAAAGCAGGTTAAGAGGCCCATTTAGCTGAGTACAGTAGGCTGTGGTTCATTAAAAAAAAGATCTAGAAAAGGGGCAAGGTGGGGGATTTGAAATATGTCAGGACTAGAAAGTAGTTTAAGGACAGTGAACACAGTGGAAGTGGTAAAAAATATGCAGGAACTAGGTGTTATAGAAAACTTCTATGCAGCATATGCACATTTAGCAGTGATTTTACTGGGAGGCAGCGTTTTACAGTGAAACCACCATCTCTTGCCTTTCAAGACAAGCACTTCAGCCCTAGGGTTGCAGGCACCGTCCCAGAATTCCTGTGTCGGGACAAAAGTCAGCTACCTAAAGGAAACCATCGTGGGTACCTCATGCAATAACTAAAAAGCTGGTTATTTCCAGTGAACAAATTTCCCAGTTCAGCAACTCTATTGCAGTAGTGCCACCAGACAAAGGAGAAGGAAAACTCAGTAGTTTGCAAGATAATGTGATACTCAGATTGGACACTTCTGAATTTTACTGTGAATGCAGAACAGTAGCGAACTGAAAACTACATAGATACAAACTGAAGTAAGAGATGCTGCACACAGGAAGATAATTAAGCGCTAATTAGTACAAATTGGCTGAAAGTAATTTGCTAGGTTTTTATTAAGAGATAGGGATAATTCCACAAGTCAGAAAGCTTGCTTTCCTTTTTTTTTTATCCCCATCCCAGGCATTTACCTCTCACCAACCATGGTGGGCATTTTAAAAATCCCACAGAAGATTTGAGCCATATCCTCTGTTCAGCTGAACTGTAATGTTTTACATCTGAGGCATCTCAGAGGGTGATTCAAGTGAAGAAATATTACTAGAAACAGATTTGAAGGGAAAATATATTTTAGTGTCCCACAGAGCACTGAGATTTCAAAATCCTCCCATTCTGCACTGAAACAGTAATCTTAGAAAACCAAGAGAAGGAAACCATTAAAAAGGAACAAAACCAGGAAACCTAATGAAAACTGTCCACTTGTAGCCTGCTTATCACAGCACTGCTCTGGAATGTGAAAGAGACAGGTTCAAATCCCTGCTCTGATTTTCACACAGCAATTCAAATCCGGAAAATGCTTTCCCAATCCAAAAAAAGCTTCTTTCAAATCTTGTGTGTTCCAGCAAAGCTCTGGTTTTGACAAGCCGATATTTTCTAATGAAAAACCATTTGTCAAAGATTTCTGATATAGAATATCTCTGCATACATGATATATTCAGAAAAACAGTCACTCGCAGACAATATATAGTATTACAGTAATGGCTAACACTTCCTATCTCCTAAAAAAATAGCTTTCAGTAGTTTTAAAAGAGAGGGTCTTAACTGTATAAAAAGATTATCAAATTTCCTGCTTGTTACAGAAGGGCTGGGCTCACCAATTCATAAAGAGACAATGTGGGTATACCAGCAGTCACCTCAAAATGTGCAAAACATTTTAGAGAGTTGATTGTAAAATGTTGAAGTATATTAATGTCATGGAAGAATTGGCTTGCATGTTTGGCTAGAAATTTAGATCTAAGAAAAACAGTGGGTAACTTAAAACTGGTCATTTGTGAGCATTCAGTTAATTATTTTTTTTAATTGTATCTTTCACACGTGCCCATTCTCTTTCAAAGAAAATAC
Organism: Nipponia nippon; assembly: GCF_047370975.1. Taxonomy (NCBI): domain Eukaryota; kingdom Metazoa; phylum Chordata; class Aves; order Pelecaniformes; family Threskiornithidae; genus Nipponia; species Nipponia nippon. The sequence goes on from NW_028262391.1 coordinate 46,183,475, forward strand.
AGATAGTGTTGATGCCACACTTACATTTCAACACAGGAGCTAATCCAGATGAGAACCTGACTGGGGTTTAATTGAAGGAGTAAGATGGCTCAGGCAGAATTGAGTAATATTTTAGCGGTCCTTTTAAGGTAAATGGTATGTTTGTATATTTCTCAGAGTGTGTAATATCTCCCTGAGAGACTGGAATTGGTATGAAGAAACAACTTCCTGCCTCCCCCTGGTAAATAATGTATTTAAATAGGAGTTCTACAAATGTGTATTATGTGCAGACTGTCTCTGACGGAACTGTTCTAGTCTGATAGCTAAATATCTATTTATAAATGCTTTAAAATCCATATTATAGACGACCAAAGTGTAATGGTTCTTCCTGGAATGGTTCCAGGCTCTTGTGCAAATACATATTTAAGATGTATACCTTTTCTATTAAACAGGCATACACATAAAAAAACCACCCTTTGGGAAAAGACAAGTAACATGCCCTGGACCCCGTCTGAAATGCACTAGTGTCTTTGCCCAAAATTATTACTTTCCATTCACTTTGATTTCATAGAATCATAGAATCATTAAGGTTGGAAAAGACCCTTAAGATCATGGAGTCCAACTGTTAACCAATCACTACCAAGTCCACCACTAAACCATGTCCTCAAGCACCACGTCTGCCCTTTTTTTTAAACACCTCCAGGGATGAGGACTCAACCACTTCCCTGGGCAGCCTCTTCCAATGCCTGACTACCCTTTCGGTGAAGAAGTTTTTCCTAATATCCAACCTAAACTTCCCCTGGCACAACTTGAGCCCATTTCCTCTCATCCTATCACGTGTTACTTGGCAGAAGAGACCAACCCCCATATGGCTACAGCCTCCTTGCAGGTAGCTGTAGAGAGCAATAAGGTCTCCCCTCAGCCTCCTCTTCTCTAGACTAAACAACCCCAGCTCCCTCAGCTGCTCCTCATAAGACTTGTGCTCCAGACCCTTCACCAGCTTCGTTGCCCTTCTCTGGACACGCGCCAGCACCTCGATGCCCTTCTGGTAGTGAGGGGCCCAAAACTGAACACAGTACTCGAGGTGCGGCCTCACCAGTGCCGAGTACAGGGGCACTATCACCTCCCTGGTTGAAAGCACTTAACATCTTGTAGCGAATACTCAGCACCTGTCAGAATAGAAGGATAGAAAAAGACTATAAGGAGTCAAAAAGACAGGTTGCATAAAACACTTAATTAAGGAGGGGAACCTGAACTTACGTGCAGCTCTATTAGTAGATGAAAAGGTTATACATGGTTTTTTGTACTGTAATAAAAGGGGCACTCAGGGTGGGGGCTATTAAATGTACACAATCCCCCCCAGAAGTAACCTAATACCCGTTTCCAGTTGGCTTTGCCATTACAGACATGAAACCATGAGGGTAAATGATACATTCTAACATATCCCTGTACTTTTAGTAAGCAGTGGAAGGTCTGATCCTTCATATTTACACAATTGCATACGCATGATACATACTAATTCTTCCTGGTTTTAAAATGGGAAATATGTACAGCACACTGGACTAGGATCTGGCAGACTACTTTTCCATCCAGAACAACTTAAGTTGTCTCACTCGTAAATCCCATGGAAAATGGAGTTTATATTGCTAAATCCTTTTTAACCTCAGTTATAGGAGCACACGAGACACCTCTGAAATATTATTTTATGCTAATTTTATGATCCAAAGCCAGTCTTTGAGGTGTATGTTTGCTTTTTACTGGCTGTCCTTCAGATGAGAATAATTCTAAATTCACCAGTCATGATTATTGCCTGTTCTGTGTAGTTCCAGAGTGCCACCATGGCTGAATGTAAGCAAAAGTTATTGTATATACACCTTCTCTCCTGATCTGCTGCTCTTGCTGTTTAGGCTGAGACTCAGAGAAAGAATGTTAGTTCACATACTCTGAACATGTGCAAATCAACCGTTTGTGTTCAAAAGATCCAAGAAAGTACCTTCTTTACTATTTTCTAAGGAACAAATGGGGCTTTAATACTTGTATTGATACAAAACTTATTACAGGTTTAATTATAAAAAAAAATAAACCTGAGTTCCATTGAGCTTCCTTTAGTAATACGAAAACCAAAAAGACCCAAACCCAAAGAGCTGCCACATCTGCCTAGCCATGAACTTCAGGAGAATGGAATAAAATATCTATTGACACTTTTGGCCTTGTTTAAGGAGAAGTTTCCTTCTTAGCTCCAGTCCCAATTTAATCTGACTGGACTAAACTCTCAAGGCAGCATGAACCCTACTTCAAAAGATGCCTTGAAGAAGGAATTCTGAATTAAAGGGGCACAAGTCCTATTTACGTATCCTGGACTAGAGATCTAATAGTACTTAAGTGTGGCTTTAGTCTCTACTTATTCTCTAAACAGACCCATTTGATATTCTTCCAATTCTTACTCAGTCAAAAGCTGAGAGGTGGTTAGTAGCTGCTACTCTCAATGGTTTTCGACAGGATTTTCAAGTAATCTTGATTCTATTAAAGGGCAATGCCCTGTTTACTTTAATGGGCCAGACTTTGGTCTGATGCACATAAAATACCTGGGTAAAGATTAGAAAATTAGGTCATCTGCTTTCAAACCTTTTGAGGGTAGGGAAAGAGGGGTACTCCTCAGTGCCACTAAATCTACATACAGATAATTGCACTTAAGACAGCTGTGCTCTATGGGGAATTTTTCAAGCTGTAAATAGACTCAAATGTTTGCCTTTGTGTTTGAGTGAAGTGGTTGGTCCTGAAAGCAATTTGACACATTTTATTCAGAGTTATCAGCTGCTGCTAACATAAACAGTTTTGAAAATCTCAACTAAAATACATCTGTGATCATTTGGGCTGGATGAAACAGAACGATATGTGGCTATTTGGGAAAACAATGAGCAATGAGCATTCACTGGGGTTCAGAATTTAATATTATTCAGATGAATCAGCGAAAACATTGGGTGTACTGCTATTTCAGACACATTCTTCTTTTCATCCCTATTAGCAAAGTGCAGTTCTTTTTCCACATTGTACGAAGCCTGCTGTTTTCTCTTTTTGTGTGTGTGTGTATTGTGCATTTTATAGTTTTACAGTTCGTATAACAGGTCAAATCCTGAGAGACGATGAGTGATTGCTATGCATACTGGCTTATAACAGGCGTTCCAGAAAACCTGCCTCCATTTAAGATTCAGTTGTCTTTACATATTGTTTACATCAACCTCATTGCCAGTTTTTTGAAACAAGGGGAAAGCAATTGCCTTAAATAACAGATTATTTCCCACTGTGTACATAAGTTGGAAAGCATTCTGCTTCCTTTATATTGCAAAAGAATTTGTCTACCGTCAGTTAGTATCTTTTTACCTACTAAGTCTCGTACATCCAGCACAGAAAACAGACTTGAGGAAGCTGGTTCTTTTTCAGACAGGGATGAAAACCCAGGACTTTTGTTCTAAAAAAATATTGAGTGATAAAGAAGATAGAGCCAAAAGGCAGGACTCGCACTTATTCCTGGATTTGGAATAAGTACGAGTTTCTAGAATTGCCTGTAAGGTATTCATGAAACTTGGGATTCAGAAAGCATAAAATGCCAAACTCCAACTTCCTTGACATTTCATATCCTTCAATCAGTTTAGATGTTTGAATCTATGTAAGCTGACTCTGCAGTCTATGCTTTTATTCTGATTGATTTGATGTAACTAATGATGTAAATTGTTGGACAGAGCAGCAAGCAAACTACGTGAAAAGAGTGGACCCTACAAGGGTGTGCATTAGCAACTTTTTTTGGAGAGTCAGCTTTCCTGATGAAACAGGCTTATTCCTCAGTATTTTTCCATTCTTGTTTATACCGTACGAAGTACTGAGCGAGAGCATTCTGTCTAGTTCATATTTTGCCCAGATATTCTCTATTATTTGCAGATAGGCTGTCTTTGAGGGTTTAGCATGGATAATTTCATACCCGTGCATGCCAAGCTGTTATCCGCCTAGAATCTCAGCATTATTTGCATGGTATCTCTATATTCTTCAGCTGTCATTAAAGTATTTTGCATGACACCTGCTCTTAGAGATATATTATTACGTGGTCTTTTCTTGATTCATATTATATTTATCCTTAGAAGTTGTGGTTTTGCCAACAGGCTTCCTGAGGCCTTGATCCTGCCTTGGTAAAGGAACTGACTCTATTAGTGAAAACTGTGCAATGGTGCATGCTGAAAAGAACGATAGTTATAAATAATGCTACTAGCTATTCTTGAGATTTGCCATAGTTTTTTTAAGAGATAGGATAATAGTCTCCAAGAATGGCAGAAGTGTTAGCAACCGTCTCAGATTTTACTGCCATGAATTAAATTGAGTATTAAATTCAATGACAGCAACATTTTGATAAATACGTGTTTTCAGCTTAATAGCATGGAAAATTCAGCATTAGATTCTTGAACTGGATGAGAAATACAGTTACTACTACAGTATCAGCACTGTGAGATGGTGAAAAAGGGTTTCAGGGGAAATTTCCATTTTTCACAAATTTCATACAATGCAAAGGAAAAACATCACTTTTTGTTAGCAAAGTTGTACAAATTTGTGTTACAAGCATTAAAAATATGTTTTAAGTTCAAGCTTTAACTGCTGTCATAAAAATTATGCTGAAATCAGCTATGGCACATGCTTCTGTAAGGCCTCCTTACTCGATGGATGAATTAGATTATTTTGCAATTAGTCAGCTTAGCAAACTGTTTACTGACCTTTCGTCATTCAGTAACTCCTTTGTTAGGTGCTTGTGGTCAGTTATTTTTTGCTTGTTATAAATCTGTCCTAAAGTAGCTAGGGTGACTGTGACTTTTGCTTGCTAATGAAAATGGTCACTGAATCAGTCAAAGAAAGATTTTGTTCAACACCAAGAAAGTCTATACTTGGAGATATAGATACATAACTCCTCCCCCCAGCACCTCCACACACACATGTAGGTATGTATGTATACAGAATGTTGGAAGAGAGAGAGATAATGTTGAAAGAGAGAGTGAATGCAAGTAAAAAATAAGCTCTGTGAGCAAGAGCTACTCTTCCACAGTAAAGCTAAACTATATTCCACATTTCCGAGTTGATCAGCAAACCAGGTATGAACCTGCTCTCTTTAGCCCGCACCTCAGGAGCTATCACTTTAGAGAACAATCACAGAAACACTAGCAAAAGCAGCTGCTGTTTGAATAAGGAGCAATTAGTAATTTCTTAGTGCTATTACTGAACTACGTTATACAACCAGTGTACAAAGCAACATTTAGCATTATACAAATCTTGCTTTTCAAAGAGCCACTTCCATCTCTCAGTGGTACCTCCTGTATAGAAGACTGGCTGAGCATCCTCAGACTGGGGCACCTTTCTCCAGCACACAAGAGAACTTCTTACAACTGTAGGGAAATAGGAAGAGAGATTGTGAGTAGATCATGATTGTGACTGATGGAAGTAGCAGAGTTTCAGATACCAGAGGACAAAAAAGGTAGTGAAGGTCCTGTAGAGGTGATGAGAAACTCATCTGCAGTTCTTAAGGATCTGCAAGCTGAGAAATCAGATAAAACACTGCTACACCTAGTATTAAAGAATATAAGCACTTACATTTTTATTTCTTCTATTTTTCAAAACCTCATCTCCAAATACTTAACTCTTATATGCAACACTCTAGGTAGTATGCAACTTGTGTTCATGTTTCTAACAACTGAACTATGTTTTAATTGTGAAGTTCCAGAATAACAGTGTTCCTATCAGCACCTGAGCAGAAGTCCTGCTCCTGCACAAACTTTGCTTATGCTTATGCTTTCCTAGCTCATGATCAGCAGGATACACAGGTGTAGTTCATAGTTCGATTCTTCCTTTCTACCTTAGAAGAAAAACTTGTACAACATTATACCCACAGCAGAATTACCAAGAAGATCAGCAGAGATTCCTTTTTACTCCTTACCACTCAAAAAAACCCTGTATGACTCTGCTGTCAAACCACCTAGTCTGGGAAATATATATATATATATAGCACAGAATCCCCCAGTATACAGATTTCCCCAAGTAGCTCTAAATATATTGAAACTGGAGAATAAATTAGCCCAGTGGACCCCTGGTCGCCACTAAAAAAACAGATTGTTTACAGCTAACTTGAGTATTCCCAGTCTTCCTTGTAGTATGCAGTAAAGATATACCAAGCATTACTTGAATTCCCCATAACTTTCATTAGCATTATGACCATAACTACTAGGTACCATTCAACACACGAAAACAAAAATGCTCCCCCTGCCAAAAACTAACCAGCCAACCAACCACCTCAGGCAACTGCAAACCTAAGAAAAGAACAGTGCATGCCTTCCCACCCGTCCTCCTCCTCTGTTCCTCTCATTTCCCTTCTCTGTGTTTCTATATAATTTGAGAAATGTTAAAATAGCACATCTTATTTATTCATTTACTTCTTAATCCCTAGTGTGGTAAATAATAAGCTGAATTTGTGCTCTTTCAGTGGTGCACACCTATTTCCATAGTTATCCGCGTTACACTCAATGAGAGGGTACCACTTACGCAACAATGCTGTGAAGCCAGCATGGTAGGATTTGGCTCTTGAGAACGGTCTGACCTTTACTACATTAGCTGGTTACCATTTGGGGCACCTCTATGAGCTCTCCAACCATATGACTGCAAACATCTCCTTCAAGTTTGGGGAGTTCAGTGCTACCAAGCCAGATACATTCATCAGCTGTGTCACACTGCAGGGCTTCAGTTGGACGAAGCTACAGTAAGGCAGATGTGCCTCCATTTGGTACTCCCTTGTGATTGGGAATCCTGCAAACTTCATAGAGATTTCCTGTCTGTTCAGCTGCCAAATATATCAACTGGTGCTTGTGCAAACTGGCATATTACAGTTTTGTTTGGATGAATGGTTAGTATTTAAAACACATTCCAGACAAGGTCCCTGGCAAACTATATGCAAAGACGTGTGCTTTGATTTTTCACATTTGTAACCGCATATCCTCCCCCTCGCTTTTCCTCTACAGCTCAAGTTTCACAGGCAGTTAGTACGCTGGTCCCCATTTTCTTCCCTGCTGTCCCTGAACTCATTAGCCTCCTGCATACAGCCTAAGTCCAGCACGACTTAAGTTAACAACTTAGTGTTTATTGGTGTAGTGCCTAGCAGTAAACTTCTGTGTTGAAGCTCGTACGCAGAGCACTATAGCCAATACACATTCTCACAAAAATGCATCATCTTATATAAACTGTACAAAAAAATTTTCCACATTTTATATGATAAAATAGGTAATCAGATCTGCAAAAACTGCTTCCGATAATCCTGTGCAGATGTATCTATGTTAATCATAAAGCAGCTACAAACCCATATAAACAAAGAAGAGCGAGACGAATATAGGAAGGCACAGATGTACTTTGCATTAAATGTGTCAGGGGTCAGGTTAGAAGTTCAATACAAACAGAATGCTACTGTCGGTGATGTACATAGGTTCTGTTTTGTTCTTTTTTTTAATTTGTCTTCAGAGAGAAGTTCAGCTAAGAGGTTTTGATTTGAGGCTCATGGCTACACAAAGAGCGTAGCCACCCAAGGTCATGCAGCAAGTCAGCAGTTTAATTAGGATTTGATCTCAGAATTTTCCTGGCTCTTGGCTATTTGCTCTAACAAGCAGCTGGTACAACCTTCTAAAGATATTTATTTGGATGGTCAGTGGCCAAGAATGAAACCTGTTCCAGGCAGCTGTGTTCACCATTCTACCACTCTGTTATTCAGAAATCTAGATAAATCACCACATAATGAACTGGTTGGATAGCAGTTTCATAGGAAGGGATTTGAGAGTTACAGTGGATTGCAAGCTGAAGATGAATCACCACTTAGGTGTTGCACAAAGGGAAACACCATACTGGGATTATAAGCAAAACTATGACCTGCAGGATACAGAAAGAAATCTCTCAGCTCAGCTCAGCACTCACAAGTCCTCAGTTAATTTAAGTCCAGTTTTGGGCAACACACTTGGAGAGACACAAACCAATTTGAGAGAATCCAGAAGTGAGAAAAAAAATTGTCAGAGACTGAGAAACAGAGCTGACAAGGGGAAAAAAAGAAAAAAGTCAAACGGAGAATTCAATCTGCTCTCCAGGCTGTGGTGAACAGGGCAACAAGCAGAGGGATTACATTGCAACAAATAAGGTATTCCTTAGAAAGCAAAGCAAACTTACAGAAAGCGTAACAGTAGAGGGTTGAAACTGGTTCATTTGTGATCTGTCCTGTTGTAGTGAACACAAAAGACACTGCACATGTGTAATAACATAGTTGCACTTGATTTTGTGGTTCTCTCTAGAACTGCCATGTACTGGAAATTATTGGTATGATAAAACCTTAATCGCCATTTATGTATTTCAAACACCAACCTGTACCACCTGTATCACCTCTTAGTGGCCACTGATATTCACAAAGTAAGAAGTACTAGAAACGCAGTACCCATCTCTCTCACGCACACTTGGGACTATGTTATTAAAGCATCCATGCAGAGCTGTTCTCTAGCTAGACAACCCCCTTCCTCTACCATGTCTTAGCGTTGTTACATCGCTACACTGAACACGTTTAAGACTCAGCTGGACATGGTGCTGGGCCATCTCATCTAGACTGTGCTCTTGCTTAGAAAGGTTGGACCAGATGATCCTTGAGGTCCCTTCCAACCTGGTATTCTATGATTCTATGATACATTCCAGGTCTAGAATGGTGCTTTTGTCTTTACTGAACCTCATGGACGTTTCTGTCAGCCCATTTCTTCTTGCTGTTCATATGTTTTTGAGTGGCAGCTCTGTTCTGCTATGAAGCAGATCAACTATTCCACCCCATTTGGTCTCATCCACCAACTTGCTGAGGATCTCATGCCGACAAACACGTCATTACTGAATACTTAAAACAACAGTAGCCTTTTATTAGGGTTACTCCTGAGGAACATAACTTTTCACTGGCCACCAGCTGGACTTAGGACCAGTTGCCATTAGTTACTGGATGCCATAGTATCCATATTGCCTCAATGCGAGAGAGCACAAGAGAACCTCATAGAATTAAGCACACTCTGTCACTTACTCAGTGCATGTGTGCTCCCATGTACTTCCCCTAACCCCTGTCCCCACACACAGATACCTTTTGTGGGTGAAGAGACCAAGCCAGAGCCTTAGTAACATGAACAGCTTTAGAGTGGGGAAAAATATATATACAATACCTTATTCAGAAACACCAAATCGGATGCCCATAAACAAAAGGAATTAGGCTTCAAGGGATATTCTGCAAAGGTGTTGACACATAGTATGCCTTGACAGCCCATCTGGTAAATGTGGATGTCACTCAATACTATGAATTTCCCAGTGAATGGCATGCCAAAATCTCACTAGAATAAGAAATTGTACACCAAATGCCAATCATTCATTATTTTCTAATTCTCTAAGGAGTATTTTTCATTCAGTTTGGCATTTATAAAGGAAAAAAATGCTGTGCCTCTATAAATGAAAATTCTGCACTTTTGTATCAAGCCAAGGGCTGACACAGTGCACGCAGCCAGGCTTCTCTGAGGGATGACCATGTGCAAGATATGGAAATGGTGATGCTATGAAGAAAAACAAAGGCCTCATTAATGTGCTACTGAATTTAACAAAGAAATGAAAATGGAACCAAGACTATGCTCTTATTTTTCCCCGTTCATTTTAATTTTCTAGATTATCAGTCTAGGAGGGAGAAGAAAAAAATGCAAGTGCAGGAGTACCTCAAAATGCCATAATCAATAACTTAAACTGACTGGAATGAATAATGCAGTATCTTGCCTAGATTTTACATCTGTTATAGGCTGCTTAAAGTAAGGTATTCTGAAGTATAGAAGGACATTAACAATCTCTGTGTGCATGTTAGTGAGGGTATGTTAGAAAACATAAATAAAAGAACACAAAAGAGATGCAGGGAAAATTTGTTTCGTAAAAATAGTAGGGTCTCCAATTTTCATCGTTTGAGATATATTGTTTAAAGTAATTGAAGCGACTTTTGGTATCAATTTATTTGACACCTTCAGTTCTTGTTGACCTGCTGCAACACATACACACAATCTTCCTTCCACCCACACCAAAGCCAGCCCACCCACAGATTCAAATAGATGAAAACTTTTCTTGTACTTATGTGAAATATGTCCAAGAAAATATATCTTTCTCTGAAAATATTTTACATATTTTCAACAATTTTTCTTATTTCAATGTTTTGTTTTAAACCAGTTTTTGTTTAAAACTGTACTTCAGTTATTAATATTAATGTTACTAAGTACTCAGAGTGGAGCAAACATTGTGTTTGACCTGATTTTTTTTTCCTTTTTAGACTGCAAACAGTCAGTTACTTGTACTACTCTACAGATGAATATTGGTCATCCAAACTTTTTGCAAAGCGCATTCTAGCTTACATGTTTGTGTTATGTTTTGTGCTTTTCACTTCCAGAATCGGTAAGATCTAAAATAATTCCAAGTGTGTAATACACAGATGAGAAACAAGAAAAGAAAATGTGCAGCCCAGGTCAAGAGAAAAGACAACCAATGTGAAAGGTATCTAACCTTATATGACCATTTGTTTTACTGAGCTTTCAGCCTCCTCTCAAACTGCAGTGCAAGTCTCTGAATCAAGGAAGATAAGAGAGTTGTATATTGTCCTGAAGGATGTGCTAAGGACATATAATGCTCCAGGCATTAACGCTGAACACAGGGTATGCCTTGAAAAATGTCAGAAGATAAGGGATGAATGAAGGTGCATGTGACCTTCATTGTGCAAGGGCTTGAAAGGGAGAAACTCAGAAAAAGGCATTGGTTGTTTTTCCCCCCTATTTGTATGCTAAACTGTTGCTTCTCCTAGGGGCAAGATGAAGAGCCATTTTTCCTGAATAAATGTCCAATTCTGCCATGGACTTTCTTTAAAAAAAAAAAAGTCGATTTTAAAATATGGATATGATTCATTACACTGATACACTATTTTTACCCAAATCAGTGGTTATCGCAGCATAATACAATACCAAAATCAAGTCCAGCCTATTCTGTTCTGATTTAGTGAGATATTTAAGCATGCAAATAATCCCAGTAAAGTCAGTGTCTGTATAGACACGAGGACTATTCACATTCTTGAATTTTAACAGCAACTATTTGACTATTTCCATCTTCACCATGCCCGGAAACCCACAGAACTATAAAAATATTTTCATTTTTTGCTGCATTTGCTGACCTGAAAAAAGAAACAATACATTCTTTTGGATCAAATTGATTTTAAATAATTTGCTTTTTTCTCATGGAGATAGCAAAGTAATTCAACAAATCATTTTCAGTCTACATGCAACATTCCTAAACATGTTCCTAAAACAAAGTGTTGGAGTAATAGCTTAAGAAAAGCTCAAAAAAAAGAAAAAGGAGACTAAGATTCACAATATTTCCAGGGAAGCTACTTATCCAATTATATATAATGGTGCATGGCTAAAGCACACAAGAGCACAGGAAACCCATAGCTATCTCTACTGCTAGAAGAAAATGGAATTCATTTCTCCTACCTCCTAATGTCCCCAATGCAAAAGCTATACTTAAGCAGAGACTTTCAGTTCTTCTTCCTAAATATCCATTAATACCAAAAACAAGACAGTGAGAGCCAGATAATCAGAAAGCCCACCTGGAGCTGATTCTGTCTCTGCACTACCAGAACATCCTGGTACCTGCTGGTTAGGTCATTTCCCTGGAAGGTTAGAAACTTGAACTGAAATTCTTCCAGGCAGGAAGATCTCAGACTTGCCATATTCCAGCTGAATTCTGTAACAGCTGAGCTCCTGGATACTAGGAAAAAGGTCATTCTCCCACATCTCCATCCAGGACATCTAGCACTAATAACAATTTTTCCCTTCCTTTGAACTTATTTAGTAAACAGGACCAAATCTGTGAGAAGGCAACCTATGTAGTTCATTCTTTGCAAATAAATAATCCGGGGGGGGGGGAGGGGGGGGGGATGTTAAAAAAAAGGGGAAAAAAAAAAAAAAGGCAAGCTTAGTTCTCAGTTTTGTGGCCTATTTTTTTACCACTCATCTAAGACATAACCTCCTGTACCAACAAATCCAATTTTCTCTCATCAGCTAACCCACAGAAGAAAACAGATGGATTCACAGTCATGCACAAGAACTTGTCATTACAGAACATAAGATGCCCTTCACAGAATTAACTTGTGAAAAATATTGCCATGATCTGTTCATAGATCGCTTCTGGAAGAGGTCTCTCTTCCTTTCTGTTTCCAAGACCTGTAGCAAGCTAGTGTAACTTACATGCTTTTAGGCCTCCATCATTATGGTATCAGCATGACTCACAAACTTTTAACTCATAGATTTTAAGGCCAGAATGAACAATTGAGACAGTCTAGACTGACCTCCTTCATGATGCACACCAACAATCTTTGCATCAAGTCCGTCACTTCTGCTGAGCTATAAAATATATTTCAGAAAATTGTTTAGCTTTCATTAAAAGATTATAGTTGATAGAAATTCTAATCTGTCCATAACGATTACCTTTCTGGCCTTTTAAAAACGTTCCCTTTATTTCCACTCTGAATTGGTCCATTTTTGGCTTCAACTTCCTGTATCTGCTTATCCCTTTTTTACAAATTAAAGAGCAATCAGAAATATCTTGGACATCAAGACAAGGTAAAACTAAGTCTCCGTTTTTCAAAAGTTAAACAATTTGGCCTTTTCTTGCCTTCCCTGCTGTGATCTTTTTTATCAGTTTTCTGAACAGGCTTCTCTTTCAACTGTTTGCTGAGCTTTTACACTTTTTTATTTCATCTTTCCAACCTTTTTTTTTTTTTTTTAAAGATTGGCCAATATTAATAAATCATTGTCTCCCCAGTTCCACATACAGTGGAGATAAAATTGCTTTACTCCATAAATGTTCACTACAAAATTAGTGTAAAATATAATATTTGTTCTTGTGAGGAAAGGAACTGTTATGTCCAATTTTCAAATAAAAAATAGAGATAAAAGCACTGTGATTAACATCATAAACAAAGCATGTGGCAGAATCAGGACTCGAATATCTACTCAGTTCCAGCCTAGCCATAAAGACAAGATTATCCTACCCCTTAATTAAGCACAGAGCAACTTCCAGCATTTAGAAAAGGAGATTAATGCAAGTTCTTAGATCTGTTTGTGTCTTTTAATATTAATTATGTTCAGCAGTGATGGTATTTATGACTTATAATGTACTATGTGCCATGTAGACATATTTTCCCTATCGAAACAAGATGCCACTCAGTTTCTTAGATTTTCTATGAAAATAATTTTTTTTTAAATTGTGCTTTAATTTCTATATTGTTCTTCGGAGAAACACAAACCCATACATGCCATTTACCCACACCTGTACTACTACCATAAGACATTTTCTTTCATACATTGCACATTCAGAGTCTGACACCTCCAGACTGAGATGGCATACTGTTTTATCAAAGTGCACTGCCATCTTCATGGTTACGTCAACTGAAGTGCCTGGGTGTTTCTTCCTTGTTAAGTTTCTGTTGTTGCTATTTGAAAAAAATGACACAGAAGACTTACCTTCTGATTTGATGAATAATAGAAACCTACTGGCTAAAGAGATGATCCTGCACCTTTCATCTTATTTTATTTTTTATTTTATTATTTAATTTTGTATTAAATACAATCCTTTTTTTAGAGATTTGCTATTTGCCAGAAATAGAAATGTTCAGCACCCTGTACTAAAACAAAGGAATCATGTTTCCTGTGACAATAAACACTTAGAAAACATGATCTGTTCATGATCAGTAAGACTTCCATAGTGATACTAAGACACTGGAAATAGTGTAGCAGAGCAATTTTGTTCTCATTGTTCTGGGGTCACGCTATTCTCTCAAAAAAGGAAGATTTATTGTGGCAGAAATGATAGATGGATCATCTCCCCCCCCCCCCCCCTTTAACCTTCTGTAGACTTTCTCCACCTTTTCAATTTCTTGTCCCTCTGTACATGTTATCTCTAGCAATGCAATGCTTGCTCCTGTTACACCCTGATAATGAGCATTTTAAAAAGTAGCTTTTCTTAGGAAAAGTTACTCATAAATTCCAATTATTCTGATACTTAAGACTGAATTTTTACTTATTTTTAAAGGTTTATCTACAATGTGTTGAAGTGATTTTAATTCTTCTATTTTATTATCATCCAGTATGCTCATACAGTGTATTAATCCTTCTTATACTGCCATAAAGTCAAACTATCATAGCAATTTTGTTTTTATTCCAAATATACTAGCTAAGCCTTCAGCTTTAATAGAAATGCATTTTTATTATTTTTCCTTTCAACTGTGATAGAAAAGGGATTGCTGCTGTGACAGTTCAGGGAATTTTCTTATGTACAAGTCATAAATTGCTGTATCACAAAATGTCCCACCGTATGTAGCACTGGGTATATCTCATGGCTCTGGTGAGACCCCACCTGGAGTACTGTGTTCAGCTCTGGGGCCCCCAACATAAGAAGGACATGGACCTGTTGGAGCCAGTCCAGAGGAGGGCCACGAAGATGATGAGGGCTGGAGCACCTCTCCTATGACAGCAGGCTGAGAGAGCTGGGGTTGTTCAGCCTGGAGAAGAGCAGGCTCCGGGGAGACCTTACAGCAACCTTCCAGTACCCGAAGGGGGCCTACAAGAAAGCTGGAGAGGGACTTTTTACAAGGGCACACAGTGATAGGACAAGGGGTAATGGCTTTAAACTGAAAGAGGGTAGATTTAGATTAGATACAAGGCAGAAATTCTTCACTATGAGGGTGGTGGGGCACAGGAACAGGTTGCCCAGAGAAGTTGTGGATGCACCAATCCTGGAAGTGTTCAAGGCCAGGTTGGATGGGGCTTTGAGCAACCTGGTGTAGTGGAAGGCGTCCCTGCCCACAGCAGGGGGGTTGGAACCAGATGATCTTTAAGGTCCCTTCCAACCCAAACCATTCAATGATTCTATAACTCTACATAAGTCCCAGACCAAAGACAAGGGAGGGTCATTAAACTTCATGGCTCTCACTCAGTAATGATGATGACAGGGAAAAAAAAATGGCTGAACATTAAGGAAACCAGTCCAGCCCAATTTCTCTGCAAGAAGAGCTTGTGAAGAAGTTTCTCCAGAGGCAGAATAAATACTATTTAGTAAGAATTAATTTTATTAATATTGTCTGATTTTGACCATTATCTGTAAGTTAAATGTTACCTGGGATAACTTACAGGGATCTCAAGTCTCAAAAAAACATAGGCAGGATACATAGAGAGGCATGTTTTAGGGCCAGAAGGAAACTGAATGAACAAAGAGAGAAAGCAAGATGGACTCCACAACATGCAGAAGGAGCAGGTCAATCAAGACATCCTTTATAAACTCAGGTCACTTTTTAGTTAAATTCCCATGATTAGCTCCTTCCGAAAAAGCCAGAGCCTCTATTTTGCAGGAGTTAAACTTCTCTTTTAAAGTGTTTTCTTCTGCTATCACTAAATATCTTTACTTCTAGTCACCACAATGTTTTCCTTCTACTTTCTCTTAAGCATTTAGACATGACTTAGCCTGCTAACAACATTTAAATGGCTGCCCTGGAGAAAAGACGATATTATATTATTCCCATTTCCAATCTTATATGGAGGAAATTAGTAGCAATTCAAAATTCAGAGAATAAATTTATAGGAAAAATGTCTACATTCCCCATTATGTGCCTCTTTCTGTACATTGACGGTGTTTTTAATTTACTTCACAAGACATACTTCTAAATTACAGAAACAGACTTCCATCCTTAAAAGGAAATGTTAAAATTAAAGCTTTTCTGACTGGGATAATTAGATTCTGATAAAGACTGAAAAGGTTTTTTTTAATTGCAAGAAGAATATTTTTTTTTATAATCTTCAAACCAGAATCATGTATCTTCAAAGAACTAAAAAAAGAAGTTTCTTATCAAACCACAGCCCTTTAAACACTGCATAAAAACAGAGGTACAACGAGGCAAACCCCATTTTCTGACCTATGTCTAGCCTGAAAAACATAAAAAAGTAGATTTCTCAAAAAAACCCCAACTGACATCTTAATGAACAGTTTGTACTCTGCTAGGGGAGAAAGCTTCACTGTCTACTACTGATTGTTCCATTGTGGTTAAGACAAAATCAAAATAAAACAAAACAAATAAAAAGGTTCAATCGTGTTTATATTTTTATTCTACCTTACAGAAATAGATCTGGTTTGCAAGAAAACACTCTTGTTCAAAACAATGTCATTCAAAGCTTGGATTAAACGTCCACAAGCTTATGCATGACTGTTCCTGGTGAAATGACCCAACAGGTCACAAAGTAAATTCAAGCAACATTTTTAAGTCAATAAAATGTTGAACATGGTAAATACGCAAGAAATATAGCTAATCTAAGCCATGAAATGTTTGGTTTCATTTAAAAAACCATCACAATGAGTAGGAATCAAACTATTTTATGGGAGCTTCAATATATTAAAATTAATTTTACACAAAATACTGCAATATGTCAAAACAGAAGGGACACCGATATATTCACTGATTGTAACCATATACCAATGAAACAGATACTAGTACTGAATTAAGATTTACATTATATTTTGCATCTCAACATATATTTATGCTATTCCACTGTTAAACTATGCAAATCAGACTTCCAATTAGTACTTACCCTCAATTAGCTTTTATATTGCCAGTTTAGTGCTGAATAAGATGTACATTTATATGTAAATGAAATTTCCTTCTTAAAATTTGCCTAAAAATAACTTTACTTTTGGGTAATTGTAAGGGATGAGACAGGGAGACGGGGAGATCCCTGTTTGATTTTCCCATGCTTAGCAGTGTACGGCACACATCCTATAAACAAAGGTTTTTTTATTATAATTATTATTTGAGAGGTTATTTCATATTAAGATAAACATTTTTACTGGGTGTCGGATATCGGTTCATCAGAGATTTCACCATCTGAAGGTTACAGAAACAGCTTTCTTTCTTACACAATTTTAAACAGAAGATAATTTCTTCTATGGCACACAACATTTTTCCTATTTCTAAGCCACCCTCTCACCATCTCGGTTTAAGCTCCTCTGTGTATTTCCACTACAATGCTGTGAATGGAGGACACTCAGGAGGCACTGCTGAAAACTGCTGAAGACCCCTTTACAGAAGAGGAAATGTAATGTTCTTTTGAGATGAAGAACTGACGGAAGAGAACCCAGAAGGAAGTGTTCTGCCCTTCTGATAACAGCGATGCATAAGAAAGTCACTTACACAGTCTACAGTTCACTCTTCTGTAAGGGTTCACTACAAGTTTACTTTCTTGTCCAATGTTTTAAAAGAAATCTGAGGATTTAAATTGGAACACCTCCGTTGTAGCTGGATGAGCTACAACAATTTACACCAGTTTGAGACTAGTGCTGAAGCCAAATCAGTCATTGAAACTTAAATATTTTCCTTTCAGGCAACTCATTTCTATACTTTCCCTGTCTGCATCTTTTTTCTCCATGTACTAGCTTTGGTTACATATAAAATGGAAGTAGTTTCCTCAAGAAAATTTGAGTCTTGTTCTACACTGAGACAAACCTAAGACTTTCTTACTAGCATATGTGTGTGTGTGTGTCGTCGTGTATATATATGTGTGTATATTTAAAATAAGCAGGGCCTTCTTCCAGATGAAGTTAAGGGGCAGTATTCACACAGAAAGTAGGAAAGCCTGATTTAAATCATACCTAATTCAGACAAAACACTTGAACTTTGATCTGCTACAGCCCACTTAAGTGACAACCTTATTATTATTCTCTGCTGGTCCCATTACCTTGACTGGAAATTCTGTCCTTTACTTTTCATCAAAAGTTTTTCAAGACTGTCAAATTCAAATTTTTTAAAGGAGAGCTTATCAATCACCATGGTTTTGATGAGAACACATTCTTGATCAGACCTAGTCACAATTTTTTTCTCTGCCATCTGCCTGTATCCATCTGTTATCTGCTTTAAGATTAAAAGTGATTTAGGACAGGGAGTGTCTTGTTAAATTTTGTTTCTAGAATACCTAGCACAGGAGTGTCACGGTCCAAGCCAGAAAGATACTGCAGTTTCTTCTCAAGTCAAATGATAAATACAATAATCTATACCAACAAGTTCCCTGTCAGGTAGGTGCAGAATGAGGGCAGTGTGGTAGGGTTTCCTACAGTCTCTTCCCTGCAAACTCAGTATTCTAGTCCCAGGCATGAAGTGAAATTTTGACAATGAATAGTTTGGTCCTGGCTCTGAATGATCAGGTAAATTTTATTTATTTGCTGTAAAAGTTTTTTTCCTAAATTCTAGTAGCATTTTTCATTTGGGGCAAAAGATGTCCTGGAGATGTACATGCCTCTGGTTGCATCCTTCATTAAGGAAAGCCTATAATTTTGAGACAGCTCTTTTTGGGGGGTGACAATCATTTTGTGTTTGCTTGCTTTGCCACTTTGCTCAAGAAGCTTCATCTTTTCTTTTACACATAGCAGCTGAATACAGGATAAATCTTTTCAGTAGGTGCAATGTTAGCTTTTAAGCAGCCTCCAGGGAGCGTAAGGAGTTAGCTCTATACTGCATTGACATTCTACATTCCCCCACTCCCAGTGAGTATATTGCTTTTGTGACACTGGTGGCCCATTCAGCAATACTGACTAATTCCAGCTCCACAGTCCTTTATTAAGTGTTTTGTTTTGTTTGACCTCGCATCACAGGATCATCTTGTCTACCTCTGACTTTTTCATTACCTTTCATTACCTCTCATTTCAGCTTTCCCTACATTACATTGTCATCTTCAGAGACTTGCACTCATAACACTTAGAATAATTAAGTGATCTGCATAGCAGTAATACTGTTGCCCTCTGCAAAAATGCCATGCCACCAGCTTTTAACTAAGAACGGCAGCAATCCAGCCCTGAAGGCAGCAAAGCGAACAGCTTAAATTCTGTAAGTTTCTCTTGGAATCTCAAAAGGTGTAAACCAGGAATGAGAGAGGTGATAGTGACGGATGGTAAGTTAGTATTTTCAGTGAATGTACCTGAGCAAGTACTTTCCCAGAAGATGGCTATTTAGTGTTGCAGTCTTGCAGAAAGATGGAAGGGAACTAGGCCTTGTGTTTTCTTCATCTTTCCTATCTCTCTATTGGCATGCAAGTAAAGATTTCATGTTATACTTTCATATTTGTTCTTCCTACTGTTCAAGAGCTGCTCTCCGTCTCTTCCCCAAAGGGTCACTCATCACTGACATCTATTGGTTCAAAAGAAAAGGAAACTGCAGCAAAGAAGTTCTCATCCTGGTTGCAGACAGTAGCCATAACTCTTCAGCCTTTCCGCTGAATCATTCTTCAGGTGCACTTCAAATAGAGAGTGTCAGGAGAGCAGACCTTTCAGCTTACACATAAGGAATGGTGACCCACCTTCTGATCAGTCCTCAGATCCAGTGCCAGCCCACATCTTTCCCACCAGTCCAAGGCCGGGTGACTGAAAGGACCAGTTGACCCTGCTTCATGCTTGTCAAAGTCACATGGGCTTCAGGCTTGCACGGTACACCAGGACACACTCTGACACGTTTTACTGCATTTGAGGAGTTTGCTCTCCTCATGTGCACTAATGCAAAATGCTTTGTTACCCATTTTTTTGAAGGACAATTAAATTGAAATACAAGAAAAAACCCTTGAGAAAACAAACGACTTCTTACAGTTGCTTGTGGAGTGGAACTGAAATCCTTCACACTTTATAGAAGTTGCATTCTTCAAAACTGTTTTCTCAGGGGATTTTTTTTAACCTTTTTCTCCTCCACAAGATACACTATCAATTTTACTGCAGTAGGCTGACTGCAGTAGGCTGAAGTGTTCAAGAGTATTTCTGGTTTTTACATACACTGTACTGCGATTCAACCTTTCCCCATATTCCTCATTCCTCCCAAACAATTAATGAGTACGCCAAGTTACTGTTGTGCTCTTCATCTGCTTAACGCACACGCAGTTCAGATGACAGTAGCTCATGTTAAACTCTCCTGATGTCATTACCAATTAAGGAGGCTATAACTCAGACATTTACTTGCAGCTTCTCCATTTGTCACTGAAATACTTTCCACAATCCTGCATGTTACTTGAGCTATTTAGAGTGAAACCTGTGATGGTTCTAAAAACTGTAGTGAAAATAAGAAAGCTTGAATCTCAGGTAGACACAATTAATGTGATTTCCTACACATGGTCAGAAAGCTATTTCCTCGTCTTAACGTGCACCGTTCTCCTATCCTCTAATAAAGCCTTATTTCCAGCCCTGCTGTGTGAGTACACCATAGCTGTTTTTTCCTCCCCCTTGTTTTCCTGTGTATTGCAAACTTCTAATCACAACTTCTTAGTATCTTTAAAGTTGTGCCCATTTCTTTTCTGAACCTTACTGCTTCACTTAAAGCACTTCAGGCTTATGAGTTCTACAAATTGTCCTCTCTGGGAACTTTGCTGCTGTGCTTATTGCTTGCAGACTTTCAGTCCCTGAGTGCTTAGCTTACAATATAGTCCATTTTACCACTGTTTGGTCTCTAATAAGACTATGCTGATACAAACAAAGAGAAAAAAAAACAAAACAAAACTGAAAAAGCAAGAAAACTTTCACTGGCCAAACTCCTTAATCCAAATAACAAAAGTATTTTCTCTAACCCTTCCCAGGGCAATGAACATTTTGTTCATGTTTAGCTACAGATGAATCTTTAGGGATCATAATATCGTATGTATTAAATAAAGCCATAAAGTAGGGCAGAAAGGTCACTGTGCTAGTTTGTGACAACGTCTTCTGCTCAGTGGAACGTACTGAAAACCGTTCCTCCAGGCTTGCTTTAGAATATGTGATCCTATCTTCTCCTTGCCCTAACTTAATATTAAGAAAAGAAAACCTTGAATTTTTTTGTTATGGGTTTTCTGAAGAGATTTCAAGGGTGTGCTTGGCCCTTATTTGCACGCTTTTCCCTCATGCAACTGGGAATTTTGTTATTAAAGAAAATGCGCTAAAACTTTCACAAAATACCATGATTCCAGTAGCTGATATTTTGAGAAGGATAAACAAACAGAAATCAAAGTTGCAAGAATCCTAATAACACTCCAGGAGACAGCAACAATGCCAACACGTGGAAGTCATTCAAAGACAGCAGTGTAGGATTTATCTCAAAGTTAACAGAAGCTCATCACAGTCCATAAAAACAAGTAAACAGCTATATTAACACTGAACAGTAACATTTGCAACAGGAAATTGAATTCTGTAATCAATGAACACTTAAGAATTGCCATAATATTTTAATGTGTATTTTCTTAGGAGTTTGATTCCAGAAATTAGGGGTAGGAAGGGCATCCGATACAAATGTTTCTGGGAAGGAATAATGACCAAATGGTTCCACTGTATGGCTTAGGAAAAAAAAAATCCCTACACATCTGTAAATAACTCTAAACCAAGCTGTGTTTTATTTTTTTTTCACAGCTGGAATATTAGTTTTTATTACAGCTCAACTGGCATTGCAAATTAAAATCCATCTCTGTTTGTTAAACTGCGACTTAAAATGGCTTCCGCCAACTGTTACAGTTGGATATTATGTTGTCATTTATGCATTAAGGGGGAATGGTTCAATAGCATGAATATTTAAAAACAAGTACATGGAAAGTATTTTAATTGGGTTTCCATTGCTAACTGCTGAGTTATGTTCCCACGGTTTGGTCAAAGCCTGCTTAATTTTTCATTACCTATGAAGCAGCATCCACTGAATTAATGGAATCAAGATCCTTTGTAGATGCATCTCAGGGTGTCTGATCATAGCAGAACAGCTTTGCACTTTTAATGGACATCATTTAAAGTACTCAGCAGACTTCTACCATGCTGGTTAGTCTATGCTGAACAAGTTATTTGGTGAACTCTTCCTTAGAGATGTTAATTGGGAAAAAACCCACCATCTTATCATGAACAAAGGTACTATAGAATGACTGTAAGCACATTGGAACTTCTGGCAGAGATTTTCAAAGGTTCGCACTGGAGCTACGCTTGAAAAATTGTATGCTCATGGCCCACGGCATCTATAAAGGCCGAACGCCCATGGAAGCTGAGGTGAACTTTGCAAAATGAATAACTCTATGAGGATCTAGCTCTAATTTCATTTAAAATATCTGTCTGAGGATACAACAGGCAATTGTCACAGGTAACCAGATTATTTATACAGGAGTTAGGCAGTTCTGAAAAATTACAGTGAGTCTTCACCATCAGGTTTCTAAATAGCTCTTAATGACTGACTGCAACTTCCTCAGACATCGTTACAAATCTTTTCTCTTCGACCTATAAATCACATCCTGCAAGTGACACAAGTATCAGTCTTACCTGTTACTCAGAGGCAGTGATGTCCAAGATACTTTTGTTAAGGTTGTTCATGAACATTCCCTCAGACCATCTAACTTTACAGAAATCCCCATGATTCATATACTGAAGTTACAACTTTTACAATAGCTGAGTTGTGATATACATTGTTAAGGACTTACCCAAAGAGCTACATCAATTACTCAACACTTACAAAAAAACCCAGCACATCTATTTAGAAACCAAATAAGGTTTTCATAAATATCAAATGATTCCTAAATATCATTAAAGTTCAATAGGGCCTAGACATCTAAAATATGTTCAATAATACTGTTGAAAACATCTTCACTTATCTACGTGCCTTTGACATGCTTAGCCTTAGATTTTTTTTTTTAAACCACTTGCACTTTTATTGGAAACCTTCAAGGGAGGAGAGCTACTCCTCACGGTGACCACTGAATGACTGTGGAGGCCAGGAGAGTTCACAGCCTTCCCAGCTTTTTTGCCACATTGGGTCTTCCTGGCAAGTGTTACAGACAGCATAAATTTAACATCTTATTTTTTCTAATTGGCTTTGCATATTAACTCCGAAACAGATACATCTAAGTGCCTTGTACTTTAAGCAAGTGTCTAAGTCTATATCTCTTCATTATTTAAATATTTTGTAGGTGTAAAGCTAAGTATTTTGAAAAACATTATGTTAACTACTCATTTCCTTAAAGTGATGGAAATTGTCCTTTACATTCTGAGTCTTGAAAGTACTTAATATCAGTAAGGAAGTATCTTGCATTGATCATATTTCCCAAAATAAAATAAGCAGCAGATTCACTGCCTATGACTGGAAAATACTCTCTTTCCCCAATCTAGTGATTCCTCCCTTGACTAAAATAAAGGAGTCTATGAAGTCAAATGAAACTTTTAAAATTCCTCACATTGGCTTTTAAGATAATCATGTTGTTTTTTAAAATATAGTGAGACAGTAAACATTTCTGTAGTTGGGGCACAGGACAATTACTCCTCCATTGGAAAAGAATCTGCTTAGTTTTAGCCCTATGTGGATTTTATATGTGATTATTCTTGGGGTATATTGGATAAATATCTACACGTGCATCCTTAGAAATGTCTCCTCCAATCCTACTGTGAATTCCCAACATGATTTCGTAGTTTGTTTCATTCTTTTCAAAGGGATGGAGTGGAAGTGTGTGAGAAGCACACAAGTAGGACTTTAGAAAATTTAGTTTTCTTTTTCCGACCAATGCATACTGTTCTCCCAAGTTAGAGAACTACTTCCAAAAAGTTCTCCTGCTTCAAAATGATAACATACTTAAAAAAAGGAAATCTTTATTAAAACTTATCTTAATCTGAGGTTTACCTCCACTTGAACGTCCCAGGCAGACCAAACCCATGTGCCTGTGGGTACTGCTGAGTAGCTACTTGACACTCTTGAAGGTGTTTCAGAGCCTTTACTGTCTTCAAAATAAAAAAATCTGTCAGCTTAGTTTTAAGTAGATTTAAGGTCAGGCTTCCAAAATATCTACCAACTGTCAGGATATGCCACTGTTGATTCTAGCACTGAAGGCTCAAACCATTTTGCCCATTTTTTCTGAAGTATTTTCTTTCTAAGTACAAGGTATATGTCTCTCTGTACCCAACACTTCAATGTTTTCCTTCTATCTCTGCCTACTGTTCCCTGATGTGATTGTCCTCTCAACACTTTCACAGTGCTCCAGAATTCTAAGAAATATTTTTTTTTTTTCTGGGAATACACTGTGTAAAGGGTTTTTCCACTCCCAGGAAACTCCAGAAGAGATTAAAGACTCATTGAAATCAGCTGTTTAGATGAACTCCATTTTCTCACTTCACGACATCAGTACAATATTGAACCGATTTTTAAAAATCCATGCTATTTCAGTAAAAAGAAATTATTTCTGCTTCAGTGATCACAAAATGTTTGATTTTAAATAAAAGTGTCAAAATAACATTTATTACTGTATCTTTCAGAATATTTCTACCTCAGGAAATAGCAATATCGCTTTCTATTTCAGAGCAAAACCAAATGTTGATAACTTCCAAATTGCACTAAGATCTAATTCTTAACTATTAGATTTTAGGGAATCTGTATTAAGGGGTCCAAAATGGCAGTTCTGAGCTGTGTCTGTAATAATATTAGCCGAAGTGTTTCCATCCTTTATTACAGGAAAAGAAAATGGCTAACTGCATGGAATATTTATGTCCAAACAACAAACTGATATCTTCATTATATATCTAGTTATATCTTTTTTTTTTTTTTTTTAACCGCTCACTATTCAGAATGAAACTGTTGTTGCAACTGAGAAGCTTCTCCCCCCCTGCCCCGCCAATATAGATATATAAAGAGTAACCCCTATTGTTAAACAACTGTGTCTCCTGGCATGGAGAACTGTCAATCTTAAATCTTTTCTGCACATCGTTAAATACCTCCAGAAGACCCCAGATCTTTTTTCCTAGGGACACTGAACAGAGACATACTTTGATGCAGGTTGTACTCTCATTATTTTAAGCACATGTCAAAGATGGGAAATAGGTTGCAGGGACAAACCCATTTTGAAGGACCTGATGGAAAAGAATAAGATACTGTATGAAGATATTATGGATCATGACTGATACGAGAGTTTTCCCACTGACATTCCACTATGCCTCAGGGTGTCTGTCTTCATAATGCTAATGACAAAATTCTCCAGTTGGATGGAGAATTTTAGGGAGTTTTCTCTCTAAAAGGGAGAAAGAAAAGTTGACTGCATTGCAGGAAGAGAAATTAAAGAGTAAGAGAGTTTCATCGTCGGGGGTGGGGGGGAAATTAAAGATGTCAGTTGTCAATTATCAGTGTTACTTAGAAGAAGGAACTTCTATCAAGGTGGGGGCTCTTTTCACAGGACGGCAAAGAGAAGAGCGGGGCACATTTCAGAATTCAGAACATCTCAATTCTGCATCTGCAGACAGCATTACTCTTCCCTGCCCTCCTAATAGAGACAGCAGATTATCTATTTCTAGGATTACTATTGAGATACCAGGTTAAGTTTACGTATAGTCTTTTCTCAGGTACTCAAGCATAAATAAGGATGAAAAGGTTGACATTCCTGCATTTCATCACAAAATTACCTTTTAGAAGGCAAATGCCTGAAATATTCAGTCAAGGGAAGCGATTTGAACTGGTTAGTCAGGAAGATCAGGTAAGTTAACTACAAATTTATGTAATGTTCATTTCCTTTCCTGTCAGCCTTTTTCCAAACTAGCATGTCATACAATGTATAATCATGGGACAGCAAATGAGGACGTGAGACAGCATTTCCTTTGAACGACTAGCAGACTTTTGTTTTCTTCATCTTCTGATGAACAGTTAGGTTATCTCACCCAGTGAGGGAGATGGGAATTACCTCATCTGCATCAGACAAAAGTGATAAATCATAACAAAAGCAGGAATATGATGTTCAGGAAGTCTAAAAAAAAAAAAAAAAGCTGGCAAGATCTAATAGTAAATCCACAACTCTAAGTATGGGGAGATGAATTAAACATATTTTGAATGCTATTCATCAAACTCATTATCTTAGAAGAGCAATAGGACAATCCAGAGAAATGATGCTACTACTTAACAAAACTTGGCAAAAGGAGAACCTGAATCAGTTTGTCTTTCTATTTCACATGCACTCTCCCATATGCGATAACATTAAGCAGCAGTGTCATATGTTATTATGTTTTATTGCTTAAATGGGCAATTTCCCAACTAAGTTAGGCCTTGGGAAGCTCTTCAAATGCCAACCTAATCAGGAAACTTGCAACTCTATAGATTGCACTTGATGAAATATACTGCTCTCCAGCTGACCTTCAGGAAATGCAGCATGAGCTGGAAGCATGCCTCACTCCAGGTCTATGACTCAGAATTTAATTACATTAGAGAAGGGTATGATCTGAAAAGCTGATGCTGTTTTTATTCCAACCACTGAGCTTGTTGCCAGCTTAGTTATCAACCTCCATTCAGCTGAGTGGTCACTTGGGAATCTGTGGTGGCAGTGTTAATATGAAGATTGTGGTGCTGTTTTTCCTGTGGTGGCTGCTCTCCTGGAAGAAGACATGATGGGGTAGGGTAAAGGAGGATGCCCAGTGATACAATTCAGCTAGGTAGAAGCTAACTTGTAAACTGTTTTACAAATTCTAAAATGTTGCAGAGACAAACCTGCTTGATTTATAACTGAAAACCAAAACTGACGGTATACTTTTCACATACTTTCAAGCCTAATTACAGGTAAATGATTGTAGAAGAGATCCAGAATTATTATTGCCAACATTTCTAGCTAGCAGGG
The DNA here is from genome assembly GCF_047370975.1 of Nipponia nippon. Classification (NCBI taxonomy): domain Eukaryota; kingdom Metazoa; phylum Chordata; class Aves; order Pelecaniformes; family Threskiornithidae; genus Nipponia; species Nipponia nippon. The sequence continues at coordinate 46,210,198 of NW_028262391.1, forward strand.
GAGACAACATTCAAAAAGAGATCTGCATTCAGTGGAAATTGTTTCATTTGAATATTAATTTTTCAGTCTCATAAAATGGGTTTACTAGAAATGAAATTAAGAAAAAAACAGGTTTCCATATTAGAAGACAGCACCGGTGCAGAATATTCAATATCCCCTCTTCAGAAAGGAAGGCTGGTCAGTTTGCATTTGAGAGTTGAAGTTACTTCCAAAATGCACTAGTATCTATTCAGCTACACCTGTGACATAGCTTACAGGAACAGTATTTGCCCAGTTATGCCCTAAACCAAAATTAAGATTTCCATTATTCCAGTCATTCCCAAGAGCATGGAACAGACTACTGTATTGATGTTTTATAAATACTCTTTTAACTTGACAATTTCTTACATACGTAAGATCTTTCTCCTAACAAGGAAAAGGGTTACTACCAAAGCAAAATGGGTAGATATAAAAACAAAAAATAAATCATATAATACAAGCCCTCTTTTGACACTGCTCCCTGACAGATGTGTTGGACAGAATGCTGAAAGCTGAACTGAATGCTGTACTGTCATACTCAGACCAAGTCCATCTGGTCCAGACTTTCACCTCCAACAGTAACCAATGCAATGCTTCAGGGAGAACATTTTAATAAACAGCTACAAGTTAATTTACACCAACTTGATACTGACACTCTCTTAACACACACAAATTTCATCTCAACAGTATTACTTGTTAGAAATACATTCAGCTAAACAACTTAATCCCAAGCTTTGAGGTCCCTCTCAATTCATGTACCTACATACTTTAAAAGGCTGGGACCTTAAAACTTAGTTCTTCAGCCATTAAAATGAATGGCATTTATAAATTCAGGAATGACAAAGCCCAGACATGATGTGGTAACATCTGATTGACAGACCACAGAATTTCTTCAATTAATCCCTGTTTAAATGTGGATTTTCAAAATCCTTAAAACAAGTTTAATCTTAGCTAAAAAAACAAACAAACAAAAAAACCCAAAATTCCAAGTGACAGAGAATGCAATAAACCATTAGCGAATTGCTCCAGTTGTTAGCAAACTTCAGTGAAAAAAAAAAATCACCTTGTTTCTCAGTTAAACTTATTGAGCTTCAAAGTACAGCCACTTTATCTTGTATCTTTGTCTCCTAGATTAAGGAGCCAACTACCTCTTCCAGGTACTTATAGACTCTGATGAAGTCCCTTGATTTAATTAAATGAAAATTGAAATATCTTGATTTAATTAAATGAAAAGAATTCAGACCTCAGAGAAGAACCAGGAATTCCAGTAATATACAGTCAATGACAAAAATAATGGCCAAAATTTGAAAGGATTTAGCTGCTGAAGTGAGAATGAAATAAAATTTAGGCACCTAAATACTGGAAACATCTTACTGGTAATACAGAAATCCTTTACTCCACAGAAACCTTAACTATTTACTTTCACTGATGCCTAGAGTGTACCTTTGAGTATTTCTAGAATTAAACAATTTGATTCCTAGCTAACTCATAAATGCAATCTGGACACAAAAGTGAGGCATTCCTTCACCTAGATTGCCAGTGGGCCTTGCTTTGGAAGGGTTCGTAAATCATTCCTTACCAAAAAACCCAAGATAAATCCCACAGAGAACGCAGTGACGGCTGCCATTCTTTTAAAATAACAGGTGAAGCAGAGAAAGGAGGGGAGAGTGGTGCTCCTGTTTCCCCTTCATTTGTCTGAACACACACCCGACAAGCAGCAGATGCAGGTTTCCTTTGTCTGCCTAAGTGATTTCAAACCCACATTTCCACCTTCTACAAAATATATACACCAAGATTAAACTTAAATCTTACCAGCAAGGAAAAAGACATAAATCCTACTTCTTCCTCATGATTTCCTAGTGACTAGATTAGACAACTCTCCATTTAGTGCTTGGATACTGTGAATCTCATTCTGCAAGAGCAACCCACCTGCATGCTGGAGGAAATAAGCATCAAGCTTAGAACAAAAGATTCTACTAGAAAATGAGGTGGTAAGAAGTTAGGTTATATCACGTTTTGTATTTCAGCGTTGTCCAATAGACTTAACATCATTATAGCATCGTTCATCCTGATCAAGAATCCCCTGGTCATTGTACGCTTCTGTTGCGCACAGCATCGTAGTGGGAGCACGTGTTGCACTGATTTTGTAGCATGATTTTCAAGACGTTCAGAGCCACTTTTTCTAAGTCGGAAGTCTCTCATACTGAAAGCATATTGAAATGCTTCTGGTCAGAAGTGAAAAACAAACTGTTTTCACTTACTTTGCCAAGTGACCTGGGTTGTTTTGGAAAAATGCCCATCTTATTCACTCATCTTTTTCAACATGTCCAAACTTTTTCACCACAGATTTTATGCATTTTCAAATTGACAAGTTAAAAAAAAAAAAAAAAAAAAAAAAAAAAAAAAGGTAAAGTAGAAGCATGAATCTGTACTTTCAAGGCTCCAGGAAGATTTGACTTAGTAGCAATTCCCCAGTTGTAACTGCCTTACTAGACAGTTTAAATCCATTTGGAAAGTTTTGTGTTAACTCTGTAGTTTCAAGAGTCTTGTCTCCAGAAATAGATCCCATTTGAACTGTAGCTGTTCACGTATATTTTAAATCAAGTCTGTGACTGTTTTTTACCTGGGGAGCTTGTGTATTGAAATAGGCATTTCAGGGACATATGACAGGAACGGGATAGAGCAGACACTGGTGCACATACATAAAGGTAAGCCAGCTGGTGCAATGGCTCAGTTAGGAGGCCAGGGGAGCTGCCTGAAGCCACCCCAATGGTTACACTTAGTGTGCTGTGGCACACAGCAAGCTACATACAAACCTTGTATATGTTACAGCTTTAACCCCCATCACTAAAACTAAATGAGTGAACCTAGAACTATTTTTTCCTGTATAGCTAACACACACCTGGAACATCTTTAATAGTCCTTTGATTTGAAACTGCAGGTAATTAAATCCTAGTACAGGTCTAGTATTTCAGTGTGCTCCCTCTGATCATAATTATCACATTCACAAAGAGCTACAGGATCCAGGCTGTTCCAAAAAGAGAGAATTTTTTTTCTATAACTTCACAAGGTAATTGTTTGCAAATAAGCATCGAAGCTACAGTCGGTGAACAAGTTCATGCCCTATCATGAAGTCAAGAGGAGAAGCAACAGGCCAGCTCATGTGCTGAGTGGTGCTGTGAATCATGCAAAAGGAAGGTTCATATCACACATAGGCTGGCATTTATCAACACGCTTCTAAGGCTTCACTCGTACATCTCCAACTGCATTTGTCATCCTTGACTCCAGTGGTTTCATCATTTTGATGAGGAGTATGTAAAAGGCATCCTCCATTCATGAACAACGAACACTGAGAGCAAATCAAAACAATTTCAAAATAAATGTCTGTAGTGTGCAAACACATTCAAGCTCTAGAGCCCTGTTCATTTTCTTTGATCTTGTTAGCTAGTCATAAACTTGAGAATTCCTATTCAATTGTCAAGCTATTATATACACTCCACCAATGGTTCGATATGGAAAATTGCATAGTTTATAGTGACGTTTACTGCAGCACAGCAATTTTACTTGGAGAGATCCCAGTTTAAATGTAGCATGAACTATATCCGGAAAAGAGGGAGTGGGGTCAGGGTCAACTCAACATCGAGGTGAATTAATTTCAAAACCACATTATGAAGTGATCTGTTGCAAGCTTTCAATTATTCTCGTAAAAGCTCCACACCAGGCTATCTGGGCTGCTGCACAATAGAATTGAGTTAAATCACTCTTCCACAGTGCCTGCCCACAACCCATTCAACTCTCGACAGTGCTTCCACTGATTACGAACACTATAATCAATGCCCAAAACAAATTAAAGAGAGGGATAAAGAGTCATCTGCCATCATTTGTATGTTCGTTACCTTTCAAAGGCTTCTAGCAATTAATTTGTTGGAAGTTTTATTGTTATCAAGTGAACACTTCATTTTGTAGGACACTATGGGTAAAAGATGCTATAATGCAAACAAACAATGGCAATCTGTTATTATGCTATAAATCTCCTTTCAAATCTGACTCATGCACTGAGGGTTTAGGATCTCTCTAAAGTAACATATTTGTTTACTTGTAAGGGGAAAAGGTCCTTCTGTATGTACTGCATAGATTAAAATTTAATCAGAATAAAAATGGCACTCTTTGCAAAGTATCGTTAGGAATACAGTGATCTGTGGTTTCATAATTAGGGGAGAATTATTTAAACACTTATTGATGAAGGAACATAGAAATGCTAGCAACCATTAGTGGGTCCTTCACACTCACAGAAGACAACATAAAAGTGCAATGAGATGCAGTAAGGCCAGTAAGGATCCTCTTCCACAGATCTCATGCATCTATCACACAGTTAGAGATCACACCTCTAACTAGTTTATTTCTCCTTTTTCTTTCGATTAACTGCTTTGAATGTTCTGCATCAGCCTTTACCCAGAACGGTCAACAGTCACTGGGTATTTCAAATGGGTTAGGTGCCACTTCAGAGTCTCATTACAATACTTCTAAAGGGCAATCACACTTCTTGCTCGTCTCCGTACTCGTACATGTGTGTACGCATGCATGTGAGTATTTGGCTGTAGGCATCTACACAACTAAATAAATATAACAACACAAGAAATCTGATGGGATATGTTTAGATATATATTATGGACATATATTCATTCAAAAAATGAGAGACAGAAAGAGAGATGATGCTGAAACAACGTTGCTAGTATCGCTAGATCAAGCAATCAAAAGTTGGGAAAAAGGGAGTGTAAAAAATTCCTCTCTCTTGCGATGTGACAATGAGAAATGAATGCTAATCAGCTGGCATAATCACACCTGCTTTAAACACTCTCTTCCCTTTTAGGGGAAATTATTAACTTCACAGAGCAAGGCAGACCGTTCAGAATAAAGCATGAAATAGAGCAGCGCAGTTTCTCACAGCACCTGTAAGCAGGTTTGCATTGTATAAGTAATTATGATTTGAATGGATGTTGCATAGATGTTATCATCTTCGATTACGGCTGCCATTTCCATAATGCCATTTCCATGTGAATGAAGAGCAAAGTCTGTCAGAAAAGTGTTGACCCTCCTAGGTAATAATACACTACTGATTGTGATAATAGTGGAACTCCTGTGCTCTGTAAAAAAGCAGCTTGTGTATCAAGGACAATTTAATAACAAAACCCAAAAAACAACCTTACTGTGTTCAGTGGTGGTTGTGTAAAGAAAATGCTAGTCACTTGCTGCAGTTCAGGCACAAGGATGATTGTCCACAGGGCATTATAGCCAATCTAACTACTTTGCTTGGTACTTGAGCTTCCTATCTGAATCCTGTTAAGAACGACTGTCATTTATACAATCTAAAATAAAGAAACCCCCCAAGGGAAATATGGCATTGATGTCCATAATTTAAGACAAATTATCAGTAACATCCTTTAAAGAGTAGATTAAAACCTTCCTGAACAAAAATGATAAAGCATTTTGCTTCTGACTTTTGTTTCAATAGAAACAAAATAAAGCCCTGTCTTCGCTTCAAGTACACTCTCAGTGCATATTAAAATGGGTTCTTTTTCAGAGATACTACAATATTGCAACTTCAGTCATTGAAGATGATTTACTAATCCACATATCCCATAATTATCACTCAAATGGTGTAATCTCTTTTCAGACCTAGCACAGAATTAATAACAAGGTCCTGATGCATATATTTTCTTACGAAAATAATAGATTTAGTCCTTTTTCCATTAAAGATTGTGGCAAAACTCCAATGATAATGAGAAAACTCCTAATAATATTTAACTGTCATATGATTACTATGTAGCAATTCCACTAGTAATTAAAACTAAATGGCACTTATCAAATCATATATTACCATCCACCTTTCCTAATACATGGCCTTTCAAACTAAGGGTCAAATTAATGTCAGTGTATGTGAAAAATACTTAAAAGGGAGGGAAAAGGTGTTTTCTGTCTATTTATCCCTATAAAAAGTCAGCCAAAGCCCTTCAATTCCCTTAAGCACAATGTATCATCAGGGTGAGAACCAGAATAACCTCTAGCCTCAAGAAAATTGATTTAGTGAAAATGGAAGTTCCCGATACTCTTCTTTTTCTGCATCTGCTCTTATAACTAAATTGCTAACCAGCAGGCATGTGCAAACTTTTCTATAGTGTGGTATCTTGATATATTGACTCTGGGAAGCACGGCTTAGGTAGTCACTCCTGCCTTCCATTCTACCCACTGCCTTCAGCGTACCCACTGGATCTGAGTTCTAGCGTAGCATAAACCAAGCCTCTGAATCACCCGTGGTAATCCATAAGCAAAGCAGGGATATGCATTTCAGCCTGCTTATATTCCATCTGCCTCACTTTCTAAAATATGTTGCTCTTTTGATTGAAATTCCTCTGAAGCGAGGCACTTAGAGTGGAATGGGGAAAATGTCAATGTCCAAAGAGTGATTCTGCTGTAGCTAATAGATCTTTACAACATTTTTTAATTAACTCCTCCCTACTGTATGCCATTCCAGGACTGATACCAGTTTCTGCTTCCAAATCTTCCCTTTTTTCTGAAAAATATTTTTCCTTTTTTTTTTTTTTTTAACAGATCAATAGATGTCTCTCAATCTCAATATTGTCCAATTAAAAGCAATCTAACTTTAAGTATCAAACTTCAAATATGAGTGCAGTAATACAGAGTCAAGTGACAAGCTGAATTTTAATACATGGTAAGCACTTAGCTACTAGTACCTATCTAGTCAAGCCACTACTGGTAATTTATTACTGCACTCCTCCGAAGTTATCAGAAGAAGCAACAAAAGCTTAAGTCTCTTATGAAAGATGACACTGTTGTTAATGCTAAACAATTTTTCTCCTTTTTTCCAAAAAGTCTTGTAGGAAAACAGACAGCTTGCAAGTGTTTTTTGACAATGTTTTTTCAAGACACTTAAGAAGAAAGATAGGAACCCAGGAAAAATTCTGACCTCACATGCACATAGTGGTTCTTGTGTAGGATCTTCTGTTCTGTTGTTGCAACAATCCCCATAAGAAAATGATAAGTTTTGAATATCAGTGCACCATTGCAACTGGTCCAGTTTAACTGTGCAATGATGTACTCCCTGAGTTTGGATGACCAGAATCAAGGCATATTAAAAACATAAATCAATGCTGATAATCATCACAAAGTTCTGAGAGCACAGCTTGGCAATAACCAATGGTTTAAACCCCTTTAAAAAGTATTTATTACAGATATCTTTGAATACACCAAGCTGCTATGCAATACATGCTAGAATAAAAATGCACATTGTTATGGAGAGCTCTGACTATGTATTACGGTAAAAAAGTATATTACACACACACACACACACAAAACCACCAACAAAAAATTCAAGTTCAAAATCCCTTCTGGTTGAGAGTGGAACTGAATCAGTGGTATTTTGATCAGAGAAGAATGGTCCTACCAGGTAGAACATAATGTGTTGGCTGTACTTTCTTTTGTGACAACAGGAGCCCATTTAGCCAGCTAACGCTGGAGACTAATCCTTAACCACTCAGGGCAGTGGAGTTTCAAAAATGTGCTCAGGAAAGTATATGATCAAACTCTAGATGTTATGTACACGGCAGATCTTCAGCTAGCATGAATCTGCATAGCTCCATGGATGAGCAAACAGGACCACGGCTGAATTAATCAACTTAACTGTCATTTTAAACTTTTGCCAATTAAAGACAATTGCAAAAGTGGAAGCTTTTGATTTATTTTTAAAAAAAGTAACTTTGGTGTAATATCTTACTTATGTATTTTGTATGTTTGTGTCTAGCCTTTCCTTTCCATTTTATTCTTCCAGTAAACAAAGGAGAAATAATTATAAGCTCAGTGCTGTCTCATTCCTTTTCTTTCTTCATTCTTTCCCATTTTTATCTAATGTCCTGAAATTTGATACGGGGCAAAGTGTTACAAGAAAATGTAAAATCCCCACACCATATGTAGAACAAAAAGGGGAACAGAGCTTGTACCATTTCTTTGGTTACTTCCAAACAAATGAGAAAAAAATAAACAAACAGTCCTGTACAGACAGCTCTACATTAAACCTGATTGAAGGCTTTCCTCAGTGATTTGATGTTATTGCTCCATTCAAAATATTTTTAAAAGTTTGACTGCAAGAAGAAGCAATTCCACTTCTGCCAGAAGTGGTCTCCTCCCACTTGGCCTCTACTGTTATTACTGTGCTCCCGGTAGATTATAAATTATGAATTGTATTTAGAAATTCACAGACGTGTATTTTCTTTGCAAAGAGGGAGCGAGCTCTTATTATTTGTACTTTCATGTACGCCCATACAGTAAAATGAAATCACTGCTTTTATAATACCCTATACATTCCAAGCATTTGACCCAAATGTATTTAAACAACACAGTATTATCTTTGTATGTGAAAAAATCTCTTCCCCCACCTCACACCTCTTCTCTTTTCTTGGGGTCTTTTTATAGCTCAAAATAGCCAAGCTTATCTCGCTGCCAGCATCCTCAGCTCATCTCAGTGTTCGGGGAGATAAGATTAGAGGCCTTGATCCTCCTGCTGTTAGAACAAGACCTCAATCTCTCACTGTCTCTATTTAATCAGGTTCCTATTTTAGCTGCCACAAAGCTGTCAACAAAAGAAAATAAGCTATACCCCATCAAGGGGTTAAATTGGATTTCACAATGTGCAAATGCTCGTCTGAACAAAATTCCACCTGCACCCTCCATCAGGCAAATTACTTCTGACTTTTAATTTATTTCTCTAGGAAATGGAAAGGTATGGCATACCCAAAGTCAATAGGGAATAAAGAACGAGGTGTAATCAGCCTGCTCACCAATTCAGAGCCCTCTTCTCTGTCAGCTTTAATAGATTCTCAGACCACACAATTTATAGAATGTAAGATGTATCTCTTCTGGTCTGTGTTTTATTTTGGACTTGTCTAGTTAATGGTCCTAACAAGTGACAACTGATGTTTGTTTGATGTAACAGAGCCTGTGAGACATATATGTTACTCAGGCAGATTTTGGACAGTCTGTTTGCCTACTCCGGGCTGTAACAGAACTGGATTTCAGCTGTGATGATCTGCAGTACCAGAATTCTGTTACGATTTTGCTCAGGAAGCAAGCTGATAAGTTTTTTATTCAGATCTACTATCTAGGCCTAAAAAACCCCAATAATTAATGACTTGAAACTTAAAGAATATTTTTACTTCTTTGTTCAAAATTGTTGGTTAGCAGTATGTTACCAAAAGAAGGTTTCCTTTTCTTGGATACTGATTATATTGTAGATATCAAATAATCACTTCACATTCTTTCAAAATATTTCTCCTGGTTTTCCCTCTCCTTAATATTTCAATTTTCTTAATTTCACCAGGCCAAATCCAAAACCTACTTAAATTGGTAACTCTCTGCTCCCTTCTGCCAGGGGAAGGAAGAGCGCCCATGAAGGTGAAGTAACTCTAAGGTAATGAAAGGAGTCCTAGTGTAATGATCATCTACTATGAAAACCTTATTGGCATTGCTGGTCTTGTAGCCCTATTCACTTTATTTGCTTGTCAGCCCTATAGCAAGGTAGAATTTGATCTGTAACGGGGGCACCATTAAAACTTAACTGTAATCTTAAAGCATAACATAAAATCATAAAAATAACAAAAAAATTCACATCTGAAGTGCTTCGATCTCATTAATTTTCTGAATAGCATTAGAAAATCTACACCATACGTGATCCTCACACAAGGGATAAAGGTCATTTTTTCGCTAAACCGAAGAGGAGAAATATCTTTTGCATCTTCAACTTATTTTCTAATCCCATGTTATGAAACATGTACTTGCCTCCAGTGTGTTTATTGCTGTCTAGTAGGACATCTGCTACCTGGCTGCTAACATCTGTCTACCTATGATCACATAGTGTTAGGCATAATTTTGTCCTTAATAGCTTTTCTCGGGTTTTGTCTCTTTACCTCTGATAGCCTGTATTTTGTGATCCAAGGAATAAAACTGCTTTATTTTTGGTCTAATTAAGATACATAAATCCTCATAATTACAAAAGTAATAGATTTGGGTTCTGGATAAAAATTAATCATGGTGATATTAAAGGTCTTGGGAACACACCATAAAATTGGGGGAAAGGAAAAGCAAATACTTTGAAGGAAAGAAACCTGCAGTGGTATTAAAAGGCAGATTACACCCTGCTAACAAATTGCCATAAAAGTTATTCTTTTTATCCTCTTATAATGGCACAGGTTCATGTTTTTCAACAGAATGATTATCTGAAAATCAAATGCATGTGCCTGAAGTAAATACGGACAAACAAACACCCTGTAGTAAGGACAAGAAGCATAAACCAAACAGGCAAAGATGTAAGCATGAAATACAAAGGCAGATTAAATACAGCTTCCAAGCATTCAGACAGACCCTTCTTCAAAGGGACCCTTCACTTAAGCAATTTAGAAACCCGAAACTGCGGTCCGAGTTGCCTTCTACCTCTCGGAACAAAGATGCAATCTTTCAGCCCAAAAAAAGTGCATTACTGGTACATTGTGGAGCAACAGGACAGAGAAAACAAATACTGGCGTTCACTATTGCTTATTAATCAGCTGAAAGATTTGGGACATTTTATTGTGAAAGTCTACATTTCAAATAACAGTTTGAAAGTCACTTAACAACAGCTAAATGCTAGGATGTGTAACATACTCCGTATTGAAACCTCATCTGAAGGTGCTTGAATCCATGCAAATGTTCGGAATGGGCGTCTTCAATTAGTTTCTATTTGAAGATATAGTGACACATTGAGGAGATCACCTCTCAGCTATCTCATTATAGTTTATTTTGGATAGCTGAGAAAATGCAAAGTGTTTGGCCAGAAGCCAATTCACATAAAACCCCATAACTTTTCTTAATAAAAAATGCAGAAATAGCTTTTGGACACAGTATTTTATTTTACCCAAAATAAATTTCAGTTGTTTGAAATTTAGCTAATTCAGATTAGGTCACACACTTGCAATATAAGTTCAGCTAAATTTAGTTCAGAAATATTTTTTTTTTAAAAGAAGAATTTACAGACCAATTGAAACAAAGTGTGACATTAGTAAATACGGGTTTTGCTTTTCCAAAGGACTGTTTAATTTAAAACATTGTAAATGGTTTCCCAGCTCCAATACTAACACAAACACTCCGCACTACTAATCTATCAGTGATTTCAGGTAATGTTGGAAGTATCTATATGTAGAGTAAGAATTACTGGGGTTTTACGGCATAGAAACATAATACTAGGGAACAATTATTATTAGCATAGCCAAATGCAAGTGTTGGAGTTCTCAGACTCTGAGAACTGCTAATCACACTGGATCCCAGACCTTTTTGCAGTATGCTGCAAAGCTCAAGTAACCTCACAGTTTCTTAAAAGAAGCTGTCTGACAGATACTGCCTAGTTAGATATGAGTTATTACCATTACCACAACATATTATTAGAAGTTCCATATGCAGCCATGTATTTTGGAGAGGCATTGACTTCAGACAGAGAATCTATTCAGAAATCACAAATTAACAGATTGTCTTTTGCTTTACAAATGCAAAATATTATTGAAAACAAAAAAAAAATCTATTCCATCTCAATGGAATGGCTGAGATGTAAGCCTCTGAAAATATGAGATTTTTTTTTTTGCTTTAAAAATACATATATATTCATCAGGAACCTGAAGGACTCATCAGCACCCTAAGTATTGACAACTATTATAGTAGTAAGGTACTGCCTATTCACTCTGAACCAGGATTGGAACAATGTTATTAAAACTAGTAGGACTTCCCACCCACGCTTCAGAAAACTCTAGTGTTCTACTGCAAAAGGAGAGAAACACAATTTGCCTGCATACAAGGATGACCCAGAAAGCTAAATCTTTTCCCCAGGAAAAATAGATAAACTTGTGCTTAAGTTCCTATAATGGCAGGGCATTCAACTGTTACCTAATAGAGAATGATGTTGGATCACTGAGTTTTCCCTGGAATTTAACATCTCTGCATGCAGTTCTTTCAATAAATAACCCAGCACAGGTGGTAGAATAAAGAAGTCTGATGCAAAAATCAAACAAACAAACAAACAACCCAACCAACCCTTTGATCTCAGTAATGACTAGCAAGTCAATCAAACTTCCCTAATGCTTTGTCTCATACATCAAGGCTTGAAATCCAGAGTTTGAAGCCAAATACCGGTCACTGTGTTGAGCCAGCTGCAAATGCATACCACTTATGACAACGCATCTGTTTACAGGACACTTGTATAAAACGGCTGTGGTGCCTTGCTAATTACAGGCACAGCAGTCATAAAGCATCAGCCTCAGCCCCTGTAAAAAAAGGACTGTTGTATAAAAGGAATCGCATACTATTAGCACTTCACTCCCAAACCCCAAAGGGTCCAGAAGCATGTAGGAACAATGCATTTCATTTTCCAAAAGTGCCAGTGGATGCCAGGGAAAAAAAACCAACCAAACAAACAAACTTAGCCATCTTATTGTTCTAGCTGAAAATGACTCTGAGATCAGACCCTTATCTCACCCCACCTCAAGGTAGTTCTCAACTTAAATGAAATTTCCCAGTTTACACCACAGGCTAACCTGGCCCTAGATATTTAACGGATTTGAAAAACAAAAAGATAACAAGCAAACAGTCCTGCAGCTGCAAATATGGACTAAATCCTCGGCACCACTATATGTTACATTTAATCAAATAGGATTTTTAGAGCTTCGTTATCCATACTTCCACATATGCATTTCGTCTCTCCTTCCAGGATACTTGTTCTGCTTCTTTGAATTTGGAATCAGCACCACCATTAAGAGGTGCCCCCTTCTGCATGCCAGTAAGAGACTCTCCAGCACCACTTCCAAAGGGTACAAAACTTTTCTTTCCCTGGTCTGACAGAATGCGTCTCCCCCAAATTAAAGTCCTTGCACTGTCACATACAATACTAAGATTAATTCAGTACCTTCTTCCCTGCTTTCAAAGCTTTTTTCTGGTTGTTTAGCACACTAACTTTTAGCAGTTTGACACACACCCCCCCCCCATTTAATCTCTGTGCTACTGTTCATTCAATGGACTGGTCTAATTTGTTCACAATTCTAAGGGGCAGCACAAAGAAAAGTAATTTTCCCTAGTAATAAGATATATACACACAGAAGCCAGGAAGGGAAGGCACGAATAAAGCCAGATTATCTTGCAAAGTCTGTGGCTGCTCCTTAATGCTAATTTAAGTTTCCATCAATAGGCAGCTCCTACAACATGACACTTCAATACTGATTCACAGCAAATGTAGGAAGTGGTAAGCTGAATCATCCAAATGAAATCCTCACTATCAGGGAGAGCAAAGACGAGGACTCAAGCTCTTTCTCTTTACCACACGTCTTTGCTTTTTATCTGACACGTACAGTAGGATTCTAACAACGACACACAACGGGCAAGGCCCAGCTACCTACACGTGCTGCTTTTGTGGCCCAGAGCTCTAAAAATGGTAGCTAACTAATCAAGTTTTGGTTCCACAGAGAATAGTCAGGAATTTAACTTTTTGGTGGGTTTTCTGCATTTTGTGTGTGTTTTCAGAAGTTTCCATCAGAAGAATATTACCCAGTTCTCATAAGCTTATAGGCATCTTATATCATGCCATGTATTTTTTTTATTTAATTATAGGAAAGGATGGAATAATGATATTCTTAGATAAAAGGAAATAATCCCATATAAAGCATAGATCTTTGTTTAGGTCCAGACATTCGAAAGTGCTTAAGACCCAGAGAAATCAAAGCCAGACTTAGCAGATTTTGAGGAGTGTAAAGTCCCCAGCAGCGCTTGTTGTGACATGGCCAGTGTTTCAAAAGCTCTCAGCACACAAGGTTCTTCTGAACTCTTTTGAGAATCTAGATCTAAGTATCGCATTAGGAGCCGCTGTGTGCTTAGCATACTTAAGTATCAGATCTCTATTGTGGGCTTTTCTGAGCCCTTTTCAAAATCTGGTCTGTACTTTAAACATCCAGCTTCACGCATTGTTTCAGTCCTTGGAGGATTCAAGAGGTTTATAATGAATTTTTAAAATTGTGAAACTTGAATGAAAAGTGGCTTTTAACAGCTATATAAAGCAGGTTATCTCAGGCAACACATTTGTTATTGTTGCTACGGGAGGTATATGCCAACTATAAATACCATTTATTAGCACTGAATGATAAAGCCTCAGTGTAACTGAAGGCTTAATAGCAGAATGAATTAACTCCTGCTCATACTGCTGCAACTTTAATTCTAACTTGAGGCATTAAGGGGAAAAAACTTCTGGTTCCTAATGCTTTTCACCAGTGAAGAGCCAAATGTAAACAACCAGCTAAAATAAAAATAGGCAGTGGCTACTGGTCATTAGTATTTAGCAGTGAGTAGCTGCTCTAGCCCTTTATACAGATGTTATTCTTTTCTGAAAATGTAAAGACTCAATGTTAATATTTTACTTTTATTAGCTGCTTTACATCCACATTTGGACTAGCTAGGCCAATACCATGCCCCTTTTTTGAAACTTCACAAGACAGTAGACGGAACAGAAGGAAGCAATGCAGCTTAAATAGCTTTCTACGCCACAGGAAGAGAAAACATTTTTTTGTAAGAATACAATTGGGGGGGGAAGCTGACAATGACAATAAAAAGCTAAAAAAACATTTGCCCTTCCTATTTACTCAAAGTCCTGAAAGCCACAACTCCCCCTCTCCTGGAAGCCAGGAGAACATGCAGACAGGCTAATAAGGTGCTAGAAGGAAGCAGAATCGGTCTTTAGAAACCCAAATCTAAATGTTACAATTCAAGCGAGTCTCTATCATGTACCAGAGAGTGACGTGGGATATCTTTATTTTATGGACGAGGAAATACCTAAGGATGAGAATCTCGACTTAAACTCACAAAAGAGGTGGACCTACCATTAAGATGGAGATATCATTATACAAATTATATTAAACAAATTAAATAATCTTTTGCATGTCACTGTAGCATTGAATTCTGAATTAGCTGTCTTATAATTAAATTTAGATCTTCCAAAAACATTCTGAGGTTACCAATTACCCAATTCGTCTTACACGTTAACTTAGGGAAAAAAAACAAATGTTGTCAAATTTTCTAATAGTTACCTGCAAACCCCTAAAAGCCACAGCCTATTTCTTGTACCTTTTCACCAGCATGCTCACCCCCCTTCAAGAGGGATCTTCTCCTGTGTCCCTCAAAAGTGATACTGTAGCAAAGATTCAACAGTATGAAATAACCTTTGGCTGCAGGTACAGGACGGAAATAACAGAAGGTATTTTGACTCAAGCAATGCTTGGGTATTTTGCAATATAGAGGGTTCTATAAAAAGCTATTCTGTTCACATTCTAATAGTGACAAGCTAGGAATCCATCTCCATGAGAAACAAAGATGGAGACCAGTAGCATACCAACAAAACCCACACCCAACGATCACCTGCTCGTCTCTCTCATAAGCAGAGTTTAGAGTTCAGCATTGGCTCTTAGAATTTGTCCTCATCTAACCACCAAAAACATTTGGGAAACAGGCTTCAATTTTTCCCATTTCTCTCCACGGAAGCCCCTCCTGCAAAGGTTAGGAAATGCCTAGCTTCCTTGCATTGCTTGTAGCACTTGCAAAGGCGAAGATTAACCGCATTTGTAAATCAGATCCCTTGCATTTGCTATGGTTCTGATTTATGGCTTTGTAATCTTCATAGCCCAAATTGCAGGGAAGGAAAAATGGATATTGGAAGAAGTCATAGCAGATGTGTTCACTTCTAAAAAAGAATGCACAACATGTGCTGCAAAATAAAAGCACCATTTGGCAACATAAAATATCTTGGCATCTGTGTGAATTTGTAACTGCAGTAAAATATTGATATGGCTGATAAAGCTGAAGTTCCATTTTCCTGTGTCTTTGCATGTGTATGCCTTTAGAGAAAGTTTCCTTTTCATACTGTGGGATTGTCTTGTTTATTCAAGATTTTTTTTAATCGCCTCATATCACTTTGCCTGATGGAATGGCGAAAAAATGTAAAAAAAAAGTTCTAGCAACAGATCAGATGACTTTTTTGTGGCCTCATTCCATTGGGAAAATATTTGTGTATTTTTTCCCTAAACCTCGTGAATTTTAATGCTTAATCTTAAAAATAGTATGAAATTAGTGGATGAATTTCTTTAATTAACAGCCAATATACCTCCTTTTAACTGCATTGAGAATTTTCATACAGATTGGAAATGGTCAGAAATGTCCAAATGTCCTTTGCACAGATGTTTTCTTCGGGAGTAAGTGAGATAAAAACAAACCAAAAAGGAATAATATATTTACGTGCACAGGTCCAACTCTGTATTCTAGGCCATTATTTACAGAAACCATTTGTGAAGTTCACATCTGTTCCTGTTCCTTCCCTAGGTTTGAGGCTAATCATTCACACTTTGCAAGCAGTTCAAGATAATAGGTTATTGAAGGTTTGAAGCTGACTACAAAGATCCATAAATCCGTGAATTTTGTTCATACTTACAGAGGGACTTTCTGTTCTGAGATAACTTAAGCATGAAAAAAAATCCTTCAGAAACTATGTCTCAGAGCATTTGACCTCTGATGTACCTGGCTGGAACAGAACAAGCACATAAAAATGAAAATGAATGAGCATTACTGTGTTAAATATTTCTTCTATTAAAGAAAACTGTCATTTCCCCCCCACAAGGCTTTAATCTCCATTTCAAAATCAGCTTTGTCACTTCTGGATCTGTGACAAACCAATTTTACCTCCTCCACACAACCAATCACTGTGCACCATTAAAATAACACTGTGCCCAGGTTTTGAGGGAGCCTAAGAGATTATGAATATTGAGAGCACTTCAAATGTAATTTCCATCTCATAAAAAACTTTGGTGTCTGTTCTGAGTGCCGATATAATATGTGGAGGCTGCAAGCTTGTTCCTTTAATCCATAGCAATTAGTTTCTATCAGGATATACTCCCACGCTCTGGAGAAGTTTTATAAATTGTGGGGGACAGGGGATGTTTGAGGAAATTTTAGCTTCTTAAATCAGAACGAAAACAGCTATGAGACTCTCATGGGTCTGTAACGGACTGTAAAAAGGTCTACTGCAATCATATTTGCTGATGCTGTATTATCGATGATCTTAAGGGTCTTTTCCAACCTTAATAATTCTATGATTCTATGATCTACTCTGTGCAAAAAAGATTTTTTCCTATTCAAGGTCTCTTTTTTAGATGCTTACATTCCTGTTAAACCTATGAAATTCCTACGCATCACCCTTTCCATCGAATTGTGAGGAAGACTGCCAATATATACTTGTAATACAAGTTTACAGTCAATACTAGAAACAAGCCAAAAAGTTAAAAAGGAGTGAGTAGCTAGCGTGGACTAAAAGAACTTCACTTGCAACAGCAACTTAATTCCTGTAATACACCACCGCCCAATTTAGCATTTCCTATCCAGCTTTCAGGTTATTGTAATGAGATCACTTGCCTGTTGCTTTTTTCAATTTTCAGTTTTATTATTCCAAAATAACACATGGTTACTTTCAGACCTTTACAAGAGACCTTCAACAGCTGCACAGGCAGCTATTCTTGGAAACCAGTAGCAAAACCTGATATGAACAATGTTTCTCTAGTGCAGTACCACTTTCTGCTATGGTGATGTTGGCTGCAGATGAAATAAATGTTTACTACAAATCAGAGCCATAGTAGAAAAAGGTCTGAATTCAAGAAAAAACCCACAAGTTTTAGCAAACAAGTTTGCTTTCTGCTCAGCAGACAATTATTGTGGTATGCACTACTTTGCCACAAAAAATCCCTCCCATGAAATATTAAAAGTATTTCATTTCAGAATCAATCAATTTTCATGTTCAGAATTCACACCCTTCTTGATATAAGGGTTGGATGCCTTCCTCAAATAACTAGCTAACAGCAAGCAAGCTACTGATACCTCCTCTGTTGTTTTTAATAAAAACTAAGTCAATAATAAATCTATCTGGCCATAAGCATTATATTACAAACATGAGCCCTCCAGCAAATTATTGAATTGGTTCAGTTAACAGATCCAAAAAAATGTTTTAGCCAGGAAACTCTTTCATTATTACTGAAATCTTATTTAAATAACATCATTTATTGAAAAAAAATCAGTTGTTTGTACCTGAATGTACAGCTATCTACATAATATTTAAGTCCTGGACAGAATATACTTTTTCTACACAAAGGAAGTAAACATTTATATTATGGATATGATTTAAAATACACACAGTCTTACTCCCATCCCCTTTTTTCCTGGAAGAGAGCTTTCTTCATTAGGTAGTGGGTTAATAGGATCTTTTACTCCAAATAAAACTGAAAATGCTATGTCTTGTCTTTTCACAGGACAGGTAACTGCCAGGTATCACAAAGTACGAATAATATGATAATCACCATTACTGTACAACAAAAGCTAAAATCAAGAGGGAAACAGTTGAATAAATATGCCAAAAGAAGTAAGGCTATATCTGTTCTACAGAACACAGTGCAACGCGGTGCAATACTCTGGCTCAAGCTAGCTTGAGTGTAACAAGCAGGACTGATGCATTTGCTCTACATCCTTCTCCCTGGGCTGGACTGGCAGGGCGATCTCTGGGCACTTACGCAGCTACATAGCCCAGGTTCTGAAAGCTAATGCGCTCCGAGCTAACCTGGCTTCCCTTACTGCACACTGAATTGTGCCACATGGACAAAGTGAAAGAAGCAGGTCTGATGTAGTCCAGGACTATGAGATTGGTTTGATCCTTTCCGCCCTTAAAGTCTGTGTATCTGATGAAAAGAAATACAGTAAGCAAAAGCTTCTGAAAATATTCACTGAGCAAATGACTCATCCTCTGGTTAAAAAGTAGATACATACTGACTCCCCAACAAAAGCATGTGGCTATTGCCTTAATAGACACTGAAGAAATAAAGGCTTGACAGGTGGAGTAGATGTAGGTTTAGAGACAAAATAAAGCCCTCATCAAGCTTTTCAAGCCTTTGTTGCTGTGGGTTTTTAGCTCCATTTTTGTTTACCTCCTGTATTTCAGCCTGTGGCTGAACAAAAGAGCAGCTGCTGAATCTGATAATATTGTTCAGCTCAGGCATTGCTTAGCAAATCAGAATAGTGTTAAATGGCTTTACTTTATTAGACTGCAGATTTGCATTGCTTAGTCTGTATTTCACTGTGTGTGTCTGTAGATGCCTATACGTTCCTTTTGTAATATACATGCATTTATTGAGATACGTACATATTTTAAAGCAAAGAATTATTGACTACTAAAACCAGAATAAAGCAATGAGAGCTACTGGCTAGAATAGGGGTTACGAAATAAGGATGTGTATGTTTAGATTCCAGCTCTGCTACTGACTAAGTAACTTTGTTACTTAATAAATGACAATACCCAATAAATGAGAATTTAATATAGAGCTACAGTGTAAAGGCTCTAGAGTTGCACAGATGAGCCAGGTCTTATTAGGAATACCACCATTCTAAGGTACTAGCTACTTATTAATTGTATTTAAATACGTTACATGACACTTAAATTGGATACAAGGGTGTGTGTATTACACAGGGGATTAAAATCAGCTGAATTCAATTTCTAGATGTACAGAATCTTGGTTAACTATTTTTCATTTTTATATGAGTCTCCATCTATAAAGCCAACAGGCTGCTTAGAATCTCCCCATATAAATCCATCCCTGCCGCATCACTGAGTGCCCTAGAGAGTGGGACTCCCCCCAGGAGCCAATCCTGACCACTCAGATATTTTGAAAGAGCAGCTTGAAAAGAGAGAAACCACTACCAAGGAAAAAAATGCCAGCAGAGCCCTGCGAACAGATTGATATATCATGGACAAAATGATGGAAGAAACAACCAGAAGGTGTAAAAAGCCCATACTTATGTCTTAAGTGAACAAACCTATTAACTCAGCTTTACACTCAATAGAAGAAAAGAAGACAGACCGAAGGAAAACATCTTCAAGTGTATTATTATTAACATTAACAGAGTTTTATCTTCATTTTGGTTGTTTTCCCTGAGTTCCTGTAGAAAACAGAGTAATCATTATGGTTGCTTTCTCTCTTGTTACTGTAACAGTACATTAATGCTCCTAAATAAGTTACTTCTGGAAAAAACAAAAAGCAACAAAAAAAAAACCTTTAGCAACTGAAAAAAACGTGTGTTTTCAAGTGATGCTCTCCTGTCCATTTTTAAAGGTTGGGAGGCCAACAGATGAGGTAAACACTGGGGTGTTCTCTAGGTGTGAGCACATTTCAGAGTCCGTAAGGCTGCAGGAGGAATGATCAAGCAGAGTAACGCCCAGTGTCTCTTGAGCTCATCCAGCCTTAATCATTTGGAGGCTAAACAGCGATATTACCTACTCAGTGGAACTTGACTGTTAAACAATAAATTGGCCTGCAGCCAAAAATGGGTACTTAAACAGAAATCTAGTTCTTACAGATTAAAACCCTTCTACGAACTCACAGCGACAGCATGCAGCCTGGAGAGCTTTCAGAATGTTTGTATTCAAAGAACAGTTACTGCCAAGAAGCACCTTGCAGGTCAGAAAGACAAAGCAGAGGAAATAACAAAGTGCACTGATAGCAAATTGCCTCAGCATGCAGTGAAAATGGAGCATGTAGTCAAAAATCGGTGCTAACCTGTCACACGTATCTGACAAGGGAGGAAAAAACCAAAACAACACAGTGCAACTCTTACCTACAGAGAAGCTGCTAAAGAATGTCTGGATTTACTGTAAAAGTGACAATGATGTGTCCCATACCGGAGTCCCTGAGCAACTATGATTAGGAAACCTGGAACAACAAGTACAAATGAAGCTGTGAGCCTGCTGAATTGCTTTGATGCCTGGGCTTGGGTTCAGTTCTCATCACCACACTGATAAAACAGCTCTGTCATTATAAGTGCCTTAATTTTCCTGTGAATTATCAGACATTTCTGGCATTTAAATGACATACACATTTTAAGCTATATTCCCTATGGCAGCCAAAAATGATGGCATTTTAGCTTGGGTAAGCCTGAGCATTTTTATTCACTGCCATTCCAAGTATATTCATATGACTCAGAGGTACAGCATCACAGTCATATTTTAATTTTTGACCCTAATTAATTCATCAAGTTCATAACTATTCTTCTCATCTGAAACTTGTTCTTAGCATTTCAACCTCTGTCTTATAGCTTTAACTTTAAAGCCAAAATGAGAATCTCAGCTCCCTTTCCTCTTTCATTAAAATGATTTAAATTATCTGGAATTTTTCCCACTCCCACAAATAGCTAGCTTTCTTTTGTCTTTTTGTAACATACATGAGTTGAGAGAAAGCCGGCTTCCACCAGTAACTAAACTGGAAGAAGGCTAACAGCGAACAAATTAACAGCACACATTTTGTCTTGAACTAAATTAATATCACTACTAGCACAGTAGCAGCTGGGGGGCTAGTGTTTTTCAGTGCAGAAGTACTTACTTTTAAATATTAAAATTACAAAGTGCAGATTGAACGCTTTGCATGACAATATCGCAAAGAGATTAGCTGAAACCAATTTAACAAAGGTGAGACACAGCAGAAAAGCCTTCCAGGTCAGAGAGTTTCAGTTAAACTGAGTGGATACTACGATGTTTCTCCCCTAGTTCTTGTAACTGTGCAGGCCTCCAAAGCATAACAAACAAACAAAGTGAGAAAGTAGCACCCCCTCTTTTCATGCTAGTGCTAGCGATGCTGCCACCTTTCTTCTGCAGAGTACTTTCCTGGTCCTCTGCTTGCATTGTCATTGCAGATTCTCAGCAAGTGGGTCAGAGAGCACACAGAGAATCCACTGGATTGCTGATGTGAGGCAAATAATCCTCTGCTCGCCAAGGGCAGAACTACTGGTGCAGAAGATAATTAAACACTGGCTATTGCTTTTTTCTCAATACACTTGGAAAGGAGATTAAAAGAACAAGGCTTGGAACTAAATCCAAGGCTGCATTATTGCCTTGATGTAAGGTATAAATGGACAGAAGGGAATTCAAGTATCAGTGGAGACTGGGATTTTGCATGTTTTGAGAGCAATAAGAATTTTTAGGTTTGTATCAAAAATGCTTGTCTGAAATTAACTGAGCAGGTAATGACACAAGAGCAGTTTCACTATAGCATCCGAGTGACTGAAATGCTAGATCAGTATTGCCTGGTTTGTGCTTCACCAGCAGTTATATTTTTCTAAATGAGGTATCTCCCAGAAGAGTATTTTCTTTGCAAGGCAATATTTCACAAGATCTCTCATTTTGACACTTCCATTTTGATAGCATACCACAGATCAGAAGATCATTCAATTTTATGTTACGAACTTCACACTAGTAATTGTCTGTTTCTTACCAGGCTCAAAGAAAAACCTAATTTTAAAATTTCAACAGGTTACTTGCCAATTTAGTTCCTTGGTACACTTTTAACTGGCTCTGTTTCACTTTCAGATAGTACGCAAAAACATGTCAATACTTCTCCCATATGGATAATATTACATAAAAATTTTATTCCAAGTATATCAAATAGATGATAAAATAGTTATACATATGAGTAGTAAATTATTGGCTAGGGAAATAATAGTTTAATAACTGTATATAACATGTCTACAATACCTAAGCACAGTAGGTTAGTCCCATATTTGCAGGTTTGGGGTTTTTTATTTGTTTGGTTTTTTTGTTTGTTTTCCAAGTTAGATTAAGAAGGAAGAAAAACAAGAAGAATTATAACATCTAGTATTTTAAAATCCTGAATCATATTCTTTGGACTATGGATGAGTAAATGAGGGCAGGAAGGCTTAAATCAAGACTGCTGAAAGGTAAAAAAATCCTCTTCAGCTACAAATCACTGGGAGCTATTTAGGTAAAACAACTTGTAAAGTCCTGTACAAATTAACAGTCCATTCTGCTGTTAACAACTGTGACTAGGTTAAAGCCCCCAAAAAAGACAACAAAGAACCCCAGCAAGATGAAAGGTGAATGTGGACCTTCTGTGAGAATCAGAGCTGGCTGGTTAACATACTTAAGCGTGCTTGTTCCTTTCAACTTCTAATTCTTAAAGCAGAGAAGGTATCTGCCTTGTCTTGTAAGGTACATTACCCTAAGAATATCTTCTTATTTAATTCTGATTCTAAAACCAATGGAAAACAGAAGGCAGAGTGACAGAACTAAAGCCCCAGGAAAATTTATGTGAGTGAAGAATAAATCAGAGGAATTCGGATGTCATCAGTGTCTCATTTCCAATTACAAAATTGCAAAACACAAACCCCATCTTTCTCCAGATTAGGTCAAACCTCTACCATTCTGAAAACAAACCTTAGTATAGTTAATAACGCATTATGGATAACTTTTCTTCACTCCAATGTATTGTGCATCTCTGCTCTGACATTCTCTGACATCGCTGAATAAGAAGCACAGAGACTTTTTGGCTTTCAGATACAGCTACTGTAAAAGGCCACTGAATAAAATGATTTTTCTACATTGTCCCAGCAATGACCTCAATCCTGACTGAGAAGCTAATTCAATTCCAAGGACTCTCACTATCAGATGCTGTCAATTTGTCCCCGTCCCCCCCCCCCCCCCTTTTTTTTTAAAGTAATATCTAATATGGAATAGAGCCACTAGGAAGTGAGCTGAGACCAGCAAAATTCACTTCAATTAGGGGATAAGATGGCACTGAAATTTCTCCCCTGGAGGAAAAGAGAACATGGCTTTTCATTCACATACCTGTAAAGGTTGTCAGTAAATAAAGTACTGTCATATAAGCTAGATTTCTGCTTGCAGCTGGGGGAAAAATATTTTATGTACATCTACTTCTTTATGCTGATTAAGAAATCTGAACAAAATGAAAATCTTGAATTTTTAATTCATTATGAAGTCAACCTCCCTCCCAATTTCTCATTTCCTCTTGTAATGTCAGTTCAAAATTTAAGCTTTCATTAGAAATTTCTTGGAAGAAAGGAAAATGGGTTCGGAATTTACATTATTCCCATGTGAAAGAAGTTAAAGAAACTCTGTGTTTTTTATAGGAAGCTGCTTTCCACACACAATAATCCATTGCTTTCTGAGTTGTAATGGTTTTGTGTGCACCTGCATTCAAGATTTCACTTTGCAAATAAGCCTTAGACCAAACAAATCAGAACTTCTACAAAGTTCATAAACAGTTTCATCTCAGTAATTTCACTAGGAATTTCGGGTCTGTTACTATTCTCTGTACTGTCAATACCTCTCCATTCAGGGAAGTATCCTGCTCATGTATGGAGTTTCATATATAATGCAGTTTGATACCTCCAAGTTGCATCATGCTCTCTGCTTCAGAAATCGCCAGGAAGTGCTGTAAGTCGTACACAACCTCATTGAACTCAGGTGGGTAGGATGCGGCCCAGCATTCAAAGCTATTGAGTAGATGCCTACCCTTCAAAGTACTCCTATTATCTAATTTGCACTATTGCACAAATTGTTACGAGAGTTAACACAAATTAAACACATGCAGACTGAGCCAAATTCAGTTGTATGTTTGGAAAAGCAGGATAAATGAAAGACACTTTGTAAAATCAGAGACTGCAATGCAAAGGGGCTGAAAGATTTTCTAAATTAGGAGGGAGGCTCATAATAAAAGCACCAAAATAAATTCTGATTGGCCAACTGTGGGAAAACTTCCAGCTTTTGGGAAGCATCATTTATCTGAAAAGCACAATATACAACAGAAAGGAATACAAAAAGTTAACTTTGGCAAGCATTAGAGCATGAAGCCCTGACACTGTAGTCTTGTTTCCAATCCTCAGGGTATTTTGAACTCACCCGATATTGCCAGATTTGGTTATACCTCAAATTTGAAATGTGAGATATTAACTCTTGTCAGCCTCTCCTTTATGTCCTTTTCCTTGATTCTTTCATCTTTTTCCAGTCTAGCTCGGTTTTCCTTCCACTTAGTAATGCCAGCTTAGATGCAGTCTTGCTTAGCTTTTACTGCAGACCAGGGACTAACAAAGTGCCACCAATATTAACAACAATGACAATAAAAGTTTGTCTGGTCTCAGAATATGAGCTGAGCCTGTGGTTTTCTACTAATGCCAGAGACAGAAAGGGTAGCTTTTGCCTGAATCATTTACATTTATCTTGATTTGCCTTTAAGTAGGTGGCATCAAATTTATATGCCAAAATCTCAACAGTGTGTTATTCCTCCACTTTTTCCAAGAGAACAGTTACAGCTTCTGAAAGACTGTCAAGCAGGATATTCTCTTATAAAAACACAGTTCTACTAAAAGAAACAAAGATGGCTAAAATAAATCAGTTAAAAAATCTTTTCAGAGCTTTATAAACATTTTTGTTGCCAGTATGTAACTGGGCCAAACTCTAAATAAAAACCTGAGAGGTGCAAGTGCTTCAGTGATGAAACATGAGTGTGAATTCCTCTGAACATTTGTACTTATTCCATCCCCACCAAACACAAATGAATCTCTGATACTGCAGAAAGATCTTGGCATCGATGATGTGATTCCAAAGTGGGAGGAGAAAATATTGAAAACCTTGCCTTCTTCTTTGCCAGAGACTTCTTCAAAATGGAGGGGAGAGGACGAAGATATTTACTGTGTATTTTGCATCAATGCTCTGTGTAACAGAGACAGTACATTTTACTATTATGAGACAGCAGTCTTTTGGCTCCCTGTGTATTACAGTAAATAGCAACATTAGTGCAGCATGCTGGAGGATGAAGGCTCCCAATCCTCAGACAGCAGGTTTATAAACTCTGTGCCAAGACTGAGGCTCCCAGACAAAGAAGATCTGTCTCTGTACATGTGAAGCAGCAAGGGATAGTCTTCAAAAAGTTTCCAGCAGCACAAATAAAGATCAGATGAGCATTCACACTTTGCGCTACATAAATTGAAATACCTAGTATCCTTCTAGTGTTTCTTTATATCCAGACAGAGCAAAGGACAAGTTGTAATGAGCTAAATGCTGTTGCCTTGAATTTCTTTATTTTTCCCCCCAATATTTAAGTATTTAGAAACCTAAAAAGAAAAACATAGGTAGAGCTTCACACTTCACATACTGATGCTGTCAGAATGTGTCTCTTCAGGTCTTCCGGACTCCTCTGAAGCAACACACTAAATCAAGAGCCCCAGCCTGCTGCACAGATTGCTGCTCTGAAGGACTCATCCTCCACCTCAGGACAACAAACAAGGACACTTCCACACACTAGTAATAGCATAATGGTCTGCTCTAACAAGAACACATTTCTACTATGTAAATGACATATGGACTTGAAATAAAAACACATTATAAAACATAAGCGTACATGTGAATTCTGTCCTGGGCATCCAATGGACAGATAGTTTCTCTAGGGTAGAGGTTACATGTAGCCAAGACCACCGTTAAATTATCACATGCACTGCAGATAGGATTTATCTAGTAGAGACTAAGCTTGTACAAAGTACATCCTGGGAGGCAATCCCCACTTTTAAGAATTTACAACCCAAATAGGAAGGATCAGAGAGGATTTGCCTGGGATCACAGCATCAGTCTGCAAGAATACTGACTGTATGACAGGCTGACTCAAGCTTGGTCCTACCACTCGCCAGCCTAGCAGCTCCCAAAACTGTCTTGTTGGTGCATTGTCATCAACATCAAAAGCTACAGTTTTCAGCATAACCTAGGATTTATCTGCTCATATTTACCTAGCACTTTCCTGTGGGCTATTTAATGTACTGTTCTATATTCATCTGTTGATACCTGTTTTCCAGTGCCCCTTTATTATTCTCCAGCAGAATAGACTGGTGGAAACCTGAAGGATAATGGCCTATTCAGAGTCTTAGTCCTAATTAGGAAACATGTTTATATTCTGTGGAGAAATCAGAATCACATAATAAGGGTTGTATCAGCCATTAGAGACTCACTTTAGTCTCACTGAAACACCTAACTGGTGTAGCGAAGTTTAAAGTATTTATGACAAGGAAGCCTGTAATTCTCAGGCTGGCACAAAGATATTACACATCATTTTCATGATGTGGGAAGGGAATATCCCTAACCTACAATATGAACTCCTGCATATGTACGCATAAGGGAAAGGGGAGCATGTGGATTGGAAGAGATCCGTGAACAACACTTAAATAACCTAAAGTAAAAACTATAACAACAGGGGGCAGGAAAATAGTCAAGTATGGATTATAGCCTACTACTTTTAGAAACTAGTAGCCCTAATCAGTTGATAAGTATTTTTATTATAACAGTATTTAGAAACCCTCTCAAATCAGACTGGGATTATTGTTCCAGGTATTGCACAAACTCCTACGGCGAATCCTGGCACAGAGACAGACATCATCTTTTACCCATTTGTAATATGGACTGTAAGAGTTTACTCTCGTCTAATGTCTAGCCTGAAATTTGCAAGTTGGAGAGTTTACCACCTTTAGCAAAATTTTGCCCTACAGAATAGACTTAAATAGGAAAACAAACAAACAAACAAAAAAAAACAACTAAGCAAGCAACAGAAAAAGAAAAAAAATATTTTCCGTTTTACTAATTTTAAAATCTGCCTGTGACCTGCAGGAAACCTGTCCATATTCAGGGAACGTCAGCAGGCATGGTAAGAGAAGGAAAACCAATTACAGGTTTGTAACAGTAGTTCTGAAGCTGCCACTCAGATAGGCTTGCATTCTCAGTACCAGACCAGATTGAGAAGACAGGATTTGGGTGCCTAAGTTCCAAACTTCAACATTTATATCCCTCTGTCATTTACAAATTCCCTTTCTAATCCTGACAGCAATAAAGTCCCCTAGAGTTTGTTGACACAGTATAATGCCTTGCTTTGAAGAGACACCTGAGCTTGTTCTTTTGCTTGCTCCATTTTCGCTTGGGCAAAGCTCTTAACTAGTGTAGATACACTGGCTCTGGTGACTCAGCTCCTTTACAGCTAGCATGGGAATCTACACAACAGTGTGTTGTGCCATAGAAACAAATTTTAAGCTTCTGCTGGTGAACAGTAAAATGCTTTTGTTGACGGGCAAAGGCATAACAAGCTAAATTCTGGCATTGCACAGCTGCTAGGACCTTCCAATACTACACATACTCAGCCTTGTCATCCACGGATTTCAATCGGTTGGCAAGCCGAGCGTATACCTAACCCCTCACTGAAGAAGGCAAATAAAGCCTAATAAAAGCAGCGGTACAGTAGCTAAACTATTATCTGCAAAAGATCCAAGTATACATCCACCTTCTGAATGGGAGAACTGTTGGTTTGCAACCTCCCATAAACATATTCTAGGTCTTAAATGAACTATATGGGAGTCAGGTTCTCCCCTGATGCCAGTTTTCTACTTTGCTTTAAATAATTATATATCAGAGCAGATAAGTGGCTCTAGTAACAACAGAGTTGCACGGTTTAGGTACACTGCCTCCCTGCTAAATGTGTTTGTGGCCAAGGTCTGTACATATTCATCTTAGATCCCCTTCCTCCCTGAATAATACAACAAAAAGTCTCAATGTTAAGGTTGCTCATTTTGCTAGCCTCCAGAATTCCCTAAATTGTTAGTAATCAAACAACCATTTCACAGTGCCTGAGCCTCCGGTCCAAAACTGTTTCTGCAACAGTTGGAAGCAATCAATAAACTAATGAAAGTTGAAGTGGCTGTGAGGCAGCAAGACTTCTGTGTACCTGGAGCTGAAGCTGTTCTTTTGGCACATAAGTACTCTTTGAACTAACAGGAATGATTTGGTCTTTTTCTGCAGTTCTCTGATTCACTACATCAAAAAACATTGCCTTTGTGAATGACTTCATTACAGAATATCTTTCAAGGAGAGCAACATAAGAACACGACAACTGTATCGGGTCAAATGAAAGATCCAGTTAGGCTGGAGCCTCTCAAAAGAGGATAAGAAAAGGGCAAGCATATGTGGTGCTTTCCCCAGACTTTCTCTCAGGCTGCAGCCATTTGTGCGGTTCATGGGACTCCTGGAGACAGATGTAGCTTCTGTGTACTTAGTAATGGGCAACAGGAATTTCTCCGTCATTAATCTGTCCAGCTTTGCCATGTAGTATTTTGTGTAGGACACATTTAACAACAGCTAAGTTATGCATTTTAAGGACTTGGATTTGAAACTCTCTAGGCACAGCCCATCCATTTGTTCCTGATTGCTCATTGTTCAGCACATTGATCCATGACTAAGGTTACTAGGTACTACAGCAATACAGCACAGCTTGCTAACAAATGAGACTAACCTCAACAGACAACATGGAAATTAAATAGATGAGAAAACTCCAGCAAGTTCAATAACTTTGGAATCAACCCAGTAATGGCTCAGTGGAGTATTTGCAGTTCCTTCTAGTTTGGAGAAGTTAGGGTGGCATCAGAAGGTAACAGCTGTTTTTACAGCAACAGTAGAAATAGGGATGTAAGAAGCTGCATTCATTTAGATTCCCAGCCAAACGGTAGTTTGCTCATTCCAAACCATTTCCTAAAAAAACCTCCTACCTTAATAGAAATTACAGTACTTTATTTGAAAATGAGAAGCAAGAGGAAATGAGTTTTATGTCATGATTCCATTTTTAAAGTTGTTAATAGCCTGAAAATTTAATTTCAATCATTCTACAGAGTTTTTCCTCACTTTTTTCAGAAGGTGAAATGAATACTTCAGAATGTTAAATCTTTTGATCACTGCAAAGGTAGAAAAAGTCTCATTTTGTTTCTCTTGAACTACTTTTCAGTTATAAGAAGTCTATTCTGTAATTGTTAAAAAAAAATCACTGTATTTGAAAGATCGACTTTATTAGCAGGAGCTAGCTCTGTTAAAGTCCATATAATCACAGCCCATTACTGTAACTGTTTTGATGCTCTACTGTATCGTTTCAAAGTCCATGTAGCCTTTCTTCAAAGTAATATTCACTTCTGAGTTAATTTTGAACTAATAATAAAAAGTATTTCTTCGAACAAAAAGTTATTCTGGAATGACATGTTGCAGTCTCCAGTTGCTTTCATCTTCCCCTTGAGATATTCCCATTTACATAATATTTTAACTATCTTTCCACTAAATGTATACATACTTATATACATAAAATTCCTTTCAAAAGACAACCTTACATCTTAAGAGCTCTGAATATGCAGCAATATAGGAGTCTGGATGAAAAAAGGCCACTGACTGTGAAGATTTAAGAAACAGCCTGACATCTGCCACCTCAATATTTCCCCTAGAAATGAAGCAGCATATTGTACACTGTGGAATTCATTCCTACCGGCAAAATACAGAACTCATCAGGAATCTGAAACTGAAAAATATCTCAGTATACTTTTTTATACGTACACACACAAACTCTTATAAGACAAATTTTCCATCATAGGGTTGTTGGATTTTTTGAGGTTTTGTTTTTTGTTTTTAAGACTTCCGTCTAATTCCGACAAGCTAGATATTCACTATTTTAATTGTCAGATTTAACACTTCCACAGCAATTTGTCCGGGGCACAATTCATTTAAAGATATTCCCCTTAAGCATTCAAGCCTCCCATATAAAGTCTCAAATTCCGAGCACAAAGGGAAGACTTGGAAGACGACAGACAATACAACACACTGAAAACTTGCTGCTGCTGATAATTCATTATTTTATAAAATAAGTCAGCAACTGATCCAAAGGTATAATTTCTTATTCAGTTTTATGCTGTGCCCACACGCAAGGTTATGAAGCAGCTGGCTACTGGTACTATTTATTTGTGCTGCTAAAGCAGACTTTAACCTCTTTGTGCTAGGTGATATGCGTATTCGTACATGATTTAAAAGTTTTAAGACCTTACTGGAAGAGAATGCACAGATACAGAATATAACGATTGTTCTTAATAATTTGTATTTCAGGAGCACTTAGAAGTTCGAAACAAAATCAATGAGTCAGACACCAACAGCATGAACCTATTACAGGACTGTCTCTGCCATAAAACTGTCTTATACACGATACACAAAAAATGCAAGACCAGAAAAGGGAAAAAAAAAAAAAAAAAAAAAAAAGAAAACCCACTATCTCAATTCAAAGTAAAAAAGATCAGGTTTTAAGCTAAAAATAGAACTTAGGTCTTCCAAAAGTGAATTCATTGCATATCGATCCAAAAAACAAAGCATATGATTTTTTAAACTTCCTTTAAAGGGAACAATATTTTTTGATGTTTCATGAGTTTTGCCAAGCCTTAATAGAAGCTTTTTTCCTTTTAACACCTGCCCAAATATGAAGCTACAAGAATTATTTTGTGCATATCCTCTTCCAGAATATGAATGCTTTTTACGCATGTTTGACATATACGTATGGAATTCCCACACGATCTCTACAGCTGCAGCCTGGTAGTAAGTTATGTCAGTAGTGAACTCTCAGTTGTATACGTCTGGAATTTGCTCTCGTATTCAACTGCTG
Organism: Nipponia nippon; assembly: GCF_047370975.1. NCBI lineage: Eukaryota > Metazoa > Chordata > Aves > Pelecaniformes > Threskiornithidae > Nipponia > Nipponia nippon. The sequence goes on from NW_028262391.1 coordinate 46,241,664, forward strand.
TTCAACAGTTATAAAAACATTCTTCATCTAAACACCCCCCTGCCCTCCCTATTTATGGTAAAGGAAATGATAAGGGAAAAAAACAAGTCTTCATGATTAACTGAGACAATGCAGAGTAGGGTAGCTAACCACCTTCTCATTTCAAATTTATGAAATTCAGCCCCTTCAGCCACGGATCTCCAATGATCCTATTCTGACTGCTGCTTTCATTAGGTTCCCACCTAACTTTTGCAAGTGGAGCACAGCATACTGAAATCAGGTGCAAGTCTTAAGCTGAATATTTAAAAACTAGTGCAGTTTAAAAAAAAAAAAACAAAAAACACCTCACTTTGGAAACTACTGACCTTGGAATTTGTCATTTTTGATAGCATTACTTTAGGTCAGAAATACTTTATGATATCAACTGTATCTGTACCTGAAAATCAACTTTTTCAAAAGCCACTAGAGCTCCACGTGCTTTCATTTTAAATGCAAGTTCAGCCTAAATGTCTAAATACTTCCATAAATTCCATGCAATAGCAGTTTATGGATTACATAAAGCAATACTTACAATAGTCCTTGAGATCAAAGATTCCTTTAATAATTTCACAACTAATTCATTCTTAATGGCATAAACACTTTGGTAATAGTCTTATTCTAAACATCCAGAGTTTGCCAAACCTCATACTTTTAATGAGATGGCAGATATTTTACAGTGTATAACATTTTTATACATTTTGTGATATAAAGGCTAGTGACAGATTTGTGTTCCTCCTGTTCAGCTTAGAGTACACAAGCTTTCTTGTAGCATCATATTTGGAAGACCACCATTATTTAGTATTACCTAATCCCCAAGGAAGTTAGTTTTAAAACGGCAAATTATCCTCATTTAACTCTTTCACAAAACCAAGGAAATTATAATTCCCATAGCAGCTTAATGAAATATTTGCTTCAGTGTACAGCAGGACAAAGCAGGTAGATGACAGCTTAGCTGTATCACTCCACAGGACAACAAAGTTTCGCCATTAGATACCATGGCATTCAAAGGCCAGAGCATCAGTGCATATAGCTCTACAATGCTATCAAATAAAATGCCAAGTATTCCTTTGTTGTTTCCCCCTACCCTGTGAAATTTTTGTGTTTCAACAGTTTTTATTGGGGTGGGATGGGTGGGGGAGAAAATGAGTAATTTGTTTTTCTCTCACACTTCTCAAGTGGAACCTCCATCAAAGAACTACAGGAATGCACTGCAAACGCAAATGGTCCAGAGCAAAACATTTAGGTGTATGTTGAAATACTACACATGCTTTTGGGCAAATATCCATCAGCAGAATATGAGCAAAATAAGATATCTCTTTTTTTTTTTTTTTTTTTTTTTTTTAAATATATATTCCTTTAATACCTGCCACAAAAGGTTTAGCCTCAGACATCATGTGATTGAAAAGACTGGTTATAACAAAAAATTGTCTTGAATGTTAATATAGAATCGCTGCCTCCAGGCATCTTATTTAGCTTTGTCCGTTTTTAGATCTCTAAAGCAAGGGATTCCATTCAAATTCCTTGGAGGACTGGATCTACTGCTTTCATCACCAGTATCAAAGACTTACTTCCAGCATCTGGTTGGGCATATATGCTGCTAGACTTCTTGAAGTGTTTATTTTTCCCTGTAATAAGCTTCCATTCTCCACTCACAAAAGAGGTTCTGATTTTAGGGCCAGATAACGATTTTTCCCATAATCATTGATAAATCTTTAGAATCACCCCAAATTATCACAAAATCAATGACTTAAGTATTATTTACTAAGTCAGTATTTCCTTTTCACCAAGTCCAAGGAAATTATACTGTAATAGAGCATTCTCCGCAGTAACATTTTCATCATAACTAACACAGACTAATATTCTGTGTAAAATTACTACCATGAATTAACTTTATGTCTGTAGAAAATGAGATTGTATGTAATTACTGATTTCCATTCACAATAAACTAAGCAAATTATCTTCACAAACATAAATGCACCATAAATTTGTTTTGAGGCATAATGAAGAAATAAATTCGTGAAAGAAATATGGACTGAATCTGCCAAATTATTGTAAATGATAGCTTCTTTAAAATTAAGGCATGTAATTGCAATTGGAAAATGTTATCCTCTTAATGGTTGTATTATTATTTAGGTAGACCAATAATCCTCTTTGCTGATGCCTCATTTCTAAACTATTGGCAGATTTTATGCATTTTAATATCAAAATGCCATGCAATCTATAAATAGAATGATTTACCATTTGTAGGATTAGGTTTGTCCTAATGAATTTTAGAGGATTTTAAAAATGGAGATAAAAATGCTTAGTAGAAAGTCTTACAATTTTTCTGCTCATATTATTTAACTGAGTGTACTTATTCAATAGATAAGATTGTTTTAACATATGGTTCCCTGAGTTTAATGTTAATGAGTGAAAATCACCGTACTGAATATGACATTTTAAATCAAATAAAGCAATCAGTTTGATGATGTTTTAACAATTGCACATTACATCCTGCAATAAAATTGCAAAGTTAACTTCTTTAAAATGCCACAGAAATTAAAACACTTGTATTGTTGTAAGGCATCAACGTTATTTGACATTTCAAAAGCTCTAAATCATGTCAGATACTCCCTCTATCTTGTTGATGACCATGCATTTTAAGACATTGTTAAAAATTTCAACTGCTTTTAAGTGGCCAAGCTTGTAAAAATCTTTCAGGTTTGAGGATATTCACTAACGTTAATAACCCTACAGAATTCATCAGTATACTGGTATTAAAAATATGAATTACTTCTCTCTCCAAAAAAATTATTTTTGCTCATAGCCATTATGTTACTTTTTTTTTCCTCTTAGAATACATAAAAATAGAACAACAAAAAAACCCACATCCAAGTCGTCATTTGAAATAATTGGCAGTCAAATCAGTAGAAATTACTCAGACAATTGTATGAGATGGCTTTTGCTGCTGCCATAATGCCCAGCAGCTTTCCAAAACAGCTAAACAAGTATTGCGCATAGCGAGAATTCAAAAAGGTATCCGAAAATACAGTACAGTCACTGTGTCATGCTGCTAGACATGAGACAATCAGGAGTCACATTCCAAATTTCCTCCTCAGCACCTACTTTTTCTAGAGAAGTAAGTACTATAGCTGGCCAAACAAATCCTCTCCCTCCCATGAGGACTCAGGGTTGCTCTCATCCTTGCGGCTACCATGTCCCATCCTGTGCAGGGCCCCTTCATCCTCCTCTTTCCTTCTTTTGCACCTGCCACAGCTTTGCTATTGGGAAAGGGAACCTAGTGAAGCTAAACTGCAAGACAGACAGAAAAAAAGCCTTTGAAAGCTTGCCTTTCTCAGATAGATTCAGGTTGGAATTATCTTAAAATAAAATAGATCGTATTACAGAATTTCTATACTTTATCTGAACAAGTGAGGGAAGGATACAGTAATCTCTAAACCAGCTTAGACCAAAGCAACTACTTTGTTACTGATTTATGGGAATTTCTTTTCTTACTAGGCTGTTAGCACCACACCTAGGAAATGGGGGGAAGCTTTCCTCATTGTCCACACTGGGAAAACACAGCTACAGTCAAGCAGGAGCGTGAAAGCATGTTTGCACTTACTCACTTCCATGTAGGCTAAGGCAGCCTCACCACATTTTTGATGCAAAATAAAATGGAGCTAAGCTGTGGTTTGGAAGAATTAGCTTTGCTTTACACTACATTTCTTAGGAATATAGTTTTTTTTCAAATAAGCAGAGATATAGTAACCTAAAGGTCACTACATCTCTGTTGGCAATAGCTTCCAAGCTGAAGAAAAAGCCATTTCCTACGCCAATCACAAACCCTTGTCTGATGCTACTATGATGGTCTAAAACGTTTTAAAAAGTCAATTTTATTTATTTATGAAGTGGACTCTAAATCAATGTTAAAGTTGTCCTTCCTTGTTTGAAGGAAGACTCAATATTGTTTTCATTCATTATTTTCTTTCCAAACTTACGGATGTCCAAGTTTGGGCCTTACATTAAGACTTTGGGTAGTGAAAGTACAAAGTAGAAAACGGTAGTCTTGAATTTTTTACCTGAATAAAACTAAACATGCTAGACAACCACCTTTTTTCTTTAAAAAGGTGGAATGCTATTTTGACAATAGACTGTATGTTAGAAGTCAGCTGAAATTCCTAACATTATAACAAATGCTAGTTACCCTGAACTAAACAGAAATTTAATACTAAATATTGGGAATTTTAAAATTAGGGTTTTTTTCAGGGATGGTTCATGAGTTCAAGAAATTATAGGTTCTGTATCTAGCTGTTTGCCCTTCCTCTCTTCCACGCAGGATCTTCAGCAGTCTTCTGTATTACGTACACACAGAAGATTCCTCACAGCCTACTCCTCATACTTGGACTGCAATATCTCAGGGCACAGACTTGAGCTCTGCTCCTAGCACTGAATTACTGTTTTTATCAATGAGGCAAACACTCCAAGTGGCAACAGCTGAGTTAATGCTCCCGCCAACTACTACATAAAGCAGTGGTAGTAAAACAGAGTATATTGAGATTCCAGCATAGTAAATTAGTCTGTAATGAGAAAGTGATTCTCAGTCATCCAGATAATCCAGAGATCTTGTTCTTTGCTGACTGCCCTAGGCATAAAAAGAGAGTTTGAATCCTAATATGAAATCATTAAGCCAGTTTGGGTTTGATTTTTGTCAGATAATGCTGGGAGAATGCAACAGGTAACTAGAGGTGATCAGTAATTAATATGAGTAATAACAAATAGTAACTGCCAATAACCTACAAAGGATGGAAAAAGGACAAGCATGTGCCACTGAGCAGAATCCACACATTTTAAGTTTATTTCATTCTTCATTGAAAGCAGACAGAAAGCTCACTAAACCTGGGGAAAAGGCAATTTAACCTGCAAGCCCCTATTATCTTCATTCCATATTAACCAGGTGGTTTGACATTATATGCAGACCACTATGTGCTTACTAACATTCCCAGTTTGGCTTCTCTCATCATATCCACTAAAATCAGGCTTAGCATGTTCCTGTTGATCTAAGAGAGATCTGTGATGTGGGGAACAGCCCTATTCTACCAAGAGAACTAAGTGGAAACTCTTTACATTAGGCATCTTGCTTTGCTTTTTGTGAATAAACCACTCCAATGACAATTTCTAACTCCTTTATACAAAGTAAATCCATATGTTTTAAACACTAAAATCAATCTGTGATTCAGTATCAAAATCACTGAATAGTGTGGGCTGAAGATCAAAAGGTTAAAGACAGGCTAATGTATGAAGTGTCATTAGAGACGAAAAGGCACTTACTATTCGATTTCTTACTGCCTTGTGCTCTGTTGAACATTCAAGTGCAAGGGATTTGGCCCCAATAAAGGTAGTTAAGGGCTCATTCTGCACAGAAAAGAAAACTTTTCATTTAGCAAATGCTTTAAGAGGATTGTATCGTGTAATTAATTAATTAATTAATATTTTCATTAGCTTTGAATTCTGGAATGAAGGGAAATACTTTAAAATAGAGCTACTGCTCATAAATGTGGATGTCTCCCCATGTAGTTTAGTGCCAGGCCAGAGATTTTCTATTCCATATGCAGGAAACACAATAGATGTCTTTGAGATCTTGAAGATAATCTCAGCCCTAAAGGGCTTCACTGCAGACAACCATAAATTACCGCAGTCCTGAAGTTATGTTTTAAGCCAGGGGCTGCACAGAACCACAAATATTTCCATAATGTGGAAGAGAAGTAAAGACAAATATTTACTTTGAATGAGGTATCTGTGAGGATAGCTTAGCTAGATTGATTTATGAGTTGATGCCTCTTTTGTCTCCTTTTTCTCCATGTATAAAATGTGGAAAATTTATTTTGTCTGATATGAGAGTTTGTTGCAGGACCGATTAATTCATTAGCGTTCACAGAGGACTGTATTCTGAGCATCTGAAGTATCGCAAGAACTAGCTACTGCTCTGTAGTTATTGTTCATTCTGTGTATGGGGGAGGGATGAAGGGACTATGCTGCTGGTTGAAATAGAGCATCTCAACCCAGGTAATTCTCATGCTGTTGCTCTTATTTCTTATTTCAGGCTATTACAAAACAGGACGGCAAGTGAGGAAGTAAGTGGAAAACTGTATTACTCAAAGAAATGTAAATGCTTTCTTAGAAGCTTAAGAGTTGGAGTTCTGTATGAAGCAATTCTGGAGAAAGGGCTAGAGGGGGAAAAAAATACAAGAAACAGTTCCTAGACACAAAATGCATCTCCTCCATGAAACAATGAACAATGTGACATGAGTGAAGAACACCACTATAGTAACATATGTCTGGCACTCAGGCACATTTCTTTTTCCACAGAATACAAAAGAAGAAAAGCCGAGAATTTCTTGAGGTGTTTATTTAAAAAAAACAAAACCAAAACAACAACAAAACACAAAAATCCAAAACAAAACACAAACAAAAACCAAAGCCCAGACAAAAATCTTAGAAGGTACAAGCAACGTCAGAAAAAGCCACTATCAGCAGCATCTGCCAACAATGAGTACTTAAATATATTTTTCTGTCTATTATGCAACAATCATTGTAGTTCAGAAAGATAGCCATAGACTGATAGTGAGGAACTGTGGCTGAAAAGTGCTTGATACTAGGAAGAACATTCCCAGTGCAATACCATATAACATAATCTGAGGACTGCGTAACAAATGTTTACAAGAGTCATTCTTACTTGTATGAAGAGTTTTTCATACAAAAGCCAGTGCAAATAAGCGTGGTATAAAAGAAGTGGCATCTATCTGTGTTGTTGAAGAATTTGCCCAAGGAAATTTGCCTTATTGAATGGAAAACTGGACTTTTATCTATAATAGCTTATAACTACGGCCCAATCTTTTATCTGCCTGTCCTTCTCTACTGCATATATAAAATTCAAATTTAAAAGAAAAAAAAAAAAAAAAAAGGTTGGAGGGAAAGGGAGAGATCCCAGAAAATTAATCCGAGAACATTATCTCATCTCTTGCTTGTGATGCAGACTCTGATTACATGACCACATATTTATCTCCTCAGCATCTGAGGCTCGCCATCCTGATCAAATAAGTTCCCAAATACCTCAAATGCAGAGCTAAAAAACATTCCAACTTGATTGAAAGAATTGGTACTATCAAGTAAATGAGGCAGGAGTATTAATATGAAACGAGTTTTGCAGATCATCACCTCTGCTTCAAATTATAGCCCAAATCTGGCAAAAAGCAACAGACAGACACGTATTGACTCACATCCACAGGCATTCTGGCTTTAACAGGAATCCCCAAAAGTTGGTGTCTTTCGATTTGCAGGCTTGGGAATGATATCTGGAATTATAAACTCTAACCAAAAGAATCTGCATTCAGGATATAAAATAGTTGAGACATAGTCAAGGAACCAGGCATGGCTTTGAGTAATACATCTGTCTCGTTTCATGTTGGATTCTATTTAGTGAATGAATCAGGGTTCCAGTAATAGAACTGGAGAATAAAAACAATGTAAAAAAATAGAGCCAAGTTCTCAGCTGGTCAGTGGAGTACAAAACTTTAGTGATTCTCACCCAGGCAAGCATCTGGACTAAACACATACATTCACTCCAATGTCTTAAATTTCTACTTATCATGCAGGAAGGAGGAATATTTTTTCCTGATGGGAATTATAAAATTCCCAATTTAACAGGAATACAAGAGGGCAAAGAACTCATTTTAATGCAGAAGATACGTTAGGGAGATTTGACTACTATGACAAAGAGTATTTCAAAATTATGTTCAATCATTACAATGTTGAATGAAAGCTGAGGGAAAGAGAACAACTCCTCCACTTAATGCCTACATGGAATTATTTCCCTCCAGCTCCATATAGACACTAGAGTCACAAAACAAAATAAGCTTTAAGAATAAGACAGTTTATACACACAAAAAATCCCTTTGTGGTAAGTGCCAACAAAGAACACATTGTACATTAATTGCTGGTCTCTCAGTCCAGACCATCTGTCTCTGCGATGTAATGAAGGCTGGCAGCGTTGCTGCTATTTGCTCAATGACTAAAATTGGGTCTGAACTAAACCCTCCTCACTGTCTTGTTACACTATCAGCTTGACTTTTGTGAACTGAGATACAAATGCAGTGCACAGCCACCTTTTAGCAGCAATGGCTGAGCCTGCTGCAATGTGCCTGAAGTTGAGAACAGAGAGTATTAGCAGGGATAATGAGAAAGAAGTGAAACCACCAACCACACCTGAAAGCAGAGTGCATAATAACTGCTGTGCTTTCACATGGTGAGAATGTTCAGTACATATGGCGATAGCTGTCTCTGAGTACTGCTGAGCTACTGTGGGGGTTCAAACTCATTCCAGTACTAGAACTTGGAAATATATTTCTACTTGTGTAGATGGCATCTGCAAGAACTCTTATTTGACTAATGTTTGTAAGCAGCTGTGAAAGTCTAAGTAGTCTTAGCTTAAATACAAGGATAATGAAATACCAGAAAGCTGGGTAGCAGCATCTGATATTAAAATAGCCGTAAGTCATATGATCTGCTCTGCAGGAACAGAAATGTAAGCAAGGGAGAGATTGCATTTACCATTTAATGTCAATAAGCAAAAGCAAAACACTGAAGGCAGCTCTGTGGAATTTACACTCCCCTGCCCATGGAAGTGACATGCCATATTCAAAGAACTCAGGAAGACATTTTCCTGCTTGGAGTTTTCGAGGAGACAGTGAACACATGCAGTCCTCAGTACACTGCAAATTCTTCCTGCTTTGTGGTGCCCATCTAGCCCTGTAGGTGCAGTGTGTAAGCAATGATTTTAATGCTGACTCTCTGTGGCCAAGATGTAGTTGAGCTAAGGCTCAGCCGGTTGGTGGCTCAAGAGGAAGATGCAAGTTATCCTTGAATTTGTGCCTTCCCTCCAGAGAAAACATACGTTGCTTAAAAGACAACAAGATATAGGGAGAATCTGTGCAGCTGACTACTGAAGACAGATGTGACTACAATTCTGTGGCACCAGTCCAGTTACTACTCCTGCTAACACTAGCAGTTTTAGGATGCGGGTGGCAGAAAAAGAATAAGCCATTTTCATATATACGCAATTCATACAGCTCTCTGAAAGAATGTGGCCATGTTGCTGCAAAACTTCTCTTTGGAAAGCTGGATTCATCAGTTCCTAGCCTGCTGAGGAAGACTGATGATTTTTCATTATTTTCTGGCTTCAGGATCAACTGGGAGAAGATACAGGTTCTACTGCTTTCCAGACTTTGCCCCAGGAAATCTGTCCTCATCTTGGAGGTTTGGGGATTTTTTTTATTTTTTTTTTTTTTTTGTGTAGTGCCAGAACATTATGAAGCACTCAGGTATTTGGGATTCTCAATAACTCATTGACATGGGGAGCAAACATTTTTCATCATTAATTAAAATCCTGCAAAGAGATTTTGACAGATGGAAGTGATTGAACCTATTGCTACGGGGAAAGGTCAATTCCATTACAATGATTTTCACTCCAAAAAATTAATTATTGGCTGTTGAAGATACCATTGGAGAGTCTGAAGAGGATTTTTTTCCCCAAAGTTAGAACAACTGTTCAAAGAGTTCCTATCAGATGGAAAAGGCATTACTGTACTCGGACCAAAAAGCCAGAAATAAATAATTCTGCTCAATCTATATGCCTAGAAAAATGTTAAAACTTTTTCATTGATTCAAACTGATCTGTTATAACATCAAATGCTTATTAAATTGTCCAGAATTCCATTCTAGCAAGGGTACAGGTTTTGTAAGAATTGGGATGTGTGCCATTATATAAACTGGTTCTCATTTATGAAGAACCAGTGCTGAAGCTAGAATTAGTTTCAGCTTTTGTTTCCAAACCACCATAACAAAAACTGTATGCTTTTCTTGGAAACTGTGGGCTCACTGACCATTTTCCATGGGGATGTTTAGATTTTTTCCTGAAAACAATGCCTGTGTGTGCCTGAGGAAAAAAATGTGTTCATAACTTACATGAAAACAACAGGTTTAAAGATGGAAATTAAACACAGGAATCCAGTATCCAGTACTGGGCTCCCCAGTAGAAGAGAAATACAGAGCTACTGGAGAGAGTCCAGCAGAGAGCCACTAAGGTGATTAAGGGACTGGAGCCTCTCTCGTATGAGGAAAGGCTGAGAGAGCTGGGACTGTTCAGCCCATAGAAGAGAAGGCTCGCAGGGGGGATCTCTTCAATGTATATAAATATCTAAAGGGAGGGCATAAAGAAGATGGAGCCAGGCTCTTCCCAGTGATGCCCAGTGACAGGACAAGAGGCAATGGGCACAAACTGAAACACAGGAGGTTCTACCTGAACATCAGGAACCATTTTTTCACTGTGAAGGTGACCGAGCACTGGCACAGGTTGACCAGGGAGGTTGTGGAGTCTCCATCCTTGGAGATACTCAAAAGCCATCTGGTCCTGGGCAGCCTGCTGTAGGTGACCCAGCTTGAGCAGGGGTGTGAGACAAGATGACCTCCATGCGTCCCTTCTTACCTCAACCATTCAATGATTCTGTGATCCAAGGTCATGTTTCTAAACTGCTCTCCTTCAAATACTGCAGCCAGTCCAGATAGGGCCTCTCTCTGTTTCTCTCTATAAATACAGAGAGCTTAAGCAGTGGACACAGGTTGTGTGTTTGTCCTCAAAGCAGAGGTGAGCTTCACCCAAGTGATTAATCTCAGTAGTGTACACCGCCATGTTACATAAATCTTCCACACTCTCTAGAAGAGCCCATCCCCAACATGTTCTTTAATATATACAAAATGTGGTTTATTTACTGTCTAGCATATCACACAGTCTAGTGGAAATGGGGACTCAGGAGAAAACCAGTGCTCGACTTTGAGCATCTAAATATGCTTTCCAAGTAGCCAATTCAGATGCTGAAGGTTAGATCTCGCTCTGGTGAACATCCCTCAAAGTAAGCAGATTCTCACTTGTATCACGGCAACAATATGAATGCTGTCCTGCCCCTTACAAAGAACTCTTGAGTTTGAAAACTCCAGTCTGAATCATCAACTCTATTCCAATGGGAAAGCAAGATTTACTCCTCCCGACATTTCTCTTGACTTCTGGTGTAATGGTCTAGAAAACGCCAACATGAGAGCACTCATCCTCTTTTTGCAAGAGCAACAGTAACAGTGGGTCACAAGTTCCCAGAGAAATTGACAAAAGTGTAATTCACCAATGGACAAAACAAATCTATTTTTCTAGGCTGCCTGTTCTTCCATGGTGTGATTTAAATGAAATCCCACAATAGCCCACATTTTTAGATGTCTGCATGAGCAAAAAGATATGGCCTCCTTCTCCCAGCCCTGGGACTGTAACAGCTGATAATGGAGTCAACAGTATATAATACTGACTCTAGATATATTTGAGCACTGTCTGAAACCTGATTGTGCATGACTTTCAGAGAGCACAAGCCATGAAAAGTATGTTTGATGCAGCCTAAAACTCCCAATCTTTTTCATTTTTATAGTTTCATAGTCTTGCAAGCTTGAAAATTCCTGAGAGAGCATGTGGTAAAACAAAAAATAAATGTAAGTAACATATTCTTGCAATTGGTGCCAGCCCAGTGGGACTGAAAATCTGTTGTGCAAAGATATAGGGAAGCGAACAATAGTACAAGAATACCCTTGTTTCAGAAAGTTAGAAGCTCAACATCTCTGCATGAGACAATGAAAAAGCAGGATGAACAATATGAAGCTATGTAATGTATCTAACTGAAATCTTCAGCTTGACCCAAAGACCAGAGTCTCATTTACTTTATGACACTTTAAACCTTCCACTAATAAAGGAGAAATAAACAAGGACATGAATTTGCACCCAAAGCTGCTCTGAAACATTCTGGCAGAATAAAGTGACATATTTCATTATTTCTTAATCTTCTAAAAATGTGGCCTGCTGCCAAAAGGACAGTCCCGGTTTCCAGAACTATGATTCACACATCTAACCAACAACTAGTCCTAAACCAAAAGTTTTTCATTAGTGCTCCTTTTTACCTGATTCTACAGATGGGGAATTCACATGATTACAATGATGTGGTTTAAAGATAAGGTTGGAGAATAGACAATCACCCTTTTGGTGGCATCTTGCAGCTAGGTCAGTAATGCAAAGCTGCATGTAATCTAGAGTTTATGCTTTACGGTGACAGCAGACAGCGCTTGATCCCACATTAAGCAAAAGTCTCATAGACAGATGATTCTTTACTGTGAAGAAAGTTAACATGTAAAAAGAGAACATACCAAAATTTTTGGAAGAAATCTGAGGTCCAAGTGAGTATATACAGGATTTTCATTTTGAGTTTTTGAGTCGTGACATTTTCAATCTGGCCTGAAAGGCCAAAACACATTTTTACTGTATCAAAATTACTGTATCTAATTGATTAATGTAATTAGAAGGCCAATGAAGTGTTTTCAAATGTTTTCCAAACTTTATAAAGGACTAAAGTGCAGGACATTTCAAAAAAAAGCCACTGCCTCCAAAAAAAACTAACCTAAATTCACAATCTCCTTCCTTGTAATGGGACAGAAGGAGCAGTATTACAGAAGTCATATCAGCTTAGCTGTTTGAATATGTTGTTGAAATAAAACAAACTGACCTTGCTTCCCGAACAATCTATTCTACATATTACTTTTGAATGAGTTCTTGATGTAGAAAGGCAGAATAATAGTCAAACATACCTTTGCAAATGCAAAGATTCAAATCATGTTCCCATTATTATCTCCATTACAATCAAATTACTTAAGAGCAGTATCTCTTAAGGATGATAGAAATGCATATTTTGATAGATTTCAAGCCCTCTCTAGCAAGGTCACTGCTAAATGGAATGAAATACACCCATTTCAGTTTTCTGGCAGTCAGTGCATTTTTGCACAAGGCAAAAATGTAGCTGGTCCTTACTTGAACAACAGTGGAGGCAATAACGGCAAAGAAACATTTCACCCTAGCTTTTTCTCCCTGCTAAGTGGGTTTTGGGAACCATAGGATAGTTCTCTGAAAAGCCTCTCTCTAGCCTCTTTTTTTGGTGACTGTTTGCTAGGAGAAAAGTATGTGGTAGCTAAATTACTCTATAAATATGCAGGACCAGCCAAAAAAAGTTGCTAACTTATAAAAAGGAAGGCATTTTTCGTTTTCTTAAAGAAGGATGCAATGGATGTATTCCCATTGCATGCCAGATTGTTCGTTCAGGCAATGCCTTCAGAGCAATGTCTCATGTGCTCAGCGGAGCAGTGAAGTCTGCGCTATGGGGTAACAATTAAGAATTACAATATGGCTCAAAGTAAAAACTCAGTGAAGCTGATGCAAGGAGGAGGGAATAAAATTGCTTCACTTTCCTTCAGATTCATTTTCAGTGGTACTCACTATTACATATACAATTTTTTTCTCAGTGATTCTTCCATCATCCCCCAAAAGTGTGCTGACAGCACTTTTATCTGAAGTCCCAAATCTCAATCAACCATACCTTGGGAAGGTAAAAAACACGAATCAAGATTTTCCACAGCAATGTACCCAAAGGTGTAGAAAAACTGTTCCACAGTATTAGGTACAGTTACAGCTTAGTGAATAAAAACAACAAAGTGTAGGTATTTCTACAACTGCATGTAGTTGATTCCAATCTAACTGGAAGGATCTTCATCATATTTACATAGTCTCTCGTATACTCATGAAAACGCCTGTGTATTATGAAATTTTGGCATTATTTAACGTTAATGTTAAATCATTAATATCAACAAGTACTTGAAATAAATATATTTTGTGTTCGAAGTTATGGGTACTAGCAAAAACATGACAAAACAAAAAACTCTAGTTTGCAAATAAATCTTTGACTAGTAAGTTTTTCCACAAACACGTAGACATGAATAAATGTACTCTCACACACAAATCAGGATCGCTTCATCCATGAAAAAAATAGCCTATTAAAAAAAGCAAGGTTTATACAAGTTCTTCTCTTTTGCTTTATTTTTTTCTACTTCATAATGAAGGAAAGCTTATTTTATGTAAGTAGCTTCTTGGGCTATTTACATGATCATCATTATTGACATCACTGAGAATTTACATAGACTGACTAGGAGTTCACCCTAACACCCTCTAGCTATCAGGTGCATCTGTGAGATGCAGGTAGTTCAGTGCTAGCTCCACCTTCAGTTCTAATCAGCAGGATGTAAGCTTGTTCCCCTCAAAAAAAAAAAAACAAAAAACCAAAACAAAACAAAAAACCCCAAAAAACACCACTAGTGAAACACATTAGCACCTGACTGTGACAATAAATGCTGCTTTGTATGTGTCATACTGCTCTACTAATGTGACTTTGGGACCAGAATTGTCCTGTGTTCTGCTCAGAGGAGAGGCAGGGCTGGAATACAACTATTGACAGTGGCCTGGGCAGATAAGGCACTCTAGAACACTCCACGTACTTACTCAAATGATGCTCAAGCTACACATATATTGCAGTTACTTCGTGTACATTGTTTTCTACATTTCACACAAGCTGCCCATCCATGTTGTCAAATAATCTTTATTACAAGCTTTTAGGAAAGCTGCTCAGTAGTGTGATGGATAATCTAGCATTTTTGTGCTGTCTGTTAATGAATAAATACTGAACCTATGTGCTGGCATTTTCAGGATGTGCTGTTTTCAGATTGGCTGAAACCAACATGAGCCTTTTGTTGCAGTCAATCTGAATGCAGCTGTTTAACAATGCTAGAGTGAACAATTGACATACTAGTGCACTAAAAGAATGATTACACACAGCATGCATCAATCACTTGGCAGAACAGAAGTATAGAGTCATTGTAATAAAACAATATCACATGATAAATACCTTCCCCCTTGAAATCCTTGTGCCTCAGCGTTAGAGATGATATATGGCCAGACTTCACCTCGACATTTTTCCCCTAGCAGCAGACTATTGTCCTGTGACATTTTTTTGGAAGACAGATCATACAAAATTTTTTCAGGAAGAATCTGAATGAACTTATACACTCATGAAAGGAAAGAAACAACTACTATTTAAATGAGGAAGTTCAGACTAGGAATAGCTTTATCTTCTAAGTATTTTAATAACAGGATGGGTTTGACTGCCTTTTCTCGAGTAACATTTACCACTATTTTCTCAGACCCTGCTTTAGCATATTTTTTTTCTTCCCCTCTTCCTCTCCTGGTCCCCAAGATCTCTTCTGCTAGATCTCTCTTAGTGGAGACAATTATTCCTAGGACAGGGAAAACAGTTCTCTGGAGAACTCTGCAGCTGGTTGGTTCTCGTGGGGAAAAAAAAGCTGCTTATTCTCTTACATCTTCTTTGGACTGTTTGCTACAGCAGAGGTGGTTGTGAGGTAAGGAAAAAGCTAGCTCATTAACATAGCTTCAGCAGCTTACAGAAGACAGAGTCTCAATGAACCTCAGTATTTATGCCTGTAGAAGCATCCTTTCCAAAATTATGACTCCAACGCCTGCCTACTACATTCTGATCTACAGTACATAAAATGTCAGTGAAAACTACGATATTGTGACATAAGGCTAAGCTGTGAATTTTGCTCGGTTTTATGAGGTATGGGGAAACTATGGTAAAGAAGCCCCATCACACAGCACTGTTGTATGTTTATGGGCTGGAGACACATTACTGTGGTGATTTGGCATAAAAGTTTTAAGCAGTTATGTGCAAGCAGTGAAGTGGAGACTAATGAGGTCCTCTCAAAAGTATATTAATGAAACTCTCATATGGCTTCACAGTTCATGAAATTTTTGTGACTTGCTTCCCAGAGAAACTGGAAAGAGGCCTTTTAAAAGAAATAGCATTAATGCTATTTTTCATTTCTCACCACCTGCAAAGCTATGCTGACTTACTGTTCAAGGTTCAAAAGCTTATGGATTGGTAAGAAGGCAAACAATAAACACATTTTAGCAGCCTTGAAAAGAAAGTAGTATAGCTTAAAGCTTCTCTCGCTGTATTGTCAGCCCACAGAGTTGCTACTCTGAATTACAATACAAACTCCAGATTTGAGCTGGAGTTGAAGTGATCAAGAACGCATGGAAAAAGCAGGTTATGGCAAGGCACTGTATTTTGTGGCATGAACTTCATCACTAAATGAAAGGTAATCCTGAAATGTGTAGTATATGTTAATATATTTTTAAATTCAGAAGGTCTGAAAATAGGAAGAAAGGCACTGAAACATTTTAAAGATGTTAAAAAAACCTATTACACCCTGAAGTTCATTATCACTGGTAATACAATTGGATTTCACAAAACTGGTTTGTAAATAATTGCATATGAACTGTACATGGTTGCTCACAGTTTACACATGATTACAGTTTGATTGCAGAGACAACCATACAAACAATGAGCTCAATTTACCCAATAGTTGTAAATGTTTTGTAAACGGATTATGTATACTTAAATCCATTTGGTTAAATGTACTCAGTAAATATTTTTCAGTTGTGAACCCATGCAGGATACTCAGTGAGGGTTTTCTATAGCTCAACACTCAGCAGACACTCTTCTGCTACTTTTAGACTCACTTGCTTTTCATGTTTTGTTCTTTCCTCTCATCTCTCTGTCTTCTTTCTTTATTTTGTTGGGTCTGATCAAAAATCCATTACAGTCAATGGAGAGATTCACATCAACGGGCGATGGATCAGGCTATTATGTTATAAACTGGTAACACGGACAATTACATATAATTCACATCTATTTACAATGACAGCTACATGAACTTTATCATGTCCTACTGCAGTAGTACAAAGAGAAGAGGGAAGACTGCCTGTATAGTATGTTGAATACCGATGCTGGGAGAACTGCCAGGGGCTTGAGTACAGTTAGGTTCAAGGAACCAGTCAGTCTGATAGTTCTCAGGAAGACTTGTTCAAAATGCATCAGGCTTTTCACATCTCTTAAGCCTGTCACATTAGGCTGGAAACTGCTCAATTACAGCCTCTTTCAGGGCTACTGAAGCTGCCATTGCTAGACTCAGCCGACACTATCACAGAGAGAAGCTTTCCAGAACACTGAGTACTTTTCCATCTGTGATTGTAGCATGGTGAATATACAGCATCAAGAGACCAGAGAGCGAACCTGTCCAAGTCTTCCATGAGATTTCTGCTATGTCAGTGTGGTGTCTGAACTTAAGGCAGTCGTTAGACCAGGTAGCACCACCTGTAACACCTCAGGCATGTAGAACAGAAAACATTCAACACCAAGGAATTTGAGAAAAAAAAAAAAAAAAAATCAGTCATGAGTTTCGTTCTAAATAGGTATTGGAACAGGGCAAGACAAAGATTTTATTTCTCCTTCCTAAAATGTTCCAGCCGCTTTTTTTTTTTCTTTTTTTTTTTTTTCTCTCCACAAAAAGAACAAATTTCAAAAGGTAAGTAAAGCCACATCAAGCAAGGATGACTTGGTAACAAGTTACTGATTTGCACACAGCGTATATATACACCCTTAGACAGCTATGGGGCGGGGGGAGGGGGAATACCTTCCTTAATGGATAAGGTATTGTTTTTGTCTTACCTTGCTTTTCAAATCACCAATGAGAACAAACAGTTCTTTCTAAAGTGCTGAGAGAACTACACTCCTAAAAACGTTTGTTAGTGATAGATTTAAATGAAAGAGAAATATTCTTTTGTCTCCCTCACCACACTTTCTTTATTCACATAATTAGCAATATGAATCTCTACATTAGTTGCATCATGTCACACAGCAAAAGACACAGATGACTCCAGAGTTAGTTGCATAGCCTCAAAGATTCTTTGTGTTGCTTAATAACACACCACTGATGAAATGGTGCCATTAGATAATTTAAAATTGACAATCTACCCCACTCTTGTTTACAGTATATTCAAAAGCTATAAAAGCTTTTTGAAAGCAAGAAAGTCAGTGACTTACTGCTATGCTTAATATCTTGAATGATAATAAAGGCCATGTCAAGACTACAGCAGGCAAACATAATTCCTCTGAACTTAATGAAGTTATGCCTGTTTATACCAGCTTAGAATTCCATTCAGAAATGCATTTTTGAGATACGACTTCACAGTATACTTAGCAGCTGCCTTCCAGTCATGCAAAGAATGTGGCCATTATTGTATTTGATTTTTTTTTTTTTTAAACAGAGAGAATTATTAATTAGAAAAAATGCCCTCACTTTCAGGGGCACTAGAAAATATTCTTGTTAAAAATGAAAAACAACTTCACTATTAATTATGTCCACTGAGACCAATGCAACAAAAAAAAACAACCATAACTTACTAGTTCAAAATAACTTGTAGAATTATTAAAGATCATTCTTACAATAATTCTCAGGTATTCTGAAATTCATGCCTTTTATCTGGTACAGTCATTACTTGTGTGTTTTATACAAACAAAGAAATCTTGTTATTAAAAGAAGACAACAATAAATTAATATTTTTCTTTATTTTTGCCTTGTGAACCTTAATTGAATTAATTGAAAATGAAGGTTTATTTTGAAAGATCTGAATGAATAGGAAATACTGAAAACAACAAAGTGTACTCGGATTTCTTTTAAAAACACAGATTCTGGGTATCACAGAGTTTGGATGCCCGACTTAACCGGACTCATTAATCTTCTGAATTGGACACCTTTTCAAGGTTCTCTACATTGGGTACCCAGATACCACCTTGAATCTGAAAAGAATCTCATTGCTTCTCTCGACTGATAATTTGGGGCATGGATATTTCTCATGGTCAACTAATAACGTATTAAGAATATGTATACTTTATGCTTTTTCTTCTTCACCATCCCTTAAAGGCAAAATTCAGCTGCCAGTATTGAAGGAAGACTTTATGACCTGGGTCCATGCCTGCATTTCCTACCACATATGATTACTGAAATCAGCTATTCTCTTTATAGGTTTTGTGCAAGACAGCTATACTGCCCAATCCACCAACAAAATGCTTGTTTATTTCATGGATTTATTTTGTCTTTTTTTAAAACAAACAAACAAAAAAACCCAGAAAATTAATTATGCATTATAGAAAAGGGAAGAAAACCAGAGAAAGAGCACTAAGAATGCTGGTTCAACAGGTAACAAAGAATATAGAGAAGGGAACAGACAATACAGCAGACAATGGAATACCTGACAAAGGTGAAACACTGAAGCACTGAACACTGGAGGACTGAGAGACTGAAGACCTCCCTACAGTACCATCTAAGCAATATGAAAAGTTTAAAAAAAAACCAAAACAAACAAAAACTAAAGAAAACAGTGGAGAGAGGCAGCAGAATCTGGTCATTGCAAGCTTTTTTTTTGTTTTTCTTTTTGCGCAGCAGACTCAAACCAGTCCAACGCACAAAATTAAGCAAACCCATATGATTAGCAGTTGAGATTCTTAACGAGCCCATATATACGTATTTATAATTCTATCTAGACTTATTTGGTTACGAATGCAATAGCTAGCGCATACTACAAGGATTCAACGTGCACAGCTACAGGACTAGTATTTTCAAAGGCATTTGTGCTTAAGTCAGCCAAGCAGATCTTTGTCCTGCCTCCTGGCTGATCCACAGAAGACAGCTGCCTGCTACAACATGCTGGTGCCTCAGGTGCCTGGCTCAATCTCCCAGGCTCATTCCCCAAGTTATTCTAGAACAGAGAAATCTCTTCAACAACACGCCTAACAATATCAACTTTTCAAAATTAGGGGATGTTTTAAACCAGCCAGCTTCCACTTCAAAAAGGTGTGGCAGTGATAAAAAATAGTAGGCAATAGCTTAATACTGTGCAGGTTGAAAACATAGCTTTTAATGGAGGATACAGTCATTTGGGAGCAGTGCGAGTCAAAGAAATGAACACATTTTGCCCAAGAAGCGTGCCGGATACACGGTTTCATAACACACCAATTCATTACTTGAGGAGATAGTGTTCTTCCTCTCATCAAATATTAACGATCATTTCAGGAAGTTTAAAAAATTGTCTCAGAGCAACTTCTTGCAGCCATTAATTAAAATAATGAGCACTATAATATTAAAAGTGTAATTCTCTCACATGTCCTCAAGTGTTTGCCTAGAAGTCTCTTTCTTTGGGAGACAAGAAAAAAAAAAGAAAATCTGAAAACACAGCAAATTAAAAAGTTGATACTTCTATTACTCCTGGCCAAGCCTATAATTCTCAGCTAGCAAATGTGAAATTGGCTTGTTATCTTCTTCTGTCAAGATGCCACAAAACTATTGTTTTCCT
Source organism: Nipponia nippon (assembly GCF_047370975.1). Lineage (NCBI taxonomy): Eukaryota > Metazoa > Chordata > Aves > Pelecaniformes > Threskiornithidae > Nipponia > Nipponia nippon. The sequence continues at coordinate 46,261,897 of NW_028262391.1, forward strand.
TGGTGCGTGACAAGTTCCCTAACTCCCTGCCCCCAATACATACACTGTTTTCCATCACTGTGCTTATCAAGAAAGATGACAGACACAATCCACCTGTCGTGATTCAGAAGGGCTATACTTAAGGAGAGACTTTCAGCATTTAAAGACGACATTGAGCAGCGTGCAAGGGAAATGGAGAAGGATTCTGCATGCACTCACATTTGGATACCTCAACAAATTTGTCTCTGCTGCCATTTTATCCCTCTGGTTTTTTGTTCCTACAAGCATTCAGACGACAGAGGAAGACTGAGGACAGCTGACATAAAGGCACAGAAGACTCTTCACATAGTAATTCAGTTTTAAGTCAGTAAGTGCAAGGACTTAGAGAATCATCTAATCAAGGATGAAAAGATAGCAACATATGCCTACTTGTAACGTTCATGTTTTGTTTGCTTGTTTGTTTTTCCATTTAATAAAGGCACCAGAACATATATGTTCAGTCATCTCTACTCTTAACAGGATTTTGAGTTTGCTACATAGTTTTGGTTCGTTTGAAAAGACACTTGAGAATGAATATAGGAGCCCTGGACTCATTTCCTTCCTCTTTCAAGGGATATCTTTCATCAACATATTTGTGCAGAGCTCCCAGAAGCCTGTTTGAGGAAACTTTATTTAGTACAACTAGTGTTCACTGCAAACCTCTCCCCCTGTTCTGTTAGCACTGTTAAAAATGAGTCTGCGACAGCATCTGGGAGAGCTGTTGCTTCCCCACTATCTACATAGACACAGCTTTGGGCAAAATTAGATCCACACAGGTGCAGCATATTGTTGCCTTCTGTGGCAATGGTAACTAAGAGGACAAGTAGTCCCATGTACCACAGAAGTGTTATAATTCACAGTGGTTTGAAGCAGGGCATAGGAAGAGCTTTCAAACTCTTCCTTAACAGACGTCAACTTTCATCTCGCATATTCAGTGTAACAACAACCCAGGTGGGTATCTAAACTAGACCACACTTGCAATGTTAATTCAAATAAAAACATTCACAATGGAACATCTCCAAAAGATGGACTGAAACTTCAGTTCTAATACTGTAAGCCCTGGTGGTTAAAATACTCTTCTCAGATTGTCCTGGGTATTGGGATCCCCTTAGCTAGAGGATGAAACTGAATTTCAATCTTTTCCTGAAGCAAGCTGTGAGAGCCTAGCCTTTCTTTTCCTTTGTCTTTCGTGAGATGCTTCAGTCTGAAGACTTATTGTTTGACTCTCATGGAACGGGAACTAAGACACAGCATAGGTCAAAATGCAAAACTCCTGTCTTTACACATGGAATCTGTTTGCTGTGTGTGTACTTCACACCCTGTTCTTACCTCAGTCTGCTTTCCCACACCGTGTGCATGTTGCACTGTGTTGCATGGACATCAGTCCAGGACAGCACTGGCTTGGCTCATAGTGCAGTCTTGACTGTGTGAAAGCATTTCTTGTAAAGGGAATTTATGATATTGAAGGGCCAGCTCTAGGATGATGTTCTGGTTTCAGCTGGGATAGAGTTAATTCTCTTCCTAGTAGCTGGTATAGTGGTGTGCTTTGGATTTAGGATGAGAATAATGTTGATAACACACTGATGTTTTAGTTGTTGCTAAGTAGTGCTTATACCAGTCCAGGACTTTTTCAGCTTCCCATACTCTGCCAGGTGCACAAGAAGCTGGGAGAGGGCACAGCCACGACAGCTGATCCAAACCGGCCAAAGGGCTAGTCCATACCATATGATGTCATGCCCAGTATAGAAACTGGGGGGAGTTGGCTGGGGAGCAGCAATCGCTGCTTGGGGATGGGATGGGCCTCAGTTGGTGGGTGGTGAGCAGTTGCATCACTTGTTTTTCCTGGGTTTTGTTTCTCTCTCTCTCGTTGTTTTCCTTTTCATTACAATTTATTATTATTATTTTATTTCAATTACTAAATGGTTCTTATCTCAACCCATGATTTTTCTTACTTTTGCTCTTCAGATTCTCTCCGGCATCCCACCAGGAGGGGGAGGGTGAACAAGTGGCTGCGTGGTGCTTGGTTGCTGGCTTGGGCTAAACCAGAACAGATTATTAAATCCTTTCAAGATAAGTGTTCTTACACTTAAGGCTGTAAGTGCAGCTTACAATTACAGCTGCATTTCTGCTGTTGACTGCTGATATGGCTAAGGAGAGGCAGAAGTATTACATTTATGTGAAACTTCACCCTAAACCTTTATTTTCCAAAGTTTGTTCTGAAGGTGCTGTGCTACAATAAGGCTACTTAAAACTGTACACTACATTAAAGTTTTGTCATTGAATTCAGTTTGGCTAGTTACAGCACAATGAGCTGCTCAGCACAATTCCTATCTTTCAAAAGTATTTGTTCATTTAAATTACATTTTAATTTTTTTACTTCAGTTTTTTTTTCTGCCTGTAATAATAATGTGTAATATTTTTGAATAAAAGGAGAAAATAAAGCCAAGTAGCTGTCTGTATTAAGATCACCTAGAGTGTCTGTAATTATCTGTATTATTCCAATAAGAAAATTAGAAAGAAAAGTCTTTGCGTTTTGTCTTTTTGTTTGTTTGTTTGTTTTTTTTAATTGGGTTTTTGTTCTTTGGCTTTTTTAAAACCTGATATGAAAATGACTGAATTATCATGATAAGGCATCACGTGCTAGTGAACCAAAGATGATCTTTTCAGGAGGGCAATGACAGGCAGAGGTCTCAAGCCTCAGCTAAAAGATAACTTTCAAGAGCAAGTGAAAGGGAAAAGCCAAGTCACAACATAATGATACATATGAGGGCATTTTAGGTAGAATTGATAGCAGTTATTAAAAAAAAAAAAAAAGATAGAAGGTTCAGCCCACGGCTAAATTGAACATGCTAGCTGTGAATGAAGCTTAGACTCGGGAGACAAATTAAGGTGTGATGAAAAGGTCTATGCCATCACATAAGAAAACAGAGTTTTATTTTCACTTCCAGTTGTAATAGTGAAAAGCCACCAATGGCTAAAGAGATCATTCTCATTCAAACATAAGCAAAACCATCTGACCATAGTGGTTGAATACATTTTGTATACTGACACATAAACTCAGCTGACTGTATAGTCTCCATCAAACAAAAAGACCCCAGTGACCAGCCAGTGGTTTCTTTGCTAAAATGTCAACGTGCTCAGCTTCAAAATTTGAGTGGTTAAGAAGGTGGTTTCGGGGTTTCTTTGGTTTTTTTTTTTTTTTTTTTTTTTTTTTACGTTTAACCTAGCAATACATTATTAGACTGTCTATATATCAACGTAGTTGTAGGACACATTGTTGAAATTTTGCCAAAACCACAAAATAGTTTATTCCAGATTTCACTTGGGAATGTCTCAATCACTTCATACACTGGTCTTGGAGCAGAAAAAGAATGTGATGTGGCAGTTTAGTAACAGTAACATGCACACAGTGTAACTTTAGCTTTCCTGGCTTGAGACTGAGAAGAGCCAGTAGAGGCTGGTAACAAAATACAACAAAAGCAAAACTTAAAAGCGTAAAAAAGAAACAATCCACAAACCCTGCATCTACTGGTAGGTCAAAACAAAACTCCAGCTGTAAAGAGGGAAGTTTATGACGAACGATACAGCCCGTTGAGAAGCACAGAACACTCCCTGAAAAATTAATGACCTGCAACAGGCATAGAAAATTATTTGACTGTTTTGACACAGAAAGCAAATGGATGGAATTACTCACCAGTCTGAAACTAATACTTAGACTTCAAAATATTAGGCTATATTATCCCAGCTGAGACCCTCCCCTCGTGCTACAGAAGTAAAAATTTCTGCTTGGTGAACCTTGATACTATGAATGCATTAACAGAAAGGCTGATTTTTAAGGTAAATACAGGGTTCTTGGGACCACAAATACAGTTGACAACAATGATCTTGAGATTTCTGATAAACATCTTGAGGTTCATGTTTATGCACTTGACAATGTTTGCATCTAACCCATTATATCCCTTGGTACTGTATAATAGAGGAGCAGGTGCTAGAAATGAAGTCTGTGGTAGACGGCTTTTGAACTACCATAGCCTCAATGTTCTGACTTTTCTATCTCAAGATACCTGCAACTATTTTTTTTTTTCTTCACAATCATGCAGCTTCTGCAGAGGGGCTGAGAAGCCCTAGCCAGTAATGTGGTGATTGGCTACTGTCTTAACATCTACAAACTCAATTTTCCTTAAGTGCAAAGCACCGAGCTCAGGATCCCACTGGCTGGATGCATGGGCTCATCAGCGCAACCACCTGTATTCAAGCAGCTTTCTAAGACGATGTTCCTAGGCATCTATATTCAAAAGCATGTAATAGGCTGCAAATCTGTAGTAAAGTACCTCCGGTCCTGATCATGGCATGAAAATGTTAGAAATGGGTGAGTTATGAGATACACTGGAGTTCAGAGGATTTACTACTCACATACTCAAATTATTCCCATTTCCTGTGAATTAGAATTTAGTTCTGATGCAGCTGACTCCAGAGAAAGGAAACAGATACTTACAAAGGGTTCTGGATTCCTATTTTATAGTCAGGTTCAAGCTCTTCAATAAATACAGATCTTAAAGACTTGCAGCTTACAGACTCTCATTCAGAGAATAAAGGTGATTCCTGATCACAAAAGTATTCTGATTTCAAGGGACTGGAAGAGCACTCTTGGAATCATACCTCACTCACAGCCTTAGCAAGTTAGATCTTTGTATTGTATCCCCCTACCTTCTCAGAGAATCAAGTACATATCTCTGGAGTTACTGAGCCGAAAGTGAATAAATTGTATATTTATATGCACAACTGACAACTACTGGGGACGAGGAAGGATAGGGGAAATGTTTGCAGAAGAATTTATAATGAAAGTACACATATAGTGCCCAACTCAGACACAGAAGAATTACCATACCAAATTCTGGTCACATTCTAGCTGCAGGTGGGTGCACTGCACATTTTACAGATTCATGCACAACATAGTAGCATGGATCATTTCTGTATTTTTATAGAAAGACAGTTTGCAGGGTAAATTTCCAACAAGGGGGGAGAAGAAATCATTAAATAAGTAGTAATCTGCCTAGACTGTCCCTACTTTCGCTTAAGTGAGTGATACACAGTTGCCCAGATATCACTGTCTGAGAACATACAAAATCCAGTCTTACATACAGCAGGAAGCTGAGGCCAGGCTCCATCTTCCTTTTGCCGATCCAACATTCGGACTACGGCTACTTACTGTGTGCCAAGGTCTTTATGGTCTTCACTGAATATACCATCTCAGGCCAAACTGACAGATGGGGACGTTCATATAGAAATATACATGTGTGTGTATATATCTATATATTTTTAATAAGCAGTTTGACAATATAGTATTTCACAACGAAAGCAGAGGCCATTTGAAAATTCCCCAAGCAGTATGTGTTTGGTGTTGCAGGGTTAGAAACATTCTCAACCACCCCACTAATGCAACAAGAGTGGAGTTGCATGGCAGCACACATCTTTTGGGTTTGAAGACAATCTCATTTATTTAAAAAAAAAAAAAATCACTAAGCACAATGTATTGCATTCATTACTTGCAGAAGATGGAACTTTTGTTCATTTAGAAAAAAGGTGGTTTTGATAACCTTTTCTAGAATATATCTTTTCCCCAATTTAGTTGCTAAATCCTAGAATTCTTTGTCTCCAGTACATTGCCTGTAATGAAATTTTTAAGACAGCAAATAATTCTGCAGCGATGTTCATTGTTCCATACTATGTGATCAATCGCTTGCCTGGAATTTTTATTTTTTATGATAAATGTAAAGTCTCACACTAAGGGAGAAATGAGACATACAGTTAGTTTTCAGGTTTTTTGTTTGTGGGTTTGTTGTTTGTTGTTTTTTCTTTAAACTTCAGAAAATCATAATGCAGACCCAGGTATAGGTGATTCAAATAAATGCTGCTGCACTGAGCTAGCAAGGTTTTTTCACAACAGTTCCTTGTGACTTGCAATTTTTAACATTTACAAAAATATATTTTTAGGAGTTTGTATTTCAGATCTCTTTGGTAAAGTCTTTGGGGGTTAAAATTTATCTACAATTTATGTACCTTTTCAAACTATATGTACAATTAAACACATTATTTCCCATAATACATTATCTGATACAAACCAGCTCTGATCACTACTAATTCAGAAATCCTGATGTGCTTAAAAAGATTTGAAATGCAGTGTCACAAACAGCAGAGTATTTCCATTATTCTAACAGCCCACACAGAAAATCTATTCTTCATTTACTTAGTTTCTCCAAACTCTTATATTTCTCTTCTGCCATTTAGACTACTGAAAAAAACCCATAAATACTGTGTTGATTTGAAGTATTCCAAGCACGACTGAAAACATTCGGCCACTGCTATGGATCTTCACCACTATTAGTCTCCCCAAACAACCTCAAATAATAAATAGTTTGTGAAAATAAGAATGACTGTATTGATTCAGACCGAGCATCCATCTGGCTCAGTATTCTTTCTCCAACAGGGACCACAAGCGGATATCTAGGAAAAATAAGAACAATCATATGACACCTTCCTTAATATTCCTCTTCCTTCCAGCCTCTGACCCTTCTTTGACTCAGGAAGTCTTCTGGGCCTGTTGTGGTTTGCTCATTTAGTAACCCACAACAAATCTCTTCCAATTTCTGCCTAGTCTCTTGAGCCCACATGAACATTTTGCATCCACAACATTCAATAAGTATTTCCATACATCTACTAGCTGTGATGTGGAGAACTATTTTATGTTGTCTGTTTTGAATCTGGCTTCCATTAACTTTCTTTGATAGCCTCTAGTTCTCATATTAGAAAAGAAAGCAAATGTGGGTCTTTATTCATGTTCTCCATTTCAGTCATGACTTCATGCCCCTTGGGTCATGGATTTTTTTCTTTAGGTTGAAGAGTCTCAGCTTGCTCAGCAGTACCATGTATGGAAGCCATTCCAGATCTTTGAACACACTCCCTTCTCTGAAATCTTTTCAGTTTTAATAAATGCTTTCTGAAGAGAGGAACTATAGCTGCACACTCACTCAAGATGTGGATGACCCATGCATTTATCCAATCATGGTCTGGTCTGTTTTGTTCTTAAGACTCAGAGCAAGCTTTAGGTAGTCCCTAACATTTGCTTCACTTTTTTGACTGCTGCCAAACACTAGGCTGATGTTTTCATTGTACTATTTAGCATAACCTCAATTTGTCATGAGAATTTAATTTCATCTGATTTGTTTTAACATTCCAGTATTTGGGAACTTGCCATGTGGAAAACTTCTGTATTTTTCACTCTTTTGTTCTCTTTTAGCTTTCCTTTCACAGGTTCCATTGATTCATCTTGTCCTTGAAATTAAAACCAGCTGTATTTTCTCTTACAAATAAAGTAAGAAGGGGCACAAATGAAAGCAAGAAATTCTAGGCTTACTTTTGGCACCCCTCATTTCTAAAGGCATTTCATCACAGCTCACCACCCTGATATAAGTATCATTGTCACAGATGGAAGTATGAGTTTGAGGACCATTCAACAAAACATTTATTCCAAATGTACCGTAATTACAGAAACACCTGTGCTAAGCAACTCTGAAAAGATACATTGTGGAGCTCAGCAGCTCGACATGTCCATGGTGGGACAGGATAGAGATGACTAGAGCATGATGGGAATCCAACCCAAGATTTTCCAAAGACAGACCTTTCTTTGGCTGCTTTTTTACAATGTGTTTATGTTTAGTTTTAAATGTTAACATTGTTTCACTTTACAAATTCCGAAGCTGATCAGGAGAATCGAAGTCAAATTTTCAACTACAAAACTGCACCCAGGGGAACTGAACCAATGCAGCATTACATTTAGAAGCTCTCTATGAAAGAAATTTTAAGACAATTGCTGAGAGTTTACAAAGTTATAAACCAGGAATGCTCAACTAAAACAGAAAAAATAGTTAGCATAGATTTCCTATGAACATGTAACTCCATGACAGTCAAAGCCAATACAACTTGATGCCTTGTCATCCCCTTCTCTAATTCATGTCTGACCATTCCAGGTCTGTATACTGAAACAGCAGAGACAGACACTTCTTCTCTATATAGGAACAAAATGCTCACAGAGGTGAGAACTGCTTCAGCCCTCAGCCAGTGTGTCCTAAATAAACTACACAGAATGCTTCCTGACTCATACTGCTTTCTGGAGGCATGCTGCCCAGGCTGTGACTCCCTTCTGAATCGGAGCTCAGCCACAACAATGATATGACTCTACCTGGCCACAAGATTAGGAAATGTGTCTCTTCGAATCACACTGCTTACACTGAATCCTCTGCAACATGAGAGATTTTTGGTGTTATTGCCCTTGTTTAAGGTTGAGACACCATATACTTTAATAGGAACTTGGGAAAGGATAGATTTCAGTAAGAAAAAGATACCAGCTAAATTAAAAAAAAAAAAATCAATTAAAAAAGCAAAGAATAATTAATTTAGAAAACAAATAAACAACAAAAAATACCCAAAAAACCCTTCTGCAATGAACAGAAAGAACACGTAGATGTACTTGAGAAGCTTGTGAGCGTCCACTGATGCTAAGGACAACTATAAGCAGTTTCAATTAATACTATTTAAAGATTCAGTTCAGTTGATTCAGGAGAATGGACCCACTTTCTGCAAGTGACTAATAGAGCTGACATTTGTAAACCATTATGGACCCCAAATTCTAATCACCATTTCTTCCACACAGAGCTTTTTCATCCAGCTAAACTAGGCTGACTCCAAAAGTACATTTTAGAATGATAATTAATTCAATGCCAAATGTGCCTGCAGTAAAAATACCTTTAGGGAATGAACACATAATAGTGTGTGTAGCTTTTAAATAAGCTGTCCACAGGGCTATGCCAATTTAAACATATTAAAATAATTGTCAGTATGCTAGGTATGGAAATATTCTTTTTGTAAAACTGCTGTGAAATGCTCTGGAGGCTTGGGTGGCATAGCAAGACTGCCCGATAGATCTGGGCACTTACATTGTCTCTGTCCAACTTGATAGAAATATCCTCAGGTGTTATAGTGCGTTCAATAGTGTTGATATACTAGCATAATCCTGTTTTTTCCAGGCAGATGTATGTTGATTCAAACAAACCCCTTGAAAGGGAAAAAGTCCATACTAGAGCACTCAAATTCAGATGATTTCTTCCACTGCTTTGTCTGGTTATCTGGCTCATATGTTTATGTTCAACTTTTCCCCCCAGAAAAGTAGACTCAAAAAGGAAGAGGGTAAAACCAACCCTTCAAATGTTTGTAAGTGACAACAGATAGAGAACCTATGCTGCGTCTGAACTTCACTTGCTTCTGTGTAATTGGATCAATGTGTTTCAGGTGGCACTGATATACTTCATCTACCCACCGCTGCTATCAGGGCCATCTGGGACAGTTGCAATTTCAACAGTCTCACAGGTGCTCAGTGCTCTTAGATGCTCTAAGACTTCTTCTAATAAGCAGCAATTTTTAGGCCATTGAAACACCATGATCTTATGCTGCTTTTTGAGCACCAGCATTTAGACTGTCTTTACTACCTCAGATCAATAGCCCATGACAGTACCCACATATTCTTGTGAGGGAGAAAACTGGCTTCCTTGCAGCCTTTTGTATAGCAGACAGGAAATCAGGATCTGGCCCAGCATGTACTGCATCATCTTTTCAAATACCAATACAACACACAGAATAAAATTGCCCTCCCACAAGCACTGTTAGTTTGATTCCTAAACATACTTAGGTTAATGTGTAATTTTGTGCAGATTTTACATAGATTCATGTAAAACAGACACCTAGACAAATAAGAAAAAAAATTTCTGCGGGTTTTCAACACCACCACAGATCATCAGTGCCACCCTTAATTTGCTTCAACAGGTTCAGAGGGCATCAGAAGAAAAATATGAACATTTTTCCACCTGCTGCTGGTGAAAGCAATAACGTTTAAATGATCTAGACTTAACAGGTAAAGCAACAGCTTTAAGAAATGAAATCCTTTGGGAAGGGGAGGAAAATACTATTCTAATCTAACATGTTTTGCTGCATACCAGATTAGGTAATGACCTCTAACCCAGCACAGACTAACATTTCACACCCTGGCTGGAATACCATTAGTCTTATTTTTCATTTCCAAGCTTATAGCAAGAAAAGAGTGGGGTTTTATTCTATTATACGTTAAGACTGTGTATATAATAGCTTATTAGAAAAAGAGAAGCTAAAAATTAACGACAACACTATCAAACGACGGCATTGAATTGCTTTCCAGAGCCTGAGAAAAACAAAGAAGGAAAAAAAAAAAAATCTCTTAATCAAATCTCATTGAGAAGGAATATCTACAAAGTGAGTACTTCTATCTCAGATATACTGAAGAAGTTACTATATTTAGCTGGTCAAGGTATCCTGAAGGGAAAAAAGGGATAATCTAAAAAGTAGCAACAGACCTGGCCATCAGCTCCCAAGCTCTCTAACATTCATGTTTAATCATCTACCCCAGCTCACATCTCTAGGTATAAACCCAGCCACCACTGTAGTGATCCAAATTCTAGTCTTCCATATCTCAGAATGTTTCTAGTCATACATTCCAGTTTAAATTAATTTCTATTTATATTAGAATACTTCTAGACATTATCTTTGACTAAGTGCTACACTAATATTAAGTATTTCAATAAAGGACAGCATTTACAATGCATTACACATCCATGATTCTTTCCTTTCTGCTCATGCAGATCTGCTGCCTGGTTTTACACAGTTATTTTCATGCCATATCAGACACACATTTATTTCAGTGCCGCAATGTTTTAAACCCTGTAAAAAGTCCATGAGAAAAATGTGGCAAATATTTGCTTAACATTTGGTTACTGAAAAAAATATATATGCATTTATATACACTAGCCTCAGAACATGATAAACACCTCGATATAGATATGTGAAAGCCTTTAGATCCATTCTTGAAGAGCTCCTGACAAAAATCTATTGGACAATTAAGATTTTTCTGGCCAAAAGATACTGAAATTTTAGGTACTAGAATCTTCTCTCCTTTCTTACAGAAAGAAGATGTAGGGAAACTTTAATAAAAACTCTAACAGGTTTCCTCTCTCCTCCCCCAAAAGACTTTCCTCTGTTAGAAAAAAAGTTGAGGAAGAGCCTGAACGCAACATTTCATCAGCCTTTGCATTTATCCAACCTAAAGCAGAGACTATAACCATCTTTACCTAAAGAAACAAAGCTAAAGAATGAATGCTTTTTCTTGTGGTCATTCCTTGTACTCCTATGCAGGGACGTGTGTCATCTGGGGTTATTTTTAATTATTTCTGCCAGTATTGTTTTTATTCTAGAAGTACAGACAGTAGTATGCGTTTACCAAATGGGAGCTTATTAGAAGGAACTTTTTTTTTTTTTTTTTTTTTTTAATATTAGGACCACTACTTTTGAGGAGCATGGGGGATTACACATTTAGCATTTCCTCTGAAGTAAAGCCTTTGAAAATGGTATTAAATATGAGTCTTGGCAAAAGGAATAGACAGCAAATAATACAAAGGGGAATTATTTCCTAAGATAACATTAAAATTTGCCATGTGATATCTTTTTGTTTTACATGCACATGTGTAAATGCAAAAGGAAAATGAAAAGATCAGAAGAGATACAAAATCTGATAGCTTTAATTCAAATTGCCTTTCTTTGAAAATTGGCAGGCAAATTGACTTCTGTGACAAAGTACTCTGCAGGTGTTTTCCATCAGACTTCACACAGCAATGCCCTGTCTGTCGCACTTACAATCAAATGGGACTGACAGAATGTCCTTCATAAAACCTTTTTTTTTTTCTTCCACCTCCGCCCCCGGGGAAAGTGCACCATGCATGCACTGACCATCTTAGTGTCCTGTCAGGGAGTGGATGAATTTCATTAGCTAAGAACCTAATCCTTCACCAGATGGTAAATAGTTCCTAAAAGTGGAAGACAGTAATTTTTTGTCTTCCATAGCGTCAAAACGTTTAGTGAGAAAGCTTACTTGAAGGGGATGCTGAAATCCCTGTTTTGAGTGGGATGGAACCATCATCTCATTGACATAGATCTTAATTTTGCTTTTTCACTTCAGTAGGTTCAGGATTCCATACAACTCATTTCTTTAGAACATGTTCTAACACTTTTTAAAAAACAATTTATATTGCATTTATCTTATTGCATTACATTTTACGATCTCGGAGAATTTACACAGCCGTATCCTAACAGGATGGTTTGTTTTAATGCAAGTAAGCATATGAATTTTATGCAGATCATTAATGTCTGTCATTTTCAAAATGGTTAATAAATTCAACTAAAAAAAAAAACCTAACTAAAAAGGAAGTGTTAGTGCCAATAAATTTTCTTTGAATTCCAGGAGAGTGAGTTTCCATAGAGAGAAAACATTTTCTGCAACATTTTCTTCATTAATAACATGAAAAAAATTGCAAACATTCAAACTATTTGGTACCGTGGAAACATCCTTCCTAGCCTTCTTCAAGCATTACCCTTCATGCTGAAAAAGGTCAAAGCTAATCCTCTCCCATGGATTGTTCTCTTTACTATGGAGGTGGCCATCTGTGCAAAAGGCTCTAACTTCTGCTCTAGCTTTGCTTTTTCCTAGAGTTCTTCCTCAAGGACTATTCTGTCTAGCCCATCTGTAATGGTGAATGAAACTACAGTTCCTGCAGGTTCAAAGGAGACTTCTGCAAGCCTTTTACCTTAAAGTTGTCATGAATGGGTAGTGTTTCTTGGCCCTAGAACTGTGCCACATTAGAATAGTTTTAAGCACCTTTGCCCTCTAACCAACCTCCAAATTCAGGCAAGCTGATCTGCAGAATTAGCCTAATAAGAGTTTAGCGTACTGAAAACCTGACACTTTCATCCATATGCTGTCCACTTAATTTTATGACTGTTTTGGAAGTATAGTAGGATCTCACTTTCTCATCTATAGTAAACAGAAGTGATTTCCTCTGCCTGATTGCTGGGATGCAGTTTTTTCTCACTATCGTACAATTGTAATGCTGTACTAAAAATAAGAATTTTCCTTGTATAGATATGGTTCTACATTTGTCACCTCTGGTGATCCTCAAAATGCATTAAAAATGGCTTAGAAAAATGGTTTCTTCTGGAGAATACACAACTCTGAGTAAATGTCTATGTATACAAAGTATTTCTGGAAATGAAAGTGGATGAATAAAATACACTATAAAGAAAGAGAAATAGAAAAAGGATTAGCAGCAACCTTTTAGCTGTGAAGCTTTGGGATGCGGGAAAATTAAGGTTAGAGCAAAAATCCTGCTGAGTTAATATGTATGGAAAGATGAAGGAGAGAGGAGAAAGGGAGTGTGGCAAATGGGAGGGGGGAGAAAAGCTGCAAAAGGTCAGCTTGCATGGAGAGGAGGTGAGCACAGAATCAAAGGGTAGGAACCATATGAGCTGAATCAAAGCAGAAAGGAACCAAGGCTTGAAATAAGAACACTGATCATTTTGGAGATAGGTTATTGGATTAAACTGGAACACTGTTATCACCTTGTCCAAGGAACAAGAAATGAATTAAAAACATATCATACAGGAGACTGTCAAGCCGTATATTTCTTTTTACATTTTTTCATTAGTGAGGTGCCTGCTTCTTTTGACTCTAATTTCTCTAGCTTTATTTGATAGAACAATAGGGCTTTTCTTTTTCTTTTATGTTGATTTCCAGGACTCTTCAATTTATTCAGTGAATCATCATCTATATTATTAATCACAAAAGAAAAGTCCTGTTACTTCAACTACCTGAATCTGACTGATATTGTGGCTAAATTTTTCAGAGGGACACATGTGCTGAAGGAAGAAATTGATTAGTGCATGAACTAGTTCTCCAAGGAGAATTCATAGCAGATGTCCTATTTTAGAAGTCTCCTCAGCACAGAGGGAGAAATACTAAATTGATATGGGAATGATTAAAGATTAACTAATCTTAGCTTTTTTGCAGTGCAGCCACACTTGAGAATTATGTTGCTTATTCCTCCAAAATACTTATTATAGTTTGAAAACCCTTCTGTATGCCATACAAACCATTTCTAATTGCTTCCTTTTAAAGCCTGCTTCCTCATCCCCATTTTCACTTTAATTACGTACCCGCTTTGGCGGTGGAAAAGAAAAAAGAAAAGAACTTAAGAGTCCTCAGGTACTTAAAAAAAAAAAAAATTAAAACCCAATAATTGATTTTGGGGAAATCAGTGGTCCAATGAGGACTTACCTAGGTGGTAAGTGATTTTTAAGTCCTATCGCCACTTACACTGAGACAGCAGGCAAAGGACTTCAAAAGAAATTGGATCAGGCTATGGATAACTGATCTCCATTTTGTGCAAGCTATACCAGCTATATTTGTAAGGAGAACAAAAAATAGGACAGGTCTATAATAACTAGCCTTTATTGTCTGGAAAACACTAACTATTGGCACTTTCATCTCTGTAGATTTATATTCAGCAAAACCTTTCTTTAAGCTATGCAAAAAAGCAAATACGTTATTAAATATTCAGTTTTGACATTAGCTTCACTGAAAGGGCCTAATATTTTATGTACTGTAACAGTTACAATCGCTCATTAGGGCTTTGGAAACGAGAGCAGATCTGCTCATGACTATACTTCTTTTAAAATTTTGATCAGACGCTGTCTGCCATGTTATGCAACTATGGATATTGGCTGTGAATGTGCTCTTCTGGTCACAGTTCAGGCATGTTGGTCTGCCTGAGAAAGCATGGCAATATAATTCTCAGCAACACTGAGCTTTAATCACCATTTGCAGTCTCACTGATTAGAGCAATGTATATGAAGCCTGTTAGTCAGCAGCCCTTCAAGCAATTGCTTTTGATTCCAGACGTAGAAAATGTTGTAAAATCTCCCTTTAAAAGCAGGCCCATCCCAATCAGAATACTCTCCTCATGTCTAAATAATGCCCCACTAGGTCCTTCCTTCTACATGACTCTTGAGAGCTTTAAAGCCAGAGGAACATTAAAAAAAAGTAGGTGTACAAGCTGCATTTTTAGTGCTTGCCAACAATGCATACTAAATCAGACTGTTATCCTTAGTCCACATAAATACGTAGTAACTGGACCAAAACAGGAGAAAAAAGTCTTTGACAGACCGTCACAGTAACAGAGGATTTATACAGCAGACCTAAGCCCTTAGGAATCATTGCCATCTCTAAGGCCAGAAATATTTTCATCTTCTAACTGCTTAAATCTCCTACTTCGCTGTCAGTTCACACCAGTAAAGAGTCAGTTTTTGTTTTTCCATTCACCATAGCAACAGTCCAGGATGAAGACCGCTAACTTCAACTTCTTGTAGCCCTCCATCCCATCCGGCTGCAGAAAAAGGCTTCTTTTCCTCTAAACACCTGCCCTGGGCTCAGTGGAACAACGCTGTTGAAAGTGGGAGAGACAAGGCCAGGTCCTCTAGGAATGGCTTTGGTGCTGACATCACGGTGATGTGACAGTTGCCAGCAGGCTCGGTGTGGTGCCAGGACACACAACTGCCCTTTGACACCAACGCCAGTAAGTAATGCACGATGCCACATGAGTTACATTGGGCCACATAATGAGATAAATTCTCCTAATAACAGAGCCACTACTTTGCTCATTAGTGTCGTCTCAATCTTTTTCAAAAGATGAAGTCACTTTGCAAATAAAACCTGCATAGCCATCTACCTGTCTTCCTCAAAACCCACCTGATTTAGCTTTTATTAGTTATACTTTTTTCGTTTTTAAGAAAAACAACAAAACAAAACCTTCTAGTGAACAAAATGAGAGCAGCAGCACCTCAGGAGCTGCGCTCCTCACAGCTCGGTACCACAGCCAGCCGCAGCCCCGCCGTACAACGCGC
Organism: Nipponia nippon; assembly: GCF_047370975.1. Taxonomy (NCBI): domain Eukaryota; kingdom Metazoa; phylum Chordata; class Aves; order Pelecaniformes; family Threskiornithidae; genus Nipponia; species Nipponia nippon. The sequence goes on from NW_028262391.1 coordinate 46,277,785, forward strand.
ACCGCCCCGCTCGCCACGGACCCGCCCGGGGGTGCCGCCCGGCCGCGCCCGCCTGGCGGCCCGCCGCAGCCCCCGCGGAGGGCCGCGTTTCGCCGAGCGAGCGGCTGCCCTTGCTGTGCCTTACCTGGGGCTGACGGGCGGCCCGACCCCGCTGCCGCCTCCTCCGCGCCGCAGGGTCCCCGCACGCCGCCTCAGGCGCCCGCCTCGCTCTTCCTCACAGCCCCGCACGTGCCCGCCTCGCTGCGGCAGCGGCCCCCGCCGCCCCCTCCCGCCTTTTTCTGTCAGGGCAACGGCCCCGGCCGCCTCGCGCCCCGCGGCGCGTCCGAGCTGAGCCCCGTCCTCCCAGGGCGCTCCCCGGCGGCGGCGGGCAGGTGGGCCGCGGCTGCCTGCAGGATGAGCTCTCGGCACGGGGAAGGGAGGTGCCCTGTGATTATTTTTTTTTTTTTTCTTTACAGTGAACGGCCCTGTCACAGTATTCTGTAATATCATGCAGTCTAATGTAAGGTGCGGGTTTTTTTTTTTTTTTTCCCTATTCTCACCAATTAAGTCTGGTAGCAATTTACAATAATGTACACTACATAGCCCAAGTGAGATCACATCAGCCGTGTCTATTTTTACATTTGACATGTCAAAATAAACTAATGCCTTCTGGTTATTTGGTGGAGTGGTGAGCGGTTGTTGCTGAATTATCTTGGATAAGGTGAATTGATTTGGATGCTTCAGGAAATGTTCTTGTAAAGCTGATACATGCTGGCGTATAGAGACCATGGAGTAGTGTACATTAGCAGTTTTCCTTCTGGAAGATAATGGCTTATTTTGCTTACAAAATTGTGCACTCGCAATATATATTCGAGCCATTAAGTAGTAAAAAACCAATACTGAAGTTGTGCTGTATCTCATAATAAATTACAGTGATAGAGATTCCTTTGATGGCTTTAGCCTAGTTCTAATGAATAATTTGTTTATCAGAAAAAATCCTACCCAAATAATGAGGCATCAATAAATTTTAGATCTTGATTTTGATCTTCAGATCAAGAAAGTCTCAACTACCCGTAGGTCAGGGCAGGACTGCATCTGAAGTAAAAATAACTGTTTTGTAATGAAACCTGCAGAATGTATGTCCAGTCTGCACGTTATCATTCTGGGTTTTTTTGTTTTTTGTTTTTTTTTCCCAGTGATCACCTTGAATTATTGTTTTTGTTTAGTAAGAAACTTCAGAATTACAAAGCCTATCAAAACCTGGTATGATTTTGACCTTGTGTGACAAACATTTAAAATTCGAGTTATCTTTTCCATGTTTTTATGCCTCGCATTGCAAAAGAAAATGATAACCTTCAGTATGAAGGTTGTTCTTGTTGTTACAGACTCAGTGCTTGTATAGTCAAATTCTCTGAACTTACTACGTGGCATCATGGTTTGTAGTCCATAGAGACAAATGTAAGGCAAACACATTCTTAAAGTCTTTAGTACTTTGTGATGCAAGGTAACATTTTTCCTTCTGTAGTCAAACACTGGCATCGATAGAATGTATTCTGTATTGTTTACTATAAAAGAGAAAACTTATATTTAGAAAAGGTTTTGAAATGCCATCTTTCTCAGTGTAAGCACACATGTAAAATCAATACAAATTCAACACCCTTCTTTTTTGCAATTCAATAATAATAATATTAAAACCATCTTTAAATGTCAAGGATGTTGGAAAAATTAAAGATAAAATTACAACAGCACTTCCGTTGTGAAACAGTAATTCTTTTAGTAATCCTGTAAACAAAAGCACATATAATTGTGCTCATCTGTTCTAGAAGTACTTTACGACAAAGGTGTCTCTGTGATAACAATTAATTAAAATAAACCATCTGGTTGAAAAAAGAAATTTTCAAAATAAAAAATATATATTGCAAACCCACAGGCTAAAAGGCTTTTCTCAGTAAAGCCATTAGAATTTCGTTTGAACAAGATCCTGGTTTAGTGATTCCTATAGTGTATGAGAGTATAATAACGTGTACTAAAGGGTCACTGAAAGTACTGAAGGTGGTGGTAGTAACATACTTGTTTGTTTATTTTAGATTTTAGGCTAAAAATCACCTTTGAGGAAAATAAAAAAGGAAAACTACAAATGAGCTCCAGGCATGTAGGTCAGGAGGGGCTCTGTACAGAGTCAGTGGAGGAGGAAGATGGGTTCTTCTGAAGGGCACCTCAAGTCACCTAACAATTAGCTCTCAGAAGGTCTATTAGCAACAGAAGGGATGCTCTCCTACCCCTGGCACTGAGACCGGCGGAGCTTGAAGTAGAGCCCCAACTATGTTTATGACTGAAGGGAAGTATCAGTCTGGATAAAGGAAGTGAAAAGACTGAAATGAAAAATCAGAGAGGTCAGAATTATCAGCCCAACCTACAATTAACTTCAGAAAATGTATGCTCTTTTGTTTCTTATTCATAAGTGAACATCAGGGACCCAGTTCTAACCAGAAGACCTGCTGTTAAAGCTCGCCTTAATCTTTATGTTACATATCTGTATCTATATTGCATTTATATTTTATATATTGCCCTTGTGATAAAGGAAGTGCAGTTCCTGTTAGAATGAGATTGCAACATAAGTATCATGTTAAGTAGCAACACTGAAAGAATTCTCACTGGGACCTGCATAAAGACTTTGAAAACTTTTTAAAATTTATTTTTACTTTGCATCTTTGTTGTAAAATAGTGACTGCTATTTTACACTGCTTCCATATCTAATAGGGGAAGTCTCTTTCCCTTCCTCATTTCTCTGCTAGGGGGCTTCCTTTTGCTGTTGCCACTTGCTAGTTTGCTCTTTGTCCCTGCTTTCTGAGTTTCAGTCTGAAGGCAGATAAGCAACCCTTTTTCAGCTAACCCTATCATCTCTTAGAATTTCTGATTTCTTTTTGTTTTGACAGATTTTTTTAGTCTGCTACTAGGGTAACTATCACAAATAAAAGATACAAAATAATAAGATTCTTATCACCTCCAATATGTATTACAGTACAAGCATATAGGTTAGATATGAAATACTTTTAATATTAAAACTAAATAATGCAGTGTTTCTGCATTTCTGGCAGTAACACTGCATTTTTACAGCATTTTCAGCATCATGATCTGAATAAACTTTGAAACATAGAAACAATTTTTTTTAATTATAGGCTATGGATCACTACCGGCCCAACTATGCATAAACACATAACAGAAACTGAACAAACAGCTGTATGATTTCTCTTGCATTAAAGAGGAGAAAATCTAGCAGGATGGAGTTTATGAACTCCTTCTTAGATACAATGCCCCCTTTTCATTGTTCATACTCCGGTGTTTACTTTCCATCAGGCCATTGCTGACAGACTTGGCATTTTGTTTTTCAGGCAGAATTTTGACAGAAAACAATATGAGTTCTATACATGGAGTAGCTGATTTGGGCCTTAAGTGTATTGCTCACAAGGGGAAATTAATCATTACAAGAGAACACTCTACCATAATGTTCTCTCAGCTATAAAGCTGCTCCACTGGAGATAGGTTGGCATTTTCCAAGTCCTCATTAATACTAGTCAGAATCCAAATGCTTTTCAGATTCTCCTATTTCATATATATTTATTCTGAAATTATGAAAAGTACCTTTGAAGCGGTATGAAGTGAGTGACCAGAACAACTTAAATGGAGAAGTATCATCATTTTGATATATGACATTTCAAAACACCATACCTTGGGCAATACCTCACATGAGGATGTTACTGCACATTAATTTTGAGAATGTTAGGATCTGCCCACCACTATTTCAGCAGTAAATGCCATGGCAATAAAGAATCATCGCTGCAGTAGTCACACTACTACAGTTAGAGCTCTGTTGGAGTTTCCATTATAAGTTGTAAATGCTCTTTTTGAAGGATTTGCAACTTGGTGCTTTTGAATTCACATTGGGCTGCAACTTCACATTGGGAAGGATTAGTGTATATAATTGCTTAGGTTTTGTTTGATGTTTGGGTATACTGGCTGACAGAAAAATAGCCCAGCTCACTGAAATACCAGCCTTGTCTGCACACTGCTTTTTGCCCTAACTTTTTGATTAGAGTGCAATTTTATACTAGGATAATTACACTGGAACAACCTCTTCTATAGCTCCAGCGTAAAGGTGTTATACAAGTATAGCTCATTCCTTTAAATTTAGTAGAATGCACTATTTTTAGTTTCATACCATTACAGTCTTAAATCCTAATTATATGTCTATTCCTACTGTATTTTAGCTGTGTTCGCTTCTAAATCAGCAGTATTAGAGAAAAGCAAAACCTATGGAGAAAAGCCCTAAGATGCTGTGTTTAATTGTTTAAAGTAAGTGAGCAAACTGATACTTTTTCTCAGTTTGTTTCATCGTGAAAAAACCCATGCTTTTATATCTTCCATGTTTTGATTGGCTCGTTTTAGAGGCATATTTGGGAAAAGCAGCTTTTCCTACTCTTAAATTCTCTTCGTTTTCTGTTTGCAACCCTGTAGTCCTAAAGCTTTAGACTGTTCTGCTAAGCATTACTTACCGCCTTAACAGAGCTTCATCACTTTGAGTAATACATTACATTGTTGGCTATTTACAATCACACAGGATCCTGGGATGTGAAAGAACTCAATATATGTGCAACTATTTGGCAACAAGGATCAGCATGCATTGGAAACTACGAAAAAGTCAGTAATTGGCCTGGGAGTACACATTTGACTTAATGTTCAAACTGTTAATATTTCCAAGTAAAGTGAAAAACATTAATAGGGGGTTTTGTTGCAGAATTGCTGTGAAAAGAAAAGGATTCAGAAGTACGCTATAATTACAAAAGGGAAGTCCAGACATACCAACAAATAATGAGAAAAACGGTTGAAAAGACTCTTATTTTTGGTAAGTTGCATCAAAAATAGAAGATGATCAGTATCACTATTGTATGAACAAAACTAGTTTCAGTGCAAAGCTTGTCACATCTAATACAATCAACTGTAAAACTGATGCAGGAAATCATGACCCTACATCTCAACTGCCACACTAGACTTCTCCCACCCAAAAGAACATAATTAATTAATTTCAGCTGGAAGATGTTCTCCAGTTTTATAATTAATAACATGTACATCCACCACATTAACCTGCTGTAGTTGAAACAGTATGTAAAGTGATTAGTAAAGGTAAATTATGGCTGATTTTCTTCCAAGAACTGGCTGATACCAGTTGCAGTCAACTTTTAAAGGATCAAGAACATGTCAAAACTTATTTATGGACACTGAAAAACAAACAGCAGTGCATAGATTGCCAATATATATGTGGCATTTGAAAGTAACTAGATAAAAACTATTTAGAAAAAGAAAAAAACATACTGTTAATCAGTTATACTGCATTCTGTAACAAATATGGCTGAGGCAGATGGTGTGATTTTCTATAGAAGTTATTGTACTAAGCTTTATACACTAAGGAGACCTGACCAAAAAAAAATCCCAGACCAACCAACACCAGTGAATTTTGCCAGTGACTTCAGGTAGGCCACAGTTTATTGGTTCATTACCTTTCTTACGTACAACAGCAGAGTGAACAGAAAGATGGACATTTCTCAGCAAGGTTATAATTGCTTTTGCAAGAGCACACTATCTTTGCAGTATTTGAAGACAGTGACAATTTTGCTATTGAACTCGCTGGGAACAGGCATGGGGATCATCAGCCTTGAACTGGCAGAGGAGATGAGCATCTTCTCTTGAACTGCTTTGCTTGAGATATCTGATTCACAGATCCCCATGAATCAATATCCCTGCCATCCACCTCACACACACACCAGGTTCTATTAGAACATAGGCACATACTGTGCTTTACGAGGCAAGCATTCATTAAATTGCTGGTATAATTGAGAAGTCGAAAAAAAGAGGTTTAGGGACTAAAGTGTTAACAAAAAGCAAAATTATTAGAAAGCTGAGAGAGCTACAAGATCCTATTCTGTTAAATAAGTTACTGGAAGAGTCTGGTATATTACAGGATTGCAGAAGAAAAATTGGTGTATTAGCAGTAGGGACTAGAAAGAAGACACAAATAAGAAACAATCATTTTTACCCAGAGGTAAGAAAGTATAGGTTGTATGAGCTAATTTTATTGAGTTCCATTATTCTGACTCAAATATTAATTTGGGGAGCTACAGTGTTAGAGAAGTATTGTGTTGGAAAATGTCTGCCTATCTATTACTTTTCAAAGTTCATCCTCAAGGAGAAAACTGATTTTCTGTGCATCATTCTTGGAGAAATGAAGCTGCCTAAAGCACTTTAAGTTCCCACCACTAACACCCCATATGCTTATACTGGCATGTGTTCAAACTGCCATTCTCTGTTGTGCATTCTGCTCACACAAGAAAAATTATTAAAAAGGCATTTAACATATTTTAGCTTTTATTATAGTTTAGCAGGTGTAATAAAAATTAAGAGTAAGTTGCAGGTACCATAATGTTCCTAAAACTCAGCAAGTGCTCTGCTTAAGAACTGCTGCTCTGCAGTATTTCCAGGATAGCTCTGTTGTGAAAATCAACCTATAATACATATAACATGTCACACTATGTATACGGACTACCCGATTGTGAGTATGGTTGTTCTGGTGCTCTTTTGGAAATACTGAAGCATATCACAGGTGAAAAATATGAATAGAGTAGACTTTCTACTTAGAGGTCAAACTTAAAAAAAAAAAAAGGATTTTTTTTTTTTAAATTCAGAAACCAAAATGTACGTTTTAGTTTGAGTCAAACTCATTTAAAAGTTATTCGATCCATTTACAAACTTCTAAAGATTTTTTCAAAGCAGAAAATTTTCAACAGGAAAAATAATTTTTAAAGCATTAAACATTTTTCTTCATATACTTTCAAATTCTTCCCCTTACTACCATCGACATTATTATCTGAATCCAATCTACTGCCAATGTTCTTTCCTCCCAAAACCCCATGAATATTTGTGTCAATTTACCCATAGATAGTCCTAGTTTCATACCATGAAATCTTTGTTTTCTCATGCTGTCAGTTTACCATATAGGTATACATTGCATATGGACCATGTCTGTATCTGTACATATAAAAAATCTGTGATACCTTAAATAAGGTTCGAATATAAGTCTGCTGTAACCAAAATCTAAAGCTGTGATATTTAACTAAATGTTATAGTATTGTGTTGAAGTCCTTCCTACCTGAAGAAAAAAAATGGAAGGACTTCTGCCTACAGAGCTCCTCATGAAAATTCCAAGGAGAGGAAAATTAGAATGAAAGGTTCTGCCTTGAATATCACTGAAAACTGAATTTCACTGGGATATTCCAAAAAATCTATTCCCTTCTACAAAGCAGGTGGTGTTTTAACAGTTTTCGTCTTCCCCACTGCTGTGTTGTCCACATGTAGCATCCAATCATAATTGCATTTCATTGGCTGAGTTATTTCACAAACCATAGAACTAAAGGAAGATTTCTGAACAAGACGAGTACTTGCAAACAGTCTACCTTCATGGCATTCATGTGTAAGCCTCTTCTCATCGCTTTGTTTATACACATTCTGTACGTGGCAATCCATCAATGAATGTTAAATATGAAGACTTCAAAATAGAAACAGCAGTAGGCTGTTTATTACAGATACAAACTTTGGCAAATGAGCCCCACCAGGCATCTCTTGGAAAAGCTATCAGAATTACTTCTGTTTTCTTGCTTGAGATGAAAAGCCCCCTATTGGCTGCCAATATTTGTATATTTTTACATTTGGATTATCCGTGCAGGATTCAGTAGGCATAGTTGGTCCAGGAGAAATAACAGATTTGTGTGCCCAGAAACACACATTTGGAGCACTGTTAGCCTTTTTCTACCCTAATGTGGAAACTTCACTGGCAAAGAAGGGCCTAAAAATACTGTAAAGGTTTCACAAGTACAATGCTCCCTCTGGAAAGGTAAAAGCTGTAAAGATTGGAAAGGTCTGCATATCTGTATACCATGGTTTGAAAGGAACCAGTCATATCCTGCTGTGTCTGAGACTACATTCATTGTCTGCCTTTCAAGATGGCATTGCAGGGGCTTTGCAGCAAACATTCTCCACAACTTACTAGTACTGCCATCTACCCTTAAATCAGCCCAGTGAGGAAAAGATTCTGCTAGAGATACATGTGCTTTACAAGAGCATTAACTCCCAGCGTTGCTCTGCTAAGCCATGATCTGACAGACTATGGGGCAAACACAGTGTGAAACTGGGGCTTAGTAGCAGGAGAGTTAGTTAATGCTCTCCTGATCTATGTTTGTTTCCCTGCTTCAGCTAAGTTTGCTTGTGTTTTCTTTTTTACTGGCAGGGTAGATCTTGCTGTATTCAGAGTCAGACAAGCTATCATCTGGTTTATGCTGCTAGAAAGGCCCAAGAGGGAATTGGAAATAAATACCAATAAAAATCCAGCACAAAAGCTGAATTTTCATTACGATTTGACTTTAATTAACTCTAGTCTTACAAGATTAGGCTAACTAGACAGGTACATCAAAAAATTGCCCTGTGCTCATTGAAGGATCAGGCCATTAAAGCCCTTGCTGAGAGGGACAGTCTTCATTTCTGTAAATTGTCACACTGGCTTTGAAAGGCCAGCTCACGTCAGTAAAAATTGATAGGTCTGGTCCTAAATTGATACTCTCAGAATGCATTTACCATGATTAAGATTTTCACATTATTATTTGATCAATTGATTGATGCATACGACATATTTTCTTTCCCAAGAGAAAATGAGATAATAAAGAATTACTGATGAATGAGTGATTACACATCTTTTTTACACCAGGAATTTTTATCAAGTACTTAGAGCTGAATATAAGCCAATGTTAGTAATAAACAATCTTAATAAAAAAATATGTTGCTGGAAATGCACTTAACTTACCAACAGTACCCTATCTAATTTTAGCAATGCTATTTAGATTATTATACATATTCTGGACAACATATTACATTTGATCAGAATCTCAGAGAGAGTTTTATAATAAATGCATGGCAGTAGAATTTCCATCCTAACGTAAAGACTTATTGCTTGGCATTCAGATGGATTCTGTAATCCCAAGCTAATTGTTATACATTGATTTACTACATTTAATCATTAATGCTGCAGGGAGGCAGACATAAACAGATCATTGAAACTGCAATATGATTGTGGATTAGTCATGCTAACATCCATTTTATTTTTCTTAAAGATGGGTCTTTCAGTGTTGGTACAGTGTATGCTATACAAATATAATATTTTCTTTCCATGCTGCTGCAGTACAATATATTATTTGTTACATCATAGTGTCAGAGCCTGACATAATTTTGCATTCTGAAGATGAATGGAAATGATTCTTTGGTTCTTTCAATTAAGATAAATAACCTGGTGCCACTGTACTTTTACAGCATTTCAGTCGCATTCAAAATTCTAAGTATGAAAAAGCCCTTCCTGTGACATTACAAAACAACCCCATTCACATACATGGCTTGGCTTTTCCTACTTCTTGTTTTATGTCTTCACATGCCCAAATGCTGTAGTGAATTGCAAGCTCTCACTGCATACTTTGATATAGTAAATCTATTTTGGTTTTCCAAACAATTTGTTAACAAAGTTTAGCCTGCAAAAATTAGTCTGGCTTCACGAGGAGGGGTGTTTGGAGGAACTGAGATTATGGGAATGGCAGACAGTAATTAGTAAGGACCACTGGTAGCAAAGTCACTAAGCGAGACCTTTTCCCTCAGTGCTGTACTGCATCACTTGTAACTAGGTCCTCATGCAGCCAACAGGGAAACCTTCCAGTAACATACACAGCAGTTGTGGGAGTTTTCTTTAACAAAAACTTAGCCCTGAGCTCTGCTCACGTACATGGTGCTGTGATTCTTATAGCAGTTCTTCATTCCAGAGTAAATTTCACCTACTAAGAGGGGTGGGTTTCTTCTGTACCATAATGAAGTCATGGCTGAGAAGGAACACAGGACACAGGAACACAAGTTAAGGGAACATGTTGAGATGGAAATGTATTCTCCATCTCTCTCTCTCAAATCAAGAGCTATATTGCCCTCATTCCAGCGATAATGCATTAAAACATCATATATAAAGCATGTCTTTCTTTTAATGAATGAGCATATTTAATGAGCTGAATCAATAATATCAATTATTGTTAGTACCACAAGTTTGAAAGAGGTGGTCTGAGTTCTGTTACATTATAGCCTCAAGCTGTGCCAGGGGAAGTTTAGGTTGGATATTAGGAAAAACTTCTACACCGGAAGGGCAGTCAGGCACTGGAACAGGCTGCCCAGGGAAGTGGTTGAGTCTCCATCCCTAGAGGTATTTAAAAGAAGGGCAGACGTCATGCTCGAGGACATGGTTTAGTGGTGGACTTGGCAGTGCTAGGTTAACGATTGGACTTGATGATCTTAAGGGTCTTTTCCAACCTTAACGATTCCATGATTCTGTGATTTACTCTGGAAACATACAGCTGGTGAACATTCTTCTACATGTTTAAAATAAATTGGTACTCTTTGTAGATCAGAAAAGGAAGGAAAACACGATGATCAATTCAAAGAAGGATGCCCCAAGACCACTTGTATTCTCAAAGCATGGTGAAGTTATTTATTTATGAATTACTGTTTAAGGATTTAATCCTCTGTAACATTCCAGGGTAGATTTAGAAGAGTAATTAGGCATCAGAAAATGTAGGTAGCTTCAGTTCTCACTGAACTCAGAAAAATATATAAATTATTAACACAATTCTATACAAAATTAACACAATTCTATGTTAAATCTGCAGATAAATTTTCCTTTTTAAAATCTATGGACTTAAAACACCTAATTCAGGTTTTCCTGAATTGAAACTGGTCCGGACCAGTTCTGTGGACGGACAGGCAAAATAGGCAGTTGACTGTGACGACAGACTTCCCAGACAGCAAAACAGCCATTGGCTTCCTGCCTACTTTACCTATACTTTCACCCCTGAAAGCTGGGCTTGTTACAGCCTTCTTGGGGCTGCACCAGTTGGGAACTAGCAAGAGGAGAGATGTGATCCCTCTCAGTGAAAGCACTTTTCTGTTATCTGTCTGTGCTGGTCACAGCAGGAACAGCAAGCCTGGTGGCCAGAGCTTTTGTCTCTGCTTCTCTGTCCCTTACATGATTCCTGTAACCTCCTCGCCTTTCTGTGGCAGGTGGAACCTACACCTGGTCAGGCCCTGTCCCTTCATCTGTGGTAGCATCATAAACTGCTGAAAGCTTTTAAAACCTGACTGTAGGACTTCCCATTTTATTTGTTAAAGTTTTTAGATGATTCCCAGTTCTAGTTGATCTGAAGATTTTTTTCCATTCATCTGTACGCTAATAATTTTTTGTTAAGATAGGATACATTTATTTCATACCTGTTCACTGGATTCAGTTGTCTGTTCAATATATTTATCTCACTTAACTTCAGCAGATTTGAGACACCTCACTCTTTTTTGAGAAAGTACTTGGCTTTTCTTATAAATCGGTAATTTTCAGCTTGAAGAAACACTTGTACCTTCAGGGAGCAATGTATTCTCTTTTCCCAGTGGCTTTTAATTTTGTTTACTTTCTCAAGTACCAACAAGAATATGCTGTAGTACTGTAACAGTCTCTTGTCAGATCCAAAGAATATATTTTTACCAAGCAAGAGCTTTCAGTTTGCTATGGAAATGGAATACGGTATAATTGATTTAATCTATGCTTCAAATCTCAGTAACATTATAGGAACAATCTCCCTCAGAAAAATAAAGTAGAATTGCAATAAACTGTTCTCCATACATTTGAACTCTGAGAAGCTTCTTTTAGATCACCTAATAAATCCAGGACCAACCATATCTTCATTTGCTCATTAGGTACTCAGTTTAAAAGAATAAAAAAAATCAATACTTGTTCCTGTCTCATTTCTGAAGAATGGCACTGAGCCATTTGAGGTCTGGAATGCCTTCAAGTGAGTGACATGCTCAGATAAAGTTCAAAACCTCAATATCACCTCAGCTCATTTTGAACATCAGTCACAGGATTCTGATTTTTGATGGAATCAGAATTAAAGCAGAGGGAGAGAGGGAAGCACGCACTGTGTCGACAGAAGAATGGATACTGTTTGGAGAAGGGGAAAAAATATTCTTGCCATTCTTTAGCAAAATTCTGTCACAAAACAAAAATCTTTGTTGTCCTTAGAGTTTATTTTTACTCCTAGAGATATTTGGAAGGTATTAAGATTATAGATATCAGGTAGATATTAAGATAGATAATGAAAAATATAATAGATAAGATCCATTAAAGACACAAATTAGATTAAAATATAGTAAAGTTTTAGGTATGTTATCATACAGAATTTTCTAAAGATTTATTTTTACTGCTTTCAACTGCATGTATCTTACTATGAGAGTGCAGAGCAAGCAGGTAATACTTCTTTTACAGAATCACTGGAATTATTCAGTGTTTGAAAAGCCCTATTACAGTGTCTCAGTTAAAAAAAAAGATATTGACAAGCTGAAAGGGCATTCAGGACTGAGGCCTTGGAAAGGCTGATCAATGAGAAAAGACTTAAATAAATAAATATGTATGGCTTATCTTAAAGGTGACTTCTACAAAAGTTTGAATCACATCACTGTTAAATCTGGTTCTTTAGGATGATTCTGGGAGAAATTACAGCCAAATCAGACAAAGCTACTTAAAGAAATAAAATTAAATTACCAAAGTATATAGCTACATACATTACAGAAGAATCTTTCTTGTTCAAAATGATCACAGAAGTACAAACTTGTTGTAAACAAATCATGTAATAATATTATGTAGACATTTACCAGTGGAAAAGATATGGACTGAATCATTTAATAGGATTTCTAGTATCTGATTTTCTGTAAGTACTTCTCCTTTAATACAAGTATCAAACAAACGGACTTAATCATTCACTAGATATAGTGAGTGCCAAACCTACATAAATTAGGACACAATCAGGCCCAGTGCTTCTGTGTTGTGGAGTCTGATTGTTTTCCAGATGTGACACTTCTTATGAAGCACTTCAGAAGGGCACTTCCTAAAATTAAGCTGTCAACATTATTGTTGGAGGATATTCTTAATTTTTCTCTTAGATGCCTTGGGATTTTTTGGAGAAAAGGTTTGTGTATACACATAATCTTAAATATATGTATTGCATCATAAGAAATTGTGCCCTAGTGCTCAGATCTTCAAACGTTCAAGAGAGGCATTAGTCAACGGGTTATGAACTTTAAGCATCAGGACATCTTCAGAAACCTGTTCTTTTTTTCCACTCAGGTATAGCCACCATCCTCTCAGAAGGCGGCAGTCTAATTCCCTCAAAAGACATCATCCAGTGGGGGAGAATCAGGTCCCCAACCCAATAGCTTCCAAGCTTTGCTCTTCCTTGGGTGCAAGTATAAGGAAGTGGTGATCTATGGACAGTATCATCCTTTGCTGTCACTACCAGCATCATTTGGTGTAACTTTACAATTTCCTGCATTGACAAGAAGTATCGAGGGGCTGGCAGGTGATATATTGCCTGTGAATTACTGGTTAGGGTAAACAGACTCAAATTATGCTGTCTCAACCAAGGCTTTTAAAAACTGGCGTTCAGATTTATGCTATCTGTGCTAACTGTGCATTTTTTCTATAAATTTCTTTGTTGTCTGCAGGATTGGCTTTCTGTTGAAAATGAACACTGGGGAAAGAAACAGCATTTTCTGTACATACATCTTGGACTAATGCCACCTTTGGTCCCAAATTCTAACTTGTCACCATGCCGTCTGCTAATGTAGGAGCAAGACACTGCTTCACCATACAGACATATGATGCCTCTTACAGGGGATTAAAATGCCTATCTCTGAGAGACAAAAAGGGAATACTTTAATGTTTAATATTAAATCATGCTCCTAACTGGAGCAAAGCTATAAAAACAACAACAACAACAGAATCCTAGAGGAGCTGAGATTCAGTCTATCTGACAGAGGAGAATACGCAATTATAAAGCTATCAAGGCTTTAAAACCATAAATATAATTAAGAATAAAGATATGCAGAGAAAAATACTGATGTAAACCCTTCACAGCTTTAAAATAACTGGATAGTATTCTAATATGAAGGAAAACACTCTGCCATAATAATAATATGAACTCACAACTTGCAGTTTGCATACAAGAGTATGCAGAACCTCAAGTGTTTCACCTCAGCCGTGTATCACTCTCTCCAGTCAACATCCATCTAGGAAGAGACTTCACTAAAATTCACAGAGAATTTTAGGCATCCATGTTTGTAACAGGGGCTCAAACCCAAGAGCCGAGAAAAGGAATATTTGCAAGGCTGATGTAAGGAGGTAAAGGTAGAAATCCTCCCAGCAGTCTGATGTAGTATTAATAAGTCACAAGGTAAAGCACATTAGTAGGTGAAAAATGCTACTGTGAAAATTGTAACAGCAGTTATATGCGAATAAGGCATTCATTTAAAGGTGCACTGGTGCATCAGTCATAAGGACATAGGACACCAGGATGGGAGAAGGCCAGTGTAAATTAGCTAATGTTTTATTTATTGGGGAGTGTTACCTTCTTTTTCCTCACTCTCTCTTTAAAGAATTCTCTGTTAATTCCTTTAGGGTACAGCCTTTCTCCAGTTTAAATTCATGTTCTCTTAAGTGCTGTGACACTGAATCAAGTCACTCTTCTCCAGCTATCCCTTTAGTCTTTTCACAGTTGTGTATCCTGTACTGCAATGCCATAAAGTCTCAATCAACCCCTGCTTTGCAGTCTTTCCCTATCTCTAATGACTGAGCCTTTGTTTTCTGTGTCATTTTCAGGGCCCTGTGCCTTCAGCACTAAATCTAGGAGCTTCTTTCCCTATCAAGTCTTTTACTTGTTCTCCTTTCCTCTCCCCTCATTTAACAGAGGTATTGATACATGCTGTTTTACATTAAACAGTAACATTTTCACATTTTTTCTTCTCTGTGTTTATTACTTTTAACATTTGCAGCATCTCTTTCCAGTCTGCTAGCTTCTGTCAGTATCCTACGCCATAGCAAATGTTCTTGATCTACAAAAATGTCGCCCTACTTTCTTTATGCATCACTTTTACACTCTGTTGCTTCATCACATGTCCTTGTTATTGATGCTCTAATTAGTTTGTTCCTTTTCCAACATAGTGATAATTACCTTCTAATTTTCTTTTGGCCATCTTCTGAATTTTTATATTTCTACTAAAGTTTTCCCCCCACCCCCTCTTCAAAACTTCGAAAAAGAATTCTTTAAAATTTTTCTCTATACTTTGTGCACTGGACTTGTGATACGGACATTTAACAACAACCATTTCCTTGATAGGCTGCTACAACCTCATTTAATTGTACCCAACGTATACCCAATGTATAAGATGTTAGTCCTCGCGGGTTTGGGGAGACAAGACCTTGAGAGGGTAGGATTTTAGTAGGTCTAAAAGAAAATCTATATCCAAAGATGTGAAAAGCTCATCCTTAATTATTCATATCAAATAATTTTATGGGCTTGCACTTATGATTTTCAGTTTTTTTCCCTTCCAGGCTGGTAAGGCATCACACGATACCTATTCATTGTATATGAAGTAATTTTATACCCTCCATCAGTTTTTTGAAAACCAAATATTAATATCATGATTATAATCTTGGCTGATGCTGCCAGCACAAGTATATTTCTCTTAATTATTTGAAGTTATCTGGAAGTATTCCTTGATTTATTTTCATAGTCATTGTGGTATACAATACTGGATATACTAAGAGTAATGCACTTACCAGGGTTTATGAATAAAGGTTATTTAAATAACATTTTCATTGAACAAAATTACAGTGAAATATTTTACGCTGCCAGCTTTCCATATGAGAGAAGCTGATAGCAGCTGAATGGGAGGTAAAAGAGCTTGCCATACTCAAAAACTTCAGGGATTCTAAGAAAGAAGGATATTAATATTTTGGGGGAAGAAAATACAATGGCAGGAGACAAAGAATCAAGATGATTTTATGGCAAAGGCTTTCACTTCTGTTATTTGTAGGACAGAATAGCTGGTCTACCTCCCCTTCCTCCTTCACTCTTCAAACAATACTTTTCAAGGAAAATGCTGGTTCAAAATGGTACCAAATGCACTTTTTCAGTAAAATTCCAACTGACAAGGTTTCGGAAGGGCAACAGCAAGCTGTCAGTAAAAGGATAGGACAATTAGGTGGAAATGCTACTTCATGTCAGCTTCTGGTACAACTAATGACATTTTGCACTTAAAAAAGATGCAACTGAATTCTGAGTGACACTGGCTGCGAATACAAGCTGGCGTAATTCCACAGACTTCAGAAGAGCTGCAGCACCTAAAACCAGCAGGCAATCAGGCAACTGGTCATAAATTGTCCATGAGATTTTTTCATAGCTTTTGAAAAAAAAGGTTATACTGCTTGGACTAACATTTTAGTCAAGGCAATATTAGAAATTCAGTTCAGGTCTCGCTAGCACTCAAACTTAGGGGTTTGACCAGGCTTGCGGTTAAGGTGCTTGCATATCAGTTGTGATTTTCCTAGGAAGAGCATTAAGTATAAAATACAAAACAATAGTTGGGTCTAAAATTGCTGTCCAGAAATCTCCACTGGGCTGTCACTTAAACTACAGAAACTTAAACTTCAGGAGGATCTTACTGTTTGACCTTGAAGCTTTACAGTCACCCCTGAATAAGCCCCCAAATTACATCACTCTTGACAAGGCAGATAGCTCAGCTCAGTTGAGATCCATAGTCTAGATGCTACTCCATGTATCTTCCTTCCCCAGAAGATTTTTTTTAAACTTGCCTACAACTCCGAAACAGCAAACTACTTCTAACGAATGCTATTTCCACTTCCTTTGAAAACCTGGCTGCTGTTGTTCAAGCCACTGGCTTCTTTTCTTAGTATACATTAGTTTAATTATTAGTCTATTCAAGTAGGTATGAGCCCTGGGTGAAGGGCTGGGGAGTTCTTTCACCTAGGAGTTAAGGTACTCATTTGCAAGTAGATCTGTACTTACCTTCCTCCTCTACAGAAAACATAACTGAATTTTATATTCTACAGAAATTGCATTAAAAAACAGAAAGGAGAAACAGGCCCTTGGAGCAGGGACCAAATGTAATGAGCACCTTAAACACTGAACTGCCGAGTTATCCATCCTTTCTGACTTAGTGAATTTTGAGCTTTTTTTCTGCACAAAAGTACTGCTCTAAAAGATCAACATTCCCCACCTCCTGAGTAGCCTTGTGTCTTGCAAGCCTTGTGTTTTAGGCACTTATCTGGAAGATGAAAGATTAGGTTTGAAGTTCAGACAAGAGGGAATTGAATCTGCTTGCCTTTTACAGGGCAAGCATTCTTACCACTTGGCTATTGTATGGAAAAGAAAGACTCAGTATCTCCTTCTTCAGCTGTGTTTTAAAAGAAAAATGCGAATACTGCTCAAAGGGACTAGGTCCCTGGTTTCAGCAAGGGGTGCTTGCTAAAGATATGAAGTTCTTGGAGAGGACTAAGACCCAGTGTAGATTAATCTTTAGCGGTTTAACGTGCTGTTGGGTACCTGTTGATTGTCTGAAAGAGGATCCCTGTTCAGCCTGTTGGCTATTTCAGTCCCAGAGTGCAAGAGCTAACCCTCCCTTAGGCTGCACAGAGTACCTGATGAAGGAGGTAGGAGCCCTCTTCCATAAGAGAAGATGCTGGATTCCACGCAGCGGACCAGGAGCTTGGAGGACAGCCACTGCAGCACCTAGCCCTCAGACCCCTCACGGCATCCGGACTGTCACTTGGGACTTTCTGCGTTTTTTTTCTTCGGTTTTGGGTTTGCATTTTTTGTTTGTTTGTTTTTTTTTTTTTTTTTTTTTTAAAGTCCTTGCAATATAATTGTAAATTTCCTTTTCTTTCCTAAAATAATATGATCCGGGTTTTCAAAAGAGCAGACGTGTTCATCTGCTGTAGTTCAGCATATACAAGACCTACAAAATTTTTGTATAAAAAACCTCAGTTTGTCCAGAGATGTAGAAAATGGTATAGGCACCAATGAGACAGAACCAACAGTTATTCTTAGAAAATCTGACACAGTATGTTTACTGAAAAGCACCTCTACCTAATGAATATTCCAGGAAGCTTTGACCCTTTCAAAATTTCCTGCCGTAATGAAAAATGCAACTTTTCCATGGGCTATTTTGTTTTGATTTATGTGATGCTTAGAGGACAGTTAGAGAAGCATAGCAACACGTGCAGTATTAACTACTGATGCCATTAACTACTGATGACGTAAATAACCTGCCTTATTTATTTCTTCTTCAGTTTTTTTCTATTCTAAGGTATCCAAACATATCCAGATGTTCTCAGCACATCTGAAGTAGACCATAGAGATAATATGAAATAAAGGCTACTGCCTAAAGACCTGACAAATGCGATACTTTTTGTTTAACTGCAGTAAAGGTTCACAGTATGCTGTTAGACTGAAAAAGATCTTATTTGGACAATCATGCAGAATTGACATGTAAAGTATTTGTTCGGATTCAGTGAAGAAACTTCATAGGTCAGCATGGCATGAAGGAGACTTTATGCATTTGTGAATGGCTGAGATCCATGGTCCCAGACAAAGGAGGAAAAATACTTGCTCAGTTTCCCAAGAATCTTACAATGCAAGTACAAATATCCTGGCAAGATGGAACTTATCTTTTGCTTTAAGTCTTCAAAAAAAGAATGTGTCTCCCTTGCAGTGGGGATAACAACATGCAAAAATACCTGAACACTCAGTGCAGACATAGACTCCTCGTACTTTCTATAAAATCCCAGCCAGACTTTGTAATATATAAGCATCAGTTCCAAAAGAACATCAGAAAAGCAAAAGCTTTATGTGCTGTTCTGGAATCCAGGAAAAAATGTGTAGCCTTAGGCATTGTATTTAAATGAGTCTTCCAAGATCCTCATGAATGTTAGCTCAGACACAGTTTATCTACCAGGGGGAAACCAGAGATTCGGTTTCATTGCCAACTTTCGTAATAAACATGAGCCACTGGCATTGTCCAAAATAGAGTAGATAAGCAGAAGTTGCACATCCCACTCATTACTATGCTATATTAAAGCTTAGCACAGTTGAGAGAACAACATTTCAGAAGTTATTTACAGTGATGTAAACAATTTAGTCTATAAACAAATGAGCAATAAATATCCTCATCCAGGAGATTAAAAAAAAAAAGTTAGTTTTTACAAAAAAGTCAAACCACATTTTTTTCAAGCCTTGATTATCAAAGAAATGTTAGCACTTTGGGTGTGTTTAGCAGGGTTATTTATTTGATCTATATTTAAATTAGCTAGTGCTCTGTATGCATGCTAGGGAAAGTCTCTGCTGCTCTTAGATGATACAATACCTGACATATTCCAGCTGATGTGGACTCCTAAAAGAACTTGGATGCAATAGAAATGCTGAAATTTGCTTGTTTTTTACCCTTTTCATAGCACCAATTAACATCATCCTCAGACTATGGCAACCCAAAGTTAGCAGTATTAATTGCAATATTTTCCTAAAGCAGCATTTTTTACGTTGGACTCGGAGTACTTATTTTTTATGTAGACTCATAACCTGAAAGTTTTGTTGGGTTCCCCAGCAAAGTGTCTGGTAGAGATAGCCTGGGCATTTAGCAAGCTGTGAATCTTAGTGGGGATCTGCAATCAGATTCGCCACAGAGACCCAGTTCCTCCCCACTTACACCAACAGAAGGGGACCACTACCAGGTCCCCTCATAAGGGGTAAGCATTTTTGTCAGTGAAGACTGCTATAAAACCAAAGGCTTAGGCATGTCGTTTGCAGATTGCCTTTTAACTCCCGGTGTCTATGAAACACTTACGTAATTTGTGGACCTTATCTTTAGGTCTGTTACAGCCTGAAGATCCCCTTTCTCCTTTCTTGATATCCGAAGAGTAAAACCAAAAGAAGTGCTAGGGCTGAGAGGCACTGCTTTTAGCCTACAGAGGGCAAATGAGGCCCTTTACTGAACCACAGGCCGCGCTCCCACCGTTGGATATATTTCGGAAGAGAGACAGGCATATCGAACCTCTCCTTACTAGCTTTATCTAGCAGGATTGCATGTGCAGATATGTACATTATGTACAATGTACAAATAAACAAACTGCAAATAGTTTTCCTCACACAAATCCAAAAACTTAGGTTTTAATAAAACCAGTGTTTAAAAAAAATCTAGGCGACACATTAGCTCAGTATTTGTACCTTGCCCAATCAATGACATATGCCACCAACCCTGTAGTGTCCTATATAGTTTAATGAAGTGTATAGGTGTGAAAGTTAGGAGTCCATTTCCAAATATATTGTCTTTCCTTGTCCAAGAAAACTTGCAAGAAAACAGCACTGCTTTGATTTATACATTTGTACAAATCAAAATGAAACAGCAGTGTTTATTTTTGTGCCCAAAAAGCTGAGTGGGTAGAGTTTCAGGAGGCAGTTATTTAGCAGACCTGAAATATCTTGATGTAATGCTAAGCAAATGATATATTTTGGCAGTAAAAGCATATTTGTGACTTTGTGAAAATCCCAAAAATAGTAACAGAAAGAATATTATTTTTCTGATCTTTATTCCTACAGAGTCTTTTAATTTTTCATGTAAAATATATTTGAATTCTTTAAAGTCATCAAACTATTTTTTTTTTCTTTTCTTTCAGGGGACTCTTACATGGATCCTCTGATCACTACTAATTCTATTCTTTTTTCTAAATGAGAAAACAAATGACAAAGGGAAATAGACAAATCTGAAATTTTGTGAAAATTCAATAGGCATGATTGTTTTCCTATTTCTTAGCTTCATTGGATATCTTTTTCATCTACCCACTAATGTAACTTTCTTTACATTTTGTTTTTACTTAAATAAACATTAAACATACTTGCCTACAGTAAGCTCTCTTGTTTTATTCTCTTTGCTCTCCTTTCCTGTACAATAAGCCCATTAATTTTTCATATTTTATTTTCTGAGTTTCTCTTTTGTTATTTGATTCTTAATGAATTCTCTCTTAAGCTTACAATATCAATGCTTATTTATTATGGATGTATTGTACAGGAACATTTTTACTGTGATTTGATTTTTCATCAGAAGACCTTGAAGTTCACTTTATATAGAAGAAATGACAAAAAATTCCTTGGGGAATAATCCATGCAAAATAAATACAGATAATTCAGGAGAGGGGAGAGAAACCCAAAACCAAAACCAAAGAACAACAGTGACAGTAAACTGGGAAAATCTCTTTGGAAAGAAAAAAATCCACTATAGAAGGCAACCTACATTAAACCAGGCACTCAGGTTTTTTGTCCTGTTGGATTCCAAGATAAGTTGCTTAATTTTTTTAAGCCAAAGTTTTAGACTAGTTTTCACGGAGACTGTGTCAATCAAAAGAAACTAATTTTCTACATTTGTAGTTACACTAGTAAAACAGAAAAGATGTGTAGGTCAGAGGGACTACATAGAATCACCATAGTATTTGTTTCATTTCTATTCAGTTAAGAATGTAATTAATAAGAAATATACGGAGCAGTAGACCTCTAGGCAATGATCTCTGTCTGCTTAGGAAACATTAGTGAGAGTGCTATTACTGAGACACAGATGACTAAATCAAAAGTCTATAGTGCTCATTTGGTATCTGGTCTCACTAATCCCCTATTTTCCCATGTTTTTCTGTCTGTGCATGGTAAGGTGGTTTTGAAAGAAGATGCAAAGGAGTAGTTTGCCTCCTGGTGACCAGTCAGGTATTCTGATGCAAAGATTATATTGTGGGAAATTTTAATGTTTATATATTTTTAAGCTTCTATACTTATTGCAAAATCATAATTATGAAATACAACAGTAATTCCAGACGCTATCTGGCAGAAAGAGTTTCTCTTTACTCCCGTTTTTTAAATGACATTGCTTTGCTTTACCCTAGTAACAATTCCAGCCTAGGCAATGTAGGTTTGATTTTATGTGATCTTGGACAAGTTGCTTAATTATTCTTAGCTACTGCAGTTTCCCAACTAACTGGGTGATTCTCAAGATGAATTCATTGATTAGGAGCACTAAACAGAGGCTATATGACTGGACTGTAGGCAGATTTATGGGCTATAGTAGTTTTCAGAACAGGTGAGTAACATTAAAAATGTCAGCAGTGTTTCATGGCATATCTGGACCATGAAATAAATAAACAGAATGAATTAATAAAGAGTTGGAAAACACTTGAAGAAGCTTAATGTTTTAAACCAGAGACTTATCTGCTGTTTTATAGGGAGATATGATTAAAGATTTTACACCACTTGATAAATCAGCCAGGTTCCTCTCTTATTATACTGTCCTCCACTGTCCATCTTCCATAAATGTGGGTATCACTTGAAAAGTTACTGTATGTTTTCTGAATAATGGAACAGAACAAACCCATGCCGTAAGCAATTAACATAATGATTTTTCATTTTTTGCCAGGATCAGCATTTTTTTGGATAGAAGCACGAATAGCCACTTGCCTGGTTTTGTAAAACAGTATTTGGTATTTCAGAGATGCTCTGATGGAAACAAACCTTCTATTTCTTTCTTACTAGAAATTAGCAAAGCATAGATGTTTTCATTTGGAGATGCCGTTGTTTTAACTGGAATGGATTCATATTCTCCTGACTATCAGTCTGCGTTCTGGATGCAAATGGATGCAAAAAGCTCAGGAGACAACTCAGTTGGAAGTGCTCCATCCCCTTTGTAGCTCTGGCCAGAAATGCGCCCTGGGTCACAGTCATACCTTGCTCAGTCACGCTAGAGCACATCTGGGCAGTTCATAGCCCTTCACCAGCCTGTCACCGAATTTTCTGTTTGCAACAAAAGTCCACGTGAGAAAAATTCCATTTGTCTTTGAGTTTTGGTATGACAGCCTAGCTAAGCACTAGCCAATAATTAGTGTGGGCAACTGTAACAGCGAAGCAGGATATAGCTGCGCATCCTTTGAATCTTATTTGTATCACACTATTCGTGTTCTCTGTACTTACTCTGAAGAATCAGGATTAAAATTGGGTTATTTATACAAACCTGCCCTGAAGGAACAATATTTGAAAAGACTGTTCCATTCCTGTCTCAGCAGTCATGCTTTGTCACTTCTCCTTAATTTTTGAGAGTTAATTGTAACCACGTCAGTCTAGATGTGGGAGAGAGAGGAGAGTCTGGACTGAGAAAATAAATCTCTTCCTCTAAAATTGGGTTTCTCTTGCATATTTGGTTTTGCTGTCCCCTAAAAAGCCTCTCAAAGTGTACACTTGTGTTAAATTGCACATAAAGACTGAGAGGGATACTTCTGCGCAAATGCGTCTGATTGTTCTGTCTGCACAAGCATGATTTTTCACACTTACCGTGGGTCGTTTGCTTCCTCATGAAGGCAACTGAGAGGGGAGAAAGGCTGTCCTAGAAATTAAAGAATCGGTTTGAAACTGGAGATCGCTGAGCACTAATCTCAGTCTAGCTAAAACTTTCCATGTAACTGGAAGTCACATCAGGGCCTCTGTGCCACAACTGCAGGTTTGTCAGCCTGTTCTTACTCCCCTGTGACTCACAGGAGTAATTTTTAGCTGATAATTTCCAGCTGCCTTTACAAACCCTTTATGCCAATTTGTGCTTTCAATAAAAGCCTTCCTGTGCCATACTTCTCATTCATACACCGCCCCCCCCCCATTTCAGATTTTTACAGTCATCATAGAGTCAATGCGGTAAGAAATTATCAAAATTATTCTTCATGCATTGTAAGCACTAATAAAGTGTTCCTTTCGGGATCTGCTTTTTGTTAATGCCAGAGAGTATGGAATTTAATGCCTGTGTAGGCTGGGATTTTATACAATTTACATTCAATGCTGAAAATGTTTCTTACCTCTTGGGTAAACATTATCAGGAATATACCATGTTTTTCCTTCAGACAAGGTCATTGATGAGAAATGAACAGAAATGCTGTCAGCCCCTGAATCAATGTAACAGTTTTGACTAGTTGTTTTATAACATGCTGCTTTGCCACAAAACAAGACAACTCCTTTGCCAGATAGGAGCGAGTGTAACAGTTGTTACCTTTCAACAACTCTTCATTTCTGATCAAAAGATAAGGAGGTAATTTTTTGAGATCCGTTAATCCGAAAAAGCTCAGCTGCTAATAGTTCCCAGAATCCTTTCTATGTGTATGCCATGTTCAGTTGTTGCAATGATCAAAAGTAAGGGAACTCTGCTGATCAAAAATAAAGGAACATGTTATTTTGACACTTTGAGATAAACTTTGCTTTCTGCACTGATGAGAATTCAGAAATTGTACATCACCCTACAACAATTCAGCAGATATATTAAAGAATGCAAATCTTCAACCTTGTAAAACACCCACAGGGAGAGAGGACTTTGCATTCTCCTTCAGGTGGAGAACGGGATTTCAAATGCTGTAAATTATGTATGGCCAGATAGTATGTAAGAAAAATATTTAATGTTTATGCTCAATGTGAAAAAAATAGAAATGTTAATCTTGCCTCAGGTAAATAGTAGCTCTTGACAGAATACATTTACTAGTCACAAGCAGAGTTCATGTTTGCCTTTTCATTTTTGGCAGGGAGTGAGGTAGATTGAAATAATTGCTGAAGAATGACTACGTGTTGGCAGAAAAGAGGACTTCTCTTCAGCCATTTCGAGAAGAGCAGTAGGTCTGCCTCTACCGTAGCCGGAATGTGTTCCGTGTTGTGTAAGCCAAACACATACTCAGTAACCGCCTCTGCTCACATATGACTTTGTAGTGAGCTTTTTCTGCATGTATCTATACAACACTACCACAAATGCTACTCTATACTTACATGGTGACATTCATACACAGCATAGCAGATATTGCTTTTTCAAAATGCTCACAAAACCATTAGAATTATCTGACAGAAAATGCCTGCATGAAAAAAGCCTGTGACACTCTGGGCACATGAGAAGCCAGTCCTGACCTTTCTTTATGTATCGGTCGATCAAGGTGAGTAGCAGCTCCATTTATATAAGATCTCCAGTAGCTTACTAACTGTATATATCCTATGTAGCTTCTATGGTAAAAGGCCACTTAATTATTTGGTCAAATTTCTGAAGCTAGTCTGGCACCAGCAGATACTTGTTTCTGTTGACCTTCAGATTTATTTAGCTGTCTTGGGGGAGAGAATAAAGGTCCCTCACAACATGATGATTACTATCATCAGCTTGGTGGTGGACTTTCAGCTTCTAATCACTGGAGGGGTTTCTTCTCATTTGTTCCGATAGACAGATGGATCTGACAGAACACAGGAAAGTTTTTTTCCTTTTTAGTGTATGTTTTTCCCAGTTCAGCAAATGAAACTGCCAAAATGCTTATGTCAGAGTTTTTATTTCTAGGAAACTGCATGTGTGGGCTGACCAGAGCTGTTCATGAAATTACACCTATTTCATACATCTATTTCTGCCAAAAAAAAAAAGAAATATATATATATATATATATATATATATATATATATATAAAATCACTTATGCCCTCTTCTCTATGTTTGAATCATCTATCACTTACTCAACGTGGAAACTCTTCTAATTTAGACTGTCCTCATTCCTGCTCTTAGGAGTTGCTGTTGTGGATATTTTGCTAACATCCAGTAGAGCTACACTTACGAGTGACTGCAGAGCTGTGTGTAATTTTGCCTCTAGTAGCTCGGCACTATCATGTTCCCTCCTGCCTCTTGTCCCTCTGCTCTTTCCAATCCTGTAATCACATTCTCTTGATTTTCAGCCGTGTGTGCCTGGAACTATCCCTCTGATCTCATATGCAGGCACCCTCTCTCTTCCTTTGAATTCCTTGTGAAACATTTCTTCAGACAATTATTTCTACCCTTTATTTATAATCAGTGATCTCTCCTGAACTGTTGCTTCTTGTCTTGTCTTGTTTTTATCTCATATCAGATTATAAGATCTTTGAGTAAGGGAATATGTCTTGATATGTCTTTGTAAAATGCTTTATAAACTTACAGTGACAGCAATGATAATTCATGGTATATTTCCACTCAGATCAAGGAATTACTACTTACTTATTCTGGGCAGCACACGTTCCCGTGGGCTAGTGAATTCAGGTTTATCAGGGCACTAGACTATCCTGATAATTACAATTTGCTATTGTGAACATCAGAAGTGATGTGACTATTCCTTGCATTACTTCACCGAAGTTCCTCCTGACCTAAATACGTCTGTCAGTGGCACTGATTCAGCTGATGCAGAGTACGCTGGTTTGCTGCTCTGATCCTGGTGGCAGGCGAAGCAGACAAGAGGAAAGAGAGGAGGCCACTGCCTCTGCCTGATTGTTAAACACGCCTTTACTTTTTTCTTTTTTATATCGTACTTGAAAAATAATTTCTGTCAGATGTTACGAAAGGCAAGGCTAGCTTTTGCCTTCCATCTCCAGCTCCGTGGCAAGGGAGCTGCATGGAAGCAACTAGAACCTCCTTCTGAGGCCTCATTTTCTTTACAAAAATGCAGAAAAGCCAGTTGTTCTCTGGGAATGAAAAGCTGAAGCAATATCCTGCTGTACAGTTTTAATGGCTGTATATGCTATTTGTTTTATACTATTTATCAGAAATTCCGAGCTCATGCCAAGGCATTTCTGTGCCTCGCCAGAGTGCGTTCAAGTCAGAGTTTCACTACAATTCCAAAGAGGGAGGCTAATAAATTACAATAAAACATTATATTGTACCTCCAAGTTGTCAGTGACTGAATGTTTAAATTGCAGTAACTAGCAAGTGATATTTTTCTTTGTGGAAAACAATGGAATTTTTCTCCCCAGTATTACAGTGTGACGTTTATAGCAAATCATGGGATACATTCAGTACCATAAATAAAATCTGCTACTAATACATGCTACAGTCATCATTAAACTTTTAAGAATAGCTACAATATTTGCCGTGGAAACAGCTCTCTCTCCTCTAACCTGTTTCATCTTTTATCCATCAGCAGAAAGATGAGTTGAATCTCTTCATAAAATGAATATACCCATTCCCCTCTCCCTCCCTTGTCACCATTCTTAGTTTGCTACTCAGAAATGGAGCTGGGTCCCTAATTTAAGAAACTCTGCATATACTACTGATGTGCAAAAGGCTTTGTAAAGTGTAATTGAGACAAGGGTACCTTCTCAGCCACATTTTGTCCCAATAGAAACCCATATCGAGGATTTCATTGCAAACCCATTAGTAGTGATTTGCAATAGTCCAATTTAGAGGTCACTTAAGCATGAAAACAGTGTACAAGAAAATGTATAATGAAACAATATCAGTAATAGCATATTTAAATGAACAATATCAGTAATAGCATATTTTAAATGTTTCATTAAGTCTGAATTGTTATATTGTAGTACTGCTGTGAAATAGCTACTACTTTCTGTAACAAGATTTCTTTTATATATGTATTATTGAGACTACGCATTTGCACAGAAACCAAAGGATTATAAAAGTCAAAATATTTTTATTAATCACGTGTTTTAGAACGTTTGTATACTTGATGACTTGTTTTATATGCCTTTATATAGTCAGTAATCCTAGATAAGATCCAATTAATATAAATTCAGTGCCTTTTTTATGGAGGCGGTGTGAGGTTGAACATTTTGTAGTCTCACATATTAAATTAAAACAATTAAAATACTTTTTTATTGCTTTCAGAAAACTATTATCACAGCAACATAATTTTCAGTGTCCTGATTTCAAGGCATGAAATAAACAAAAACCCCGTTATAATGTATCAATTAATTTTGTTCTTGCTAAGCAAGGATGTCCAATTTACTGGTGCTGTCCTTTCAGTATCACTGAATAGCACCAAGCAAGTGTCACTCCCTGGAGAAAACTCCTGAGCGGGACACGGTGAAGACACATTGCTTTCCTTAACGCATACGTTGTGGAAGATAAGCAGAGTATCCATTTGGGACACTTCTTCCAAACTTGTTATGTAGAGGCCTTCGGTTCTTTCCGACTTCTCTTTAGCTGAAACGAGCTAGTAAGACAGAATCAAGCCCACAGTTGAACCCAAAATTTTATGAAGTGGCCTGGGCGGCACTCCCGTGTTTATAGCAATACCTGAGTTATCGGTATGTGAGCTGGATTTAATTGTTGAACAGCATAAACGGATCTAATTGCATTAATACAGTATAGCTATGTCAGATTCTACTAGTTGAGGATCTGGTCTAGTAAGTCTTTCATGCTGCAAATACAATTATTCAAGAATACTGCAGTACTGAGGCCTTGTTAGAAATTGCGGGGTTTTAGTTTTGGTTTTTTGTTGTTTTTTTTTTCTCCAGAAAAGTCCAGTGCAGCAAAACCCCTGAAAACTGATTTGACTTTTGGTAGCAGCAGTATTTAATATATGAGCTTCTGAAAACCAGAACGGTTTTGGCTGAAAACTGCTTCAAAAGAAAAAAAAAAATGTCTAAAGCTCTGGATTACATATATTTCTATTTTTAGCTTATATGTAATAAATCCAGGGTAGATGGGAAGACATGCACTTTCAGAACTAGCAGAGAGGCTGGAACTTGTTCTGGTTACCTGTACTGTTTCTAGATCCACAGTAATGTTTGTATAGCTCCTCACTATGTTGACTTACTAACTTAGGTCAGTGGTGGTTTAGGCAATTCTGTACTCACTCCATTGTGTAATCACGTAGCTTTATAAAGAGAACAGAAACTGATAGAAAACCTACATGAAGTGATGGAGATTTTACTACATCATCTAATAAAAATACTTGTTACTGTGTTGTCAGTTTACCCTTTGTTGGCTCCAAATTTCACATCATCAGATGAATTTTGCTTTCAGCTTCCAGGACAGAGCAATCTCGTAAGTGCTGTCTCAACTGCATGACAAGTGCATGCTGAGTTTTCTTGTCTTCTGATCATCTATTGCAGGCAATCAATCAATTCAATCTGCTTGAATCGCTCTGATTTTATTTTGGTCTGGAGCTCCACATTTCCTTCCCAAGGAAACCATGGGGATGAAATGCCAGGAGGTTTATGTGTGAAGTCAGAACGTTTCTGCTAGAGATAACTGTAGTTGCTTTTTGCTTCTTATATAGTCAATTAAGTTATAAAATACTAGCACGGTTCCGTCAAGAAAAATAAATAAATAAGCCGATGTCTATCACTATACATTTCAACAGTCATTTCAGATTGCACGATTCATTTTGTCCTTAAATTACTGTTTGTGTGAAATATGAGCTTTTTACAGGGCCTAAATCAAATAGGAGGGTCACCCACCCAGTGTCTTTAAGTTTTCAAGAATTAACTTTTGTGATTATTTGGTTGAAATGTAAAGCTACAAAACATTCATATGGATATTTCTTGTGGGTTTTAGCCTGGGAGAAAAAAAAAGTATCAAGCAGGATACAGCATTTTGGAGTTGTTTGCTTTGTTGGACATGTCTTTTACCGTGCATGTCTGACAAGCAAGGCTAAAAAAAAGGCAATATTGAAACTGAAAAACATCTCTGCTCTCATCCACACCTAATTATACTATCTTTTCATTGTACTAGGTATCCCAAAGGACCGTGGATATTATTGGTGATTTATAATCACCCCATTGACGGTGCCGTGTCATTACTGCAGAAAAGAAGCCAAATTCAACCTTCAGGTTATACCTCTTCAAATTGTATGCTGGTTAGAATCAGTCTAACGGACCTGTTTATGATACAATAATTCCTCGTCATTTGGGCTGCATCTGCTAGACTTATCAAATATTTTTGGGGGACTTAGTGCTTTATGTGTTTTAGTCCCCAGGAGCAGAAGCACACAACAGCACTGCCAACTCAAGATTACCATAGGGATCTACTAAAAAATGTTTTTCTCTTCCGAGGGTGAAAGGAAATAATGACAGTGACAGGCTGGAAGAGGATGGATATATTTGTACACTGTGACAATAAAAGTTAACACTGTAGCAGGAACAAATCAAGCATTCAAGCAGCAACTCTGGCAAATACACACTCTAGCAATACTGCACTAGAAGAGTATGCTTTCACATGACAATATCCAGTGCCAATTTGCAGGCTAAGAATCCTTTTGTTCCACCTGCCTGTACAAGACCAAAATGTAATATTTATTGCTTGTATTGAACTGCTTCTACACATCTCCAGTATGAAACTTCCAGATCCACTTTTGTAAATAATCGATTGTCTAAATAGGCACAACAGAGGTAGAAGGCATGCTATTGATATGTATTCTTCAGAGATGGATAAATGAAGTTAACATTTTAAGGACAGCTGGCACAAAATAATTGCCACAGACTAGCTAAAATAAACCTTGTTTTTTCTAGAATATCTGGGTTTTGTATCCAGAAATTTTGCTTGGGTGAAGTTTGAAGATTGTGCACAATTTTCTAAGGTTTCAGAGCACCCGGCCTAGCTGCTAACAGTCCAGAAATCCCAGACATATTTCCAATGACTCTGTACAGCACAACTCTACAGCACTTATGTAGAAGTCTGAAACTTCTGAGAGCAAGCATTGTATTTTTGTATACATGCTGCACAGATGGTCTGCATGTTTCTGCTAAATCTGATGGATTCTGAATGCATCAGACCGAGTGCGCATGCACGGGCCATCTGTGCGGTGCCACAGTAGTACATCTGACACTTTCCAGGAACATTGGACTCGATATGCATACACGTGTATAGCACAAGGGCATATTTCTGCTAGGAAAATCCTGTACAGAAAGATGTTTTGAGTATCTAAGTGAGGTAATGAGTTTCACTGGAAGTCAGAGGCAGAGAAATGAAGTCCAAGTCTCAGTCCACCACGGTCACCACACAAACACACAACTTCTACCGCAATTGCAGTATGATTCCCAAGGTCAGCATGGATTTAATCTGTTTCTCCCTTACATCAGACCTTTCCCTCATGATTCTTCTCCTTCTCTGTCACGGTATAGTTACAAAATCATATTGGTTTATTTCTTTCTTTTTCTTTGTCACCTGCCACGCTTTGTTTGATCTGGTCCCTCCTGAATGATACATGGGTGTCCTTTCTAATCAGACCTTACAAAGCCTCATGCAACTTGGCTGAGACTTCACACTATTGCTCAAGGCCCTTCACCTCAAGATACTTGAGCAGGCTAAACAGCAATGAGGCAACACACGCTAGATATGTATGTCCTGCCACTAATGATGGTGGGTAGCTATTATACAGAGGGTATTCTTTCTGATGCCCTTGATACATATATGGTAGGAGTCATTTTCACTGCCAGCTTATCTTTACAGTGTCAGACTTTCAGCTTTAATAGGCTCATTAATCATCCATGTCACTCAGTTTCCATTCCTTCCCTGAAGCTGCTCAGAGAACGTTCTGCTGCTGTATTTTGCCAATACCTTGGTGTTTTGACAAGGGAATGTAAATTCCACTATCTAGCGGTTGCTGAACCAGAGAAAGGTTTAATTGGGTTCAATAAGCATCACAGTCTTTGGATGCCTATGAAGAGCAATAATGTGTTTGTCTCAAAGACGGACACAAGGGAAAGCAGGTGCTGTTTATCATCTAAACTTCCCCGTTCCAAACGTGCAGTGTTGGATCAGGCCTGGTCTTGGCCTGTCTGCTTGGGATGCTTCACCCTAAGCACCTTTCATTTCCTTTGGAGTTAGCTGCCTGCACTATTTCATCCCAGTTTGACTGGACTCATATAGGGTAGGGTCTGACTCTCTCAAGATTGATGTTCTTAGTTTTCTACCTTTAATTTTCATTCCTGTCTTCACATTTGACCTAATAAAAATATATTTACTGGTTCTCAGTTTTCCTTTCACATTTGTAATCAATCATACCTGATGTATTACTTAATCCTCAGTCTAGTATTACTCACTTTGTGGTAGACCCATATACTAATAGTCTTATGTCAGAGCAGAAATCAAATCAGCAATGTTAGCATTTCCAGTATTTTTAGGAGATTTTAAGAATATCGATACTTTCACCCCTTTGTTCAACTGTTTCCATCTCATTTATCTTACTTTCCATCCTAGCTGTATACAATTCCACTGTTTGAGTTTTTTGGTTAATATTCCATTCCACCTTTATTTTTTAACATGTGTTTTAAACATCCGATGAATAAAAGCTACTGGAGGAGGGTTTCATCATAGGAAAAGCTCAGCTTAACAGTCAACTTCACAATTCTCCTTCCAATCCTTCTTCCTAACTCTTAAGTACGAAGCTACAAAAAAAAAGGGATATTACACTGAAAAATACCACACTAGAAATCACCGATTGATTTTATAACATCAAGTCTCTTGAATTAGTGCCCACACATACTGAAATCTGAATGAGGACTGAAGGTCCTTAAAGTCAGACCTTGCAGTATCCATGTTTCAGTTACCGATCCCTGGACTGGAGTACAGATTTATAGGCCTCAGTTCACAGGCATATCCTCACATAGGGCACAGGATGACAGAAAACTTAGGGTACTATCCAAGACAGCCAGAACAAACTTCAGATACCCAGAGAAACCTACAGGATAACCCTGAACACAGGGAGTTTATTAAAGGCTTTAGGGAGTTGCCTTAAACTATCTAGTATCCAAAGCCCAGAAATTGCTCCTGAATAAAGGTACCTGTACCTCTTTCGTTCCCTCTATTCCTCCTCCCTCTCCAGTGAGCTGAAGGAGGCAGGAGAAGCCTTCTCACATACTTCCTTAATTGTAAAAGCAGCAAGATAAACATGCTGCGAGGTCATTCAAAGCTCTTGCTCTGAGGAGAGTGCCCTAGCTACCAACTTGGGCTATTCAGGGTAGTGACATCCCATCAAAAATATGTATCTGAACAGAAAATACTTCAAAATTCAGCAGCTTAAGGACACAGAAGAGGAATATTTGACTGTGTATCATAGCTTTTAGAGCATTTCTTTAGAAGTACAGAAATCCCCATCAAATTTCTAGTTAAGGCTAAGCCTCAGCTGAACAGGTGAAGAAAACCAGAGCAGCCATAATCCATCCCAGTGGCTCTTAGATCCTTGTACTAAGCAAAGCTCTAGGTCTTGCAAGTTCCAAGTTTAAGCTCTGATTGCAGTTAGATCAGCAGAATAAAACCCCTAGCTTAGCTAATTGATCTGTTCTACCTAGATGATACCTAGTTTTTAAGCTTTTGGAAAACAGTATCAATCTACTCCACTTGGGCTTGAGAGAAGAGCTGACTTCTATGCTATATGAGCTCATTCATCCTCCACAGGATTTTTAATTCATGGCTTCTAAAGATGTCATTTGGTTCTGTCAAAAACATCCTAAACTCACTGCATTTTAAGTGGGTTTGAAGTTTCTGCTGAATCTGATGAATTTTTGAAAATTTAAGAAATGTCTCGTTGTCTATACATGCATTCAAATAACCGTTAGCAGCAGTGTAACACTGAAGTGTGAAACACTTCTAAGCAGTGAATGCTTCATTTCAGCCATAAACATATGTTGTCAAAGGTCATTAACTTTCCTATTGTAATAGATTAGGCTGTTTTTCCTATACTCTGTGAGCTAATAGCATCTTTTTAATCTATGCTGGACAGTGAAGTCCTCATGGGAAGATTTAAGGAACTACTGAAGGAATGAGGTGGTCCACAGTCACTTCAATCTTTAGTCCAGGGTTTCCATACTTCATTTTAAATAAAGTGCATCACCACCTTGAGGTGGAAGAGCTGTGGACTGCTATTTCTTAGTGTTCTCCAATTTTCAAACACTTAAAAACTCCCTTCCCATTCATCTTCCTTGTTATGCTTGTTGACAAGTTTAAGAACTATTACTTCTCCCACAAGTTGAAAGATAAGTGACTTGGTTCAGTGCCCAGAAGTCATCTCATTGTGGATAAGGGTTTGCTGAGGAACTGTATCACAGCAGAGGCTCAGGGATAAGCAAGACCACTGAACAAGCATGATAAATTTAAACAGACATGTTAAAGAAAACAGAATACAGGTACAAGACACCATATTGATAATGGGTATTTGTAATAACCATGAGTTAGAATGGCCTTGGTTCAACACACAAGGAAGCAAATATAAAGTAAAAGCTAATTAAAAAAAAAGATAATTAAAAACAAACCAGTCAGATCCACTTTCTTCTCATCAGCCCTCAGTCTTTTCCCAAACCAGCACTAATTCAAGGATTCCTTGGGGAGGGCTGGGGGTTTAAAGTATTCAAGACAAATTCCCTCTTCTAATGCCTTCCACTGTGTTCAGAAAGAACGGGGACTCTCGAGAAGTACAGTGCACAGAATATATTTTTCACTAGCAAGAGAAGTTAGAGGCACTAAAAAAGAGACAGTCACTATTCAATGGACAGTCAAGAAAGAAAAGAAAGTAGTCAGGGGGGAAAAAATCCAGATTGGGTCAGGTTCTGTATTATTGTTAACCAATTGGCAAAAGAGCAGCAGGAAGAGTAAGATGAGTAACTACTAGAACGGGTTCTAATAAATATTCTTTTGATTTATTTTTTAATTCAAACTCACTTTTTTACAGGTGCAGGAACTATTTTGTTTGACTGAGCTTGACATGGCCTGTGTGGTTAATGATGTATATTTTTATCAAAGGTGTATCTTAGTATGTGCTCTGATCGAAGGAATTGAGAAAGTACCGCTTATGTTTTCAGAAAGTCTTAAGTAGGAGGGATGTGAGCTTCCCCTAAATGACTCCTGATTCATTCCATGTTTTACAAGCCATTTACAGCAGCCAATAAATACCTGCCCTGGTGGGAAGGTAGCACTTGGCCAGTTTTTGATGCTTTACACCAAAAGGCCCCTTACTATGTAAATATCCTCAGTGAGCATAGTAAGACTGTGCAACATCAAGATGGAATAATTCACCTTTTTTAATTACACTGAAAGCATGAAGTTAATTTGAAATGAAAGCTGGTGTCTTAACTTTGTCAGGACAAACTTAAAAGCCCCAGCAGATGCTGGTGTCAGGGTAAGTTTCCAGTAAATTAAAACCAATCCTCAGAGTAGCAGGAACTTGGTTTAGCACACACCCCCTTGTTTTGTTAATTATCATTTTAATTTCAAATGAAATGGTTAGCAAGGTAAGTGGCATACCAGTTTCCTTCCATTCTGAAATGACAAATATTTGGTCAGTTCTGTTAAAGGCAGGATTAAGAAAAAAAAAAAAAAGTGGTATTCTTTGAACTGCCCATTCCTGCTAGGTTCTTCCCCTGGAAAGCAGAGCTGTGGTGCTAATCAGTTAATCTTTGGGAATAACTGGAGCAATGTGTCAGCCACGAGAGGAAATAAAAGGAAGAGCTGCAATTGGATTATGCATTCTTCTCATTATCCAGATTCAAATGCCTGATGAACACTGTATGGGCAATGAAAGGAATGTCAATGTTGCATATAAAGTAGCAACTCAAAGTGTCTGCAATTCAGATAATGCTAGACCGTGCCTTTAGGCACAGCCCCAAGCAAGGGGTGCTCAGGAAGCTGCCCAGTTCCTCAGGAAGCCTGGGGAGACATTGCGTCTCCAAGCCACACTCCTCCCAGACCTGCGCTGCTCCTCTCCCGCTCCAGGGAAGGAAATAAATGATTGCAGCTGACATTCCTCTTCATGCCTGGCCAGCTATTCTGATCATTAGTAAGCAGTGGTGTGGAGCCAATTCTATGCCCATTCTCTGCCAATTCCTTCACAGGGGGAAGGATCTGGAAAGCAGACTCTGAATGTTACACTACTGCTGAATCCAAGATTGGGCAGGCATTAGCCAGTGGAGGAGAAACTCTGCTTGACTGAATAAAGCAATAATATCTAGAGTAGCTGATAGTAGAGGGCATGTCATTGCCATCTGAATTGTCATTTGTATCTCGATAGAGTTACATATCTCGGAGAAGTGACAATAACATGATAGCGCTGTTGCCTAGGATGACTAGGAGAATATTATAATTTATCTACCGAGATGATCATCTTTGTATCAATGTGGGTAATCCAGACATCTGAGGAGGATTTTATTCAATCTGCCTTCCCTTAGGGTGCAGCTGGGAACTTGAATCTGGTTCTATTTGACAGAGAGATATCATTATGACATTCTTGTCATTGAGAAGATTCTTGATGAGTATTTGCTAGGACTGAAAAGCACTCCTGAGAAAAGAACAAATTTTGTTCTTACCTTAGGAGTGATTTATTTGTAAAGGCAACCAGCTGATG
The DNA here is from genome assembly GCF_047370975.1 of Nipponia nippon. Classification (NCBI taxonomy): domain Eukaryota; kingdom Metazoa; phylum Chordata; class Aves; order Pelecaniformes; family Threskiornithidae; genus Nipponia; species Nipponia nippon. The sequence continues at coordinate 46,313,911 of NW_028262391.1, forward strand.
TTGCAAAACTCAACTTCTTTCCTCTTTAAAAAAAGAAAATACAAAAAACCTTAGCAACAATAAGTGGGCAAGGAATAAAACCTCTTTGGTCTGCTTTGTTAGTTTAACATAGAGAAAGACAGTAGGTACCATAAAGCAAGTTTTTGCTACAGTAGCATGTAACTTTTAGCACTATTTCTATCTCGCTGAATATATTGACACATATAGAAACAAACAGCTGTTTTCCCTCTTTTGTTCTGCAGGTAAGTGCTGAAGCTTCAGGGGTGTTTTCTCCTGAAACTAGAAGTAATACACACAAACTTTCAACTCATCAGTCATGACAGAAATTGAACTCCAGTATGCAAAAGTGCACACAAAGGTACTCTCTCAATGCAGTTGAAAACTCACTGCAGCCAACAGAATTCTTTTCTTTCATATTAGAAGACACAAGGTGAGAGACTAATAATGTGGGTGTAGAGAAAAACAAATATCCTAAGCATTAGGACACAAAAATTAAGTAACATTAACTGACCTTACCACAATAGCATCTGAGACTTTTGCACATGTACGTGGTCCACAAGTTCACTAGGTCACATGAAAAATGTCACCTAGTTATCAAAAAACTGCCTCTCCTTCAAAAATAGTCAGGAAAGTGACCTCACATTATGAGCAAGAAAAGAAATAGAAATTTCCGAATAAATGCAGAAGTTTTCTGTTGTTAGATAATATGAGAATTTGGGGTAATTACTAGCTCTTACTGGCACGTTTATAACATTGAAGGCTACACGCCGCTGTCAGTTTGCTTGTCACTAATTGCTATTGGTCGTTGTTGTGCTTTAACCCCAGTTGGCAACCAAGCACCACCCAGCCGCTCACTCACCCTCCCCTCCCCGGGGCGACGGGGGAGAGAATCGGGGAAAAAAAAGGAAAAGCTGTGCATAAAGACAGTTTAATAGGACAGCAGAGGAAGAGAAAAAAATAATAATGATAATAATAATAATAATAATAATGATAATAATGATAATAATAGAATATACAAAACAAGTGATGCACAATGCAATTGCTCACCACCTGTTGACCAATGCCCAGCCCGTCCCCGAGCAGTGATCACTGCCCCCCCGGCCAACTCCCCCCAGTTTCTATACTGGGCATGACGTCATATGGTATGGACTGGCCCTTTGGCCAGTCTGGGTCAGCTGTCCCGGCTGTGCCCCCTCCCAGCTTCTTGTGCCCCTGGCAGAGCGTGGGAAGCTGAAAAGTCCTTGACTGGTGTAAGCACTGCTTAGCAACAACTAAAACATCGGTGTGTTATCAACATTATTCTCATCCTAAATCCAAAACACAGCACTGTACCAGCCACCAGGAAGAAAATTAACTCTATCTCAGCCAAAACCAGGACAGTCGTCCTTTCAAGAAATAGTAAATTATGTATTTTCTTTAACTCACTATCTCTAATCCTTGCAGCGGAGGAACTGCTAGGTTTTCTGTACTCTGGAGAGCATAGCATGTGCCACCGCATAACATGGAAGCCAGCTGAAACAGAGCTCTTTTTATGAAACATTGTAATTCTGCTCTACCCTTGTTCACTATTTTCTGGTATTCAGTAAAAAAAGGCAGCCAGCCTGAAAATACTTATTCGTTCTTTGTCTGTAAAATGGTGCCATCAGATCTTTTATATTCTTCTCAAAATGCAGATCAATATACAGATAATGCTGTCTTCTCTGTTTTGGGCTGTTTTTAAAAGCCAAGATAAATAGCTTAAAACTTTCTTACCAGGTGACTACAATACTATACAGAAACAACATGCAAGAAGACACACTGAGAATCGTGTAGTTTGACTAATAAGTGAACTTATTTAATAAGAATACATCACTTACGGCATTAATTTCTTGCTAATAATACAGTATTTCTTTGCTTTAATTCTTTTCCCCAAAGGCTGTTATCAGCTCACTGAATGATGCCTCAGGCCCAGCCTTTCTGCTATATGTATGTAATGTATGTACATTACTGCAGTCAGTGGTGTTGAACCTGTCTTGAATTTTTGGACCCATTAAATATTTGGTAACTTAAGTTAATAATGAAAAAACTGTTCTGGATTAGAGCTTAATATCAAATACGTGGACATTTGCAGGGAGAAGTTTCTCCACAGGACGAAAGGAGAAGAAGCACTTCTCTGTACTGGTGCTGGTTATAATCCTGATGGACTTACAAAGTGGCATAAATGAATGAACTTCCAAAACTTGCAGAGTTTTAGACAGAAAAATATCCATATGCAAGAAGTATTCTCTTTATGAGGCCCAAGAGGCTTACCTTTATAGGTAAGCATTCTCTAAGCCAATTGCCAGCTAGTTTATACAGGTGCACAGAGCAGCCACATAAAAAATGAGAATAGTTTTATGGAACCAAAACAGAGATGTTGAAATCATGCCAAACAAGGACGGGGCAGCCCCATCCAGCAGACTAAGCAAGCGATGCTATAGATTCATAAGCAAGTAACTAAGCCACCCACGCTGCCTGCATAGTCTGCCAAGAAGACAGATGGTGCTACTTGTGAAATATCTTCAGATGTTCCTCATAGTTTACAGCATACATTTTATGGTAGAAATAAATGGAAAAAGTAGTCTTTTATTCCTTACATTTTATTGGCTACAAATGTTAGGTTATGTCCTTTTAAATCAGCCTACAGAAAGATCTGCACTTAATTAAACCCTTTAAATAACTGGTAGATTTTAACTTGCCTGTGGAGATTTGATCTCCATACTTGCAATTTAATCTCAAAGGCTCAATCCACATTTAGTTTAGTTAATCGTTTTTATAGGCAAATGCCCAATTAGGAACTCTCCATACCTTTTGGGCCTGCTCAGGCTCAAAATACCTGTGCTAAATAAACACACTTAAAGTAAAATAAAAACATTGGGACTGGCCTGCTTTAATGGTGTTTGACATTCTGCCTCTAAAAGGTGATACTCTGGCAATTATATTCTAGATTTCACTGGAATAGCGACCTGTGCTTGCGTTCACAGTTTTGGGATGATAGTAAATAGTGTAGTGAGGTTTGCATATCACTTTGAACTTGGAAGATTTAGAATATCCTCTCAACTATAATGAACTGAGTTTCTCTACTTCCAATTGCTTATACTGTACATTTTTATTTAAAATAATTTAGTTTAAATATCAGGTCACTGGGATTCATGTGATTAAGCTTTATAAGCACAAGAGAAAATAAGTGACTTTTTTTATACCTTCTGGGTTTTTTTCAAGAAAATACAATACTTATCAAGTACACAATACAAAAGAGGATTTTACACAGCCAGGCTCTCAGCTTCAAGAGAAGTGATAACTTTTCATGGAAGACAATGAGTGGAAACTTAATGAAATCCCACCACACAACAAGTACCAACCCAAAGGTGAAATAACGCTTACCTCCTGCCTCATGGCCTTGATGCAAGTAATTGCCACACTTTCCCTCCATAGAGAGGTAGCCATTGAACTAGGATTCAGGATGTGACCGCTGCCGGTAACTGCAGGTCAGAAGCTGTGGATCAATCCAAGGAGAAATGCAGTGTGACCCATAGCTCAATTAGAGAATTGCTGAGTCCGCGAGCGAAGTCCTTAGGACTCCATTACCAGAACACAGAAAGGGCTGTGCTGCAGCTCTCACGCACACACTGGCTTTTGTAGGTGATGTGAAGGACTGGTCAGATCTGACAATAAACCAATATGGATTCAAAATGCTTTTAAAATTGTTTCCCCTGTTTTCATTCACATTTTTCACATTATAATCTCTTCCCATCCCTCCTTTTGTCAGCACTGAATTCAAGTTATTAGCAGCATTCAGTAGAGAAAAAAAGGGCATGTGGCTCATCACTTAACCTCATCCTAGCACTATCATTATATACAAGTTATTTTGTTTTAGAAATCCATACGTATTCATCACAAGCACACTCATTTTTCCACCAAAGACGAGGTATATAGGTAGCGACTATTTTTCAGCCTGTTTTTAGTAATGGTTTTTAATCTCATAATCACTAGTGAACAGTTTGCAAGCCTTATGTCAACAGACTTGTCTGAAATATCTCCATATAGAGAAAGATTCTGTTCTTTTACTTTGGTGCTTTTTGTTGCTGTTACTTTTTGAATCAGTCCAAGATCTCGTACATCCCCCATATTGAATGGTTATAGATATATTTAAGAGCTGAAAACTGAAATTTCAAAGCTCAGCTTAGTCAGCTTTTAAGCCATTCAACATTATTTTCTCTGATTTCCATTATGGGGAGGTGTTTCTTTTTTAAGCAGTACTTTTTTTTAAAAAGGCGTTGTAATTTGAAAACCAATAGTACCGTGAATATTATTCTACTCCCTGTGTTTATGGGAAGATTGACATGAAAGGAGCTATGTGACATAATCTGTCTTTGTGTTATCGTCCCACCGGAGCTCACAGAAGTCCCCTCCCTCAGAGCCTCCAGTGACCAGCTACTACGGACCACACCGTCCAGCACAAGGGTATCCTAGCCTTCCTCCTCAGGCACTCTTTAGTTCCGCTTCTTCCGAGCAAAAATAAGAATAAAACAAACAAAAGAATTAAAAATACAGTCATCCAGCAAATATTTTTAAAAGACTAGTCCCAAGGCCTATTTTCTATTTAATGGTTATTTAGCCTGTCTCCCCAGAGCTCAGCCATCTGAAGGGAGGCTCACGTAACCATCCAGCTGTTTCCAGTCCCCAGCTACCATGGCGATTTTTTTCTTTGTCCTCCTTTCCAGCAGGCAGCTGAGCTGAGCTCTCGCTAGACTTGATGCCTGTAGCAAGACAGGGTTAATTGGCCCCTGTTAACCTGCTCTGAGCCCATATGGCATTTGTAGGGCCCCATCTCCATATGCGGTTATGTGTCTCACCACCAAAAACTCTGTGCAAGTTTCACCTTTTTAATGAAAGCCTTGATACAAATCTCTTCACAGTGCTTGCACCTACCCTGTCACAATCAGCCAGCCATAAAAGTGCTGATCAGATGTTACAAATAAGACTCATTAGAATATTGGGTGCTGGTTATATCTACTTCAAAGGAGGGAAAATTGCTGGAGATTCAGGATTCATATCGAGTCCCTGCTTAATAATTTGTCTTCATGAAAGACAGGTATTAGGAAGCACTTACTCTGCTAGGACATAAATCCACTGTCCTGAGCACGTGTGGGCATTCACTACACTATTCCCCTTTTCATAAGAGAAAATATTCGAACTGCAAGGCAGATTTAGACACATTTCAACGTACTTTCATTCTCTCCCCTCCCATTGCAATTCAGCTAGCTATATCTTATATATCCTTGTATGTTTTCTCTTCTAAATAGCATATGGGACCATATCCACCAGCCTGTGTTTGATCCTACTTTGTTTGTCATGTGCTTCAGTTTAAACTAGCCTTGAATAATCCCTTACTCTCTAGGTGCAATGATTAGGAGTGTGTATAAGCCCTGCCAAATAGTGTAATACAAAGGCAGAGTCCCTCTCTCCCCATGCAAGGTCACATATGTACATGCAGGGACTGACACAATTTGCCTCTGTGAATTCTTCAATATGTTAACTACTGAAACATTTCTGCTAATTAATTCAGACATAATAGCTCGGAAAAATCAAACATTCCTTATTGTAGAAGAGTGGCTCTATGGAGCTGTAGATGTTGGCAAATCAAAATAATGTTATATCTTTAAATGTGACTGGAAAGTGCAAAATTGACAGCGTGGAGATGAAAAATCTCACTTCATCTACAGAAAGAGATACAACAGATCCCCTATTATTTGGCTTACACCAGAGCAAGCGTAAAAGGACACTTAGTCATTTTTCAAGGTAGGAACAAATCAGCTGCATTCTGCTTACATTTATTATCTACCGACACATTTTGAAGCCTTCTCAGAACTGTGCTTGCTTTTGCTCTCTATGGCCATGGCCATTAATTCATTTGCTCACTTATGTCGCCCCTCCCATCTGAGGTTCCTTCTCCTACTGCCTTAGAAAAATTATTGGCTAATTACTGGCTAAATGACTGTATTGACTTCAGGAACTGCCTGAGTATAAACCAAACAAGCAGCCTCAGGAACATGGAATTTCCTTGACGCTCTGATTCTCCAGACAGTATTTCCTCAGCCTTTTTCTTCTAAGACAGTCTTGATGAAACCCACCTGTTACCTCTGATTTATTTGGAGGTATGAGTAATACCACCCGTTTTCAATGCAGCACCTACAATGCAAGCTGCAGGAAGCAACTTCCAGTAGTGATCACGCTGATGTCACATCAGTTTAGCTGAAATCAACACCATAAATTCAGAAAAAGGAAACTGGCTATTAAATGTAAACCCTACCAAGGACTGCATTCTCGAGTTTACTGCGCCTTCCTTAGACCGTTGAAATACGTGGCATGCAGAATGGAAAGTGAGCCTTCTCCTTTGAGCAGTAAAAAGCACTCAAAAACTTGCAAAAGAAACGAGGCTTGTTAAAGCTTTTAAGAAGTAAAAAATACTCCATACATTCTAAAAGGCCAAATGCTGTTTCCATGAAGAATCCTAGTTAATTTTCACATAAAACAGCTCCAAATATTTAAAAGTAGGGAAAGAGTATCTGTTTCAGCAGATACATACTTTTAGTAGATTAATTCTATCTGTCTCAGAGATATAACTTTTATTTTGCCAAAGCCTTGTAATGCATGGTGATGAAAAATAATTTTACCTTTCAATTTTAGTCACAGAGTATTATAACTGTGTCTTACGATAATTTTGAAACATAATGTCTTTTTTCAGGCCTTTGGTAACACAAGTAACAAAGATTCGTATTTGGAATTTATTTTATTATATTTTGTAATTATGCAAATGAGGTTGTACATCAGCATTAATCACACTAAATGAAGCTATCTGTTTCAGTTTGAAATACTGAATAATTATTCATTAACAATGACTGGCGAAGAAGCTTAAATCGAATAAACTTGCACTTTAGAGAAGCAGCTTGCCAAAAATATTCTTTGGGAGGGTTGATTTTATTTATTTTGGGGAAGTGTGTAGGCACAAATATTTAAAACCAGATATTATTTGAGAGAAATGTTGTAATAATGTCTTTTAAATGCATTCATATTTATAAATCCAGTATCTGGGTTATGAAGAGGAAGTTAAAGAGTAAATATCACTTATTTGCTTTATATTTCAAAAAAGATGAATTGGCATCTGTCTCCTTTCCTAGTAAATAAGCTATTTCTAATTAATTAATCTACGAAGGAAACTTCTAAACAAGCATTCTCAAAAGCAGCCATGTTACAAAATGAGATTGCCTCCTGCCAGTGAGGCTCTCAGTGTATTGCAGCCTCAGAGCTACACTCTCGCAGAGTACAGCTCGTCAGGTCACTCTGATCTGAGGCACTAGCTGTGCAAGCTTTGGTTTGTGTCTTTCTCAAAATGAACTCTGTCGCTCAGTTCAAATGGTTCAGCAGCAAACTGATCTCTCCAAGTTCATACAAACCCAAACTCCTAGAAGAATTTCCTCCTTTCCTTAGACCCTGTGCCTTCTTCATTAACTTTGATATAGGCTCCCTGCCTCACTTCTGCTGTTTCTTGTGCTTATCTTTTTACAGGGTAGTCAGCAGCTTCACCCTTTTAGCAGGCTTATCCAAGCTCACGCTGTAAAAGCTGTTCTTATCCCCAACTAGGAAGAATCGCTCTGTATCAAAGGTGAGGCACGATGCAGTCAACTTCCACTGGCCAGTCAAGCACAGAGAGCTGGCAACTAGTGCTGTTCATGGCGGCGTGGACCTTGTCTAGGCTAGAAAGAATTAGTCTCTGCAAGCTAGCCCTTCCAGTCAACATGCATTTCATGTCAACAAAGGAAGATTTTTTTGGCAATAAGACTTCTAAATGCTATCTTGTTCCCCGAATAAAATAAGCTGCATCATCAGGAGGATGGGTTTTCTTTGCCCTTTAGAGTTCATTGGCTTTAGGGAGGAATTTCCTGCTTTGCTAGGTGGTGTTAGTCACTTTGGCTAACAGTCACTTTGGCTAACAGGTCTAAAAGAAGGATTCTTCTGTTGTCAGTAACAAAAGGGAGGACACTCCAAAATCTGGTTCATCGCATTCAAACACAGATGGCCAGCGCTGGGGTGAGTGAACGCTTCTCTGGAATGCCATTCCCTTCCCCAGGCTGAGGGGCACAGATGTCTAACTTTGGTTAGACAGGTAAAGTTAGCTCAGGCAATTTGTATCCAATTATTTTGCCGGTATTGTAAGAGGCCTAACGTAGCCATGCTCACACACTTCTGAGTGCACCACCCTCTCTGAACAAACTTCAGGCAGGCTGCTTCACGTGCCTCTCAGCATGGTAGCCAGCAGAGCTCAAATACGAGCCATGTTTGGATCTAGATCAAAAACACTCTCTGTGATTTAAGCTAGCTTCTTTGACTTTACACTGAAATGGAGCAGAGGAGACGGGCTGAAACTGCTATGAATGGGAAAGCAGCAAGCAGCAGAATAGCTTTTGTGCTGCACACAGGAGCTGGCTCTTCTCTGGGACATTGTTCCACTATCGTTTTCCAGGTTTGGTTAGGGCAGCTGGAGTAAACTGCCAAATCCCATTATTTCATACCTGTATTACAAATTGTGGGTCAGGGCCAAATTCTCCCGCATGCTCTACAAACACACACCAAAAAGTACCACTGAACCGCTTGGACCTTGATGAGGCTGGGGATCCTGCAAGGGAAACTAAGCAAGGGGAATGTCACTGTGGCCAAGAAACATAAGACAGATGAAAGTTGGGGGGAAAAGGAAGCAACACAGCTGAAAAATGATCAGAGTCCTGGGTAACAAACATTCTGTGAACTCCGCTTCTGTTCTAATCATCTCACTTGTGGCTGTCTCAGGGTTCTTTTTTCTCTTCTCCCTCTGCCCACAATAACCTTTCCTTGTGGACAGGATTCTTTTTCTGGTTTATTTTTCTGGGTTTGTTTTAGTTTTTTTATTATTATTTGACAGAAACTGGGTTTTCTGTTTTTAGACTTTGGGGACCCTACACCATTTATCTACACTAGATGATTCAGGACACTACAGGATCTGATTTTGGTTATTTGACTTCTATTTTAATATTAGAAATAAATGTTATTAAATAATAAATTTGATTGATTGTCTACTTAGAAGTGTTTGTCTCCTCAAGTCTAATGCTTATTTCTTGCTTTCTTAAATCTTTCTTGCTAATAATGTGACATGCATCATGGCAAATTGCTCACTACACCAGAAGCAGATTTAATAAAAATCTTTCCACACACTCAACGACAACTACTTTAAAACTATGCAAGCAAAAATTAAGAGCTATCATTCAGACTTGTGTCTTTAAACACATAAAGGAGTTTTCCTAAGAAAGTTTCCTGATTTTGAACACACAGAGACTGTAGTTCTCTGTTTCACTGCCTGGGTTTCAGAAGTAATAGAATTTTGATACAGCTAAGTTAGCACAAGAATTACAAAAACATCTCCAGTGATAAGACAAGGGGTTTACTTCTGATATTTTGTGAAAAAAATGGGATCAATAAAAGCCTTTACAATGCATTACTGTGAGGAAAAAATAATTTGTATAGAAGTTACTGTAAGCTTTAGACTAATGGTCATAACTGTAAATGATATTGAAAACCAGATAAAATTAAATAAAGACTTGCAAAGTATAAATTTGCTGCTGGCAATCTAAAAAGGATTTTCTTGTTACTCACCCATGGGATTTGGGGTTCTATCAAGGAAGCTTTCCTACTTGTCATACATCATTTCAAAGAGACATATATAGCCTGGAAACTGCTTTAAGGCAGCTGCAAGCAAGTGTCACTTTGAGTTAAATGCATTATTAAACTGTTGGGAAATTTCACATCATGGGTCATTTATCTATGCTAAATGGGTCAAAAGCCTCTACACATGCCTAGATAAATGAGAGAGAAGAGCAAAATTCTCCCTTGGGAAGTAATACGTTGACAACCTCTTAGAGCTCATGTTGTTATTTTTAGTAGATATGAGGAAAAATGACTTGCTAAGTATACTAATTCATAAAACCAGGTGCCAAATACCCACAAGAAAAGGTTACCAAATATCCCCATATTTTGATGTTGCTTCATGCAAGTTGTCAGCAAAATGAAGTATAATATGCTTTGGTTCTCTGTCTTTAACGGCTGGTTACCTGGTCCCAAAAGATGCACGCTGAATAACGTGTATATTACTAGCTTGGTTGCTTTGGGAATTAATAGGGTGTGAACTTTGAACACGGCATACAGGTAACGAAAACAGAGCAATGCGAAGTTTCTCAAACTTGGAGGTATTGTTGATATGTGATTTAATTTAGTTGCAGAAAAGTCTTTTGTTTAGTAAATCCTATAATGCCTCTGGTACGTTGCTGGGCATTCCCAGATACCATGACATGCATCATCAAAGAAATTAGAAGCTAACCCAGTAGCCAATTTTAGGAAATTAGCAGCAACGTGAATCCACATGAGAGAAGTGAGCTAGAAACAGTTCTTCACAGTGCATTGGTATTCTTTCATGTTGAAAGATTAAGTTTTCCATCTCCTTGCACATTTGCCCATCGAGCAGACCAGTCAGAAAAATAGCTGAGCAAACAATTGCAAAGGGAGAGCCATCCTTTCGATTAGAAGCAATTTTACTTTCTTGGTAGCTGATAGAGGGGAAAAAATATTTGGTATTGGTATCAGTTCATAGCTCTGAGCCAGCTGAGTTTACATGAAACTCAGCATGTGTTTCTGGATGAGAGGCACTGAAAGCACAGGCCCCTCTTCTGCCAGGTGACCTCTACAGATGGATGGTGTCAGATAAGTCTCTTTCTCAGCCAGAAGATTATGGGATATTTTATTAAATACATTATAGATAATGGGGAAGGATTCTTCACTTTAACACAAGAAGCAGATTTACACAAGTGCTGATGCTAATGATTGGATCTGTGAAAACAGCATAAAGCTGATCTGGTTACTCCCACCTGTGGCAGTGACATTTCTACCAGTACTCTGGCCTCAGCCCCCAACGGAGTCAATCCTGAGCTCTGGGCAGCTGATTAATTTCATCTCTTCTATTTTTTACCATTATGGCCAAATCAGAGCAACCTGAGAGCACCAGCAATCCAACAAATTCAAGGGTGAAAAACCAAGATCGTGCGTGATTTTCCTATCAAGCTCCATGAGAGCAGCATGATGCTGAGGTCATCAGATTTATTAACTTATTAGAAGAAATTTCTATGCAGCATGGGGAATAATGGAAGTTTTCAATGTATTCGTGGCTCTCAAAATCTGAACACTTTCTTGGCAGTAGAGAACAACATTTCAAAACGCACACAATCCATAGTGTAAGAATTACTTTGTCAGCATTCGTCATTAAAAAGATCTCTGTTTGACTGAAACACCTACCAGGCTCTTATTTGCCATAGCCCAGCACAACAGCAAAATTCAGAATGAGCTGATCCAACAATTGAATTAAATTCTATTCTAGGTCTTTAGGACATATTCTCCAGCAGAAACTCCTGGAGAAGCAGCATCAAAACTTTGAGAGGAAATCTGATGGCAGACTTGGCAAATACATTTCCTCTCTTAATCCACGGATCTTACTGCATTTCAGTCTGAATTAGCCCATAAAACACATTTCCAGATAGAACTCTGATGCTTTTGCAGAAAATGTTTCCACGCCTCATTCTGGTGTACTGAGTACAATGTTCATTGTTTGTGTCTTCTTAGGGGACCCTGACTGTCACGAGCATTCGTAAAAGGCTGACCAGGATTCCAGCTGATTACACTAACCTTTCTATCAGATCTAAGACATGTAATACTTGTAATAGCAATGCACTAGGAATTATGAAAAAATTTGAAAATTGGAAAAAAAAAAAAGAACTTGAAAAACTTTAATAGAAGGATTACGTCGTGATTAAAATATATTTTATGTTCTTCATATTAGTATAAAGCTCAACTCTTCATGAGTTTTGCTCTGAAACCTCCAATGATAAAGTGTATGTCCTTAAGAGCTGCCAAAATTCATCTGACTTCATTTCATCAGGAAGCTATCTGCTTTCATATGATTTTTTACCATCAGGCACAATTATTTAAACTACTAGCTGTAATACCAGTCATTTTGTTAACTTTCCTTGAATCATGGTTCATGATGAGATCATCACTGAAGTTCTGTAGAGCTCAGAGGGCTGATTTTTAATCACACTTGACTAATTTAGTACCCATCAGTGCAAATGGAGTTAGTCAAGACATAGATACACATAGGCACAAAGTCAAATCCTTGCATATATGATTGTCTAGTTACCATCAGTCCCTGCATTTTGTGTATCATTCTAAGTTTCTACTTAAAACAGTGACTATTTCCCACACTGTGACTTACTAACCTCAACCCTCTAACCAGTTGGGTCAGAAATTCTCCAAAAGATGCCTTGAATCTCAAAATGGCCTTCAAATCTGAAATCATCTCTGAGAAAGAGCCAGTTCAGATGATTCCTGAAGTTTCAAGACCCCACCCCTAAATGCCTTTAAGTGTCCAAAACATGCCTTTTTTTTAATTACTTTTTCACTTTTCAGTGAAGAATGGTTTTCCTGTTTTGAAGTTTAGTTGATTTATGCTTGAAAAACTTTGAAAAAAAAAATGCTTGAAAAATATAGAAGATCTGCATGTAGTCAAAATCACTACTATTTTAGTTGATGCAACATGTAAAAAAGGATCTTAGCCTACAAAAAGCACTGAGAATTTCAGCTTTTACTAATCAAGCTTGATTCAGGACAAAGATGAACTATTTTATTGTACTACTCACCTAGAAAACTTTCAGTCTATAGCATTTATCATAACTGTAAAATCAAATGCAAATTAAAGTTACATGAATGTAAGTTTTCTCTGTAACTATTTATCATATTTATTATTTTGCAAATTATTTTCATACACGAAAGACCTATTAAAACTTTAGTACGTTAAAAAATTGATGAACCAAAGAAAGCAAAATGTAGCAAGATGTTTGGCTGATGAACCAAGCAAAGCAAAGCTGATCTGCTTAAGCCAGCTGACACTGCTGGCATTATACCAAAATGTACAAACACATAACCTGACCTATCAGTGCATTTTATTAAGATGTCACTGAGAACAAAATTAAAACATCTCATTAAAAATTTTCTCAGACATAAAATTAATGCATATATCAAAGCCGTGACACAGGTTCTCAATTAATTAATTAACCTACTTTAAAGTACAAAATCTCTCTGCTCAGGTATTCTGTCTATTGAAAGTTTCTGACAAGGTCCCCAGCTATCCTGATAGTCTTTTAAACTAAGTTGTCTTAATAATGTAAGAATAACTTATATCACCATTAATTTCTGACTTTATTCCTCTTTATAAATTTACCAGGATGATATGAGAAACAGATATCATAAAACAGCTTCATGATTAGAAAATGTTCCTGATGGTGCTCACCACGCAATGTGAATAAGATTTCTTTACAGAGATGATTTTAATGTACTAGTCTTCTTTCACCCATAGCTATTTTTTGTTTGTGTACAATGCGTGGTTTCATAACCTACATCAGGCCGTTTACAGTATAAACAATGACTCTAAATTAAATAAGCTAGATTTACTTGATTTGCTCAGTAATAACAATATTACATTATTTTAGCCAAACGTCGATGTCAAACTGAACAGAAATAAGAGGAAAGCAGTAATTAGTCTAGGTTAAAACATATCCTCAAAGGATATTAAATATGCAAGAGCTCATCCATGAAAATTAGACTGCAAGAGGTTACACCATGTATTGGCTTATTTTGTTACATATCAAATTATCTCTCATGAATAAATATATCTAATAATGTTTAACTCTATAATTTAATAGTGCCCTATTAAAAATACTTTCTGAATCAACCAAGCTGTGTATTTGATTTTCTGTGATTATCAGATTTTAAGTACACAATAATTAAATGTGCAATTTGTACTGACTTCTGCAAGCACAATTAAAAAGACTATGCTCTTTAATCCCTTTAGTAGACAACTTCAGTAAATACGAATATTAGGACCTAATACTTAAGTTGGATAATAATGTAAGTTTAGATCTCTTTGTTTATTTAAAGCAAAAGAAACAATTCCCGAACCATTAAATTTAAGTTTGATGTGCTTTGCAACGTGAGCAGTGCCGTATTCTCTTTCCCACAGCTACCAAGACCACAGCTTTCTTAAAGGACTTGAAACCACGTCTCATCTAGTGTAAAATCCTCACCTCGCTCGTCACTAGGCAGTGATACAATTTCCCTGTCAAACAGCTCTGAACTTGACTGACCCTCAAAACCTTCGCAGAGTTACCCACAGCAGAAGCCGAGCTGATCTGGGTAACCTCACCGCCATTTGCTGCCACAAAGCACTAAGGGATACTTTGAAAAATGAACTTGGTTAATAGGTGCTGAGGAAGTACAGGTGAGTTACAAGTCCCCGCATGCAGCATTAACCCAGAATCATCACTGCTCTCTCATCAGGAGAAATGATAGGAAGGACTGCTCTAGTTGCCATGGTGAACTCTCCTCAAAGATTCTCTCTCTCTCCCTCCTTTTCCCCGGAGAGGATGAAGATCTTCGTGGAGTTTTTGTTCCCTTTTTCATTGGTCCCTGCCCCAGCACCAAGCCCAAGACACGATGCTGGGCTGAACAAAGATTTGGTGCTATTTGCTAATTCTAAAAATTCATGAAGATAAATTAGTCTCCTTCCTACCGTGTTCCCTCCACCTTAAGAGATGAAGATGAAGAGTGGAGCACTCAGCTAATTAACCCTCTTTTCCAGGCACAAAGAGCTGCATTACAATGTGACATTGCTCTGCCCTTTTCTTTTTGAGATGTTTTCATGGCCTATCAGAGCCTGCTCTATGAAAAGACCCTCTGCATCTGCTCTTGCAACCTGCTAATTACAATGCTGTAATTAAACGCACACGGAAGTAATTACCTTCATATATCACCGTGTCTGACAAGCAGAGAGCAACTTTCAGTGAAGACATGCTTAGCTCCACTCTCAGGAAGGTGAGGACTTGTTTTTAGCTCACCTGGTTTGACCGCTGCCCGAGGATACTGAAAATCCTTATTGTTGTCTGAGCTGCCGTTCTGTGAGAAATGTGTGTAGACATCCATCCACAGGAAAGGGCCACAGTCTCTATGAGTAGATGGTAAAGCCCCACGGAAGTTACTGGAACTGGGTATGGATCAGAGAGGCCAAGGTGTCTCCAGCGTAGCGGTTGCCTCATCTTCCCCTGGAAACAAATCGCTTGTTTCTTAACCGCTGATTCTCGTTCCCCAGTCTCTGCAAAGATACAAAGTCACAACAGTATCCTGGGGTTTTGTTGATTTGATTCTTCATCCCTTTTGTGGTTTCAGCATTCCTGACCTCCTCTTCTCTACGACAACAATAGTACTTGGTTTTTTTTCTAGTAGCACGTCAGCCTCAAGGAGAGCAGAGCTTAAGATTTGATTTTGCTTGGTAAGGAACAAATAAATTCTTTTTTTTTTTAATGAGTGGGTCCTTTGGTTTTGATTCAGACTTTGTTGTACGCTCTACAGCACATTTTGAGCCTGTGGCTGAGCTAGACTTGCTCGACGTCCACACCTGGAGCGTTCAGACCGGTGCTCAGCTGTGGGATACAAAGAAAGTTCTGCAAATCACAGGTTGGCACAGCAAGAAACCATGCAAAAAAGTCCAGACAGTGAGGGGAACGCTGCCATTGCCAGCAGGTATCTGAAGGAAAGCAAGGGGCACAGAAGAGAAATTAGAGGACTTGACAGTCACCCCCAGACACTACCACATTCTGCTTCTGTATTCTGCCTCGATGGTGTCACATCATTATCTGAGGGGAAGAAAAAAAAGCTGCTGTAAAATGTCAGTGCCTTTGAAGTATAGACAAATGCAGGCCCATCAAAATGTATTTTCCTTTTCTATACCTTTTCTTAAATGAAATATAATGGCCAGCTTTAGGCTAGGTGCTGCCATGCGTTGCCAATGGCAAGTGAGAAACAACAGCAACAAATTCATCTTTCTTCCCGAAGTACTGCTTGCAGCATGAGGCAGCACTAATCAAAGACAAATCGCAAAGGTTTGGATTTCGCCTGTGCAGTACTAATACCTAGGGGCAAGGTGGGGAAGAGAACTGTTTGATATTGAGCAGCCCTACTCCCTACACTCTTTACCAACCAATTTAATGAAAGGTCAATAAGTTTATTCTGTAAGAGATTAGGAATGGTATTAAATCATACCAAACCCTATTATTTGATGGCACTTCTGTAGCGGCATGGAAGAGTTGGAAGAGTTTATAGCCAATACTACTGATACGCACAAAAGATGCTTTTTTCCCACCACTGAAACAAAGGGAGTTACACCTATGAGTAAGGAAGGGTCTGCAGGACTGGGGCCTACGATGCCAAGAACAAAATAAGAGGAAACAAACAGCAGGGATGCCATGAGAACGAAGCAGCCTGCGCACAGCATTTCTTTGAAGTATAATTACAGCCCCACTGAAGCATGAATGTAGCCTAACGTATTTGCAACCACTGTAATCAGTGTAATCATGCTGCCATTTCATTTACTTTCACACATTCTGTTAAGGCATTAGGACTGCTGTGTAGACTGCTGGAATGATACAGTTAATACTGTCCATTTATTTTGTTCATGCTGATAAATCGTGTTGTTATTATGCTATATTCATACTTCTTTTCCATGACTTTAAGGCTAAAGCAGCCCATTTCATAGTAGTATAAGAATTCTGTTTGTAGAATAAGAATAGAAGGTAAAACCAGATTTTGTTAGATTTTTAACACCTTTACAGGACCTTTCATATCTGCTGTTAATTAGCAGTGTCGGGACCAAATAAAAATAACAGATAACTCCCTCTTGCAAAATTATTCCTTCCAGTAGTTATTATTTAGTCAGAGTGAAGGGAGTGGAAAAAAGGAAAAAGAAAAAGAAAAGACACCAAGAAGTCTGATCTTGCTGCCATTTCACCCTTTCCCAAGTGCCCCACTTACAGTTTTCTTTCTTTAAGCAGGTGCATTAGCAAAATAAAATAATATAATGGGAATTGCCTTGAAGGTATAGAAGGTAATTAAAATAATATACATAGCTAAGTGAAGCAAGGGTAGGTGAAAGTAATGTGCAAGGTTTAACATCTGCTCTACCATATAAAGCCCTTGGAAAAGAAGACACAAACTGATTTAGAATAGATGATGTTGCTGATTTTTCATAATAATTATAAACCTCCTTTCTTTCAGAGAGTTCTTGAATGCAGTTTGCATAAACAATAGAATGAAGTAAAATTACACTAGTGTAAGGGCAATGATTCTTCTGCCGATAAGGGTGCTGGTGTTGATGTTGGTTTTCATTTATTTATCTTAACTATTTATGAATGTTGTATTTGCCTAATTTTTAAGGAAACATTTCCTGTGATTCTTCCTAAATCAGGCCATTTAAAGAGGTAGTGGAAAATGGTAATGAGTGAATTTTTAATGAAAATTCTGCACCTTGATGTCTATCTAGGAATTTAAACAACTATTTAATAAGCATACTCGTAAGAATGAAATCTATATAACAATTAAAATAATAATAATGCTCTTCTAATCACTTAAGCGCCTAGAGTGTGTATCGAGGTAATCACATTCATTGTAAATTTATATGCTATGCATATCCTTGCAAGCATTTTGAAAGAAAGTGGTGCAGAAGACACAGGTGCCTAAATTAATAAACATTAGAAAATCAGCAAGAGATTTAACTACACTGGTTATTGTTTTCAATTATCAAATAATTAGTTTGAACATCTTTGTACACCTGGTCCCAAATCATGGGATTCAATTACCTTGAATGGCTCTGGGCTGCTATTTGATCACTTAATACTAAATCTGCAAAGTACTGGGCATTAGGAATAATACCTGGTGGAGGACATTGAGATTTCCCAGAAGTTTTGTGAAAAAGTTCACTAATCAGAACGTTCTGGTTTGCAGAATCTCGACTATAATTAATAATGGAAAAGCTTTATTAAGAATTTAAAAAAAAAAAAAAAGAGCTAAGGAAACAGGTGGCAGGCAAAGGGCTGAATAACATCATTTAAGTATTCTCACAAAGAAGTGTTTAACTTCCCAGAACATATACATTTGATACAATAATTTAAGAAATGTTGCATGCTCCTCCAACTTTCCTACCTTTTTGCTCTACATACTGACCCACCCAAGTATCCTGTCTTGTTCAGTTTCAAGAGTACTGAATTTGTCTTTTACGTCAGCTCCATTAGCTGCCTTCTGAGATTTCTATGCAACAGAAAATGCAGAAAAGCTTTATTTGAACTAAAGCCCTCCAACAGGCTCCTCAACAATACACCTCAGACTACTAGTGGTACATCTTTAAATTCTCTTACTCATTTAGGCAACAAACTGGAACAGTTTGGTACAAAATTTCAGATTAAAAAAAAAATTAATTAAAAGTTTTAGGAAAAGTTTCAGGAAAAGTTTCACATTAAATGTCAATGTGTTTTGCATGATGTTTCTGACATAACTATTTTCCTGTAGAACTTGAGGAATGAAAAAGTACTCCTACAACATACACTTTTAATGACTCCAGTAGGATAAATAGGAACTAAATAAATCTACACTTAGAAGAAGCAAGAGTCCCGTATCTCACTTACTTTTTCAGAAAGATATTAAAGAGCCAAGTGCCGCTTCTACACGTATACCTAGATAATGTATATAATTCCATCAAAAGTTTCAATAAGTCAAAGCACCCTTTTCCTTTCCAGGTTCTGAACATTCATTGATTGCAAAACCCTGTAATTTCACTAGCAAAATACAAAACAAGATTTTTTTCCCCTTCTGCCTAAAAACTCACTCAAAGCAAACCACTGTCACCCTTAGTGAGCATGAAGGAAAACATCATGGGTGGAGAGTGTTTTCCAAATCCTGAAAAGGCCTGTTTGATGTCTAACTTATTTTCCAGGTCGAAACACAAGAATGTAGCCAAGACTGACAATGGAGTGATTTCAGTCTTCACCTGTGTCTCTATAACTTTCTGTTCTTGTTGCTCTCAGTGACACAAAAGCAGGGGCAGTATTGGTGACCATCACTGACATTCTCAGATAATCTCATTAAGGTAAACTTCTGGAACAACATTACACATTCTAGTGTATTTGTTGAGGCATCATTTTAAGAAGAGCTACAGCAGCTAAGGATATTTCAGATCTAAAATTTCCACAGCATGCATTTCTGAATGTGGCTGTTTACATTGTCTGAGAACAGTCATGCTGTTCATATTCATTAGATGTTAATTTTTGTGAATGGTATAATCTGTTTCCTGGTGAAGTATTACATGTAATGTGATTTCCAAATTGATTATTTGAATCAATTTAACAAAAATTTACATGAGGATTATTTTTCATAAACTTCCTTGAGTGGTTATGAACAATTCACTGTGACTACGCGATACAATGTTTCAGTTGGGATTGATAAGGCAAGCCATATGGCAGTATTTCGAAACTTTGATTTAATGCAAAGCCATCGAAAACTTGCATGTACTGGTTAAAAATGTGCTTTGCAGGTGCCTTTGTAGGACTGAAACCTAGAGCTGTGCCATGGAGATGACACAGAACCTAGGGATTTGGCAATTCATTCTCTCTGCTGTGCCACACAGTGCCTGTCAAGGGTGAGGATGATAATAAAAGCAAATTAGAGCTAAAAGACATTTATCAAACTTGTATTAGTTGCAAATTGATGGGCCTGCTGGAAAATTTCTGAACAACCTTAGGGCCACACTATCAGGACAGACTTAATGGCAGAGATTTGTGGCTCTATTCAGTCTTACAGGGCAAGCTTTTGTGAGAGATTTACCATTTGAATGGATGTAAATTGGGCAAGTATAAAATACCACTTCTGTTAAGAATAGACCTTTCCTGCTCTTATCTTTTGTGATGGACAAAGGGTGCATGGGGTATTTCAGGAATACCTGTTTTTTGGAAAAAAAAAAAGCAGTCAGGATATTTGGTACACTCAGTGCAATAAATGTATACAGACTATGGAATTTGCACATGTGAAAGCAACATAAATATTAAAGAAATTAATCACAAGTAAGTTTTACCACCCCACTCTGTCCTTGTGGTAGTAGAACCAGCTCCCTACAGTGAAGCAGGAAGTCGCTGGGTCACCAGGGCTGAACCACTGGATTATATTTGTACAAGTTCTTTAGGGACAATACAAAACATAGGAAAAATATGTCTTATTTTATTTTGGAGTGCATTTTAAAATCAATGGAGTAATTAATTTCCCTGTTACATGCCTGGTCCAACCACCTAATGAGTATACTCGGCAGGTGATGTGGCCACATGGCAATGAATCAGCTCACCTCAGCTGCAGGCCTTACTACATCTTTTTCTCCTTCATAGTGTCTGAGTTGTCCCTGCTGCTGTCAGATCCTACGCTTTACCTTTCCTCAGGTGGAATCACTCTCCTACTCAAAATAAGACATAATACCTCACTCCTCCTGAAGGAAAAATGATACTTCCCTCATGTTAAAATTTTAAACCAATAAACACTCTACAGAACTGTCTATTCTATCCACAGCACTACATGACTTTAGGTGAGGAAAGTCTACAAGTGCCTAGAAATAATCTGCATGGCTGAGCCTCTTTGTCACAATAAATATTGCACTGCAAAAATCATCAGAGATTGTCATTTGTATTTACACTGAGGTCTTCAGCTTTTCTCAGATTCCCAGCCTTTTGCCACTGATGTCCAAAGTCAGTCACCCAAGCACAGCCAACCTCGTCAGGACTCGCTGGTTTGTAACATCCAAGGAATTACTAGGGTCATTTTATACCAAAACAATGTTAGTCCTGCTTTCCAGCAGCCCTAGCCATTTAATGCAGAATAACTGTACAGGTAAGCATCCCGCTGCACTCACACAGTAGGAATCACAGTACTGATGAAAGCGAGACTTTGTGGGTCTGTGTGGGCATTCAATAGGACAATGAAGGTGACTCTGTATTTTCTGCAGTCACTGGTTTTGCTAGACCCCAGCTTGTCCTTTACAAGTAGAATTAAGGTCGTTTTTTTTTAAAATGCATTCTCTGGAATCTATTTCGGGACAGCATTTTTAATTGGAGGCCACGCGTGTGGGCAGAGATAGGCCTCAGTGAGGAGGCATCTGACTGCTGCCAAACTGAGAAGCACATACATGGTCGCATGACACTTCCATTAAGATTAGGTCAGACTTAGGATGGTTCAAGTTGTGTTTTTTTCCCCTGAAGTTTATTCCAAGTTTTCAAAAGCAACTTGCTTGTTTGGCTAAGAATGGAAGAGGAAGGGGTAAGGACTGGTTAACTCCCATGTCTTCCACGGGGTTAATCCAAGGCTGTAGCAACCCCAGTCCTTCGAGGCTGACACCAGAAACCCCAAGCTGACCTGATTTTATACAGAATTCTACATAGATCTGATTAAAATGTGCATGAGGAGGTGCCAGAGAAATCCCAAGCCTTAATATTTTAGTGTAGAAAATGTGATATAAAGATTAAATGTTGGTAAGGTTAAGATGAAATACAACTATAATCTAGTGATGATCCTTTTTTATTCATGACATTTTCATTTTGCAGGTTATTCCCTTTATTTCTGTTCTTTTTGTTCCTTTGCATTTAGGATACAATACCATCTTACGCAATCTCCCAATTAAAGGGCTTCTCCTGTAGTTATAATAATCTCAAAAGTACTTTGATAAATGACTCCATCTCTTAAAATGCTTTGAGATACAATAACTGCCTCAGAATAGGCAACCGTAACAAAATGATCAGTCAGCTACACTGACTACATGCCATAAATTTTGTCTCAAACATGGGTCATCTGTGAAGATTTAATGGAACAGACTGGAATCCTGTCCGTTCTCATGTGGAAATCCTATAAGAGAATCTGAATACCATGAAAGTTTACAGTAAGTGCAAATCCAGACTGTGAGAGTCAAAAATCAAGATAAGGGTGTAAGAAGTAAATTGATTCATTCTTGGAGGTTCCAGGTTTGGTTAATGTAGTCCTGTCTCTTCTGGGATTAATAAACCAGGTCACTTCTTTTTTTCCATCTTCTATCACAAATTGACTTGCTGTTTTGGTTTGCTACCTCAGCAGAATCAAATACAAACCAATTTTCTCAGTGCAAGGGGGGTTGTACCAGTCAGAGAGTGGGGCTGATATATTAGCATTCTCCCCTATCACCTGCTTCCAGTATTTTCCTGAATGAGATTTCGCCGCCTCCGTTTCCACAGCAGCCCTTCTCAGGCCAGGTTAGCAATGAGAGCAAGGAGCTTTAGAATTTCTGTGTTGATTTTGCTTCACTTGCCTCCAGCTGCACCTTAAGTATAAGGAAGGCAGATGTAACATGAGAGCTGTTATGGTAAATACTAGAAACTGCTGGAGTAATAGACGATACCAGTGTGTCATAATGTAGCCTAGAGGTAACAGGCTCGGGAAATTGCATCTAAAGCCAGTAGTGATTCCGTTAGTAGTAGGCTGCTGTCAGCATCCACTGGCAGAAAGTATTGAAACTGAGATGCAGAAAGGAAACAGCAGTCCCTCTTCTTTATATACAGGCCTGCTGGATGTTTGAGGTTTCAGATAGATTAAGGGAAAGAATAAAAGTGTGGGAATCTGTGGTGCTTCCTAGGACTAAAATAAACGCTTCATGTGTCTCTGCACTTGTAAAACGAGGCTAGTGGCTCTGCCACTTTGAACTTTCAAGTCAAAGAAGCGGTGACCATGAGCTAGAAAAGAAGGAAATCTGCAAGTAACTGGAATAAAACAAAAGGATCAGGGGCCGCTTGTCACCCCATCGTGGGGAAAGTCACCTCATCAGGACAAAATGCTTTTTGGTGGGAGAGAGTAGTAACAGTGGGCATTAACATCACTGGGAACTCTCACGTACCTTCTGACAATAACTTCCTTGAAAAGATTTCCTCACTCTTTGAAGTGTCTGCCTTGCCTGTAGAGTAGACAGCTTGCTTTCTGACTACTGTCTAGCCTGTCTGCTCCCCTATGTGCTTCTCTGTTGTAACACCCTGTATTAATACAATCACTCTCAGCAGCTGGCTACAGGAGTGAATCAAAGTGTTGTGGAGGCAGCATATCAATTTGGGTTTGTGCCATGGTAATAGTTACTTGATGGTTAAGTGGGATCATTTCAAAGACACTTTTTCTTCCTTTTCCCTATTTCTCTGTGCCCAGATCACTGCTTGAGCTGCCTTCCCCCTAAACACTACGTGCTCACCTTTTGTGACTGTCTAAAATAGAAAACCTCTGCTCTTGTCAAAAGGATAAACTGAAACAGCCACTTATCTGGCTGAGGAATTGCACATCAGAGTGCTCCATCACCACTTCCCAGCTGCCCACTGCTGGCTGCAGCCCCTCGCTCGGCTGGGACAGCCGCAGCCAGCAGCGGCACTCTGCGTACTCGCCCGAGATCATTGCAGTGCGGAGAGTAAGCTGACCTCCAAGCTGTGAGAATCCCAAAGAAGCAGGTGAACACAAATAATCAAATAATCCATTTTGAATTGTTGGTACTTACAGAATCCCCCTAAAAAAAAAAAAAAGATTGGATTATGTGTCAGTTGACCTCATGCTGCTGCACAAAGAGCTATTTTCCTTTCTTCCTTTCTCTTTCCACTGCGATTAGCTAGCCAGCTAGTTAGCGATCTGCACGCACACACACTGAGAAGTGAAATCTGCAGGTTCTCACAGTCCATGATATCTACATGGAGAATATGCGGAACTCACAAGTACAGCTGTGCAGGCTCTCCTGGAAGTTAACAAGATTTTAGTAAATTCAGAAGATTGGAATTTCCCCAAATCCAGGCCAAATTAATTCATATGTAAAAAGATTTCGGTCTACAATAACAGGAGTAAATGCCACATAAAACCCAGTCCTGCTCCCATCAGAGACAATGGGAATTAAGCCACTAACTTCAAAGAGCAGCGCTCTCCCTGTAGAGTATATTTCATGCTTCTGCAGTCTTGGCTAGATTAGTGCAAATTAAACATTGGGTTAAGTTGCCAGAGCCCATAAGCGCTCCATTAGGCTCTGGAGGATTTGGCTAATTTTAGTCAAATACTTACCTATTTTACAGAATACATGCAAAATTCATCCATGGGATAAGCCCACTGAACTCGATAGAATGCCGCTAATGAATTTGGCCTTACAGCTCCACTGTCTCTGCATTTATGCAGTGCTCAAAATGCATTGCAGGTTTATGCACCTTATCAAATCTTAAGAAACAAATACTTTATACCAGAGCATACAAAATAATTTAATAAGAGTTGTAAACAAGTGGCTTTCACAAGTGCTAAAGGATCTAATCATCAAATCATATTCTGAGTACACACAAGCCTTTTCTTGCCTGCGGGGCCATCATGGATAGGGCTGCCTGCAACGTCTCCTTCCAGTACTGCTCACTGTCCTATATCTTGTGAATGGCAAACTGCCCCAGGGAGCTACAAGCTACATTTTTCAATCATCTCTGCTTTATGTTAAATACACTTAGAAGCAGCCAAGTAGAATCTCTAGAGGGTCTTACTATGACAGGGGGATGTTAACAATATACTTCTGCCTTTTTTTTTTTTTTTCCCCCAAATATGCTTCAGTTATAGCCATTCCTGAATAATCTCCTAACTAGTGAGGAGGCCTTGAGTTTAGATTCACAGACTGCAGAGATAGACACCTGAGGTGTCTTTTTCTGAGCTTCATGCTGTAGGATTTTGGGGCCAGCATGGACAAAGCCTTGCCTGATTTTCAAGCCTCATTTCTTCCCTGGCTGATACCAGCCTCCTGGCTGACTGCAGGGAATCACATCACTGCTGTGTGCCTCAGTTCCTGTATACACAAGATGGGCCAGCAGTGACAGTAAAGCATTTTGACATCCAATGAAAAGCACTAGAGGAGCTCATTACCAAGTGTTTGTACAATATCTGGAACCACTGTCTTTGCAATCTCTGTCAGGGCTTTTGGATGTTAATACAGATGCAAACATCATACTAATTAGTCATTTTTTAACTTATGACTCAGGCATTTACAAAAAGCACAGGTTCAGATACAGGTAATACAGTGCAGAAAAGAATACAGCAACATCCTTTGGGAAGGCAGAAAAGGTCAAGTGCAGTGCTGCTCTTCTCTGAAGAAGTAACACGCATGGAAACTTGACCACTCAAGCAGCTAATTGACAGTGGGATGTCTTGCCGTACACATCTTCTGAGGTGCTTTAATTATGCAAAGACACCTGGCTGTCACACAGATATTATAAATAATGTTTAATGCTCATGTTTGTTTGAAGTAAGTGCTATGGGGACTTTTTTTTTTTTTTTTGCATTTTGATTCCCCTTTGTGGAGAATTCCACATTATAAACAACACAGCAGTT
This sequence comes from Nipponia nippon, assembly GCF_047370975.1. NCBI lineage: Eukaryota > Metazoa > Chordata > Aves > Pelecaniformes > Threskiornithidae > Nipponia > Nipponia nippon. Next base: position 46,339,321 of record NW_028262391.1, read on the forward strand.
CAGCACAGGGTTTTGTTGCTGTTGGGTTTTCCCCTCCTCAAATTATTTTTAAAAAGCTTCTGGCTCTATTCCTGACTGTTGTTGCAAAATTGGGTACTTCAGCAAATTGCTTGGTTGACAAAAGAGAAAAAAAATGTTGCTTCAAAACAAACAATTATGATGACTTTGAAGCATAACATAAAATGTGTCATTGATTTTGTCCCAGAGGACTGGTGTAAAGAATGAATAACCAAAGATGCAATGAAGCATGCAATATTAGTGCATGCAACATTACTTGTGCAGTATTGTTTTAAATTGATTTGTTCACCTTTGCCCTCTGTGATCACCTGCTATCAAGAGGGGAAACACACACAACTAATCTAAATACTTGATCACTTGTAAGAAGGAAAATTTTCTTCCTATTCAAAGATAAAGTGGCTGAGTAGTGGCAGGAAAATGTACTATTCCTTTTCCACAGTCTCTAGGCGGAGCATTAGAGAGAGAGATTATAATTTCGACCTGCGGTGCTTGAATTCCTGGCCACTAGAATTTGACATTTGTTTTCTTCTGGAAAATAAATTCTACATTTAAACTCTGATTACACTGTAGAACTAGCACCAAGAAGCATTTTTTCCTTTCCTGCTCTCTATATTCATAATGCTAAGCGCACTCTGAAGAGGCACTGTGCAAAAGGTACTGGCAAAACCTAGTTCTGGAGACAACCATTCACTCGGGTGCATTTTGTTCACACAACCCAGTGTTCAAGAAGTAGGATGTTAGAGTGTTAAAGCCAGAAAAGGGAACAGTAAATGATCAATTGTAGCAAATGTTCTGCAGTCATTTCTTCAAACACAAGTGATGCAGTATTTTGTCCCTGGGCTGAAATAGATTCAATTCCCTATTAGGCTAGAAAAAACTCAGTACAGCTGTTCTGCTACCTTTCTATATGGCTCTTCTCTAATAGATCATCTTATCTTCAGCCAAGGTATTTGCTTCTGTGATGCAGAATCTGTGTCTTGTAAGTTTCCATTCAGCAAAGAAAATTTAAATTGCTTTAAAAAAAATGACATTAATCAGATGGTAAAAAATAGTTGAAAACAATCAAACAGTGGCTGTCAGTCTGAAAGTTTGATTCCTAATAGGCTTGAAAGCGAAATTCTGTTAATCATATTTATCTCTCTAGATGTGCCTGAAATCAGTTTCCATCACTGAAGTGGAACAGATTATTTATTGTCATGGGTTTCTCAGCATCTTTTTGGCGCTCAAATAATTCTACACATCTTTCCACATAGCTTCACTGGTTTGGGATTATCATCCCTCTGTGAGCCAAGCCTCAGTCTCTTGGATGTGGTGATCAGATCCATTTTTTTACTAGAAGGATTGTGTTGAGAAACTGCAGGTATTCCTTTAATACAAAGATCTAGCCATACTGTGCTAGGGCCTCTGCTAGAGACACAGTGAGAAAGAGTATTTTTGTATTACAACACATAAGAATGTAACACAGCCAAGATCATCCTATTAGGGAATCCACCATCTATGGGATTTTGTTGCTTAAATACTTTGGAAGATTTCAGCCTCTGTGTTTTTATGTTCCTGGATTCCTAGTTGTTCTACACAACTGCATTAACTGTGCAGGGAAAATAACCATTTACTGTGGGAGTGACTTGACAATTTTGTTTTCAGAGCTGTAGACTGACAGAAGATATTCTGACTATTAAGCTCTGCTAGGCAGCAGTGCCCAGCAGTAAGCTAAATTAGCCCACCACATGTTATTCTGCCCCGACTTTCCGACAACCAAAGCAGCTTGCTTTAAGGCTAGCATACACAGTCACAGAGAGCATTCAAAGGAGAAAGGTGAAATTTCAGCAGGTTTTTCTTCCTGGATTGATTATTCCTCCAACACTTCCAGGTTCTGCTCTATGACAATTTAGACCACAGCACTTCATTCCATGCTCAAATCTACCTGTCCTTGCCTCCACAGGTTTACTTTAGCTTTTATAATGAATGAGAATGAAAAAGAAATAAGAAATAAGACTGCGTAGCTAGGGCAGACTGATATTCAAAATAACCGTCATAAGTATTCGTAAAAATGTACTAAGTCAAGTGTATAAATGGAGGAAATTAAATGCCATGGTAAATTTACATAAAACAATGTTTAAAGCAGAAATTGGAATAAATATAATATAGATAAGTAGTAATCCTCTCCCTGCTTAACTAGGCCATTAATTACAATTTTCAAGGACGGACTGCTAAATATCTTTAAAACTGGAGGGTCATATTAGAGACTAGGAAAGACTGATCCAGGAAAAACAAAGAACTGAGCTTAGCTTTGCCTCCAGTTCTGCATCCTATGCCCAATGGTTCCTACTGGAAGTCTACCTATACTAGCAGTCACTATACACTGAGACAGAATGGTGATAGCTGTTTACTCTGGTCTTTTTTCTTACAGCGTTTTTAACATTTTTTTTTTAAACTAACATTCACTGTCGAACATCATAAAATATTTGGCCAGCAGTTTTTTAAGAGTGTAGCAGAAAAGGATTTGGAAATAGAAAGAAAATATGCTGTTTAGTTTGGTCCTTTGAAATTAAGCCACTTGCACTTTATAAAGAAGCTATTGGAGATGACAAACCTGACATTTTTTGCCTTGTATAATGCTGCAAAGATAGCTGCTTTACAAAGACAATCATTCCTAAGAGTGTAAGCATTATTAGGTTTTCTCTGCTGATCTTCAAGGTGCATATGACAGGTAACTTAAATACCCTGCCAAGTGCAAAATTTCTTTGCAAAACATCTCAAAAATATGATTTTCTGTTTTACATAAGACTTCACAATCCATATTATGTCTAATCCTCTAACGTGTATTCTTCTGTTTTCTCTTTACCTGCAGGATTTCTTGTGAGCAGTGCCTATGGCTTTAAGTATTAGAAAAGTAAATGGTGTCTTGAATAGCAGAATTAAATTCAGAAGCATCCTGCACTGATAGGAAATCACCTCTAAAATATATTCCTGCAGGCAGTTGTTCTACTAATTCCTGGATACAGACAAATATCGATCTAATCCCAAAAGTAACAACTGTCAGTAAAGCGAGTTTTCTGTGACCCATATCGTGTCTCTGTAACTCTGACAAGATAGAAGAAGAGTTCTCCAGCTGGGAACAGAATTATGCTACTGTTTTCTGACATTCTCTTTGATTTTTTCCTGCCAGCCTAGTTGATCAGTAAGCGATGTATTAATATAAGCCACCCAGCTGAAACAGGTTCAAAATCTGACCACCATGAGAATGGGAGATGAGGGAAGAGAGACAGTGGGTCAGATTGACTTAAATGTGGTTTTTTTCTAATGGGAAATTGCTTCAGGCATAAATGATGACTTCATGTTCTCTCCTCGTGCAATGCTGGCCACACTGATAAATTTCAGGCAACACTAAAACATACATTTATCAAACAAACCTTTTGCCAGTGCACTAATCTGGGGTGGGATTAAAGTGATCAGCTAGAGGTAGGGCAGATGACAGTAAGAACTAGCACATGATACTTCCAGCTTGGCTAAGCAGTGTTTAGATCAGCTTCCCAGAGCAAACAAAGCAGTCCAGAGAGTCCTAAGATGCTGTCACAAGGATATAGTGTGAAAATAGGACTGTGTAATTAGCCAGCTGAGGTATCCCAAATCTGAAGAATCAGCCTCTCAGAGCCTCTGAAAGCATATCTGAATCTGTCTGAAAGGAAAAATCTTCTTGGAGGAAAATGAGATGAGGAGAAAGGCGGTTCCACACCATCTAACTTTATACATGTCACACAGTTGCGGAGGTAGGACCTCAAGCTTCTTTTGCAGCCAGTGGAGACTCCAGAAGAAGCTATCCTGGAAGCCCAGCTCCACCTATCAAGCAATCTCAGACGCTAACCTAGGCACCTGCAGGCCGAAACTAAACCGCGCAAATATGCCACTTTCCTCCAGTGTGCCTTCATAACAGCAGCACTGAGACATTCACTCTTGGATCAAATCTGTGAAAGTTGCCAGTGTTCTTTGAAGTTTACCAGCCAGATGGGAGTTCAAACGGAGTCAAGCACTGAACGATATCTTCTCATTTTGGATGTAAGTATGAGGTGAAATTGAATCTTTCACATGGTAACACTTTTAATCAAACCAGGAACCTTGTCTGTGGACTGTAGCACTGATGGGACATTAGGTCAACAGCACTGGTCACTGGTTAGGGGTCTAGTATCTTTTCAGAGAAACTGTTAGATCCAGGCTTTCTTATTATTTTCCAGTGCTTCACTCAATGAGATGTACTGATTTACAGGGAGGTTTAGGACCTGAGGGAGAGAGATCAATAGCTTTTTAGCGAATACTAAGTGCTATTTCTGACAATTCAGAATATAAAAGAGCCTCATGCTGCCCAGCTGTCATAGCTAGAGTAAGAGGAGCAAGACTCATTGCCTTGAAGGATGAGAAACTGATGCCAGAATTACATTTTTTTTTTACCCAGTCCTTTGACTCAATGGTTGGATTGGGTGATTATGCACCACTGGACAAAATGCAGAGTTCAGGGAGACCGGACTTTCTGCTGGAGAAGTCATAGCTTAATTGAGGTCTGACGTGTATGTTCCTAGGATTACCTAGGCAGACTCAGTGAGTATTAGTTAAGACACGCACATTAAGTTAAGATATGCACAATCAGACCGAAACTTCTTGGAAGAAGCTTATTGCCCAAGCAAATACTCGTTGCCCTTGCATAGCACAGCCAGGTTGTGTGTGCAAGTGAAATTTTTGAGATGCATCATGCGTGCACGTGAATAGACTGTTACAGTCTGGGTGCACAATTGCAGTTTCTAGATAAAAATCAGGGTTTCTGCAGCCAAACTGTATATTTCAATTATGTACTAAATCAGTCTGATGCTCTTCTGAAGTACATGACCTACTTCACAAATCCATAGCACTACATAGCAAATGCATGGTAGTCCAACACACTTTGGACTAAGTGAATCAGACCATAGATTTGATTTATGAATGAGCTGCAGAAATGCTGTACCAAATGCCTGTTATGAATGCAGTGTTATAGAATCATAGAATCATTAAGGTTGGAAAGCACCTCTGAGATCATCGAGTCCAATCATTAACCTAACTGTCTGGTCCACCTCTAAACCATGTCCCTAAGCACCACATCCACACGTTTTTTGAATACTTCAAAATGAGTAGATCTGTTCAAAACCAATTCTGTTTGGTTCAAAAGGGCTAAGTCCTCCTTACATATACAGAATTCATGTTCCTCAAAGGAATAAAGGAAGGAAGCAAAATCAGGTTTTTCACTTCCTGGGTATAGAGCTATTAATTAAAATGGATTAATTTAATTAACAAGAGCCACATCTTCCTTAGGAGAATTTGAGCAGAATTCCCAAGTAGCTTGCAATTCAGTGAAAACATGTTTGGCAAATAAAAAATTGAATTGCAGTGATAGATATTAAAAAATGAAAAAAGAGCTTGTTATAAAAAAGAGAATTATTTGCACACAAGCCCATCTGTTTCTTGTGCTCATGTAGTTTAGATTAAAGTACTTATTTCTGTCTACTAATTAGGACTATTTATTACTGACTTCTCAGATATTTATACAAGAGCTTGAACTACAATTCTTACAGTACTCATTTTAATATGGTATCAACACAAATAAAGGATGACTCTTGAGAATCTCTGGAAAACACTGAATAACGTCAAATCCTAACGAAACTGGTGGCAGTTATCATGCTTGGGAGAAACTCTCAGCAAGTTGTAGAATCAGTCTGTGTCAGCTGAATTCTTGTTTCTCAGAAAACTGCTAAGCACAGTGCACTGGGGATAGCTAATCAAGAATCATAGCTGGGAGATCAGCTGAAAAGGAAATCTGAGAATTCTTGTACAGTTTGTTCCAAAAGTATTAACAATGAGTGTAGAAATATTTATCCCTGAAATCTAATCAGAAATTAACAATTCAGCTAAAGACTATGCAGAAGTGAAAAAGATCATCAAATATTCATCAAATCACTATACTGAGTTTTGGGACACAACAATAATGGACAAGTGTTTCCTTATGGTTGCTTCCAAAACCACAACACTTTATGTGTGGAAAGCAGAGAGGAAGGCAAATACTTAACTGGCATAAATCTTTTAGCAGCATTACAGGTATTTCAGCTATGTCTGCATTGTGGTGCTTCTCATAATTGTGACATTCTAATTGATGGATAAGGATAACAATCTCAGGAGTCACACTTTTATCAGGAGTCTTGATACAGTGAGTTAGATGGAAGTGACATCACCAGATGTAAACATACAAACAGAAAAGTTATAAAATAATCTCAGGCCTTTTAAGTAATTTTTTCCAATTCTTTCTGACTCCTGATGCACAACGAAAAGGTATCTATCTAGGCTCATCTAGGGAGGCACATCAAGGGAAGGCAAGAAATAAGACACAGTTTTCAAAGCAGAGCATGAACCCTGGCCTGAGAAAAATAGAGAGGTGCAGTTAAAACAATGTTAAATGAGCTGAGACACAAAAAATCATGCACAAAAGAATACATTAGAACAAAGACATTTGTGAACCTAAGTGTTATTTATAATACTATGTGTTACGTCCTGTGACTAGTACCAATTGTCCGGTCTCCAGATGAGGACCAAATTTCCTAATATCTGTTAGGTTTTAGGTGAAGAAAAATCTTTAAGCTTTTAAAAATAAGTAAAGGAGCAGTAAATACTGTAGATTAGGAGATGATAAATATTAGTATTTTTTGTCGATATTTGTGGTTTATAAAAATTCTAGTTCTGTCCATTTGGCCCATTTCCATATGCGACTTTAGTGAGCCATTTACTATTGGTAATAAGTAGTTAGCATCATCCTAATCATTCTCATCTAATTCTCTAAGGACTTTTTCCTCCGGAGTGATTGCAAGTCTCATTCCACCAAGTGGAAACACTTTAAAATGAATCAGCATAGACTGTTACCCTACAGCCCTCCAAATAACTCTTGCATCATTTCTTTCTCAATTAGGCTTAACTTGAACAAATATCCCTGTTTATAGAAATGCATGTCCACAACCTAACAGAACCCTCTACAAATCACTAAAGAGCATGCTTATTAGAGTCACAATTCCAATTATTAAAATAAACAATTATTTTCTGTGGTGCCCCTCAAAGAGAGAACTGGGGGCATTTGCTATCAAACCCTTTATATCCTCAAAAGTGGTTTTTTACCATTGTTTTTCATCTCAGATAGAACTGGTAATCTGCATGTATTAATCCCAGTGTTAAAAAGCATCACTCTGCAATGTAAGCAATACACGGCCTGGCAGAAAAATGCATTTTGGCCAGATGGCAATTACGTGAAAGCACTGGGATGGCTGTTACCCAACTTTCGTTACCACTTGGGTAGGAAGGATTCATAACCAGCCATGCAGAGTGGACATCAGCATTTACAAATGCTGGAAAATCCCACAGCACTTCAGGGAGAAAGGAGGCCTTGGGAGCAGAGTGGGTTAGATTAGAACCTGAAGGGAATCTCAGAGCAACCCGAAGGAAAATTTAGATCTGAAACCTGACTTGGTAAGGGTCCCTTCAGAAAGTGTAACATCACAGGCACAGGAAACATAGCAGAGTAGATACTATTTTCACATTTTGCACATAAGCACTTCATATACATCTATCTTACTTACCTTGTGCTTGCTGAGAGTGGTTTCAGGATCCCTAAAGAAACCAAGGCATTTCAGACATAAGGCTGTAGCAATCCTCAGAGCAGGTGTCATGAAACATTTACCAAAATGAGCCTCCTAATACAAAACTTCTGCCTCTTTTGTTTCAAACAGTAACACCAGATGTGCCCTCGTTGAGCAGTGCAGGCTAGGTGGGGAGCTGGCAGCGCAGGGCTTCATATAGAACTGGTATCTTCTGCTGAAAAGCATTAGCCAGGTGCTCCCTGTTAGCAAAGTAGCAGGGAAAAAGTGTGAGCTTTTAGGCTAAAAAACCTATTCCTAACCATATGCAAGTTTTATCCAAGGAGAGACTAACATGAAAGGCATTCTTATACAGTTTCCACACTGTACTGTCTAGGTTAACTGAAAACTGTGTTAGAATAATTTCAGTGTAACTTAAGTCAACCAAAACCAACAGTATGATCTCCCAAGCATTCACTCAAGCATACTTCCAAACCAGTCTATACACAGTAGTGTTTTTCTGATTCAAGCAGTGAGCATGTTACTTTGTAGAGCAGGCACAATAACAAGTGAAAAAAAATTCTCTTTAGTAAGAGCCCCATAGGCCTTTAAAGAGCTTCTCAATGTAGTGACTAGTTTCTCTCTCTCAAAGGTTGCTGGAGCTCTGATCATAAGACAGCCTTTTCCCACTGTGACCCAGAGACTTCAGTTGAACCTAGCATGTGTAAATCATGGAAATGAGAACGTGAGTTTTCTGACGGCAGGCTGGCATGGTCTTCATACTGAATTTCTCCAAAACACTTCCTAACTATAAAATTAGGAATCCCTTCTCTCCTGACATCCTGTTGAACAGCTGTTTTCAAGTCTGGACAGAGGTGGTCGAATCCCAGTTCATTTGCTTTGGGGCTGTTCTTGTCCAGACTCTCCACATAGGATGAATAACCTTCACTCAACTCCTTCAGCTGTGAAACACATGCCAGAGACCCCTTTGATTTCACTGTATATCTGAAAACTTCCACTTTATGGATAAGAGGCCTTGAATTTATAGTATAATTTTCTTGCCTCAGGAAGATCTTGTTCTGCCACGGTTTTGACTATGAGACAAGTCTTATTACCAGAGAAGATGGATTTCCTAGGCAGTTGCTGCGTAAGGAGCAGAGACGGCACCCTTGTGGTTAACTTCAGTGATTTGATACTTGTCCCATGCCAAGAATGCAAGGAAGGGTTAGTGTGCACAGTCCTTGGCAAGTCTGCACCTGACAGCACTTTTATCCAATGCTTTAGATATTTCTATGCATGTGAGCCGATGCAGCAAAGTGGGAGAAGTGTTTTAAAATGGATTTGTTTAAGTACAAGTAGGGGCTTAAACTCCTCTCCCATTCAGGAACAAAACTTCCAGTTCACTCATGAAGTAACTTGCCAAAGACCATGCACTGATTCAGCTGCAGAACCTGCTAGTCCAACAGCAAAGCCAATCTTTATCCTCTGCTGGAACTGTAACGACCACATAACTGTCTTGAAACCAAAGAACCAGTCCATCTGCATGCTAACTGCAAAAACTGATATGCCCAGAGGACACATACAGGGAGCCTCCTTATAACTAAAATCCAAGATATGTTGTATGAATCACTCATTAGTCTTTAAAGCTCTTGCCTCCTACTTCTTCAATGATTTTTTTTTTCCCCTAGAATATGACATTCAAGAAAAACAGTACAAGAATATTGACAATGCTCAGCATAAATACTCAAGACGTGTCTGAATCAAATTGCTACTGTAAATACTATAACAGGAAGGATGAAAAGACTTAGGAATCTGATGGCACAACGGTGATAATTTTTTTCATATGCAGGCAGGTGTGCTGACAGTCCCACCTTTTAGTGGCCAGGAGTGGTTTTAGCATCATCCTTGTCTCTGCTCCTTTTAGCAAAGGCATTCCAGATAGGTTGCAAGCAGCACTTTATGATCATTTGCTTCCTAGGAACATAACAGTGGCTGTACTGGGTCAAAAGTACATCTAACTCAGGATTCCAGCTTCGATGGATATATAACAAAAGCTTCCTGTTCCCTCCCTATACCACTCACAGTTTTATCATAGTCTTGAATGTATTCTGTGTCAGTGTGTTTTTTCTGTGCTGAAAATATTAATCTATTTCATCTCTCCTCAGGCAGAAGGCATTTTGTGCTTTGCCACCCATCTCTCTACCTCTAGTTCTATTTTAGCCTTTCTGAGATGGGTAAACAGTACTACAAAGTGTATTGAAGACAGAAACGCACCTTTCCTCTTAATCAACCTGAGGGTGTTTTTTTCTTAACTGAAAACTTGTAAAGGTAGAATAGAAGTCAATCTGGCCATTTCATTTAAATACCTTGAAAGGGATGGATTTGATCAACATTTTGAAAACGTGTTTCCTAAGCTTTAAGAAAACTGCTAAGAACCCTTGAACTGCATTACCTTGAGAAAATCCAGCATCTCAGAGGATCAGGCTGCAAAATGCTATCTACATCCAGTTCCAATGACCCTTTTATTACACTGCCTTTAGATCTAGTAGAAAACAAAATAGAACCCTGGAGGGTTAATATTTTCAAAACCAGCCCTAGTTGAAGACAATCAGTGCAGCTTTTGATAAAACTGATCAAAGGGCAATTCTTGACAGCTTGGAAACATGAAATGCTATTACTTGCCCTCTTTTAGTTTTGCTCTTTCTTCTCAGAAGACCAGTGTTTGTTTTGCATAGTAGCAAACATTATTCCTGTGTTATTTAACTTTTGCACATGAGCCCTCATTTCATTACACCAGAGTAAAAGTAGTGTGAGATTAGAAAGAGGTTCTTTGTCTTCTGCTATATTAAAACCTTTTTTGCAGTTTATCTTTCTTTTATTTCTCTCTCTTTTACCTCTTGGCCACAATTTACACATCAGCTTCTTCTGCTATTGTCTTTATATTGGATGAGAATCCCCTTGAAATATTCCCACAGAGTTGTTATTTCTCCTCCTTTCATTACTTAAAATTGAAAGTGTTTAAGATAATGTATTTGGCATCAGACTTACAAAGAAAAGAAAAAAAAAAGGGAAAAAAAAGGCATGGAGTGAATTGCTATGATCATCTCAAGGACAGTTTGTGTTGGGGCACCATGGCCAGGGGAAGAGGGCAAATTCATGACCTCTTTTAAATCGTGGTACTAATCAAGGGATACATAGATCCCCCATTGACAAGTAACTAGGAGAACCTTAAAACTGCTTTCCTTTAGGCTTAGTACAAAAGCTGCAGGGCCTGTATCTCAACTCCATGCCCCCTCACAGGAGAGGATATGTCATCTGGCCATTTAACCCTTTAGAGAGGCCCACAGGATTTTAATTTCTCTTTCATAATCTTTAATTAGTCACCTCTCTCAGCGCCTTCAGTTTTCTTTCATGCCATTTGAAATCAGGACACTTTGGAAATACTCGCATACAGATTAAACCAAGCATGTAGTCGGTAGCAGTCCACAGCCAGTTTAAAAAGCCTTTTGAGCACAGCATCCGCTCTCTTACTCCGGTGGAAAGCTACAGGAAATCTAAAGATCTCAGTGTCAAACCTTCCTCCATATTCAAGAATGCTGAAGCTGTAAAACACAATTCAGTCGTTGTAATTCCTTTGAACCAAACATTGACATAACTAATACAGAAATGCTTAACTGAGGGACCAGCTAACAGAGACAATTTCTGTGCTATCAGATCCTTATATTAGTTACACCCTCAGTTAAGTTTAGAATTGCTTTTTAAGCTTCTCTATTTAAGCTAGTAGCTTTAAAATGCAAGTCTCTGCATTCTCAATTCATTGCTTCTTATTGAGCATTTTGGGCATAGAGAAGCACCATTGTCTCCTAAATTTGGTTTAGAATAGGGACTAAGAAAAACCTTACAGATTCACCACAGATGTTCACAGTGAGGACCTGAATAAACCATTAAGACCTTTCTGCTCCTCAGTTTCCCCATTCATATAACGGAGTTGAAAGTCTTACCTTACCTACCTGGGACACTGTGTATAAACCAGCTGGTGTTTGGTAGGGGGTTTCAAGAGGAAAAATATTTTCCAAATGCCAGGCATAATCATTCATGAATATTAATTCCCTGGGCAACACGTCTGTGAAAGCTCTTTAAGGAACACCCTGCCTCTGAACACATTTACAGAGGACCTGAGTGGCCACCTTTCCTATCCAAATGCTATTTATTTGTTTATTTTTGGCAAGTAGATGTTTCTGCTTACACCCCAAATGGATGTAAATCAGTTCTGACAGTGACTGGGGGAAAACCATCAGTGTCAGTGGCATCCCCGAGCAAAACGTCTTTCCTTTCACAGGGAAAGGGCAAGTCTACCTAGGAGGCAGCGTGTTCTCCACAGTGCCGAGGATGTGGATAGCTGTGCAAGACTTCATTTTCATTTTTCATTTTCATTTTTCTTAAAAACTGAACCAAAAGAAAAAAATCTTCCGATGTTTTTAAATGATTGAGTTTTTTCTATTGGAACTGGCATTTTTCATTAAAAATGCTTTTTGGCAGCACTGTATCTTTCAATTGGAAAGCTTTCCACATGAAAAATCTCAGACAACTATAACGTAACGAATGCTGCAATGGTATCTTTCATATGAGATATTTCATGACTAACAATACAGGGAGCTTAGTTTTCTAACAACAGGGTATTGAATTTTATCTAATATTCATGATTAAGCTGTGTGCTTGAGCACATCCGACTTTCAGGACGTAAGGATGCGTGGATTCAGTGTACCCACTCACTGTACATAGTGCCCAAAGAAATAACATGCTTAGGAGGAAATAATGAACTAGCTCTTTTGGTGATCTGTCAGGAACAGCCAAAAAGGGGCAGTAGAAACTAGGACCAAGCTTGTAGTTGAGTTTAGCCCTACTGATATTAGACCTTTTGTGCATTTGAGGCAGCTGAAAAATATGATCCAAGGAAGGCGCTCTAGACCCAAAAAGGACTTGAATTCAAACATACAACAGTAGGTCCATGTTCTGTGCCCGTATGCTGGAAAACCATGCAGTGTAGCAGGGCACTGAGCAACTTCTCTGACTCCAAATTTAAAAAAAAAAAAAGGTATCTTTAAGGCCATTTCCACAACTTCCTTCCCACAAAGTCAGTGGAGTTACTGAAGAGCTTCCCACTGACATTGGTGGGACCTGGATCAGACTCTGAGTGTCAATCCTTTTCAAGGAGGTTGTCATTTCAAGGCAATTAATTTCAAAAATGAATGGATTTAGATGTAATTTCCCTCTTTTCTGCCTCCCTCTTAAAACAGACTAATCCTACTAATCCTACGGACCTATGTGTTTTTATTTCCTACCAGAATCACCACAATGGATTAGACTCTATTTGCCTTCTACTGTACATGGCATTTGAACAAATCCCATCTAAATTCCTTTCTTACTTTAATAGTGGCTTTGGCAATTAGATTTATAGGCCATCTCTGCTCTGGCATTTAAAGTCCCTTAGTATGAAAAAAAATAAAATAAAACTCCTTAGGAACAAATCTTCCTTCCTTCCTTCCTTCCTTCTTCTCTACCATTCAATAACTTTAATGACATAATGCAGAAATGTTTATCCAAAAAGTAATATTTCATTCTGCAGAAACTAAATGAAACACAGATAGTGAGAAAGCAATTTAATTACATAAAAGTCAACATACTTCTAATGCCGTGCTTAAAAACTAGTGGTGTCTTCATTTTTCATCCACATATTTATACATACTGTAGGCTATACATTATTCTAATTATTCTGTTTACTACAAACACTGCCTATACATCACATTGTATTCTCTGATGACCAAGCCATGACTAAGCTTAGGAAGCAACGACTTAAATTCACCTGTTACAATTTTCAGGGAGGCTCAAGATACTTTCAATTTGTCTCTATGACCAAAGAACAAATAGTTCTTCCATTTCTTTTTCCCTCCCAACATCCTCCTAACAGTATCTCTGTCTTACCAGCTGTCAACCTCATTCCAAACTCTTTATGTGTAGCAGTCTCTCTTGCTGGTGTAAAAAACCCAAGCCTCCTCCCCAGCTCCCCTAGTGTTGTTGCCCTTTTGCATTAGCCTTCATGCTTGCTCCTTATTGCCCTTCCTTCAACGTCCGTGAATTAGAAGTCTATTTCTAAGTGGAAGTGCGTTTTAGTGTAATCATTGGTTTAATCCCTTTAAGAGTCTGCGATCTCTTCAGTGGGTAGGTATTGAACGTCTCCTTGAAAAAGTAAGATTTTTAGATCCACTTTCACTCTCTAATCTATAGCTGTTAAAGACATTCGCTGCTTTGCTTTTTAGCCTCATGCTTCTCTCAGACCAGAAATTGATGGAGGTGGCCTATTCTATTTTTACTTCTCTTGAGCATTGGCTTTTTCTGATAATGTCAGCTCTCCTCACTATACCAGGAGGTTGCATAGGCCTGTCACCCAGGTAAAGCCTAATCCTTCCCTTTTTGTGCCGCTCAGACTATTAGATTTTTACCTGATGTAAACCCGCGTAGTTCCATTGAAGGCGAGTCCATGCACTGCCTCATTATTGTCAAGAGGAGTTTGGGTGGACAAGGCCTGGGGAAAAAAAAAGTATACAGACCCATCTTTTAGGTATTAATAATCCAGCAAAGAACTCACCTGCTGAAATGCTTGTGACAGGAAGTGAGAAAAGACATAAGAAAGGTGTGCTGAGACTGACTTTCAGAGGCCATTTTTGTTTCAACTATGTCTATTGTTTTTTTGGACTCACTTTCAATGAACACCCCAAGTGCATGAGCTTTACTTAATACTGGTACTAATAAAATGTGATACAAAGTTAAAATATTCACATTCCACCAAAGCAAAGCCTAGGCTGCACATCTGATCACAGAATATACAATAATAGATGACTTGTTAAATCACCAGTCTAGAAGCAGGACTTGAACCCTGTGCTTAATGTAATCAGACCCACATTGTCTGACTGTACTGACATTAAATTCTGTTCTGAACTACCAGGACTATTTATTTTAGTGGAACATTTGCATAATATGATATTATACCCAGTAAATAACGGCAGTAACTCATAAGGCAGCACTAATCAGCTTTGCCAGAAAATTTTCTTGGTTGAGAGGGGCCGGTGCAGTTTTCTGCCAGGGTAGAGGGCTGCGATGGCTCACTAAAATATTAGACAAATCCTAAAGACAGAGCAAGACTAATCCGTTTAGTAACAGCCACCTAATATATTGGCCCAGTCATTTCATAGAAGTCCTTCTTCAAGTCTAGGAAAGTTTGGGTTTTTCCCCCCCAACTCTCCCATCTTTGAATGACTTTGATGGAGTTGCTTTAGCTCTGTTACCCCTCAAGTTTCTTCTCTGTTTAGTATTAGTGAGCACCTAGTGAATCACATGAGTCATCTAAAGCCCCATAAAAACCTGCTTGCTAGTGTAACCCAGTGATGTCTTTTTTCACTGTTATAAATTCAAAGACTTTATGTAAGTTACTTTCAATATAGATCCTTGAAACTAAAATCAGGTTAGAGGTATATAATTAATCAGTCCTTTATAGATCCAGTTTCAGATGCTCACAACAAGCTATTTATAGATAGCAAAGCACAAAATATGATGAAAAATACACTGGCATGTCTATGGGGTACTCACAGATATTTCAAACAAAACAGGGGTAAAAGTGATTATGCCCAATGACTTATTTGATAGCTAATTTTGGTTCAATTCCTCTCATAAATCATAAGGACTTTGCTGGATAATTTTTCTAAGGAGAATGAATTACTGGCATGACATAGTCCTTCCATGACATTTGCTAATACACTTCTCTGTCAAATTGTGAAGTTAAGTGTTTTCATTGTTGAGCTAAAGAGGCTTAACATTAAAAACTTATGGAAATGGCTTTAATACTGAGATTTACTTCTAGAATGCTTTTGAAATGCAATATCCCCAGGTACTTTATAAAAAAGCTAGACTCCATTTTCAGTAGCTTTTGCTGAGTTTTTATCTGTATTCATAATCCAGCATGTGCCATTATAAATAATTAATCAATCAGCATCTGCTATGCTCACAAAACAGTTATATCTCAAAATTGACTGTTGGCCTGATTCTGCACGTCTGAAGTGGCTGAGAACTTTGCTTCTTGCTTTTATCAGAAGAGGATAAAGCACATAGCATCAATCCCCATCCCAGCCTTTGGGCCTGCATGTACAGTTACATACATTAGTAGTCGGACCCAAGCCAATGGAATCACTTTGCTGGCTGGTACCTAAATGAAAATGTCAATTTAAAAGGTGTATTTTTAAGCCATGTATACTACTTGCAGAAGTATAAATATAAATATCAGGGAAATGGGTTGAGGAGTATTTCAGATTACTCTCAGTTTGAGACCTCACGTTATGACCTCAAGCTGTCCTTCCCCCGTCTTTCCCACCCAGGGGCCAATACAATGTTCTCCATGTGGTACTGTTGGCCCTGTGTCTGGCAGCGATGGTATCCACATACTCAACCCTTCATTTAGGGCCATCATGCCCAGGGTGAACACTAGTCACACATCTGCTTTGCCCAGACTCATTTGCCATTGATGGAATGCAGCTGAAGTTAGCAAAGCACAACTATCAAATTACCATGAGCCAGTAAACACTAATAAAATGTCCTGTATCAAATCTTACCTGTTTCATATCTGTGTTTGATGCCTTTTCAGCCTCATACATTCATTTAAACATTCTGTCTCTACACTCCAAGTGAAGTTAAACGTCCTCTAAAACACAGATGGTTATTACGGTCTGTCATGAAAAAAAAAAAAAAAAGGGAAAATCTAGTGGAAACCCTGAATGCATTTGATGATTAGCTGATACACTAGAAAACAGCACTGCTTTTGTACAGGCCAGCTACCCTGGACATATAAAGGCCAAAAGAAAGCCATGTTTACATTAGTTTATCTTCAAAACTGCTGTACATGTTTGTGTAACAGTATATATGGTAGTACGTACCAGAGATGGTGCAAGGGCCTCAGCTGTTAGGTCTGTGATGAGCTCTCTTTTATCAGCCTTCTGTGCCTAAACCAATCTTGAAAGAGTTTTCTACAAAGAAGATAACAAAACCTGAAAAACCTGAGAGCAGCCAGCAACTAGTTTATTGCCATTTTATCCACAGCTACACAGTTTTCTTAAATTAGGTTTTGCCACCTTTCAATGGTCTTCCAACCCATACCTACCATACTGTCATCACTCTTATTCAAACTTTTTAACCTGTTTTTGCAAAATTCATATTATTTCCTTTCAAGAAAACACTAGCACTGACCTGACCTGGTTATAAGACATACTGTGTCCTGCTGAGCCGTAAAACACCATCTCTCATAGGATTCTTAATACAGAATATGGAAGTCCAAGATTTTGATTGAAGATGTTTGATAGACTGAAGATGCTGTGGCTGGTTTCACATAAATAGAAGACACAAAGATTCCTTTTTTAACTCTTTATATAATACAGATAAGTTTGGGAAATTAAAGTCACAGCTAGCATGCAGTTCTCTTTCTCTCTCCCTTTGTCACCTGCCAAAGCCTTGTTCTAGGCTACATTAGGAACTAATACTTAGCTTTGATTCACATTTACTTTTATCACTGTATAATCTTGCCACTTCTCTACTGTTCGTTATTGTCCAAAAATCTTACTTTGATAGTGAACACAAGGAATCCTATGTTTTAAATGGTTCCACTTTCAAAAAACCCTGCTACTTTCATCACTTACTTACACAGCAACAGCTAATACACAAATATGGAATTTATATAGGCAAGAGCATTGGAACTAAAACTACTGCAAAGGCATTGCACATTTCTTATAGTTATGCCCCTCATTTTGCTAGTTAGTCACATATTTAATGGCAGCCGGGATCTCTTCAGAATTGGCTTTGCTTATTTTGCTTTGTGCAAGGTACTGCATGATCATTATTCAGGGCCGTAAATAATTCCTAATTACATCTCAAGGGGTCCATTTTGCCTACCTAATTCTTGAAGAAACTACTCTCTTCTGTTTATACAAGCTTGGGCCATATATTTAAGCTGTGATGGTACAAACGTTTACCTGCGCAGGAACATCTCATAGCAGGATTGCTCCCATTTTTGCATGACTCACCTGCGCAAGAATTCAGGGAATGAAGGTATGTGTATGAGGGTTTCTATCATTTACAAAAAAAAGGAGTCTAAAAATGATTTTGCCTTGAGCACATAATACTCACAACCAAGAACATGTGGTTAATGAACAAAAGCCTTTTACTTTTTCCCTTTAACTCAGGCTGTCACTATTTTCATGTTTATTTGCCAGATGCATCCCAGCTGCTAATTAAGCTTGAACGAATTAAGGTGAATTGAATCTTGCCTGAGCATCTGCTGTTCTCCTATTAGCATGGCAGGCAATGAAAGGAAGACGATGCTACATCTTTAAAAAGGCCATTTATACTTAGAATTACTTCTTGCAATACACTAACATCACAGAATTTTTTTCTCATAACAAATACTGTGTAACTAACAATAAAATGTGTTGTAGAATATGCCAGCGAGTTGACCTGTGTTATAATTCTAGCAGTTTTCTTGGTAGATTCTTATAATGTGCAAAATTAGGACTAAAGTTTTAAATGCTATTCAAAGATGAAGAAACAGCCAGGTATCAAACAATCTATAAGCTGAGTAGCTTGATCAGGGGTGATGAAGGTGTAGCTTCAATTCCTCTCTGGTTTTGGCAAATTTCCTAACAAATAAAAAATGCAAGGTAGTGCCAGGTAGGCAAGAAGGTGGGGCCTTCTTTCCTAGAGAAAGGAAAAGGCTTTTGTGGCACCTGTGTCAAAACAGTCCCCTGTACAGACCTTAAAATGGGAGGTAGAACAAGATGTTTGACTAGGTCTGCCTGTGCCAAATACAGAGTTACTGCTTAAGGAGCTTAAGAGTCTTGGTTCCTGTAAAACTGCAGTTAATATAGTATTAAAAAAAAAGAACACAATATTAAAAATAGTTAGGAAAGGGAAGCAAAAAGTAAGTCATTTTGATCCTGGAGACACTTTCAGGTTATTTTAGATGCAAAGAAAATCTCTTCATAAAAGAAATATAAAAATGATTAAAACTCTGTGCCTTGAGAAGGTGCAGAGTTTGCTTTTACACAATTTGCAGTAAGTCTTTAAAGTGATAAAATCTTGAATATTAGATGTGCATCCCTTAGGGCTTTCATTTCATTTTTGTACTGAAAAAAGGCTAATACAAGTTCATAGTAATCAAAAATGGTGATAATTGCCGCTACTAAAATTCTCTGTAAAAAGTTTGTGCTGTCTTACAGAAAAGTAAGTGAAAATTAACCAAAGTTAATACATTTACTTATTGCACAAGAGACATTGGAAAGTGAAGTTTATAAATGTAAACGTCTAGAAGTTAGAAACACAGTTCCTCAGCTGTAAGCATGATAAATTTAAGTTCTGTAAATGGTGTATTGTGGCAATTAAAACTAAGGATGCACAATGGTAAAACTGCTGAAATAATGTTTCTTGCTGCATGCCTTCCCATAGGAATATACCGCTGAAGGAAAATCTAACGGACTTTACATCCAATAATGAATGTTCTTTTGCTTAATGACAAATGAGAGTCATAGTACCATTTCCTGACTAAAGATGATTAAGTATTAATGCCCATTGAGCTAAAGAACAAAACAAGAGCAAGAGCTATTGATCCAAAATTGGACAAATGTATTTGTTTTATTAAGCCTAACTGAATTTTGCCAGTTCACAATGGTAAACTCAGCACCATGAGAAGAGTAGTTAATGATAAGACTCTGGAGATCTTAATGATGCTTGGCTTGTCGTGAGCATTACCTGAAACACATTTAAGTACTTGGATAAATTAATCTTCATCACTAAATTCTGCCTAAGCAAAATAAACCAGGGAAATGGCTCTAATATGCACAGTGAGGGAATCTTAAATATAGACTGCAGGACTTAAATATTTCACCGGTACTTGAATAAAACCTGAATATTCCATCAAACCTGAAGCCTCCATTTTTTTCCACCAGATAAAATACAGTAAAAAGCTGATTGTTTTTCCTCTTCCACAAGCATATCCTGAATTGAAATAAGCATGAAAAAGAGTATCAAGTGGAAAATGATTCCCATTTTTTGTTGAGTCAAGGTTCATGAACTCTTTTGCATAATTTATTTTAAAAGTGTATCCAGAACAAATCTGACCCTCTTCAGCTACGCCATGCAGCATTTCTGAAGAAGCCTTCAGGATCCTTTCTTGGGACTATTTGTGTTGAACCACACAAATGATAAAGCCAAGAGCAGCAAGACATTACTGTGACAATCAATCAGGAGACAAACAACAGTACAGAATCCAGAGGACTAGTTGCAAATGAGCAACACAGAATGTATTTTGGATGTTAAATTTCAAATTTTAAGCTATTCATTAATTCATGAATAATTCATAATTCACACTTCATAACTATGATGAATAATAATTACACATAAAATGGAAAGTGCAGGAAAAAAGATAACAATTGATATTGAAGAGATAACAATTGATATTGAGTTGATGAGAGATGAGAAATAGTTGACATCTCCTTCCTTATTGAGCAGCTAATCTTTAAATTATAACTTTCTTATGGCTTTCTCAAAAACAAAGCACATTTTCTACTTGCACTTCAACGTTTAATAAGAAGACATAGATTCTTCATACCTGCCTTCTTCAAGGACCAGTCCTGGTTAAAAGAAGAAGGCGTTTGTGTGTGAAATCAAGCTAGAAAAGAAATAATTTAAATTCACAACAGAATAAAAGACATTTTTACTGTAGAAGCTTTATTGTCGATGAGAGAAAGAAGACAGGACAGTGTAGGAGAGGAAAAACCTTGTGCAGTTAAATTTATATATACATGGAATGATATCAGGGCAAAGATACCTAGAAGATCTGTACAATGGAGTTCTACAGAGAAATCTGCATGATACTTCAATAAGTGAAGAATAATTTGTCATACTCCTTTTTAGAGTAATAAAATATAAGAGAGGATGTCTTAGCCCCCTACCAAGGGAAAGCTAGACTGAAGCCATGCCTAACTTGCCTAACTTGTTCTAAAAGTCTGCAGTAATACAGGTTTTACCACCTCAGCCAATTCCAGTGCTTAACCATCCTTATTGTAAGTCTAACTCAAGTTTTACTCTTTACTGAAATTTATACCAGTTTTCTTATTCGCCTACCATAAACAGAGAGAATAGTTTAGAGTGATCTTTTGAGAGCATTTAGAAAGGAGACTTCAGAGGAAGTCCAGCTGAGATAGAGTAATTATGCTTGAGGAAAACAATTGCTAGAAAATTACTATGTGTCAGAAAAATTATAGCAAAAATAAAAAATGATGACTCCAGGGAATGAATTTAGTCATGGGGAACTCAGTCAGGCTCAGGCATTTGTTTGCATGCTTTTCTGGATTACAGGTAAAGATGGGGTCTTCAGAGCTACCAGAATCTCTTGGATGCCTTCAGGTAGAGTTCTGAGCCTCAGAGAGGAGATCTGGCCATGAGAGTGGTCCATACGAATGTTGTAAGTGGCAATTATTTCCCAACACTTTCTAGATGTATTATAACAAGCGCAAGAAGGGACACAATGTAGAACTAAAGAATTAAAGATTTAAAGATGCTAATTTAAGCACAACAAACTTTAGAATAATGTGTAAAGTGTTGAGAGAAATTGAACAGGATACAGAGAGGGAGAGATGGAGATGAGGAAGGCAGAAACTAAATGAAAGTGTTCACAGATAATTTAATTTATCCCCAAGAGGTATATATGTCATCTCAGAAAAAATATATTACAGATTAGGTATGACATCCAAAAAAGACTACATATGGAGTTAAAAAGGGCAGCCAATATGGATGACTAAGGACATGCAGAAGGTAAGCCTGGGAATGAAGCATACAAGTTCCCTTGACATATGCTATCCCTCACACCAATTACAACAGGCTTATGGCCCCTCTGGCTTTTCCTGTAACAATTCATTTAAAAATAAAGATATAGCTCTTTATTGTTATTTCTCAGTGGCCTTATTTGTATCTTACTCTTAAATTCTCTGTCAGTTTTGATCATATGCATTTAGCAATTCAAGCCTTGTGTCCAACAGTTTTACTCTTTTTTGCCTAGGTTTTAATGTTATACTAAACAAGCAAACGGATACAATAAGTAATGTGAAGTGAGGTAAAGTTAAGACCAGCACTAACTTGTAGGAACAAAATCTTATTTATTCTACCATTTTTTTCAACACTGTGAAAATGTATATTTCAGTAATCAGAGATGGATGAAATTTGGGACTTACACATTCAATGTCTGAGTCCGTCACTGATCCATTTGTGACTGTGGAGCAGCTACTTACAGTCATCTGTAAAACAGGAAAATAATGTTCCTTAGCATATTTTGAGGCCTAAGAAAAGTTTGTAAAGCATTTTGATACCCTTCAATGAAGGATAACATAATAAGGTGACAAATGACGGTTAAATATCATCACTGATTCCAAGACTCTAGGCAGCTCTCTGTTCACATCAGTCATAATCAGCAACGGGATTTTAATATGTCCACTTCTTGGTTAACTCCAGGGAAAAGTCTACTTGGCACTACCACTGCCACTATGTTGAAGTCCTTTGTCAGAGCCCCTTCATCACTTGTGACAGCTGGACTGGCAAGGTTGTGACTCCTTTGGCCCGCCCTGCTTATGCTACTAAATGAAGCACCAGCGTGAACCTCCCAGGCTTTCTCGCAGTGGCATCACAGAGAGCTCAGTTGTCAAATGTTGTCATTTCTGGAGCTATCAATCTTTGCTGGACAAAAGACACAGAAGGCAACTAAAGAGGGAAGAGAATCACTTCATTGGCTCTCCTTCTTATTTACGTCCTGTCAGGTTGTACCTGGGGGTGGATAAAGACAGTAAGAAGTAAACATGTCTTTCCTTCCACTTATACACGGGTTTGCACAACTGCTATTTAATTTAGTCTACCTGGGAATTCTTTTTTCTTACCTTCCCTAAAGGCTGGGCGCTAAGTAAATGTTGTGTTTGTTTTCCCTTGAAACTGGCCTTAAGTGTAGTCAAAGTTGCAGTTTAGTCTAAGAAATATGTGCATGGCTTAGTGACGGGAAAACTAAAAATATTCATCACCACCGTTGCCAAAGATGTCTCCACAGTGGTTTATTTATGCCTGAAGACATTCCTTTCGATACCCATCTGTGTTGCACAGGTCCAAAGAGTTAATACCAATATGCTCCATCTCAGGAGTTTCCCAAACTGATGCTAGCTAGTGGTCTTCATTGCATATTAAATAGATTTTAAAATGGCCGCTCAGATAGAAGTGTCAGTGAGGAGAAAGGTATTTAGCTTGAAACACAATTTCCCATAGGCATTCTATAATGCTAGGTGGTCTATTGTTGTCCTGTTTCTGCTTTTAAACATGTGCATTTTGCAGATGAGTGAAAAAACAAAGGAAGCGTAGCATTCACAGAGCAAATGCTGCATGGCTTTGCAGGTAAAATTGCTAATTGAAGGCTTTACAAATAAGTTAATCTAAAAATGAAGGTCTATGGCTGTTTTGTTATTTAACTAATAATAACATCTTGGAAAACAATTAAGCAGTCATGTCCAAATCACACAAGCAGTTACTTTTTGTGTTACTATTCAGTAAATAAAATGTTATTGATCTCTATATTAGTAAATAACTGAAAGCCAATAACAATCAAAAATATATATGACCATGAATAGGCATTTTGTTTAGACATGAGAAGTTTTTATTTCATTTTTTCTAGTTAAATTTCAATGTATCTGTGAATATGTCAAGATGACAGAATCTCATTTAAAAGCTGTGAAGACAGCTGACAGAAAGTGCATTAAAAATTAGATTTTGAATTCAAAGAATGAGAGCTTTAAATCACTACAGGCATGTCTGTAGGACAAGATTGATACCAGATGCTATTTAGTACATGTTATTAACAAACCATTCAAGCCTTGAAGGGACCTTGTCACTACATAACTTCTGTCTATGTAAATAAGATTGAAGCAAGGATTTATATTGCTAGCGATATCGAGCATCCAGTACATCAAAGAAACAGGACAGGAAGTATTGCTCAAGTTAAAGAAAGTACTAGAGAATACTAAAATCTATGACTTTCTCCTGACTTTGCTTACACACATAAATCACTCTACAGTGCCACACAAAATCTATCTATCTCATGAAAGCACTGGATTGCAGAACAGGAACAAACACCTACAATTGTCTCTCTGCTAAGAAAAAAGTATTGCATGAACCAAATATTGTTGCATTATTACAAAGCAGCATACATTAATGCAGATAAAGTTAAGTTTTAAACTCAAAATATATATACACTACAGGACCTGTCAAAAATCCTTTCTTTTCTCTCTCTCTTTCAAAGGTCTTCCTGTTCTTGTTACGCTATTCACTAATAAGCAGCAACATTGTGGTTTCAAATACTCAGTGCTTTGGGGAATATTGTGATAGCAGTCTAAGCAGCTAAATTCTGGTTTTCCCTGAACTTCTGGCCCATAACCTCCACTGACATATTCATTCAACATTAATTTGGCACTCCTGCCTCTTCCTGTGGTCTCCCTAGTTTATCAAAACCAATTCTCCCTTGCCTTCTAGCTTAGTCATTACATACATACTTATACACAAGTCACTTCAACGGGATTGCATGTGTTACCAAAGGACAATAACGTTTTACACCAATTCTACAAATACTTTCTCAGATTCATAATTTTTAAGCCTGAAGGAACCACTAGGAGATCAGTCTGACCTTCTGTCTCAACACTTCTGGTTGAACTAAAGAAGTTTTCAGAAACATCCAGTCTGGATCTTAAGACTTAGTGAAAGAGAATCCACCATATGTCTACATAAATTTCTGAATACATAGTTATCCAGAGTATGGCTGTTTTTTTCTTTGTTTTCTTGGCTTGATTTGTCTGACAGAAAATTTTAAGCACTAAATAAATAACTATTTGCTATAAAAACTTGAGGAATCCTGGTCATCAGAAGATTTGAAAGCAGAATTTCGAGGGGTGGGAATTGATCTTTAAGGCCCTAGTGATTTTTTTTTTGTCTGAGATACTGCTTTCCTTGTGCTGACCTACAGCCATGGTAACTACAGTAAAATACCTGAGCTGTAATCCCACTTTCAAGATAAAATGGCAGCTGGCAGGTCATTCTCTGTAAAAGAAAACTTTGGAACTTACTTGTCTAGAAAAATCCTAGCATTTATCTTCGTTCATTATCAGGATACCTTACTGGGGTTCTTTGTATTCCATAAGTAGAACTGCGTCAGGAAAATGATGCATTTTGGAGCCCATGAAACTGATGGAAATCTCTGAAAACAGATATTACGACTCCAGGCTATACTGCCTTTTCCAGATGCCTTTTCACCTTGGCAATTCTCTGTCAGTAATCAAGATGAGATATACTGGAGTCATCCTGACCGAACAAGTGGGAGCCTGTTTTGGCAAGAGCAGCAACAGAAAGACATGGACCATCTGCAGGATATTTTCATTTTATGGCTGACCTCAAGGGTCCGATCTTGACTTCTGATGGAGGGATTAGAAGGGAGTCTGCAAATGGATCCTCACTGAGGTTTACTCCTCCAAGCTCCTCATGCTTTTTAATGAGGTTATCTGGCCTACGTTAATTATTGGTGGAAATATTCAGCATTTATCTGCCTCTCCACATGACAAATAAGGATACTGTTCTTTCATTGAAATTCAAAACTGCCAGAAACTCTGCTTGCTATGTCTTTGATGAATCCAGCCCAGAGACTTTACCTTAACGTGATGCCTACAATCTGGATTTGGTGCAATTCCATAATGTCTCCCTTTTCAAATTATTATTATTATTTTATTTTAGCCTCCTACTGATCTGTCAGTTTGGAATTACAATGTTACTGGATTTACACATATTATTGAAATACGGGGATTTATTCAGTGCTGTGTTAGAAAGCGTGTCAAAACACAGGAAACTAACTATCTGCTGTAGATGCGTGTGTGTGTGTATATATATGTAGACATGATGTGTCTTTTTCTGGTTGCTTTTTAAATTAATCACCTTCTCTTTGTAAGTCTATTCATTGTAACATCATCCCCTAATGTGAATATTACTGTCTCATCCCAGGCTTTACTGAAATCTGTATAAATGCCCTTGATTTGAACAACATCCAGCAGATTTAAATTCTGCAATAAATTGCAAATGGCAGAATTTATTAGCATTTCAAGTTCTTGTGAATTACTGAGATTGCAAAGCGCAACTCTATTTGATCCAGTCAGCCCACAGGCCATATTCTTAGAGACTATTGGTAACTGCACTGAGGGGGAGAGGATATTCCTGTTTGTTTTCCAAGTACTGAAAATAATTTAGCTTTACTTTACTACAGAAAGAGAGCTTTGCTTTGATTTTTAGGACTGTCATAAAACAAAGATGACCTTTCTAGAAGCACTGTTTTTTATAAAACCTTAACCTCTGAATGCTCATGCAGAAGTGCTTACTCCGCCCTACTCAGGTTATGAAATGGCTATATGGTTGTATGGCTGGTTTTAAAAAACACCGAGAGTGCTCTCTAGCATTTTCCAGTTGCTAGCAGGACCAAGGGGCTAAAACTGCAGCCAGGTGTGGTCAGATTGCAGATTCATTCTCGTCTCATTGACATTCCTTACATGGCATGGCTGGCTTGAGACAACACAACAGCCTTAACTTTCTCTCTTCATCACAAGAGGTGAGCCTTGTCCTGGGTAATTCACACACTGCTTTTTAGTGGCAGAGCATAAAGTGGCTTCTGTACACCACTGGCTTAATAAAAACCTGACAATTTGTAGCATTCCCTGGACTTTCCATCAGTACACAGATGCCCTGCCTGGTTGAATTACTGTTGCAACAAACAATGAATTTAAAGCATCAACTTAAAGCTTATGAGCTTAAGTCATCTCACATGATTCATGCAAAAATTAGAATCAGTGAAATGAAAATATATAAACCCAGGCCTCCTCCCTTCAGTGACTGTTATTAAGCAGAGATTTACAGCCAAAGCCCAATCATGTTAAGGTTGGATGCACTTTTCAGCTAACAAATATTTCAGCCATTAAGTGATATATTTTACAACATACTGAAAGATTGCCCTAATATGCTGGTAATATATATTTAACTGAAAAAGAGTAAATTCCTTTTTGACAGAAGAAGTAAATTCTAACCTGCTGAAATGGAAGTTTGATCTTTGAATACTGTGGTCTCCTGTTTATTGATGGCAGCTTCTTTAATAAGACGGTATGGTTATTATTATTTTCTATAAAACAATGAGAATCTCATTGCTTGTGAAACTTTCAAAACAAAGTTGAATCTAAATTATGTAACATCAACTTGAAACTGGCACACAGCCTTTTCTATATGATAGGGGACAATTAAATCAGAGATAATGGAAGGAATAAACTAATCCAAGCACAAATCACTAGAGAAATTACTGAAGAAATGTAGCATACCAAAACAGGTGAGAATGAGCAAATAAATATTATAACTTCAATTAAAAAATAGAGTATTTAATGGACTGGAAAGGGATGTGGGAATTAACGTTGGCTGATATATTTCAAACCAGTGAATTAAATCCATAATATCTGTTTGTGTTGCTATATTTTAATGTCTGTGGTTGCCTGGAAGTCATCTTCTAGGAAACAACAAAAAAAAGATATCTATATACACATATATGCCAGTATGACTAAAACAGTGCTATTTACTGCCACCAGAATCTAATTGGAACAATTCTGTGTAGCCACACAGGTCAGGAAGAACACTTATGCTTTTAGAACAATAATACTGGTTAAAAATCATGCTGATCTTGGGAACAAGGGTGTTACACTATGGACTTTGCACATGGGGAGGAATAAACAGTCTCAGAAAAATTCACAGGTTTCTTCGGCAGATGTTGCAGTTCAAAATGGAGGTGTTGGAAAGCGCTGCTGAAGAACCCAGCTGCATTTGTGAGGGGGCTTCGCTAACACGAATGATTCTGTGCCTGGACCTGCTGTTCATAGAAGCTTGCTGCTGTGCATATTAGAGTGGACTGGCTTTCTGAGCTGGAAGTTCTTTTCTTCAAATTATTTCAACAGCAACAAAATCTCTTTTCATCTAAACAACAACATCCGCAGAAACATTTGACTAGCAAAGGGATTTGACTCTGTATCAAATTGATACAAAATATTCACTGTTGAATATCAGGCACTGGCATGCTGCCTCACAGGTGGAGAAGCGATGACAGTATTTATTTTGTATCATTTATTCAGATTGCTAAAGTATTCCCTAGGTGCACATCCTATGCACTGGGTGCCTTTTCCACTGCTTAAAGTGAAAACACACAGCAATACAAAATAAATGACTGTACCTCCCGTCTTCAGGGTATCATCGAACAACGTTAATTTCCCCCCCCGAGAATACAGTACTGAGCCCAGTGGAGAGAAATAACAAACACTGTGAGTTGTTGAATTCCATCATGTGAACCTAAATTCCGTATTTCAAATGCATTTTGTAGCATTGTAATATGCTGACATTTGATGGTTATAAATACTGCTTTTGTTTAAAATAGCCAAATTTACATTCTTTCTGAGAGTTTCATACACTGATGGAATAGCCATAAAACTATTTTTCAGTGCCTCCATGTATTGTTCACTACTGATAATCCGAAGCTTTCTTTTTCTCATTTCTGAGTGTCTCCCAGACCTTACTGACTGTTCTTGAATGTCCAGGGTGCAGAAGCATTCAGCACTCGTTTAACAACGCGATGGAATGCACTCTGTGGCTCATGAGGAATTTAGATACTATTGGAATACCACTTCTTCTTCTTTAAGGCACCTGATACATATAAGGAGAACAAACCTACTCAAAAAGAAAACAAACTTATTCAAGAGAGATCATTTGGAACCACATTTGCCCTGGTTGCCTTCTTTAGTAAAAAGGAAAAAGAAAATCATCACCTCTCACCAGGGAAAGCCTTCGTAGCACACCAGTTTTCCTTAGATTAATGTTAGATATACGCTGATCAGCAAGCCTGGAAAATATATGTTGCCTTGCACATCCAGTACACTTCACTTTTTACTGATAAGTACCTTTTTCCCCCCCTTTTTTTTTAAGACTTGCTTGCTGAACACAAACAATGTATTCCTGTGCTGCTTTTTGGTATTTTAACTTGTCTTGAAAAAAGCAGCAGTTGAGTGCAACTTAAATATTCACTTTCCAAAGCCTGACCAAATTACATTGCACATTCAATTTCTTCCACCTTCCGGAATAAGCAAATTGAATGTGATGTGTTGTAAGAGGAATAGGCTCAGCACTTCTATAAACTTCAATATTTTTCTGTTACCAACCACCAACTTGTTAATTAGAGAATGATTGAATCTTATGGACTGGAGCAATGTAGAGAAGCGCATCTATTTGTACATGACCTGGTCTGGAATTAAAACTGCAGCAGGGGAAAAGGTGCTAGAGTTCACAATTACTTTTATGTATTTTTCATATATATTTTATTTGAAAAGCCCCATGATACTAAATTTTGTTTGGATTTTGGAGGAAGGAGATTATTTTGTTTTGTTTTTTGATTTGTTGTTGATGGCAAAGCTGTAGAATGGTTGTTAGAGGTGTTGTGCTTGGGGGTCCTGACACCTTTGCATGAACACCGCGACAATGGTGTCCAAACTGAATTTCAGCTTGCGTGATTGGAATACAACTACTGAAGCAACCATCTGAAATTTCACCACCTGTCCATAAATGCTACATAGTTAAAAAAAATATTAAAAGGGTATTCTGCTCTGGATCTACCTACCTACCTACCTACGGCGCTTATTTGACCCCTATTACTGTACTATCAAAGCACCTCACAATCTTACTGGCTTTATCCTGACAAACCCCCTGTGAGGGTTTGCTATTATCTCTGCACTCACGCTGACACTTTATGTTTCAAGGAAGTACAAAATCAAACTGATTCAAATGTAATACTTTCCCTTTGGCCTTGGAGGCCCAAGGCAGCTCTTTCTAAACATGATTTCAATCATGTTTCACAGATTAAATGAATTATTCAGGTCTGTAAATCTACATTTTGCAGAAGATTTTGCTCAGCTTTAAGATCCAGTTATAAAAAGTCATCATTTCTCTAAACTGCCTCTTAATGGTACAGTTTTGATAAAAAAATCATGCAGGAAGTATACATCTTTTTAAATACATGGTAGTTTTACAATAAGGGGTAAAACTGGTTTTCTTATGTTCTTTAGGAAAAAAAAAATCACCAGTTCAAAAGACAATCTGTAATTATAATTGAAAGGGGAGACCTAATTTGTACATCTGATGGTAAAAAGGAGGTTACAGGTCGAATTTCCTATTCCCAGTTTGTCATGCCTCTTTTATAGATTAATTTTAGCCAGAGTTTGAACAGACATTACATACAGTCCTTGGTAAACTTGGAAAGAATCCAGTATTCTAGGATATGAAAAGAGAGAAGAGCAGAGGAGAAAACTGATTAAAGGGTTAAATTCCAGTAAACTTACTTTCTGTTGTTTCATTTTCCAAATAAACCATTGTTTACAGTTTTCCCTTTCACTGTGCTAGATGAAAAGGGAAGAAAGTATGGAGAATTGATTGTGGTATCAGAGATGGGAATGTTTGGAGACAGCAATTCTTCCAAAAGGCACTGGAATGAGCAAAGGAAGTGGCATTTCTTTTTTTCATCAAAGTAATGCTCTTTCAGTGGTGAAGAGGAATAAAACAATAATCAAGGTGTAAAATGACAGGGAAGTTGAATAACAACTCAGCTGGAGAAGGCTCTAAATTTAAACTCTTCAATATTAACAATTGTTGCTGTATTATCCTTTTCAGGCTGAAGTTTGATGAGCATTTTCCTCAGGGGAAGCGCTGACTTTGGCTGTCCCTGGCCTCCCCTCTGCTCTTACACATTCATTCCTGGCCCCATGCTGTGCCCTCAGCTGAGCTAGGACAACTGTTTTGGGACTAAATGGACAATTGGATCAGGGAGGTGACAAGGTCAATAATAATAATAATAATTATTATTATTACAGTTCCCCATTTCACTTTACTACTCAGTCTCAAACTCCTTGTGTGCACTCAAAACCAGGGTTTAGTTAGCAAAGGGAGAAAAGGCACCAAAATGGATGGCTGGATTTGCTTGGAGAGGGCCCTCACAGAGCAACTGCACTGCAAGGAAGGAAGGATACCTGCCCACAGAGACCAAGTCATGCTCCAACATGACCAAGTTACTCACGACTTGTCAGACAATGGGACAGAGCAACTGTGAGCAATGGGACAAAGCAGCCCTGGAGGAGGCTTGGGCCTCTCCATCTGGAAGCTGCAGGATATTACCGACACCAGCACCACTGAGAATCTGTTCCTGAGACTATATCTAACAGTGGGAACATTTTTCGGGGAGAAACGGATAAATATTTCCTAGCCTGATCTGTCATCATCTGTGAGGGACGCTGCTTGGATCTCAAGAATTGTATCACATCTAACTGTATACCGTGGCCTTTGTTTTGATAAACAGCTTCCAATGAGTGGCTCAATCCCCAGTTTACTTCACAGCAATCAGCTGGCTAGTGGTTTCAGCAGTCATTTTAAACAGCTTGATTTGGAAGTATCTTTTAACTGACGACTGAACAACAAAACCTGTCAGCTAACAATTTTAATTGCTGTTTGGTGTTTAGCTACTAGTAGAAAAGACAGAAAAAAAACATAAACATTTCATCAACATTTTTAGTTGTAGAAGCTGTTTTTAGGGATATCTCTAATCTACTGTCCTACTAAATAGAGACTGATGGGATAATTCTTTACCTGCAAAACTTGTAATGGGGCATTTACCAAGCAGGAACAGGCAAGCACTGCTTCCTATCATTTCTTACTACACGGGAAGAGTAAGAACTGCTTGTTGTCCTAAGTGTCTGCTCTTGCCACTCAGTTTGTCACCTCCCGCTTCTCTGTGTTTTACCTACAAAATACAATTGAATTTAAGATATACATTTTGTAAGACATACAAAATATAATTGTATTTAAGTTATAATTTTCCTGTAAGCAAGTATAGGTTGAATATATTGGTAGTAAAAACACTGTAGGCACAATCCTGAGTAAACTATTTAATATTATGCCTGTTTCTTCTAGCCCTGTTTATGTGCAATGTTGTTACGATTTATCCTAAGAGGCAATTAAAGTATTTGTTTCAAATTATAGTCACAAATGTGACTTCTTTTTAGGTACTGACTTCGTTATTAACCTGTCAGTCCTGATTACTATTAAGCAAACTATTAATTTCATCTGTTCATTGCTGCTCATGTACTCCATCACTGGTCACCAAAGGAACTGGGCTACTGCTGCTGCTCCCTGAGCAGAGATCTGAAAGTTTTCAAATGTAAGACCATCAAATAATTGACACTAATTGTCAAATTAATTATACTGGATGTCACACAAATATTAGGATTCAGGAACATTTTCATGAACATGCAGTAGTTATCTAAGCACTCCTGAATAACACAGGCATGTTAATTACAGTAAGCTAAACACTGCATTTTATTCATTCAGCAATTCATGTCAATCATCTGACATTTTTTTAATTCTGTTTCTTCAAAAATCAAAACAGCTCTACTCTGTTCTTTGTATTGAAACCTTGGTATTGTAGCCTGATGGACATTACATTTGGGATCCTTTTCGTTACTCCATTGCAAAGTAATCACGCAGTATATTTGAGTGACCTCCTTTTCAACTTATTTTTTTTCTGCTTAGTTTTTAAAAAGCTATTTTTTGCTCTATTAATAGTGACAATTAAAACTTAATAAAAAATAATGAAGCATAGAAAATATATCCACCTGAATAGAACTGAAAATTGGTAATATTTCCTTTAAAGTTCCTGATTTTTAAAGAAGTCTGCTACATTGTTCCACACATGGCTGTAACACAAGGTTATTAACAACTGCTCATTCAGATGAGGTATTTTGCACCCAACTGCCTACAATCAGTTAGTTGACTATGAAACTGCCCAATTTCTGTGTGTAATCAAAGTAACTGTGTACACATTTGGCATGTAATTACATTTCCAAATTGATTAAAATCCAGCCCTGAAACGATTGCAAGCTAAGGCTTGGCTCCAATGATTAGTTCTTAAAACTTCTTTCACAAGCTTGAGCAAATAACACATTTGCCAAAAAAATGCTGCCAACTGTGAAAGTTAATTATGATAAATGTAACACAGTTCTCTCGTCACCAATGTACAGAGAAAGGCTTTTGCCTCTTCTAACTTCATTGTCCATCAAGACAAAGATGGCGCTTCAGGTTTTTTTTTCCTTTAACAAGGACAGATATGCTCATGAGTGACAGTTAAATTTGTTGGAGGTATTAAATTGCTAATGCTAATGCATTTTACAATCTTCTGAACTGATTTAATATATTAGACTGTCACTCAAAGTCTTAATAAACAATTCCGCACTCTTAGTTTAAAATCATCCTGTCAGATCTGGAGGTTTTCTCAATTGGCCTCCATTGTTAATGTGATAGTAGTTTACAAACAAATGACTTTTTTTCTTCGTAGGTTGTATCATATGAGACTTTAACGGGTGTTTCTCTTGTTTCTCTTTTTTATTTATTATGAAACAGCTGTGCCAGAGCTTAATGGTGTGGATTTGTGCTTTAAAGCACCTGTGCTTGTAGCTAGACTTCTCCCTCTCTTGCAAATAATATCTCACTTATTCATATTTGAATAGATCTTTCTTCTCATTTTAGGATATTGCAAACTCAGCCTTGTGCAACTTAATACACTTTTGAAGAATGATTTCATTTTGTTTATTCTAATATAGTGTAATTCCTCCATGGAGTGCCACTTTTGCTTCAGAGACCCATCAGAAGCTCAACAAGTACTGAAGTTTCATGTTTGCAGATGTGAAAAACAAAGGTACTCATTATGGCTAATAGACTTTGACAGGAATGTCATTAAAAATAAAATATTTTCTCTAATTTTGTAGGAAAAAATAAGAGAAATGAGGAATTCATTTTTCTGAAGTGCATTTATGGAGAAAACAACCTGGATATTTTGATTATGAGGCTCTCAAATATAAGAAGAGCAGCTCTAGCATCAAAGGGTTTAGATTATTGTTTGGATAAGTGTCTGGATTTTGATACTTTATCTGTCTGAGTGTTAAATCAATATATCGGATTGCTGCCAAAGAAAAACTTGTAGAGAATTCTACCTTAAACTAGTATTAATAAAACCTCCTCGTGTTTTGTTTGTTTTTCCTTATCTATGTGCTGGTGCTAGATTTCTTCTGTGAATAGATGCATAAATTATTTGCAGTAGGATCTAAAATCACTGCAACAGACAAATACAAATTGTTCTGACAGCTCATTCCATAATGTGCTGCTACTCGTTTCAGAAAGCTTCATTTCTGACTCTCACAATTTTCATTATAGACTTTCTTAACTTAGTTATCCCAAGAGTTAGATAAGTATTCCTTGAGGCAGATATCTCTTTCTTCGTAGATAGCTTTCAGGATTAGGACAAAGGCTGTGAAAGAGTCACAGAAGAAATAGGACTAGTCAAGACTACCAAGTTTAAGACTAATGAACTATCAGTAAGTCAGCCACCTGTGTTTTCATTTTATGGACACGATGCATATGCATATACGTATAACCAACTCAAAGCTATACAGAGAGAGAAAAATGTGTCCAAATGTGAAAAATTACTAGGTCACTTATTCAGAGGAGTTAAACTACAATATTTAAACTGAGTTTCTTCCTGGCTTAGAATCCTCGAGGTTGCCAGGGCCTGCCCTGCATCTATCCCACATCCTGCCTTGCAAGGTTTCTGATGATGTCAGAAAACAGCTCGTCTTAATTTGGTGATTTGCTGTTTAGTACCAAAAGTAATCATTCCCTTTACATTATTGTTTACTTGTTTACAAATCCAATAAAAGCAATAATGAAAACATTAAACAGAAGAAAAAGTGAGGATCTTGAGCTGGTTTAGACATTTGTTGTGATAATTCTACATCACTGTATGTGCAGTACAATATTCTATTCTATTATCTAATAGAATAATTGTCTAATTTTCCCAATAAAAATATTGTAATGAAAAAATGTCATCCCTTCCTGAAACCCTTGTTTTTCTTCCATCTTTAGACCATCATGGCTACAAAAATATGTAGAAATATTTGGATTCCTAAATCAACAGGCATTGAAAATGGAAGACTGTCTCTTCAAGCTTGTGCTAGAGAGTCAGCGTCACTGGAACGGCATCAGATTTCACAAAGTGAATCTCCCCCCGCACCCCTCTCCCTCCACAAACTGAACTGGAAACTCACATCCGATGTGTAACTAGAGATTCTTAGAAAACATGAATGTAACATTTTCATAACAGTGCAAACACCAAATACCTAAAATATTTTTTAAAGGTTCTAATTTGTTTTTTCTTTCCTACGTTAACATTTCTCAACCTGTCATACCAACTTTTGAGTTGTCACATCTGGTTCAATCCGTCACATCATTTTATATTACCTTATAAAGCAAAACACAGCATTACTAATGTTACTAGACAAGATACTTTTGTAAGTGTTGTGGTTTTGGAAGTCGGTGGGATTTTTAGGAAGGGCACTGCTCCATGGATGTCTGACCTCTTCTAATTGACATAATTTCCAGGTTTTTTTCTGATGTATGATATAAACTGTCTCTGATGGCAGTATACGTTCTGCCACCTGATATGTGGGAAATTGTATGGTCCTGGATGAAGGAATATGTGATTTGCACAAGCAGACCAGTTGCTGACATTTTTTGACCACCTAATACATACAGGAATCTTTCTGTATGTTTGGATAGCTGTATTCCAGCCTATTTGCTCCAGATGAGGATTTAAGAGCTTAGTTTATATTTAATAAAGCATACTTAGAGCCCTACATTTCCAGGGGTCAGTAAGGTTTTCTTTGAAAGATTGGCCTGGTTTAGTTAGGACTGATTTTTGCCTTTACCATCCTAATCAGTTCTTAAGTCTTGGTAGAAAGTGTGAGAGATCTTACGTGCTTTAGAGATCAAGATAATTATATGTGGAAAGATGCAATGCCATAATAGTACTTTAGAAAACTTATGAACTTAATACTAAGAATGTGTTTTTGATGAAATAGGTATTTCTCTAACAAATATTTTTCAAAAAGCAGCCACAGAAAAGATAGCAGGGTGACAGGCACAAATGTAAGTGGGCAAAACCAGGCTGAGACAGAATAAAAAAATTCAATCAAAATACTACCTTTCTGTTTCTTTAATGCTGCTCTCCATTGTCCTGGTTCACATTTTCTTCATTTCAGCATTAAAAATAGACTGAATTTTTATTTTTAAAAGAGGATGCCAAGTATTTCTTCTGTTAGATTTGCAATTCTATGAACTCCACACAGCGTCTGTAGTAATAAAAGATAACAATTATGAACTGGTATAATTTTCATTACACAGTTGATGTTGCATAAATTTCAAGCTGTAACAGCACTGCTCTGCCATTAGTATGGGATGTGGGAGGGGCTGCTGAAAATGAACTCCCCAAACAATAGGTTTGTTGGGACAGTAGCTATAACAGCTTTCTTAGTTGCCTCATTCCTTGTGGGAACCATTCTGCAGCCGCACTACATGCAGAACTCCTACTGAAGTCCTTGAGCAAGTGCATAATTGGGCCCTAGTGCACACTTCAACACATTTGTTTTCATTACCATGTTTACTATCTATGTTTTGGAGGTGTCAGTTGTGCTGTGCTCCATGGCTCTAAAACCGCAATGCGACAGCAATATTTTATATTTCTTTTTGAAACAATAATTTAGCAATTATTTTTCCCCTTATGTGTATGTTTTTAGAAAGTACCTCTGCGTGTTCCAGAACAGTACGCAAAGTCAGCACTTCTGTACAGCATTTTGAACCTCTTATACTTGTAAACCTTATGAAGTGGTAAAGATTGGATTCTTCTTTCAATCTTTCCAGGCAGCTGAAAATAAGAAACACACCTTTTCATGGAGAAGTCTTTTTTTATACAAAATCTATTGCTAAATTTACTAGCATTTACGGTTGGCATTCCAGTAGACTTTTATGTTTTTAAACATGACAACTTTATCTTGTTTTTTTCCTTTAAAGAAAGTGGATACTAAAAATTACATATTGCTGTTCTTCATATGCATTCTGTGTGAAATCTCAAAATACAGTCTTTGAAAACCTCACTACTGAATGTTAAAGGGAAAGGATTTATCCCATATCTTTCTTTCACTGAAGAATAACTAGTATTATTATTTTTAACTGAATAAGCGGTTAATAAGAAATATTTGCAGACAGCACACAGCAAATCAATATCTTTATTTCTCCTGCTAATCTTCACTACACAGATAATCAGCCTTTAGAGGACTGAGAATTTGGGACTATTAGAAGATAAGGATGAAGCGCTGACAGCTTACTCATTTCCTCATGCAAAAATATGTTAGGTCATTTTTTGCATGTGAAATATGATACGGATATATCATCGACATTTGATAAATAGAGAGGTTTTTAAAAATTGCATCTGAAATACTTGACATTCAGTACAGTTTTTGAAAATGATAAAATCATAATTGTAAAAAAGACCTGCAGTATTGCCAATCAGATTCTTGCTGTTATGTGCACCCCGGCACATACATCTTACTGTCCCCCTGCAGAAGAAGGAATGAGCATAAAGAAAAGAGCAATTTTCCTGCCGTAAATTGGAAAGTCTGCCAACCAGCTAAGTGATCTACCATCAATCAGTGTTAAATTCTCCTTAGCTGCAGAAAATTCAAGAACTATTACTGAGAGATTTCACACAGTGACTAATGGTATATGACAAACACATTTAAAATCTGCATAGACCAGCATCAGTTTAAAATATAACATGAATAATAAACAATTCTAAAGATATCCTGGTGTGCAAAATAAGACATAATCTCCTCAGACACATATTGTACATAGAAGATTACCATTCTAGAAATGCATTCAATATCAATACAGAACAAAGTCAAGTATACAATATGACTTTATTTGGAATAGCATCTTTCATACCATATATGCCACAATGTTGCATGTATTCAAGCAAGACTGTACAGCAAGATGGCTAGGTTATAGTATAAAGTAAAGATGACAGCTGAATAAAACACTGGGCTGAATATACAATTACCTTACTCACATGAGGAGCCCCATTAAGTAATATTGAAATCTTGAGGTGAGGAAGGTCTTCTCTTCCACCATGTCATTACTGAAGCCACAACTAATGCATCTGTTCCAGATGGCAAGCATTCAAATGAATGTGAGATAGTGTTGTTACTTGCATACTAAGCTGGCCATTTCTCAGTGAAAAGATTCTACTCATGATTGTTTAGTTTTCCTTTAAAAACATATTCTTTAGCTGCATAATATGGAAAAATATTTATAAGAAAGGAATATATTAGCTACTAAAAGCTGTCTGCACTTCTAGCTGAAGAACAGAGCATAAAACTGGAGACATTTGTCCTAGATTTGCATTTTCCAGCATTTAGACCCTTTAATTTATTTCCATTCATTTTCCAGATTTATATTTTTGATTTAGAATATAAAGTCCATAATTTTGACAATGGCCTTTCTGGCCACAGTGTTTTGGTTTTTTTTTTTTTCCTTTCTATCTGACAGAAGTGTCTTGCTATAGAAGTCAGAGGGAGTATTGGGTTTTATTTTATTGGGAATAGGATCTGCTACTTGGGGCTTTGTCAAGCTATGAAGGAACCATAACAACTTAGGGCAAAGGTGTCTTCGCTTTGAATAGACACATACTCTGAAAGAAATAGAAATTTGTAAGTCAAAGCACCCAGGGCAAGGCGTGCTATACTGAGAATACAAGCAGTTCTAATAATCACCAAAGCGAGATGGAAAACCCTGAATAAACGTAATCGCACCAAACAAATACAGGCTGAAGTACAGCTTCCCCCATTCCCAGCAGAAATGAGAGAACCGAGAGGAAAGTATAACCAAATAGTTTAAATGTGTTTAGGTACAATGTTTGTAAGATATGGTGTGATCTCTCAAATATTAGTCTGACAGTATGTCTCCTCATCCATCTTTCTGCCTCCCAAAATTTGAGTATTCACAGCTAGTTTGCTTAAAAACTTTGAATGCTGAGACTATCCACCTCTGAATTGTGACTTTCTGAATCATTCAGGGACCCAGCTTATCTAATTTTGTCTCCTCTGAGCTCAGATATCTCATATTTAAATGGGATGAAGTGCTATATATGTTAAAGACAGAACAGTACAGACACAAGTTGGGAAGTCTGTTTCAATGAAAATCACAGGTAATACAATAAACAGAGCTATACCTTGTGCTCGAGCTGTTTCTATACCAACAAAAGCATACTGTTCCTTGACCTTAATTCTACAAGAGCAAACAGTCTCAGAAAGCAGAGACTAGGTCAATCAGAATAAACAAGAATACTTAAATAATCATCCCATTAGCTGAATTACAGTAATGACTCAGTGATTTGACCCTACTATATAGCATCATTTTCACTTACAGAATTGCTAACAAGAAATCAGAAACAGGACAAAAAGGAATTTGCATGTTATCATCATTTGGTGCCATTCTGACTAACTCTATGCAAGCACATACCCATTTGGGATGGAGGGAAGATAGAAGGAAAAGATAGTTTGAACATGTTATTAGTAGAAAAGATTCCAAGTCTGCTGAATGCCATTAAAGACCTGTCTGTGTTACTCTGGCACCTTGAGTAATTGCTCTGAAGGCTACGGAACTTCTTGTAGGGAAAGTGGGGGCAAGCGTACAAAAAAGTTAGCCAAAATCCATTTATGACAGCACACAAATTCAGTGTTGAACGAAGCCATAAAGTTTATCAGATAAATTGTATTTCCTATTATTGACTTTTTCCCAAAGAAAAAAATGTATTTTTAAAAAGTCAAAACTAAAGTAAAAGAGAGTATGGCAAGACAGATGACTAGGCAGAAGGATGTTTGCCATCTCTCCTTTGTGCTCTCCTCTACTGTTAGCAAAAGCCTCTGATGTATTATCATCATATTATCTTTCATTGTTTTTAATAGGGTTTTTTATGAGTACGGAATTTATGGCTGTATGCAAATATTCTGTGAAGCTAGCAGCAAAAGAAAGTGCTATTTACACTGAAATTCATGTACTAACTAAAAAGCATTAACAACAGCAATTAACAACAATGGAGATTGTGCTATTTCCATCTGTATTTTGCAATATACAGCAAATGATAGTCACTCAGCAATACATTAATTTGCTAATGTTCTTCAGTTAAAATATAGGAGTTGTTCTATTTATTTGAAAGCACTTTTATCAAAGTAGTCCAAATCCCCAAATCCTGTCTGCTAAATAATTAGAAATCGTTAAGGATATGAGAATTCACTCCTAGCCCCGAGCAAAGTATTATTTCCCTAGGAGGAGTTCCAAAAACGACTCAAGAGATACACTTTGGATTTTTTGTTATTCCAGATGGAATAGAAAGGAGCAATCTTTTGCATCAAGGCCATCAGCGGATTCAGGTATTCCTCTCTCATGCTGTCCAGATGTATGAATGGGACCCACTGCCTGCATATCACTTTTTTTGTAGGACAGAGAGACAGAAAGATGCAGAGATACAGAGAGAAGGGATACCTCTCATCCTCCTTTCTCCATAAACACAAGATAGAGGTGTGTGGAAGAAGGTCTTATGGGTCTTTTCCCTCCAGCTCAAACAAATATACTCATCAGCCAAACATATTTTTCAGAAATAGTGAAACTGCACTCCAGAGTTTCTAGGAACAATCAAACTGTAGAAATATCTTTTGCTCATTTTTAAATCCTCAATTTTAAGGAAAATTTCTCCAATTCTAAAGAACAATCAGAGTAATCTATAAATCTGTGAGAATCATGACAGGTCTATCTCCAACAGTTTATGTATCTGCTTCATCTCTACCTATAGAGCAGCATCCAGGTGGATAATAGTGTCTTCATATCCTTCCCAAGTGACCTTGCAGATACCATTAACCTAAATGAGATTAGTCACTGGAGCTGTGCACAGTTGCTTTTAGCAGATGCAGCCACAGCAGCAGCACTTATCAATAAAAGAAGCTTGTTGAAGAGAGAGAGCCTGGATTTGGAAGTTTTGAAGATGATCATAAGGACATATGGTATCTGAATTTCTGAATATGCCAGAGACAGGCTGGCATAAGGACACATATCAAAAAATGGAAAAAGCCTCTGTGAAGAACGCACATTTTCATGTTCATTTTTATAATACACTGCAAGTGTTTACACAGAAGCCTCTCATTCACGAAAGTGAAGTTTATTACTATCAATCACAGAAACAGCAAACAAAAATGCTGAGATTTTATGTACAGTGCTTCAGTCTGAGGGTTTTAACACTTCTGTAGGCAGCAGTAGTTATTTTACTGGCAAATGGTGTCATTGGGAATATGTTGATCATCTGGCTAAGTTGTAACATTCATAAAATATCAGCATCCCAGCTGAAAAACAGCCATAACAACACAATGAGGCAGGTTTTCCTTTGCACATATTTAAACATTTATGCTGAGGTACTAATTGCCACTGTAGAGAGTATCTTTTCTGTGGAACAGGAGAATCATCCACGAATGAAGTTCCAAGGTTACTGTTAACGCAAAATCAAACTACAAGTACGAAGAGATTTTATTTTCCCAGTACCTTTCCCAGGTCAAGAAGGTACTGTGGACGCAACAGTATTTTGTGCACTTTGAATTAATTTGAGAAAATCTAAAAAAATCCCAGCTTATATTCATATCATATTAAAATGAATTGCAAAGGACAAAGGTTACCCAAACCTCTCATATGGTCAGTGAAGAACGCGAGGCACTTTTAGAAAGCAGTGGAACTACCTAAGACCTGAATTATGCTTTGAAGGTCTCTGGCTCTTTCCTTTGTGTACAAGAAGAGTTTCTGAAACTATTAGTCTTACTTAAACACCTACAGTAGTTATGGAAGGTTGGGATTAATCTAGAACTTTGTTCTTGAAATAACATCAAGAACAAGGTCTTCTCAAAAAAATCCGAGGATGTGAATTAATATGGTAGCTAGTTTCGCTTTAGTCTGGGGTTTAAAGCACCACCTGCAAGGAAAATGCTGGATTAAAGCCCTTTCTTTAAACAGAACAGTAGGCACAAGTAGCTGTGATGACAGCTTATATCAGGGCGCACTAATTATTGGGCTGCAGGGTAATATGCACTCTTGTTCTCTTTCTCTCTGGCTTACCGAGTATTTAATTATTCTATGTAAAGTGAAATAGCTTCAACAAAGTGGAGAGTAGGATGAAAATCAATCCTGTAAGTCCTTAATGGTAGGTTGGGTTCAAATGTTGTCAGGCAGAGGAGGAAACTGAAATTAGAACTGCTAGAAACGGATCAGTTATCTCATCAGTTAAATTAAGTGGAGAACTATGTAGAGTGTACCTCTTTTTCTGAAAACACCTATGGGATCACTTCAAAGAAGGGGAGATCTCTTTTCTTTGTGAACCCAAATAGGTTCTGGGTTTTCTTTTAACTATGGAAAATTGTGTTAGAAATATCTTTTAAGTTCCGTAGAAGTTTGTCGTTACAAAAAAAGAAGTGCCATACAATGTCATCCTCCAAATAATTTAAGTCTAAAATGGATTTAGTTATCTCTGAGGGCAAAGCTTGGGCTGCCAGATGTTTAATAAGTACCAATGAGTTTCCAGTTTGTGCTGTAGAGCCACGCATGTCAGTATTCAACACTGTAGGTGATGACCTCCCTGCCAAGAGGAAGTTAAATTTTGTGTTTGCCACAAGCAGATAAGGGCTGTTTGGGGATGTATCTACCAAAACCAGTAACAGAGTGTTGAGTCCTTTTTAATCTGCGGGTATTATCACATAGGTATAACTAGACGAGAGAAGAACAGGCACCTCTCAGCTGCCAGCACCATAGCTAGCTAGGCTGTCTGTCCTCTTGGTCCTTTCTCGCAGTTCTGAAAGGCGCCTGCTGGCACTGCTGTGGAGGTGGCTACTTCCCCATTTATCTGACAGGTGGTTAGCTATTAACATAAATAAAAGTTGTGACCTGTCTGCCACTTTCAATAACTCAAGTGCTATATCTCCAATCTGTCATGTCCTTGGCAGCCCTTTTGTTTATTAGTAAATGCATTATTCATTAGGAAAATTTGTTAGGAAAATGTGCCTTAATTTTCATCATTTTTACTGTACTCCACTATTATCCCTTTAGCAGCATTTTTCTTTGCTGTACTCCAGCTGTTTCAAGAACTAGATGGCGACTCGGCTGATACATCACTACACGGGAACATGAGGGAGGATGGCACTTTGTTCCTGTCTTGTGCAAGTTCTTCAAGACGTGCAGAGATAAAAAAGGTTGTACAACTAACTCCTTTCATGACAGTTAAGTGGGTGAGTGGAAAAATGGGGAAGAGGAGACAAATAAACCTGCATTTGCCATCAACTATAGCCAAATTAATCCTGCATGTTTAAATCTGAAGTAAAAATAATACCTTCAGGAGTTTACAGAGGCACTGTGACTCACACATAGTTCTCTTCACTGGGGCTGCATACTCATTGCTCCTTATTCAAAATGGTACCTTCTCCCTTCTTCCTCTCTGCACTGCAAAAATTGATTTTTCCCTAACAAGGAATAAGGACTTCCAGTGTTTCACACAACCAAACAAAACCTGTGTGTATACTCTTCACTGTATAAAATTTAGTCTTAGAATTGTTAAAGACTTAATAAAGGCACTGGTCCTTTCAGCAGCAGCAGTCCTTGAAACAGATCATAGAATCATAGAACCATAGCATCCTTAAGGTTGGAAAAGACCCTTAAGATCATCGAGTCCAACCGTTAACCTAGCACTGCCAAGTCCACCACTAAACCATGTCCTCAAGCACCACGTCTACCCGTCTTTTAAATACCTCCAGGGATGGAGACTCAACCACTTCCCTGGGGAAAATGCTAACCTTCATCCTTTCTGGAACAAATAAAAGGTCCTAAAGAAATATATTGAGTATAGATCAGGTTTCCATGAGTTAGCATTGGGGTAGCCATTCTGTCCTCATGTTAGCTTGGAAATTTCTTATGTAAATTGTATTGTAATGCTTGTAACACCTGTTATTATGGCAGGATTTATGCGGGTTAATAAAACAGTAAAGTCACTAATAAGATATCATCCTATAACACTGAAAAGGGAAATTACCATTATAAAATTTGATCAAATGGACGTGATAGAAATTAGGAAGCAACTCTTACATACTGGAGGTAGGAAGATAAACAAGGATATGTATGCAAGACCGATCCTGATGTGTGTGGGATCAGATGAGGCATAACGGCTTGTCAGTTAAAGTTATTTCAACCAAAGTTTCCTTCCCAACCAGCCATCTATCTTCCATGCAGTTTGGATCACATTATTTTAACCTCAAAGTTCACCCTTTGGATTGATAAGTCTGGCTACCTGAGGATTTTGGAAGGTGAGTAATTTGTTTTAACCATCTTCCAGACAGTTTTTTAAATAGTCGTTTGTACTGGTGAACTCTGTACACCGTACATTTTTCACTCCTGTGTTGTTCATTTGTTTGCTCCCATTTTGCTAGCTAAGTGTGGCTTTGCAAAGAGAATGTCAGAGACTAATGGCAAAAGTGCTTGCTAATTACTATTAAAACTCCCATGTCTAAAGTCACTTAAGGCACACAAAACTTGTGGGACATGAGTCAAATTAACAGGCAAATATACCAGATCTTAATTGAGGGGATCTTTTTTCCTGCAGGCTTTGCTGTGTCTTTAGCTGAATTCTGGCAGACAGAATTTCCAGTTGCTGTGCAAACTGTCACACCGAGAAAGAGTGCCTGTTGCACTCCAGTCTTCTGCTCCATAAAATAGCAGCCTATTTTTCATGATTGCAGCTTTGTGTCAGCTGTACCAGTGAGATGTTTTTCTGGCTCATTGTTCAGGGAGATGTTACTGGACAGGTGCTTAAGGAATTTCGAGGTTAAATTCACAGTTAAAGGAAGAGAGAGAGGCAGAACCTTTCTCTTACCAGTTGTATAAAGAAACCAAAATCTCATCTGACATTAAATGAATCAAAAAAAAAAAGGAAAGTTAAAAGGACATAGGATAGAAATGCAGTTCTTAAGTATTGTTCCTGCTCAGCTTAAGCAGTGTAAATGCATGTCAATTGTCAATTAACCTTGCCTGTTTAAATACAGAGATGGGCAGATGACTCT
The DNA here is from genome assembly GCF_047370975.1 of Nipponia nippon. Classification (NCBI taxonomy): domain Eukaryota; kingdom Metazoa; phylum Chordata; class Aves; order Pelecaniformes; family Threskiornithidae; genus Nipponia; species Nipponia nippon. The sequence goes on from NW_028262391.1 coordinate 46,384,271, forward strand.
TCTTTAATTTTTGCTTTTTTCTAGTTCAATTTCAGAAGTTGACTTTCAATGTATGAATATAATAGGAACTACATCGGGACAGACCAAAGGTCTTTCTAACCCAGTGTCCCATCTCTAAAAGCAGCTGACACAGAGCAAGCACACAGCAATACTTTCCCAGCTATTTTCCAGCCTCGAATGATTTTAGCTCGGAGGTGTCCTGAGACAGGGGTCCACTGCATTTAATAAACTTTCATAATTTTTTATTTCACAATTTTTTCCTGTTGTTTTCAACATCCATGCAAATCATAGAATCATAGAAGGTCCTGAGTTGGAAGGGATCCACAAGGATCATCGAGTCCAACTCCTGTCCTGGCACAGGACAACCCCAAAAATCACACCATATGTCTGAGGGCATTGTCCAATTGCTTCTTGAATGTTGTCAGGCTTGGCACCGTGACTACCTCCCTGGGGAGCCTGTTCCAAGTGCTCCACTACGCTTCGGGTGAAGAACCTTTTCCTAATGTCCAACCTAAACCTCCCCTGGAATATCTTCCTGCCGTCCCCTCGGGTTCTACCATTGGTCACCAGGGAGAAGAGATCAGCACCTGCCCCTCCTCTTCCCCTTGTGAGGAAGCTGTAGACCGTGTTGAGGTCTCCCCTCAGTCTCCTCTTCTCCAGGCTGAACAGACCAAGTGACTTCAGCCGCTCCTCGTACGGCTTCCCCTCTAAACCCTTCACCATCTTCGTGGCTCTCCTCTGGACGCTCTCTAGTAGCCTTGTATCCTTTTTGTACTGTGGCACCCAAAACTGCTCACAGTGCTCAAGATGAGGCCACACCAGTGCAGAGTAGAGCAGGACAACCACCTCCCTCGACCGGCTGGCAATACAGTGCTTGATGCACCCCAGGACACGGTTGGCCCTCCTGGCTGCCAGGGCACACTGTTGGCTCATGTTTAACTTGCCATCGACCAGAACCCCGAGATCCCTCTCCGCGGGGCTGCTCTCCAGCCTCTCGTTCCCCAGTCTGTATGTACATCCAGGGTTGCCATGTCCCAGGTGCAAAATCTGGCACTTGCCCTTGTTAAACTTCATAATTTGTCCAGATCTCTCTGCAGGGCCTCTCTGCCCTCAAGAGTGTCGATGGCTCCTCCCAGTTTTGCGTCATCGGCAAACTTTGATAACAAACCTTCAGGTCCTGCATCCAAGTCATTTATGAAGATACTGAAGAGCACTGGCCCCAAGATGGATCCCTGCGGAACCCTGCTAGTGACCAGTCGCCAGCCCGATGTAACCCCATTTACTACAACCCTTTAAGCCCAGCCCGTCAGCCAATTGCTCACCCATTGCATTATGTGTTTATCCAGCTGTATGCTGGACCTTTTGTCCAGGAGGATACTGTCTCTCACAGACAGTATCAAAGGCTTTACTGAAGTCCAAAAAGATTACATCGACTGGCTTCCCTTGGTCAACTAGGTGGTTAACCTTGTTGTAGAAGGAAATCAAAATCTGTGCTGGCTGGGACCAATGACTGTGTTGTCTTTCAGGTGTTTTTCAAGAATTCCCAGGATAATCTTCTCCATGATTTTGCCAGGCACAGAGGTGAGACTGACAGGCCTGTAGTTACCAGGGTCATCCCTGTTGCCCTTCTTGAAGACTGGGACAATGTTTGCCAGCTTCGTCAACTGGGGCCTCCCCAGATTCCCAAGAGCACTGAAAAATCATTGATTAGCTTTCCTCTGAATGCTGCAATTTCCCACCCAGTACTAGTGACTGGGACAGCTGTCTGACAAGGAGAAAGCAAGGGCACGGCTTCAACCTCACCTTTTTGGTGGGAGCAGAGAGTCTGCAGAGAATTACTGTAGCTGTAAACAGTTCTCTGGGGATGTGGGAAAAGCTACAGAAAGCTACTTCTCCATGGGGGACCGAGTTGCACCTTTTCTCCACGTCAGACTAGGCTACATTGTAAGAAACTAGCCTTTAACAGAATGACAAAAGAAGACGACAGACAGTGGAAAGGTGACTATATTTGCTATGAGACTGAAGATCAGGTTACCTGCATAGAGTAAACAAAGAATTATTAAGCAACAGGAACATGTGAGGGAAATTGCTTCAAAAGTTACCAGATGGCAACAGCTGTAACTTACTTTTCAGCAGTCCTGCCAAGAACTGAAGTGAATGCAACATAGTACAATATCATTTGTAGAAAAACACAAAAACAGAGAATTCCTGCCATAATTGTTCCATGATTCAGCAATTCACCCAGCTAACTGCTCCCAATCACACATAAACTCAAATAAATTTGAGAAGAGACTCACATACATGCCATATGTTAGGATGAATGTAAAACCCCAAGGATATCATTGGAAAGCTCATAACGACTGTGCAGAATTCAAGAAGGAAAAGAGTGAATACAAATTTGCAATATCTGTTTTTAAGAGGAAGGGCATGGGGAGTAGGTTTCTTAAGTTCACAATTAACTTGCAGCAAGCAAATGCATAGCTCTTCTTCCTCAGGATTGCCATAAAGTCAGTGGAGCAGCTGCCTAATCCATGGGCAGATACAAAATAGGAAACTGAAAACGAGACAGGTTAATACTTCAAATTTGCGTAACCAAATACCTAGGGGCAAATTCTGCCACAGTCACTCAGGGGGAACACTTTCTTCCTCAACACATAATACTTCTGCAGTCGCTCATGATGCAACTCACAGAACCTAAGGCCAAATTCAAATCTGAGTTACACTTTGTGAAATTGGGATTCATCACTTTCAGTTCCTTTGAATCACTCTTAATTTACAGTGGCATAACAGATTAGAATCTGGCCCCTCGAGTTTTAATACCTGCTTAGATTTAGACAGTAGAAGAGCTTTAGCTTAAGACAAGAGCTATTAATTCACTCATCTTTATTCACACACAAAGGCTGATATATGTCTTTATGCATTTATGTACAAGATAATGCAGCTAAAAAGTATTCCAAATGTGCATAAAACTGCAGGATGGGATAGCAGATGATTTTAAATTCCTTTTTAATAATTACAATTAAGCATACAACTATATTATGATACACAGTGTATTATTTCCGTGTTTTTCTCTTTCATCTGTTTTTCACAAAAGCTTAAGGGGATAATTGTTCTTCTGGTGCATGTATTAAATGTTACCAGCAGTTTGGTTTTGAGACTATTCGTTCCCTGCAGAGTCTTCAACACCAGATTTTTTTAAAAGCAATATAAAATAATTATAAATTCCCCTGGTAATTAAGTTCATTACAGTAATATGCTCATCTGATTTAGGCCACTGTTAGCCATCTTGCTTTTCATATTTCAGATTCTGAATTTTGCTTAAATTCTTTTTTGGGGAAGGGGCAGCTTTTTTTCTCAGAGTACAGCATGTAATAGATGAAGAAAACATGTTCATCATTAGCTACTGGTTTCAGAGGAAATCTTTTTTAACTGCAAACCTCTGATGGAAATTCACACCTTCATATAGTAAGTGCAAGCCTCCTGAAAAACAGTTCTACATTTTTAAAATTCTCCTTTTCTCATCCCTTTACAAGTGCTCCTGAGACTCCCAGAGGATGCTGACCAACAACTTGAAAATCACTGCTAGTCCAAACCCCTGTTCTTGGTTTTTTGGACTGCTGACTCTTTTCCCTATTTTTTTTCATGACCCAAGCTCTGGTTGCACCCTTAATTTCACTGACAAAAGGAAAAGAGAGTATTCACTACTGTGTTTGGAGCAGTAGCATTTTTAAAGCTCTGTTGGAAATGTAACAACTGTCCTTTTTTAAGAACTAAATTCAGCTACCAAATAAATACAAAGAAGAATGTTCTGACTTAAAAATTGCTAACCATGCAACTCTCTCAGCAGGAATTTTAGCAAAGACACACACAATGAAGCCCAGGCAAGTAAGAGGTGCTATATAATGAGAGCATTCTCATTGGCCTTCAGATTGCAAGGTAAGACTTTGTACTCTTAGCTATTTAGAAGCGATTAACCTTTTTATGAATACTGCAGTTGGTATGACCCTATACTTCACATGTTGCATACAACTCCACAGAGCAGAGAATACTGGGCAATGACCTGTCTTTAACAGTATGTGGTCTATAATAAAACCTCTTAAAATATTATGCCTTTACCCTTTGCCTATGTTTTCTTTTGCCAGAAATGGTCATGTACAAAGACATGACGCAGGGTTTCCAACCATCACAAGAATGCCTTATATGTAAGAAATGGCAAAAGGTCAGAAAAGGGAGTCAACCTGCTAGGGCCAGATCTCTGATTCCTTCAAATCAAGCAGTTGATCCCTCATGCTATTATGACCTGATGCTACTCAGTATCTGCCAAAACAAAAAAGGGAAACAACCCAAAGTGGAAATAAAAGAGTAGATGATACAATCAGGCACCACTATTCTTATTTTTGCAAAACCTTACCTTTTATGTCATGCTCTGGACCTAATCTAACTGATACTCATCAGTTTACTGCTTTTTGTGTTTTGAATTCCCTACATATAGAAAATTGCGTGAGCTGGAAAAAAAACGGAACATGGAGAAATAAAAAAAGATTTGGGCTTTCATTCAGAAAGCTGCAGCTAGGCAAACCACTGGCCAAAGACATGATTTAATTCTGACATTGGCATCCTGCCAAAAAGACAGAGAAGCTAGAGGGCATAATACGGAGCCAGAGACTACCACTAAACTGATATTTTCTTGAATTAAGACGGATTAATTTTTTAAGCAGAAGAACTATTATTGCAGTAGTATTGATAGAAAATATAACTCTCAAATTAGGCAGAGATTCTAGAATTATGGGACAGCTTGACCCAAATTTCAAGTGCAAGACTGAAACCATATTTGTGGAAATGTAGGCCATTTACAAAAACATCGGGTGATATTCTGATATAAGTAATATATCACTTGTTATATCTAGCAGCCACTGCCTTGTCACCCCCTCCACTTTCAATCATAGGTTGAGTACTTGTCAGGGATCAAAATATTATCTGTATCTCTGAAAACAAAAGAAAATGAGGGAATATTTATACTTCTAAAGACCCTAAAAGACAAGGAAAAAACGTTTCACTGGCATTTATGGGCATCATTAAGCACAAACATTTTGCCATCAATACTGAACAGGCCATCACTGACAAGACAAAATCAGTCTCTCTTTCTACCTCTTGAAGAACATTGTCATAATGATGAGGGCACAAATGAATTCCCTTTATCTGTATGCTCAGAAAGCTGCCTCGGGGCAAGTTTTATGATAAATGCAGCCTATATTGTTCCACGCACACAGAGCAGTATTATGGTACGTGACAGGCTGAATGACTGTTAGTACAGGCAGTGTGCAGTATCTTGCATCCTTCAAAATGAAAACTCCTCTTGACAACATACAGATCCATCCCATTGGTTTACTTTCAAGGGGGGAAAGAGGAGTTAGATGGAAAGGGTAAAAGAAAACCATAAAAATTATTCCATACAAGCTTCTGATGGGTTTCCTCCAGAGCAGATATTCCGTTCCTTGGCCTAACAGGGTAGCGTGAGCTCTCAGAAATCATGAGACCGATTGGATAATGCTTAAAAAAGTAATATATTTTGGGTTCTTCTTATTTCCTTCCTGGAATGTCTGGGTTCACTGAAGGCTGGAGTCTCAGGGTCAGATTTAAAATTGGATGTGGGCAGAACTGATGCATCTAAATGTAAAATTCTAAGCCATGAATTTTTACATCCAGCTGCTACCTAATCCTGGAAATGCCTAATTTCTCCAGGTACATCTCCTTCTAAATTTTCATTTCTTTCTTTGAATGCCCAGAACCGCTCTGATTTGAGTCCAGCACCTAAATCCCATGTAAGCCCCATCAGAATAAGAAACCAGGCTTTTTTCTTTGGCAAAGTCCCATAGGGGATTTGAAATTCAGAAGCATCTCTAGAACTCGCTCAAAGAAGTCAACAGTGACTATTTTCTTTTAAAATGTGTTGATAAGCGTGGCATGCCCATGTTTTATATTGATGAGGGCACCACCAGTCCGGAAATCCTAGGAGCATGCCAGAAGCAACTTTTGTAATAAACTGCACTGTTTACACAGAGGCTGTGGGGAGTTTTGTACCATCCTTAGGGGATACCTTACTCTCCTCACATATTAGCTAGAAAGCCAAAGTGTAGCTCTCTGTTTTTGCTTGAAGACAGAGACTTAAATTCTTACCTAGTTCTAGCCTTCTCTTTTGCCTCTTTTTTTAATTTAAGAAAACTTTATCAGAAAGAATAGCTCTGATGTTTACAGTACAGTTCAAATTGCAATTTTGTCAAGGTATGGCCTATTAATCTATCACATATATGAATATACCAAAATTGGAATAATGCACTTGCAGTGCATTAGTAACCCTTCAGATTTATGGATCTCTGGCCTTAACTGCCTTGTGAATTCTCCCATATGTTCCTTTCTAACTGAAAAGCAGGGGAATGATCCGAAGTTTATCTGCATGGTGGAGGAATGTACTTGATCAGTAAACGCCAAACAAAATCAGTTTGCCAAACAAAATGCTTCACAGAACTGAGATCACAGTGACATTCTAACAAGAAAATAATTGTAATGGCTTGTTATAATCAGAACAAATATTTACTTTTTAAATTTTTACAATAATGTTAATTGTTGAAACATTAATATTCAATATAACTGAAACAAATGGGTTGCCCTTAAAGGAATATAATATTTCAATGACCTGCAATAAAATGCTTCAAAATGGTTCTCTTGCAAACAACATATGTCATTTAAAACAAAACTAAATTTTCAATATCAAGTCAAAAGTTTCATTTTTTCAGTCATTTTCATTATCTGGTCCTAAAAGAAATGTAGAAATGTTATAGTTGTGAGAAGTGCCTTTAATATATATTGGTGGGAAGAGTTTACTACAGCAAATATGATTTGAATGTCTCAGACACTTTTAATGATCAGCTGTTTAAATCAAAAGATTGACTGCGGCTGCTGTAGATCGCTCCTGCTCAACATTAATACCTCCTTCCTCTCCTCCCTTCCTGAATTCTCCACGCACCTATCCATCTTTCACTTGCAGGGGAGCTTTATACTAATTACACTTCTCAGAGCATTAAGAAGATAGAGATAGATTTATCGAGTGAACACACTCAAGGAAGAAACGGTTGGGAATGCCTCACATTTATCATTTTTTTTTCCAGTTATTAAGAGCATGTGATCAATTTGTTTCTCAGAAAGTACATGTTAGCATTCTCCAAAATATTTTATAGGATATTGTAATGTTGTTGTCATAATAAAAAAAGTAAACAAAAAGTAAATAAAAATGTCTTTAAAAATGTAAATAAAAACCAATGTCACAATGTAAATAAAAACCCAATGTGATAATAAAAAAGCAATGTCATAATAAAAAGCTTATTGTAACACATGTCTGACTGCCTTCAGCAAAGCACAAATGCAGATAAAATGGAATTTTCCCATCTTAATTACAGATATATAGAATTTTATTTATTTCCTATGGCCACTGAACAGAGAAGTGTCATTGATTTATTTACCACTATGCCACTGTTTGCAATACTTGGACCAGAGTATCTAAGTCCCATAAGCTTCCTAAAAAATCCTAGTAAGGATACATCTTTCCAGAGATTAAGTTATTACTCTCTTGGAAAAAAAAAACTTCTTGTGACAGTGCTCTTCAAGAAGACTTATTATATCACAAGTATGGGAATTAGGTGATTATTTTATCCATTGTAGGGAAATTATCTTCAGAAGTAGAACAATACCTTGAAAACTATCTGAACATCTGACATTTCTTGGTTTTTACTTTAAGGCAGCCAAGGTTGGCACTGATTGTGCTGTACGCCTGAACACCCAGGACATGGCGCTGAGGTGACTAGAAAAGAAGAATCTGCCAAATGTAGGAGCAAAATGTGATGTGAAATTAAAAAATATACTTTAAATTAAAAGCCTTCATCCCTTCTCCAAAAGCAAATCAAATCAAGCTGGAATCACAAATGTAATTAAATATCCATATGTATACAAATAGTAATATCTGGGTATCTGAATAGCATCCATCCACTTGGGTATTAATCAGTTCACCTGAGTATTTACATACAAAGGAAAACGGAAAAGAAAAAAAGGCTTCTACATCTACTAATGGTATTTGCAAACAACATCCCAACATTTCAGAAATATAAAATTAATTCAGAGGTATTTAAAATCTGTATCTGGTTTAATCACTTCATATCAGTTTGCATTATTTGTTGTTTTATTGTTTAAAGTTGAATGCATCACTTGTGTACTATTTAAAGTCACCAGAAACATGTCATATTTAGAAATATTAAAGTGTCCCAGAGCACATCTCTAATTGAATATTCTTTCTGATATTCGTGAATGATTAATGGTAGGCCCCTAGCCACTTATTGCTGAATCATAGATTTCTAGAAGAAAAAGGGGTTATGTTATCACTATTTACAAGATCAAGTTTTGTGTGGTAATCAGAATTTTATCTAAGAAGGGTCATTCTCTAGAGATATGCCTGCTTAACATCAGTAATAGACTGATTAATGGTCTGACTGGGCAGCAAAATAATTCCAAAAAAAAAAAAAGAAAAAAAGACATGATGTTCCTGACACACAAAAGCAAAAGCAAATCTGAATACTGTTAAGAGGTGTGTTTTACACTGCCAATATAACAAAGCTTTGATATACTAAGATGAGGGCAAATGCTGAAAAATTCAAGGGAAGCTTCAATAAAAGGGCATCAGCTGGAGACTAATGAATGATACTGAGAATAAAATACTGTGTAGCCTTCCTGTATGTTGACACCTCATTTCATCTATGCCTACTCCTCCCTTAGGGAGGGACAGCTGATGTGACCTTAAGGTTTCCTCATCACTTGCACTGCACTAATTTCCTGAGTTCTGCTGACAAAATATGGGCTTCCTCCATGGAGATTTCCAGTATGATACAGAAATGACTAATAGTTAAATGCCACAGATAAAATGTTCTCTAGTCATTTTCTAGTACAACACAAACATGGAAACACTGTGGCTGGCACACATCTATCTGGGCCTCAATATCTACGCTTTTCTTCCTTGCACTTTTATATCCTCATTCATAAGCTACTGAACACGATGGTGAAGAAGGCATGAGAGAGCTAGAGCTTATGTATTCTGGACTCTGTAATTTACAACTTTAAGTGTGTTCTTCAAAGGAAGAGCCTTTTGTATTCCTGCTCCTGTACTCAGGCAGGACATTTGTACCCTTTCTGTCATCCCTTTCTGCAAAATGTATCAAAGCAAGACTGTCCTGCAAAAGGAATGCATAAAAAAGGACCTGTAGAATGGGGATACTGAGATGTGCACACAGAATGATTCTAATCTCTCATAACTTCACTTTACAAATCGGTGAAAGTTTTGGTGCATTTTAAGGCAAGATTTTATGGAGCAACTCTAGAAATATACACAAATGACATCATTATGGGAATCTTTCATACAACTGAAAGTCCAAACAGCAAGAACCCTCCAAAAATGCCAGCCTTTACATATAGTTTGCCACTGAGCCTAATTGCTTTTGTTTCATACCTTTTACGCTATCTTCAAGTACCCTAAAATTCTCTGATTATTTTTCTTGAGCTTGCAATAAATAGGAAAGAAAGGACACTTAGATACTGACTTTCCAAGAACATTTTTCCTCTGTAAATGCATTACTGATGCTATCATGTAAATGTTTAAACTATTGCTGTGCTATGCTCTTTCTCTTCAGAAGTTTTCTCAAGTAATGGAAAGGAGTTATTGTTTATGAACATCATTAGATGTGGAAAAAATTGAGAACTTTCCATTTGATGAAGCCCTTGTCAGTATAACCAATGCTGAGAGACTTCAGGACACTGAGAGACTGCCTGGACACTAAGCACCCCTCAAGCCTCATAACACTAGGCAGCAATATGCATTTGACTGCAATGTATTTACAAAAATGTATAGCTATCTGTATTTAGTTTGTATAAATATCTCAGAACTCAAACTTCTCATTTTGCTGTGACCTGGAAATTGTACAAATTTTTTTTTTTTTGCTTATTGGGTTTTGGTTTTTTCTTGCAAGACTCTGGTAATTTCCATTCTCTACAAGTCCAAGTCCAAGCTAACATTGTTTGCAACTGCCTGGTAAGTGATGTTTTTTGCTGACAGAGTTTAAGCGAAATGAGTTTACTTTTTCATTTATGTCGTTTTGAAATTCTCTAGTAAAATGCTGATTAAAAAATTAGAGTAAACAAAGCTGGGGAACCATCTAGGGCTGACAGGAAATTCCTGGAAATGCTGTGGAAGAAGTCCACTCTATAAGATGAACCCAAACATACTTAACTACATTCCCATCATTTTTTATTCCCATCCCCTTGACAAGGTACAGCAGGTATGTTTAGAATTGTAATTCTACAAGCAATCTTGTTATTTTTAAGCCTGAAAAGTATTTAATCAAATCTAGTTTAAACAATATTAGACGTGCGGTAGCAAATTCTGAAAACTAATCTCTTCTCAAGATCCATTCTGCTGAGGCAGTGGCTTAAAGGTGTCAGATTAAAAAATGCTTTGCTAAAGTATTTGAAAATCTTATTTTAATTTAGATGCCTATTTGTTCCATTTCCCTGTTTTTGATCTAGGCTAGAATTTTCACATAAATACAATAAAATCTGTATTTCATCTTGTTATGATCAGGGAATGTGTGTGTGTAAGAGAGACACAGAGAGAATGGTCTTGATCCCCTTAGGCTGAAGTACATACTGCGGCCCTAGCATTTATTAGGCCTTTATAATGTACTTTGCTGGATTTATTATCTCCACCTCCATCTACTTCTGCTTGAAGAGAACAGTCCTAAAATTGCCCTTAAAAGAAGACAATCATGATTCTTAAAATAGAGCATCCTTTCACAGCAAATCAAAAGTGGAGAACAATAGTGAGGGGGCTGTCTTTCCAACCTTACTGTGTGAAGTTTTCCTGCTGGAAGCTTTAAATGAAATAAAAATCAGCCTTTACAATGAGCCTTTAGACATAATAGCGTTGGACAAGGACTTTGTTGGGTTGCCTCCTTTTAACTTGTCTCTTACTAGGCTAAATGAAGAAATAGCCTGATTGAGGGAGAACTAACTTTATCCAGGTTACAAGACAGAGAACCACATCCAACAGTCCTGGCAGAAGAAGGCAGTGACATATAGCCTGAATTATTTTCTTAGCTCTCCATGCGGTCTTTTCTGGCTGAAGTGAATGCAACCCTCTCTTGCATCCCTGTGTAACCAAGATGACTAGCAGGGGAAAGAAGCATGGGTCACTTTGCAAGTTACTTATTCTCATCACTGGTTTTTGTCCTCCAAAATTTCTAAGGGTTTAGCTGAAGATCCTCAAATTCAGTAATGAAACAGTAAACAAGAGGTCTGAGACTCTCTGAAGGAAGAAACAGTAACTAATCAGATGCAGGTGTAGCATTTACATATCTAGGAATGTCAAGTCTAACAACAGTTCTCCTTTGGAAAGAGATGTAAAAAATACTATTCAAATTAATTTTGTTTTTATTTTAGATCAGTAAGAACGTAATTCATAGGAAATGATAGATTCCTCTAGAGGTTCATTCTGTGCTCACTCTCACTATCTCTAGTGCTGAAAGAGTTAGAGAAACTAAGTTTCCACTCTTGGAAATACTGGGCTTCAAATGGTTTGCCCTGAAGCTTCTCAAAACTTACACATGTATTCTATAAAATGTCTTAGATTAATTCTCCTCTCAGTGACATGATACGAGTCAGAAATAGCTATGTTGAAATCAATGGGCCAGTATGCTACTAAGCAATATTGTACTATTTTCACATTACTCTCTTAATTTGATTTACCTTGAATGTATATGATAGGAAATTTGACTAGAAATATAGGCTAACCCCACCCCAAAAGATTAATTTTATTCCTTTCCTCCACTTTCCTCATGTGCAGCCACACAAAAAAAGTGTTAGCCAGTTTTCTGCAGGACAGTTATATGCAGTTCAAAATCTAACGGCATGTAAAGGTTCTTAGACTCTGGTATTATCCAGGAAATCTTCATTCCCATATCCCAGTGCATTGGGTACATCATGCTGTCCTACACGATCACAATTTTCTTTGTACTGATTCATCTGCACAGTCAATGTCCATAGTTGGTGCGATCAGATGAGGTCCTTATGTTCACCTGTGTGTAGTCTCACTATCCATGCATACAGAAACTCAGCACATTTGGAGTTCAGACAAAGAACTTCCTACGACACCTAATTGTCAGCTTATTGCTCTCACAGACACACCATTAGCAAGTGCCATCTTCAAATTAGTTTGAAGACCTCCATTTGTAGGCTACCTCTGACCCTGCCTCTTCTAACAGAGGCACTTTCTTTTGAATTCCAGCTCAGATTTATTCATGGCCAGTGTATAACATATGACAACGTCTATGGGTTAGGAGGCTCTTTTTATGCTGCTCATCCTTCCCTCAGCCAGATGATGAACTTACAAATGATGTTATAGAACATCATCTTTTTCTTTAAAAAAAATAAACAAGCTAAGGTCCTCAAGTATCAGAGAAGTGGAGGGGCCATGACTATCTCAGCATCTTCACTTGCCAAAGCTCATCAGAAAAATCATACGCTCAACTGTTATTAAATCTGGCTCGTAACTGGCAACTTCATAGATTAAGCAAAAGATTCAAGAAATGAACTGACCTTTTGAAGTTAAGGCCTGCTCCTCTCTCCCTGAGCTGAGCAACTACAGAGGCAATAAAGAACGAGAGGAACGGCACGATGAGATCAGGAAATGGGCAGATGTGTCATATGCACAATGGTAGCCACATAAAACAGGTTACTGATCCTACTGATCTATAAGGCACAGTTATCTAGCTCCAGCAGTAAAGTAATGGAGAGATTGCAAACCAGCATCCTAGCAGTTACACACTATTACTCCGGAAAACCGGTGCATTTTTAGGCAGAAACACATTTGGAACGGGTAACTGCCATTGAGCCTTGACTAGCATATTGAAAACATACTAGGGTACTCTTGAGAGTTTGGAGAGTTCTGCACAGTTAGGTTAAATGATGTCTAGAGTCCCAACAAGCTGGTTCCTAGTGATTCAAATGATGGCAAACTGTTCCCCCTAGAATTAGTTGCAGAAGCTCCAGAATTTACAGTCATTTTCCTTTCAGGCTACAGATAAATTGAAAATCTGAAAACAGTTTTCTTCTCTCAAGATTCCTCCTCAGAAATTCAAATGTCTTAGGAGAGGGCAAGCCTAACAGCAGGATGGGAAGGTCACTTGTGTGGGATGTTCCTGGTGACAAATTCAGAGACAGGTAAGGAAAAGTTAACAATGGAGACTGAGATTCATACATTTAGGGGATCAGTACAAGGACAGAAATCCTGGCTGTGTATAGGAGCCAATATAAATTTAATCATCGATTCCAAAGGACATGGCTTTTATCCAATGTCTGTACCCCACCTAATTCCCAGATAAACATTCAAAGGGAATTAAATGCTTCATAAACCTCATAGTCTGTCTCAGAACGGGAAATTCATTTGGAAAGAAGGATGTCTTGGTGCCTGGTGGCAGATGTGGCAGAGGACTGTTTCGTTAGTACAGGAAATTTCTAGAGCTTTACTACTTTCCTTCTCTACAGCACACACCTTTCGGTTCAATATAATGACCAAATTTGCATCCAAACAAGTTTGAATATTCTTGAATTTTCCATTCTGTCTTCAGTGTTACTGTATTCCACTGAGGTCTCATCTTGCACTATGACACATTTATTACCAGATGATAATTGAAAAATAGAAGAAATGGCTTGGAGAGTAAATGGAAGAGAGGCAGATAATTTTAGGATTCAATTTTCTCTGCATTTTTTACTGGTAGGCATAGCATAATACTGCAATAGAATCCAATCAGAAGTTCTCTTTTATACTTGCCACATTTCAGTGAGCTAACAGTGGCATGTCAAAACAGCTACAAATCTGGAAGACTTGTTTTTGCTGGAATTAACAATAGGACAACCAAAACTATGAAGAACAAATATAAGGAGAATGCAAAAAATAATTGTTAAACAAGTAAAGGATTTCAATTATGCTTATTGCCACCTTAATTTGCTTTTCTTCCTGTGTAGCACAATCCTCAATATCATATTAGACACAATTAATTCAACTGCTGTAATGAAATTAAATACATTCGTATAATTTGTACATTGGCAAAAACCAGTACCATTAATATTGCTTATCATTTGGCAAACAGATAATAAAGGCCAAATCTAGTTAAGGAAACTCAATAAAAGCTTTATAGGGTAACACTGAACTATGTAAGCAAGATGTTATTTGCAGGGACCAGAGCGAACTTAGTGGAGAGGGGCACAAACAAACAGAAGCCCAACAATGTGTACGTCGGGTTATCTTACAATTCCCCAAAGAGAACATGTAAGAAAATCCATTAAGATTTGCTTATTTCTATCACAGGAATTTCACAGCAAGCTTCATTTCACTACCTTTTTATTAAGATATTGAAATAAATTTGCCTTCCCTTTGCATGCTAGGCCAGAAGAATCTGTGCTTAGAGTGAGATTTGCAGCCCTGGAGGAAAGAAGACTTTAAGTCAGGATTTATCTGTGCAAGCCTGGGCTCCACTGGGAGCTGAAGGGCACTCCAAATAAGTCAGACAGTATGTAAAGATTCTCTGTAAAACCCTTTGCACCATACTGCTGCCCAAAATCATAACTGTGTGATGGGACCATAAGCCTGTCCTTCCCATTCTCTGCTCTGCTCTCAACTTATCCTTACTGTGTTCTAGTACTGTATGTGTTGTGCCTCTACTAGCCAACCCATAGCAAGAGTCTAGGCTTTTAGGACTTCTTCATATATCTGCAATTCTTACGAATCCCAGTAGAGGCACTGAAAAATTCCATCCATTTTCATTATTGATTTTATGTATTTCACTATGCATACCCTCTTCATATATAGAATCAAGATACAGGCACTTTGAGCATGGGATCATGTGGCCTAGAAATGCAAAAATATTATGATTTCAAGAAAGAAAAGGTCATCATCTAGAAATCCAGCTTGGGATGCTTGCCAACCGTGTCTTATCCCAGCATTCCCTAGGCTCATCTATTCTTCATTTTCCTTGCCTATAATTCTACCTATGATCTCTCTTGTAAACATTTATGAGCAGACATTTCAGAAGCTTCATATTTTCTTTAACAAACGGTTTGTATCATCTTTGTCAAGAGTACTACATAACGATGCAACATTATACATTAATATTTAAAACTGAATGAAATAACACCTCAACAAGGATAATTTTTTCTCAGTTTGCTAGCTGTCTTAAATTCATTTGGGAAATGAATTAGAACAAGGAAACCACAGAGATAAAGTTTCCTTGCATTTTTATGAATACACAGCAAATTCATTTTTAGAAGAAATATTTGCATAAATGTTGCTTTTTTCCTTCTGAAAGGGCACCTGTTTTCACGAATTATAAATCTGAAGTTCGTTAGATGATCAGATGTTCTGGAAATATGATTTATAGGCCAGATCTCCCAATCAAAAAAGAAAAACAACACTATAAGAAGTATATTTTTGAACAAAATTCAGCAGAATTGTAAAACATGGAAATTCAATATTCCATAATTGCTATTACAAGCAAACACCACTTTCAAAGGCAGCATTACAGAAGCACACTATAAGATGCAGTGAACAAAAATAAAATTCAACCAATGGCATAAAATGCAAATTGAGAGCTAAAAGATGTTTGGAGTCCAAAGCCTGTATCAGCCTATGGCAAGCTGTGTATCAGAGAGCCTCTGTTAGCATGTTGCTGGAACTGCCTTACCTTGGATTCCCTTCTGGAGCCATAGGAATTGCGTGCCGTAAGGAATAATATTACCATTCAAGAGTTCTAGGAGATCTTCTCGTGGCCAGCCGAGCCAAAACAATACCTTGCATCACAGTGCTAGCTGTACGTTTGCATTCCCCCTGCTGAGCTGGCAGAAACTTGTGACTTTTTTTATGTGGTCACATCTGTGTTTGCTTTTGTTCCATGTCCAGAAGGAGAGGCATGCTCGTGGTTTGCATTCTGTTGCCTTGTAATTCCGTTGCATCCAGTTTCCTTGTTCTCCTGTCACAGCTCCCACAGTTTCAGGACCTTTTCCAGGAAGGGTCTGATACTGTTTTGCAGAGGTGCTGAGGACGCTCACAGTAATGGACATTTATTTTCAGAATGCAGACCTTCCAGAAATTTCTTGTCACCTTGTCACCCTTAACCTATTCCTCTCAACTATTTGTATTTTTTTTCCGCTGATTATTTTTAACACCAATTTTTCTTTTCATTTCCCTTAGGTTCCAGCAGGATCACTAAACCACAATTCACAGTTTCTGCAAACCCAAGGCACTTTCTTCCACTCTCACTTAGCTGCTTTGGGATTTGCAACTTATTGCCTCCTTTTTTATTTTCTTACAAAAAGCAATGTGTTCCTTAGATGATGGCCTACATAAAACATTTTTTATAGACCTGGGGTCAGCATACAGCTTTTTAGAAGGCATTAAAATTTGGCTTGGAAACTGAAATACTTATAACGTATGCTTGATTTTTAAAAAAAGGAAAAAAAGCATCGGTCCTTATTTTGAAAAGAAAATCGTCTCAAATCAACAAAGCATGGTCTTGGAAGTTCAGACAGCTCTGTGCCAAAAAAAACCCTCATCTAACTTTTTTACTTCTGAAGAGCTGAGCAAAGATCCTGCATAGAAGTTGACAAGATCTGTATGGATTGGACAGTATCAAAGTCAGTATACTGACTTTGATATATATATATTTTCATATATATATATAATATACATATACTGATATATATATTGAGATATATATATATATATGAAAAAAAATATATTTTATACTGTTGCTTGTTCTTATCTACACAATAGTATATTCCAGAAGTCTCAGCTACAGTCCTTGCCACTGTGCAAACCCATGGGAAAGTCCCTGTCCCTTTGAAACTATAATCTAACTGGATAAATCAAATAAATTACAAAAAGGGATACACAACATTAGGGTGATGAAACGGCTTATACAATATCATGCGGTATGACAATGGCAGAATCAAGAACAAAACTGAGATTACCTGAATCGCACTTGGGCAGTGCTCTGTCTAGTGGACAATCCTATCCTCAGACTTTGTCCAGCCCCACTGGATTTACCACTACTTCATACACCGTTGCTATATACAAGGAGACTGCAACTTCCGTGTTCACTCCTCCATGATATAACTGAAAAGAAAGGAGGTACCCTTACCTTAACATCATTTTTATTAACAGTTACACTTTAATAGGTCTGATATTAAGTGCCAAATGACAGCAATAAGATGTGACAAATATATTTTGAGTCCAAGATACAAGACTGTTCTATATGTCATCTGCATTACTGTTACGCATAAGGATGCAAATGGTTGCTGACACTAGGTAACACATGGGTGATACTCAGTAAAATCATGTCAAGGTAAATTTGATTAAGTGAGAATGACATAACCTGATTTATGGATTCCATTGACACACTATTCCTTTCCTGGCAGTGGAAATAATATTATTTATTTCTGTTGAATATAACTTTCCACATTTACCACATTCTGACTCTTGTATTAAATGGGCTCCATTATAACATTATTTATATGACATTAGTACCTAGAAGGTCCAGTTAGGTCTTCTCTGTGACATGCATAGTAAAATACTTCTGCCAAGAAGTGTTTGTTGTTGAAACACTCAAGTGAGGCAAAGGGAGGTTAAAACAAATGGATTTTCACTTTCTGCAGTCAAAGACATACTGACATCTTCATGCATGATTTCTTCATCTGCTCAAATAACTCTGGAAGACTTTTTCATCATGACTGACATGCAAGGTTCAATCTGTAACTGGTCTTGCTCTCTTTATTTTCCCATCCTTTGTATCAGCACCGATTTATCTCTCTTGCAGCCTCATGATGTTTCCTCTACACAGTGCAGCACAGCTAGGCACTAATGCATGCCCTAGCCTGGCAAAACCACAACTGGGCATGTTTTCTTATTACCAAATAAACTTGCTTCCGGATTTTACTCCACTATACAATTCTTAATAAGACCAAGCCATGTTGCAATATATTTTATGTTTAAAATTAAAAGTATGGGAAATAAATAATTAGTATTGAACAGGATTATTGAACACAGCTATAGAAGAATTTCATTTGAAAGGGACTCTGGAGGTCTCCAATTCAGCCTCCCTCTCAAAGCAGGGCCAACTAGGTCATGTTGCTCAGGTCATTGTAGAGTCAAGTTCTGAATATCTCAAAGAATAAATATTCCTCTCTGAACCCCTGCTCTAACAGTTTGAACCTATGACAGAGATCATGGGTTTGACCCATATCTGACTACCCTCACAACGATAAGATTTTATCTTGTATAATTGGAGTGTTCTGTACTGCAGCTTGTGTCCATTGCTTGTGAATCAATGGAAGGAGGAAAGAAAACTGAAATGGCAGCTTTATTTGATAAGGAGCATATATCATACAACATAACCTGGAAAACACAGAGAAATGGGGCTAAAGAACATTGTATCAGTGAAAAGATGAAACAGATTTAAAAGTTCTATCAAAAAAAGGACCTGGAATTAAAGAAGAGGAAAGTAAAGGGGACTGAGTGACTCACTTTGCTGTGCCAACATTTACATAGTTAAAAATAAGGAACTTCACCATTTGCCAAAAAATTCTTACAGCCAGATTTATTTTATGCAGCAATAAGAAAAGATGAATAAAAATCTGGTTTAGTCTTTTCTATATGGCATGGGGTGAACTAGTCATTTGTGTAGATGGTGCAGTCTGTAAGTAGGTTAGTTCATTTCAGGATGTTAAAATAATGCTTGACATCTTGAGATGGTGCCCACTCTCAAATGAGGAAGAGTGCCCTGAGTTGGATGGAAGCTGACAGTAGAGAATAGGCCAGAACTTTCAGATGTTCTCTCCATCCAGACCATGTTCAAAAGAGTGACATGCCAAAGAGGAGTAACTACAGTTTAGCATACTCTAGCAACTCCCTCTGCTTGCTTTCAAAACGTGCAGTAGGACTCAGGTAATGATCATTAACAGGAACCTCCAGAAAAAAATTACAGATGCCTTATGTTCCCATGACACCCTGTGAGTGACACACACGGAGAAAAGGGGAACAGCAAATCTGTCCCATCACATTCATTGTAGCCCTTTGACCTTTTAAAAATAATAGATTTGGCAGAAAAGGCTGGCCACTGCTGCTGCGCTAACTACCAATATATTCTTAATAGAAATGACTAAAATGGCAGCTGAGCCCATCCCTACTACCACAGAGAACTATGCAACACACCAGCAACAAAAAGCTGCTGTAAAAAATAAGTGTATTTGGCGATAAGTATTGTAAATAAGAGGTTTAGTGGCAGCTGTCATATTACCTCTGTTGTAAAGTTGCTCCTTTAAATTTACATCACTGCAATCACAAAAACTGTAATTAAAAGCCATGTAAATTACTGTTTCTATTTCTAATGTTACAGCAATTTTAAAACAATGTATCAATATGGAGCAACAAAGAAATTGGCTGTTTTCAAAACCGTGGAGAAGAG
This sequence comes from Nipponia nippon, assembly GCF_047370975.1. NCBI lineage: Eukaryota > Metazoa > Chordata > Aves > Pelecaniformes > Threskiornithidae > Nipponia > Nipponia nippon. The sequence goes on from NW_028262391.1 coordinate 46,403,878, forward strand.
ATTTTATTCTATGATACATGTGTGTTTCCCAGCATGATTTTTCTTTCAATGACGCCTCATAGCAAAATAGTCCACTCCACTTACTGATCATGTTAAGCTGTTGCCATGGAAATATGAAGACCCTACTACACGCAGATGTTAACTCTTAAACCACAGCTTTGCACTTCTTTAATATAAATTTTTGTTTAAAAGGAAAGCTCTTGGCAAAGCAGAATTCAGTTACTTTTTCAGCTGTCGAGCATAATAGCTCCATAAGGGAGACAATGATTAGGGCTTGTTTCAGGGGTGTTGCAAAGACTGTAACAGCCAGCCATATGAAAATATCACACACATACATCATCTCCCTATGAACAGAGAGTTATGAGAAAACCGACAAACAGCTCCACAGACAACGTAAGTAGTACTTAATTAGTCAAGTTCATTAGGAAAGAGGGGAAGTGGAGAGATCGCTAAATACTGCTACAGCTTTGCGTAACACCTAATTCCTAGAGGCAAAAAATAAGAATACATTTTCTCCTTTCCCCTCCACTTCTATAGTTTCTTTTAGAAACAAAGATCAAAGACATTAGGAAACAAGCCTGTTAAAACCACCGCTTATATTTTCTTTTTTTTTTTTTTTGGAAGAGGATTGTGGTCATCAAGGCATTGAAACAAGAGCAATGAATTTGAGAAATATGTACATATCAGCTGTAAATGGCTGCCTTCAAGTTAGGGAAATCAAAGACAACCAGGCTGTGATTCTAGCCACATCATCTTCTGCCATATTGCTGGCTGCAGAGGTTGGTATCTCTGGCCCAGCTGACCACTACAACCAAGATGGATATTCAGTCTTGAGTTAGCATAGCAAGGGATTCTGTATGGTAGCTAAAGAAATGCCAGGATTCAGATAACTTTTCTATTTAAATGACCAAGACACATAATCATTTTATCTTTTTCTGTAGCTCCTGCTTATATGCAGAAGAGTATTTTCGAATAAATAATTCCCATGCATGCAAATACAACTAAAATGAGTTCTGAGGAAATTCATGTCCAGTTACAGTCAGCTGGAGAACCATCTGATTCTCAAATACAGCCTTATAAAGGTAGAGCAAATGTATTCAGTTCTTGGTAAGACATCCTGATCTATATAGGTAATATTATTATTATGAACAACACTTCAGTAGGCAGATGCTTACTTTCTAAGCATTGACAACATAAGAAAAATGGCCTTGTGTTCCTGGTACCTTTTATCATTTTTAACGCTTTTGTTTGCCTGTGCTTCTTTCTTGCCTTACAAAAGGTAAACACATGCTCATATTATTTAATTTAAACTTGCACTAACCAAATACCCAGATAATTCTGAAAATATGCATCAGCTTTGTGATTTATAAGTGAATTACATACTTACTGTATGTAGCAGGTATAAATCAACATGGTAGGTCTCCTGATGCTCAGATAATTTGTTTTACAATCTTTATCTTCCTAAAGCTAAAGAAGTTGATTTAGATGGCTCTAAAAGCTTAAATGAAATACAGCCTAGGCGAGTAGTTTCTAATAACATACATCAACCCTTTATACATGGTAAGAAGCCTAAATCTTAAGTCTACACTTTTTTCCTGTGATAAATGCATTGCATTTTTCTTCAGCAGTGACAGAATGCAGGCTAGACCTCTTTCTTCCTGCAAAGAAGCTCAAGCACTTGTGACTTGGTGTTGGCTATCTTTAAAAAACAGAAATACATAGGGGGGTTGACAACTGCACTGTGCCTTCACTATGATTGATGTCATCAATAGTCTAAACACAGCACTGGGGGCCAGGAATCCTCCTGTGGACTGTAAACTTGGATTTGCCACTAATTCTCCTTGAGGCCAGAGGCAAGTGATGTGTATGTCTTTACAGCTCCCTGAGTAAGATAAGGGTCGATTACCTTGCACAAGTACGTAGATGTTTTGATGACTAAATAATTGTCTCAATGAATGTCAAGTATCATTGTAACATATCCCTACTTAGTGTATTATCAGTTGAAGGTGCCAAGCTTTAAAGTCAGTCCCTGAAGAAATGCCTTCATATGTCAATGATTGTTGGCCCTATGCAAGCCCAGTTCAAAACCTGGTGACTGCTTTTTTTTATTTTAATTTTAATCAGGTGTTTATATTACCTGGTTTATTCCTTTACTACTACCGTCTTTCAAATGTATCTTCCTTCCTCTCTCCAAGACAGAAGAATGATATTGCTTCCATTAAAGGTGAGTGACAGAAGCTCAGAAAGGCCGAATTACCTGTGCAAAGTCATTACGAAATCTGCTAAATCAAGGGCAGGAACTCAGATATTTCAAAAAGTAGCCCAATTTATCAACCAGTTGTTAGATGTCATACCCTTCCTGTGCTGTCATCTCCTGAAACCACCACATAAGTATTTGATAAATATAGGAAGGCTATCAGAGGAAGGATGAGACTGCAGTTTTAATAGCTATGTTTACATATGACTGATAGCCATTGGAGCTAAGTATCAGAGCAATATTAAGAACTGAAAGATGCAGTTATGTTTCTCAGCTGCTTCACAATATTGTCAAGGCTCACAGATTTGGCTTCTTAAACATGCCTCTGAAAAACAGTGTGATTTCCGCACTGTGAGCTTTTATGATCACTTAAAAATAAATCCAAATCAGCTAACAGATCACTAAATAGAAAGTTAAATTTCTCTGAAAATCCCATCCCACATGATTAGATTTTTATTTTAGCATTCAGACCAGGGACGCCCAGCCCAGCTCTGTGGTTAATGACCGGGTGTTTGGCTACGTCTGCAATTACTACTTGACCCAGGAGAGCTCTCTCCCTTCCCTCTCACTGGGACAAATGCCAAAAGTCAGGACGTAGCTGGGCAAAGACACACACTCCATCAGCTGCAGCCTTTCTGAAACTCTGGAGCCCACATGGTAGATGCAGCCAGTCATCATACCAATCAACTACAGACACATGCAGCTCCAAGAATGGGAGGTTGCCATAGCTCTCACCTGGACTGCAGAAGGGCCAGAACAAGTGGCAAGAGACAATGGCCAAGCAATGATAAGATGAAGGGGTGATGATATTAAGGCTACTCCTCAATGAAATCTGCATCATTTTTGTTCAAAAGGTTCTAGTAAAAGCGGAAATTAATTGCTTAACAAAGAGCCAAAATTTGGGACCTAAACTAAAAAATTGAAAACCGTGTTCATCTGGTGTCCTTAAAATGTCATTAAAACAACAGGAACCCAAATGATAACCATATTATTTGATTTTGTTTGGGAGAAGCAATGCAAAAATAAGGCTTTATCAGACTCCTACATAATCTTCCAAGAAGGGTTATTTATGGCAGAGGATTTCCTAACATTTTAGTAGAAGTCATTGAAAATTCAGTTTATATGCACAAGAAGATAACATAAATCCTTTTAAATATATTTAATTAACAAAAAACAACCTACCCCAAAATCTCATTTTGAAAATAAACCCTGCAGCAACTCTAGCATACAAATCAATTACTACATACATGCCTTAAGAGTTAGTTTAGATGCCAAGTGAAAATCAATGTGATTATTTGACTTTATTATAGGACAACACCAGCTTTATGAAAGTGCATAATCAAATGTGTTCAACTGAAATTTTGACATTAATTGTACTTTGAGACTCAAATTAGACAAAACCAATATATTTGAGTAGGATGCCATTACCAAAGAGCTAAACCAAACTCAACGCAAGTAAGTGAAATTAAAGATACGTAGTGTCACGTAGTCCTAGAATAATATAGGTTGGAAGGGACCTCAGGTAGTGTAAATGAAAGCTCGCTGCATTATTTTCTCCCTGCATGACTGAAACATGAACAAAATCTATATGGGAAAGTGTGAGAATTTACCAGGATGAATAGATAGTACACTTCCAAATTGTACCTCCTCATGTACAGCTATCACTCAACTACGGTGTTTGTTTTGACTGAAGTGTGGAAAGGCCCTTTGGGTCAATTTTTTCAGAAGCAGAAAATACATGATATAAGGACAAGACTTTGCATAATCTTGGGGTCTAGAGGTGTCTTCATTAGAGAAGAAAAAATTTTCACTTGCATTTTCAGTATAAACACAGGTCTTTGGAGCTGGAGGCCTGGAGAGATATTTAGGATATTTTATTTTAGGGAGAAGTGGTAGAATATACTTCCAAGGAATACTAAAACTGAGCATTTTGTGGAAGGGATATAATTAAGCATGCTAGCAGTAAGATAATGTGGATTGAAAAGCAGAAGGGTGCCTATATCTGCAGGATTTTCCAACAAAGAAAAATATATTCACAATGTAATGCAAGTGAATGATGCAGACATGCCTTTATCCTCACCTGCACCTACCAGCTGCCAACATTTCAAATTGCATTGCTCTTACTGGAGTGAAACTTCCCCTGTTCTTCTACTGACTGAAGCTTATCTACAACACAATGGGTCTACTTTAAAGATGCAGATCCTCCTTTAACGTTTCTTAATTCTGTTGGATTTAAGTCAAACCCTTAGGGTATCTTAAACTCCTGGGGTGAGCACCTGTTTTTAACAGGCTCATCAAGGATAAAATGCACCCCTTTAGCATCAGCAGCCTGATATATGAACTGTGCAAAAGGCTGATATTGTTGCAGTGTGCTTAAGCAAAAAGGCTGAATTTCCAAATGGCTTTCAGGGAGAATTGACCATGGCAGCTAGCTTCTGAACGTAGGGTGAATGTGCTCTGCACATTAACGGAACTCAGTGCAATCTTTAGGCTACCAACACCTCAGTGAAAAGTGAAGGGGAAATTATCTCGAGAAGTGCATGAGCAGCCTCGTCTTCAGCAGGAGATCCACTCCAAAGCTCTCTCCCATTAAACATCCTTCTGGGTCAGAAGAGCAAGGAGGAGGTTAAGAACCAGCCCCCTGTTGCCTGAACTGTACTTTACCGGGATTCTGCTTTTAGAGATTTTCATGCTGTGATTATTGAGAGGCAGTCTGAGATGGCAATGCCTCTGCTTAAAAATCTAGCCATTTTTTGTGATGTCCAGGCTACATCCTGCAGGCAGGTCCACAGGGGACATAAACTGCAGAAGCACTCATCCTATCGCAAAGAGATGAGTACCAATCTGGGTAACTCCAGGAAAGGAATCAGATACTCTCTGTCATTTGTACTTGGAAGTAGAGAAAGCAGTTTGAATATGTAGCTTGGGCTCAGGATTTGTTATCCAGTTTACACAGATCTTTCAAAGTGCAGCAGGTCTTAGTTCACTCAGCACTGCCTCATCTCCTTGGCATCTGAAAAATGCAAACACAGGCACCGTACCTCTTTGGCAGTGACCGCTAGGCTGTCAGATTAAGTGTACCTGAGGTAAATTTCCAAGAGCTGATATCATATTACAGCAAGTAATACCTATGCTGTGTAGTTGCTTCACAGAGGCAAAAGCTGTGCTAACTGTTTTCAAAGTACTTTGACACACCGGATAAAAGGACTCCCATAATTACAAATCAGAATTATTTAAAGATATGAAATACAATAGATGTTACTGGCTGCTGTTTTAATTCAGGCATACAGCCTTTTCTCTGCTTGCTCTCTACAGCATGTCAGCTAGAACTGTATACCACTGGAACTGAACACAGCAGTTCAGCACAGGAAAACAGCAAAACTGTCTCAAACAACAGAAGCTTAAGTAATTGCCTGCTTTGTATGGCAAACCAATAATGGCTATAATGGCCCACCTTACTCCCTCCTTTTAACTTGGGCTAGAACTGTATCTGCAAAATGAACTGGCATTTCTCATGTATTTGCCATTTGGACCTGTTAATTTGATTGATGTAATGCATCCTTCTCTTTCCCTCTGTTGCTGAAAAATATTGCACGAATACATCAAGGCTGATGCACTCTCAGTCAATCAGAGCAGATTTCTGCATATAACCTTCCTGACAATACCGTGTTTGCACTCTCTCTGCAAACTTGTAGTGTTGCAAATGTAGGCACAGGCAAATTAATTTTTCACTCAATCTATTAGGATGAAATTCAGCTTAATGCAGAGGACCTGCACAAGAATGCCTGTGCCATTTCAGTACCGCAAAAGCGCGTCTTTCCATGTAGAAGTGGATTTGACCAGACAAAACTGCCCTGTCCAGAGGCTTTCTGCACAATAGAAGGCACCATTGTTTTGTCTGCACCTCTGATGGCTAAAGAGTATGCCATTCTAGTACAGATGATCTAGTGCACAAAATGGAGCATCACTGACCACAAGGTCCATGCCTGAAGTCTCCATGTAAGTCTAATGCCCAAAAGCTCACGCTGTCAGGAACTGAGGCTGCCAATATAAAATATCTGTCCCTGCATATTCCAGCTTCCTGCCCTCAAACATATTCTGCTTGCTTCCACATTCTCTTAAAGGCAACTTTCACAGCCTCTTAAAGGCAATTTTGATAACCTCTTCCTCGACCCCAAACTTCAGTCAGACTTGATTTCACAACATTAATGAGAATATCCTGATTGCAACAACAACAGTAAAAAAACTCTGAGGTTTTGATAAAGACAGACATGTTTCTTCTACTTAGGTTTCCACCAATCTCTAGCTGGTCTTTTGGAGACCTCCTCTTTCCTTACAGGTGATTTTTAACAACTTACTCTGTTACAGCTCTCAGCTTCAGGACAGTGCTGCAGAAGGGACTGATGGCTTGTTATCAGCCTGCTAAGAATAGTAACATTTCCCAAGTGATGCTGCTGTCCAAAATGGCTAACAGATAATATAACAGTGGATTGAGCACTGTTTGTATGACTTCAGGCCTGATGGCCATTTTATTTCATGAGTCTTAAACTGTTGTGTTTCTGTGAAAGTCAATGGAATTACACCGGCATTAAACTAGTGCAATGGAGTGGAGAACTGGGCCCTTAGAGTTAAATTCAATATGGAAGAGCTAAGTGAAGCTTCGTAAGAGATGGAGAGCGACTATGACAACTCCTAACACTCTTGTAAGACTGTTTGAACATCAACATTTATTATTTCTCAGACTTTGTCATCTCCCCTCAGATACATTTACCATGATATTCCCTAAAGCTATTGACCAAATGTTACAGTATTAGATTCTACAAAAACATTGTGGTAAGAATAGAGGAGTCTCTGTGCGATCAGATAGATCAGCTGTTACAGCTTATTGGATGGAGCAAGCAGATGGTTCTAACGCGGTGCACAGAGGTTTAACCTTGGTGTTTTATCAATCTACACTCATCCACACAAATCTGGTAAGTTTCACACTTGAGTAGCAAAGCACCTTTGTTATAGTAAAGCTGACTATGTATCAATAAAACACACAAGAAATGTTTTAATTAGAAATGATCAGCACTAACCCTCAGTTATCTCTATTTCTAAGGCAATGACTGCAGTATAAGGGCAATGGGAAAGGCAGTAAAACAGACATTGTAGATTTCAAATTACGTGCTGCAGGTAGTATCTCAGATCATTACAGTTGAAAAAATATTTTTAAATGAAATATATTTCACAATTGACCTTTTCTTCTTTGAATTGGCTTTGTTTTGATTCTGTTTTGTGCAAGTATTTCATATGTCGTCGGTCTTTCTCGAATAGTATCTGTAGATTTTGGTTTTATTATGGAGTTTTCATGTGTCGTTGTATACAACAACAATTATTTTGTGGCAAATGATAACATTAAAGCAGAGAACTAAAAATTGGTTTAGTCCTATCCCCAGCAATTATGCAATAAGAGACATAATAGACATCATTTCTGGTCTTGATCCTGTTTGACCACATCAGAGTGACTTTTAATTTAACATGCTAAAAAGGAAGGATGTAATATGTTCAGCATAGAAATATATGCATACATTATCAAGGACACGCAGCTTCTTGGGTGCCCGGTAGCTGGTTGGCCTGCCCTTACCTTTGTGAACTTGTGAAAATTGTTAAGGACTAAATCTGAAAAATAACCACTAAATCTTTTTCACTGTCTTGGAGGTTTGAATCATTCAACACACTGACAGCCTGACTTATGTGCTCCTGAAAATTAAGAGTTAAGGGTCTCAAGTTGAGCATCCGGAAATAACAATCCTTAACCTGAAGCGGGTACTTGAAAACGTACCTGTTCACCTCCTGGATTCATTAGACCTCTAAGTGATGGATATGAAAATGGCATCAAGGCTTCATATACACGTCTTCAGAACATGCTAGGACATTTCTAGTTGTAAGCAATAATTTGTACAATGTAATTTTAGTGGCACAGCAGGGTGCCTTGTATCCGTTCCTGGTAGTATTACTCCTTTCCTTTAAAAATAAACAGAAAACAAATATAAAAGTGTTGAATAAACATTAAAACAAAGATTAATTTCAGGATTCTCTGACTTTCTGTCAAAACTGTATTCATATGTATTCAAATATCATCTGATAAATAACTTAACTGGAAATTAACAACAACAAAAAACAAAAGGAACGGGGAAAATAAAGATACCTGGAAAGATTTCAGCAAAGATCTAACTCTTGGAGTGTTTCCAAGCAGCAGCCTTGATTTTGATTAATATTATAATACAGCCTGCTAAAACAGCACCTCATAAATATCCATGAAGCGGTTTATTAGAGATGGTTGTAAATACTTAAAATCTTGTCTTGCAAGCCATCAGATTTCAGAAAAAAGGCAGCTGAGAACATCAAAAGGTGAAAATAAGAATTCTTAGAAGATGTTTTCTTCCTCTTAAATATTACAATATATTGGTCCAAAAGCCATTATGCTGGAGAGTGGAAATACTATTGGAAAATGTGTGGGTTGCTTTATAAGTACAACTAGCAGAGATTCTGAGAGAGAGAGACTGCTGGGGGAAAAAAAAAACACAAAAATATGACATGGGGAATACATGAAAATTACTCTTACTACAACCTTCTATTTTGTTATTTCAAAAACAAAACAAAATAACTACTTGTAAGAAAATGTAGTTGGTATGCATGTAAAAGGAAACTAGAGTGCTGAGAAAGGAACCAATGAAATATTGGGGCATAAGCAATTTACTTTCACAATCTCTTCATCTTGTAAGTCTGTTTTTACACATAAGCATCTTGTGATTGTAGAACAAAATAACTAATTTAAGCTCTGTTATATCTGAAGTTTTAGTGATCTATCCTCCAAGTTCTTGTCTACATCAGGTATTTATGTGTTCATAGGCAAGGCCATTCCAGGTAGCACTTCTGCTGTCTTTCTACATTTTCCTTCCCTTATAATGGATTTTAGCTCATGAAGTCTGTAAGACAGAAAACTGGTCATGCATTTACCAAGAGATGGTGAGCAGCAGGGAGGTGAAAAACATTCTCAAATGTGGCACCAATGTGGTGCCATAGCTCTAAGACATCGGCCTCTGAAGGTAGAAGACATCATTGGTCTGCTTGATTCTTTGTCTTCTCTGGGAAGGATCACAGTGGGGACACTCATGACAGAGCTATCCTACAGGAAATGAGTTGTGGGCACAGACTGCAACATCTGTCTTAAGGGAATTGTTATAAATGGGAAATGGTACAAGTCATGACTGACCACAGACAAGCTACCTATAGTAAGGCCAAGCTGTGATTGCTATTCAAGGTCAGCTCCTGTCCGAGTTGCTCCCTGCAGATGGGTTGAAGTCACAGTGCAGATTCAGTAGAGAGTGTCAGCCCAACAGTTTACTTTCAATTCCCACTCCCTTTGCTGTGATAAGAATTTCACATGTAACCAGCCCAGTGCTACAAGTTCTCTGTTTTCCTGACTATGTGTGGCAGATACAGGCCCCCAGATAGTGCATGGCTCTCCCTGCCTACAGCCATGAGATATGGAAACATGATGTGACACGATGGGGCGTGCTCATCACCCTGAATCAAAACTGGGGCTGCATATGCCCCTGGGAAGGAGTGAAATAAAAGAATGCTAAAGGAAAATGATAGTGTGCTTACTCTGCCTTCCTTCTCGCTTTCGAGCTTAGCAAGTCCCTATGAAACCATTTGTCATATGTTACCAGCTCTCGGTGCTGCCAAGGTAGAGCTGTTGTTATGCAGCAAAGATTACACAAAGAAGGATACTTTCTCCTCACACAGAAAGTTCTGACTTGGAAACAATGCCAGTTTTGATCATGGTATTGCAGCTCAGAAGCCAGATGCTATCATTCTTCACTGTCAGGCACACTCTTTGTGCTATGTATTGCACAACACACTTCCATCTCCCTTCCACTGTGGGAACCTGTAACATTTTGGAAGACATTTTTCTGCTTCGTTGTCGTTTCGAATATGTTAGTTTCCAACATTCACCTTTAAAGGCAAAATGCACAAGTTTATAAGATGCTCTTCTGCAACACGAGAATTTTGGTGAGAACTAGGAGGCAGGCCAGTGATAGAAAGCAAAAGGCTCAATACCAATGACAGACAACAAGGAGATGAAACAAAGATGCAGAGAGAGATGATGGGAAAGGGAATAGCACACACTACCATAGAAACAATTTATTTTTTAGAATTAGTACAAACTCTAGTAACATTCTCATTGCTGGGTTAACATTGGAACCAGTGATGCTCCTGGAAGTGACTTAATGCTCACTAAATTGCTGAAATCAATGTTATACACAGCCTTTGTGTGAAATCACTAGTGAGTCACAGTGTAGTTGAAACTGAAAGGCTGAAAACTATTTTTGTGCCTCAACTTCATTAATACATTAGATCCAACTATAACCTTTATCTTTGACTTCTAGGACCCTTAGCCTTCAGGCCCAAAGGTACATACCTAGCTTCTTGGAAAGCCAGATCGCCTCACTTCTAGTCGCAGTGCATCACCTTGGCAATGCTTTCTCTCATAGTATACATGATCATGAACTGAAAGAACATTATTTACTTGCTTTCAGATTCTATGGGTACAAATATATTAATGGACTATTTACAGTATGATTCCCCACATGAGAATAATAAATACCTCTGTAATTAACTAATTAATTATGTGTCATAATTACAGTGTTTTCCATAAATGGCATAGTAACCTTTTGAGACTGTTGAAATACATGTTTACTTCCCCTCCCCGCCCTTTTTTTAATACTACGCTTTTTCATTCAGATAAAAATGTAAGTATTTTTCCAACTTGTCAAATTTCAGGCTACTCCATTTTCAGGTGAAGTCTCCTTCATTACTAATAAAAATCCCCCAGGGAGATGAGCAGTAACTGAACACACCAGCTAAAGAGAAATGATGAACTACAAAAATAGACTTGCTCAGTGTGGATACGGAAGGAAATCATATGCTACTCTCCTGCTTCCACACAAACGTTATTTTCTATTGAATTGTATGATGCAGCTCTTCTCCCACCCAACATTCTTCCCCCAAGAGTAATCATTCATTTTCAGCAATATGGCTATTTTGATTGAGGTATTTTTTCCTGCTCCTCACTGAATGTGCTTCATATAAGCACTAACTCTCTGTTAAAAAGGGAAAACAGGGAAGAGGTAATTTCTTATCCGGATAGCTGACACACTTCTAACAGAATATTTAATATAGAAATACAACATGAACTATCATTTATTACAGAAGGAACCCCCAAAATAATAAATTCTAAGCAACCACAGTAACTCTTTATCTGAAATTAAAGGACCAAAGCTAGGGAAATGATTCTGCAAACTCATCTTCATGGGCCCAATCTTTCTTGTGCTACGAGACCTAATAAGTGCCATTTCACTGAACGTAAAAGATTAAAATTTTCGAAGATGTAACTAGCACTGGTACAAACCATATTTTGGCAATCTCAGAAGCTCTGTGATATTCTGAGCATTTCATTGACGAATTACTTTGAAGATAGTGGGGTTGTAAAGAGCCAACACCTGTAAAAGTCTGGACACTTATTCAACTTTTAAATAAGAACATTGTTAACTGAATTCTTGAAGCACTAAAGCTTGACAGTTCTGTCCTGGGAAACGGAAGCCCATTACAGCTTATCCTTAAGGTCAAGAAATTCAGACTCAAAGGCAGCAAGCTGGGAAATGGCTTCTGAAGCTATGAGTCCCCTTGGGGAAGTGTTCTGCTACCAGCTACTTCCTGTTTAACTCAGAGATTGCAAATTCAAGCCCTTTCATTCATAAACCTGCAGTACATTACATAGAACAAGAGAATTTTTCTCCAGTAGCCCCTATGAGTCAGAAATACATTGCTTTAAAAAAAGTCAACACTACTTTAAGATAATTGATATGATATACAGTAGGGATGAACAGTCTTAAGATGCACATCACAAAAGTGCACTCCTGTCTTAGAAGCTACGGTTTAGATCTTGGTACGTGGCTTGAGAGCCATTCATGGCTCTCTACTGGGAAACCCTGAATAATGCGGAGATGTTTTTCTTACCCCTACCTCTTAAATAGGGACTGGAGAGGTAAGAAGGTCTTATACTAATGCTACACAGCCATGTTTACTTTGCAATAGTAAGCACCATTCCTTTAGCACAGGTAGGAAGCTCTCAGACTTTCTATGGTAAAATACACAGTACTGGATATGATTGCCAAAGATATATCTAGCTAAAAGCCACTCCACCAATTCCACCTCAGAAAGTTGTCACCATCCTCAAACATGTCTCATTCACAGCATGACAAGATTGTGGAAGATTTATTTAGATATTGCTTAGTGTAACAACCCAGTAATGGTCTGTTGTAATGGAAATCAGCTCCTAAATCCATTGTGTTTTGGTAGTTCCACAGCAAGTCCTGCCAAGGGCAGGCTTTCCACTTGTTGTTATGGTTTGTGTACCTAAATAAGGCCTTGTAAGAATGTCTAAGTATCCAGTATTTATACCACATCATTCTACTTTTTAGCAATCAAAAAGTTTCTGTGGTTTTATTTTGCCTAAATGAGAAATTCGCACCTTTTAGAACCATTAAAGAGTAGATGTTTGCAAGCTGACACAAATTCATGTATTTCAAATAAATCCACATAAAAACGATTCTGTCTGAAATTTGTGCCAAGTATATGAATATAAAGACTGTAACCCTGTAAGGTTTATTACATAAATGAGAAGTCTTAATATTGTACAGCACCATTTTAATCTCTCTGTGCAGTAATATAGCGTGGCCTTCATAACATACAATTCCATCTGTTCTGGCAGTTTTGCAGTAAGTACGTATCAAAACCAATATCCTTTCCCTTACGAAATCGAGGCAAATTAAAACTGCTCACAACTACAGAACTGTGCCTTGGAGAACAGAGAAGGGCAAGGGCATGTCCTCCCTTGCATGTAGGACAGCTTACTAGAAACAGGATTAAAACCTTTTAATCAGGTTTAGATTGGTCCCAAGCTGGTTAGGCCTATTCCATCTATGATGACAACATCTTCAGAGAAAGATCAGTCAAGGAGCATGATTAAATTTTCAGCACAATTGCTGTATGTCCTGGGGATAAGGCAAGAACTTCTGTTTTAGGTGTGGTTACTCGTTATTCATTTTAAGGAATTAAAATTAGAACTGGCATAATAGTTGAAAATATGTCCTCTTTTTCTAATGAACTATATTCAAGGAAAGAGTTTTGTACATGGCAGCTTGTTTCTGGGCATGAGGGAACATTTCAGAAACGCATCTTTATGTGAGAACAGAAATACGTCAGCAAAGCATGGTATAGGAAGAGTTAACTCATGATTTTAGAGCATTGTAATCTACCAGACTGTTAAACAGTGAGAGAGAATTAAGTGACCTGAAAATGGCATAACTAATTGCAGAGTCTTGAAAAAATAACGGTAACGTGGAAGTTCATGAAATGTGTATGAACTGTATCACATATTCATGCCCTATTACTGTGAATTCTGAAGTGTCTTACTGTTCAAGATAATAGACCTTGATTCAATTCAGTCTGATGTAGGATGAATTTCATGTGCTAATTAGTAAAGCATTTTTTAATGATTAGGAAAAAGTAGATAACATCTGATTGAAAACCTAACTGTCAGAGATAAAACAACGATACAACTCAGGGTGGAAGGAATGCCAGTCAGGCTGAATTCAGGTGTCTTAATTATGATAATTAATGATTGTATTCCCTATATAAATGAACTCAACCAACAAGAAAAGCATATTGTAATTAAAGTGCTTTTGAAAAGCAACATTTAAACAAATGCCATTGGTAATATTAATTACTTTTCTCATTTTCCATTTCACATTTGATTGCATTGGTTCACTAAGGAGCTAATATGGAACGACTGAGCTACTACAGTTCCTACTGAAATAAGAACTTAGCACTACATAGAAAAAGGGCTTAAAAGACCCTGCAGACCCCGCATTTTTATCACTGAAGATAATCAGTGATTTTTGTCGCATACAATGAAAATATACTCTCCCATTAACAAATTGCTGCATCATGTTTTCCATCTCCAATATGCTGTATTAATGGATTTCCTCCTGGCCAAAAGCCAGACTACAAGTGGATGTGGCTTTGGAGAGACCAGAGGAAACAACAGCTGAAAGAAAATGCTTTTTGGGGATAGACCTGTTCAGGAAACGGATTTTGTGTCCTAAAAGAGATGAGAGTTTTGTTCTTTCTTTTTTAGCTATTAAGTCGCTTGCACTGAAATGAAACTAGAGTTTGTGATTTGGTTTGGTTTGGTTTGGTTTGGTTTGGTTTGGTTTGGTTTGGCTGGTTTTTCTGAAGAACCAACATCTTCCCAGAGAACGCCTGATTTCATCCAGAATAACAGAAGAGGTCTTTTAAAAAAAAAAATCAGCCATTTATGTTTTGGGTACCCTAGGCTTATTTGTAGTCAGCTCTATTAAAATAGCTACTTGTCCACAGGATTCTTGCTGGTTTAAAACACATGGTGCATTTAGACGTCCTTGTTTAATGCTTATACTGATCTCATCAAGCAGAGACCCTGTCAAACCTGCAGATGACAACATATATGCACATATCAAAGTTATATTTTAAGATAGGTAAGAAGTATATCAACATTATCTTGTCATCTGCATTTGCTGTACTGGGAAAAATGCTTAGTGACAGTACTTCTCCAAGTAGTGTAAAGTCAGCGTATTAAGGGTAATTTAGCCTGATAATAATATGGTGAGTACAGAATAGCTCCCCTGGAAGCCAATTTTGTACTGATTACAATTCTACATAGGAGATAAAACATAAGTTAGCGAAAGTTTCACAGCTGCAGACCAAAGTGACAAAATAGAAGAACAAAGAGATCAGTGATAATGGGTAAAATTCTGGCCTCAGTAAGGTCAAGAGCCAGCTCCCATTGATTTTAATGATGCTTGATATTTCTAATTCATCACCTTTGAAGTGACAAATATACAAACATCAGTCAGTACAGAGAAGTGGCCTGCTAAACCACACCTCCACAAATGTGGTTCTTTTGCTGTGTGTAGTCAGCCACCTGAGAAATTTGCCATCAGGCTTTGAATGTATACTTTGAAGTGATTCAATTCTATTAAAGTGTAGCTTGCTCATCTCATATTTTTGAGCTTCTTAAAAAAGCTGTCTGTAGTTATTCTTCCAGTCAGGATAACCATTTTCAGTAATGGAAAAATGAATTATCTAGGGAAAGACTGGAAATGTCACTGTTATGGATAAATACTATGTCATCCTTCTCCCTTCTCTCTACTGCCCTTCACCATTCTCTTTTTTAAAGCCTGCTTCCACAGCTGGATCTCTACTTATTTTCACTCTAACACTGAGCCATGAGAAGCCCGTGAGCTGATACCACCAGAAAGAGCAGCCCAACAGAGTCTTTACTCTTTTTGAAGTAACTGCTGGCTCTGCATTAACCTGTATGTTTTTAGAAAAGGAGTAATCCAAAGGAGCAGTGTATTCTCCAGCATGAAGAGACAACAGCTTGAAGTGTTCCCTTCTTGTCTATCAAGACCTCTGTCCTTCACAAGTCAAACTTTCATGCAGCTTCTCCCATGCTCATCTGTACAGTTGGCATCACCACTGTTACCCATAGTACTGTTTCTAACTCGCGCTCCACTACATTTCTAACATAATGGATGAAAATTCAATTCCATTAACAGCAAGGCTAGCATTCCTGTCAACTTCCACCAGGCTGAAATTTTGCTTAATAGGCACAACCAGAGTATGAGTCTTTCCTAGAACTAATTATGCTGTGATTTCAGCTAAAGGACCCACACCGCTTTGAGATCTGAGAAACTCCAAGGACTCATTTGCCTTCTGGCCACAAGCTGAAACTCTAACAAACCGGAGTAACACACCGTCATGTGTGACAGGATGACCACAATGCCTGCTCACTTGGTGTTCAGAGGCATCTGAGACTATGACTCCACATAACCACGTTGTTGTCATGAATCAGATCCTCCGTGCTGTGCTTCTCACTCCCACAAATCCTGCTAGAACTTATCACTGGAGCAGTTAAAAAAAAAACAAACCAAACCCAACCCAACCCAACCCAACCCAACCCTACCCAACCCCACCTGGATTAAAAGTAACCCATTTCAGATGTAGGATTTTTTTACTTGCTTCTTTAACTCAGTCTTTTTTCTTTTTTTTTTTTTTTTTCCCTAGATTCATTTGTGAAAAGACTTTGTATACAAAGATTTAAATTAAGACAGCTGAGGGCAAACTAAACAGTTACTCACAGCAGCATGAAGCAGGTTGTGAACTCTTAAATCAGATCTACCACAAATGGTACAGAAACTTTTAACCATGACCTGAGGCCACAGTGCTGTTCCAGCTGCTTTCACTGCAGTGAACACCTTTTCTCACCTCAGTTTTGAGGAGGCTAATATGACCCCTTTTATATTTAGCACAAACAAACGTAACAAAAATTTTACATGAGAACACTACACAGCTCACAGCAAAGGGGCACGCAGAAATCATATTTCTTATAAAGATTAATTTTTCATTTTTAGCTTTCTACCAGTGAAGTAATCTTTTCCTTTTCCTCTAAACAGGCTGCTGTTGCCCATACATTGAGTGCTCATTGAATTTATTAGCATTCGTTGTTTACAGCCTGTATCCCATTTGTACTGTACAAACTATTGTAAGTCTATTTCCTAATCCAATGATTACCAATTAAATACCACCCAAGACTCAACATTTAATCAACCTTTGCCTTTTTTTCATAATTCCTATAAAATAATTTAAGTTCATTGATGATTTGCATTTTAGAAGTGCTTCAGTGCCTGCAAAGGCACAAATGCCATTCTTATTGTTCACACCAACTTCCAGGGTTCAAAAACAATTGAAAAGACAATTAATCATGTTAGATGCATTTAAAAAAAAAAAGAAACTAGAGGAGCTTTTGCAGCTTATTATCTTGACTCACAGATTTAGTATGCTCTGTCTTTGAAAGTAGAGTGTCCTCTGCCCTCTTCCTCTACACCTTACCCAAGGTGAATCATTTTGAGAAGGGAGCAGTTTCAAGAAGCAGAAAGGACAGAAAAGAATCTCTGAGCTCTGGTCTGCAATTCAGACTACCTCTGTATATCCCTTCTTTCCTGTTATTATACAAAAATTGAGATAAATCACTTGAATTTTTTGACTTGTAAAACAGAAGTGGTACAAGAAGATGCTTGTGATATGCATGAGTTACATACACAGATTAATACCAGTATGCACATAGCTTCTGAAAGGTGGTGTTCACCGCTGAAGGCACTATGCTGTGCAGTGCTTAGCTCTTACCATGGTTACTGCACTTTTTGAAACCATGCAGTTTATAAGATTTTAACCCCTTCAAATTTTAACACTTTAAAGTGATCAGTGCCGCTGCCATTTAAGCATCCATTTTACATGATGAATGTCCTTGAGCAGCACTCCATGCCCTCTGCTCCTAGTGCACCTGGAACCCCACACTGCATCTTTGTAACCCTGTGAGCAGCTCCCTGATCCAGAATGGCACGTCCTCATTTCTGCCACCACAACGCTTTTAACTCAGCTGCCGGTGTCCACACTGTTCAAAGCGCGATCGAGACCCTTTGTCTGCAGTCCCATCTGTTGCTGTGGCAGCTGAAGTCTGGGCTCTATCACAGAGAACCACAAAGTGGCTTGTCACCTATAGGAGGGTGCCATGATAACACACTGGATATATAGTACCTGTTCTAGCACCCGCACGGTCAGATACAAATTTGGGTCCATGCAGATGGTCAGGATGGACACAAGCTCCTTCCTACCCTCCAGACACATCTTTAGGTTTTGCTGAAGGTCATACTTCAGCACAGTTTTTCATCTATGTAACGGAGATGCACAGTGAGGGTGCATCCGTAGATTTAACACTGAAGAGTAACAGCCTCCCTTACTACTCCATACACCGTTTCAGCTGAATACTCTTTCTGAATATGAGCGTATTGAAGGATTACTTCATGAGCTTCAGTAACTTGCCTATATAAAGACAGGCTTTCTTACACTACAGTATTAAAAGATGATTTGTGTATTTAGCAAATTTATGCATTCACTAAAAAGCCATTTTAGGCAGAGTGGAGAACTGACTGAAATGAATTAATATACCTAGCATTCCTTTTATAAAAAGGCCATATTTGTGAGAATATGAAATAATCTTTTTTTTTTGCATATTTCACTCTAATAAGAGTCAAAGAGCCTCTACATAGAAATCAAAGATATATAGGCATGCAACTTCAAAAATAACTAAGCCTGAAAGGATTATAGAATACATGGTCCTAAGGAGATGTTCTCTATTTTTAAGATCTTATTTTCCAAGGCCAATATAAGATTAGTTACTGATAGGTACAGAAATAAAATGGAGGATGAAAGTACAACTTTATGTCATTTCTGAGATGATATCTTCATTGTAATGGAGACCTTGCTTTAAACTAATTATGGCAGAATGACTAGTATGTGCTAGAAGATCTATCTGAGCAGCCTTTGGGATCCTAGGTAAAAGAAAAAATTAAACCAAAAAATTTTAAAACTAAAGCATGGTCATTGCTGTTTCTAAGTTACTGCTGTGAATGTGTCTAAGATACAGAATTCAATTGCCCAACAAATCTTGTCAAGATGATATTTAGAATGTCAAAAGATACACTCAGAAAGATAACTAGGACTTAAGAAGCACTATCAATCAGCTCCTAACAGCTGAAAACCCAGTTGATATTACAAAGTTATCAAGGAGATGCTAACAAAGATATGGATCTCATTTGGCTTGCAAGGCTATTTCCTTTTCTTTTATTAATTTAACAGAAGTCTTTGTGTTCAAAAATGTTTTTGCCAACAAAGTTAAATACGATCCTAGACTACGTGATACCATCTCTTTAAAAAAAACAGTAATTTGAAATTCTGCAGGAATGTAATGACCAGGACTTCTCTGATACCCAGAGTCTCCTTTTGATCTTTGGATGGTGAGTTTCAATTTTTTGTAACACTACGATTTTACTTGCTATAGAAATCTTTTGAACTACTATGTTTTATAATTAAAAAATGTGTTTATGTACCCCTACACTCCCACTATAGCCTTTGATAATAGAACATAGGAGTTTGAAACGGCCCATCCACTACTTCAATTGCACTGAATGGGAGAGCAGGGCTAAACAGCACAGCAAGAGGGAAATTACTTTGGTGTTTATGTTTGCAATCTAAGGCCCTGATCCTGCAGACGTTTAGGCAGTTGGCAATTTTACACAAGTGAATAATCTGATGTAGTTCAAAGGGAGTACTCAGATATGTTAAATGTCTTACCTGCCTACATGTTTATAAGCTGGAGGACTACATTACAACTGAGCTGTCACTTTTCGTGTAGGCAACTTCACTGGATGAAAACACTGTTTTTTCATTTTCTCTTAATTGTTGCCAAAGGAACAGTATTGCATTCCCTAATCTACTTTTATGAAATACAAAACAAGAGTGTGCATTGCTAGAGTGCACATGAAGCTAAATTGAAAATGGTAGCTGGGCTTAAACTTCAGGAGAAGGAAGCAGGGCTATAAAGCAAGTTAAAATAGTTAGGATACAGCAAAATATTTTCTGTTACATAGTACATACATTCTGCTCGCATTGACTCTGGTAGTATCTAAAGGTACTGTAGAAGCGGAAGGTGGTTTATATTTCATTCAGAAATAACACTGCAAAAGTAGGTTTCAACAGCAAAACCTCTCCCTGTTACTTACTGCATTTGTTATCTATTAACCTAATACATATGCTCTCACAGTACTGTGATTCCATGTGGAGAATTTGCATAGCAAAAATACCATAAGCAGATATGGTAACAGACAAAAATCTTTGCCATAATCAGCAAATATTAAGGGAAGGCACAAGATTTCTGACTGCATTCAAAAGGCAGACAAACATTTACTTTCTAGAGCTTACCTCTGAATGCTTGATACTAATATTTTGTTTAGGCAGTTAAACACTTCAGTGAGAATGCTGCATAAATATAGATACAAATCCACTGTCTTCTAATATTAATCAAAAACCACAGCAATACTGTATTTGAAACTTTAGTATGCTGCTGTTACACTATTTCAACAAGAATCAGTTTTTCATCTTCAGACAGTATCATGCTAAGGTCCTCTGATATGACCAAAACTAAATCATCATCATTTAGGTGTTACCCTTTTAAAACAAAACAGGAAGATTTTTTTTTCCTTCTGATACAATTTACATTCTCTGCATTGTGGGAACAACTTCACTTATTAACTGCAGTCTCTCAGACACAATGAACCCTCTTTAATGCTATCAACATTTTGTTAAAAGAGCATCAGAGTTTGTAGTCTGGCCAGACATCATTGAGAAAACTACTGGTCAAATGGAATGGCATCCAAGAAAGCTCATGTCTTCTTACAGTTCCAGTAACATAAAACAGGACTGAGCCTTGTACATTAAATAGAAATATCATTGCCCGAGATGGGCTTAAGCAAAGAAAAACCATATACTATAATAGAGAATAATTAAATATGGCTAGAGGAAATATTGAAAAGAATACAGTCTGAAATAAAGGCCACTGTATTAAAAATCTTAATGCTGATTAAAATAACAAATACTTTGAAAATATTTAAATCTATTTTCTTCTGCATTAATGCTGATGCTTTCCTCAGCATCCTTTTCTCCACACTAAACAACCCCAGCTCCCTCAGCCCCTCCTCACCAGATTTGTGCTCCAGACCCTTCACCAGCTTCGTTGCCCTTCCTTCGGACACACTCCAGCACCTCGATGTCCTTCTTGGAGTGAGGGGCCCAAAACTGAACACAATATTTGAGGTGCAGCCTCACCAGTGCCAAGGACAGGGGGACAATCACCTCCCTCGTCCTGCTGGCCACACTATTCCTGATACAAGCCAGGATGCCATTGGCCCTCTTGGCCACCTGAGAACACTGCTGGCTCATGTTCAGGTGGCTGTCGACCAACACCCTCAGGTCCTTTTCTGCCAGGCAGCTCTCCAGCCACTCCTCCCCAAGCCTGTAGCGTTGCATGGGGTTGCTGTGACTGAAGTGCAGGACCCAGCACTGAGCCTTGTTGAACCTCATACAATTGGCCTCAGCTCATCGATCCAGCCTGTCCAGGTCCCTCTGTAGAGCCTTCCTACCCTCCAGCAGACCAACACTCCCTCCCAACTTGGAGTCATCTGCAAACTTACTGAGGGTGCACTCAGTCCCCTCATCCAGATCATTGATAAAGATATTAAATAGAACCGGCCCCAATACTGAGCCCTGGGAAACACCACTTGTAACCAGCTGCCAACTGGATTTAACTCCATTCACCACAACACTTTGGGCCCGGCCGTCCGGCCAGTTTTTTACCCAGCAAAGTCGCCCATCCTAGCCGTGAGCAGCCAGTTTCTCCAGCAGAATGCTGTGGGAAACACTGTCAAAGGCTTTACTAAAGTCCAGGTAGACAACATCCACAGCCTTCCCCTCATCCGCTAAGCAGGTCACCTTGTCACAGAAGGAGATCAGGTTAGTCAAGCAGGACCTGCCTTTCATAAACCCATGCTGACTGGGCCTGATCCCCTGCTTGTCCCGCACATGCTGTGTGATGGCACTCACGATGATCTGCTCCATAATCTTCCCCAGCACCGAGGTCAGGCTGACAGGCCTGTAGTTCCCGAGATCCTCCTTCCGGCCCTTCTTGTAGATGGGCGTCACATTTGCTAACCTCCAGTCAACTGGGACCTCCCCGGTTAGCCAGGACTGCTGAGAGATGATGGAAAGTGGCTTGGTGAGCACCTCCACCAGCTCCCTCAGTACTCTTGGGTGGATCCCATCTGGCCCCAGAGACTTGTGTGTGTCTAAGTGGTGTAGCAGGTCACTAACCATTTCCCCTTGGATTACGGGGGCTTCATTCTGCTCCCTGTCTCTGTCTTTCAGCTTGGGGGACTGAGTACCCTGAGAACAACATGAAGCACCGACATACAAAGCCCTGTCATACTGATTTCGTAATGACTTAAACTCAGTTTACATGAGCATAAATGACTGCACAAAGATAGAAAGCCAGGAGATTCAGATCCCAGCTGTGGAGATTATGATCAAAGAAGGATGGAAACATTTCCTGCTGCCCTTTATTAGGAACAGATACTTCCACACATGGAACCTTTTGGATAATTTACTGAAAGGAAACAGATCAGCTGAGTAAGTGTCTAATTTTATACTATACAGAGGACACTAATAATCTGGCCTTGAATATTGTACAAACAGCTTCTTTTACAACATATTTCTGCAAGTAACTCATGTTCAAATAGACTTCTTGTATCTGTGGAATGTTGAGAATGAAGGTCTTCAGTATGTCAGCCCTAATTACCGTGGGGGACTGTTGCTTGAGAACTCCTCCTTACCCCCCCAGTGGGTTAGTTTTCACCCAGGCTATGTGAAACACAGGAGAGGGGGGAGGCGGAGTGGCCAGGAGATCAGGATTGCTCTTTTCAGTAACAGCCCTCGAGCTAGATCAGCTTAAGCAGACCATGAAACTGGACCCTGAGGTAGATGATAGCTTTGAATTCTGCCAAGGGAAACTATAATATGTTTTCTCCCAAGTAATAAAGCCATCCTGCATTTTTTGCATTTATAAAAAGATATTTTAAAAAAATTTTTTCAATGTGTCTGCCAAAATTTCCTAAAGTTAATAATTGAACCATGCATACTTTTAAAGTAGCAGTCGCCTCAGATCACTAGGTTTTCAACAAAATCTGAATCTTAATTGAAATGCTAAGTAAAAAATGAAAATAAATGCATTCGATTAATATTAAGGTCATAGTCTTCTTGCTCTCAGAAATGCCATTCACTATCATATATCTCTCATGATTCTTTCCTTATAACACATTTATTTCTTACGGAGATTTACACTTGTTTGGGGTTGCTATTTTGTAGCATTTTTTGTTAAACCAACGTAGCACCTTTGAAAGTAATAGTGGTAAAACATACTACACATACGTATAGCATAATATAAAAAAAAAAAAGTCACTACCTCAATAATTCTGGACTTGACTAAGTAATACAGAAAGAAAAGAGCTCCATATACTTCCTTCCTTCCCAGAAAAGGCAAAATCCTTTTCTTTCCCTCCCTCCATCTTTACTTCAGCATTTGCTGGACATTATTCACAAAGTAAAAGTTCAGTTCAGACAGTTCTCCCTATATTCTGAAAAATTCAGATTTTGATCCAAATCCAAATGTTAGGTTCCCAGCTGAGGCCATATCAGTTTATTTTGTATTATCTGGGACATATCTTCAAAAGGAAGTCTGAAGTGTATGAAAGACTATTCTTGCCTTTTCTTTTCCCCTTTCATCCTCATAGAAAGGAATATTCTACCTATCAGTAGGTTTCTTAATGCTAGAATTATACGTAGTACAGATTCCTCTATGCGTTATATATGCAACCAATAAAATACTTTTTCTAATTATAGATCTAATTAATGGATTATGATAATGATCTTCTCCTCAAAACCAATAATCTTTCTTTTCCTTTAAATAAAAGTTTTCTTCACCCATAGGCTTTTTTCCCACCAAAAATTTCTCCAAAGTTTCTAAATCCAGCTACTACATTTCCAGTTTACAATATGAGATGTTCATAAGAGGCATGTGAAACCTATAAAGAAAGATGCCCCCATTCACATTCAGTTGTCCAGCTGCTTCATTTAGCTAACCTCTTCTTTCCAGATGATATGTAGGTCAGAGTTCTAAAGTGAATGCTAGAATTTCTAACTTACCATACACTATTTTAGTTTAAATATGAAGCCTTTTTCCATCAGAATTTCAAACATCATTAAGAACTAAACCAATGAAAAGAATTGTCTCTCCCATGCTCTGTGAAGAGGAATCCTCAGCACCATTTTGTCCTATACCACTACTAAGAA
This sequence comes from Nipponia nippon, assembly GCF_047370975.1. NCBI lineage: Eukaryota > Metazoa > Chordata > Aves > Pelecaniformes > Threskiornithidae > Nipponia > Nipponia nippon. The sequence goes on from NW_028262391.1 coordinate 46,428,086, forward strand.
ATCAAGGAATATGGACAGCTACATACTAAAGTTGTTTTTAATGGGGATCATGAAGCTTAAGGGACTGATTTAATGTGCTTGATTACTGATTCAAATCTGAACGCAATCAGCATAGACAAGGGATTTTGTATATCAAACATAGTGCTGGATGCCAATCTGGAACAGAAGAGGTAAAAAAGAGATACAGGATCTTCAACTGTTTTGCTAATTCTACAGGTAAAGTATATGATTATTGGTGGTAGGAGGGACGAGACTTAATTTTAGAGTTTCTTTGTTCCTACATTTTTTATCAGTAACACACAAATACACACTTCAAACATTCCTGAAAATTCATGGGCTGATTCACTATTCAATCTCAGAAGCATCTGTGATTACAAACAAATCATGTTTGTTCTTAAACTCAGCCAGAGCTGAGCACAGAATGCAATTATGCTTTATAGTGAAAGCACAGAAGTAAATTTCACCTGCAGGGAGACTGGTGAAAGAATAGCAACACAGAATATGAATACCTATATATTCCACTAATTCAATACATACATCTTCAGTTTAAAAAAGTAATATTAAAAAAAGTCACATTTAGGAAGATATAACTACCATGCTTCATTTACAACTTGTGGTAAGGAGCTGCTGTACTCCTTTTGTACACAGCGAGGATTAAAAGAATAGACTTAGTAATAAAAAGCCCACACAAATGAGGTTTTTGCTGGCTGTTGCTTTGTGAGTCTGGTTTGTCTTTAAGAAGAGTCTATGTTGTGTATGTCAGAAGAATTTCAGTTTCTATCATACCCCTTATAATCAGGTCTGATCTAGCTGAGAATTTCTCACCCATGACCTCTTCTGTCTGACAGAAAGGCTCACTGCTCTCAGGCTAACAGAAAACTCAGACTCACTCCCTAAAAGCTTATACCCAGCTTTAGGCTTCTCCGTATTCTGGAGTTCATTAGTTCTTAGTTTTTTTGCCTCCAGGACCATCACTTCATATTACACTGAAGACAGAAAACAAGGAAACTCATACCCATCTCCTTCTGCCACAAAGAGAGTTAAATAGTATAGTCTAGCATGGCATTGCGCACTGTCCCTGTCTATCCTTCACTGCTTCCTTAAATTCTCTTCTTATGTCTCTGTATGTACTTTTTCTACATAACAGTCTTTTATCACAGGTTCAATACTGCAAAGTTACAACCCATAACCACCCATCATTGCTGTTCTGACTAGGCCACAATCTTTTATAATACCCATTTTTAATTGACTTCTCCATCACAGCTGGGGGTGGAAAGGAAGTGCTTGGTTAATACTGCTCTGATTTCTATTACGTTTTTTCTTCCTTTTTACCAAATGGGGTCTACAGCTATGGCGTATTTAAAAAGACTTGTAACCTGTGGCTATGATGTTCCTAGTTTGTAACAGTAAGGGGGACAGTTATCATGGTAGAGTTAGCTGGCAATATTCTCAGATAAAATTGGTATTGGTATCTGTCTTGCTTTTTCCCTTACATCTTAAGTTACTTGAGCCAAGAGATGCCATTACAGATTGAAATGTTAGGAAAAGAAACCACTTCCTAATAGCCTAGGAATTAGGACAGTGAATAAGGAAATGGACAAGGATGTAAATTCTTGCTCAAAATGGGGAATAGCAAAGTCTTGAATCTGGGTCTTCTGTATTTCCTAGGAGTATACTTAACTCTAGATTAGCTGAGTGCTTTTTATTGTAGTTCTAATTAACTCTTTAAGCAGACCTGGGTTTTATCTTCAAGGAGAATAGGAACACGCTTGAATTTTCAAGTAAATTTTGCAGGGTGTAAAATGTACTTCATACCAACACTATGTTTATTATCATTGCTGAGCTATGTATGCTATAAAAGTATTAACGTTAGGTCACCTTTAGGCTCTTTGTCTTTACCTTTTTTATGCTAGCAAGTACAGTGTATAGCAATAACTGATTTCAAATACAGATATAACTTCTACATGTGGTACATAACCTCCTCTAGCCAGGCTTCCTTTCCTAGCTATCAAATGAATTCAAGTTAAATTGGTTTCAGTTTCTCAGACTATGAATTCAAGCTTGAATGTATTCAAGTTAGTTTAACGATCAGCTAGAACTACAAGAATAGGTGACTATCAGACATTTGTACATGTTCCCATTACTTGCCTTAAAGCTTTCTCTGGGATAAGAAGAGATTTTTGGTTACTTCCCATAATTCATGACCTGCTCTCAAACACACACTTATCTTTTTTTATAAAGGATGGTAAAGATATGAAATATCCCTATGCTTTATTTACAAAATATTCTATTTCCAGAAAGTTATTTATATTGTTTCAGTTTTATATCTTTTTTTCAAAAGGATGTCATACCTGTGTTCACAGAGAATAATAAATCACAGGTTCTTGATTTTTTTTTTATTTTTAATAATAACACTTCTGTTGCCTCTTAGCTCCATAAATTAACTTGGAGTAAGTTTGATGTGGAAAACAACAAAATGAGCTAACCTTTTTTTGTTTCTATTTATGCTTTCTCATTTCTCTGGGTCGCAGAATGAATTATAAAACTTCTGAATGTCTCATGCTGCCATTTCATCCTAGAGAAAATGCTCTGAGAACATAGGTCAATGAAAACACAGGAACTATTTTTTCCTTGGAAAGCCTAAAGGTATAACGATCTTCTTGTTGACCCTGTACCTTGCTTCCACATCTGGCTGAAAAACTCAGCACTGTGAGAAGAATCCTGAAACCACAAGCATCAGCCTCAACTATTGAAAATACGTTTTTCGCTTAACTTCAGGGAAAGACTCCCTTTTCCCACCCAAATTTATATTTTCAACTCTTAGTATGAGAACAGTGTCACATAAGGAAGATTTTTTGGAAACTGGTTGATTGACAAAAGTGATTTCTTTTTGGACAGTTTATCTGTCTACTGGAGATGACTTTTCAAGTGGAAAACTGCTTAAAAATGCTACAGAATGACTGACAATAAAAAATAATCAGGTGTGGCCAAAAACAGTGATTTTATTTCCTCTGATATATTGCTTCCTGTATGAAAACATTCCAATTTAAGAAAAAAAAAAAACAACTTGGGGAAAAAACTACCTGCATGCTATTTCTGATTAAAAAGACCATGCATATAATATGTTTTCTGTTTGACAGTATGCCTTGCTTCCAGAATTATTGGTATTAATATTCACAGCCCAGGACTCAGGCTTTCCCAGAGCGGAACAGGCTCTCCCCGTTTCCAATATTGCTCTCTGCTTAGATCACACACTTCCGAGTAGGTTCCAAATGAGTTCTTCTCTCCCTGCAGCTACATGCAATGAGAAGTACTTCTTAGTGGATGTTACACTATCAACTCAAAGGGAAATTCCTCTTTGCCAAAAATAAACCGTAGGAGAGGAAGACTGGCAATAATTTAGCAAAGGAAAAATGCAAAGAATATTCAAAGGAAAGGCCTTTTGGCATAAAGAAACTGCTGCATGTACACTAAGAGAATAACTAAAAAAAAAATACCTGGAATGTAGACTCTGTTTTCAGTATATAATATCGGTATACTGGAAACACTGGGATTATGTGTAAACAACCCAGCAGGCTGGCATCAAAGGAGGGAAATACTGCTGAGATTCTTGCTTTCACTTGTGTTTACATGTCATGGCACAGCATAGCTGGCATTGGTGCTAGTGCAAGCAATGCAACACAGGACCACTAGTGCTGAAGCTGCCTTTCCTGATCTTCAGAATCCGCCTCCTGGGCCTTAGTAAGCTGTGGACCCTGGTGCAATTACACTTGATAAGTTTGCCCTGCTTATGTATATCTTTGATCTTTATATAAACAGTCCCTGGACATTTGTTCATGTTGAGGAGTACTTTGATCCATGAACAAAATCACTCAAAAGTACTAGTGCAGCAAGGCAGGGCTCAATGTTTATAAAAGTAAAATCTTGACATAAACTGTTTTCACAAACTTACATTCCTTTGGGACAACAGTCATGCCTTGTTTGCTGTTTTTCTGGCAAGCTGTTTAGAGTTACAACAGAATGGTAATTGTAATGAAACAAAAGGAGGGGAAACACAATACAGTTCATCTTCTGAGTAAAAATATTACAGATAAATGATGAACTAATTTTGTGCAGAATCCTTCCCCTTTTATTTATTTACCTAATTATTTGCTTTAAAGACACCTGGCTTTGGGCTAATTTAATCTCAAAAGAACCATCATCCTAAATAATTTCTAATACGTTGTGCGTTATTGAGAACGGGGGGAGGTTAAGTGGAAGACCTCTCAACCTGAATTCTGCATATACTATAAAATACGGTCTAAAATAATATAATGTGATTCAGAACACTAGAGCTCTATTCAATATCTTCGGTTGCTGCTATCCTTTTCTTTTTAATTCCCTTAAGAATCTTCACACAATGAAAAAGGAGATGTTTTTAAGCTTCTGAATGCAAACAGTTTCTTAAGGGATTTCCCATTTCACAGAGTGGGAGACATAGCTGGGTAGGACAAAGACTGTAAATGCATATCTAATTCTAGAATAAGTCTAACGGAGTCCAGAAGGAACTTGTGGGTATTGTACAATAGTATGTTTTTAATCTCACTCTTTACCTCAAAGGAATAAATCACTTTGGATAAAAGTGATGTACATGTGTAAGTTATAGAGAAAATGCAAAATGGTAGTGGGAAAGCACTGTTAAAAGATTTTTTTTTTTCATTTCATAGTGATGCCGCATTTGTTCACAAGTTACTTTGTTAATAGTGACCTAGCCACAAGAGTCATTAGTTCTGAATGCTTGTTTCACTTTATACTAGGCTACTCTGTATATTTTCTTATATTTGCTCAAAAATTGTTCTTGTGAAACAAACTGCATAACTTGAAGATGACCAGAAGCTACTGTCATTTACATTCTATACTCAGAAAAGCTTTTGAATGATATCAGATGAATTAGTTGCTGATTCTTCATTTCCACATCCTTTGATTATGCTTCTACTTACCAGTTCACATATTCCCTTTAAATGAAACTAATGCAAGTGGAAGTGTTGCTGAAGAGCCTTTCTGTAACTACTTAAAACAGACTTTTAGCAATATATTGAGTATATAAGTGTAGTTTGGAGTGAATGCTTTATGGAGTAGGAAATATCATCACATTTCAATATATACAATATATTTGGGTCATTTGCTCACATGACATATATTTGCAGGGACTAGCTATGTGCCTACATACAGTACTGAAGTACTAACATTAAAATTAGCATGAAAAAAAATTGGGTTGTAAACTTAGATTATTCTTATCATAGATCTCACATACATTCTCTATGTTCTGTTGAGGATCTACTTAGAACTTCCGAGCATTTGTTTCATTTGAAAATCAGGATTAGACAGTTTTCTAACAGATACATTTTCCCCATCAAACTGGGGAATTTGCATATGCCATGTAGGACGGATTTGAGACTGAACTAATGATCACCATCATCTCTTCAGGCCTTAAAATCTATGAACGGATGAAAAGTGTGCTATATACAGGTTAATCTCCTGTCTACTTTGGAATTTAAATTTCACTTAGCCATTTCTAAAGTCCTCTTTGGTCTCTCACATTCAATGTTTTTCTCATCTTGTGCTATGAACAAATTTTCCTTCATTCAAAATTATCTTCATTCTTTGTTTTTAATTTTAAAATTCAGTCTTATTTTTACCTAGTCAGTAATTTCTGATAGATAGCTAACTATCTCCAAACCTCATAGAAAATGCCATGTTATTTCATCTTTAAACTCAAACACGTAAATTGCATGTGGGTATTACAAGCATTCCTACAATGCAGGAAAATATTACCAGACCTTATTAAACCTAAAGAAGTAGCAAAGTGATTGAGCCTTCTGAATTCCATCCCATTTTCAAAATGTCGTGTTCAATGTTTAAGATATATAGGAATTTAGATGTAGTCAAATATATTTTAATCACATCAATCAAATGACAATTTGATGAAATTACTACATGTCACAAAGAAATGTTTTATATTAATGTCATAGAAATGGTTTGCTGAATGAGTATGTGAAGGATGTGAAGGAGCTGCCACTTGAACCATAGCAGAACTGTAAGTTTGAGAATCAAATAGCTAAGAATAACACTGTTCCATTTTCAACATACTAAAAGCTTTTTACTCAGTGGGAAACTAAGTTATTAGAAAGGGCAGTCTAAAAATGTACTGCTAGGAGATTTGGGAGTAGTAGTCCTTGAAGTGAAGATTTTGTATTGTAGATTTTACAATTTATCCATTTTTGGTGGTTGTGATGTATGAGTCACAGGGGTAATAAACTTCAAATAGGTTGAAGTAAAGTTAAGTACTTCACAGTATCTTCTATTAATTATCTGTGGAATAGAAGGAAAGAAATTAATGCAGAGACATAAGCTCATCTTGGAACAAAAGGGGAATACATTCTTATTGTGATGATTTTACTGAGTCTTTTTCAGAGAAGGCTGAGTGATCAAGAAATATTTAATGTCTATAGATTACTTAAAATGGTTCATTTTTTATCATTTTTTAATTTAAATGAGGAATGTAATAAAAATGAAGGATGGCAGACTAAGAATACTGTAAACAGAATTATTGAAAGCGTTGTACTCTTCCCTGTGCAAAAGCTGTAGGTCAATCCTAGCTAGCAGGCTTACCCACTGGAGTTGTTTCAAGACTATTTCATGCTTTTTGTTCTTTTAACCACAGAGTTCTTTTGAGAAGACTGTAGAGTGAGAGAAAATTTGTCACGTATATGATGGCTCTGTGATTTAGCAGGCAGTTGATATGCCATTGCTTAAGGGTATCTCTAAGCCTTTCTCTTGGCTATTCCAAAGCTAGCTCACCAAGATGATCTGTGTTTATAGTTCAATATAGAAAGAAAGGCTAAAAACAAACCCTCCACTCCCCACACATTCCAACATCCTTCCTAACTCTTAAAGTCAAAGACTGATTTCCTCATTTCGTGATGATTTGGCACTCTGAAGATTGCCAATACGAGTGGAGGATTCTTTCTCTAAAGAAGGAAGGAGTTTTCTACGTGCATAGTACAAGCAACCGATTACAAACTTGAGGGACTAACTGCTGATTTCAGGTGACTTTGACAGATGGAATCAAAACTGTATTCAATTTTACAGCCCTTTAATACCTCCAAGTGCAACATCCACATTTAGGTTAATCAAAAAAAAAAGCAGAAAACACATTTAATTCTCATGAAAAAAAAATACGCTGATTGTTTACGCAAGTGTTGCCTGTGAGTATTTAAGGTCAGCTCAAAGTTTGGCTTTGTAACTTCTTATTCTTCAACTCATCAGCATAGCTAAAACCTCCAGACCTATGTCCCTTTGATCATTTCATACTTGGACACTCTCCAACACATTAACTTTCATCTAAAGCTTACAGCTTCTTGGCAGCAATAACACTATTTACTTCAACCTTGCAGAGGCTTCAAGAACTGATGATAAACCAGTATGTTTTCGTATTTTCTTTCCTTGGAAACAGTAAAATCATTTTCTCTTTACTCACTGTATGAGGATCCTGTATTAGGAACCTCATATTAGTATCCTTCATATAGTATCAAGAATCAATGCATTTGGTAAGCAAACATACAAAGGGAAGTTGAAAGTAGAGACATTTCTTTAACTAGATCCTACATAGAATGCTAGATTGACCAATTAAAGTAGAAATGTCCAGTTCTAAGATTTGCAAAAAAATTGCTCATGCTTTTTTCCCCACCAACCCCCATCTGAAAGTCAGTCTGAAGCCTCCTATGGATACAAACAATTTAACATACTCCATACTTTCATACAGAGTTGAGGTTTAAGTGCTCAGTCTAGTTTGCACGCTTGTTACATTTTCTAGATCAGTCTTCCACATCCCTAGCTAATTATCAACATCATCTCTGCAGATAATCTTGTCAGAGGATGACTGTGTCAGAAGATAATCTTTTTAGGGGATAATCTTACCACAGGATCATCTCGTTTCAAGATAATTGCATTACAAGACTCAGAGCATCAGTTCCTCCCAAGAATATGGTACATTTTCAGAAGCAGTAATATACAGTCTTAAGTTTAAAAGACATACTAAACTATATATTAGTCAGCACAGCAGTAGAACTCAATGTAGTGCACTTCTATTCTATGTCTCTGCAAAACATCCTATGCAAAAATGTTTATGAAAGAGGACTCTAATGAACAGCATTTTTGATAGCATAGTATATTACAGAGAAATAGCTAGTCTTTAGTTCTCTCATTATAGGTTTTAATACTTTACATTAAAAGCTTCTCCTAGATGAGATTCCACAGGCATTACTTTGCCTTAGGAGTTTCTATTAGTTAATATTGCACAAGACTATAACAAATCGTAAGCCTCACAGCATTGTTCTTAGGTAAGACTAGAGAATCCTCCATTTTTAGGGGTGGATTAAGACTCAACTGATACATCACTAATCACTCACATTCAAAAATTCCCACAAATACTACAGCCTCTTCAGATGTTAACAAAGATCTAGTAATTTTCAGTGCCTTTATCAGTCTGTCAAACTGTCACAGCTAATGAAATAGTAGCAGTGATGGAATTAGAATTTAGGAATTCTGATCCTTAAGGCCCTGTTCATTTTGATGTCCTCCAAGCGCAGAGCCAACGAGAGCACACTTGAAACCTTCCTTTTTCTAGGCAAAGACTTATTACTTTAGCATTCTTTCCTGACTCTGGACCTGTTGCTGCTGTTCTTACTATACATCCCATAGGCTTATGTCCATTCAGTTATCAAGAATTACTTCAAAAAACATTGAGGATAGCTTTTCCCCCCCTACTTTGACAATAAATCTTTACATGAATAACAGTTAATTGCTGGAACAAGTACAACAAAGTTAGAAATGGCAGTATTCATTTATATCAAAACAAAACGATCCTACTCAAAAGCTACTTCCTCAGACTACACAGTATTACTTTTGCAAGTACCCTCCGAAATCAATTAGGATTATGACACCAATCCAGTAATCCTACACATACTTGCTGAGATACTGTTATTCTGGCCAATTGGTTAGTATTAGTTCCCTCATATTAGGCAGGAATGTCAGATGTTAACTTCTAGTGCACCTTCACATCAGCTCTAAGCCTGGCTTTTAATTGTTTTTCTGGTTTTCCAGGTTTATTTAGCAACACTTTATATCAACTACACTTTCTTTACATTTATTTTTATGGGTGGTTAGAAAAACAGCCTTATCCTTCTTTGTTTTAACCAGTTTCTACTGTTCCCTGTTTCCTAACTTTTATTTCAACTAGCCAACAGCATGCATGTCATGGTGTGCCTTTACTAATTGATGCTCTCCATGTCTATCACAGCCTTCGCCTGTTCTATGCCAGCTGTCTACCTTCAATTTATTTGGAGATATTCTTTATTCTTTTTCTTCCTGACCTTCGTGACCCTATTCGTGCTGCTGCAAAAAGGAGGAAGATTGTCTAACATCCATGAATCACCTCAACTTGGTATTTTCAGGTAGTACACTGTTTAAAACCTCAGGTGGCAATACTCAGCCTTCACAATTCACTACATGTTTCTTCTGTCTTTCTCCTGACATACAGAAAACACCATTTTACTACATTACCAGTTTTCATAACTGATGTAATGTATTGTCTTGTATTACGCAGTACAATTCTGTATAATATTATAAATTTTAATCAAAATTTCCAACTTTTATGCTGAGTAATAGCCTACCCCAAACAGCTTTTAAAATTAATCTGGGAAGAAAAATAGTACCATCTGTGTCTTACACAACTGTTATCACAAACCTCAAAGGTACTAATGAAAATCTGAAAGACAGAATATTTAAATATCATTTGCACTTACTTGGAAAACCACTGCCTTCAAAGCAGGGTTAGCATGTTTTAGTTATTGAATAAACAGTATTACCTTCTTCTTTTAGAAACAAACCTTGAAGAAGAAAACATGGAATTCCCATCTCACAGAGACAGAAAAACAAAGTATGATTGGGATGCAGTTTCACAGTGCATTGGAACTGTTCTAATGCAGGCAGCTGTCTGAAGAGGTGGTCTTGTTCCTCTTCCACTCCCAGCCATCCATCCTACCGTACCCCTGGGGTCACTTCTAGCAGCTACATGGTTTGCAATGACTTGGTTCAGACATTTTTGTGTGTCCACACAAGCTGATCCTATGTACCCTATAGTCATAGAATCATTAGATCTGTTTCAAAAGTGGAGGCAGGAAGGCATGGTTAGTTGTGGGAGAAAAGATCATCTCTCTAAGTAGGATCAGTTTAAGAATTATATGAAACTACATCCTTATTTTTCATTCTGTTTATGCTTCAGATAAGATCTTTGTTTGCAGGGAACAGGTTTTGCTTTTTACAAAACAGTAAGACCTTTCTCTATAAAACTTCAGATCTCTAATTAAATGCAATGACAGTAACATAATTACATTACTATCCTACAGTTGTTTTTAATATGAGCTCATTTAGTCTGCATTTCACCACTAGCCATTTTGCGTTACCGATAGACTGTTTCTGTGCATGATTAGCTGCCATTAGTCAGACTTCCTTTCATGTATCAATAATTTAGCAATAATGTTAACATAACTATTTAAAGACGCTTGGAATGTATTCATGTTACAGGCGGAGGGAGGGAGGGAGTGAAAAGTTAATATCTATTGATATATATGTGTATATATTTTTATATATAATGAGGTGGAGCTTTTTGTAATCTTACAAAGGAGAGAACCTGTGCCAAACCACTTCCTTGCTCTGAAAAATCCTGAAGATACTTTCTGGATAGAGATATATTCAGAAGTACAAAGCCCCCTCAACTTGCACTAACTGCAACTGGACTTTCAGATGTCGCAGCACCCTGAAAATCAAAACTAATGAAAACTTAGATTTTTCAGTTACAAAAGTAAAATTTCTAACAAGTCTTTTCTCCATCCTTTATAGCACAGCCCACAGAAAACCATAGGTCTACTACTGTATACTACTGTATACATCTATAAGTGCTATATTAGAGTACAGGTAATTCCTAGAGGTATTTCTACTAGAAACAGAAGACAGTATCAGTTGAGTCTTTATAGGTCAATAGCAATGAATGACTTATATTGAAATGAAACAAAACATGCTCTGAATTTCAGTTCAGCCTTTTGTATGTTGTTCATCTATGCACACAGCTGAAAACGCTTCCGGTGAGAACGTATTTTTTCAAAGGAAAGAAAAAAAACAGAGTTTTTTCTGGTGTTGTCAGGTATGGTCTGAGTGCTTTCAAATTGTATCCCTTTAATATGAAAACAGGAGCTCTGAAACTGTATTTCTTTACTAGAAAATATAATGTTCATTAATTTCCTATGGCTTTACTGTCTTTTCCAAACTCAATGCAAAGATCATTCTGCATGCTTTACTAGCTTTTATGTATATTAACCTATTTAAATGACAGGTTGTGAAATGTAGAAGAGGAAATACTATAATTAAAATTTTCTTATGACGACTCCAACACACTGAACACTTGAAGAATTAAAGTGTTAAAAATCATAGTACTTGGAGCTATTTAGCAAAACTTTCGAGATCGACAACTCTGCTTTGCAAAACCTTTAAGTGTTTATTAATTTAAGTAGATTTCATATAATTTCTTTGATCACGTTTTTTACAATAAAGCTTTTGCAAAGTGAGCATGCATCCTAATTGTTTATTTACACAATATTAATATTCAGGCAGAAGGATCATGGAAGCACAGTTAATTAAATATAAATTAATGTGGTAGAATATTTAATTATCTATTCTACACCTCACAACTAATGATTATGTAAATGCCTTGCATTTAATCTTGTTCCCAGGAAATTAACTTAATGGCCTTCAACAAATGAACATTTTGTATGCATTGCAGGACACTTTATCTAAATTTTAACAGCATGGTATTAGTTTCAGATAATAACATGATTACACAATTTAAAATGTAAATGTATACAATATTTTTGTTTTCTTCATTTTACGTTGGAATTTAAAGTGTAATATAAGACTATTTATATGATTGTAGCTCTGAAGTTTTGCGGTCTAGGTTTTAGCCAATCTATTTTTCCAGTTTTGCTTTCAGCACATTTGCAATGCTCTCTTTCACTCAAACACACAGACTATTCCTGGAGAGGAGAACTGGCATGCTGGCTTTCCCAGCTATATAACATGAACAAGAGGGATACAAAAGATATATGAAAATGGCTTACTGTAACACAGAGCTCCTGCTAAATTGTCCAAAACCAGGTCCAGTAATGAATATTGGAAGTTATCCATAGCAGAGATTTTGCGCTGTTGACTGTAGAAAAAGTCTGTACCTTTCTGTAAATAAGGAGAGTACATATGTATGTTTCCAGTAGATAGTTAAAGCAGTATTTACATAGAAAATCTTCCATAAAAGAAACCACTTTAATAGTTACAGACAGAAAATGTAACAGTGCAAGGCAGTCTTTCCATCCTCCAGTTTTTTTTACTTTTAGGGATATCAGGCACTCCTGCATGCTTTAGCCTTGGAACCCAGAATACTTTTGACTGATCTCAGAATGAGATTATGTAATTACAACAAGTATCCTTAACCATCACTAAAGTACATACCAGATACAGATTTAATGTGCCTGGAAAAAAAAGGTTTCTTGCTACTAACCAACAGAATTAATATGCACTCCAATTTAGGATTAATCTAGAAGAGTTATGCTTTTCAAACACAGGAGAGAGAGAGTTATTTGGGTCTTATGCACAACTAAAAGATGGACTGATGATCATTACTTATTTGTCTGTAGGCCTAGGAATGCCTGTACAGACTGTCAAACACTGCTTATTCTTATTACTTACTCTTTCGCTTTTGCAGAATGATTACAGCCAGAAAAAGCTGAAGTCCTATTCAAAGTCAGTGGAAGCCAATGGGAAATGATCTGAAATCAAAACAAAGGAATAACGATGAGATCTCATGTTACATTTTATAGCTTCCAAGCATTTTACATACTTTACAAAAGCAACATAACACTAAGTTATACAGCGAGGTAAATTTTACCAAGTAGTGGTAAATGGTCTTTAGAAAAAACTGAGAAACTATTCAAAGAGTAGTTTCAGCCAAAAATATAAAATGAAAGTTTTCCAAACTTATTATGCCATTTTGGTATTATTTAAATTAAGTGTTTCATTCGTGAAATACGGAAGAATAAGAAGGCTTAAGAAGATAGAATCTCTGTTCCATTTATAAAGAATGAGAGAAAAAGAAATCCCTAGCTCTGACCAGGTACGTTCAGATGAATTATACATTTGCTTATCCATAGTGCTGCATTTGTTAATCACCACTGTAATTGCACTCAGGAAAACGGGTATGGAAATTTTACAGAAAAAAATCTTTGAGTAATTTACCCATCCTGAGCTCAAGGGGAATAGATTTTAGTTTTAAGCTTAAAAACACAGCAACAGGAGGCTCCATTTTAAAGAAGAAATTCTACCCAAAAGTCTATTTTGCTCTGGATTTCTAATCTGGGATTTCTATGTTGAGTAAGTCCTTGGGACTGCCTTCATGGTATGTCTGAGAAGACTAATTTTAACAGCCCATAACTGGACTTCAGAATGGGGTCTCAGAAGATCAGGAGTAGCAGAACTGATGTCTGATAGATGAAAGGGCAATTGCACTTCTGACTGGACCCTGGTGGCAGTTGCCTTCATCATACTGCACGACAGAGGCAAAGGACAGCCATTGTAATACCACAAAATACAACTGGAACTGTGAAATGAGTGAAATTTAGCACTATTTGAAGTGATATATACCATGGAGTTTCAGCCAGCCAGCCAATTCACATACTGAAGATATGTTCGTGGTCCTCCTGGAATCTGCTGCTTTATTTCACACATTCATGTATATAACTTTAAGGTCCTTTAAGAGTATGAGAGGAAGCAAAGGAAGAAAAGGAAACAAAAAAGGAAAAGGAAAGAACTGCAATTGCCTACAAGTATACAGCTATGCAATATATATGCAATTAGATAACTGCACAAAGTTCTTTGAATTCTAAGACACACTGTATCCAAATTCTTGGATGCTCAAGGTATCTTTCCTGTTATTAAAGCACAGCACATATTTAAATGCTTTGTGCTTTAGATTCATAAGGGGTACATATTAATTATCATTCACTCATCATAACTGTCATCCAAAAATCAGTTGAATAATCACAGTGAAGTGCACCCGTAAAAGTGAGTTGATCAAATTAAAATTAATTAGTTAACATTGTATTCTTTGTTTAGCATGATCTTTTACAGTCATCTTCTGCAGGGTTATAGTCATGTCTCTCAAATAGTTTTTTTGCCTCTGCAAATGAAACGAGTGATGTTACACTTGGTATGTAGAGTTCAGAATATGACATGGGTTTTTTGTATCTCTCATTTATCTTGCTGGTTACTACCAGTTCATCTACCTTTCATTGTGTAAAAATCCTTTGTTTTATTGTTCTTTTCTTGTTTCTTGTTGTTTTAATTGTCCATTATTAACATTTAGTTTATTCTTTTTCAGGGGGAGAAATAGGTAAACCAGGGCTTTAATCTTGCAAGGAGATGGACAATTCTTGGAGGACCTTAGTACTCAGTGGAAGCTGATTACACCCAATAATGACACAGAACACTCAATAATACCTTCTAGGCTCAGTTGTCAGCTGAGAAAAAGTGGATGACAAGAAGTGGAAATAGTTATTTTTGCATATTATTTCAAAGGGCCTAATTCAACTCTCATTTAAGTCAACGGGAGATCTTCCACTGAGTTTAACGGAATCATAGAATCATTAAGATTGGAAAAGACCCTTAAGATCATTGAGTCCAACCATTAACCTAGCACTGCCAAGTCCACCACTAAACCATGTTCTCGAGCACCACGTCTGCCCTTCTTTTAATTACCTCCAGGGATGGAGACTCAACCACTTCCCTGGGCAGCCTGTTCCAGTGCCCGACTACCCTTTCGGTGAAGAAGTTTTTCCTAATATCCAACCTAAACTTCCCCTGGCGCAGCTTGAGGCCGTTTCCTCTCGTCCTATCGCTTGTTACTTGGGAGAAGAGACCAACCCCCACCTCGCTACAACCTCCTTTCAGGAAGACAGGCAAAACTCTTAATATTTGACACCCTTAAGAATTATGCTGGTTAAACATCTGCCTATCCAAAAGTACAGGAAACAGAGCCAAATGAGGATTCCAAAGAGCACCCTGTAGTCTAGCCATCATACAGGACCCATCTCCACCAGGGAGTATGTTAACAGCAAACTATACTGAGTGATGAGTTCAGAGCTGGAAACAAATGAGATGATCTAAAACTGGAAGCAGTATATTTTAATACACCTCTGTACACAATGATAAGATTTCACAGCAGTACATGACATCAGAAACCTTTACCCCATGTAGAAACCAAAAACACAATGAAAGAATATAAGCCTCCATGCTCCAGAAAATACTCATTAAACTATAGCTGAATCACAATTCCTGATTTGAAGCAGGCTTTATAAACTTTCCATGCCTCTAAATATTAGACTAATGTATTCTTTAGAACACCACCCATTTATGTTGAACGTTCCACTTCCTTTTCCCTTCACCTCTGTTGTCTTCCCCTTAAAACTCTTCTTGATCTCCTTTCCCAGACCTTCACCCTGCCCTTCTTTTTATACTTATTCAGTGGAAAAAACTGAGAACTAAGAAAGTAGCAGCAGCTATAAAGTTTTTTGGTAAGGTATGTGGAGAGGGAGTTCTCAGGGTAGAGTGCTGGGGAGGGCCAGTAAGGGGAGCTAATTAAGGCTCTTCAGCCCCTTTCCTGCTGCCAGGCTCCCTCTGAATCAAGATGACTGTATGCATTAACACATTTAGGAGAAATTAATTTCCTCTAACTAAGAGGACACAGGAGAGTGATCCAGTTACCATCGTATGTGGTTATCTTTGACATCTTAGACTAAATGACCTGGCTATTTTCAGCTAAGTCAGCTAAGGGCAGACTTCAACATCAGATCAGAACTCACACTGTGGCATCCATACTGAGACACATTAATAGCTCTACCTCTAGGTAGAGTGTGCACTTTTCTTTCTTCAAATGACGTAGGTGTATATTCTGCCATCTCTCCTGCTTACCATTCTTACAGCCTGGGCTCTCTTTTCCTGGCACCAAGCATCTTTAGAAACCAGATTAAATAGGATTTAGCCCAGAATCACCAGCATCACTTCTTCAAATAGTTAGGCTTCACAGTCATAAAATAGCAACTACTCCTTGGATTATGGCAGCACATTCTTGAGCCCATATAATCTTAAAACATACATTGCAGGGCTCTAATTTTCAGTGACTGTCAGGCACCTGTTTATATTTATGTGGTGTGTTGACATTTCAGATGTCCTGCAAAGACTTTCACATTGATTTGGACAGAACAGCTCACAATTTAAAAAACTAAGTATGTGAAAAATCATTAGAGCATGTCCCCACTGCAGTTTTCAGATAGGAGGTGAACATAATTCTGTATTACCCATAGCCTTTTACATTTTTGTGAATAAGATGAAACCCGGACTTTTCAAAAGTGTTCAGCTTTTGTGTGACTCCAGTCCTGTTGAAGACATTGGTAAATACCAAGAGATTTTAAAAGCAGCAGAATTAGGTCAGTGCTGAGCACCTTTGAAAATCTCTACTAAATCAGTAGCTCAGCTCAGTAGTCAAAGAATCTCAGCATCAAATTTCAAAGCTGATGTCCCTTCTATCCTTTGTGGCTTTTTTTTTACTGTTTAGGAAAGAGTTGTATAAAGAAACGACTGCTGAAGTGGAAAAAAATCAGTTGAATATTTGTGCACTTTTTCTGCTATTATATTTCCCCTTTTCATTTCTTTATTAGTTGAGAAATAATTGTAATACTTGAACAGTCAGTGAGTTCACTTTATTAACAGTTCAAACATAATGTGAAGCCAATACATTTAACGTTAGTTATTAACCTTCTGTAAATTTAAGCTGCATTTTGCTCACTTAATTAGGTAAACTACATTGTTTTTTCTCTTACTGGTTCCCCTCTTTAATATGAGAGCAATAAAAGCACCATAGGGTGCACTGTATTTTACAAAATGCATTAGAGTCTATATTTTTCTATGAATTCTAAATTGTTTACAAATTTTTTTCACCTTCGCTATTCTTACTCAAGATTTCTTTACTATAAAATATGTGATATCTAATGCAACCTTTTTTAAAAAGTGACTCTACCCAGTCTGTAACTAATTAATTATCAACATAATCTGCTCTAGTGACAGTTATTATTTAACAAAGCTTTATAATGCAAATCATGGCATTTACATTTCTATTCAAGTGATGTCTACATTTAAAATCTCACATAGGATATTGCCTTAGAATCAATTCTCTATTTTCTCTCTTTTTTTTCACCTTCTACTTTCTCCTTTACAGTTCTCATTTTCTTTTGAAATAGAACAAAACATTGCTAATTTGGCTCAAGCCATTCTCCTCTTCATGGCATTTTCCTCCGTTAGTAATAGTCTCATTGCAGACTGACTAGGTCAAGCTATTGAACGTAAAGCTAGAGAGCATTTCACTATACATGAAATGAAGGAAGATCATGCTGGGACAGTCACCTTCAACATCATGCATTCAGTCTAAATTTACAGTAATAGACTCATACTCAGAGAATGCTTGCTGTGTTTGTTTGCAAACTAGTATGCAGTACTTACAAGTCTGTGGTTTTATTGACATATTCCTTTCCTTTCCTGTGGTTTTTAATTGAAACCCCCACTGCTCAGCCTAGCTCCTGGAAGTCAGAGAACAGAAGTTTTGCGTTTAGTTTAGCATTTAGACAAGATGAACACATACAGTAGAGTTCTGCTGGTTGATTACGAAATACATAGTTCAGGGTTGTTGGGGTTTTTGTTTTGATTAAGAAAGACTCATGATATGTGTATGGAATTAGCACTATGAAATTAAAAGAATGATGAAGAAAATGTTTTAATGTGAAGATCACCATGTGAATAAAACAGTCATTTCAATACCACTGGGTTAGTTAGAAAAGTATTTGCTAGAAGGTATTTGCTTCCTGCTGCTGCGTACACACTGCTGACCGCATGTCTGACCTGAGTAATCAGTTCACAGCCCTTTCAGCTATGATGTATTAGCAAGCTTGGTTAGCCAAGGCTAGGTTTTCATTCTGGTCACTATCTGGATGAGCTGAGAGTGAGCCAAGAGTAGTCTTGTGTATCATAAGAAAGGTATGATTTGCTTAAAAGTACACAGTGTTCTTCACCAACATTGAAATAATACTACTTTAGGTATTAACAGAGTAATAAAATGCACATACAAAACTGATGTGAACTGATAAACAAGTCATGTGAAACTCAAATCACATTTCTAGGCCCAGACACATCACCGGAGTTGGAATTCTGATGACTTGTACCTTTGCCTTATGACAGGAGTTAAAATCCATTGAAAGCATTGGTTACCAGGACAGCTTTCATTTGAAAAAAAAGGCAAGGTAATGCAAATAACACGCAACTATGACCAAAAATGGCAACTCATGTCCACCAATCAAGATTTAAAACCACCTGTGACTCCTGAGGACTTTCTAAGTATGTGGCTTGTCCTTAAAGTAGTTCCATTGCAAAACCTGGGTGTGATGAAGCACATCTGCCAGCTATAGATCCAGTTTCTATTGTTAATGACAAAGCAAGCATATATTATTATTGTCATATTGCAGAAGCAATTAACTCCTTCAGTTGCTATTATACACACAGTCTGTGCCTCACCTGTGATTCTAACAAGGTCAACCTGGATATCCTTTAGTGAATTTCTCACTGCTCTGAATAATTAAACCAACATCTCCCTGTGCCTTATATGGTGACCAAGACCACCTCTTTCCATCCAGATAATACATACATTCATTACACTATATGATCTTGGGCTAAAACATGTCTTATTTCTTCCTACAATGAAATGAAGGAATTTGCTTACTTATATTCAAATATGGATTGAACCAACTTGCCATGGATGCAGATGGGAAATAAGACTCTTTCAAGTGTTCCTCCTGTTGCATTAACACCCTTCAACCAAGTAGCCAGCAGAGTCTTTGCAGCACAGAAGTTCTGCATGAAAAAAACAACAACCACCAGCATTTGTCAAATAAATGTCTGTTAATGAAGAGCCCATGTTCCTCAGTTGTAAATAAGAGAGAACACAGAAGTGTGAAAAGAACTGTGCTAAAGAAACAATGAAATATTAATAAACTTGTGTAGGAAGCCTTGCTAGGTGAGGAATTAGACAAACACATTACTTGCTTTCTTTATCCTCCCCCAGGACCATGCCTACATGATATGGTATTCACCTATGAGGTAAGAAACACAGACAAAAAAAAACCCATGACAACCAACTCACAATTTTAGAGTCCAGTTCATGCCACAGACCACTGCACAATTAAGGAGTTTATATGCATAGTAACATGACAGTGAAAAACCTCTTATTTGATCTGTATATAGACTGGAAATCATGTATACCCCATGCTGATAAACCTTAACATTTCTTTCTTTCTTTTATGCTCAGTTTTAATTGTAACTAAAGAACTGACATGACCAGACATAACCAGAAATAAGTGATTATATTAAAATTTTCAAAAGATCCTCCAAATATCTGGACTTCTTAACAAGTATATTGGTAAAGTACTGATTTTTTCCATATGAAGCACATAACCAAATACGTATTTACTGCATACGTGCTGTGATGTGCACATGCACTCTGAATCCTTTTCCCGAACCAAGTATTAAAATATCTGAAAAGCAATTATTGATAATTTAGGTAAAAGGCATCCTCCTTAGGAGAACTGGTCATTGAAGCCAGAAGGATTAAGCTCACTGTTCACTTGTTACTGGTGAATACTGACTTTTAAAAGGAGATCACAAAGATCATAGAATCATAGAATCGTCAAGGTTGGAGAAGACCCTTAAGATCATCGAGTCCAACCATCAACCTAGCACTGCCAAGTCCATCTATACCATGTCTTCAAGCACCGTATCTATCCATTCTTTAAATACCTCCAGGGATGGAGACCCAACCACTTCCCTGGGCAGCCTCTTCCAATGCCTGACTACCCTTTCAGTGAAGAAGTTTTTCCTAATATCCAACCTAAACCTCCCCTGGCGCAGCTTGAGGCCGTTTCCTCTCGTTCCATCACTCGTTACTTGGGAGAAGAGACCGACTACCACCTGGCTACAACCTCCTTTCAGGTAGTTGTAGAGAGCAATAAGGTCTCCCCTCAGCCTCCTCTTCTCCAGACTAAACAACCCCAGCTCCCTCAGCCCCTCCTCATAAGACTTGTGCTCCAGACCCTTCACCAGCTTCGTTGCCCTTCTCTGGACACGCGCCAGCACCTCGATGCCCTTCTTGGAGTGAGGGGCCCAAAACTGAACACAGTACTCGAGGTGCAGCCTCACCAGTGCCGAGTACAGGGGCACTATCACCTCCCTGGTCCTGCTGGCCACTAAGATAACCAGGTTACTTTTGGTTTTGTACATATCAAGGTTGGAAGGTATAAAATTACTATCTTGTTTGAAGCTCTTTCAAACTGAAATGGTAATCTACTGATTCTACCAGTGGGATGCCAGAATATTTAAGAATTTGCAAATATCCCTGTCAACGTTGCTCATTATGCAAGAAATAAACTATAACAAAATGACACTGGTAAGACAGTGCGCCACTCCTTTGAGGGATAAGTGGGAAACAGTTGCCAGAAGTCCATTGAAATTCCAATGTGCAAAGGACTGCCAGCTGGCTGTCCACAACAGAATAAGATAAAAAAGTGATATTTTCTAACTGTCACTACAAGAGCAGCCATTTGGCGTAAGCCCATTCAAAATCAAATATCCAGCTGGGACCCAGTTCCCATTTGCCCCTTGAAGGGTTAACTCATGTATGCAAAAGGTAAAACAACTATTAGGTTATTGTTGCAGCAAAGAATGTCTTTGGGGACTAGCAGGAAGAAAAATCTCTTATTGCACTGCACAGTCACCTGGCAGGCAGGTATGTGCTGGCCAATAGGATCTGAAAGAGAGCAAATGGAATAAAGAACTATTTTTCAGACTCCAATGCTGGTGTTCTGGTATATTTGCTGTACTGTTGCTTAATTATACAGACAAAAGCTTATTGTTAGCTAGATACTGTCCCAATTAACCCATATCTATTTTAAAGGCATAATTTTTCCACTTTGTTTTCCACATCATTTCCACAATCAGTTTGTAAAGGGGAAGTTAGATTATCCTCCTTCTAAGGAGCTTTTAGCAGGGGGTAATGTGGAAACGATATGAACTCAGAGACTACAGGCTGCTGAGGCACCATAGGTTAGTGTTGCAGGTGTGCTCTATGCCACATATGCAGCAATGTCAGAGTTACCCTCATCACCTGCAGTTATGGTGCCTTAGGTGCTTAGCCTTTGAAATGCTAAGGGCCTTCTGTCTGCAGTTCTGGTAGTCTCTCTTTAACTTGCAGCTCTGTAACCTTTCAAGTGTTGTGGCAGTGTTTTCCCAGAGACTCTCTGGTAGTATTTTTCTCTTCTGATTCTTATGCTGCTGTTCTTGTGCTGTTATTCTCATGGCCTTGTACCTGCAAACCCCAATATTGTTGTTACTGCAAGTTCTCACAGGAAGAGTTTGTCACTGGCATGCGAATCACCTCTTCTCTCCCCTCCACTGTAGCTTTTTGGTTTACATTAAGTGACCCAATAACTCGCATGCCTGAGCCTTAACAACCTATCAGCATGCAACATGTACCCCTGATCACAGTGTTCTACAGCCAGACTAATAGCATCATAAGCAGGAACAACCAGTAAAGAGTTTGCATGGCTCCTGACAAAAAGTATAAAGTCACTAAGGGAAAACTGCCACAGTGGGACCACCAGCTACATGGGGGAAATGTCCAGGGAATCATGCTTGTTTGGCAACTCCGTTGCTTCTCCTTCCTACCAGCTGGGAAGGGTTTTCCACTTCCTTTTCTAGTTTCTCTCTTCCCTTTTTTAATTTTCTCCAAAAGTAACTTTCACTTTTGGAGTCAATGTATGTCATCAGCTACAGCCCACACCAATAAATCTTTGTGCTTCTCACCCTGCCTCAACATCCTTTCTGCAACAAGGCTTTGAGGTGGTACTGCTGGCTCATGCTGGGATGAGAGACCCTTGGATTCAAGACATTGTAGAGAGAAAAGGCGGCCAAGGTCAAGGCAGGAAAAAAGAAGGCTCTTTTGTATCCTTGCACTTCGTTTTTGTACAGAGGGCAGCAACTTTTACTTACATATTTGAAAATACGTCACTGTCAAGGAAAGACATCACCTTGGATCTGAGCTTCATCTAGAGATGAGGCACCAGCTCCTGAGCTGCAGGTTGTGAATTCCTAATCCTGGGGATATCTCATCTGTAAATGCTTTCAGCTTAAATTATGCTATTGATATAGCACCTGAGGATGGTACTTCACTGAGGGAATGGACACAATGCAAGCTGAGTTCTGGTCATATCCAGAACATGGTGCCTTTACAGTTGGCAGAAAACCACAGTGGGAAAGAATTTCATAAACACAGGAAGGTAGCTGCCTGTTGGAAAAGGTATAAAATATAGCCCTGTATTAAGATGTTTTCCATCTTTTTAACAAAGTTTGAGCAAAGAAATTTAACCCATGATGCCACTACATGCATGACTGTCATATTTTGGCATTAGCTCCAATCAGTATTTTGAAAATAAATAATGACTGATGATAAACTGTAGGTTTGTATTTGCTCCCATTTTTCTGTAATGATGGTTTTACCCTCCCCATTTATGATAATTTAAATGTTCTACCTGCCTGCTCTATAATGCAGACTTATTATGTTGTCTCATTATTGTGAAAAAGATCCACACCAAAAAAAATAACAGTATTTAAATTAAAATGCAACCTAGGATAAAAATATCTATGCTGATGACCTATATTGCAGAGTATATTATTTTTCTTTCTCATGTATGGTAACAGGATTGGAATACCTGATTTATTCTTTATTTAGAATTCAAATGGTAGGCTTATTTGCAAAGTAACAGAGAAAACTTTCTTAGCTGAATCCTTAAAGCTTTTTCACAATGCAACATGTAATGCTATAGCAGGCCCTATTTCTATCTGACCCGTACTAGCAGTCCTTCAGACAGACAAAGATCCTTCTTTCAGTCATATAGATCAAACTGAATGTAGGCTACAGTCATCATGTAAAAATAACCTACATGGTGCTCTAATGCAGCACGTTTCATGGCTGACAAGGAACCAGCATTCTTAACAAATTTTCATTCTAAATCCTTTACCCATGATAAATGCTATGTTTCTCCTTTATCTTGAACACATAGTTACCATGGTTTAAACTCCAAAATTTGAATCAAGGATTGAGTCATAAAACAGCAACAGAGGATGGATAGCTAAATTACTAGCTCTACTCAAATATCTCAGCTTTTATACATCGTAGGGAACTTTTCTGCCTATGCTGAGAGACACTGGTAGATCTTTTCCAACTATGATGCTTAAAAACAGAAATACAAACTTAAAAGGCAAGTAGAAAGAACTCAAGTTCTTTGCATCTCCCACTTCAAACTGATCACATCCTATAAGGCTGTTCGCAAGGCTGGACCTTTGTATAGTCTAATAAAAGAAGTTTAAATCTTGCACTTTGATTACCTAAGCCAGTTAGGAGGCTGACTTTCCTCAAGATTCATTTTGCTGCACAACTCAGGTTTGATATCGAAGTCCCAGTATACTATCAGATCTATTATGGATGCATATCTCTATGCTTACATGTCCTGTACTGTTTAGAGCCTGTTGAGGTTGGCATAAAGCTAGATAAAACCAGCCTGTTTCATGAAAGTTTATTAATATTTTCCTAAAATTAAATATAATCATGAACGTTTTTGACAAACTTCCTCTGTGATCACTGTCTCAAAGCACTTTCGGTCCACCATGCAAATTCTGACAGTTGCATTTTGTATGCAGAAAGGAATAGACATTTGTCAACTTGCCTCTCTCAGTTATCTGCTACCATGTCATGGGTGAGGCAGAGTAAATAAAGTTCGGCAGTGGATCTGGATACTGGGGTTTATTTAAGAAGCAACACAACTAGAGCTTTTACCCTACCTGCTTACCATCACACATACTCGCTCATTCACACACCCCTGGCACTACATGCACGAGAGCTTGATTTTCCTTCCCAGTCGGGAGGTCACTTCTAGTCCAGGAAGGCTGTCCGCCTGTGCTGTGTAGCTCCCCAGAGTTAGATTTGTCTCAGGTGTTAAGGGCAAGGTCCCTGGGCATCCCCTGGCATTTCTCTCCACACCCATCTCTGATCTCCAGGATCCCTCTTCCAGCTGAGATCTTGACCTTCTGTCCAAGACCACTTGTTCTCTCAAC
The DNA here is from genome assembly GCF_047370975.1 of Nipponia nippon. Taxonomy (NCBI): domain Eukaryota; kingdom Metazoa; phylum Chordata; class Aves; order Pelecaniformes; family Threskiornithidae; genus Nipponia; species Nipponia nippon. The sequence continues at coordinate 46,452,491 of NW_028262391.1, forward strand.
GAATCCTTCATTCTGCCACCAACTCTTCTTTCCAGAACTTGATCTTCCCAATTTAAATAGTTTATGTGCAGAAGCACAATGTGTGCTCAGCCTCCTACTTGGTGGTTCTGTGTCATGTCTCTTTATTAATAAACTAGAAGATTTGGAACATGCCACTTTTGTTTAGTCCAGTTGTCATTAAAATTTACAGCCAGCCCATACTGGTTGCAGCTAGTAAGGAGCAGACTTCTGCTTAAGAGTTCAGAAGTTTAATTTTTAATATCTGTCCACATGTGTACATACTCCCAATTATCTGCCACCTATTAGTGTTCACAATTTAAGCTATTTTTTTGCCTACAACATATCATTAATATATTTCCTTACTTCCATTTTTCTTTCAAATTACAATTTTGATTCCAGTATACTTTTGGATTATTTCACCATTTTATTAGAGAATTCAGAAATTCCCAATTCCCGATCCCAAATGTAATAATTATTAAATTATTAATATCCACCTAATATAATGCCATTTACTTCAAATGTTTAATACTTCACTTGTCAGGTCCAACGTGAATTGTCTGTAGGTGCTCTGAAAGGAACAAATGGCATAATCTGGACATTAACATATCTGGGGCCAAGACTGTACCTTAATGTTTAAAAGAAGTAGGGTGTGTGTCTGATCTGTGGCTACACTGTGCTTCTACATGAGTAGAAGCATGCTCAAACCCAGCAGAGGCCATGCTGTGAACACAAGCTCTGAATTTGCCAGGACTCCTTTGGGGGATTTGTGTTGCAGCACAGCCCCTGCACAGTTCTTTTAATGTATCTAATAGCAGTTAGGACACATCCTGTCCTAAAAGTAAGGGAACCCCCTCTCATCTTTATGGAAGCTGTTGCACAATAATAAAAACATCAACAAGTCTCGATTTTAAAATGTTAATTTATCTTCCCAAATTACCACACTCACATATGGCTCATAATTGCAGTATCATGGAGTGTCAATTGAGCAAAACAGATGTATTTTTCAAAAAAATGTGACACTGTTTGCAAAAGCACTCTATTCTCCATGGGTGCGCATGCTGCTTCTACCTTCTGCTTCAGTACCTACATATTGATACTGCTGAACTAAATGCAGATTTTCTGCTTCAAGTATATACAACATTAACATTCAGGCCAGCAAATCACTTTATTCTGAGAGTGTTTAGATGTCGATAATGCTGAACAAACCAGTTAAAGCAAATGCTTGTGCATGAAGTAATGGACCAGGATTTCCTATAGAACCCACATGAAACCTAAAAAAGGATATTCTGATATTATGTTAGATTACTCATAAATTAGGAAAAAAACCTAATGAAGTACAAAATAGCTTCAGGTGTAGTAACTAGGAATGACAGCTTTGGTAAATGAGAATCTTGTCCGATTAGGTTTTAAATTCGTGATGTCAAAGGGATCTGCACATCTTTGGTAGCTAGTGTGAAGCCCCAAGTTGCTCAGAAACTACTCCATTGACCTTAACGAGCTTTAAATTTGGTCACGATGAGGTCCCTGTCTAAGATACATTTTCTTGCATAGTCCTATGTGAAAGGTGCTGCTTGTCAGTTCTTGATTAAATCATCCTGGAGATCTAGTCCTATCTTTCTCTTTGGAAAAGACTTCACAATACATTAGGTGTTGGACATCATTTTGGTACTGCTATTCCAACGAAGACTTGCTTTCTACAGAGTCTCATTACTATGTGAATACCATTTTACCCTAAGAAAGCTTCAAGGAATTCAGACTTATTTAGTGCATTTCAAGTCACAAGACAGGAGCTTTTTTGTGGAAGATGTTTCATTAATTCTTAATTTTTGCAGAACTCTTGCCTGCTAGATTCCCATTGGTTTTAGCTGAATATCTGGCTGGTTTTCAAGACAGCTTTCTCATTGTTTTCTTACTTTTTTGAAGAAAGAAGTAACGTTTATCTAGCTTTCAAGAAGTGTAAACACATTTTCTTTTCTTTTCTTTTTTTTTTTTTTAATAGGAATGTCATCCTCCAGAACTATTTTAAATATTAGCTTTAAAAAAAACGTTTGTAATTTGTATTGTTAAAGAAATCGACTGCTTGATAGTTTTAACTGTGGTGTGAAAAAAATACATAGTTTCAAAAACTGCAGGAAAAAACCAAAAAATATCCATTGTAAATACTGTTATCTTGAACTAATTTCTCTCAGTTATCATTCTTAATTGCTTGCTGTGTAACTAGTCATAATGTTCAGTAAATCAAAAGCAGTCTCATGCAGTTAGTTTTTGATCTTTATTACTTTAAAGTTTAGCTCTCCAGAATGGGTTTTTCATTGCATTTCTGTCTATCTTCATGTATTTTCTTGCAGCAGAATTTATAGCAGTACCTTCTTCATATAAAGAAGAAATCTCAAGGTGATGGATGCAGAAGTGCTTCTGAAACAGTGTGATATACTGCTGTTATCTTTTAGCTCTTTTGTATGCAGTGCTCTGATGGGAGTTAGATGAAGTGAGAATGGGGACTGAACCCTGATGCACAAGCTAGAAGCTCTTACCAGATACAGGCAGAAGTAATAAGAAATAATTATCATACACAGAAAACCAACCATAATAATTGTACTTTTACAACAATATCCTTCTCAAAAATAGCAATACTTAAAATATCTAGCAGTACTCTTCCTCTCTACTTGGCATATTGGATTCCTCAAAATTTTTACCTTTTGGCTTTTTTGACACATTTTTAATTGGGCTTCCTCTTATTCAAAGGAGATTATATTTAATTCCATGAGAACAGGATGAAAGCATGGTTCAGTTCCCTTCTAAAGTCACTTAGCACTTTATAGAATCGGGTCTATTATCCCTGCACCCACCCAGACACCTTCTGCCTTGCTATGAAAGTTGACAGAGCAACATACTGAGACACTGGAGACTGCTGTTGTACTCCTGGATCTGTTTAGGTAAGTTTACACCTCTCTCTGGGCCTCTTTTTCTCTAATGTAGGGATGGTAATACCGGCTTTCTTTCTAAAGCATTTGCAAAAATACAATACAATGTAGGTAGTGTTATTATTATAATCTTATTATTTCACTTACAACTGCTGTAACGTATATTTAATTCCTTTTAACTTACAAAAGAATACCAAATCATACGTGGCGCCAGCAGTTCCTAGTATAAAGACATCATAGTGGACACACCATCACCGCCAGGAATGAGGTTCTGCCACTTGTAGCTGTGCTTCAGAATAGAACATTATTGTTCCTGAGATTCTGGTTTTCCATGTTAGAATATCAGCATTGCTGATAAGACTCTATATTGGCTTCTTTTATAGTTCATGCCACTAAGAGATCTAGGACACAATTTCAGATTTTTATCTTCTCTGTCCTATCAGATATGAAATTGTGAACCTTCTCAAAATGTCACCATTGGAAACAAAAGCCAAAACTGATTATTTTTTTTTACTGTGTAATGTGTTATTATCCACTGTGTGGTTCAATTCAGTTTTTACAAGGCTTCCCTATGAGGTGCAAGAATCTCATTTATGAGTCCACATTAAAGCCTCCTTCACTTTTGAGATTCTGGTTAAATATTATATGATATGACACAAGTATATTGAAAAATAGAGTTTCAGTTTCTTCTTATGGGGTTTTGCTTGCTACCCTTGCAGCACGTTCATTTCAGATTGTGCAGGATGACCTACATTTCTATTTTTTATGTATCTCTGGTAAATGTGAGAGTTCAATTTGATATACTGCTATATATTCTCCCTCAAACAAAAGTTACCAGATTGGATCCTAAGAAAAGTCTTCATCTTCTGGAAATGCCTAATATATTACTATGGGCAAGTAGAAATGAATATTTTATCACATGCTATTATTATGGATGAAACTTTGATTCTGGATGTCTTTCTATGAGATGGAAATATGTGATACAACATTCCAGATAGATTCAGTATTACACAGCTACAGTGAGGTTTACACATGATTACTTGGATCAGTATCTCAAAATCTGTCTGCATAACAGAAAAGCTTGTTTTATTTTTGCCTCATAGTGTTTATAAACAGCACAGATTGTTCCTAGCCCTTCCATGGCCACAACAATGTATTAGAGCATCTGTTCAGATTGGGTTTCCGACTCTAGGAAGGTTTTGAGTGAAAGCACACAGTATTTAACCACTGCTATCTAGAAGTAAACCAACAGGTGTTGAGTCTGAAGAAAAAACGCAGACAGGACACGGAACATGAGAAATCCAAGTTCTACTGTCCCTTACCATCAATCAGACTAAGTACATGGGAGAGCAGTGATGTCGTCAGGAAAGTGGGTTACATGAGGAAAAGAGGTGATGTAACTTTGAGAATTGTCTGTAACTAGAATTCATCCATACATGGCATAGCTATGTACCAGACCTCACCTTAATAAAAAAATAAAACAAGAGAAGGTTCACATTCCAGAGTGATCTCTCAAGGAATAAGTAAAGACACACCTACATAAGTTATGCATGTGTTCAAGGAAGCCACTTGATGCCAAGGTATGCCAATTTTAGAATGGTCTAAATCTCTTTTACAACTAGACGTAAAGTCTACAACATATATTAAAGAGCAACTCTGCATACAATAGCCATGAAAAAGACATATAAGCTGTTGGGAATCATTAGTAAAGGAACTGGTACCTAGGCAGTGAATAGCATTATACCACTGTACATGTGGTGTGTTCACATCTCCTTTATTGCATGCAATTTTCATATGTCAGAAAAGGATAAAATAGACCTAGGAAAGATTAGTAGTGTTATCAGAGATATGGAGCAGCTACTCTATTGACGGAGGCTGAGCAAACCAGGATTCACAACCTTGGAAAAGATCATGAATTGCAAAAAAGAAGGTAAGTAAGGACTATTAACTAGTTCTCACAACAAAAACTGATAAGGCATGAGGTTTCAAAGAAAGAAATACCTTTTTCTACAATGAAAAATCCACGCTGTGCCACAAGGTGGTTTGCATGCAAAAACTTAAATGGATTCAAAGACTAGATATAGAAGTGGCAGGTAATAATATGTTTAAATATAGCTATTGATATGATGTTCATGATGCAATTTTTGCCTCAGAAAGGCTCTAAAGAGTATTTGTCTGGAAACTGAAAGCTTGTATCTGGGAAAACAGTAATATAAACTTGTTTACTCCTTCACTATGCGTCAGAATTATAAGAGACGTCCCTTTCATCTGAGCTAGGCTTGCCATTCTTCTGTTCACCACTATTGTGTGAATCTCCACAGCAGAACTAGTATTGGTGACTGGTTTCTCATTTTTCTAATTTTTTTAGCTCTCATAATCTTCTTGTCATAGTCAATTGCAAACACATTCATGCCATGTTAGAGTTAAATCACAAGTGTTCTTAATTTAAAAATTATTAGCATACTACATAATTAATTAGACTTTCACACTTCAGTGAGTTTTGGTTCCCCAACGAAAATTGAGCATAGAGAATATAATTCGATTTAACTTTTTGTCAAGGTTTAATCTACCTGAAACATTGTTATATTTCAGGTGAAGTATAAACTGCTTAGATCTTGTCAGAATTTCCTTAGTGAGAACAACATTTATTTATTTTAATGTTACAAAGTCATTTAAAAAGAATGCTTTATCCCTTCCCAATTAAATATATATATATATATATATATACACACATATAAGCAAGGAATACATTCAGGCTGTATCCAAGGAATAGGAGTACAGTTGTCAGTATGTGAAAGCTTGGGATAGAAGTGGTAATTCTACCAGAGATAATTAAACACTTAAAATAAAATACAAAATTTAAAAGAATAGGTGAGAGGAGTGAAGAAAACATGTGCCTTAACAACTGCTAAGTAGGTTAAGAGGACTTAGACCTGCTAAGGATACTTAATGGTCTGGACTGTTCACTTAACACCCGGCATTTGAGGAGTCTCTGCAGCTGACAAATGATGCTTCCTATTTAAAGGGTTGGTGAGAAGAGCTAATAGCAAAAATCTCCTCCAGCCTTTGATATTACAAAGACTAAGTAGCTATAGTGAGCTCTCCATTAACCATGATAACCAGAGAGTGAGAAACCCAGATGATTCAAAAATTCTTATCCTATTCTGCTTCTAGATTTGACATGCCTCTAATATATTTCTCTGAATTGTACTCCCAAGTATTCTTACTTTCAAATGCAATTATGTAGACAACACCACAGACACGCACAGGAATGTTCCAAAGCTTAAAGCAATCTACCCATATTCATGTTATGCTGAGCCTGAACTAATCAAGTTCTCTCAAATCTAGATGCACTAGGTAGAGTAGTGCAGAAATATTTCAAGGGTTCCCTGCTGAGCAACCTTGGGCTGTGAGAGTGAGTACTGAGCCTGAGCTAATAAGCTCTACCACACACACCCACTCTGCACAGAATTGGTTTGGGTGTTCTTTTACTATCTTTTACTATCAGGAACACTGACTATCCTAATCTGGCCGCCTGCATAGTGGTTAAGCCATTAACTGTTACTGCTCTTCAACATGACTGAGCATCCTATTTTGTAAAACTGGGACTTAACACTTCCTTTTCTGTAAAGAGTTTTAAGGTAAAGAGCATCAGGTAAGTGAAAGCCTGATTTTTTAATGTTCCATGACCTACCATGTCAAATAGGCTGTCTGACTAGATAAAATGGATGGATGGATTAAAATTCCCATATCACGTACACTGAATGCCAGGTGAGATATGATGAAACACTGGAACAGGCTGCCCAGAGAGGTGGCAGATGCCCCATCCCTGGAAACATTCAAGGTCAGGCTGGACAGGGCTCTGGGCAACCTGATCTAGTTGAAGATGTCCCGGCTCATTGCAGGGGGGTTGGACTAGATGACTTCTGAAGGTCCCTTCCAACACAAACTATTTTATAATTCTATGAAGAAAAGTATTATGCAAGAGCAGGGATATATGGATCATAATCACACAGTAGACACATACATCATGAAGATAGCAGAGATCATGCTCCCTGCCCCAACTGGCACAAGGACTGATTATTCATCTTGGGAAGACGCACAGCTTTCGTGCATTTTCTGGTTTTGTTCCCTTCTTTTTCTTTGGTATTAACAATTTTTTTTTTCACCTACAACAAGACTCAGCACTTGAGGAGCATGTGCAGTCAACAAAGACTACTTCTAATTTAAATAGTTGGAGGAAAGGGCTAAAAATAATAATAAAAAAGTTCCAGTCTTTGATGCTACAAAGACTGAGTAGCAAAACATCAGCCTCAAATGTGTTGGATGGGATAAACTATTCATTTCATGAATGGGAAGGCAAGTCAGAGTCCTCATCTGGAGTGATTAAATCTGGGAAAAATTCTATAATTCATCAGTTCAACGCAAGGTATTTTTTTAAATGACTGTCAGGTAAATTCTATTTTTTCACAACCGCAGCAAATGAATAAAAATGTTCCTGTGTTATAATATCATTTATAACCATTATGCCTCTAGAGGACAACTCATTCCAAATGAACGGTTTGTTGTTAATTCTCAATTTTATATCCTGCCATAAGGAAGCTTAGGAAGAGAGAAACATTTTATAGTCTTAAATATGTGGACAAAGTATCGTCTTCTGCCATGTCCATAACTCCATGTAGCCTAGTTTATCTTACTCTGACTGGAATAAAAAAAGTCTTACAGGAGGAACCAAATATATAATTTGCATATCAATTATTAACCAGCAAAAGCATTCAAAAATCAGATTTTCTGTCTTGGAAATAATCACATTTTTGAAATGTTGTTCAACAATCTTTCAACACAAAATACACAGAATTGGCTTCTATAGAAGCAACCAGGAAAACGGTAATTTTTTAGCAGATAAAAGCTACCCCATTGAGCCAAAGCTCATTCTCTACCTTTTTTTTCCTTCTTTTTTATTTCTTGATGTGCTTTTTCATACAGTGGAACATCTTCAATAAAACAGGTGATGAGTGCCCCTCTTCTCCTGCTTCCTCTTTCCCCATATAGTAGTTTGAGAACTCTTGGGATATGGGAGGTGTTTGTTGTATAAAACCCCTGATGCAGAAAAAGGGGTGAAATTTGTGTGACCACCACATTTTTCAAAATACCACTGACCTCTTAAAAACACTTAAAAAACCTGTCCTGGAAAGCCTACTCCAAGGCTTTAAGAGTCAGCAGCAGAGCAAGAAAGCTTGCTCTGAGCAACATACCTAAGCTCTAAACTCAGCTTAGGTATTTCATATTCTAGGCTGGCATCCAATTCTCAGTAAATATTCTTTCTCTAATAAAATCAGCTCAGCCCCTCTGTATCGCCATTGCCCTATTCTTTGCCAAGCCAGCCAAAAAGTTGCTGAAGAACAATCACACATTCAAAGAGAAAGCTAGATAGGGCTTGATTTGGCCTATTTTCAGTGACATGCTGCAGCAAAGACTGTAGTAGTACTACAATGTTATTTCAGGTTATGACAGTGTGGAAATAATTTATCGTTAATAAAAACACTATGAAAAGTTGCCACTGTGTGTGCTTAGCAGCCTTTTTATAAAGTTAACATCTTTGGTCAAAGCCACTTATAAAAATACAGCAAATGATACTTGTCTGCATAACTGACTAAATCCTACAAAATTTACTCTTTTTAAATTAGATGAAGCTGGTATAAAATCAGTAGGATAATGTTTCTTCTTTGTCTTTATTGCAGTCAATAATTTAGCTATTTAATTCCATTTTAAAATAAAATGAGTTTTCAGTCAGCATGTCAACCACCTTACTGAATGTCAGCAATAGTTATTGTCAAGGAATTATTAAACATACAACACGTAGGTTTATCTTGGTAAACCTGATGTGTTGGATGACATTGCTCAAATCAGGACGCCATTAAAACCGAAATGCCGGGTCTGAACCGAATGCATAGAAAAGAAATGAAGAAAATTTTTATGCATACATATTTACTTTGTATTTGGTGTTGTTGCTTCACTAGCTCCAGTATACTCTAGAGGAGCTACCCTTAAGCTCTGAAAGTGTGATTTCCATATGTGTCAGCAATCTGACAGTTTCTTTGAAATCATGGGAGTTTTGCACCAGGCTTCTGTGCACCAAGTGAGTTTTATCCTCTCCACATTTTTCTCTACCAGTGTGTGAGGTCTCATGTTCAGGGGCAGGTGGTAGGGGCAATAAGAAAGGGGAAATGGAAGCCTCTCACATGCAAGATCCTAAGAGGTGCCATATCCATAGATCAAGAACACCACACCATCACCTTTCCTCTGTGTGACCCTAGGCTGGGGGAGTTGCCTGTGTTGGCAGAGGACAAATAAGGCCATAGCAAAAAATCTAGCCCAAGTTATCATGGTGGCATTAAAAGGCCACAGTGCGATGCTGGGAGTGGATCAGTAGAGGCTTAATGATGGAAGGGGGGAGAGGATTTTGTGAGACCAAATGCCATCGCAGAAGACCTGATGGGGCAACTCTGCAAGAGTTTTGTTTAATCGAAGAGGCTGGTATTTAAAAACATGGTTCCACAGGAAACTATGATCTTTTGACTTTAATTCTGGCTATTGCTGTTTGCTTTTGAGCGAAGTTTAATTTCAAATGTTAACAGAAGTAGAATCTGCCTAATTTGTGGGATGCTAATTTTTACTAGGTTCTAGTCTTTATACATGAAAAGGACATCTCATGAAATGATATCTTGGATATCAGAATTGTAAAGTCTACCCTAGAGAGAAAGAGAAAAATTCTTTCAGGACTTGGCTCTTCTTTTGTGCATTTAAAAAAATAATCTCCAGCCTATGAAAGGCTAGCTTACTAATGCTCATTCTGTACTATATCTTATTATATCAGAAAGCATTTTAAGAATCAGCAGCTTAATTACAGATCTATCAAAGAATCACAAAAATTAGAGGTGGAAAAGGCTTAGTACACCATTTAGCTTTGCTAATGCAGGAATTTCTCTAGAGCATATTTATTCTTCATCTACTTCTCAGGTCCATTTTAAAATGTGCATAGATGGATTCCGCTAATGTAGAAGTTCCTCTGGAGCATATTTATTCCTCATTTGTTTCTCAGGTCCATCTTAAAATGGATATAGATGGTTAATGCATTAACTTGGATGATGCAGAAACATGCATATCAGGGGACTTTCTTTGCCTCTTTTGAAATATATTTTCAGTTTTAGGTTATTTTGCTACACATGTTGTATCTATTCACCCTCAATGTACTCCCTTTTAATTTATACAATTACTCAGAGTAGAAAGCCTTTATATACTACTGTAAGTAATGTCTCTCCTCTAGTTTTTTAGTAAACTTCATGTGTTTGAAGATGGTTATAACATTTTTCTCATTGAACTAATTCTTTTTAATTAGTAAGAATAGATTAAAATATTTATTCAAAACCCTTCAAAGATCCAGTGAGCAGAGATGCACAAAAAAAATAAAATAATAGGAGCAGGTATGGAATAAGGTATTATTCAAAACAAGTAAAATTGGCTGAATTCTGCCCTAAGAAGTGTCTGTTTTATTGATTATTTCAGTCTATTGGTCTTTCAGAGAAACATTAGTATGTCCAATGATTTGATAATGACAAATGAGATCAAAGATGGTGTAATCAAGAAATAAGTGTTAAACTAGCATGGAATAGGAAAGCAGTGTGTGAACTAATTTTAATAGACACCAGTTGTCTGTTTTGGGTTATTTCTTTTCTTTCAGTTGCAAGGTTGTTCTACCAAAATGATTTTCCATGAGGCTGGTGACAGTCTCATTTTTCACTATCAAGTAAGTCTGCATTACCAATTACATTCTATCTTATTATAAAGCTGTCTGTTCCAACACTCCACTATGATATTGTTAGGGGGAAATAGCATCATAGAATACTTTCAGCAATGAAAGATTCACTTCTTTAATAACATTTCTATAAATATACTTTCAGAATGCAGTATGTCAAAGGCAAATGATTTTGAATAATAAAAGCTGATACACCTAACAGTGTGGGGGACAGATAAAAATATAGATATAATAGGCCAGTCTTCAGCTCCTCTCCAGCCTCTTTGACTCCAGCATCCAGAAAAAGGTGCAGCCTGGGGGGTAAATTACTCCTAGGGAGCACAGGACCTCTAACTTTGGCAGTCCCCAAATAACAAAATAGACCTTGAGGCCGCTCCAGTTTATATCAGCTCTTAGCCATACTCAGACCTTGATTTACCCAAGGTTGAGATCTGATGTCAGAGTCTGAGAGACCAAATATGACATATATATAAAGCAAATATAATGCTTATGACCTTCACTATTCTTAATTTAAATGTTTGTATAAATCACATCCACAATACTTCCTGAGCTATACCAAATCACCTTCCCATGCTGTGACTTTCCTACTTCTTACAAAACAAATGAAATTAACTCTTTAAGAAAGAGAGAACTGTTATCCCTCTCACATTCATCTGTGTTTGGAAGTTGAGTCCCTTCTACAAATGTTGATTTTCAGCTCACTTTGAGGATTATAGTTTCCATCTGCACTCATCTGGCAGCAGGTTTAGCTAGCAAACAGCCAGGAGCATAATCTGAACCATAGCTGATTCAGTGGGCCCAGAATAGGAGGAGTTCATAAAGCAAAATTGGTTGCTGTTACACAGTTGTTCATAAATATGTCTGTTTTTTTACCTCATAGAGAATTGTGGCTTTCCATTTTAAAGTATTAGCTCCAAATACCAATTCAAACAATCTCCTTTTTTTCAAACTTCAAAGAACATTGCTAGCATTGTTAGACCTACTGCCTTCTCTAGATGTACTGGCCCATCTAGCCAGTACAGTCTAGCTCACAGAAGACAGTGAGAATATCAGGCACCTACATAATATTTCCATCAGATTCTTTAGTGCCATATCAAATCACTTTAGATTTTGTTCTTTGACTGAAATACATGGTTTCATTTTTTATAAGGTATTGACATTTTCTGAAGAAACAACCATTTTTTGTGACTAATTTCATTTCTCCAGAAACATATACCAACTCCAAAACTGTCTAAAAACACTTTCAAAGGAAAGCTTTCAACCACCTATGTTACAGCACTGTAAGTTAAATATTTGGAAGATTTTCAATCTTTAAAAGATTTATTAGCATGCTGTTTTCAGAAAGACTTTCATTTCTCTAACCATTATTGCATTGTGCTAAGGGACTGTGTTTAGTGTATTGTGGCCAGGTTTGATAGAAATTGAGATATTTCTTAAAAATTACTGATAGCATTGATGAAGGAATATGAATTTTGTAAGTCAATGAATACTTTCATATGTGTGACTCCCATTAATGTCAGTGAAAATTCCTTAGGCTTGTAGCCCTGAGCCTTAAATTAGATTCTCACACATTTCAGTATTCCTGATTACGTATCCTATACAACATATGCTACGACATTAATGAGGCACATAATTGCAAACATCCTAAATGGACAGAAGAAACATGATTTATATCAAACTCCTATAAGGCACATTGCTATATATACAGTGTAGGGCCTATAAAACTCCTTATGCATGAAAACACGTGTGTTAAACTGATGCCCCTGAAAAGATGATAAGGGTCAAAATAACCTCTTGCCAAAAGACTGTAGCTCATGCATTTATCATTGTAAAATGCATATATGTGTTAACTTGACAGATCCAATGGTGAGACAATAAAGTTATCGTTCAACTTAAAATTCAAATAACAAGAATGCAAGGCAATAATTTGCATTTATTTACTAAAATGTTGTGTTTAAATTAGCTCAGTATTGTCTGTCAAAATGCATAAAACAACACAGTTTGATAGGACGAATCCCTTGTACACAGTGGATCCAGCTTGAGCAAGCTGGCTGCGTTATTATATCAGCTATCTATCTGATGACACATAACTTGATGAAAACCATCTTGAGAGATGATGACAAAGATGCTTTTTACTAAGCCTGGTAATTCCTTAAAGCTAGTATGAAAGGTATCTTACTTTGGGGCTTCTGTCAAATACTGAAGAGTGAGTAATAATAGGTATATCATCAGCTGTGTTCACTTTGTTCCCAGATTTTATGTGTTGAAATCAAATAGTAAGCAATATCTAATGTCTTACAGTATCTGGACATGTGCTGGAAAACTGAAAATTTTATAAATACTTTCATGCAACAAAGACAGACAATGTGGATCTCACTAACTACTTATCTTGTATACCCAGTTTTATATAGTACACATTAAGGTAATCTGCGTATTTGGAGAGATAATTACTGATACGAAGACTAGTGGAATGAAAACAATGAAGAAGACAGGTCCCTGAAACAAATTATCTTTTGATAAGCATGCAAGATTAAGTATTTCAAATGGAAAGTTGCAGGTCTGTGACAAAGAATGTAGGCCATGCTTACAGGAGAGGAAACTTGTCTGTCCTGCGAAACAATGATTCTGTTAAGAACACAGAAATCCTGATGATTAGAAGAATGTGAGTTTGTAGCGAAATAGCGAGCACCAAGTAGATTTACACAATCCTTTGATGACGTAACAAGCAAGAAAGCGTCAAACAGGAAGAAACGGGTTGTATTTCTTCAGTACTGGCAAGTCAGTAAACCACTCTGGAATACTGTCTGTTTCTAGTATCCACAGAAGTACCTCGAAGAAGTGGACACACTTCAAAGAAGGACAACAAAAATAATTAAAAGATCATCTAGGAGAAAAGCTCTAATTACACAGCAGCTATTGGACTCAAAGCAACAATTAATTCCAGGGAATCCTATGCCCTGTACAATGCAGTAGTCAAGACTAAACAATTGCAACAGTCTCCCCTACTCTTGGAATTCTCTAAAAGCTGCTCTTATTTCTACACAGCAGTAGAAAAACATCTAGTCTGAGGCAAAGTGTTGGAAATACATAACCATCAAAAAACTACTCTGTGATCTGCAAGACATGAGGCAGTATTTCCATCCAGTTTCTAAAAGGAAAACACACACAGAGTACAAAAACTGGATTATTGCTTCTTTTCCAGTGTCTCCCATTGCAATGTTGTCATTTCTTTCTGGAACAGGTGCACAAAACGATGGTGAACTTTATTGTCCAAATGAAGATACTCCTAACAGTTTGTTCGAGGACATTCTAAAAAACATCTCTCCTATTTACTGATCTTTCCTACTCCAAATTCACTGGAGTTTTTCTAGTAGCGTTACTCTGAGAAGAATCCTCAGCCAAACTGAGTTTTATAGAACAAATGGTTCCATTGCCTGCAAGGAGTTTCTGCTCAGAAAGCTGTGGGACTTCTTTTTCCTCAAAAAGACTTCAGTTATTTTAGAAGGAATGTTACTGCCTAAAAAATGTCCAATTAAAAAAAAAAAAAAAAAAGGAAAGTAAAATTCTCCTCAGTGTAAACTTCAAAAGTAGAATAAAATCTATTTCTGAAGTTCTCAGGAATGCTCTTTGATACAACAGACTTTAAGAAAATTAGCATTCTTCCTTTTGCAGACAGAAAATCTGCCTACCGAACTGTAAAGTTTGGGATTCTCCAGATATCTCTTTCCTCCAATCCTGCATACTTTTACTCTCAGCAGTTCTCCCACATTATTGGTGCCAGCTGGAGTCTCGCCAAGTCCTCAACTGGCACCAAACCTGGAACTCAGTCCTATTCTTCTTCATCCAGCCTCCCACCTTATGAACTATAATGACCCGATTCCCAGTGTCATTGACATAGGAATTGAAAACAGACATTTTTTCTAAATAAACTTTATATTTTGGTTTTGATCATTCAAATATATATTTTAAGCCCTATCTTGTATTCAGTACCTTTTCATTATTATATTTGAAATATGCATATATGTAACAATTAAAAGTTTTCTTATTCTTAAATCTAAATATTTTCTACCGATTGGTGCAATGCAATTTGAGGTAGGTAAATATATACAATCTGTACAAAAAGCAGCACAACTCAAAAAATGTAAAGTATTAAAAGCAAATGAAATATTAACTAGAAATCAAATATGTTACTCCTGATAAAAATCTTTCTCTCACTAGAGAATATGTATGCAATTCTACATGTTACTTATAACGCACAACATGTTTGCTCTGCAAGTTTTTACTGAGGAAGAAATCATGAAGATCATGGAAATAAAAGAAATACAAGAAATCATAGAGGAGAAAGTCTGATATCACTGAGGTTAATAGCAAACCTCTTTTTGACTCAGATTAGGTTAACGTGTATGTTTATTATACAGTGATATTCCTCCTTTCTTGTTGCCTCTGTTACCTGGAGATTTGGGAACAAAATATTTTTCTGGAACAATTGTTCTGAAATAGTTCCAATAGAAAGTTATGCAGAATAACTGCCTTTTTTTTTTCTTTTTTTCAGTGTTGTAATACTGAATTCACTGTACCTCGGTATACAAAAGGACTTAATATATCACAGACAAAGTACTTTCTGTTTAAGTGACTGGTCGCCACTGATTTTGTTGTTCAACTCATCTAAGAATTAACTTTCTCTCTTTACAGTGATAGGTTGATACTGATACTGAAAATCCAACACTTTCCTGTTTGGACTGCCACTATCTTTAGCTACAAGAACTGTTGGATACTCATTTTTTGATTCAAATGGTAGAATTCTCATCTTTATTCAGGTCCCAGAAGTGATAGACCCATTATATCTGCAAAGTGAATATGAGAGAAGTGAATTACTGATATAGAAAAAGTAGAAGGCTTCAAAGAAAGAAAAAAAAAATAAATGAAGTTCACATACAACTCACCTTTTCTTTATATTAAGTAACATTTATATATTCATTTTCCCTGAGCATTACTGGTTTTTGAGTAGTCCCTGAAGCTTTGAAAATATATGAAGGATATTGGTCCCAGAACACAAAGTTATACCCAAATAACATAATAATAATAAAAAAACCCATAACAGACTGGGGTCTGTTAAAATTATCAGAGATAACTTTAAATTATTAATTCCATAATGAACCATTAATAATGAATGCAGGAAGTATTACAAAAGCTATCACAGCATGATACCATCCAAATTTTACTTACCAGATGTGTTTTATTGATTTCCAGAATTGATAACTCAAATGTTCTAAGGGAGGTATACTAGGGAAACCATGCATACATAAATAAATAATTGCATGTGGAATGAGCAATGCTGCTGAGGAAAGCTTTGTGCACCACAGTCATTTTAATTCCTCTTCTGAAACATGTAGACTTAGGGAGGAGTCATGCAGAAACATGATAGAGATTTTATTGGGCTTGTGGTTTGTGTAGACACTCGGTTCTATTTCAGGCACCCATCTCAGGAGGAATAGTTTATATAGATATTCCAAGTGGCTCAATTTACCCTTCAGTAATTTTATTAACTATTAAGGCTACTGTACTCACCTAATTCCATTAAGGGATTTATCTAAGTGACCTAATTTTCAAACTACTAGTTTGCTTATAGATGTTGTTACAATCAAAGTTAGCTTAGTTGCACAAGATTTCTATAGTCATATCACTGCAGGTAGAAATATGGTCCAGATTTTACTACAGTTAACCTCAAATGTGTATATCATATCATTGCAATGAGCTAGTCCCACATAGCTCAACCCTGTAAAGCTCTTTTGGCTTGAAGACACAGCAACTACATCAGTTGAGGATCTATCTAATGTTGATAGTTCCTTAGGTAGAGGACATCTCATCTGATATTTTACAAAAATCATTTAGATATCGAAAAATAAGGCAAGATCTACTGGCTGAGGAAAACTTAGGCAAAAGTTTAAAAACCTGATCATCTCAGGTGTTCTCTGTTACCAGTCTCCTTTTACCTTCTCCCCCCACGCTCCCAAGTAACAGCAGAATGTAATCCATCAGCCTAAGCTGCCTGAAACAGTACCCAAAATATTGTAGGTCAGATAGTGAGGGCTCCCAAAAAATGACAAAAAAATGTATTGCCAGGACCTGAACTATCTTTTGTCTCATCAGTATTCAATAATGCTGTCTTGTCATAAAGATTAAAAATAGAACAAAGCCACAAGAAGACCAAGTGAGCAGAGACAAACATTCAGAAGACATTAAGATTTTTTTAGCCCAGACAGCTGTGGATTTTCTGTGTGACTACTCAATCTCCTTCCTAGTCAAGAAACTGTTATACAATTCATTCTGCAAATTTAAGTATGACTGTTATATGTGGCGTACAAGAAAAGCTTGTGCTTGAGAGCTGGCTAGGTAGCTAGCCGCCACGCTCATCATATACACATACATTTTAGAAAAGAAGGTTAGTTGTTACACAAGAAGTGAGAGATGTGCAAATATCCCCTGGCATTAGCAATAGTAATGCCCCTTCATAACAAAACTGATTCACTCACAGTACTCTTTTGTTTCTCCCTCTCAACTGCCAGATTTTGCTTTTCTATTTTTTTCGTTAATGTAAAGTAGATTGTTTGGAACTGAATAATGCTGGGAAGAGTAGCAACATCTGCTGTGATGTTTACTATTCTTATTATTCCTTACACAAGTGCTACAGGAACCATTATATTTGCCTTCTGTGGCTAGTTCATTAAATCATGCAGGAATAAAGGGCTACAGATACTCATCCTATTCATAAGAGAGAGAGAGACCAGGAAGTAGAGAAGTGAAACAGAAATACAGGGACACTGGAATAAACTACTCCACAGGAGGTTCAGGTTCATACCTCAAGCTCACACTCACAGCTCTTGAGCACTGGGAGGCTGTATGTTTCTGAGGGAAAACTGAAAGGTGTTTCCTCTGAATTTCTTTTTCATAGACTGCCTGGGAAGCATGAGCCATCTTATTTCAAATTATGATGTCTTTAGGTGGGAATGAAAAGAGCTATGATGGGATTCCTAGACCTCTCCCAACACCACTCCTCTCTTAAGAAAACATCAAACTGGGAAAAGGAAATACTTGTTGTTTAAAATGCATCTTTCATATTTCCTTTCTTTCTGCATTAGGTGATGAGCCACTTAATAATCAACTGCCAAGAGCTTGGAGGGCACTATCTTATCTGCCTCATGCAAAATTTATTAGTTAATTTTTTAAAAAACAGCTACACTCTACCTAGAGAGGCAGAAATTCTGTGGTAGAAGGATACTGTCTTATCTCAGAAGTCTTTACAAGGGTGTTGGTGAGGGTATGTGATCAGTGGAGCAGTATGGAGAACAGTCTAATAATGTGGCCTTTTCTTACCTTTCTCTGGCAGTCCTGTTCACTTTCCTATCATGCATCTGCCATTGCAGATGTGGTACTTAGGGACATGGTTATCTTATCAATGCGCCTACCATTGTAGACATGGCACTTAGGGACATGGTTTAGTGGTGGACTTGGCAGTGTTAGGTTTACAGCTGGACTCAATGATCTTAAGGGTCTTTTCCAATCTAAATGATTCTATGACTCTATGTTGAAGTAGATATAAACCCCCTTTTTTTCTGTTAACAGTAATTCAATAACCCCATGTCAAGGATATCCAAATATTTCTGATCTATATTCTTAAGTGTATCTTTCCATAAGATGACTTACTTTGCCTAGTTATTACTTCATTAGCAGAGTAAGCATTAGCCATGGGTTGTGAAAGGAGTAACACATTAGTACTCTTCCTTTTTCACAGGAATTTGCTCTTTGAGAGAATCCAAGGAGGAAAAAGCTAGCTGTTTCCCTGTGTTGCACTGATACGCAATGAAGGCAAGACATGACTGGGAATCAATATCCCTCCTTAAACACATAAATGCGATGGAAGGACCAGTTATGGAAGGAATTCAACAGCAGTAACCCAAAAGGAATATGCTCTCCTTCCTCGAGGGGGAGGAGGGATGGAGATGCCTACAAACTAGCTACAGAACATATGTGTCAGTATCAGTAATATTTACAGTTGAAGCTTCATGAACAGCAAGAAAGGGCACAGACACACACATTCTTACAGATTGTGTTGAAGTGGCTTAAAGAGATGCTTTCAGTTTAGGCTAACATGTTCTAATTCGTATTGAAAGAGACTGGAAGTGTCAACAAGGTCATTTACCACATCCTAGCAATTGAGAAGGGAAGCTCCACTTTATAGAAGGATGCTTACAGTCACAGTCATAAATTCTGGAACCTTTCCTACACAGTTTGCAAGAGGCTGTCTTTGTCCAGACTGCACAATACTAACATCTGTCGTGATTAGCACAATTCTGGAACGTTTACCAATGTCAAGGATTCCCTGCTTCTACCTGCATTTACAAGACAGGTTAGGCAGGACAGGCTTCCAAGGAACTGTCTGCTTAGGGATGTATCTGAGGCTTTACAAAGGGGGGAAAAAAGCTATGAGGAAGGGGTGTGGACTTAAAGCAGATTCTCCACACCTTTGTATTGTATGGTGATCAAGACAGAGAGCCCAGATGAGCGTAGCAATCATACTGTAAGCTCAGAAGCAGTGTCCAAAGCTACACAGCTTCCACTAAGGAGAAGTGGCTTAGGTGGCCCTTCTCATTGTCCCTGGCAGTCCCTAACACCACTGGATTGATATGAATTAATCCTGTATTCTTGGACCTAAGCCATTTTGGATCCAGACTGCAGACCTTGCAAATCTCTTCCAAATCTCTGAAAACTGAGGAGGCACCCCTGAGGTGATCCACTTGTGCTGGCTGTGATGATCTTTGGGCTATTTTTCCCAAGCTAATGCAGAGAGCTTTGGAAGACAACTGTGGAAATGCCTCTCCCTTGGCTTTCTGAGGAAAGTCAGAATTGGTAACATGTGGACTCTCAGCACAACAACTGCAGACACTTTCATTCCTATTTATATACATGTCAGGTCCTGTCATGTGCTTGCTGTGTAGAAACAGAAAGCACACACAAAGGACTGGAACAGTTTGAAAACCAGACAAATAACGTAGCTTTTTGTGTCTGCCTTTTATTGGTCAGCACTGCTTCACTCTTTTGGGAAGAGACATTGTCCTTTTTGCTAACCTGGTTTCTTAGGCACACTCAAACTCTGTTATGTATTTTAAAGAATCACTTTTAAGGAAGAGAAAAAAGGCTAATGCTGAGAGTAGAAAAATCTGGATTGGAAGCCCACTAAACTGTCATTAAAGAACAATCTTCACATCTATTCCAATGCTTGGTTATGATTAAGAAGTCTTATGGCTTTGATATTTGAGATTTGGTTACATATTATTGTTTGAGGCTGACAAAACACTGGAATTCATCTATACTGCTGTAGGAAAACATACTGTGGGGTACAAGGAAAAAGAGCCTGACTGATGGATAAATACAGACAGATGTACCACTATGTCATTTTTGCCATTACCACCTCAGCTATAAAAGGCTAGGGTGGATCAAGATGCGGAATGAGTTTAAAAATATCCTTCAGTTACAGATTGTTCACTTGTATTTTACCATAAATATCTGAACAATTATTTCAAGAGACATCATTCTTCCATTTAAGCACATGCTATGTGTGAATGATGTTATCTGTGAAAGCAATAAATTCAGTCATAGCAGTAAAATGTAATTAGAGTATTTTTCTGTGACAGAATTGATTTTGGGTAGGTACATTAAACTCATTTGTAAGAAACAGACTCTGAAGCTGCACAACTAAAATTTTTACAAGATGAAGTTTGCAAATAAAGATTTCTCCTCACTTATGGGAGATTAACGTTTTGAAGATTATATGGAGACATTTAGGAGTCAATGAATAGCAGGCAAAAGTGACAGGAACACAGTTGTATTTTTCATGGGTGGAGAAAGGGGAGGGAGGCAAAGATTTGTAGGCTGGCTGTCATCAGTTCGCATTAATTTCCCATCATGACCATGAATCTATTTCAGTCAAGGATGGCAGAGCAACAGTAGAGATGGGTAAGTCAAGAACCATACTTATAATTTTAGTGTCCTGCTTTGCAACTTCATTTGATGTACAAGGCCATGCACAGATCATCACTTATTTTACATCGTAGCATGTAACTAATGGTCATGTTTCAGTGTCTTCTTTGACAGTGTAACATAACTCTAGAGCTGTGTTAAAGTCTGCTTCTGAGGGAGCATAGGCACTTCTTGTCGCACAGGCTATCAACACCTTTTCAAATGAGTTCCACAAGAGGAGGTCTTCAGTTGCACTGCATCCATAATTGCAGCAGGTTGTCAGAAAAGATTTGCTTCTACTTAGGTGTATAAAAAAGGATCTGATACTAAAAAAATACTTCTGAAATTCCAATATTTATTTTAAATATTTCAGTATATTTTTGGTGTGTTCATGTCTACTAATACACTTCAAAACTAAAAAAAAATCACAGTATAGGAATGCACTGATTTAAAAATTATTTTTCTTTCCTTGAAAAATAGTGGCTTAACATGAAGAAACAAATGGTTTGGGAGAAGCTCAAAAATAACTGATGAAATTAAAAAAACCCCAACCAACCGAAGTTTTTTTTCTGGAACCACTGTAAAATTATCTGGTTACCCATGCATTTTCTACAACAGTAGAAACCGCAGCACTTTCAGCATTTAATTAGAGAAGAAAATATGAACTCTTTTCTCTTAACTTCTCCCTCAGCATTGTAATCTGTTATCATTTTGCCTACACAGGATAATTTTATCAGATTAGAAGAGATTCCACTAGTGCCATTTCCCAAAATCCATCTGTTGTATTCTGCTCCATATAGATTTTCAAGCTGCGTCAATTCCTGTTGCATGTATCATCCAGTAGCACATTCAGCAATGTGACTAATACCTCTTGACGCATTGTTTATTGTCTTACCCCTTCTTTAGGGAGAGGTGTGTATGCAGTGCCGTTTGGTTTAATAATGGTTTTCTTTGTTTTACTTTCTTTGATGCCTTTTTTAAGGAAATGTTGTGATATTTCCAACTTAGAGAAGGCAAAGTCAGTAAAATGTTCCCAGTACATGGAGCTGTAGGTGGAGAAGTGGTGATGACCTTCTGTTTCTGAGGGCAATTATTCCACACTGTCTCCTGTACAGGTAAGATTTAGCCCTGTAGAGATTTCCATGGGAAAGAAAGGTGAAGTTTTCTGCCACAGACTTTCAAAAATCTAGGATGAATGTCATAGCATAAAAAAGGGACTGGGATACAGAACTTGATTCAACTTTGTGAGTTTGTAGTCAACCAGTACAGAAAAAAAAAGGAGAGATTTAAAGCGCTGAAGAGATGTATTTCAGTACTTTTTTTATTACTTAGAGTTTCCTAGGCAGAGTAAGATTCACGCCCTGATATGTCCTACTGCATAATCCAGACAAGAAGTGACAAATGTATGGGTAACTGAGTCATGCTATCATTCTTCTGGTATATAGACTTCCCAAGCCAACAGAACATGATTGAACTAAACACTG
Organism: Nipponia nippon; assembly: GCF_047370975.1. NCBI lineage: Eukaryota > Metazoa > Chordata > Aves > Pelecaniformes > Threskiornithidae > Nipponia > Nipponia nippon. Next base: position 46,474,732 of record NW_028262391.1, read on the forward strand.
TAGATACTGCTACAGCAAAGCTTAGCAACAGTGAAAAGTCTTAAGATGAACTTACTGTCCAAGAGATTTCTATTCTTTGAGATGTTTTCATCTGTTCACCCTCACCTTCTCTTCCTTGGGTTTGTTTTAAGGTAATTTCTCATCATTTAACTTTCATCAAAAATTGCACCAAGCTGCTGTAATAGTTGTGTTCTACATGTGAGTAAGAATTACTAAATTACTATGTGACATACTAAAGGTTGCTCAATTCTTTTTTTTAAGTGCATCCATCCAAATTCTCACATGCCATTTCTGACCATCATAAAGAACATATTTTTAACATTAACACTGAAGAGAAAGCCAAAGAAAGGACCCAGTCACAAAGCAGCTGACATCAATGGGATGACTGATGCCATTCATTTTAGCATAAATTCAGGACTGATTATTGCATATTGACCCAAGTACTCCAAAGGTATCATTAATAAAGCTGGAAATTTTCAGATTACTAGTACAGTAGCCCAAAACCAATTCCAGACTCTGATAATGCCCATGGTTGTAACTGATAGGCTGAAACAGGAAAGTTTACCAGTACTACTGAGGGTTAATAGTAACATAAAGTATTGAACATAAAGTTTAACTTTTTAAGAGTCACACAGAATTTGTCTGGTATTATAAAATCAACAAACTCTTAAAACTTTTGCCAATGAGTTGCACTTACAACCTGAATAACCAGCATAGCTGAAAGTACTAATCCCCACATTACTAATAGTTGCTCCAGAAAATACAGGAAACTGGTCAGACCAAAAGGTCATTTTAAACTGAAACTGCTGGACATGCTACCCAATGCAAGCTGTGATGTAGTTTAAATAACAGAGGATGGCATTTCAAACTATTTTCTGGAGCAGACAAATAATTTGCCCCTTTAGAAACTTCTATAAATAATGTAAAAGAGTCATTATACTATAGCTCAATAGTCATTATGACTGATACTGATTCCGCCATCCTGTACAAAAAGGGAGACAGCTAAAATGGGTCCTCCTGATAGCTGCATTATTCCTCTACTATGACTGTTACATTCAGATGAGCAAAAACTTCACTGTATTTGCTTTATGTAAGTTCATTTCTTCTGCTTGCAAAAGTATAAGGAAAAAGTACATATTCCTCAGTTACATTTATTTACAAAACATATGTTTACCTTTTTGTGGCACAGTTCATGCTCTCATTCACTAAGATAACACACACATATATTTAGCTGTTTTAACAGCCGCTCCAGTCTGTAAAGAGCTTGGTGTCTACAAAAACTCAAAGAATAATACCTATCCACCAAACACAGTTAATTACAGTCGTTTAAATGAAAACTCCATTCACTGTTGTCTGTGAATCAATGAAGGAAACTGCACATGTGGCAAACAGCTAACTCAGCAGTACAAAACACAAACAGTTTGGCAGAGGTATTTAAAACTTACTTCTCTTTTTTTATAACTGACAGACAATGTGGTGGTGGTGGCGAACAGGAAGACAATCACAGCACAAGTCAAACTGGACAAAAAGTGTAAGAAAGGCAGAGTATTGAATAAGTACCTCAAGGGCACAAAAGGAAAAAAAGAGACTTCAAAGAAGTTTGCATGTGTAGGACTGGACTAGATTAAGGATTTGTGAAGAGCTGTTGAATTAGCCCTGCAAAATATAAAAAAACATTCAGCTGATTAAAAGTATTCCATCTGTGTTACAATTTCAGGACAGGATTTGTTATTCCGTTCATAATAATCTATTTAATAATGATACCCCCACCTCTTTTCATGTTAGGTTTTAGACAGCTATTGGTCTTAGTCCATGTTCAGCAGCCTGAGAAAATAATATTTTGTATTTGTTACAATGAAGTTCTTTTTCTCCTCAGCTGTAGGACCTTCATAACCTGCACTGTACTGTTTCAGTTACCATTTCAGCACCGGTACTACCACTGCTCACAGAAATTGTTTCCTAAAACTTTTCATGAATGATCTTGAACAAAGACTCGTATAGCTTGAGCATAGAAAATCATAAACATAAGTCATATCTGGCAAAACAGAACAAAGTCTGCAGTTACAGAGATCACTGCTCTGTAGTGTGGAAGTGGCCAGTCCCACCTCACAGCGTCAAACCTTTTATTGCTTTTCAGTGCAACAGAATCACTCACACTGTTAAACACGAGATGAGAATCTAAACTACTGTATGTCTGAAAATCCTTCTTCTACTTTTGCTTGCTGCCATGGATCTGGCAGTAAAAGACACTTTTAAGGGAATTCCAAATACACTTACGCTTCAAATCACAGGCAAGCAAGATTTCTAACAGAAGGGAAGCAAGCTTGTATGATATCCCTGTGAAGCTGCTGACTCTTTGAATCAGAGATTTCCAGAGTCAGTTAAAGGATTAGTATTTCAGGATGAGCTGACCACTTCAGCAGGAGCTGGAGCTCAGACTCACTTTAGCTGCTAACTATTCCAGTGAAGGAAATACATGCTGAAGTAACAGGGAAGCATGCGTATAATTAAAATAGACCCCCTGAGGGAAAAACGGGTAGCTAGAAAGGATTGTTTCTGATGCAGATGATTATTTTGGAGAACGTGAAGATTCCTTGGAAGATGTATGCTTCAGTTTAGGAAGTTTGTTAGATTTATTTTAAACTAATCCAACCATCAGCCTTCAGAATTTTTTTAGGGAGATAAGAAACTGAGCATTGGCTCAAATAGATATTGAGGCACACAGTAAACTTTAGTATTTTGTATGACTTTTAACGTAAAATTGTTTTAAATGTGTTCAGTTCTTCCTCTTGTTGGAGAGAGTTTCAGATATTCTAGATGTGCAGTTACTGTGATTATACAGATAGTTGTGTGACAAGTTATCATACGTTGGCATTTCAATGTTTACTTACCCAGCTGGCACACATAAGGGAAGTAATTGTAGTCACAAATTAGTCCCACAATCACATGCTTAAAGAGTTCTAAAATCTGTTTCTGACTGTCCAAGTGTGACAGCTTGTTTCTAAGGGGGGGGAGGGGGTGGGAAGAGTGCAATTCCAGCTGTGTCAGTCTTGTGCCTTTGCTTTCAAATGAGAAAAAGCAATGAAAAACTTCACTTGAACTTGCAGGTAGACTCGGACCGCTTTGCAGAGCTCTGGTAGCGGAAAGAGGCCTTAAAAGTAAGAGGAGTTGACAGTTCCTCCCATGACAAGAGCAACAGGGAAAAACTGCAACTTTGTATCTGACCTGATCTGTAGGAGTTTGCTGCTGTGACTCAGTACTGATATATTATTCACAAGAAACATTAAGGGCCTGATTCTTCACTCAGAGCCATTCAGCTTAGAACTAAATCTACTGAAATTGCTGTGGTTTAAAATCAGTGCAACTTTGTGAGAAGAGAATTGAGCTCTTAGAGCACCATCCAGCAGAGTGGAGTGATGAATTATATAACATTAACAAATCTTATAACTCTTTGGTAAATGAGAATTTGATGACAAAGCCTCAATAGGCTTGGCAACTCAGATAAGTGCCTCAAAGTCAGCTTGTTTATCTGCAGATTATCTGAATTATTCAGGCCTCTTGGGTTTTCAAAATTGAGCTGGAAGTCTTGCCCAGACAAACTTTGCCAATTGTGTCTACAGTAATGAGAAAAAAATATTCCCAGAGAAATTTCCCATGACAAAATATCCCTGGTAACAACAAAAATTTTTCACTACATGAAGTGATCTTGTCCATCAATTAGGACTATGGTGAAAATGCTGAAATAGCTACTTATAGTAAGTAGTCTAGGAGCCAACCAATGGTTTTTCCTCACAGGTGAGAAATACATTCTTACAATTAGAAAAATCTATTGAAGAGGCCATCTATTTTTCACAATACAGATTTACAACAAACAATCCCGACCTGGAGAGGACTAGCACTGGAACTGCAAAGATCCTGAAGAGCTACAGTCCTTCTCTCCACTTGCACACTTAGACGCTGACCTAAAGCCCACTGATGTTATTGACAGCCTATTTTTCCATTTGATCTTACTAGATTTTGAACTCGGTGTTAATTACGGCACTGCATGGTTGATCCCTAAATAATCTACTGCATCCTGCTTAGAGCAGAATTAATTATGACAGCTAACACATATGGATGACTAAAATGAACAGTTTTGACTCTTAAGATTTCGAGAATACAAAGATGATTGCGTTCAGCAAGGGACATTTTATGATGCCTAGTAGAGAAACAATCAAAATTCCCCAAAAGCCTGGTCCTGCATTTCTACCACTTTGAATTTTGATTGCCTTTAATAGGAAGAATAAAGTGCAAAACCTTGCTTGAAATTATTCTTTTCTCCCTCTCATCAAGCTGATATAATAGCAATTGCTTTTCTTTGCACATTTTGTGTTTAGTACTCCAGAGCCACTGGAGTCTTGTCCTCGCCTTCAATCTACAAACCCTTTTCAATGAGATACTGGCAAAAAAAAAGGAAATCTTCCTTCCCTTCTAGTCCTTTAAAAGCATTCATATTCAGGGGAGGGGGGGTGGGAGGAAGAGAGATCAACCTGCACTAGTATTCTAGACCCTTCTTTGGGAGGAGGGAGAGAGGGGTGTTATGTTAAGACAATAAAAGTAACAGTTTTAAATTTCAAATCCTTGCAACAACAACAAAAATCTGTGTTGAGGTAATGTGGGATTCACAGTGGAAAGATCTCAAAAGAAAATAGTTTTTGTGTGTACAAACACCAGCGTGCTCCCTTCTCCCTCCTTCTGGAAAATAATTGGATTATTTCTCCTTCATAATTGTAAAATGGAATGGCATAATTTTTATCCTATGACCATTGCACTGAGGAATGATGAAGAATATTCAGTTTCAACTTCTGTTTCTTACAATATGCTTTGGGATCAGCCTGGGAGAGATTGCTGTTGGGAGTAGGAAGCAGCCAGCCAGGCTGCTGAGGTTGAAGGAAATACTTGGGGATCAGCATTTGATGAAACACAAAGTCACTGAGTTAATTCAATTTGAAACTCGAAGTAGGGGACTATGTGCAAGAACAGGGAAGAAAAAGGTCCTTTTAAAACACCTTTAATTTCTGATCTGTCTTGTTTAGTACCTTTTCTCTATTTAAAATACAGATTATCCCATTCTGATTTTCTTTGGGGAGCTCATGGTAAGACAAGGCCTGGGCACAGTCACCTCAAAGCTCCGGGAAACTGACATTCCTTGTAGTCCTTCACCTGGACTAGCCCTTCCTCCTTCTCCTTCAAATTCTGTCTAACAGTGAGTCTTAAAAAGCAAGACTTCAAAGGCCAGAGTAAAGAAGAGGTGGAGTCTATGCATAAATGGAAATCAGCAGTCATTCAATTTGCTTCAACCAGAATCAATAATCTAACTCCCCTGAGAACATTTCCTGCAAAGATGCTAACTCAGATTCTTAATAAGGACTCTAGAAATGATAATGAAGTGGACTGTAAGCAGGAAAAAAAACCCAAATAAATATTGAGAGAAAAAGTTTAAGAACAAAAGATGTGCTCAATATTTTTTTCACATGTATTTTACAGACTATAACTGTGGGGTGTTTTGGTTCTTTTTGTTTGGTTGGTTTTTTGGCTGGTTGGTTTTGCTAAGAGAATAGGATTGGAAGTGATGGAATTGTAATTGATTTGAATAAAAGCTTACTTGAATAGCCGAAGCCTGATAATAACAGATATCAATAATATACTTCTCACTATAGACAAATGACCAAAAATAATTTGCTAGTAAAGGAAAATTGTTATCATTTGTTAAGAATCAAAAGAGATTAACTCTCCTGCTTTAGGTCATAAATCAGAACTTTTTACTGACACTCAGCTCTGACTTAGGTTTTAGGTAACATGACTGAGGGGTCTGATCTGCAATGTCACTCCTTTGATTTCAGGAGTTTCTGGATTTGAGCAACTATTACGCTCCATTTTAAAATGAAACCCAGAGAGAATAATGGAGGCTGAATGCAGAAAACACAGTGAAAGGAATAATAACTGTCATTCTTTGTTCAAGAAGGTAAATATTAGTGGCAATAAACAATTTTAGGAAGTTCTCTTTTCTTTCCAGCAAACTAAAATTGCATTTTCCATACTGCTTAAAGTGGCAAGTTTATTTAATTTTGAAATACTTACTTGAGTGGAAAAGAAAACTATGAATCTAATTCTTGATGTTGTATGGAGGTTCTGTCATTGACCTCCATGTCTACAGAATCAAGACTGAGTAACTGATGGATCACGGTACTTTTCAATTTTCAATAAAATCATAAAAGTAGGTCACTAAAGCACAGGGTCAAAAGAATTTTTAGACATACTAAAGACAAGAATGATTGTTTTCATAAAAGAAGAGTTTCTCAAGCAATAAGACTTGTGACAAAAAAATAATACTAATCAATGTGTTGTATCCAAAGGGGTCCAATAATGAATTTCAGTTACATTTAAACTACAACATTCCTCCTTTATTGTTCAGCATGAACTACAGCGTATGAACTTACTGATTCAATAGAAATAATCAAGCGTCTTCAATAAAACAAGATGAATGGGATCCCGGGGCTTTATGAAACTTCATTGATGCAACATGCATGCTTATTTTCTGACAGTAGCTTCACATTATTGCCCATTTTCAAATACCTTCTTATAGTATAAAGGCCAATTATTACAGAATTAATATGTTTTCTGTTACTTAAAAACTCTACAGTGGGGGATTTATCACAAATACTTCTCCATTCCTAAAGGTTTTGTGAATGGCACCTGTATCCAAAACCCTTACAATTCCAGTGTTTTTACCCCATCTATAAGCAGCTGCTAAATTCACATACCTTTAGATTTAGTCTTATTAAAAAAAGCCCTATGTCAGGCATTAATCAGATATTTGATATGCTGATTCATATGAATTTTATTTATAGATGAATAAAAATTCACTTGTTAATTCTTGCTACTTACACTGTGGAATACTCCTTTAGCACTTTTTTTTGTTAAGACTACAAAACCTAAACCTTCTCAAGTACATAGCAAAATTTCTGTTGACACTAACATCATGGAACCGATCCTATTAGTGATGTCATCAGCATTGGGATTTTGCTCTTAATTGAAGTAGTAGGTGGGTCAGCTACTTGTGAGAAACGTGTCACTCACTGATAACTAGTGGCTCACTTATCCCCTGGTGGTCCACATGAGGTATGATGTGTGTCTTTATTTGTGAAACCTTCACGTGACCTTCAAATCATGTTGTAGCTGTGTAGTAAGGAGCAGTCTTAAAATGATAATATATATTACTGAAGAGTCAGTAGAGCTTTCAAGAATATCATAAAAGGTGAGTCACAAAACTAATGAGCTGTGCTATTAAGTTTAAGCATTTATGAAAACATGATTTAGTAAATGCTTTTTATTTTTACTTCATTCCTTCAGGGAAAGAACCTTCCCCCCAACAGTCAAAAGTTGACACAAAGAATTTATATTGTAATGAACCACCTCCTGAAATATTTGTATGTCACCTCAAGTTTCAAAAAAACCCCATACTGTAAGCTGTAAAACACATCCAATATGATGTCTTTACGCTAATGGGATCGACAGAAGATATTGAGTGCATCACAAAACTGTAAATGAAAATGGAAAATGGAAAAAGCATGTGATTATTCTTAGTCAGCACTAATATTTTCAATAATGCATGGGAAAAATATTATATAAAATTCATTATTCATATACTTTTCTCCCACATGCACCTGAAAATGGAATGGTTCACTTTGCCTTGGGAATTTTTGAAATGGTGTGTTATTCTGTTCTTAACTTTCTTGCTAAATGTACAGCCAGTCAATCATATGGCACCTTCTCTTGGTGGATAACTCATTTTCTTTAACTATGTCTTTTTTTTTTTTCCCTCTTTTTTTTTCTGGATACTTGACTAGAAAAAGAGATTTCTAGTATTCCTACCATACACTCTGTTTCTCTGCAGATTAATTTTTCAGATGAAGTCTACAGAACTAACCTGTTAGTCATGCCTCTTTATCAATAGTTTAATGAGTGAAGGAAGTTTGACATTCAACATTGCTGTGAATGGATGCATATACTTCTGATAACGTTGTCAGCTCTGGCATAATAATATCTCCATTGGTTAAGTATGGATTGTGAAACAGCATGCAGGAGGAAAAGTCCAGGTATAAAATGCACACTTACAGTAGTAGCATTAAATACCTATCTTCATACTTAGAACTGAAATTGAGGTTCATTATTAACTCAAATTCTGCAGTCTTACAAATATTACTTGTTCTGCTTTGCATGAATGGTTAAAAATGTGGCAGTGAATTATTGCTCTTTCTGCATCAAATAGTATTATCATATAAATAAAACTCTAGTACATTTTTTATTCATTAATAGATGGGGCTGCATAAATTTTAAGTTTCTAGATTCTTTGTGGAAAACACCATCCTGACCAGCAACTACTTATAAGTACAGCCTGAATTTTACAAATAATTTTAAGCCAATTAAAAACAAAAAAAAAAGGGGGGGGGGGGCAGAGAATTCTACCAAGCCAGTGAGTAACAGAAGGAAGAGAGGGCAGTTAACTTTTGATTTTCCAAAATATTTAAAAACTTAAACATGGGGCTAGCTAAAAAGTTTTATTTGTTTGGTTTTCATTTCAGACAAAGAACAACCAGTTGTTCCTACAGCCTTATTAATGGTCCTTGAGGAAGCTCACAGTCACAGATAAGCTACATACAGGATTTTGTATTTATATAGCCTTCATATACCATACAGTGTGCAGGATTTGATTACAGAAGAGCTAGCAGGGCTTTCACGTGGCTACTCCTACTGGGAAAAGAATAAATTGTGAAGAGGGGATCAGGTCAATATTGTTGTCAGTATATTTTGACATGTCTTTTGATGAATTTCATAATCTAAAATGGTTATCTTTTTGAATCAACATTTTTCAGACATTCTTTATTGTACTATTACAAGTAAAAGTTTTCAGTTTTCTCTTCCATGAAAGTAGAGACAAATGTTACAGAGGATTACCAGAAAAGAGGCTTATAGAAACATACATGCCTGTTTAACCCCCATCCCCACCTACCTTTCCATGCCCAAACCAGTCTAAAAAGGGAACAGCCTAAAACAAATAAATAAATAAAACACCAAAGACCATAGGAAAGTTTTTTCCTGAGCCATTAGTCAGCTGCCATAGCACTGTAATCCCAACCATTGCAAGAATTCATTCTTAAAAGACAGGATAGTAGTTACAGCTCTGAAATACTTTAATTTAAAAGAACAACTTCAACAAAATGCTGTGCTTGAGCAACTGTCAAGATACAGGGAATGGGAGTGAATCAGAAGACACTGGTGTCAGATGTATCAGGCTGATGTGGGAACAGAGCTTTTAAATGTAACGGACCTGCCTTCCTGCTGTCCTTGTGAGGTCGTTTTGTATAGTGTGTAAGTAAATAAAATCAGAACTGGAAAATAGTAGGTTACACCGTAGGGACACAAATAGCTACATAGAATATAAGGCAGAAAAAAAGACTGTTGCAAGCAGCACTATGGAACAGGAAACAGGGAATTACTAGCAGGTTCTGTGTATATGATTTGCTTCAGAGTTGTAAATCAAGAGATGATTTGATACTGCATTCTGTGGGTTAGGCCCCCTGCACCATTCTTCAGAAAAGAAAGATGTCATTAAATCATATGGCATCACCTAGGCTTTTCTCATCTTTTAATAAGTTAGCCTCACCAAAGCATAAAACTCTTTCCACCACCCACTTTTTCAGTGTGAAGCAACTTTTATAACAAAATCAATAAAGAACATTAGGATGGGATAAAGGTATGCAGCTCATCACTAGTTCTTGAATGAGACCAGACAGGGTGGTAATCAGCTTGGGTGATTGATTCTTCATCAGAGTCTTTTGCCTAAGAATGCTATAAGACAAGAACTGAGATGATAGCCAGGAACTGTGATATCCTAATAACACATACAAGCAAATATGAAAGAGCTCATTAAGCATGTGCTGATCTTGGCTCTGCTCGGCTCTTGACATTACATGGTTCTCCTAGCCACAGCTACAAGTCAGGTTATAGTAATATCGATTGGGGAGGAGGGGGGAGCAAAACAAAACAGCACAACAAAAAGAACCCAAACATGCTACAATGGAGGAACATGAGAAGAAAAATGGCATCAAATGAGCTACCAAGCTTAGGCATGCTATTAGTATTTGAGTCATGACAGAACAAGGACATGTCTGCTACCAAGTTCTGGTGAGACAAGGCTTACATGATTGAGACCCTAACGTAAAATCACATACAACCATTATCTTACACATATATAAGATGACTTATTAATTATATAGCTAACGTGAGTTCCGATACCAATTTTAAAAGTTGCTGGAACAAGTCTACACTGTGCCCTAGGAACAGCATCTATTCCACTCTTGGCTCTGTCTACAGTCCACATTTGCACCAGGCCAGCTCTGTCTTCTGCTGCAACTTGCTGAGCATTTGTGCTAAGCTTGGGCTGTGGCACCCACTGGTTCAGGTCTCACTTTTTGGAAAGCGCCTGAATTTAAGAGGGTTTTGTTGGAACAAATCTACTCTCTATGCTGTAACTGTTAGTCAGACTCTGCTTCTCTATCCAGAATTTTCAGGCTGTTGTATATCAAAACTACTCTGCTTTAAATAAACTGTTATCTCCTGCACTGTACAATAAAATAGACAGATTAAACACCCTGATAGTCTTTAAGCTTCCCCAACCACATGCATACCCTCATTTGACTCTCCCCTGGATTAGAAATTAAAACCACATTTTTTGTGAGCAAAGCACATGAAAGTTTCCAAGACAAGTAACATCTAAACAGGATGAAATTTCAGTTACGTTATACAGAGCATCAAAAAAAAAAAAAAAGACAGACTAAAAGGCTTTCTATTCCTGTCAAGTTATTGATCAATTTTCATCATCCCTATGAAAATGATAAGTTTTAAACAAACAAACTAAAAAATCTGCTTAATAAACTAAGTCAACTTTCTTACTTAAGTAACAGTCCCTGTATATGACCTTGTAGCCTTACCAAGCAAGACAGACAATCTGTTTTATCTGAGTGGCTTTTTCTTTCTGCTAACTTCCCTCTGTTTCCACCCACATAATTTATTTTTTAACAGAAGAAAATAATTTCCATTTCAAAATTATCATACTTGCTTTTCACACGACCCATTTTTCATACATAAGAGTTTCTAAATCAGAACCACAGCTCTCTGCATCTCAGAAAATAACTGATTCCTTTTTCTTTCTCTCAGGTAAGGTTCTGATTCCATTTTTCCTTTTCTCATAGATTATTTAACCATTTTGCTGGCCCTATGCTGGTTTCTTCAGTAATTCAACATCATTACTCTAGCTCCTTCCAGTGGTAAATCATAATGTTCAACAAGAAAAGAAGAGAGCTTTTAATATACCTTTAATCATTTTGCTCTTCAGAAGCCAAATGACTGTCTTTTAAAGCAAGTCTCTCTGCTTCTCCTAGTTGCATCAAAGGTAAAGGGTAAATGAAGCTCAAAGGTACAGCTCAACTTTATTCACAATTCTAGCACATTTTGGTTAAGTAGCTAACATTGCCATTTTATCTCCACCACAGTATAGCTTGTGAATTTTTTTTGTCTGCTGTAATGCTGCGAGGGTAAGAGCACAAACAAGATAATAGCAAATCTACATTTCAGGCTAACTACAGTTCGCCTAATTAAAAAGGAGGAGAGCAACTTGAAATAAATTCATGGTTCATGGTTCTGACAGTTATGTGCTTTTTGAAATATTGTTACCAAATAAAGGAATAGAAAAGCAATCAATATTTAAGTAAGCATTAAAAAAGATACTTTAAAATTACCTCATTTTAGATTCACATATATTTGAGAAACCCTGCATGAGCTGAAATATGAACTCTGAACTCATCTGTGACAATCCAGAATTAAAAAAAAAAAAAAATCGAAAGTCCCAAGCACAACATGTAAGCTACAAATGCTAAAAACAAGCTTATCAAGGGAAGTATGTGACATTATGGAAGAAATTTGGAGTACTGTTGATTACAGTCCTGAAAAATATTAAAGTAAAATAAACTTTGTTAAAGGAGGTAAATCAGAAACTGAAGAAACAATTCATTACAGAACTGTAAGCACATTAACAATATTCAGCAGTTCTGCAATCACAGCCATAAACTGTCAGCAAAGAATATATGTGATCATTTATTTGATTATAAAGTACCTAAGAGTGTTCAGCAGGTCAAATTTTTCAGCCAGCTGAGTCTTCTAATAGCTCTTCTCAATCAAGGGATTGGGCTGCACAGTGGAACATTGAGCACAGACACGAGGATGATGGAGGTCACTGACCCATCTATTTAAATAAAAAAGGACCTTCCACAGCAGCTCTACAAATACTACTTCCTACAAGTTTCTGTTCAAAATCTTTGCTTTTGCTGTTAACATATAAATTTAGGCCCTCGTCATTAGATCCCATGGCACAATAAACTAGAGTTGAGCGAATACATAGGGAATGATCAGTCTGAACAGTAATTTGACCTCTGCACATGATTTAGACCCCAATCTTTCATAAGATTATGCACATGCTTAAATCGATCTACATGTAAAATGCTATTACAATTAATCACCAGGAGCAAGTTGGTTGAGGGAATCAGTGAAAGAACATTTACTCCATGTCTTATAATTGGTTGAATCTGTTTCTTATTAATCAAACCCTACTTAGCACTTTAGTATTAGTTATGCTTAAATTAAAAAGCTGGCTGCCCATTTTGTTTCACAATTCATACATCTCTTCCACAAGGAAAATCCTTCTCGGTTAACTCCCTGGACTCTCTAAGGAGAGGTTATGATCAAAATTAACAGTATCACCCAAGAAATTGTAAATCTCTTGTTGTATTAAAGGGCCTTAGGGGCAGATTCAAAGAAAGATGTAGACTCGTAAATGGGACTCAAGCACCTAAATTCCCTGTGCGTCCAAAATCATGATCTTGAAAGCTTAGATCCTAGAGAGGAATGAACTCCAAAATTCCTGTATCTTTATTTTAAACTTGAAGCTGCACCTTAACTTGGACTAAGTTTGGGCAGGACTGAGTAAAACAGCATCTACCTTGAAACCATGTCTGAACACAAATCAGAAAGAGGAAGACCACCAGACCCCCATTAAGGGATATTATTGCAGGGAGTGTTATATTATGGAGTCTACTCAAATCTACAAATGGCCATCTCCAAGGAGAGGAGCCTACTTAGGATGCATTTTTCTACTTTCCTCATTAAAGCTGAGTAATTCCACCAAAAATAACTAAGTATGTGGTGAGGAAGAAAGAGGGCCGCAGACTCAACAACCCAGTAGGATACACACTTCAAAAAGGAGTCTGGCTGCTCATTCATGCACAATAACTTCTATATTAATTGCAAAAACCGCACAGGAATGATTCTCTAATCCCTCCACTCACCTCTCTCCCTGCTGTGTTTCTGATGCCGTTAATTTTGCTTGCCCTCCTGTCCCATAGCACAGCTCTGAGGGAGGAAGGGCTGCAGGCGACGCAGCAGCTGGCTGTGAGGAATGGCCGCCCGGAGCTGCCTCAGGCAAGGGGGCGGGAGCGCGCGCTTGCCCTCCTGCGCGCCATAAGGGTAGCGCCATTCTGTGAGAGGAATGCAGGCCGTCGCTGGTACTTTAAGGAAAAGCCTCACACTGGCGGATTTCTGGTTTTCCTTTTAAAGACAGCGCGAGGCAATAGGAAGAGACGTCGAGTAAGGCAAGATTTGTGGCTGTAGTAGCTGGTTGAATTGTTTAAATGTGCGTTTGTGGTTGAATGCCTATGTTCTCGTGGTTTGCTGAGGAGGGTGAGGCTGGCGGAAGATAAGGTGGCTCTGGCTTGCCGTGTCCTGAAATGGTGGGAGGAGAGGGGGGCGCTCGTTGCCGCCTTGCAGGTAGTTAGCAAGCAGGGCACCTCGTCCCGCTGTTAGCAACAGGGAGCAGCCTTAAAGGCACGTTTTGGCGGGAGGGAGGGAAGGAGGTGTCTCCCGCGCCCCTGAGGAAACTGCCTGCCCTCCTCAGGACGCTGCTCTGAAGCACGGCTGCAAAAACAGACCAGTCTGTATAGGCATGCAGGTAAAGGTTTATTTTCAGAGCTTTTTATTTAATGGTTCAATAAGGCGTTTTGAGGTTTTTTGGGTTTTGGTTGTTTTCCCGAGGTTATTTCTCAGGTTTTAACAAGACAACTGCAGAGAGTGGAAGTCTGATATACCTATTTCAGGAAGGGTGCAGCTTTGGCTGACTCAGGTTCCCACTTCCTACTGATTGATTAGCTTAAAGCAGCTCCCCCACTCATCATAATAGCAATTTTTTATAGAACAACAAATTGCCAAATTCTCTCTATGCCAAACAGAGACAATAAGTGTAGAGGCTGCCTAATATAAGGTTCTTAATTCAACTCTCAGGGCAAAGAGCTTAATGTTCAATGAATATAGGCCTAATACATTGAACCTACCAAAAGCTTTCTGTATACAGTTTTGGAGATGTACGATTGCCGTCTTTGAAAGCTTAAAAACAGTTGAGGAGATAAAATCACTGGGTAGTGAAAAAGCAGAAACCACCAGGTTCCATCTGGTTCCTTATCCTTCACTCCGCTGAAAAATCTGGCTATAATGTGTGAGGAGAGGGTGCTGAACAGCTTGAAAGGTTAGAGTGTGATTAATGGGATGATGTGTGGATACCACGTGGTAATCCCCCTACACGCTATCCAATTCAATTTGGCCTATATCGTGTTGTAGAAAAGATTTAAATAGTCTTTCAAGGCCAGAAGAATAACATTATCACAATCCTTTATTCCTCCTTAATATGATTCTCTCGAAAGTAGATTTAGTATGGAGAAATAGTTTCAATAACAAATAGAAATCAGTTAAAATAGAATACTCCTCCACCCCAATGCAGAACTCACTTGGAGAATTGTTTATTTGTGAGGTAAACTATTATTTTCAGGCAGGAAGTTCCAGTAAGGCAAGTTGAAATTTAGAAATTATGTAATGGTAAAATACAAGCTGTTAACAATTGGTTCCCCTATTAAATGGAGAACTTGCAGAGGAAATTGCAAAGGGGAGAACTCTACATGTGTAATATTCTAAAAAATAGTAATTAGTTAAGGTTTTTGACAATAAGTTGGTCATGCAGAAAGGGATTTGAAGAGCTTAAGGAGGAACAAGTTAACATTTCCAAGTGGGAGGAAAAAAATAGACCTTTAGATTTTATTTTTTTTTTTTAAGCCACAATCTGCTTTTCTTCTGACCTTGTTCTGTGCATGAGCCATGTTAATCAGAACGCCAGTAGTGGCTGGAGTCTTGTGTATGCATTTTGGAGAAAATAGCAAGAGTGTTTTTTGGCCACTTAGTAATCATATTACAGATTAGAATTAATTTACCTGAAGAAACACCCTGTACATCTATGGCCATAGCAGACTTTTTTTTTTCCTTTTTTACATAGTAGTGCTATACATTAAGATTAATCTTTGTCTCTGAAATCATTCATAGAAAAGAAAACATATTTTCATAGGCTTATCTTGACATCTTCAAGAACATGATATTTAAGGTGCGTGATACTGCTCTAAGGAGATGTTGAATATTAGTGAATTCAATGCAATAAGTAAGAGCCATGTATTCCAGCAATATATGAAGAAAAAGAAGGCTGGGTAGAAAAAGAGCTAAAAAATCTCTTCACGGACTTACTCAGGTTTTCATTCTGTTTTGTTGAAAAGTCCCAATGAAATTGTGAGGCTTACTTAGACTTGAACTTACAGAGGTGGTCAGGTGATTTTTTGATCCAGATTTCAGAAATGATGTATTTCTTCATTATGAACAAAACTAATTGCTGCTGTATATCAAATTGCCATGTTTTTCCTTCTACTGCAAAATGTCTGTTTCTCAGTCCCTCTGAAGTCCAATTTTCCTTATTTCTTTTAACTCTGTTTTGCATCTTCCCTCATTATCCAATCACCTTTCAATACATGACCTACAGAGAATGTGAGAAGAACTTTCAGCATTCAACTGTCTGGTTAATGAGCCTCCATTAGATGTGGAGATTCATTTATCATTTTAGTGTCTGTTCCTTTAGGTCAGTTGTACTTCAATATTTTGTAATCTGTATGTATGCTTTACATTGGTACCTCTTTCAAAGCCTAACCTTTCCCATTTAAAATGCACTCGAACAATAGTAAATACAGATGTCAGCAGCATAAAACAGTCACCCTCACCTTTCTCATTCTGTTTTGTAAGAGTTGGATCTGACAGTGGCAAATGGCAGCCTAGGTATTCTAAGAAAAACTGAGCCAGTCTAACCCCTTTAGACCTTTAAAAAATGTAAATCTGCTTGCTGTTTTCATGTGACTGTTGGCTTCTAAAATGGGTGCAACTGTTCCAGAGAGTGTTCTGGTAAATATGCTTGTGTTATGGTCTTTTAACTATAGATTCCCCCCCCCCCCCGCCTTACGTAGTTAGTTGTAAAGACCCTTGGAGTTATTTAATGTATATCTGCAAAGTCTTCATTCTTTGGCCAAAGCATAAATACACTTTATGTATTTGCATTACCTATCGATATGGATCATTTCTCTGTTTGGATCTGTTAGTGATTCTTTAAAAAATATATATATATAGTTTTTAAAAAAATACAAAAGTTTTACACCAAAGGTTGAATATCCAGAGCTAGATGTTGGAATGGTGGATTTCTATATGTGGGTCACAACTCTCTGTTAGAGAACTGGTGTGCGCTTGCCCAATTTGTGTGTGCACTCTTTGTTTGTAGTGAAGATTGAATTTACATATGATATTCTCCCATTTTCCGCTCTGTGAGAGAAGCAGTTGGAAACAAAGAAGGGAGAAGGTACTTGGGAAATGACACGGGGGAACAGAAAGGTAGATGGTATTTTTATAAGATCAGAAGGCTGTATGTGTGCCTCAGAAACATTACTAAATAAATAGATGTGCACCCGCAAGAAGGACAAGATTTCCTAAATATTTATGAACCAGAATCAGTAATCTAATTTGTGGGTATGAAATACAAGGAGGGGTTATAGGCCTTTGTCTGAAGCATTGCCCACTCTGATCATTGAGATTCTTTACCTGAATGCTGCAAAAACTGGTTCTGCACCTGAATTTGATATCTTTTAGTTGTTGCCACTGGTAAGCAGGCTGCAAGTGCTTCTTTCCAGAGTGGGTAACGTGAACTGGCATGTACTCCTTTTGGCGCTTACAGAGTATGCTAACCTGACCTAGTCAGAATGCCGTGTCATGATCATGGCAAAGCTTCAGTTAGAGTAGGAAGAAACTGCTTGTGCCCTTCATGAGAAGAGTGTATGGTGTGAGTGCTCAAATTCATGTCCAGGTGATGTGTGCATTGTTGAGCTTCTACAAAAAATGCACCTCACGGACAGGAACAGTTAGCAAGCCAGCATCTATTTCACCAGTACTTCTGCACTGAAGTAGAGACACAGCTAATGCTGTATTATATAAGAATTTATATGTATCTCATGGATACACGTCATGTGTCTTTTGATAATTTGTTTGGTGCTGCGGTAATACTGCTAAGGTTATGTTCCTGACACCTAGAGATTCCTGATCTTTATTATGAACCATTTACCTAAATCTCCTTTTTAAAGCTTGTGGAACAATAATGCTGGTATCTGCATGAAAAAATTAGTAGATTAGAATTTTCTGTTCTTAAAAAGAACATTTTTTCAGTATTTTCTAGCAAACTGAATATAGAACATGTTGGGTTGAACGACATAGTAAATTTTTTTATGACCAAAATATTAAAACTTTAATGTTTTAATTGTAAAAATATTTCAGGCATAAGTAAGTATGCCTTTAACTAATATCAATGAAATAAAAATGTTAATTAGCTAAGAGCTCTACACTAAAAGAATAAGCAGTAAGTCTAGATAATTTGCCTTCTCAAGGGCAGTTTCTGAATCAACCTTCTAAAATACATGCAGTTAAATGTAACTCTGATTTTTTTTTTTTTTTTTAAGCCATGTTAATGGAAAGCAAATACTTTTGGCAGTTCTGTGGTGTAACAGGTTTTTGGGTTTTTTTCCCCTCAGTTTGTCGGAGTCATTATTTAAGTATGTAAATAACATTACTAATTTCTTGTAACCATATGTAGTAGAAACCTGGTGTGAAACCTACCTGTGCTTAACAGTAGATCTGATTTTTTTTTTTTTTTTATAATTTAGACATCTAAATTACTAAATAAGAAATTCTAATTTCATTTACAATTAATCGGTTTGATTTAGGAACTGGTAGATTTCTGTCTTTATAATAGAACAGTTGTCATTAATTTTGTATGAATATTGCAAAGAATTTAGTGCTGGTGAATTGGCTCTGTTGCACTGTTTGCTTTTTGACATAAAGTTTTATAAACTGACTGGTATCATCCCGCAGATGGTAACTAATGGAGAGAGTAAAAATATTTACGCAACAAAACAGATGGTGAAAAATAATTTGCATTGCAGTATACTTCCCTTGACACATTAGGTTATCATCACATGGTTAGAAGTGATCAATTATGTAGTTTGGCAAGGTATTGTTTATAGCTAAGCCATAGTTGATCATGTGCACAGTCTTAATCCAACACCAGCTTCCTAACCAACCTGCAGAGTTTTAAATAGTAACTGTTGTTACTATTGTATCTCATGACTATGACCTTGTTTGTGGCCTGGTATTTCCCAGCTGTGGGTAGTTCTCTTTCTCAGCTGCATAGATGAGATGCTCTCCATCCCTCAGATTCTCTACTGGAATGACTCCTCCTGCAGCAATTCTGGGAAATGGTCACAGTGTTAATTAAAGGCTCAGTCCCAGAAGTATATCTATCAAGAACAATGCAATGTTAATATGAAAGACAGTTACCAACCTAATAGTTTAAGTGGGTAGATAGCAACAATCTCTACAGACTTGTGAACATCTTGTATTCAGCGTGTTAAAGGAGCAGCCGCTGCCCGAGCATTCATGCACCATTCAGGGAGTCACACATAGACCACCCGAGCCTTTAACTGCTAGGATCGGAGTCCCTTTGCAGTGGGCAGCTCCATTGAGCCGATGAGTGTCCCTTTTCGACTCCTTGCTCGCACACACACACCCACTCTTGGGTGCTTTCTCTTCCCTCAGGCACGTCCCTAGGTTTCCCTGAAGCAGTTTCTGACATGACGTATGCCAGATGAATTTATTGAGTGGTACAGCAGTAAAAAACAGCTTGAGCTGGGTGCCTCTGGAGAGGGACCCCAAACAAAGAAATCCCTGGCAATTGTACCCTTAAAATTTAAGTGCCCCTCCCCTTGTGATGGTTCAGTCCAATAGCAATATTTGGGTCTGGGGTCATCTTCTTCCTTATTGGATCCTTTCTCTGTCTCCAGGCAGGACATTCCTTTTCTTATCTTAATAGATGGGGCTTCTGCTGACAGTTGTGGCTACCTTATCTTTCTGGTTTGCACTAGTTTCAGGACTTTCCTTCATGTAGCTAAGTAAAAGTTCAGTATATAGTCAGTGTATCTAGGTGAAAGTTCACAGCCTGCGGCCTAAGTCTCTGGCAAGCCTTGCTGCTAATGCTATGTATTAGGTTCTGTTTGAGCTAGAAAGTGACTTCTACAACAAGTGGATCATTCTTTGCTAAGTTTAGCCATCTTGGGAAAGAACTTGATTTGCACGAGATGCGCGGCATTATTTTTTGGGTTTTGTTTCATTGCAGTGCTGAAAGTTGGTTAAACAATGCTAGGCATCAGTAATCACATTTCCATGAAAAACTATACAAAGCATTTCATTTTAACTTGAGCTTCAGAATAAGACTAAATCCTTTCATACTTTTCAGTAAGCCCTACTACCACCAGCACCAGGAGTCGCCAAGTGGCACCAGGAGCGTCTTGAATTTTCTTGGGAAACAGGCGGCTTCGATTCAGCTCACTGCTCCAAACTCAGTCTTTTTGCCCATACCCCTCTCTAGACTAACACCTGCTCATCAAGATATTTTATGAAAGCCAACCAGCTTATCTCTAATCTTACAGAGATTACGTGAAAAATAATACAGAGGCATTGGCCCTAAAAGGCAATTAGAGTCAAAGACTGCAAAAATTGTTAGTCCATCTTTTTGGCAGTCTTTATAAAGAAAAATAAAATGCAGGTTAATACAGTCATGCATTTCCCAATGATGATGATAATGTTTTGATTTCAACAGAATGGATTTTCATGCTATGAAGAGCTTACTAGAGAGTATTACCAAAAATAATACACTGAGATTTTTTTAAATAAATGACTGGATTATATCATATCTAATATTTTTCAGGAGGTTTCCCTGCTTATAACTTGCCTATTGGGCATAAACTAACTCTAAACTTTACATAAAAACTACCAATATAGTAGTAAGGTTTTATTTTTTTTCCTTACAGATGTCATTTAATGAGCTTTGCTAGATACAATTTTCTGATTAAAATAAAGCTGATTAAAAAGTAAATTAAAAGTAAACTCTCAATGATTGTTTTATATTGTAATGTTTTTAATCACAGAAGTTATATCAGTTGGATATATGTTTGCATTACACTATCATGCCTGCCATGATGCTGGTGTATTTCTGATTGCATGCACCACCGAGGACCTCAGCTGGTCTGCAGAACTGCTGAAGTTGGATATGGTAATGAAAATCACACATGAGCATTATTAAAAACACAGTCTGATTCAAACTATAGTTTTTAGGTTTTGTTCTGGGAAGTCAGTATTCTTAATCAGCAGGGTTCCAGGTACTTTCATTGTTCTTTGATTTCAGAGCATGATATCAAAGTTGTTGATGTTTAATATTTTTTAAAGCCTTAGGTTTGAGGAAGGTAAATTACCTTTAATCTCCATAGACTGTTACTTAAGACATATAATTTGTTTGTCTTTTTTTAAGCAATTGAAACAGCTGCACTCTTATTCATGGCTCTGTATTCTCCAAATCACTATCAATAATTTAAAAGAGCCCACACACTGTGAGAAAACCTTGTATGTCAGAATTAATTGTTCCTGTGCCAGTCACTGTGAGTTAGAGAGCTGCTTGTTGTACAGCAGGATGCATCTATCTATAACGTATGACTATGCACACTGAAATCATCTTAAACGTTGTTCTGACCAAGCTAAGCTTGTGTCAGAAAGTGTGCAAATGCATGCATGCAGTCATGAGGAACCAGTAGGAATCCACGTACTTCAAACAGCTAGTCGTTGTTTGTCTTCGTGTAATTTAATGATAACTCCATGTGTGCAGCCAGCTCCTCAGCTGGGGTCTTAAATCATTTCAGTTCTCTTAACTTCACTGAAACAATGTCACACCACCAAAGCATCTGCTCTTACTGCTTGTTAGAATAAGATCTGCTGGAAAACAGAGCTGAACTCTTCTCTAACTAAGCACTTGAACTTGCCTTAGGGTTACCAGAGCAAGCAAACAAAAAGTATCACACGATCTAGCATAGAAATAAAAATCAGACTCCTTTTAGGTCTACTAGACAATAGCTCAATGTAACATCAGAGTGCCTGATATAATCACCCCGTTCTGCTTGTCTATATCTCAGTTTGATTTCTCTAGCACGTCAGCTTCCTCCATATCTTGATCTCCTGTGGCAATGTCTCTGTCAGTGTTGGGACAGACACTGAGGCCACACAGATCTTGAAAAAACATTGAGGAAATTCAGAGGTTCTTTTGAAAAGCTGCTTTTGAATTCTTGTTTTACAATTGCCAAAAGGTTGATCTTGCCTCCTCTCTTCTAGAAGAAGCTTAGTCTGAAAGGAAATTATTTTCCTTCCCTTATCTGCTGCCTGCACCAGCCAGGCTATGGTGGGACTGCAGGGAAAACTCTCTTCACGTGACTGCTAAAGCTGACATAGCAAACCAAATCTTCTTTTCTAGAATTCTTAGAATTTTCCTTTACCATTAAAGCAAATATTAAGGCATGTATCATATTATGTATTTATGTCATAACACAGCAAGTCTAAAGACACTGACCCTCTCCTTCCCTGCCTTACAGTCAGTGTAATCCTTAAATTAAAAAAAGAATATATTCCCAGATCAGCCCTGTAGACTCTTTCTAACACACAGGTACATTCTTTAAAACTCTTATTTTTTCACAAAAGTGCTTAACAAGTGTGTCTTATGGTGGAAGTTAAGAAAAATGGGCATTGTTCAAAGTGTAACTGTTTTTATGGATTTACAACTCCTATGCAGGAGGAAAAGAGGAGAGAAGAGGGAGAATTGGATGGATGCGTTTTTTTTCCCTGTGAACTTCACTCTAGTAACATAGCACAGAGAATCAACAACAGTGCGGCTGGTAGTGGGAAGCTTGCATATTCACCTCAGGCAGTGACCCAGGAGCCAGAGTGAGTGAGGCTCAGAGGAGCTCTGAGACCAGCTTACTCTATGGTGATTTCCATTTTTCATTGTGTTTGACATTTTTGAGGCTGAGGTTTGTTACAGTCTAGAAGTTTACAGCACAGAGCTGGAGAGATGAAATCTTACGGCAATATAAAAAAGACATTCTGAAGGAAATGAGTGAGGAATTGAAACAGCCAGGTTTGGGAGCTTTTTGTTAGGTAGTTGCAATAAATTATTCTTTTGTGATACAGTGACATGAAATATGTACACAGAATTCTTAGAACTTCCAAATATAAACAAATAATTATACTTTCCTTTAACTTAGTATGAAAAAGCTGTCAGGATACCTTTTGATGTGTGCAATTGCACAATGCAACTACCAGACACTACTGAAGTTTCATATACATTTTTACCTTATTTTACTAATTTGAAGTTTTGACTTCTCTGTCACTTCATGACAAATGGAAGTATTAAAAATAGGCTATGGCTTTCTTGTAGTTTTTCTTTCTTTTTTTTTTTTTTTTTTTTGTAAAGGAACTGTGCTATCTTTGTGAATAACCTTTTTAGTATAGGAAATATTCTCAGTGTTCAGAGGTAACAAAAAGAGTGTCATTCTAGTAATTATGTGCTGTTTGCTACAATTATAGCCCTCAACCTGTAATTCAATCTGTGTGGGCAGACCGTACGTCCATGTGAAACTCCATTGACTTAATGGGTTTTACATTGGTATAAAGACCAATTTGCATGTCTTAAATTATAAAGTCAGGCTAATGTGCATATCCCATAAGCATTTACGGACACATTCCTAAACTGTGACAAGCATAGAAATTGCACGAAAATGAGTAATAAGTCTATGTTTATCAGCTGTACATTTGCTCGCAGTACTGAAATTGTGGAACTCACTGCCACAGGTTGTTGTGGAGGCAGAGAATATAAATTAGGGTTAGACAGTTTCATAGAGGAAAAGTCCATCAGGGCTGTAGAGCCTCTGAATCAGGCTTTATAGGATGCCCACTAACTGCTGATATTTGGAGGCTGGGAGGATATATCTAGACATGATTGTTTTATGTTTGTCCTCTTTCTGAAATCCACTGTGGGCCTTACTGGATACTACCAAGTTTCAGCTGTTGCAAAAGGAAAATTATCAGCCTTCCAGAAAAAGATAGGGTTACAGAAACTGTAAACAACTTGTCTAGGGAAGGGGAGCAAGACATGAAAGAAGGAAGATGGGTGAAGTTCAAAGGATTTGAAATTTTAAATGAAGAACCAGAAGGGAGCGCAGTAGAAATTCAGTATTGGACTTGATGGGTGTTGATCTTGTCTTCTAGAGCTTTTTATTGAAAGAGTGCAAGCAAAGAAATGTGGAAAGGCTTATTTTATTAACGTTACTCTACATTGAATTTTCAAAATTACTAATTTTTTCAGACGTCTCAAAAATTCCTCACAATATTTTCTTGAAGTACTGTTAAAAGCTTATCACCTGAAAAGAAAATAAGAGGCTATAACTTAGTAAGCACCTCAGTTGTTGTTCTGAGTAGCTATTTGAAATCAAAAGAGATGCTATGTATTATTTGTAGTAGTATTTGTAATTTACCATCTGTTTGGAAGCTTTAATCACGAATATGTGGTAGATAACAGAGTTTATGTGTACTTACATTGTATATCCCAAAAAGCCAAGGTACATCTGCAATAATGGAAAAAATGTTTATTGTTTAAAGTGCAAAAAAGGAGTTGCTAAAATATTTAGCTTTTTATTTGTTCTTGTATAATAATGTCTTCTAAAGTAAAATCTGAATGCCATCAGCCAAAACAGTTATTACAAAGCATACAGGCACAGTTCTGAACAGTTGGGGGATTGTATATACCCATGAACAGCTTACTGGAGGCTGACTGCAGAGTCTATAATTATCTGAGGCTGAAATTCTGAATCTATCATTCTTTATAATTTATCATTTGCTATCACAGAAAATAGGTGACTTGTGCATTACATTTTAAATAACTGAGTCACACTATTACTGCAGTAGTCATGTGTATCTCTAGGACAGTCCAACAAATTGAAAATGTTGGTGTGTTGTAGTAACTGCATCTCAATACCGTAAGTACCATAAGTCACTGCTCATATTTTTGGATTCTAAGATGCTTTGTGAGTTGACAGAGTCTGCATTATTGGTAAAGTAGGAAGGAAAATTAAGCACAGAAGTGGAAACATCGTGTTTGAAAATGCAGAGCAAAGTAGTAGCAGAGCTCGAAATAGAATCTCAGAACTCTGATTCAAAGTCAGGTACTGTAAGGACTGGAACATACTTTCATGCAAACCAAAGCCTAAGACAAAGCTGGAATTGAAAAGATTGGTTTCATAACTTAGAGTTTAAATATCTTTTAAATTCTTTTAAAATCTTTTTTCCTGTTGTTCCTTTTTTTCTTTATCTATTCGGACTTTTCTGAAAAATGTAACAATTTTTCAGAGAAATCTACAAGCTTTTTTAATCACATTCTGTTTTTAACAAAAGTAACGAATGACCCAATTCTCTACTTTTCAGGATTAATAACTACCTTCTTTTGATTATATTTAAAGTATTATCTCTGACACCTAATGGAATGCTAGACATGAAGAAAAAGGGTATGGTATGACTTAGATGAGATTCTTCCACTTCCTGCCACCCACTGTTGATGCTGATATTAATGTTTTTGGAAACAACAAAACAGGAAATACTTATGCTAGCATGAAAAGTAAGAAAAGCACAATATGCTCTGCAAACCTAAGAATCAGTTCTTAAGCAGCAGATTTTTGCCAGTCTCATTCTAATTAATTTTGTTATACATATCAGAAACACTTGTTCCTCTGCATGGTATCACAAAACTGCTTGATTTCCTTTTACTAATTTTTTATGTCACTTTGGGAAAATAGGTTAGCTGTGGGATGCCTACACTGAAGTGCATAAGTGATCTTCTTTAGTCACACAAATCTATTTTTGTGTTAGAATTGGTAGCAAGTAACTTAAACTGTGCCATGAAGAAAATATAATAAACTATTTTATATGTTTACTTAAGATTTCTTTTTTCTGAATATAGTCTGCTTTTCAGAATCTTATTTTATGATGCAGAGGGTCCTATTATGTGCAGCTCATTAAAACCTTTACACATCCCCTAAACCCTCTCATATTCTAAGTAATCATCTTGGTAGAATGTAAGCACTTTTCATGGCAATATTTGGCCTCTGAAGATTTTATGAAGTGCAAGAAATGTACTAATTTACTGTAATTTTATAGAGTACATAATCTCCTTTAAAATTAAATTGGTCAATAAACTAGGCTGGTGCAAAGTACAAGATCAATAAGGGGGACTGTTAAAATCTATCAATATCTCAGCTATCGGAGGAAAAAAAAAATGCAGTTGCATGAATATTTGAAAGTAACATTCTGTTTGCAGTAATAATGCATCACTTTCAGCCATCATAAAGATACAGCAAGTACAGCTAAGAAGTATGCTTTACTTTCAGATTCTTAATCCAGCAAACTAGTGACCAGCTTGACGTTGAAGCAGTGCAGTGGTAGGGGTGATCATAGAGAACTCTTGGTGTAAGCAGTCTAATATCTTGCAGATCCAAGATGGGGCAGGATATGGTATAAGTAAAACAAGAAGTCTCTAAGGGAAGGTAAAAAAAAAAAAAAAAAAGACAACTAAGTTGAACTTTGAACATACCTAGAAGTCATAATGAGTTGTTCATGGTCCAAGTCCCCCTCCCCTCTCCCCCCCCCCCCCCGCCAAATTAGCATAGCATAGCATTTGGAACCAAAATGTACGAATTACTTTTTATTTCATTACGATATTTATATACTATAATAACAGTACCTGATGTTAGACACATTCACTTTTACACATGTTTACATAAAACAGGCAAAATTGCAAATAAACTCAGTCTCTTCCCTAAAGAGCTGATGGCCTGAAACAGAACCAGGCACAAAAGCACAGGAGAATGGAGTGGTTTCCTAAAACCACTCAGCAGAGAGCAGCATAGGTAGAACCCAGGCTCCCTGGCTCTCACATGAGTATAGGCGGTCCTTCTGTAGCAAGCCCTAGCAAGACTGATGAAACAGCATGCTAATGAGAAAGGACATTTCATTGTAATTTATTTAAAAGAAAAAAAAAAAAAACCACCAACTAAAAACCAGAGGATTATACACTTGTATCTCTCTATCAGCAGCTGATTTCAAGCTCCACTGAGGCTAAAGAAGGAACAAAGCTGTTTCAAACAGCTGCTTTTCAAACAACTAAATTCATTTCCTGATCAGAGCTGAATTTTAAAGCTCTTAAAACATCAACTTCCATCTGAAAATGAGGGTAGGAGCAGCCAAGAAATTAAATGATTTACTACCAGACCATTTTTATTAGCAATATGCCTCCCCACTGGCAATGCAACTTAGGAGCCTGGAGCAAT
The DNA here is from genome assembly GCF_047370975.1 of Nipponia nippon. Lineage (NCBI taxonomy): Eukaryota > Metazoa > Chordata > Aves > Pelecaniformes > Threskiornithidae > Nipponia > Nipponia nippon. Next base: position 46,501,533 of record NW_028262391.1, read on the forward strand.
TCACTTTTATTCTGTAATGGGTTCCTTCCATGGCCTTCACTCAGAACAGCCAAGAGCAACAGAAGGAGCTTGTGCCTGACCTTTACTCCTAATAGGAAAGAGATAAAGCTATAGCAGTGGTTTCTTGCAGCAGTTTTACAACATACTACAACAGCTCATTACACATGGCAGGCTGACCTATATATCGAATAGGTCAGTGTTTCAGGCAACCTGTCTTCAGCCTTCCAAAATGTCCCATCAGCCTCTCCTTGTCATCTCTTGGTCTGCTTTGTTTCTTACATTGTTGCTGCGTGTTTTGCTGCAAACATACTGTGGCATTCTCTTGTGAACAGCTTTCTGTGTCTTTTACGTCTGCTGTGTAGTGTTGTCACCCCAAATTTTCTCCCTTTACTGGTTTCACTTTCACCACCAATTAGGGAAGATATTCTTCCCTGTTCTCAGAGATGCAGGGCCACTCCTATGAAAGTACTGATACTGCAATGGCTGCAGTTCCATTCTGGAGAGAAAGGACAGGACCTACAGATGAAGCAAAGATCATACGTTCATTTGGCTGGTTCATTTGTGGTAAGATGCACAAGGGAACGAGGAAGGAGAGAGGAGGCGTTTTTCAGTATCAGACTGAAAAAAAAATTTTTTTTCAAAATTTTAATATGACTTGGTGATACTCTTACTTCACTGAACAGAGATTTGGTGAAATTATTACGCTTGTTTTCCACTGAAGTACAATGTCTGCTGGAAAAGCATGACAGAATGAAGACAGAGCTGGGAAGTTTACAATAGTAGCTCTAGAGCTGTCTGCTTATGGACTGAGTAAGGAAGCTTCCATTTCCTCAGCTACATTGCTCAAGTCTCAGGACTTTAAGCTTTGGGATCAAGAGGCCTGAAAGCTGAGGCTTTGTCTGTAGATTAAAGCACCTCCTGTCTCAGGATCTCTTGTTAGCTGTATGGGGGTAGGGGGGTCTCTCCTGTGGAATAGTGTCTCTTTGTACACTAAGAACTGGCCTTAGAATAGTGGTATAGTAATGCAGGAATTTTCAGAATGTTTTGATGAAATATTTGGTATTCCTTCATAAAAAGAAAGGACAAGACTTAGAAGAAAATAGAAGTCAACAATTATTTTAGCTGGAGCATATATGTAGAAGTGAAGCAGGAAAAGGGAGAAGAAAGTATGTTCACTTTCATGAAAAACCTTTTTCTTTTGTCTCTTCTAGGACACCTTAGAGCTGTGTTCTTTGGAATGCTTTGGGATTTATTTAGTAAATGATTGCAGTGCAACTTGAGTATCCGACTTTTACCACTGAGGCTTTACTTCTTATCTGTGGGCAAAATTAGAATATGGGATATATTACATCGGTGTGACTGAACTTCTGAGGTATCATAGTTACCAAACTTACATTTAGACACATGGTAGCTGAGAGGTATTACACTACACTGCTTTCTTTTTAAACAGGCCTAGTAGGAAATTGTCTCCAGCCAGCAAATATAAGTTAAGCGCAGATGGGAACTTGGCCTGCAGCCATTTTATTGACCTGAAAGGAAGGTGCTTTTCAAAGCACTGGAACTTTACAATAGCAACACTGTAAACAAGAAGCAACCTTCTTTCCTCCCACCCTCCCCTCCTCCCCCCACCCTTAAAAATCAAGGCAGTCAAATGTCCAAAGCTGTTAATGCTAAGGTAAGAGGCAAAATAGGAGAGTCAAGAGCTTTAAGAGTGTATGATCAAACTTGTATTCACAGGTATAGCATCTTCCATCTTTGGGGTTTTTTTGATCAAATATAAAAATATAAACACAGAGCTGACAAAAGTCAGATCTTTAACAAGTCTGTCACATAAGCATTTCACTCACCGCATCAAAGCTGTAAGTAGATATGCAGCTACTTGGCATGTCTTTTCTGTGCTTCTCCATGATGGAGATGAGTGTAGAAGCAGCAACTGAGATGACAAACAGGAGCTAGAAGTAGTGAAGGAGACTAGCAGGGCAGATGGCTCCAAGGCAGAATCTCCTCCACGCCAGTTTCTCATTCAGCTGACTGCATTCCATGTCACTTTTGACCAAATCCCCAAATAGATCTCATTTAGGCTCTCTCTCTGAATAACTCCGCTTCAAGACAGATCACTTACAGAAGCCTCAAATTCATCCACGCTTTACACAGATTTGCACTGCAGAAAATATACCCACAATACAGAATCTTGATATTGAGGTGACACCAAGAGCCTATATCAAATGTGTTACACTGTACCTTAAAATTTTTACGTTGTCAATGCTATATTTCTTGTTTCCAGGTTTTTGGCTATATGTTGTATGTTATTTTTAGGCTTTCACAGTTTGAGATGCCCAGGGATGCTTAGTGGTTTCCCGTTAGTGGGAATACCAGTGTATTCTCCCAGTATTTTTCCAAGATACCTTGAATTCTTCTTACTTAACTCCCTCAGGCTGTGGGAGCCTATGCAGCTTTATATCCACTCCTGGGTGCACAGCATTGGACATAGCAAATAGGGGATATTTGTTCATTGATAAGGCCTTTGTGCTGCCTAAACAATGACATTTCTGTAGAGATGGAAAATATATTTTATCTATCCAGAAAAATAATACAGAAGGACCGAAATATGAAATCTTAGGAAGACTAGAAATGCAGTGACTCACTTGGCTCTGAATGTGAACTGGAAAAGAAAATGTTCCTTAACCGTTCCTGCAGTAGGATCATGCACGACAAATACAATGACAGTATTTCTGCTTAGTCACATCCCTAAATGTAACATAGCATATATGAAATGCAAGATGATTTAATAGAGTTTATTTTTCATTTGGTCTCTGGTAACCCAGTTAAGAACACTGTGCAGAAGCTGCATGGATCCAGAAAAAGAGCTAACGGTTAACACCTGAAGCACTGTAAGCTGCATATAGTCAGACTACAGGGCCTTTTTTCTTACAAACCCATTTAAATTTGAAGTATTAAGTGTCTGGCTTTTATTTTTCTATATTTTTTTCGTATGTATAACATGTATTTGTAATAACTAAAGGGACGATGATCAATGAAGTGGCTGATCCATATAAATAAGGGAAGGTAGTTTGCATCAATAATTCGATGCTAGAGTCAATGCATGAAAACAAACAGCTGTTTGACTTCAGGAGATTGTGAGACTGGGGCCTACAGACCCATCTCTTTAAAGTTCATGAAGAGCTGTGACTACTGGCAGATGGAAAGAGGCAGGACTTGGGCTAGGGCAGACTTTGGGGGAAGCGCGAAAAGGCAGTTTGACTATTCATACAGATTTGAGGGATTGATATATGGAATATAGATTTGGTAGTCTGAATCTCATCAGTGCTGTAAGTTACATCTGAAAAACTTGTGATTGTTTGAAGTGCATCCATTTTTCACTGCCCATTGCAGGAGACTTCAGGAAGTGAGTATGCTTTGAAAGCAAGAGCCATCAAAGAGATCATCTTGGTTTAGATGCTCAGCAGCCTCATCACTGTTTTAAAGTCTTTAGCATTCTTTTCAATTGTGCAAAATTTTTTGTGAGCATGACGTAATTCTGTGTAATTTTACATCATCTATCTTTAAATAAAAACATGCCTTATGGCAAAAATAATGTTACAATGTAATTAGACTCTATAGTCTGGAAATAAACCCTCATTTTAGATGCACTATTACTGGAAAGCTATTTACACAGCAGATGTTGTAAAGATATCTGCTGCTTTTCCATTTCGTCAGCTAACCTTACTCTGACAGTACTAGTTTGTAGATAGACATACAGACGTAAATTCTCCCTAAGCGATTTGTAATGCTAACAGCAAAACTATAAATTGCAGCTTAATGCAAGAAGATGTATCTGAAATGTTCAAGCATTTTCTGAAAATGCTGCCTCTTTCTTTGCATTTAAACAGATCCTTACTGATCTCACCTCCTCCAGTCCCCAACCAAAAATATTTGTTGTGCTTGACTATTGGTTTATTCAGCTCAGGAGTAGTAATCAAGTGTTTCAGTTATACTTGGTGAATAGGGTAAATAGTCCCTGTAGTTGTTCATTAAAACCTCCATGATGTATGCATCAATTGCCAAACAGCTTGAACAAAACAGAGGTAAATTAACTTTCTGAAACACACTGTCATAGCCAAAAGGAGTGTAAAGCATTAAAAGTGATTTCATGGTTTAAAGTTCATCCAAAGTACTATTAGCTTTAAGTCCAATTTTCAACTGTCAAGGGGAATATTTACAATAGTAATTTCAGATCATTATCTTAACATTTCAATGCAAATAGCCACAATTTAATTCATTATTACTCACATTACATCTTTATTTTGCCACCAACTGGTGGCTGACATTTCCCAAGCTACTAGGAAGAAATGCTAATTAGACTGGTGTGCACTCTTACCCTTTCTTAATTTCATCATGTTTGTTCTTCTTCAGTGACATGAAGCATTTCCCTCCTTCTGGTCAACCATTGCCTTTCATCCTCTGCATCTCCTCAGTGGTCCAGTTGGCAAATTGAAATAGAGATGGGGCAAGTAAAATAATTGCCTGCTTTCTGTCTTTTTGGTAAAGTATCTAAGAATATTTGTGCTAGTATGACAAAAATTACCCCTTTCCCTCAGCCCACCCACCCAACTTAATTTAGAAAATCTGAAGTGATCTCTGGAGTGGAATACTATATGCATTAATATGCAAATGAACTGCCAAGAAGGTTCAGATTTGCATTTAGACTGGACAAAGGGGAAGGAAATGGCTTTCTCATGCTGTTCCCTTGCATCACCACAATTTCACAAATTACTAATCCCAGAAATAATGCCAGAAGGGACTTTCTCACTACATTTCATTCATGCTCAGATGAGTTTGATTCATCTCAATGTGCCTGGCGTTTTACAGTAAATCTGCAAATTTAAAGTGCAAGCAGAACCTCAGTGGCTTTGCTAAGAATCAAATGTGTTTGAAATAAACACAATTAGTAAACATCAAATAAAAGATTCCCTCCTGCTAGGGGCTAGAATAGTAATAGGCAGGGGGTAAGGTAATCTTAGGAAAGTTTCCCTAAGACTTAACAATTATGCCAGTGAGAACATCTTATGTCCATTAAGAATAATATTATTCCAGCCTGCATATGTACCACAAGTAAAAGATTTAGCCAGCGAATGCCAAAATTATTGAGGGGAAAGGAAAAAGGAACCTTTAAGGCAAAACAGTAATCTAGTTTGCAGACGGATAGAGTTTAATCCTTCTCCTCCTGATTTGCAATCTGCAGTTTAGACAGCTTACAAAATGAGGAATCATTCCTGGGGTTAAAATTCAGGTCCTTTTAAATACATTCAGTTTCCTTCCTTTTTGGATGAAGTCCCTCCAAATTAAATAGTATTTTTCAACAGATGTTTTCCTGAAAACTTTCAGTATGTCTAATACTTGTTTTAATTGGGGGAGCATTGGTTAATTTTTTTTACCAAGTGAGTCAGTGTTTCTGTATCTGAAAACAGACTAGCTTTCAGTAGCATAGGTGCCCCAACAGGCAGGTACTTTTCAAAAATAGGTGTAATGTTGAAAAAGTACCTGCCCTGGGGCATCAACAAATAGGAATTTCAAGATCAGTTTTATGTTTGCTTCTTAATCTTTCTGGGGGATTTTTTCTCCTCCCAGCTACTGCAGCAAAGAAAATACTGTAAGTCATCACATTTCTGTTTGCCAACATTTATTTGCCCTTTGGTTTAAATGTGTACAGTGGGAGGGTAATAGGGCAGTGCCTTTTACTGCTGGGGATACATTTTGCTGTGTCTGATTTTTAGATGGCTAGAAATGAAATATTAATATTTGTTCATTGGAGAAATGCAACAAAGGTTTTCTACGTCAAAGGGATTTTCCCCTCCTCCCACCTCATCCTGCCATTCTCTTACCTTTCCCCTGTGGCTGTTTTCTGAGTGAATAAAGGGGCATTTTATTACAAGAATAATCTGTCCATTCTAAAACCTTCCCCCTGTCTCCACATGAGGAGAAGGCAGACCATTGCAGCCTTCATTTTTTTCTTTTTAACACACTGTGCAGCACAGCCAGTTATTTAATGCCATGCCTTCAGAAGACTTTTTTTGTGCACACAAGTCCCCATTTCAACCTCCTGCTTATATCCAGCAGAAACTGAAATACGGACTTATTTTTAGGACTCTAAGTCCCATTTTTCTCTGATGCCTAAACTGAAGAATTTTCGTAAGTATCTTCTAAAATGCAAACGGACAAAGGAGTCTGCTTAAATACTTCCTTGAAATGAGGATAGAGCAGCATCCCAGGAGCGGAGGGGAGGGTGTTGGGATGTGGTGGCTATGGCACTATGTAGCAAAACCTATTCTGACACATGTACTCATACTCATTTAGATAGTGGGAAAAGCCACGTGTGTGAGACACTGATCATCTGAGTCAGGCTCTCAGTCCTTCCCTGAATCAGCAACATTAGCTTAGTATGCCAGGTTTAACTTTGTATGTTCAGAGGCAGCAGACCAAGAGGAGCACCCTAAACCTGATTTGCCATCTGCTTGCACCTTGTGTCGTTAAGCTAAAGCCATACTCACACAGTGCCCAGGAAACCTGCAGTTTTCACTGCTGTAGTTTTTTACTTCTGTTTTCTCTAGTTATACATAAAATGCACAGGAGGATGACGAGTCTAGCTCCCTATCTAGTTTGGGATTTTTTTGGGTGAGTTTTACAGTGCCATGTGATTTGTTTTTCTCATGCTGATGTTTCATTTCTTGGTATCCCTCTGATTAACTTTGTATTTGATTTGTGGTCCTCTGTAGATTGCCCACTATGGCTCACTGTCTTTGTGTGCTGTTCTTAATGTTGTCAAGCATCCTTTTCCTTTGTTTTTAGACCAAGCAATATTTTTATTCAGGGGACTGTCTGTTACACTGGTTTTGTTAGTTTTCTTTTGCTTTCTGATGAAGAGTGGAGTTCTTTTAGTGTTTCCAGTGCTGAGACGCAAGACAGCCAATAGTTTGGTTGTTGGTGGTTTTTTTGCTTAAAAAATATTCAAGGTTATCAAGGTGGTGAAAAAGAAGCCATTAAAGGTACACAACACTTTCAACAGTTTAAGTAAGAACAAAGGACATAAAAAATTTCACCCAAGCACTTTCATGCATGTATCTTGTTAACATCCCCCCAGTATTAGCCTGTTTAATGAATCTTATTGATGACCCTTTCCTGTTCTCATTTGGAATGGGGCTTAGGCGGTTTCTGGGTTATAAATTTGTTCACACTGTTAGTTAAGGGGAATTAAGTAAAAGTACAAATGTTAGGCATGTTAATCAAAGTACATTTAAAAAGGTATGCTCTTGATCTCTAGTTATGGCAGAGAAGTTTATGGGTTTGGGTTAGAGATCGAGAAGTCTTAAAATACTGCAACAGTCTATACCAGATTTATGGCTTGTGAGGCAATCTGCTCTATGACTTCCCTTCTCCCATTCATACAGGAATTTAATGCATCTTAACTTCATATTTCTCAGAAATTTACTGTGAGTTTCTATTTTGATGCCAATATCAAGGTAATAATTAACGATAGTCTTCATGCAGGCCAAAGAAACAAAATGACTTGTCAGCTCCTGTTATTTCCTATCTAAATTGTTTATGTGGGTTTTTTCTTAGTTTTTTTAACAGTTGCAAAATTCCAAGGGAACTTTTAGGTACATGTTCAAAGTCTCGTATCACCCTGGTTCCATTGGCTAGTCACCTACACATGTCACTGAGGACTAGGATTTCACTGCAGTTTTCTGATTGTTTTATCAAGCTCTTAAAATTTCGGGAACCAACACGAAAAAAACACCTGAGCCATAGCCTGGAAGCTTCCTTTAAATCTCTTCCCTGTGTTTAGAAACACTGGAAATCAGACTTATAATGGGGATCTTCAACCTTAACCTGATGGTAGTTTCTGTAATTGCTGACTGTGTTGTGTAAATTAGCACTGGACCATGTTGACCATGCCCCAGTGAAAGGCCAAAAGCACTTTAGAAATGATGGGTAAAAGCAGCCTTTCTCTCAGGAATGAAAGCATGCTAAGTATTGCTGCCAGTAGAGCAAAGGCTAGCATCCTCCTGCATCAGCCTTTCTGCTGTAGCCAGAGGGTAAAATCTCAGTTTGACTAATGACTACATAAAACAGGGAAAATAAGTTTTTTCCAAAAAATTATCAGAATAACCAAGGCAGTACAAACAAATGGCAAATATGGAAGATTGTGGGTGGGAAAAAGGCTTTAAAATTAGCACATTGTTTTCCAAACTTTTTGTCCTTCACTTTCCTTCCTGTGTAAATTTGGTCATTCCTGGCTGTTGTGGTTTAGCCCCAGCGAGCAACTAAGCACCACACAGCCGCTTGCTCACTTTCCCCCAGTGGGATGGGGGAGAGAATCAGAAGAGTAAAAGTGAGAAAACTCATGGATTGAGGTAAAGACAGTTTAATAGGTAAAGCAAAAGCCGCCCGCAAGCGAAACAAAACAAGGAATTCATTCACTGCTTCCCATCAGCAGGCAGATGTTCAGCCACCTCCAGGAAAGCAGGGCTCCATCATGCCTAACGGTTACTTGGGAAGACAAACGCCACAACTCTGAACATCCCCCTCTTCCTTCTTCTTCCCCCAGCTTTATGTGCTGAGCATGACATCATATGGTCTGGAATATGCCTTTGGTCAGTTGGGGTCAGCTGTCCCAGCTGTGTCCCCTCCCAGCTCCTTGTGCACCCCCAGCCCACTCGCTGGTGAGGTGGGGTGAGAAGCAGAAAAGGCCCTGACCCTGTGTAAGCACTGCTCAGCAGTAAGGAAAACATCCCTGTATTATCAACACTGTTTCCAGCACAAATCCAAAACACAGCCCCATACTAGCTACTGTGAAGAAAATTAACTCTATCCCAGCCAAAACAAGCACACTGCCACCTTCTTCCCAACGACAACATTCACACCAATTCTCTCCCTTTTTTTATTCCCTGCCAACCCAAGTGGGGTCCACCCATGCATTTTAGAAAGACTATGTTGATTCTAAAAATATAATTGACATCCACCTGAGGCTTAAAGTCTAGGTGCAATTGCAATAGAACAATGACAGGAAGGCCAGATCTGTCAATAAACATAGTACCGTCCTGAGCAGCAGAATGTTTGTAACAGTTAAAGACAATGAACAGAACATCTGCCTCTCACATCCTCACCGTGAGCGACCACTCAGAAACCTCTTTGACACCCTGCAGTTGGAATGCAAAGTGTAAATTCTTACACCTTGCCATCTGGCAACTGTATATCTATGTGAGTCTCTTTGGGAGAGAGGTCTCTTTCTCTCATGTGAATGTCTCTTTGGGTCAAGGTTAGTTCTGTGGCTTTTTTTGCCTGTCTCCCCTTCCTAACTCCCTCTGAACCTCCAAGGAAAAGAATGCTTCATGTTTTGTTTTGTTGTTATCCATACCTGTCATCCCTTTTTGTAATTCCTCTCCCACAATGTTGTGTGTCTTCCTCTCCCAAAGCACATGCTGTTCTGAATCCAGCCCCAGCACAGTGTTCTGCTTCTGTGAGATGCCATCTGACATATGGTCCTCAGGATTGTCAGCCATATTTCTAATATAGATTTGCTCTTCAGTTCTGGAGCAGCTAAGAAACTGCAGTAGTCCCGTGAGCTCAGAAAGCCTCTCTGTGACAATTAAGAGATCTAGCAAACAATTAATGGTGGTGCTAAATGAATTGCTATGCTCTGATAGAAGGCTTCTGTGAAAGTGTGTAAAGGTGAAGACAGAGAAAGTGCATAAAGTGTGATCACATTTCTGAAACCGCTCATTATTAATAAAAAGGGAGAAAGAAAATGAAAGTGAATGTGAGAAAATGCTTTTTGTCTTTCAAGTCCCAGAACTTCAGGCAGGGAGCCTGAAGTTAAAAAGCCCCCCACCTTTTTAGATAAAAAATGTCTTTTTTTACTTTTGCAAGCCCTGCCCTTCTAGAGCAATGACCAATGTATTATATACAGAAACTGTCCTGTCTGAAAGGCCACATGAATACTACGGGAAACTTGATCTAGTCATTACGAAGAGTTATTTCCAGTTGATTTCTTTTTTCATTTGATATGGGCATTTTACACTCTCTTTTTCTCTCTGGTATTCTGCGTATTTTAAGTTAAAAATAATTTGTATCCTGTAATATTCTTCTGCAATAGCTTTGCTTCTGGATGCTCTTATTTAACACTTAGAGGGATGTTCTTATTTCACAATTAGAGTACCCTTTACTTAATCCACTTTGCAAATAGATTAAAAGGCATTCTTGTAACAAAATAAAGTTATTGACTCGCTATTAATGACAGCCAAAACTGGTAAGACTGACAGAGTCACTAGGTCCAGTTCTCTGTGACAGACTTGGCTCCGTTGTTACCATGCCACGGCATGGCCCATAGTGACTTTGAAGAACTTTCCAAACTTGCTGCCAGGTATGTTAGTAACATGCCAGTCTGCAGCTAATAAGGAGCTGTTGTGTGGGCTGTTAAAATTCACTGGTTTTGATAAGCCCTTTGGAGGGGGCTGTAGTAAACAGTAGGAGAGGATAACTTCGTCAGCAGTCCTAACATACTCCATGGACTGTGTTAAGTCAAAACCCTTTGTATTTCCACCTAGTAAATTAGTGAGGAATTGCTAGTGCATGTTACATTCATGTCATAATTTATGCTTAGTAATTTCCTTGTGTAGTCAAGCTCTTAAAGTTAGACTATCTCTGTATGCTTTCTTGAAAATCTTTATCTTAAGCTTTCTGGTTTGCTGCATAATCAGGCTGATTTTTAAGCTTATTTATGGCTTTCCTTTTGGCCTAAGCCTGTCTTAGGCTTTCAGTTTGAAGAAAACAATCCTGATGAGCAGCAGATTAGCATTAAACAACCTTCCTAAAAGAATGGTTGTTAAATCATCACAATTTTGTTGTGATTAGTTCCTGCAAATAGTGAATGTCTCTGGGCTATCCAATTCTCTCTCCCAGTATGAGGAGTCATTGCCATCTTCTTTTTCGTTATGGCAGCCTGAATGATCTTGGTCTATCCTTAGGTGATGCAGTGATTCTTTCTTCCAAGTGCATTTTTTCCTTCTCTTTGCACAGCAGCATACTGCACAGTGAAGTGCTGAAGTCTCCATTATCAGTTCCGAATGGAGGAGAGTCACATCCAAGGTTATAACATGTCCCTCTGTGTTTTGAGCTCTTGGGTAGGGCTAGTACTTTCCAGTATTTTCTGGTACTGTAGCTACTGGAACAACTTCTGTTGGCTTAAAGATGCTGGACCTGTTCTGTTTAGGGGTTATAATATCACCGTTAGTACCATCTTAAAGGAATGGTTGTGTCAAGCGTAGCTTGTGGAAAAAATTGTGGAGAACTGCTCTTGTGTACCTATTCTGTCCATACTCTTACTCAACCTGTAGTGGTAAATGGAAAAAGTTGTTCTTTAATTGGATAGTTCTGAGTCTCTACATCTATATTTCATTTTTTATGATTCTGTCTTAACTATCACAATTCTTTCTATGTATAGGGAAACAGTACAATGTCTCAGAACACAGAGAACTGTTGAGTTTTTGATAGCATGCCGTACCTGCCCTGTCGTAGCAATGTGGTGGTTTTGTTTGGTTTTTGTTTGGGGCTGTTTTGTGGGGTTTTCAGGGGTTTGGGTTTGTTTGCTTTTTTTTATTTATTTATTTATTTTTTGAGGCTAAAGCCTCAAAAAACAGTTTTATAGAACCAAAACATTTTTATAGAAAACACTCTGTTGGTTGGTTTTAGCAAGTTGGACTTTCAACCAGCTACTCCATCAGTGTCTGTACTCATCTTGTGCTTTAGTCATGGTACATGAATATTTTTCTCTGTATACTTTTGACTGTGATGAAATGTGATTCAGTGACCTTGCATTATGTAAGAAAGATCATCTGATCTAAGAGTTGCTGAGGAAACCGGTGAAGCTCTTCATAGTCGTCAAGAGTTTCTTTAATGGGCACAACAGGGCGTGGAGGGTCTCTGGACATCAGTGAGACAACAAATTTATTTATTCCTGCTTAGGACAGGAGGTGTACTTGAAATCCTTGAATTCTAAGGTAACTTTCTGTGAAGAGAGAACTCTTCTGCAGGACATCAGAGGACCCCTCTGCGATCACTGGATTAATCAGTTTTTCTTAAAACCTACTGAAAAGGAGAAACATTCAGCATAGGTCAGTGAAAGGAGAAGTTGTTTCATCTCTCTATTAGAAAAAGGACCAGTTGGCAAGTACGTTGTAAGGTATCCTTGCAATAGTCATTTTAATATTAATAAAGGTAGCGTACAAGTGCACTTTCTATCTCGGTACTGCCAATTAGAGAATGATACTCCTACACGTTCTTTCTGCACTCTGATTTTTTGCAGTGCTTTCACCTATGCCATCTGTGATGTTTGTATTTCTTGATAACCTTTTCAACAGTTTGTTGTTCTCATTCTTCTGTCCATGTGAGAGAGATGGAATTCTCCAAGGAAAGCTACTTGAACATATGGCAAGGTGCAATATTATAGCATGTAAACTGGCATTCATTACTGCCTCTCTGTACTGTTGACTTAATTTATTCTTTTCTCTAGTTTTTTGTTTGGCAAAAGGTTTTATTATTAATAACAGTTCTAATTGGGGAAAGAGCCACAGTGTGCGAGAACTGGATTGAAGTGTGAAGCAAGTTCATGCCAGCTGAGAAGCTGGGCCAGGCTGTGGATGGAGTCTTCAGACATGCAAAAAGATGATTGTGGGAAAAAGTTAATTTTTAACAAAATGAGGTAGACACAACGAAGAGCTGAACTTGTTTTTTTTTCCCTACCAAACTCTACCAAGCATGGGCATAAGAAACGTATTTGAGTACTAGGGCAAAAGCATTTGTGAGTCAGTGGTTTCATACTTGGGGCTATTAAGGCCAAAACTGAATGGAAGAAGAAAAGTCACAAGGAAGGAATGGGAAGGCTGCCATTAGTTAGAGAGTAAGGGTGTAAATGTCAGGCAGCTTTTCACAAGAATGTAACAGTGTAGGCAGGGAAAAGCTATGCATATCGTGAAGGTAATAAAAAATTCGGCTTGATGAGATGTGCCACAGGTGTAGCAAAGGGGCTGAAAGGTAGACTTAGTATGGGTTAAATGATGGGGCTATTTTTGCAGCTTGTATTTCCTGATGACCTTTTCAACAGCTGCCTGCTTTTGTTCTTCTGGCCGTATGAGAGAGTTAGAATTCTCCCAGGGAGGCTGCTTGAATGCCTGCCATATCCATCCATTTGTGTGAATTAAAAGGGTATTGTGTGGACATCGTAAAAATCAGAGAAGAGATGGAGGCTATTGAATTAAGATGGAAAACAAGTGATGAATTGTCAAGTAGTTTTGTTGTCAGAATGAAAAAGAAGTATTGGATAATTTACAAATCTGTGGATGAACAAATGACAGAACTTTATAACACTTTACATATGTTAGAAGGAAGATGAATGGACAGTAATCTGATTGACAGGAAGAATAGTGAGAAATCCCCAAGGCAGTGGAGAAAGAAAGCAAAAGAATGTTTTTTTGCTTTGGTGTAAAGGAAGTAATCTCAAATTTGACTAAAGATGTGAAGGTGAAGGAAATGGTGGAGCATAAACAGAGATGTGGAGTGAGGTGTGGGAGCATTAACCAGAAGTGAACCAGCAGCATAGATAAGTAAAGTCAGTTTTGAGAAAGAAACAAGAGGAAAGTACATGAGATGGAATGAGGAAGAGATAAAAAAAAAGGCACCAATACTGCTGCTGAAAATAGCTAGAGAGGATGTTATTATTTACAGCTTACAGCATCTGCAAGGTCAAGAAAAATGCACAGATGCAGTTTAGAGAGGGTGTCAATCAAGAAAGTACATATTAGCAGGGATATTTATGTTAACACATAAATTGTAATTGATACTTTCAAATTTAGAGCCCAAATTCTAGTTATTGAAAGTCTGTGCAACAGGAAAACAACCTCATATTTGCATAGTCTTCCTCTGTAATACATTTATTTCATATATCTTAGCATTCAAAGAAATTATCAGGCTGACAGTTACAGACTAGGTTTGCTGTTTAACCCACACAAGTTGTTACACAAATTAATGGTGATAAAATAGGATATGGCACACTGCCTAGTCACAGAAGCTGTGGATTACACTGTGAAGCATCCACTAGCGTGTTGCACCGTATTTGGTGATGTTACAGCTGTCCTTAGTAAGGTTGCTAACAGATATGAATTTGGGGAGTGAAAAGTGGGTTGCTGATGATCTAGAACTGGAGAGAGCTCTATCAATTTTTTCAGGTAAGATGCTGCACTGTTGGATTATATCAACAACAATAGAGGATCCCCACTGACAAAGTTGTAAGAGGCTCAGTTGAGTGTTGCAGTTCCAAATAATTCACTTCTCATAAAAATACTTGCGTTTCTGCCTATGTTTACGGTTCAGGAAGCTATCTTTAAGCTTTAATCTTTGCAAGGAAGTCCATTTTCCTTATTACATTCAAAACTAGTACATTTTTAATCAAGTACTGTGAACAGCATATCAAATGAAGTGGTTGACCTGCAAATCAATGTAGCAGATAACCTAATCCATTTATTATGTTTGAGAGAATAAGCGCTTCTATCAACTTTGATAAAGAACAAAACCAGTAATCTCTGGAAAGATCTTCAGCACGTTTCAAATGTTTCACTCCTATTGGCTTCAGCAGAGCTGCTAGCACTTCTGTGATTCCAAATTCCAAATACTACAGCAAGTGGGGAGCATGTGCCCAAGGAAAGCACGCACAAAACCAATTCTCTTAGTCTGTGTTTACTTACTCTGCGGAGTTGTCTCAAAGCACCAACTACAATCTGGAAAAACAAGATTGCTTCCCTCTGGACCCAACTTGCATAAATATTTCAGTGTTTAGATACATAAATTTAAAAAAAAAATGTTGTTGTAAATAAAAAGGAGGAAAAAACAAATCTAAAATGGACTGATTTGTAAGCCAATAAATATTGCATTGTCTTTACACAATGAAGTTCCATAAAGGACATCAGATTATCAAAGTTATGAGAAACGCTTACTGGATATGGAAAAGGATGACTGTCAGTGTCCTAAACAACTCGTAATTCAATTATTGATTTTATTTGGTGGTAGCCTTTTAATAGCCAGCTGTCTGGCATTGGCTGTTTGATAATTTGTTATTTCTTTATTTTCTGTTATATCCTGTTATCTCTGCCATAATCATCGCTAAGTAATTATTCAACTTAGAAAGATTCTGCACTGAGCATTGCTAATGTCCCGTGGTTTCTTTGCCCATCTGAGCTGTCATATGGTGCTCTTTCCAAAAACCACATTTGTAGAGCACAGCTTTGGAACTGTTTAATTTTCTGGAGAAGAGTTTATTATTAAACACTAGACTGTCATCAAAACAATTCAATATGCATGACCTAAATCTATTTGTGGTTAAATAGTAAGGTCTGGAGGTTAGTAAAAAGAACTGCAGCAAGCTGCTCACAAGATAACTCAAGAAACTTATAAAAGATTGTGGAACTCCAGCTGTTTTCCCATTAGGCTTAAGATCAAAAGTAAATTTAAAAGGAAGGTGATACTTCTATATTACTATGTCCTTAGCAATATTGAGAGAGATTCCATTGTTTCAAAGGTTAGGTGAGAGAAAGAGGAACTATGTGCAGTTAACAAAAAGCTCCTTTTTTCAAAAATTTAGCAGAATGGTTTTTTTCTTCCCTCTTCTGGTAACTTTTCTTTTTGTTTTTTTTAACTGTCCTTAGCCTTGTGAGTGTGAATTGCTGGAGTGGGAAGGAGAAGAGACCTAAATCAGCTTCCAGTTCAGCATTTAAGCAAGCGCAGTCACTTCTCAAGTGCTGCTGAGTGTCACAGCAAGACAGGGAAGGGAAGTGGCACTAAAGGACTCCTGAAAAGTCAGTAGGCTTATTAAGTCTTACTTAAAAAGTTGATTGGGAAGCTAATTTAGAGCTCCCCTGTCCTGCCTTTTAAGTATGATGAAAACCCTTAAAAGACTCTTGCTGGTGCTAACAGATTCAGAGTGGCATTGAATGTAGATGTGAAGTGGGAACCGGGAAACACAAAGTTAGAAGAATTGGTTACCTTTAGGGTCCATGCCTGTGCATTTTTCCTAAAGGAAAAGTGGGAAATGAAGGGTATTTTACTATCTGCTGCTGACATTAGTGTTTTTTACTATACAGTGGCCCAGAGTCCTGCCATCAGAAGCCTCTTTTTCATCCACTTCATCAACAGAAGCCTAATGCAGATCTAAATGTCATGCACGCACATTCTGATTTCCTAAGCAGTATAAGGGGATTGTGGGGTAAATAACAAACCCTGATGCGTATAAGGCATTTTGTTGATGATAATGGCATTCCCTTATTGTTCATGTGGCAACTGTGATATCACATTAAGAGCCAACCAAGCAATGAAAAGATGGCATTGGAAACTGTTGTTCGTGCTCTAAATTGCTTCTAGGCTGAGCCTTTAAAACTGAATGTCATTTCATAGCAAACTGCCTGCCCTTTTAATGGAAATGTCAGTCCTTTAGAAAGTTCTTGTTTAGAGGAACCATGTAGTAGACAATACTCCTAATGAAGATCTTCTTCCTTTGTCTCTGCACTTGCCCTCTCTTTTATTTTGTTGCATAGAGATACCAGCCAGGACTCTTCAATTATGGGAAAAGCTTTTCATTTTAACAACTGTTTTGTAGACATTCTTGCTAATTCATTTTGTCCGCCTTTGTTTTCCAGCCTCCCATTTCTATTGTCATCTTTTAAAATGACAGGAGACAGAGCTTTTTCATTAGGAAAAGAGCTAAGAGGAGACAGTACAGTTCAGGCTGTGGTTGGAAGAAAGAACAAAGGCTTGACTAGTTAATATTAAACTCACTTCAGGTGCATATTCAACAAGATATTATTGTCTTATGGCCATTAAAAGTGTGTCAATTGGAAATATTTTGAGAATGATTTTTTTAATCTATGACATCAATAATGTGACCCATAACAGTGTCTGAGAGTACTTTGTTATCCATGGAGTGTGTACATGCTTGCTTTTATCCTCTCCTAGTCAAGAGTTAAAATAAATTATTAGTTTAAACTTCAGGGAAAGAAGATTAAGATTAAATTAAAGTGTTCTTCACCTTCCAAGTGGAGCAAGCTGAACAGTACATGTATAGGTAGCTATGGAACCCCTTGACTTCCTAAGCAGACACAGGTATTGTGCATCGTATTGTGTTTCCCAGCACCATGTCAACAGGAGTGTTGATGTTGGAGCTGACTCTGCTATTAGAGTTATGTGCCTAATACTGCATTTATGCTAAACATTCACTTTTGGACCCTGGAAAGATGGCAGGGTCTCTATCTGCATACCATCACAGAGTTTCCTCTGTTTGTGATTTCAGATTTCTTAGATAAATTGTGTCTTGTGTGGATATTTGTAGGCATGCTTGTAAAGTTTCTTCCTCTCCCCTACCACACTTCTTTTTGCATCAGAAAGTTCTGGAATCTCTTTCAGGCTACTGAAAGAAGTGTTATGGCTGCTGCTATAATTGGATAAGATAATCCACCTTTGGACTCACCATCACAGCTTTAAATCCATACTTACCAGCTATCAGAGAATATAGTCAGAGCATTTGTTCATATGCCTCAACGTTTTTAACATCCCTGGTTACTACTGAAACAGAAGAAAATCCATAAGAGTGTATGTCCAAGCATTATTGAAATCACCTATTCTTATTCTTATTGAATTCCCTATTATTAAGCAATACGTTAACTGTCCAAAAAGCTTATTTAAAGATTATTTCCATCTCTGTCTTGCTTTCCCTGAGATGGAAAAAAAGCAACATTAAATTGTCTGTCCATGAAAGTCAATGAAATGTAACACTGCATATATATTATATATATATAAAATATATATATATGTGTGTGGAGATATACATAGATAGATAGTTAATAAGGTCATTATTTGGTAACTTCTTTGTTAACTAAAGATAAGACACAAACCAAGGTTGGTGCTATGTGTGATATTTTTGTTTACTGCAGAATACCTTAGTCTTTAATTGTAAAATGCAGACCATTGTAAATATGTATAGATAGTAAATGTGTTATTTAATCTCTGGGGTACCAATAAGGGAAATAACAGGCTGACCCCTCAGATCTCAAAACACAGACCCTTCACAAATAAGCATGTTATTAACATTACCACTATGTTACCAGAGTCTTTCATCGTACCAAATTACATGTTGAATTCACTTTCTGCATGTCATTTCTGTACTATTATTATTATAATCAGGAAGTTGAATTGATTTAATTGCTCCAGTTAGAGCTTACTCTAAATTTGCAATATTATGCAACCTGCCTTAACAGGGAGACAAACTAATTTTTATTATTAATGATAGGCTGAAATAGATAAAAAAAGCATTATTCTTCCTGTATTTCTAGTTAAATGCTCAGAAAACTCTGCTGGATATGCAAGACAATCCTCTAACATTGAAAGAGTGGCTTCCAGCTGAGACCAGTTTAGCATACACTTAACACCTGCTGGCTTACCCAGAGGGAGGCTCCCTTTTGGCTCCTCAGGCAGAGCTGCTGCCAGGGCACCACATGAATCCCATTTTGAGTGTCAGATGCAGTAGTGCGTAGGACAAACACACAGCATGACACCCCACCAGATGAGGACTCCACTAATTGGTCAGTCTCCCCTAGTTTCTGACCACCCGTTGTCAGACACAATAACAACATCCCAAAAGGAGGAGTGGTTGTGCCAGGATGAAACAAACTCTGATGCCTTACCCCAGTGATTTTCTGGCATTGTGTTTCATGTTTGTGCAAAATAATAATGGTTTGTGGGCCTGAGCCTATAAAGAGCTGTTTAAGCACTCCATGTTACTGCTAATTCTGTCTTGAGTCCAGGTTCTGCCATCCATCTGAAGTAAGTTAGTGCTTCCATGTTGCTTCCTTTCTGAAAGCACCATTGTGCTCTGGCATCTGGCACAATCTAGGGACGGTTATTTTGTTGTCAGTGCCTGACAGACCATGGCAGCATATGATGGAAGTGTGTTAGGCGAATGTACAGGATGTTTCTCCCCACAAAGCCCCAGAATTTTTTTTTCACCAAAGCCTGGCATGTCTTAGTGTCCTTTAGCTTCTTCAGCAGCATTGATTGAAGTTCTGTTACTGTGCACTATAGCTGACTGACAACAAAATATGCTGTACTGATCTCATCAACAGTTTAAACAGATATGTCTCTGTAGGGAACAAAAAAAAACAGAGAGAGTGAGCATGGGGAAATGGCAACACCAATCAAGAAAACACAGATGCGTAATACTAAAGGAGCCTGAATGTGAGGGAACTTGGAGGAGGGCTGGAAGAGAAATAGAGACCCAAAGTCAAAGCGAGCAAAGAGTAACTGGAGAACTTAACTCTAGACCCTAAGCTACCACAAAGGATGGATTAGGCTGCAAGAATAATTCTTCCCTGGGAACTTTTTGATCTGGGTGATGTCTGGGGTTCTTGGATTAGGGCTTAGCCTATACCCATGGTAAAGAGTAAGGTTTGGAGAGAGCCAAAGCCTAGCACTGCAGTTGGAGTGGGACTGCAAAAGGGTGCCAAGGGAAAGTGTGGATTGCATAAAGAATTCTCCTCTGAGACTGTTTTCATCCTTTTCTGCATCCTGACTTCCTACTGTTGCCTTCTGTGCTGGAAGGCAGCTGTGGGAATTATCTGACAAAGTCAGATCATCTAAAGCTAAAAATAAGTGAGATAAAGGAATCGAAAATGCCACTGTGAAACCAAAACCATTCCCAAATAAAATGCTTTATTACATTTTCTGGTCTATACAATGGTGGCAGTGACACTTTACTGCAGGGGTAGAAACCGGTAAATGCAAGCAGATTCCATTCTCTGCTCACCTGAGTATATAAAATACATATTCAATTGCATACGTATAGGGACCAAGAGATTTGCAAAACAGTGGATTTCTCTTGTTCATTTAAACTTGAGGGCAGACAGCAGTGAGAAAGGACAGTAGAGCAATTGTCTTTCTGGAGGAACGATTTTCAAAATTTGTAGAAGGTGTGGGAGCAAATGTTGTGTTAAATCTTTTTCAGCCTTTGTTGCAAATCCCATGAGCATTATCTAACTATTAGCCTGATTACCACAGGGTAGGGTGATAATCCTGTAATAAAATACCCATTTATAAAGAAGAATGAAACAGAGTAAAAGTGAGAGATGTTTAATATTCAGCGTATTCACCAAAACTGTTTTATCACTGAACATCTGTTGCGCAAGTAAAGTGACTGTGTGCAGAGACTTAGCATGAGGGTACAATTGCTTCTTTCCGAGGTGGATCAGAATCATATGGGTAACTGACTCTCAGCTCAGTGCTGGGCTGCTTTGAGTGTCCTCTGGTAGGTAGCCAAAGGAAATTTTCTTGTTGAAATGACAGGAATTCTTTGACATAACATGTTCTGTTAGAGCATATGTTGAGACGTCTATATCATTTCAATGATGAGCTTCCTTTCTGGCACCTATCAATGTATGTTCACAGTAATCACAAGCAATATCTTGTCAACAGCTATCTACCATAAGTGATCCTAATCCACTTTGCAATCATTTTCAAAGCCTCTTCATTTTCACTGAAAGGATTGTTTTGTTTAGAAGAATTCTTACTAATGTGCAAAATTGCCCTTAGTTAAATCCATTGTAGGAGCTGAAAAGGAATACAAGTATAAACCTTCACAGCTGGAGTACAGATAGCTACTGTGGATGTAGCTTACACTTCTCATTTTTCACATACAGCATATGCTTGGAGAGTGATGAACAGATGCAACTAGTTTAATGGGGCAAATCGCATGCATTTTATCTTCATGACTCCACATTTGGAGAGTGCACTCCCTCTTTACCTGTGCTTAATACGACTCCAGATACATGCAAATAGCTGTGGCAGAATATTGACATGGCTTAGTTTAAGCTAGAAAATAAAGGTTACATGGCCTTCCTGTCTGAAGTTCATTAAAATAGGCAATATGTGGTGTACAGGTGGCAGCAAAAATGCAGCCTTAGTGTTTTGACTGGGCTCAGACTGCTGATGCAGAGGGAGGGCTTGGCATCTGAAGGTGCTCCCTGTTATTATCAACCAGGGCTGGAGGCCATGGCTTTACCTGCTGGTCTGGTCCCCTGCCAAACCCTGTCTGGCACCAGTAAAAGTACTTTTCCATGCTTCTTCCTCCACTGGATCTCTGGCTGCATTGCTGGGGGAAGATAAAGGCAATCCCATCACACTATGTGCAGAATTTTACCAGTCTGGAGGTGGAATAAGCAGCTGTATTGGACATGACTTCTGCTATTTTCAGCATCCTACATGTGAAATACTCTCCAAATAACCTGGCATGTGCCCACTTTCACTGAAGTGATGCTCCTTCTTTGTATTCATCTGGAGTGCTGGAGAATAAGCAGTTTTATTTTTTTAAACATCGCTGCCCTTCTTCTTGCGGTCTAGACATCACATAGTATTTCTACTGGTGCAAAGATAGAATATCAGCCTTTTCCTAACCCAGTTTGAGGTATAGGGGAGCTAGACAAGTCCATATTTTAACTTCACACACTAACTGGGATTAACAGCAAAAAATATTTGTACAAGATAGCGTAGGGTGAATTCAGTGTCCTCTTCCTGTGGGGTTATGGACTGATCTTACTGGTGCTTCTCTAGGTTCTTTTTAACAATAGCTGACAACTGAATCTGATCCCAACTTCCTCCTCCTAAATCAAAATCTGTGCTTTTATATGGGGAGAGGGTAATGGATATGGATATGTTTACTAAAGCCATGTATGAGGGATGCTAAGTCCTAAGGAATTTCAAAAAACCAGATAATTAGAATAATTTTTTAGCCAACTATTGATCTAAACAATCACATTTTTCAGGAGTATTTTGATTTTAGGTTTTGTTTTGGTTTTGTTCTTGATTAGGACCTGGTAATAGCAGAACACCTGAATGCAAAAATATTTTCTTTGCAGAAGTCCAAACATACATCTCAAAAAATTTATATTTTCTCTCTCGTTTTGTCTTCTTTGCCTTCCCTGTTATTGATGCACATAATAA
Source organism: Nipponia nippon (assembly GCF_047370975.1). NCBI lineage: Eukaryota > Metazoa > Chordata > Aves > Pelecaniformes > Threskiornithidae > Nipponia > Nipponia nippon. Next base: position 46,523,619 of record NW_028262391.1, read on the forward strand.
AGCACTAGGAAAAAAGACAAATCCACCCAAAAGGTCAAAATCAATGATCCTTTTACAGATGGCACCTGTGGGAATCCTAGGTACTTTACCATCAGCTTGTGTTTGAGACTGTTACTTGAATACTTGTTTTTTGATGGCAAAAATCAATGACTTCTTTAAAGACGACACCCTTGGGGCTAGAGGGATGCAGACTTTGAAATGTTTACTAGTCTGTGCCTGTCTCTGAAAGACTAATAAACATATTTATAAGTTTATGAGCTCCTATTTAATTTTATGGATTGGAAATGGTGTATGGTTTTGACACGAATATTTAAGCTAATGTGGCCCAATGAGACATATTCTGTATCACTTTGCAAATTTGCATGGAAGTTCTGATCCAAAACCGATTGAAATCAACAGATATATTTACATTAGGTTTAAATTTATCCCTGTGAAAAAGCCACTGAAGTTATTGGAGTTATCTTGTTAATGAATTTGATCCAATGGCCAAATACTAAATCAATTCTCAAAATAAAAAGATAGAAACCCCACTCACATAAAGATAGGAAATCTACTTCTTTCAGTGAAGAGGATTTCCTTTATTTTTCTATACAAATATGTGTTTATTGTTACTCTGAGCTGCAGAAAGCATTTGCTTTTTAAAAAACAGACACATCTTTTACCTTATTTCTTTGCTGCTAATTTAGCATTAAATTTATTTATGACACCATAATTTACTTTGTCACCAGGGCAGATATTCCTTCATTTTCGTGAATGAGCAGGGTTATAACAGGCTCTTGTAACTTAATAGGACACTTGATCTGGATATCCTGTGATGTGGTGTTGAGGGTTTGGTGCTGGAGTCTGGACAATCAGTTTTCTCACCAGCTGTGCAGATACAGACTTTGCCAGGATTCTTTTTTTCCTTCCCCCCCCCCCCACCCCCAATCAAAGATTTAGAGTTGTTTTTAGTCTTGTGTTTTGCAAGTTGGTTTCTGGGGAATCAGCCACAGAAATTACTTTTGAAATAGACTGGCAGTGTATAGTAGCCTTGCAGTAATTAGAAAAACTAATTTGTATTCATTTTTCTTTGACTCTAGATCTAATCAGTAAATACAGTGATATAAAATGTCAACCCTAACCAAACAAGTGCATTGAAAGGATAATAGTAGATAATGTCATTTATGAATTAAAACATGGGAACATGCATGACATTAAAAAACTTGTTGTATTAGACATTCCTTCCCATCACTTACTGATCTTGAGTTAAGTTTACTGATTTCAGCCTCATAAATCAGTATTATTCTGGTATGTAGAATGCCATCCCATTCTTAAGACAGCAAAAACGCTTTGCTCTTGAGGACTGCGGGGAGAACTGCTGGATAATTGCTTCTGTGCCACAGCCCTGTATAGAGAGACAGATTAAAGCTTGGAATGCCTCTGGAAAAACTCAGCTGCAGTAGAGATGGCTGTGCATGGCATCCTATTGCCTCTGTGCAGAGCTGTGCAATATGAAATAGTGTGGACGCAAAGCTTGACACTGCTCTTACAAGAACAGTTTGTGCATCCATGCAGAGTAAGGGCTACTATTCTGCTGTCTCTCACATTGTACTGACCCACAATAGGTTGACTTGTAGTGGACAAGCTCTCACTTTTGTCCCTGAGCTAAATGAAATCTGTGCTTTCCTCACCAAAGTCACGCTGACATCATTCACAACTGTATGTGCGGGCATTTATTTTTCACTGTCTGTTATCTTTTACAGGCCAAATTCATCAATCTCATTTTGTTTCGTTTTCCCAAATATGCACTGAAAATGGTAAAACTTTCTTCTCTCAGATTTTGGCAATTTAAAGGGTATCTTCTTTCATTCTCAAACTTTCAGTGGTTGGAGATCATGTGTATAATTGTGGCGAGGCTGATCATGGAAGAGGTGAAAAAAAACCCTGTAACCAGAACTGAACAGATTCATCTGTCCGCGAGATGGGACAAGCATAGGTGGTATCTGCGATAGCTGTGCTTACTCTTGTCTAAGTATCTGATGCTGGTCACAGTAAGAGGATGCTGGGCCCAAAGGAATTTCAGATCCTTGGCTGCTCTTACAATGCTAAGTTATGACTCTGGCTTCATATCATTCCCCAGCTTCATAGCACAGATTGAACTGGCCACCTTGTGCTGTCTGAATCTTGCCATGGGTCAGAGAGTTTTAATATACAGATGAGAGAGTACACAAGGGAGAAAAGTACCTCTGTAGTTTTTAGCTCTTGAACTTGTCTGAGGGTTTCACTATTTTGATAGAGGGTTCTTTTCATAGTCAGTGTGACATTGCCTCTGTGGATTAACTCTTGCTTCCCTAGGAAAGGGAGTTGAAGCAATTGCCTCTGTTGGTGTTGGTGTCCTTTTTAGCCCACAGTATTCTTTTATCCAAATTGGGACTATATAGTCTGATTGGGTGGACAGTTAGATTGTTGGATGGTCATGCTCAGAGCATAGTGGTTAATGGGTCTTACTCTACCTTGATGCTCACGACAAGTGGAGTACAGCATGGGGCTTAGTGACAGAGCGTAGTCTTGTCAGATTCGCAGATGACACCAAATTGGAAGGGGCGGTATTTGGTATATTAGAGAAGTCCCTCTGCTGTTCAGAGGGACCTCTTCAGGCTGGAAGAATGGGCTGACAGGGACCTTATGAAATTCAAAAAGTACAAATGCAAAGGCCTGTACTTGGGACAGAATAACCCCTTCTAACAATAAAGGCTGGGGGCTGAGTGCCTGGGAAGCAGCTCTGCTGGAAAAGACCTGGAGTCTGGCAGGCAGCAAGCTGAGCAAGAACTAGCAGAGAGTCCTGGCAGCAAAGAAGGCCAACAGCATGCTGGGCTGTATTAACAGGAGCATAGCCATTAGACTGAGTAGAGCAATTACCTTCCTCTACTCAGCAGTTGTGAGACTGCATCTAGAATAACGTGTCTAGTTTTGGGTCCCCCTGTCAAGAAAGACATCACTAAACTGTAGTGAGTTCAGCGGAGAGCCACCAAGATGCTCAGGGGCAGGAGCACTTGCCCTGTGAGTAAAGGCTGCAGGCACTGGGCCTGGAGAAGAATAGGCTTCTAGGGGAGCTAATAGCAGCCTCCTAATACCTATGAGAAGATTGTCCAGAAGATGAAACTAGGCTGTTCACAATGGTGCATGTTGAAAGGGCAAGAGACAATGGACATAAATTGAAACAAGAATTCAGAATTGATATAAAGAGATATCTTTTCACCAGGATGACAGTTAAACATCAGAACAAGCTGCCCAGTCTTCATCCTTGGGAGTTTTCAGGACCTGAATGGATAAAACCCAGAACAAACTGATCAGATCTCAGCTGACCCTGCTTTAGGCAGGAGGTTGGGCTGCAGACCTCCTTAGGTCCCTGAATTTTCCTATGATTCCTAAGATTCTCCAGATTACGATATAAATCTGTATTGTTGTAACTGTGTATGTAGACAGAATCACAACACAAGTTTGCTTTAGTTACTTTCTGCCATTTTCTATGACAAGACTTTGTTTTGGGCTGCTACAGTTTTATAACTTTGTCAAACCCTATGTGTTTGAGCTGAAATTCAAGAAGGATTTATTAATTACCTCTGCAGCTTCAGTCATCTGAAAACAAGGCTACGGCAAATATATTTTTGTACTTCTAGTAAAATACCCCGTGTCCTTTAGGCAATGGCAGGGGCAGTAACTCCGAGAACCCTGCCAATGTCAAGTTACTGTTTGATGCAAGGAAGAGGGTAAGAGCCTGGAACTCTTGCTTGGCTTAAAGGCCATCGTTAGTACGGAGTTTTATTTTCACGCTTATATTAAGATGTGAAGGTATAATTTTCTTGAAAGACTGCTGAAAGTCTTAGTTTTAAGGATTTTGCAACTGAGGCAGTATTCTGTTGGATTTTTTTTTTTTAATTTACTATACTGAAGAAAAAAATATACTGATACTACTTGAACAGTTGGCAACTCTGATGCTATTTCACTTTAAGAGGAACAATTGGTTGAACTTGTTTAATGTTGGCAAGAGAGTCATGAATCTCAATAAGGCCATGAATACATTTATTATTAATTTTCTTCTCATTAATTTTTAATTTTCTGTCAGACAAAATCAAAGGCTGAATTGGTGACTTCAGTGTTTTCTACCTTGCTCTGTTGGCTTCAGAAGTCCTTTAATAAGGCAATTATTTATTCTGGACATCACTGGGAAATCAAAGGTGAAGAAATCAGGGATATCTAAACCCTGTAGTGCATTAATTCAAACAGCACTCACATTGTTGGATAGAGTTCATGCCTCTGGTTCTTTAATGTTGCCTGGTTTGGTACTTTTTTCATTTTAAAATTAGCTGGAATGTGTAGAATGGAGAGTGAAGGGAAACCACAAAAGGATTTACCTTATAGAAGCAAGAATTACTGGAATCAGCAGGGGTTCTGGCTTCTGGATTGAGAGTAGGCTGGTTCATTGCACTGAGAGGAGGCAAGCAGAGGATCTTTGAGAAGGGTTTAATGTGTGCCCACAAGGCTTTCATTAGGAAGTTGTAGTGTAGTAGTGGCTATACATGCCCGTTATCTCCTGAAAACAAGGAGTAGATCTGACTTCACTGCAATTCTCTTATCTAAGGCATGGTACTTCATTGAAGTCAGTGAAAAAGCTTGCATACGTTTTACTGCATCAGGTTTACAAATAGAATATGAACTGTTTATCTAACTCTAGTACATAGTTCATATTTCTATTTCTGTTTTTTCAACTGAACGGAAGGTAGAGAAAAAAGGCACTGGTAAAGAGATGTATGTGTGTATGATTGAGAAGGAGGAGTTATGTGTGCAAAGACAGCCATGAGGTGGAAAGGCTGAATTTGTTTTCGTTTAACAGACCTTTGTTTTACCTATACAGGCTTCCAGGTCTAGTGCATGAGTGAAAGACTTCTTCAGCTCCATGTATTTTGGTTTTTGTACATTATTGATAGGATTCCACCACAAGCAAGAGGTAGTGTTTATTCCTTTTTCAGGAAGTGTATAAAAACCTGTTATTCACACAGCTTTGCTATCAAGATGTTACTGCCCTCTCTTGCTATTTTGTTTTTACTCATTCTTCAGAATTTTGGCCTTCTATGAAGTTGAGGGAACAAGAACTGAAAAGGAGACAACGTATCAAATCTGACATTTAAAGGTTCAAACCTTCAATGTACTGAGCACATAGCCTAAAGAAAACAGTTATGGAATTTTCTTGTCTTGTGTCCTGAATTCTTCCTGCAGACCTCCTTGACACTAAGCTGCCTTACTGCAACGTGATGTAGTTTAAATGTGTTTTAATATTCCACGCAGAGCAGGTAACTCTTTGCTCTAATGCTCTACGTTGAGCAAAGCAACAAGAGTCTATTTGAAAACATTTAGCCATGTGCTCCTGAGTAAAAGAATGTCTCTGTTCCTCTCTGTCTAATCATTCTGCTGATCAGAATGCTGTCTTAAGAAAAGGAATATTGTACAAGTTGCCATAAAGTTTTATGAGCCAATTATTACAGACATAATTGTCCAAGGTTATAGAGGCCTATAGATGTCTTATTTTCCATAGGCCAGTGCCCTTTTATGCTCCTCTTTTATAGTTAATGCAATGCCTCATTTAATAATTTAAAAATAATTTATTGGAGTTAAATTGCTTTTTTAGAAGGCATAATCTTATCATTCTCATTTTTATAAGAAACTCATTTTAATTTGTTTGCTGTGCCATTCTGATATGAATTTAGGAATTTAATGGAGTGAAAATTGAAGGCTGATGGCATCAATGAAATTATTAATTTGGTAACCAAAAGATTTATTTGGTTGATTTAGATGGAATTTTCAATACCCAATTATCTTTGGACTCTATTAAAGAATGAAGCCTCGCCAAATAACAGTTCCCACTCAAAGTTCCCCAGGATGAATTGAAAAGGACATCTTCATTATTGCTATTGATGTTAATGTGGAAATCACTTACTGTTAATAATCCTGAAGGACAGATAAAGGCTTATTTTTACCCTCAAGAAGCTAGGTACCAAACCCTAAAAATGTTATCTTAGTGAATGAATATTACCTGCAGATAGCAGACTTAGCCATGCAGAATATTTTAACAGTTTACTTTTATCTCTACCAAGTCCCATTAGAATAATTTAGTAGAAGGAAAATATCTTTCAGTCATGCAAATAGGTTTGTCTGATTTTTTTAATAAAGGTGGCAATATAACTATATGAAGAGACTGTCTGCAAACCTAGATATGAGCATACAAAAGAAATATTTATTTTCTGTTATATTCCATAAGCCTTTACTTTTAGGGTTATGAAGAACCCTTCCATAAAAATCACCATTTCACAGATTTAGATTTTTTTAAAGAATTATTTTAATAGTACCCTTCGCCAATATAAAATTTTGTATATATAAATATATTTTTAGTATTTTTTTTCAACGCATGTTGTTTCCTGAGGAGAAGCAAACACCATTATGACAGTATATAGACAGAATATATGACAGTATATATGACTGAAGCATATTTCTCAGTTGATAAATGTATATGCAGGAGAAGGAACTGCAAATGAAGCATTAATTGCCTTAAAGTTTGTGTCAGATGTTAAAGAGAATCTTAGTGATTTTAGAAAAAAGGAATATGTTGTCACACATGCTAAAAATACGGAGTATGAAACCAATTGCACGCCAACTAGAGACAGTCAAGTACTAATACCAAAAACCAGCCTGGATTTAACTGATCATTGCCAATTCATAAACATATTACATTGTTGTAGCATCTGGAAGATTAAAGTTGGGTATTACATGATTCCTTGGCAGAATAAGAATGGAAACTTACTTTGCTCTCAGTTTTTTTGAGCGAGAGTTAGACAGTTTGAGGAAAAAAGCAAAAAGTTGGGTTCCCAGATTGCCAGAGGTTAATAACTTGAGACTTCCACTTTTGATCCTCACAGCATATGCTCTTCTAGTCAGGTAATATCAATCGTATATGTAAGTTATGTGATTTTCTGTATTCAGATTTGTTTTTGAAATGAGGAGATGAGAGATTTAATAATTTAAAGTAGGCTTGAAAATAGTTAAATAACTCTTGCAAAAGGACATAAATATTTAAAGACAAACACAATGAATCAAGGTCTCTGCATTGGCTTGCTTCAGATTTGGGACTGTTGAAGTGTAGCTAACTAACAGTAAGCAATGCAGTACAGGGGTTACCCACAGAGCCAGTCCGGAGCCTTCAATCTCAGCACCTGTTTACTCAGTCACTAACCAAAAAGGTTATCCTATGATTTTGCTTCTCCTTCCAGGGCTTTCATTTCCCCAAACCTCTCTTCATTCAGTGGAAGCCCTTTTCTGTTGTATTCAGGATTTGCATTCATACTGTAGTGTAGGTTGTCATGAGCAAGTTATGCCTGTGCTCAGAAATTCCTTTGGCAATTTATGCCTAGGTTGGTCCACATCCCATTGATATCAAGATGCATTTTCCCATCACTATCAATAGGCTTTGATTCAAGCCTTATAGACAGAGAAGAAATTATACAGATGTGATTAGAACACAGTGAGATAATGTCTACATTAAAATTAACCTCCCTCTGTCCACAACACTAGTAATGCCAACAAGGATGGTTGAAGTAAAAGTGTGTTTTGCTGAAGTGGTCTGAGGGAGTTGATGAATGATATATATGCATTTAATTAAATTTACAGCATTTTGCTGTTGGGTCCCAGCTCAGAGAGTAACTTTGTGTTGCAGCTCTCAGCTCTCACCAAATTTCAAGGTTATAGCTTAATCCGTGATGTAGAGCCCTCTACCTTTCTGTGCTATATATAATTTGTACAACTGGGCAGAGGTGATATTCTCTGGTCAGGAGAGAGTCAGAGCAGAACTAGCATGAAGAGTGAAACACTTTTTTATTCTATCGGACAATATCTCTCAGATCAAAGGGGGCATCATTTCTAGGGTAAGGAGAAGAATAGATGCTGCCTACAGTACATGTGACCTTTGTATAAGAGCCTTCAGCTTCTTGTGTCACAGGGAAAAATATGCACATGACTTGAGTGCAATTAAAGAAAAAAAATAATCTGCATTTTAGTCATATGATAGTTGTGAAAGGAATTCACATAACATTCTCCTCCCTAAACACCACGTGAATTTTTAATGGATTCTCTAACTCTTGTAAGATTGTTAAAGCTGTTCAGGGATGAGTAGAAGGGGTACAATTCCCTTTCCTTTTTCCTTCCTCTCACCTTTAGTAATTTAAATCAATTTACAAAACCTTTTATACCACAGTTGAAAAGCTGCTTCTATTCTGCCATCAACAAAACATCACTTGTAATTATTTTTGCCACTTTATACTAAGTACAATAAAGAAAAATTCCTAGAACTGTACCCCAAACCAAAAATCAAGCTCGATTCATTTAATTATCAACAACAACAGAAAGTGATTCCTGCTTCTCAAAGAGCTCTGATACAGGCATAATTAGCTCATTTAACCTCAAAGAAATAATTAGCCAACATGAGAGGACAAGAAAAAGAAGTTAAAATGCCACAGCAGTATATTATCCCCTTTTTTCTGACAAAACTATTAGCACATGGAAAGGAGGGCTGTATGATACTGACTTGCCAAGTTTTTTAACATAATGAAGTACTAAGGTACAAAAAGAAGTGGAAAAGCTCCTCAGTTCCATCAGCTGTCTGAAGAGCAACAGACACTTTCAAATTCTGAGACAACTTTCTCTGTCTTTAGGGGCTGATACACATTTGTAAATCTGACCCCCAATTAAGTGTCCTTCTAGCAATGTAAAAAATGTGTCACACTGCACAAGACAACCACCCAAAACCACAAAAATCCAAGTGATGTAAAATTCGTTTTCTAATCCTATGTATGACTAATATTTTTAGCAGAAATGATGAAAAAGATTTAAATTGGAATTAGTTCCTGTTAGTTCAGGAACTTTGAGGCAAACAGCAAATAACTTGTTTGTCTAGAACCCGTCTCAGCATGACTCTAGTAGGCCACTGCAGTGTCACTTCTTAGAGGAGTCTTGGGGAGATCTTTCTTCCCCCTTCTTTCCTGTTACTCTTTAGAGCACCTGGATTGCTGTGGTACTGCTGCTCACGTAAGATGTCAAAGATCCTTTCTGAGGTTTGGAAACCTATTGAATCTGCAGTGCAGGGAGCATTTTAACTTACAGTGGAAGTAGCTTGACCCTTAAACCTCTTAAAATGTCATCAATATTGCTACTAATTAATTGCATTTGACTTAAAACTATACAGTAACTAATCTGATCAACTAGGAGAACTTTGGAATCCTTCCAGTCTTTCTAGTAATTATATATTCTTAAAATCATGTTTTATAAACACACAACAGAAAAGTATGATTAAAAATGGGCAAAATGCAAAAATTAGGGGCAAAGCTTGTTCAAATGTTACCAATTAAAATGTTGTCTCTAGTACCAAAGCAAGAATTTTTCTTGAGTGTCTATGGAAATTAGACCAGTGGCTGGTTATTTTTGGTGTAATGAACGTTCTAAAAGATTTTACTGTGGATTCTTGACAAGTTAAAAAAGATGCTCATTGTCTCAAACATCACGTTTGGAAGGGTTTCAAAATGGTCTTAAGGTCTTAAACCTGCTCCTCGCAGAGCTGGGAGTTCACAAGATATAGACACAGGGTTTACCTGAGGAACCATTAGAAGAGAGTGAGGCCTCTGTGTCAAGTTTCAGACAAGCAAGATGCTTTGTAGTCATGGTAAAAAATAAGTTAATAATGAAAGTGCTGGCAAAACCTGCCAGAATGTATAATTATGGCTTTCTCAAAGATTTTAAACTGTGTGCATATTTCTTGCTTATATTTCACTCAAGCAGCTGAAAGACCATTGGCAGGATATTGTCAATGTTTAAAGCTACAAAATCTTTCGAACAACAACAGCCTGAGGCTTTTTGTGTAGTACATACTACTTTTACTATTCAGTGAATATCACTTTTACATGATGCAAACAATGTCAAAAATCAAAGGGAACAAATATTGAATAGAGGGGAACAACAGTCTTGAACAGAACTGCCATCCTATGGACTTGCTACAAACCCACTGCTACTTGTGGGAGTTGGTTCATTCTTGAGTTTTTTAAGACAGGTCAGATGTTATGTTTGCCTCATCTTCTATATAGGACAGTGTAAAGGGGAAGGAAGTGTATGAGGGTTTTTTTTTTTTCAAATCTAAAAACATTAGCATTTGGCATCAGCCTTGCAAAACATAATTGGTGTTGAGTGTACCTGTTTGCCCATGCAAAACCCTCCATTCACAAATGCAAATTGACTGAGCATGACATTCGCACAAGCAGTGGAAGTGTGAAGTGAAGCTTCCAAGTGTGAAATAGATGCTGCAAGCAGTTGCAGGGCTTCATGTGTGCAATTAAAGGGAGACTGATAATGTATGCCACAATACAGCAGCATTTATTACATTATATGTACTGTACAATCAGGTTCACACATGATGCCGTTTGCCTATCAGGGACCAGATTTTTCATGTATTTAGGAATTTAACACAATATGAATGCCTAGTGAGTTTTACAGAAGCACTCAAGTATTTTTTAATACCCAACACACCATCTAGCTCTATGTACCTAAATACCATGGCAGCTTTGATCCTAGGTCAGTTCGTATATAAAGGAACTTCTGTAGCTAACCTTACCTTAAGGCCTTTGTCATTTTTTTTTTTTTTAAGTTCTGACTGTCAGATCTAACACTTTCATTAGCTAGTCAACAAAGAGGCTATTCTTATAAGAAAAGCATGGGCAAATGTTACTTCTACTTGAGAAGGGCATGTATTTCACAAGTGGCCACGTGTTTGTGGCCTTTTTGTTGCTGATGATTGTTCTTTAGGGCGTGCTTGTGAAATGGTAGAGTTTTAGGTTGTGTTTATTTTGATCTTCTGTGTGAAAGGGGGGGAGGGGGGGTAAAGCGTGAAGGCCAGAACAGACCACGAAGTGCCTCAATAAGCCAACAAGAAAGCAATCTCTGATGGAACAACACATTTCTCAAGGGAATGTGCTGCCCTTCAGGAAAAGTGTAATGAGTATGAAGAATCATGTTAACATTAGTGTTTCAGCAATTGTACATTATACATTGAAACACAGGGCTCAAAGAACCATAAGGCAGCCAAACATCCTCACAGTATAACTTTGTTATTTTACATGATTGGCCAGAGAGAATACAGCGGTCAATAAGCTGTTTTTGTACTGTTACAAAACTGTTAGTGATGTGAATATCTTTTTGCCAGTATAAACAGATACCACCAACGCATGGACACACATTGATTGGTATTGGAAAGGAAGGTCTTTTGACCATTGGGTATAAAGATGTATGGATGAGATCTGATGGTGAGGTACTGAGCTGTACACCATACTGTTACTGTATAAATTATAATAGCTTAAGAACAGGTGAATTCGTACAATTCTGTGTGAAGACAAAATCTGAGGACATTAATCGAGATTTGCAGACTTCACAAATACCTGTACGTGGTTGTTTTGGAAGCCAGAGTGTCAAAAGAAATGTCCATTTAGTCACGTCAGCATAAATACAGCACAGAAAGTTGTCATGACAAATCCATAGGATCTTGTTAGTTCCAAAAATAAATGGCTGCATTCAATGAAATAGCTGGGTAGGAAAGAACATTCCTGAGATGTTGCATATTTCTAAACACAGCCTTATCATGAATTAAGACTAATGCTAAGTATTTGGTAGCTATGATTCAAATATTTATCACCACTTTATTCCCTCTATACCTCCTTTGCCAGTTGCTCAGAGGAATTGCTTTAATACTACCACTGCTACTATAACTGATACTTACTGGGAGATTGTGTTTCTGGGGATACTATTTCAAAGCCTATAAATCAGCATTTCAATCGGTGGAACTTACATGCCCTTTATATCAAGTAATCTTCAGCAGTGAACCCTGGGAGGCAGTATGTGAATGCCAATACTAGTAACAGTTATTGCCACTCTTTGTCTTTGCTGCTGTTCCGGTTTTGTATTGTTTGAAGAGAAGGAGAACAAGTGCGTGAAGTTACACTTGTCCACCGCAGGTTCCTTGCAGTTCCTGTTGGTTTGGATACTGGCATTCATCAGAGACAGGATATTGAAATTGGATGGATCCAGCATGGCAATTCCCCTGATCCAAAAGTTCAGGATACTACAAATATCATTTGGGGTTTCTCATATCCGTTTTGCACATGGCTGAACAAATTGAGTGCCTAATGCTAGGAGAATCTTCCATAGTGTTTCTCGTCTAACATACATATGAGCAAAACTCTCCTATAACTCAATATGCCCAGATAAAATGCATATTGGCTATGTCCTTGAAGAGAGAAGCATTGTGTTCCCTCAAAAACTGAACAATGGATTTAATAACAACCCTAAAAGATTGCTTCTTATTGCTATAATTTCAAGCATCAAGTTATTTAAGAGTATAACAATATTTTGTTTCTTTCTTTTGTTATGTTTCTCTTCTTGTCTCAGAAGGTAATTTTTAGTTCAGGCAAGGCCAAAGACAAAGCAAAATAGATGTACTGAAACATATGAGTACCAGGAATGTGATTTCCTTGGCAATGATAATCCTGTCACAGCTGTCAAAATTTACTTCTTTATCCATATGACATTTTAACAGGATGGAAAAGCCATGTTAGAATAAGCAGCTATAAAGGAGTCGGTCCAAAATTACTAACAACAGCAGGCTCTCCCAGGCAATATATTGTTTACAAATTTCAGAGAAATTGCTTTACCAATATTACATTCGATTTTGATGCTCCAAAGCTTAGCCATAACTCTTCTCTTTTATTATGGCAAAGTTAAAACAAGCAGTTAAAAATGTTAATTTAATTTCCACAGGGATCCAGAGGAAAAGATAAATGTAAAATTATTATGCCAAAAAATAAACAGTACAGGAAATGTAATTCCTTAGGCTTTGTGAGTAGGTTTGGGTTTTATCAGTTTGTTATTGAGAGAGAAATCAGAAACAAATTATAATATTTGGTCCAGTTTGCCTTAGCTCAAAGAAAGGTAAATTCTGGAACTTTCACGTGTACAGGTGAGATTAGTGGTACCTGTAATAGCTCGCCTATTTGCAAAATAGGTTTGGAGTTCTGCAGTAATGTTGCTGTATTGCAATAATGTTGCAATACCAGCTCTAAATGTTAAACATTCAAAGCATGATAAAACTTCTCTTTTAACGGTACTGCAAATGGAAGTTAAGAGATATAGGTAAGGACAGAGGGAGTCGCCTCCTCAGCCTCTGTATCACTTTGTAAAATACATTTTTCCGTCCTGAAGTTTCTAGATATGCTAATTTAATAACCTCGATTGGATAGGACTTCCTTGGTAATTCCATTCCCTGCCAGCTCTGTAAACTTAATACTTGTATTCTATGTCCTATAGAAAGTTGTTGATAACATTCAGGTATAGATGTCCCCTATATACTTGAACAGAGCTTTAAATATATAGGAACCAAGGAACTTTCTAACAGGTACAGAGGAAACCAATTACTGTATCTTCACCATCACTGCCCACTTTCCTTCTTGGCTACCCTTTCAATGATATATAATTTGTTGTGTTCCCCAGGAAGGTCTTTGTGCGGTATTTTATGCAGAGCCTTTTTAGTCCATGGATTAAATACGACACAAAGTTATAATATTATCATCAGAGGAGCTTCTTCAGGCTATGAATGACCGTGCTGTCTTGGAGGTAAACCAGAAGTCCTATTCATGTACTTGTCACTTCTAGCATGCTTTATCAGAAAAGTTTCACTGGGGTCATTGCCAAGCTACCAGAAGGACTTCATATTTAGATATCATTGTAATTTCATCACATTAAACTCTGTTCACCTTAAAAAGACACCTCTCTACACAGCTTTCAAAACAAAACAAATTGTGAGTCTGTAGGTCAAACCGTAGGTAAAAAAAGGAGTACATATTTTTAACATCATGATAGAGGACGTATTTAAACTAAATAGACCAGATTTTCATGTTTTAAATTCTTGGTTCAACTGTGTAACTGGTTTATTCCTCTAACTGTAAATATGGCTCAGTTAAACTAAGCAATGTCTCAGGTGAACTCTTTGTCCTAGTGAGTTTTAATGCCAATTTCAATGTGGCAAAAGTAGTTTTAAAAGCTTCCAGCAAATAATAAATCAGAAAGTCCTCCTGTCAGGGACAGAATATAGCTGTATCGTTGTGGTTTAACCCAGCAGGCAGCTAAACACTACACAGCCATTCGCTCACTCCCCACGCCTCCCCAGTTGGGATGGGGGAGAGAATCGGAAAGAAAAGGTAAAATCCATGGGTTGAGATAAAGACAGTTTAATAGGACGGAAAATGAAGGGAAAATAATGATAAAAGAATACACAAAAATAAGTGATCCATAATGCAATTGCTCACTACCTGCCGACCTATACCCAGCCAGTTCCCAAGCAGCAGTCACTGCCCCCCAGCCAACTCCCCCCAGTTTCTATACTGGGCATGATGTCATATGGTATGGAATAGCCCTTTGGCCAGGCTGGGTCGGCTGTCCTGGCCGTGCCCTCTCCCAGCTTCTTGTGTATCCGTCAGAGCATGGGAAGCTGAAAAGTCCTTGACTGGTGTAAGCACTGCTTAGCAACAACTAAAACATCAGTGTGTTATCAACATTGTTCTCATCCTAAATCCAAAACACAGCACTGTACCAGCTACCAGGAAGAAAATTAAGTCTATCTCAGCCAAAACCGGGACAGTATCCACTCCTTATTCCATACCATCTACATCATGCCCAGGTCCTACCCTTTCCAATACGTTCCAATTAATCACCACCACTTTCCCTGTCTTTTGATATATACACACAGATATCATTCCCTTAGTCTATGGGCCATCCCTCTAAAATGTCCTTTGAGTTCATTTAGTCCATGACTTCAGTCTCCATCTGTCATAACAGTCTTTCAGGGCAGGAGAGATGGTGCATGGTGTTGGATTGGTGAATGCTGAAGCCAGTTCTGGTTCCATCACTGCTGCACTTTGCTCAGTTTCATCAAAGTTCATTCTTCATTAATCTGGGTGATTCTTACTGTATACTGTTGATATGGCATATACCAACCACAAAAGTGATGACATACAGTATTATATAGCAATTAATATCATACCATTCAGTTCATTGTCTGTTCTCACCCAAAATCAGATTCCCTTGAGGTATACATTGGACTTCCCCATCCTTCTGCATCACCCACCAAGTGCACCCAGGTCCTCGAGTAAAAGCAATCCCACAAATGGGTTTTCCTTTGCCCAAGGCAGGAGTAACCCAGACTGTCTTCCCCAGCATATTTTTTATGTGCAATACAGGGACTTTATCCCCCTCTACAGTACATAAAGGTTTTGATTGCGCGGGGCCAGCTCGATTGGCAGATCCCCTAGTGTTGACTAACCAGGTAGCCTTCGCTAAATGTGTATCCCAGTCTTTGAAAGTCCCACCACCCATTGCTCTCAGTGTAGTCTTTAACAGCCCATTGTATCGTTCGATTTTCCCAGAGGCTGGTGCGTGATAGGGGATGTGATATACCCACTCAATGCCATGCTTTTTGGCCCAGGTGTCTATGAGGTTGTTTCAGAAATGGGTCCCGTTGTCTGACTCGGTTCTTTCTGGGGTGCCATGTCGCCATAGGACTTGCTTTTCAAGACCCAGGGTAGCATTCCAGGGGGTGGCATGGGGCACGGGATATGTTGTTTCCAGCCATCTGGTGGTTGCTTCCACCATTGTAAGCACATGGTGCTTGCCTTGGTGGGTTTGTGGGAGTGTGATATAATCAATCTGCCAGGCCTCCCCATATTTATATTTCAGCCATCATCCTCCATACCAGAGAGGCTTTAACCGCTTGGCTTGTTTGATCGCAGCACATATTTCACATTCCTGGATAACCTGTGCAATAGTGTCCATGGTCAAGTGCACCTCTTGATCACGAGCCCATCTATATGTTGCATCTCTTCCTTGATGGCGTGAGGTGTCATGGGCCCACCAAACTATAAATAATTCACCCTTATGTTGCCAGTCCAGACCCACCTGAGCCACTTCAATCTTAGCAGCCTGATCCACCTGCTGGTTGTTTTGATGTTCTTCACTGGCCCAACTCTTGGGTACGTGAGCATCTACCTGACATACTTTTACAAATGGGTTCTCTACCCAGGCATCAATATCTTGCCACAATGCAGCAGCCCAGATGGGTTTACCTCTGCACTGCCAGTTGCTCTGCTTCCATTGCTGTAACCACCCCCACAGGGCATTTGCCACCATCCATGAGTTAGTATAAAGTACTGGCCATTTTTCTCGTTCAGCAATATCTAAAGCCATCTGGATGGCTTTCCCCTCTGCAAACTGACTGAATTCACCTTCTCCTTCAGCAGTTTCTGCGACTTGTCATGTAGGATTCCGTACAGCAGCCTTCCACCTCCGATGCTTTCCCACAAGATGACAGGACCCATTGGTGAACAGGGCTTATTGCTTCTCATTTTCTGGTAGTTTATTATATGGTGGGGGCCTCTTCAGCACACGTCACCTCCTCCTCTGGCGATATTCCGAAATCTTTGCCTTCTGGCCAGTCCGTGATCACTTCTAAGATTCCTGGGTGACTGGAGTTTCCTATTGGAGCCCGTTGTGTGATCAGTGCGACCCACTTACTCCACGTAGCATCAGTTACATGATGTGTAGAGGGGACCCTCCCTTTGAACATCCAGCCCAGTGCTGGCAGCCAGGGTGCGAGGAGGATCTGTGCTTCAGTACCAACCACTTCCGAAACAGCTCGAACCCCTTCATATGCTGCCAATATCTCTTCTTCACTTGGAGTATAGCTGGCCTTGGATCCTCCATATCCCTGACTCCAAAACCCTAGGGGTCAACCTCAAGTCTCCCCTGGTGCTTTCTGCCAGAGGCTCCAGGTAGGGCCGTTCTCCCCAGCTGTGGTGTAGAGCATATTTTTTACATCTTGCCCTGCCTGTACTGGCCCAAGGGCTACTGCATGGACTATCTCCTGTTTAATTTGTTCAAAGGCTTGTCATTGCTCGGGGCCCCATTTGAAATCCTTCTTCCAGGTCACTTGATAGAAAGGGCTCACAATCAGACTGTAATTTGGAATATGCATTCTCCAAAATCCCACGACACCTAAGAAAGCTTGTGTTTCCTTTTTGCTAGTTGGTGGAGACATGGCTGTTATTTTGTTGATCGCATCTATTGGGATCTGATGACATCCATCTTGCCATTTTGTTCCTAAAAACTGGATCTCCTGTGCAAGTCCCTTGACCTTAACTTTGTTGTGTGGCAAAACCGGCCTTCAGAAGGATTTGGTCTATTTTCTTCCCTTTCTGAAACACTACTTCTGCTGTGTTGCCCCATACAATGATGTCATCAGTGTATTGCAGATGTTCCGGAGCCCCACCCTGTTCCAGTGCAGTCTGGATCAGTCCATGGCAAATGGTAGGGCTGTGTTTCCACCCCTGGGGCAGTCGATTCCAGGTGTACTGGATGCCTTTCCAAGTTAAAGCAAACTGTGACCTGCACTCTGCCACCAAAGGGATTGAGAAAAACGCATTAGTGATATCAGTTGTGGCATACCACTTGGCTGCCTTTGACTCCAATTCGTACTGAAATTCTAGCATGTCCAACACGGCAGTGCTCAGTGGCAGCGTGACTTCATTCAGGCCCCGATAGCCTACTGTTAGTCTCCACTCTCCATTAGACTTTTGCACTGGCCATATGGGACTGTTAAAAGGTGAGCGAGTCTTGCTGATCACTCCTTGGCTCTCTAGTCAACAAATCACCTTATGGATGGGAGTCAGGGAGTCTCTGTTGGTGTGATATTGCTGCCGGTGCACCGTTGTGGTAGCGATTGGCACCTGTCGTTCTTCGACTCTCAGCAAACCCATAATAGAAGGGTCCTTTGAGAGACCGGGCAGGGTAGACAGCTGTTTAATTTCCTCCATCTCCAAGGGAGCTATACCAAAAGCCCACCAGTACCCTTTTGGGTCCTTGAAACACCCTCTCTTGAGGTAATCTATGCCAAGGATGCACAGGGCCTCTGGGCCAGTCACAATGGGGTGCTTCTGCCACTCATTCCCAGTTGAGCTCACTTCAGCCTCCAATGCAGTCAGCTCTTGGGATCCCCCTGTCACTCCAGAAATACAGATGGGTTCTGCCCCTTTATAGCTTGATGGCATTAGGGTACACTATGCACTGGTGCCCACAAGAGCCTTATACTCCTGTGGGTCTGATGTGCCAGGCCATCGAATCCACACAGTCCAGTACACCCGGTTGTCCCTTTCCTCCACCTGGCTGGAGGCAGGGCCCTTCTAGTCCTGGTCATAGTATTTGTTACTTGCTTCTTGTAAATGAGAATCAAAAGTCCCTTTTTAAGATCAGAAGTAAAATCAACTCTTCTACTCTGTCTGGGGAACTGCTCACTGGAAACTGGAGCAGCAATTTTCCTGGCAGAACCCCCTTTTGTGATTGTTTTTCCTAGACCCATGTCTCTAGGTATATTGGGATATATCTATCCCAATCTTGCTGCTCTTTCCGGGAGTGCCTAATACTGGAAGCATCCAAGGCTTAAGACTTGCAACTCCTTTTTCTGTCCCATGTGGTCTCTGAAGCCATGGTATAAGTGAGGCATGACAATGATGTAATGATTGAAGTAATTGCTATTCAGGTGTCCAATACATCATGATAATCCTGCAGGACTTTGATAAAAATGTGTGTGTTTTTTCTTGTCCTTTAATACCTGATCTATATTGTATTCTAATTATTTCCAAAGAGTTTTCTGTCTGTTGTTGTATTTCTCCTCACAGATTCAGGAAAGGTGCTATGCAAGACTAATCCGGCATTAATCAATATATTCCACTACACACTTAAAAAAAATCCCACTCTGTCTGGGTCTTCTAACATGTTTCTAATTTTACTTGCCCAGTGCTAATGCAGTGCAGTGCTAGTTATTTCAGAGCATTCGACCTTTCTTTAAAAGTGTCTGCGTGATGCTGTATTTTTCAACATTGATGTAAAAATAATGCTAGTTCATGATGTTAATGTTCATTTGTTCTTTACATATCATTAATATAAAGAAGACATGAAGTAATATTTGAAAAATTGTTTGAAATTGAAAAATGACTGAACAACGACATAAATTATTCTTAAACTATTAAAAATCAACTTCCTTTAAAATATATACAAAGCACAGATGTTTCAGTTAATAAAGTGAGTATTATTATGTTGTTAGAAAACCTCCAGAACTTCAGCTTATCTTGTTCTGTAATAAGAAACAGGAGATGTTATAAAGTTATATCTTGACAAAAAGTATTTAATTAACTCACCTGTGCCCTTGAGAGAAGAGAGAAATTACAGCAGAAATGGGAGGGAAGCAGTGACAGTATAGTGTTCCAGAGTAACCTTATTGCACACCTGAATGCAGCAAATGTAGAGAATATGGAAACCAAAACCAAATTGCTTAAGTGTATGGTATCTAATAAAATGCTCCTTCTTACTCTGGTGGGAAAATCCATTTGTACCAGATTCAGAAGTCTTTCATTTAACATGTCATTGTGTATTTAGTTACCCTGACCGACATTCTTGCAGTCTGTGCACCAGCAAAATGACTTTGAACTCCAGCAGGATTTCATCCTGGGTTAATACTGCATGAACCAGGCCCTTGATTTTTGGGCAGATAAAATAAAGTAGCACAAGATAGAGGCTCTTAGTCTGTATATGGAAATCTCGTTCACTTTAGTGATCTCTGTGTCAGTGGGACTGATTGTAAAGCTGGAAGCTTGCTGATTGTCTTCAATAGGATTTGGTACATAAGTTATTAATGTCTATGATTTTATATAAAATAATTCACAAGATTTTTTTATTATGATGTAGCATTAGAAAAGAGACACAAATGCAGTTGTACTCTACTCAGTGTGTATACATGCATTCAGGCATTCCTGTGTTGCCAGAATATTGGTGGTTTGTATGGCATATGTCTAAAGAGCAGATGAAGCTTAATAGTGGCTTCAGGATAGCCGCAGGGTACTCTGTGCCCCACTTCTGTCACATCCTGCCAAACGTTATTGGAAGAGATGGGTGGTCTGCCACTTAGGAGACTCATTTGTATTTTCACAGACATAATGTGATTATATCTTCTCTCTTTAGCATATACTTAAGGGATAACAAAGATACAGGGAGAGATGGAAGAGAGAGACACAGGGAAAAAAATCTCACTGGGATTCTCCTGATGCCATTATAAAAAGCCTAATTGCCTCTGGGCATAGTCAGAAGGTCCAGAGTTGCTAAACAGTGTATAAATTTTCCCTGAAGAATTACGATTATCCTCAGTAAATAAAGAGCCCAAATGGCTGCCAGACCATCCGTGATGACAACAATCACTAAAGGTAGATATTCCTTAATGACTGGAATCCCAAGTTACTGTATTTTTTACATACTACTCTGAATACTTCTGAATGTTATTTGTAACAGATAATTAACTAAGTTCATTGTGAGCGTTGAAAACCAGAAGCACTGTGATGTAGTAATAGGGATTGAACATATCATGGTTAGCACTGAAATGTTTATGTATGGGCTTCTGTGGCCACATGAAATGAAATTGTTTGATACATCTTGGTGGTTGCACCACATTAGGTTAAGGACTCTGCCCGTGAGACATCCTGTCATTTCTGTGAAGATGCCTTCTACTTTCTCTCCTGAGCACTAGGCCTATATGTGGGTATGATGCTCACTATCAAAGGAAGCTTGAGCATATCACGTCACCCCTATGCTGGCTTCCTCAGCTTTAAAGTAATGATACTAACCACCTTAATGTTTTGAGAAGAAACCTATAAAACAAGGTTCTCATTTTACCAGTATCTCAGTTAACTTTGTTAGTCCACTGAATAAAATGGACCTAATAACTATCTTCTGCTGTGAAGTGCTTTGAGATCTATAGAGGAAAAGGATTTATAAGAGGCATTATTGCAGCTATTTCACCTTCACTTCTAAGTAAAGGAGGATTTCAGTGTTGCTGCTCTGAGCAAGTATTCATACTTGAACTGATTATGTATTTAGTGGATATGCTAGATACCGAATGTGTTTTATTCATTTGTTCTTCATTGTGTTGTGTTCCACCGTGACTGGGTCAAGTGGGCCCTCTGGTAGGACAAGGAGAGGTTTCGTATGCTGTTGGCAACTGAGAATATTCAAGGCAGAGAGGATTCCAGAGACTGCAATGGGAGGCAGGCAGGAGGATATATGGAAAGGGTCACAACAAGGATTTGTGAGCTTGTAGATCAGGCAGAGAGACTGAGAGGAGCAGACAGCAGGCATCCAGGTCGCAGAAAAGACAGAAAGAAAAACTTCAAGGGGGTTAAAGGGGGTGGGCTGGAGTTCCCAGAGTTCGCAATTCGCAAGTCATTGATTCATCTAAAAGTCAGGAGGCAAGGATTCATCTGTAGAGACAGAGTTAACTAAGGAAGAGTTACTTACAAACTTTTTAATTTCTGCTCTTTCTTCTTGCTTATATTCTAATAAAATCTGACACTTTTTTTTTTTTTAGTGTAAAAGTTCTCTATGTTCTTTGGAAAGCTCAGTACAGGAGAAGTCCTAGGCAGATCTTTCTCCAAGTTTGGGCCATTTTGAGTCCCAGACAGGAGCTTTTTGTTTCTGTGTACTTAATGAAACACTTCAGATGAAAAAAACATATCCAGAATGGTTATTTGTTTTATAAAAGGATTTTTGTTGAAACTGTGATGATTTAGTGTCTCAGAGATCTGTCTGTACCTGATATTTTTTTTCGGAGTGCAAATCTGTTCCATTTTTGTCACTATCACCTACCACACTGGAGTCTGGTGAAGCGCAAGTCTCTCCAGTTGAGAATGGAAGCACGTCCGTGTCTAAACTGATCAGTAAAACATGATCACTCAGCACAGTAATGGGTTCTGTGGAGGGTCAGGCCTCTGGAAGTTGAGCAGTGATGGAACATGTGGCAGCTACCCGCAGACCTATTATAAGTGGTGCTGAACTAGTCTGGTATAGTGATTCCTATGATTTACGGCTATCCGTTGGGCTGGAAGATTAAGCTTTCAATTAAGGAAGCTCTAAGTCACCATTAAAATAATGTAAAGAACTAGCTAGTAGTGGATGAGAGCCACTCATTATAAATAACTTGCTATTGATTTTGCAAAAATTGATGCCATCAGTATGGTGGGAGTAAGTCAGCACCATTATAAATTCAGCAAATATTCCTGATGTAAACAAGCCCACAATGGACAGAGAAAAATCAGTGTATTAATTTGCAGTGGGAGGAATCATTATAACTACACCCAAGTTTCAGGGAGATCATGGATGATTGTTGGAGACACCATGCTGATGGGTGTAATTGCCTTTAAGATAAGCTTTATGCTACTTAAGACTGATTACTGCCTGTGTTATTATTCATCTAAAATTGCTTGGAAAAGGGCATAAACTGTTTCATATTGAAATTGATAACTCTGGAGCCTTGCAGTTGGCTAACCACATTTCCAATGCATGCAATTCATAATCTGAATATTCAAGTGCTTTAAATATTTCCCTATTGATCCAAATATCTTTGTGAGTTATATACAGGCTGAAAACTCAGTTATTTTGCTTTATGTTTTTAAAAATTACTACTAATAAGGGGACAGCAGCTTTGGAGAAATATGTACATAATACATCATAAAATTGCAAAAGAACTATCATACTTGTATTGAACAATGCCTTTTCCTAGTAGAAGGTGTTATCTGTAATTGTACAGACAAGCATGTGAGTCTTATGAAGCAAGCTTGTGACGCTGGAGTATGATTCTAAATCTTTCCTAGTGGCTAATCATTTCTAATTTAGAATTCTGCAGTTGCTCATATTGTTATGGGTGGAAATATCCCTGCAGGGCACATTGCATTGGAGAACTGGGATCTGTTTTTATGGCTAAGCACAAAAGCTGTTTGTTTTTTCCTGTGTGATGAGCTGGATTCCAGGAAAGGAAGTACCCCCAAATGGAAGGATTCAGGGTGAATTCCCAGCATGAATCTATTAGTCTTTGACCCTAATCTGCCTTTGCCCTGCTATACGCAAGTATGAAAGGGCAAAAGGATTTCGAGGCAGTTTCAAGCAACTGTTTCACCTTGGCAAGCCACAGAAATAAGACAGATAGGAGAAATAAAGAGAGTACGTCTTCATATTTCCGATGACTGTTCCAAGCTTTCATATCTGCTTTTGTTAAACTCACTAAATTAAAGTCAAGTCCTTGCTCCTCCATGCAGATAACAAAATCTGGTACAAGGTGGAGTGGGGAAGAGATATACTATCCAGCTCCAAATGGTGTCCCAGTGTCTCAATACTGCACCCTTGCTCTGGAAATGGGTGGATGCTGCTGGGCTGCAAAGATTCTGTGAGCATTGGCTAAAGGAATATATATGTCCTGCTTCAGTCTCATTTTGAAGCCAAAAATCAAGCCTTAAATGTAGTTTTAGGAAGAGGAAGATGATTGGTGATTTTCTTTTTAACTTACAAAGGGAGCACCAAAGGCTGATTTGTGACTGCTCATGACTGTATGAGTAATACATCTTTCCATAACATAATTTTCTCAGTGAAAATGTCCTATATCACTGTAATTGCCAATCACAATGAAATGAGAGACAGTAAATTATTTGCGTAGTCTGCTGAAATGGTAAATTGCAGGAACAAAGGACCTCTTACAGAAATATTTAAATCTTCTCTTTTAGGAAATACAGACTAACTTAAACTAGCTCTGTGATCCGTCTGCATGTTTTGTCTGATTATGATAGAATTACTACATTAGATGTCAGCATGTAAAAAATTATTTTTCTTCTAGTATAGATTTTTGCCCCCCAAAGAGTGCTGAATTAGCTTTTTTGTACTGTTATATATAGTAGCACAAAATCTATATGCTAGTTTATGAGCAATGGATACAATAATAAGAAGCACTTCTGACTATAAAGAGCTGCAGATCTAAAATTCTTTTCTATACAATAGTTATCCACAATGATAGACACTCAGAAGAATAAGGTTGTACTTAGCTAAGGTTTATGAGTCCAATTTCCTATCTAAATGAGAAAGCATTTCCATTTGAAGGCAAGGGAGTATTATTATGGACTCTCTTACTGTTTTTCTTACTTGTTATGGTAGGCACTCTTTCCTTCAGCTAATGCTTTCAATGCATTCACTTACAAATGCAGTTCAGGTCTTCAAAACATCAAAGCCATAATGACACTATCTTTTTGAAGTCTTTTATCAAACTGCTGAGGTTGACCTATTTAATTGTGCGGCCTAAGATGATCTGGATTGACTAGAAGAACATATCTATGCTTTTAGGGATTTTATTTATGCACTGTAACAGTTTACATGAGGTCAGATCCTTAGCAGGTGTAAACTAGTATGGCTCAGTTAAATTAGAGACAGCTGTCACGGTTCCAATAGCTTGGGATCTATTAATCCTCAAGAGAAGGCAAACATATTCATTGCATATGGTTTTCCTTGCTGTTGTATTTTGTAGTACTCCAGTGCTTTATGCAAAAGGCTATAGTACAGTTCACAAGTGATATTTATGCCCATGATCAGTGCTTATAGAACGGGTATTAGAAGGTTACTTCCTATGATGATCTCTGGCATAAAAGTACTGTTGTCTATTATTTTGTGAAATGAAAGTTTTATATGATTTTTCTCTGATGCAGTTTATTTATTCATATACAGCAGTTTACTGGGTGATCAAAACACGAACAGGATTTGTAGCTGAAACCCATTCAGCATCCCAAAGGGCTGTAGTCACAGTCAAGTCTTATGGTCTACAGTTTGTCATTTCAAATCAAACTTAACTGGGATGTCTGCCAGAGCTTTGATCTCGGTCAAACTGTGATTCTCTAAAATCCTTCAGGGATATTTTGCGTAGGTTAAGCATATCAGAATTCACAAAATTAGAGCAGATTTTATCAGAATTAACAAACCGAGTGCTGACTTCTGTGAGTGGAACCGAATGCATGAGAATCATCTACTTGAGCTGCTGACAGGAAGAAAATTGATATCAGTCTATCTTTACAGTTCAGAGCAGAGTCAAATGTCTGATAGATTGGGTACATTGGCAACATACATCATTGCTCAACTGAATTTTTTTTTTTTTTAAATGAATATAATGGTCAAGGAAAGTGCAGGGATTTATAGCTCTTATTCATCATTTCAAATTTTAACCAAGTTCAGCACAGAATAGAGGATAATCACAACCATCTGATGGCTATTGAAGCTATGTGAAATGAATTGCCGGTCCTACAATTCCCACAGCCCTAAAAACTCATTAAAAGAATTTGGACAGATATTGGACAGATGCAAAAATGTTTTGCTGATTTGTCAGGTGTAATTGTCTGTAGTGAATTTGTATGCATTTTTCAAAAGATATTAAACAGTTTGGCTAACTCAGAAAGGAACAATAAAAGCTAGGTGAGAATGAGGGCTGGCTTAGAGGGACAGAATAAACTGGATAATAAAAAAATTACCCTTGGCAACTCTTTACACTTTTGGCTATTGTGAGTAGCAAGAAAGAAAGAAAAACTTTCCCCGCAATAAAGGATGAAATAGCTTGGAGTGATGGTCTGACTTTATAATTCCAAAGTTACGGCTTCAGTCTTGGAAATACTTTTTTGATGTATAACTTCACAAATCTAAATAATCCACTGAGCTTCTAGGGACGACTTGTGCAAATGAAGTTCAATATGTGTATGATTAATGTATGTATTGGCCATTTTTCTTATTTGTGTTTTACCTGTATGTATATGTATGTATGTATGTATTTTAAACTGAAATACATTCAGCATGGTCTCCCAGTACTTTATTTCGGAGCATATTCTTCAGACATTTGTGTTTTAAGGTCTAGATGTGAATTGAAGGGTACAGTATGTTGCCTCTATGTATTAGTCCAACCAGTGTTTGCCAAAGGCGTGTTCTCTTACAAACAAAGGGAAATCACAGGAAGAGAGTTCCTTGACTTCTAGGAACAGAAGCTGAATGCGCAGTACCCAAAAGAGGTTTATATTGATCTGGCAAAACACGACATCAAACGTAGGGACAGAAAATGAAGTGAGGAGGGTAGTTGCTCTGAACTTTGTAGACTACGATTAAATTGTTACTGAGCACTGGAAAAGGTTGCACAGAGAGGTTGTGGAATCTCCATCCTTGGAGATATTCAAAACGTGAGTGGACACGGTCCTGAGCAACTTGGTTTAGTTGATGCTGCTCTGAGCAGGGGGGGTCGGGCCAAGCAATTGCTAGAGGTCCTTTCCAACCTCTACTCTTCTATGATTTTATGGATTGCCATAACTGTGTCTGAACTAAAATTTCCAGGTATCAAACATTAGCCTTCTTGGCACTTTAGACAGAGTAATCAGTTACAATTTTTGTCACTCAGCCTTAGAAGGTCCCATGTTACACTTAGCTATGTTCAGTGTGTATCCATAGTTTATATAAAAATCTTGCCTAGAGCTTGAGTTTTTCACTGTGAGGATCAGTTTTAACAAGTGATATACTCAAGAGGCAGAGATCAGCACCTCTCAGTGTTGTATCCTAGAGATCAGAAACGTATCCTACTAGAGACTACCCTGTGGGCAAGCTGGAACTCTGTGTCAGCAACAGATAAAATTCACTTCATTGTTATGTATTTGTGAGTATATTCAGATAACATATGTTAAAAGGTATGTGCAGTCTGACTTCCTCTCCCACATCCCTGAGTAATATTTCTTAGCATGGAAACGGCAAAGGGCCAAGGTACACACCAGCGCTGCCGCTCTCTAAATGAATGCTCATATTCTTCTCCACAATGCACAAGCACGACAGGACCTCCAGACTATGTCTGATCTAGCAGTCTGTGGTCTGAGGTCAGAGTATCTCAGACTATAAACTGTCTTTCTCTGTGAGGTGATTTATCATGACAACCATGCTCTTTAGCCAAGAGAGCGCTTGACAGAAAGTGTTACTCTCCAGAAGTGGGCAGCGTCCTTTTTGCTGCTGCGCTCCTGGGGCTGCATCTCTCCTGGGGCATTCCCAGCTTACAAGCAGAGTGGAGTTTTAACAGTAAGGATCATGTTTACATTGCAGTACTTTATTTTAATCTTATGTTCTTCCCAGTGATCTTTCTGTAATGATCTAAACAGTGAAGCGTGTGTTGCTGATGCTTGGAACAGAGGGAAGATCAAAGGTCTGGGTATCTGCATTTTTTGTCTAGTTAGCGAGCTGTAAGGGTAACAGCCAAGAAGAGAGAGAAATGCTGTAGCTAAAACAAAATCAGTAACAAATTCACAAAAGCCACATTTTACTGTTTCAGTTCTTTGTCGTTTAAAGGAAAAACAGAAATGGCAAAAATCAAGATTCCTCCGAGATCTTTAGGAAACCAGTGGAAAAAAATGCAGCATGATTTTAGGGGGCAGAGATGTCCCTGCACAATTTAGAAGCAGATGCACTTAGTGATCTGGTAAGAGACTAATTCCTGCCTTTTGTCATTTCATTCAGACCCTCAAGGCACTTATCCCTATCTTGTCCTCCATCTATATGCAAGCAACTTCAGTTAAGATGAATTGTGAATGATTCTGAAGGCCAAGGACATAATGTAGCCCTTAATTCTGCCATTTTTCCTGTAGTACATAGCTTGATGCTCTGTTTATTTCCACTGTGAAAATTCTGAAGCTGCAGCATTCTGACCTCGTGCATTGTCTCTCCCAGGAATCTCATTTTGACTGCTGCCTTGATGTTTCAGACAATCCAAGATTTCTGTTTGAAGCAGATAGAGTTTTGAGGTTTTTGTTAAGAAAGCACACTTCTTATCAGGACCCAAAGGACAGATAGAATTTCTTGATTTATTCTTTCTTCCAGATCCAGTAAGTGAACAGAAATGAATTTCTTGTGAGAGTGTTGATTCCTAAGTATTACGTACTGGTGTTGAGCAACCTTTTGTAGTTTTCTACTTTGACAGCTAGCTTCTGAGGACCCCCGTTTGTGCAATGGAAAAAGCTTCATATTCATATTGTACTTGGATGACTGTGGCTTGTGATATCTCATGTCCAGCTGGATCCATCATACAGTACTGTAGCACTGCTCAAGACCTGTCAGCTCAACAGAACATTAGATGTTCTGTCCAGTCCTGTTTCAGTAGTATATCTCAGTGATGGCTTTCTACTTTATTACTTTGGAGAGCCAAAATTCAGTTATTCTTTGGTTATTGGTAAATCATTTTATCCAAGATACTAATAATAATAGCTAAAGTCAAACTTAATTGAGTGTATTCCCTGTTGAATGTCTGTTAAAGATAAAAGGTTTAAGCAAGGTATAGAGGACATTTTCATTTTGTAAGTAGAGAATTAAGCAGGTTATCTACAGTCCCTCTTCCTTTCTTTCTCCATATCTTTAGATTTTAAAGTGCATGAGCCAAGCTTCATTCACAGATGAGCAGTGTAGGAGGTCAGAGATGGGTTTTAGTTTTCTGCGTGGCTTATTCTATTTGGAAATTTTTGTTAAGAGTTTTTATTTATTTCTTCCCAACTATAGGAGACTGAGCTGACTAGACAGTTCATTAAATTACTCCGAAAGAGTGAAGTTTTGTGGTCAGTTCCCAGATGGTTGCGAGTGTCCCATGTGACAAGCATTCACGGTTTCTTTTTGCTGATATGTTTGTATTCTTGTTGTGACGTTTTTTATAAGCTGGCACAGTAGCCACTCATCAATGATGTTTTTTTCTAGTATCCAAATAAAGCACAGATGTGTTTTAATCCCTTTTATAAGGATAGGGACTGAAAGGTTTAATCAACATGCAGAAGATCACAAGGGAAATCAGTACCAAAACCTGAAAGGTAACCTAGACTTCAGTCTAAAGGCTCCAAACACAAGATCTCTTCACTTCAGTCTCTCTCTTCTATAACTGGGGGTGTGTGTGGGTGTGGGTGTGTGTGGGTGTGAATCCCAGGACACCAAATTCTTCTTGAAGGATTATAAAAAGTAAACCACATTCTGAATAAGACTAGTTAAGCATGTATGAGAATTTGGGAGTTTTGCTAAGTCATCATCCCTTTGCATTTCACTTTGCATATCCCTACATCTCTACAACAAATTGTTGAGCAAAAAGCTTTCCTAAAATATTTGTGTGAAATTCCAGGTTCTGTAGAAGCCAGTAAAAATTTTCATCCTGTCCCTAGCAGAGGGAAGTCAAAGTATCATTATATATAAAATAAATGATAAAGGTTTTTATCCTCTTCACCTGCTTAAGTCTGGCTATAATGTTAGCTTCATGAGTGAGAGAATATGGCTGGTGGCTCCAGACAGTGATGATACATTTATTTCAAGTCACAAGAGCCAAGAAACTATAAGTCCAAAGCCCCAGTGGGATATTCTTTCATCCTAACTACTTGTGCAGTGTCTCTCTTCAGCTACTAGTGACCTTGTGTCTCCCATTGGGGCCTTTCTGGCTGACAGCAGCAAGCCACATAGTTTATATAAAAAATTGTAACAAAAAAAAAAAAAAAGGGGGCGGGGGAGGAGAAATCTATTTCCTTGTTTAAAACTCAGGGACCTTAAAATGTCTGGAAAAGATGTTGCAGTTGAAAAGTTTTGTTAAGGAATGCAATTGTTTTGCAGATTAAGAGGCACAAGATGATACACTAGTGATACATTTCAATGGACAACGAACTTTAGGGTGACAAAAACAAATTAGTGTCGATGACATTAACACTTCAACTGAGCACAGTGCTTCATGAGTCATATAATTGCTTTGTCACATTTTAGCCTTGGCAATTTAAAAGACTAAAGTTTTGCTTTAACCAAGATTTTAAATCTAGGGGGAAACTATAGTAAGGATATTCAATGATTCAAATTCACTGTAAGTACTGTTGGCTGCATGCTGGGTTTTGAGGATTTTCTGCTTTATATGAAGCTAGGAAAAATTCTATCAAAAACTTTTCTCTTCATGAAAAAAAAGGCAGATTGTTTCCTAGCAGAGCATAAAAGAGGGATTGCTGTGTTTTCTATTAGAGCCACCAAAACAGTTTGCACAGAGGACAGTAAATTTTGTTCATGTTGTGCAGACATTTTGAACCAGATGACAAGTCCAACAGCTTGGACTCTCTGGAAGGTGAGATTTCAGTGGCTCCAAATGAAAATGAAAAAGCAAGATTGAGGGACACCAAAATGAAAGCCACTTGGATGAGTGACAAACACAAATCAATCAGCTTTATTATGCCCTGTTTCTCTTGCAGAGTTCTGGGGCCAGGAAGGCAGGGTGCATGACAGGTATATCCAAAAACGTCAACAAATCTACTGCCTTCAGCTCTTCTGTGTGTTACCACCCAACTCAAACATTGCCAACAAAGGAATGGCATGTCTGCATCATTGATGGCATTTTCTGGGAAAGCAAAGGCATTATCCTGGCACATCTTGCTTAATTTTGATCTGATTGTGCCATGTGGTGGCATTTTAAT
The DNA here is from genome assembly GCF_047370975.1 of Nipponia nippon. Classification (NCBI taxonomy): domain Eukaryota; kingdom Metazoa; phylum Chordata; class Aves; order Pelecaniformes; family Threskiornithidae; genus Nipponia; species Nipponia nippon. The sequence goes on from NW_028262391.1 coordinate 46,554,122, forward strand.
TTTGTATTTATATGCAACACTTGTTGTCTCTGCCCCCATCATCCAGACTCCTTTGTGAAATTTATGGTTGGTGAAGAGGAGATTGGAAATAGGAAAGAAAGTGGGGGTGATTAGCAGTGGTCTCAGTTGCACAGTAGATGAAGTTAAGTGCCTTGGCAGTTATATGGGATGAACAACTGGAATAGGGAGGCTCAGGTGGAGAGGTGCAAGGAAAGCAGCAAGTGGCAGAATTTTTGCTAGAGAAACAGGTGGAGATAAACAGAGTGGGGAAGGGTGGAGTAGGAGAAGGCTGGGTTAGTGGAACATCAAAAGAGACTGAAGAAGGGGAAGTGGGAGGACACATTTGTGCCAATAGCTAGTAATGCAGAGACAGTGCAGAATGTAAGCTGTCAGAGGAAAAAGAAAGGACAGATAACACAGCCGAGCATCCCCTGAAGGTTAGCCCAGCCATGGATACTTTTGTATGGAATTTAGCAAAACTTTTGATTTAGAGGAAGAAGTGGGGGGAAAAAGCATCATTATAGTGGCTCTTCAAAGTCGGGTAGCTATTTGAAGATCCATACATGGATTTATTTGTAAAGAGAGATTTTATAGCAAGAAGTGGTGAATATTATGCTAATATCTGGTACAGAAGGGCAACCAGTCCCTACCATATAACTATTCTGTGTAAGACCACCAGAGACATGGACAGAAAAGGAGTCGCAGCTCAAGGAATCATGCAAGGTACAGGTTCCTCACCTATCTTCACGGATCTTTGCTCAGTGAATAAGTTACTGAGCACTCATGAGCTATTCTTTAAATACATTCTCCTTCAGCCTTCAACACCTTTTTCATTACAGAGCCACATAAAACCAGAAAGATTAATAGCTATTGCTACAGTAAGAGGCAGACACCCCTAGATAATGGGGTTTTTTTCTTCATTTGTTTTGCAAAACAACTTCCCTCCTCATGGGACAGCTGTACCTGGAGTCAGAATTTTATTCAAACTAGCATGAGTCAACCTTAAAATGAACAGGAACAAAAGTTCCCAGGAAATCCTTATCATTTAAGTCTACTGATAAGACCATTAGGTTTCATAAGCTTTTCACTAATTTGTACAGAAGTCTTGTATATATGACTGAAAATATTCTATAGCTCTTGACTATATGTTGTCTAGACTATATTTTGGATTTTTCTTTAGATAGGCAGTACAAATTCAGTTATGTCCTGGATCTGGATCAGATTGTTTCTGCTGTTTTTGTTGAAGCAGGGAACAGGTCTTTAGAGGGGCATGGTTTTTTTTTACTGCAAGATTTTTTTCTGTTGCTGCAAAAATGTCTCTTTTGCACACCTCCTTAGTCTTTCATTTCAGCCATTGGTACAAAGGAACAAATAACTCTGCTGAGTTTCAGCCAGTGTGGTGAATTTAATTTTATAATACTGGACTGTCATTGCATAGTTGCAACACAGTGTAACATTCCATAAAATCAAGTAGTCTATTATCTACTAGAAATGAAAGACCTTTTCTTTTGTCATTCTCCTTTTTTTTTTTTTACTTTATACTAAGTGATAATATAAATCTCATTCTGTACTTATTTCAAGAATGCATGTTTGTTCTGTGATGCTAAATAAATCTCTAAATTTGAACTGTCCCTAAAATATTTTAGGTTTTCTGCTTCTGCTTAGCATATAGACTTAGGCAGCCCTATGGTGGGCAAATAATCTTTTTGTTACGTGATGAATCTGCAGGTCCTTCACAAAAAAAGATCTTCTAAAGCAGCAGGGCCAATCCTTTAAGTTGAGAAACAGTGTATCAATAAAGGTCAGTGTGACAATGTGATTTATTGAAATACTGTGCTGCTCCTAGCAGTTAGTATTTTATATTATATGATACACGGCAGGTATTTTTATTCGTATTTGGGTTCCCCACTGAAACCTTGTTCAACCTGTTTTATTATTTATTGTTGCCTTTTAGAGATGAAAGAAACCAATTTATTCAGCTTTCATAACCATTCCTAACAGGTACAAAGAGGTTAAGGACTAACAGGAAAAATCAATTGGTTAATAAAATAGTTAATTGACTAAATGCTTCTTCCAAGAGGCCATGAATGCAGACTGTGCAGAACCAAAGGAGGTTGGTTTAATTATAATGGGATCTCACTGCATAAAAGCCTTCCCTGCAGATAAGGTTTTCAAACTTGCATGTGCTTGTTCCTATTTTTTATAGTTTACACATGCAGCAAATCCAGGTACCACAATTAAATCTTTTCACAATTTTTAGTATCTACTTTTTCCTTTTATGGTCATGGGAGATGACAAAATTACAATGAAAGCATATCTAGACATGGAAAGATCAGTCAACATGTTCATTATAGATCTGGAAAGGTTTTTAAAATAAATGTATAAAACACTGACACACAAATACATCCCAATTCTCTCTCATTCTGCTGGACTGTCTGGCGGGTTTTTTTAATTGGTTTTATGGTGCTGTTACTTAGGAAATCCAGGATTTTTAAAAGGCACAGGGAGGTGGAGAATGCCTCCCTTTAACCACTTCTGAAATCCTAGCAGAAGAACATCCAAAATTGGTTTCAGGCACAGTAATGCTAGGCACTGAATGCCTTTCAGAAAAATACTGAATGTCTTCAATTCGCTGTGATGTAGTATAGTCATCACTCTATGGGAGCTCCTAAGCATTTGAGCTCGCCATATTTTCCTGGTATGTTTAATGTAGTTATAAGCACATTTTAAACATTGATGTCTAAGGGACACCATTAAAACCTTGAAACCTACTTGACAGTAGGTAAATTCACTTTGTGCATAAACATTATGCTACAGCTCTCTAGTATTATAAATGTGAAAAAAAAAAAGAAAAAAAGGTGGTTGCTTGTGAGTCGTCTTGTCATGTTCCACCAAAGAGGCCAGGGCATGTAATACAGGACCTGTGTAAGATCCTTCCCTTGGCTAACCCTCCGCAGTCCTCATCTCTTGGAATCAGGAACCTGCTAGCTCACAAAACGTTTCGTGTGAGCAATGAGGTTGCCTGACCAAATTCTGAGAGGAAAAGCGCATGATGAGGAATGTCAGGTTGTAGAGGATTTGGGGCTAATGAATAATGACAGTAACTGAGGTGATATTCAAATAATGCATACACAGAAAATAGAACAAGAGAATTACTGATTGATTAACCAGATGCTTCGGTGGTGACAGAACAGAGCATATTTCTATCAGGATACGCACAAGCTATGTACATTTTTCATCCTTATACACTAACGCTGGTTTTCCCCCCATAGTGTTGTAGCCCATTCTTTGATGTAGGTTTTTCTGTATCCTTTCAAATTTTCTGGGGTGAGGATTGCTTTCTTTGTCTGAAAAACAGAAAAACCTACTGCTGGAGTATTTGGGATGCTCCAGCAGTTAACCACCTAGTATTGTCAGCACCTCTGTTATCCTCATATACCATGGCAAAAACAGGGAAGGAGCAGCTGAGCCATCTCTTGGTCTCCTCCTTGTAACTAGCATCATGGCTGGGATTCAGAGTGGAGGCTGATATTCACAACTGCTGAGCATCATCAATTCTTATAGACATCCGTGGAAATGCAATACTCGGTCCTGGTAATACTGGCAGCAAATGCTTCTGTGCCTCTGTTTACTTGACATTTAATTTCCAAATATCAACATTATTGTCCCTTTATCAATAAAATGTCTCTTGAGGGCAAATATCCTTTATTTCATCCCCAAAACAATGGGTCTGCTTTTACCTGTGTCACAATTATCCAGCTCAGTTACACATAATGGCATTTCACAGCTCCCCGCCTCCCCACTGCACTTACCAAGGTGTCTCTAGTTCATGGAGTCTGTCAACAAGCTCCACATTTAATTGAAATACATAAAAAAAACCCTTGTGATTTCAAGAATCTAAGTTCTATGATGTCGCTTAGGGTTTCATTTGCCTGACTCCCAACAAGTACAACATGTTGATAAAGGACACGGTGTGAACGGCAAGGCACTCTCATTGACCTTCACTGTTCCTTCATATTGACATTCAGGGAGGAGAGATATTCAAACAGTTAAGGTTAAAAGAAAGGGGACTTTGATTAACAGCAAAGTACTGCATCGAAATTCCAAATTATGTAGGAGTCTGTTCAGGCTACAATTTGTCTTGTTTGTTTTTGATTTTAGATTCAATGCCAGTGCAAGATTTTAACTCTCTGGTTACAGTTCTTTGTCCATATAATTCTCAAATGTAATTGTGATATAATCCTTAATTTTATTGGGAGCCAAGTTAAAAAACATCAATGTGTTATTCAGAATATTACCTTCACTATCAGTTTAAGCTAGTATAATAGCCGAGGAACTACTTTCCTGAGGAGAAAGTATATATTTGCTTCTGCTATAGGGGGCACCTTCAGTATTGAAAGGTGAAGTAAATGCTAGTGTTAAACCATCACCAAAGCTCCTGAGTCAGAACACTTCATTGGTACAGCCATAAAGGTGGATTTATGCTAAAATGTCAGGCTCTGCATTGTAATGGGTGAAGGCTGGGCATACATTTCCTTCTGCTGTGGGAGCGGTAAACTGGCAAAGGAGCGGAGAGGGCAGCTGGGGAAGTAACTTCTAAAACCATCATAACAGGAGTTATTAGGGCTTGAATGTCCAGCCATTCAGCTCTGCAATGTCCACCATTGTAGCACCTAATGCTTTTGTGGGTTGCGGTTCCGTAACAATGACAGGAAATCTATACTAATTTTCATTTTACTGCTCTAAAAAGCACAGCAAAAAATGGCTGGTAAAAGATTTTCTAAAAAGAATTGTTCACATCTTTCATTATGAAAATTGAAATCATGACAGGCTCTGTTGGACATGGTGCTTTGTTGCAGTGAAGCTACCCTGGCCCAAAAGCTGAAAGTAGTGCTAGCTTGAGATGTTAAAACGCTAAAAACTTTCTCTTTTCCTGGTGAGTTCCTTGTCCACAAAATACACGCGCCGACATTCCAGCACATGTTACTGAGAGGGCTGCTTCTCCTACATTCAATTTTGATCCAAAACAAACAGCTTGAGATTTCATGTTGGATAATTGGGCTTTACCTGCATTTTAAACAAAAATCCTTGTCCTTTTATAAACTGCTTGAGTTGGGAGACACGCAGAGCTTTTGCTGAAAGAAATGCATTAATCCTTTTAAGTTTGATAAAAGGTTCTTTTATACTATGCTGTATAGTTTCCTGCTGTGGGACCACATTTGTGTAGAATCTCCATTTGGGGGGAAAGACAGACACAGACTCCTTCTAATGGCATGAAGGAAAGGCTCATAAGGGAAAATAATACACACCTGGACTTAAAATTGAACAAAATTCAGGGGAGGTTTATTACATTAATTGGAGTTAATGGACATGGTCTGTCTCTTTTCTTTGTACTCCCCCAGTGTGCTCCCAGGAACTGTAGGTGATCACCCTTTCTTTGAGGCTGGTGTTGTAGCAAGTCCAAAATTGATCTCTCTGCAATGATACGCAAGGCCCTGCCATACTCTCTGTTTCCCTTGTTCTACTGCTGCATCCATTACACATGTAAGTCCTGCGTCTGACAATGACAGTGTAAGGCATTTCAATAATCTACTGCCAAGCAAGCAAAACAAATGCCTAGTTTCTTTTGTTTCAAACCCCAACTGGCCTGGATTTATTTTGGCACCTCTGATATTTTGTTATTATGACTGGACTAGTGCTGGTCATTGCTGGGTAACATGACATTCAATTTTCTTGACTTGCTGTATCCCACACATCAATAGTGACTAGTGTCAAGCCATTTAGACTACTACTGTTCATGGATCGGATATTATTAGTTTTTTATTTCTCTTGTCTCTTTTTATTTCGAACATTTCACTTTTACCAACCCAGTGGAGTAAAATATTTTTACCTTCCCTTTGGACAAGGTATTATGTATGGAGCAGCTACAGTAAAACATGGTACAGATCTCCTAAGAATAATTCCCCCTGGAAACCTTTGTACTGTGGATTGAGCTTGTATCTGAGTCCAAACTCAGTCCAATTAAGCGTAGTTCCAAAAAACAATGTAAGCAAAACTTGTACGGATAAGTTCACATTTTACGATATGAATTAATCTAGCATAAACAACAAACTCATCGTTGTAGCACAACCAGGAAATTAGATCCCACTTCCACTATACCTTTCCTTCTGCGTTGCAGAACATTAGGGAGTGCATAAAAATGCTTAGGAAAAGGTCAAATAGACGAAATGTTGGGAAACAATCCTGACCGCAAGGTCCACTCCATCAAGCAGAAGCTGAACCTAAGCAGATGTCTGCTGTACCTTGTAAAGAGCTAGTGCAGGCTCTTCTCCATCCTCCTTTTGGTAAATGGGAGTCTTGAGAAAAAGGTGCCTGTGTGTCTAACTGCTTTCATGATGTTGATTCTGGGCTGACATAGTTTTGTGCAACCTCATAAACCAAGCACTGTCCAGTTTTGTTAATTTTTCTGCTGCTTATAGCTAATACAAGGTATCAAAAATCTATTCTCAACTGCATCCGGAGCCAGGGGATCATCTCTGAAGGCTTAGGTTTAAAACACATCATGTATTCCATGTGTGTTCCTGTACCATCTGTATTGTAAAATCTCAGACTAGCACACACAGAGATGTGCAGTCACATCACATAGTATTACCACCTATAATTCAACATGGCCGAAGCGAGACCAGGTTTGACAAATTCTCTGGACTGAAGCTTAGTTCAGAGCTGAAGATAAAGTCAGTATTTTAGTATCTTATGAGTCTGTTATTTTTGACAGTAGCAAATCTATAAGGATATAAATGCATCATGGCATTCTTTTAGGACATCCAGTGGAAGCATTAATGACAAAAATGTACTCCTAAGGAAATGAGCAAAAGTCAGTTCAGATGCTGTTATATGCAAGAGGACTAAAGTCTCTTGACCCGGAAAACTATGGCATATGTAAATTATAGTTCCTGTTGATGTTAGTCATCTTCTGTTATGTCTTTGACAGGACACCATGACCACAAATTGTTTGTTTATAAAGATATTTAATTTGTTATATTATAGATAACTATGATATAATTTACACATTCTCTCTAGCCAGTTAAATGGCTTCATAACATTATTTATACAAAAAGGAGAGCTGTGACTCCATTAGAAAACAAACAGACAAATAACAAGACACCCTTCTTTATATATTGGTTAGGGGAATGGCTGACACAGTAATTAAACCAAAAAATTCCGAGGATCAAAAATCATTTGTGATATCCAAATGTAGATGTTAATAAATTCATGTGAGCTACTTCTGTTGGGAAATATGTAGGAGTAGTATGTAAAAAAAGTGAGTGTTTAAGTGTTTGAGGAAGGCAGGAGAAGTATTAATGACAGACAGTATAATAGTCTATGATGACAGCGTCCAAGAATTTACAGTTTTAAAGAACCCTGCAAGTGGATCTTGCAAAATCTTCATTTTGGGTGCCTTTAGATATCCTCAGGTGATCTGTGAGTATACAGAAGGTGTCATTCCATTTATAAGGTGAAATTGCATGGAAATATTTCTGAGGTATCTCATCATACATTAAAAACAAATGAAGCAGGAATATTCATAGAGACTATTTTATAAACACCTCCAGCTCATCAGAACTCCATGGGATCCACCTAATACAGGCATGGCCTTTTGCCTTTATGAGAAACGTCCTTTCTCCATAGATATTAATCATTCTGACTTACATTTTTGGAGTGTTAAATTCAGCCGGCCTTAACATCACAAATAAATTTAGACCCTGAAGGTGATACTAACAGACTGCTGGCCTTATCATTTAGATTGCAATGTTCTAGCTAGACCTGCTCTGAACGTTTTCCCTTTATGCTTTCAGTTGAAAATGTGACTTTGGCAAAATAAAATTAAAAAATATGCATGAAAAAGTCCATTTTGTCAAAATGTGATCCATGAGGGAACCTGAATGAATTTCAAAAGCAATAAGCTAGCTTGGTATTTAAAGGGATTTTTTATTATTAAAACCTTGAGGGATATACATTTTTGCACCATTTGCACCATTGCACTGTGGGTGCAATTTATTTAATAGGCACACATTTTACCGGGCAACTTACACCACCAGAAAAGGATTTCAAGCCTCAGCCAAGTGGAAAATATATCCCAAGGTATCTGTTTGTTGCCTAGTAAAACTGGGAGATTTAAACAATCAAGATACAAGCTGACTCTGAAAGCACCTACCACTAATATAAAACTATGCGGTTCTAAAATGATGCTGACAACCCTCACAAACCTTTAAATAGCCATTTCCAAGCTGGCAGATCTAAATTGCAGGAAAACAAAGTAATCACTCAAGGAATTCTTTGCAAATTAAAACAGTTCCTTGTTGTTGCTTTGTGTTCTGGAGCTTCACAAACAATAATAGTCTCAGAAGCCGTTTTCCTATTTCCTTTTGTACCAAGTACTTTTTCTGTAAAAGTAAATACTCTGTCAATAATGAAAAGAAATTGTTTGTAGATAATGCTAAGCACAAACAATAACCATACATTTTAAAGCTGATTTAAGAAATACATAATATATTTTTGTGTTTCTTATTTTTATGTAAAGTAAGAAGAGAAGTTACTTGCTCCTGTATCACTTCTGGCCCACTGTAACTGTCTGAATGACACCTTTGCTAGGTTTGTATTTGTGTAAAAGCCTAGTTCAAGGTTAGTACACCATATGAGATATTAAGTATGCTTACAAAGGGCCCAGGGTTTGTGCTGCCTCTCCACAAAGGATGACATACAGAGAGCCTCTTCAAAATGGAAAAAGGAGAGTCCCCCGAGTGAAAATACCCCTGCAGATGCTTATTCAACCTGGCATTTGTGGCAATTTTAAAAATAAAACCAAACTCTGATACTTGTCTGCAAGAAAAGAAATGCTTACAAACATTGTAATTCATGATATGAATTATAAGTTTGTAGAACGGCATAGCACAGGATGAAATTAGATTGCAGAGTGAGTGTAAAATACAGGTCTAAAAAACCCAAGAGCTCTTCAGATGTTCGTCTGGCAAAGAGGCTGAGCCCTGGCGTGAAGTGCATCATGGCAACTGCCTGTGCCTGAAAGTAGAAGCCATCCCCATACAAAGTATCAGTGCTTCTTGGACCTCACCAGCGACATTTCCTTGGCAAAGCCGTTGATTATATCACTAGCCTTAGTGCTGGAATGTTACTGCTACACCCACAAAACTGTAGACCTGCTGGTGTCTTCCTGCAGGCCAGAATTTCACTCTTGATATAAAGGAGTGAAAATATTACTCAAATAGTACACAAGTGTTTGAGTATTTGAATATTTTTGTAATATTCCTATGAGGAAGAGGCATTGTTCAGCTTACCTACATACTTTCCTACTGAAGTAAAAGAGCAAATTTCTCTTCAGGGATAGAAAAACAGGAGCTGTGAGGTGCTGATGTCAGAGCATTCCTGCATAGATATAATTCACTGCAAATAAAGCTGGCAATATGGTCTTGGTATTGTATGGCAGGACTGATTGAACCTGTAGCAGTATTACTTTTCAGAGGTTCAAGACAATTCTTTTAGGTACTACCGGAGCCAACATCCGCTTGTGGCTGTGGAAACAGAGAGCCTCCAGAAAAGAGTCAAATCTATGATACTCAAATAGCACTTGTGGCCTTTGAGCCCTGCTTCCTGAAGCCAAATGGTAAATGGCTAGGTAGTGGCTGTAATGAAAGGGTTCTCTGGGTATCAATCCTGCCTTGAAAGACCTGTTTCCAATTCTTCCTTTCCAGAGCTGCTCCCTGATGCTAACGTCATAGCATACCAGATTAGCAGAAAACTTGTCCTCAACATTTAATTTTAAAATAAAATGACTTTCTGTGAACAACTGATTGGATTCCTGGTTATGCATATTAATAAAGTCACCATTAAAATTACAAAGTTAAAACACAAGCGTATCTGCACAAATATTTTCTAGGGTTCCATTAAAGAACGCACACTCCTTTCTGCTTAAATCCTGAAATTTCTCTATTCGTTACAATACTAGCAAAATCTGAATCTTGTTACAGTTGGTAATTTTCAAATAATCCAAAGGTAAAGTCAGAGGTAAGGGCATATCCAAGATCCTTATTGAACAAAAAAGTGTTCTAGGCATTGTAGCATGGGGAAAAATCTCATATATACAGCTGGTAACTGTCTGGTCCCATTGTATGAATAGCTGAAATACAACTGGTTGTGTGAAATGTTAAACTGGGATCAGTTGTGTTGGAACACTGTCTTACAGGGTTAAAATTACTGGAGTAATAAGCAGGAAGTGAAGAGAAAGTATTATATCAGCTAATGTATCCTGAGAGTATTTAAGGGTCTCTGAAACCAATACCTTTCAGGAGCCAGCTCTGCTGCCTTCTAATGGTTAAAAGCAAATGATCTGGGCAGAAACATCTATGTGCAAATAGTTAGTGAATAAAGTAAAATATATGTTAGCTGTCTAGAAGCTGTACTTTGTGGAGCCTCACAAATAATGAGCATCCAGTTGTTTCTAACAAAGAGAGAGACATGTATATACTGTTTAACATTGTAATTCACTGACACCTGACTTAACCTGATCTTTAAAGTACCAGATAAAAAGCCAGGCATATGGCATAATTTGGTAACTTCCTCTGAGCTAATGTTTCAGAACATCAGGTATTCAATTCTTGTACTAAGAAAAGGACGAAGTATTCTGGGGGCTGCGCTATTCTTAAACATAGTGTGTGGCTGGGCATCTATCTACCCAGTTTAACTGCATCAGCTGATAACAGTAATGTCATGATGACTCTCCATTTTACTTCTCTCTTTTGCATTCCTGGCTGTGCTCAAAAGATTTTTTGTCAGAAAGCTCACCTTGCCAGGAAGATGAAAAACAGAGAAGAGGAAGTAGGGAAGGCATTTTTATGACATGGCCTTCAGCCCTTTATTTTTGAAAGGATTCTTCCTGCAATTTATGTCGGTTTGAGTTAGAAGTATGTTTTAATTCTGCCCTTGAGATGTGGTGCAAGTACTGATGAGAGCAAATATTCATCTCTGACAAATATTTCACTGAAATGAGGGACTGACAATTTATTAAAACTAATTTCCAAAGTCACATCCAAATCTCTTCCCATTCATTCAGCAAAATATGTAGTAGTTTAAGATAAGTACCAATACAAAAACCCTTTTAGCATTATTGCTCTTTTCGCTAGGGGGACACCATAATGAAACAAATGGATTTTTAAAGATGTGCATTACAAAGAGTACAGTAGTATTGGTGGAATAGCCTAAAAATAAATGTTTTATTGGTTGGCAAATCACAGTTCTGCCAAAGATTAACAGTTGAGGGACAGTTTATTAAATTAATACCAACTAATTGCATCAGCTGCTCTCTCTTGAATAACTTCCTAATGTGATACAACAAGATTTAGTAATGGGGCTCCAGGCAATGTTCCCTGTTCCTCTTGGGTTTAGCATAGCTGTACTGCAGATGTTGCTGTAGGTATATAGCTTGTTTATCTTTGAGCTAGGATCCCCGTAGCTGACCTAAGGAGCAGCACAGAGCTCAGGACAGGAAAACTGGTCAAGTATGTACCTAAATCCTCACACAGGTTTTACAATGCACACCGAATTCTCTGCTGCCACTGCTAAACCGTGATTGACCCCCAGACTCTAGAGTTTAAAACTATCATCTCAGGTACGTAGGTATTACGATACAGTACATTTCACTCTACATTATGATGCAGGAATGCCTGTCAAACATTAGGGAAACTATATGCTTGGAAGGTTTTTTCAGTGGAGATCATGTGCTGGAAAGAAATCTGTTTTATTGCTGCCGGTAGTTAAAAATGTGTCATCAGTTTGGAAGGGACAGAAATACACTTCTGAGAGAATATAGTTCTCCAGATGATGCCAAAAGAACCATTTTAAACCTTTTTGATAAAGACACTTGCAGAAACCCATGCAGATGATAGTAACAGTGATGATAAACTGGCATAAGAATTGTTTTCTTATATGGTGACATATTGCATTTTTATATATATGGGGATACAATTTGACATGATCCATTTAGCCATCTTCATTAACAACCTAGTATGGCAGTGAAAAAATGAAACACTGAAAATGTGTAATGAAAGATAAAACAGTAGGTAACTTCTGATAAGCATATTATAGCTCATCCATCTTGGGCAAACCTGAGTTTATGAACTTTTCTTCAGCAGCAGGGGCATAAGTGCTCTGACTAATAATAACAGAAGTTGAGTCCAATTGCTCCCTCCACAGAAGATATATAATTCAAAATTATCTGAACCAATGGACCTGCTTCACATTGCATTCATTTTCAAAACTACTTTTTGAAAAGCCACATCCTGAACCTGAACATTATCATCTTCAGCCACTAATCTCCTTTTCAAAAACTCCTAGCTGGACAGTGCAGGATCATCAATATAATTATTGTATATATATTTCTATTGACACTCTACAGGCTTTTTTCAGCAAGTGGATTTAAGCTAAGTGTATATTGTCAAGGTTGTTGCCTCTTTTGGTTACTGAGAGGTGTGTAACGGTTCTTCTCAAATAAGAAAAAAAGAACAATGTCCTTAGTCTCTTGTCCTTCTAAAGGGATACATATACCTACATACTTTTTTTTTAAGTGGATGTTCTTGCTGGAGATATAATTAACATGTCACTGAACTCTCCTTGGTGTGTCCCTGGGACTTACAATGCATCGCATGAGATAAACTTAGAGTGTCACCTGAATGATTGTGAGGCTGTATTGTGTGACATTTTAAATTGAGAAGGCTGGATATGCGTGGCTGGGTTTTTTTTTTCCTTTGGAAGAAGAAACAAAAATCAATTTACAAGCAGCAAATATTTTCCTTCATAGTGAGGACACCTCTGGCCTTAATTTGGGCAGCTGGCCAGGCAGCAGCTACTAGCTGAGATTTATAGCTGCACTTTAATTTCCTTGAGTAGCATGCACACAGATTTTCCTGTATGAGCACAGATTCTGTTCCTGTGGGGAACTATGGTTTAGTTAATTGGGCATGGCATTTGGAGGCAGGAGAGCTGGTCTTAGTTCTGATTCTGAGACTAACTGTCACTTCAGGAAAGGCACTTTGTGTTTGAGTATCTGAACTACAGACAGTAATATCAATGTGCTTTACCTATAAATGAGCAATTAAAAAGTATTAACATCAAATAATTGTGGCCAGTAATTTCAATGTAGATCTATCATTCCCTGAATTTAGCTAATTATTATCCCAGTGTCAGAGTCTGCCTCTTCTCCTTTTTACTTTCATTGGCTTTGTCATTTTCTAGCTGTATTTGGAGGTTCTGACTCAGCTTCTGTTAAACTCAATTTTCAAGTAGATCTCTACAGTAAACCTTGTAACACTTTGAAGACATTCTCATCTTGACTGTGATTTGGACAGCTAGGCAGATGCATTTTGTGCTAGTGCAGATCACAGTATAGGATCAGGACCATACTTTGTCCTGCAAACGCAGTGCGTTGGAAAACGATGCTACCTCAAACAACGAAGCAGTTGTGGTATGAAAGGGGCTCTGTAGGGGTTTTATTGTCTGCTTAACTGCCGAGATTAATGTGTTCGAATACCACTAGTCTTTTTATGACTAGATGCAAAAAAAGGCATCATTAGAATAGAAACAAATATTCAGTGGGAATTTTACTTAGAAGAAAGAATTTAATTAGTTAACAATTTTGATGCCAGAATAAAGGACAAAGTGTAAACTGAAGATAGGAGAAAAATTCCATCCCTCCTGTGGCTTATGTTTTTAAGAAGATTTTGTTTGTTTAAATCCTATTTCATTTTCCTCTGTGTCATATGAACAAGATTTTGCCATAGGTCAAAGCCAGTGAATAGTGCTTACAGCTTGAGCAACAAGAAAATCAAAGACATAATCATTTATTAGACCCTTTTAGTGGCATTTCTCATTTGGCTGTGTGCTCTGCTTGCATTCACCATTGTTATGAGCTTAGTCTTTGTTTTGGGAAGGACTCATTTGCTTCCTCAGGGTTTCTTTGTGCCCTTTTAATAGAATGGATTTCTTTACAGTGAAAAAAAATTATGTTGACCACACTCTCTACACTGTCTTTTAAAGAAACCGCAATTTTAACAGGTACTGAGTATGTTCGCTTTATCCCTTACTTTGCTGTAAACCAAGAGCATCTCAAAATACCATCTTTGCAAAGCTATTCCAAATCTGAAATGACAATATTTGGCTTAACTGACAATGTTTCACCACTTATGTATCAGTCACCTTCTGGATACTGCTAGAAGAATCCAATAAAAAGCAGTTTTGCAAGATGGTTCTCAGCATCTCTGCTAGTGTTTGCCTAGACACAATCAAAACTGGCTGATGTAATTTTACTCCTGCCTTTATTCCAAAACATGGTTTTACTAATGAGGGCTGGTTAAACATTTTCCTCAAAACTATTCGTAACAAGTTTGATTTTCTGATACCAATTTATGTCTGTCTGCTGCCCACCTCCCATATAAGATAAATTATCATAGAATCATAGAATGCTTTGGGATGGAAGGGACCTTTAAAGGTCATCTAGTCCATCCCCCCCTGCAACTGGCAAGGACATCTACAACTGGATGAGGTTGCTCAGAGCCCCATCCAGCCTGGCCTTGAATGTTCCCAAGGATGGTGCATCTACCACCTCTCTGGGCAACCCGTTCCCGTGTTTCACTACCCTCATTGTAAAAAATTTCTTCCTTCTATCTAGTCTGAATCTACCCTCTTTTAGTTTAAAACCATTACCCCATGTCCTATCACTACTGGCCCTGCTAAAAAGTCTGTCCCCATCTTTCTTATAAGCCCCTTTAAGTATTGAAAGGCTGCAATAAGGTCTCCCCGCAGCCTTCTCTTCTCCAGGCTGAACAACCCCAGCTCTTTCAGCCTTTCCTCATAGCAGAGGTGCTCCGTCTCTCTGATCATTTGTGTGGCCCTTCTCTGGACCCTCTCCAGCAAGTCTATGTCCTTCTTGTACTGAGGACCCCAGAGCTGGACGCAGTACTCCAGGTGGGGTCTTGCCAGAGCAGAGTAGAGGGGCAGAATCACCTCCCTCGACCTGCTGGCCACGCTTCTTTTGATGCAGCCCAGGATACGGTTGGCTTTCTGGGCTGCGAGAGCACATTGCTGACTCATGTCCAGCTTTTCGTCTGTCAGTACCCCCAAGTCCTTCTCCTTAGGGCTGCTCTCAATCCCTTCATCCCCCAGCCTGTACTGATACCAGGGATTGCCCTGACCCAAGTGGTACCCTGCACTTGGCCTTGTTGAACCTCATGAGGTTCACACAGGCCCACCTCTCCAGCCTGTCCAGGTCCCTCTGGATGGCATCCCATCCCTCAGCTGTGTCAACTGCACGACTCAGCTTGGTGTCATCTGCAAACTTGCTGAGGGTGCACTCGATCCCGCTGTCTATGTCATTGATGAAGATATTGAACAGAACTGGCCCCAGTACAGACCCCTGAGGGACACCACTCATCACTATTCTCCATCTGGACATCGAGCCATTGACCATTACCCTCTGGGTGCGACCAGCCAGCCAGTTCCTTATCCACCAAACAGTCCACCCATCAAATCCATATCCTTCCCATTTGGAGAGGAGGGTATTGTGGGGGACCATGTCAAAGGCCTTACAAAAGTCCAGATAGATGACATCCGTAGCTCTTCCCTCATCCACTGAGGTAGTTACTCCATCATAGAAGGCCACTAGGTTGGTCAGGCAGGACTTGCCCTTGGTGAAGCCATGCTGGCTGTCTCGAATCACCTCCCTGTCCTCTATGTGCCTTAGCATAGATTCTAGGAGGATCTGTTCCATGATCTTCCCAGGCACAGAGGTAAGGTTGACAGGTCAGTAGTTCCCAGGGTCCTCCTTTCTACCCTTTTTAAAAATGGCTGCAATATTTCCCTTTTTCCAGTCCCCAGGGACTTCACCTGACTGCCATGACTTTTCAAGTATCATGGAGAGTAGCTTAGCAACTACATCAGCCAATTCCCTCAGGCCTCTGGGGTGCATCTCATCAGGACCCATAGACTTATGTGCGTTCAGGTTCCTCAGGTGGTCGCGAACCTGATCTTCTTGTACAGTGGGAGGACCTCTGCCCGCCCGATCCCCATCAAATGGCCCATTGACTCGGGAGGTGTGAGGAGAGAGGTTGCCAGTGAAGACTGAGGCAAAAAAGTTGTTGAGTACCTCAGCCTTCTCCTCGTCTGTTGTTACCAGCTCGCCACTTCTGCTCATCAGAGGGGGTACGCTTTCCTTAACCTTCCTTTTCTGCTTAATGTACCTGTAGAAACCCTTCTTATTATTCTTCACATCCCTCACCAGGTTCAGCTCCAGCCAAGCCTTGGCCTTCCTGATCCCGTCCTTACACAACCGGGCAGCATCTCTGTATGCCTCTCAAGATACCAGTCCCTTCTTCCACTGCCTGTGCAATCTTTTCTTGCCCTTTAGGGTAAATTAATTAATTAGGGTAAATTAGGGTAAATTAATTTAGGGTAAAATTATGGGTAAACAAGAATAAATACTCATCCAGAATTGCTTTTCAAAGTATTTGTTTCCATTGAGTTGTGATACTTATTTTTTTAAAATTTCATTGGGAGGACTAAAAGGAAATAATTTCTATTGACATTCAATACTAATGAAGCCTTTTAAGCATAATGGGTCTGATTTTATCTCAGTGGTTTACCTGAGAGGAGAACTGGGCTATCAGTTATCTTTTTGCCAAGATAAATACTGTGCTTTAAGAGCTCTGATGACTGTGGGACATAACCAATGCATTAGAATAATAATAGGGACATTTCAGAGAAGAAAGAAAAGGGATTTTAGGAGAATCTCAGGGGAAGACTTGAGAAATGTTCATAACAACTGTCAACAGAAACCCTTATGCTCATATTATTATTGCTATATTTACAAAGTTTTAAGTTTTGTGATGAAATCACGTGCACTCCCATTAACTCAATGAGGATTTCACACACAGTTTATTGGGGAAAATGAGAGAAAAGAGTGAACAGGACTGGTGTGGGAGAGCTGTCACATAAGTTGCATTTTTTTTTCTACATCCTGAGCTCTGAAGCCACAAAGAAGTGATCCAATGCCAAAATTAATACAGCTGTTACAAAGGCTACCTCTCTCGGTCACAAAATGTTCTTTGCAGAGATTTAGCATGCCCTTGCATGATTCAAACCTTCCCTGAACTGTGCACCGCACAAAGTTTATATATACAATACTTTTTGTTGATTTAAAGTCTAACTTGCCAGGAACTGCAATCCAGTATTTTCATTGTAATTGTTATATTTTTCTAAACTCGTATGCCTCATTGAAAATTAAGTGAAACTGGAATAAATGGCTTTGTCAACTCCACAATCCTTAAGTAAGTTTAACGCTCACTACGACCATTGGTATTCAATATCACTAGATATTTTACCTTGAATAATCACTGATGGACATTGATTTTGTCTTTGCTCTTCACAGCACAGCAAAATTAATGTGAAAGTCAGAGTTAAATGAGTCCCAGTGGTGTCCTCCACTCTGCTGAGAGTATGTTTCAGATACTGGAGAACTGGCAACCAGCTCAAACCTACAGTATCTTCTATTGCAACAATTAATGGATATGAATAGTCCTCACGGGGGATTCGGGTTACCTTTGTATCAACTTTAGAGGTTAGAGTCCTGAAGCAGACAATGAGGTTAATGTATGGTACTTTATGAACTGATCAATTATCTTCTTTAAATTCAATTTAAAACTTTAGTTCTTTTATCTTCCTTTCTGAAAACTATTCTGAGTCAACTTGTAGTGTTAACAATGGGAATTTAAATTATTATAAAGTTTAGGGTCAGAAAAATGTTATGTATTAAATAGTCTGTTTTTCTAATATTAACGAAGGGCTTGGCAAAGCAATACTTGTTCCTCTGTTTTTTCCTCTAAGTCTGGAGTGTGTTTGCAGCCTTCATTTAGGTCATAATCGCACCATACAGCACAAAATCCATGGTGGCTGTGAGGCTGAGGTTAGGCATGTGGATATGGCAGCCGAATGCATTATGAAAAATAAGCATGTAACTGAGGAAAGCATCTGGTTAACAGCTTTGAAGTCAAAGTCATGGTATATGTATACGCACACTATGGGACAAATTTCTGCTTTGCTTCTCTGCTTTAGCGGTGGATGGATTGGCGTTCTATCAGCTGCAGGAGGTTTCCTGAGAACAGACCAAAATGCCTCAGGGGAACTAGAGAGCAGGAATCCTTGTAGCACTCTTTACAGCTGCTTTGTAGAGAGCACGTGTTGTCAGATGCTAATTAATATTCGGGATAGGGACAGAGGGGTGCATGTGTGCAAAGCAGCCATTCTGCCTCATGTCTACAGAGGTACTCCAGGGAGTGGCGAAGAGAGTAGGCAGGCTGCTTAGGACTGATTCTCAGTATTGCCAGCTACAACAGGTCAAAAATTATAAGTCAGCTCCCCAAAGACTTGAGGTGAGGTTTAGAAAGAAGAAAGACAATGTTTTTAGGTTTTCAGACTCCTCTCTACTTTGTCAGCATATCAAAATACGTGGTAATTTCAACCCAAACAACTGATTTTTAGGACATACAAAAATGCATTTCAGAGAAAGCCAAGCTTTCTGACTTCACAGTCCACACAGCAAAACCTGCACTGGGAAGAGAAGTTACTTGGACCTAGGAAGAAAACAATAGAAATGGAAAAAAAAAAAAAAAAAAGTAGGGAAGAAAGGTTACAGGGTTTGGTACTGCAGCTCTTGCAGTAGGTAGTCTCTGATTCTGCTTTTCCTGGCTTCGTGGTGCTCAGGGATTTTCTTTGCTACTATCAAAGGACCAGTCCTTGTACAAAAGCAGTGGCTCAGGATGGAGCGAGGATTCTTGCAAGCACTTTTATCCAGCACAGGAGGCAGCCTTAGTTCTGAAACGGAAACGTCTTTTGCAGGAAAAATTCAATTCAGTGAAAGAATCCAGAGACATTTTCAGGTTCAGACACATTTTTGTAGCCTTGATTAAAAAATTTATTGAAATCCTGGTCCTAAGAGATTAGTGCATTTCAGTGTGAGATCATCAAGACTTACCACTGCAGAAAACATCCTGCCTGCAGGAAGCACAGTGAGCATTAAAAAGAATGCATGGGATATAAACTCTGGTTTCAAACTTCAGTTGTTGTTCTTGACAACCTCCTATTTTGGCAGAAACTAATATGAGGCGACAGGATATTTTTGTCACTGATTTCTGCCTGCTGCCCGCACAGAGGAGGGAGAACTCAGCATAGCACCATACCCAGCTTTCAAAGTTCCACTGAATCTCTCTCTCTTTTTTTACCTTTTTTTTTTTTTTTTAGATTTCAAACTTCTCTACAAGTAAATGATTGGAAAGTTAGTGATATGTGCAAAGAACATTTTTTCAATTAGCGATGCCCATTAGCTGAATGACTATGAAGGGCTGATATTTTTCCCCCTGAATTAGCAGGTACACATATGGAATTTGGGCTATAAATCATTACTTAATAATTCACTAGAAAATAAATATGACATAAAAGATAATTAGAGATTTGTACCACTTGCCTTCACCTTAATTAGGAATGAAGGATATTTGGCATTGTCTGCAGGACTGTTAAATTTTGTTATATTGAGATGGGTCTGGAAAAGGAAGATACAGCAAAGTCATTTTATGAAAGAATATAGCTTCTGGCAGAGTGGGTCTTGTACATCATCGCAGGAGAGGTATCCAACAGTTATGATCTTAAAATCTAAATGCAATGTGCCGGACCAGGAATGGTGAACAGGTTTGTTTTGCTATTTCAGTAATGACCTGTTGCCTGGCTCACAGAAACACATATGCCAGCCAATTTCATTGGAACAAAATTAATATTATATCTCTGTGCTGTAATAATAGTTAACTTTGGCAGAGCAGAAACAGTTGTGTATACTTTCCTGTTATAGGATTTGCTGGAGATACCTGGAGATGTAGTATATACTAGTCATTTAATTTCACAATGGATTTGAATACTCTGCTGTAATGTAAACAACTACAGTATGAAACACAGCTTTTTTCCTTCCTGAGGGTTTGCTATCTTTAAAACAGGGGACAGGCTTCCAGTCCTGCTCTGTTCCCTTTGCTGCTATTAAGCATCCGGGTAAGAATTCCCCTTGCATAGCCAAGGCTGTATATAAAGGCATTAGAGTTGCCTATGTACTATACTTTTTCTGTCACTGATCACATCCTCTCCCAGCTTAGGAGATATACAGGGCCCATGTTAACAAGGCCAACAAGCATGTTGTACCTCAGCGTGCACTGATGATGGAATGACTTCACTGATGATTTATTGCCTGAAGAAATTAGAGCAGCCTTCAAACTGCCTTCTCTTGCAAAACCCAAAGCAACCCTACCTACTCCAAGGATCAGGGACTACAGAGGAATAGGTGCCAGGAAGCTGGCTGGATGATAGTAAGATCTCCAGGTGTGCTGGTCTAGTTTATATAAACTAATGTGAATGTGCACTTTCAGTCCAGAATTCAACACCATGTGTTATCCAGGATGGACAGAAAAAAAGACTTAGTTTCATCTGCAGTCATCTCGGTGCTTCCTGTAAATAGTAGCAGTGAGGTGCAGGAAAAAAAAATGCTCTTTCTGCTATAGATCTGTGTTCAGTAATACATTGCCTGCTATCCTTTAGTTTGGGAGACTTAGAGGGCTGTTCCTTTAGCTCTGCATGTTTATGGCCATGCTCCTCCAATCACACAGTTCCTGACAAACGTAACAAACTTCTAAAAAGTACCGGTCTTTTCAGACACTGCCTACTTCAGTAAAGGGACAGAACTTTGAAGGGAGCCTATTGAATGGGGACACATTGGCAGTTGGGCAGATCTGGAATGTTATACTCTCTTTCACTCTTGCTGCATCAGAAATAGGCCACTGAACCCTGATTTATCTGTAGTTTTCCTAAGAACTTTGGATTAGACCCAAACAGACTGAATCAGAGTGTATCAGCCTGGAACAAAGACAAGCCAGGCCATCATCTGAGAAGATTAAGAAGAGCCTCTCTGCTGGCTGAAGATGAAGAATTTTCTTCTGATGATTTTGATGCTATGAAGGCAGTATGATGCCCAGCATGAACCAGTACCAATTGCTTCTTTACCTGCAAGACTCAGAATAGATGAGTGGTGATATTATGCACAGGTTTTTTAAAACACGTTATTTCAGTCAGGCTTTGATTAATTTAGTTTTTCCTGATGTTTTTCATTTTACTTATTTATTACTCAGACTCTGATGTCTAGTCTTCGTTGAGATGGCACAGTCAGAGCTGGATAAGAAAAAAAAAAGACAAAAAATGTGAGTGGCCTGTCAAAGACATGTTGGCAGTTGCTTTCACAGTATTCCTTGATGGTTCTACGGAGATGTCAAGTAAGAGTAGTGGCAGGATTGAGCCATGGCAGTTCTGCTTGTCAGGGCAGATAGTGTGCTTAGGAGTGACAGAAATGATAGACAATCTGCTTGCTTATCACACTACTGGATATCATAACGGAGGCAGTGAACAATCCCTAGGTTTTGCCATTAATTGAAGAATTAGCTTCCTATATTCATGAATACATCTACCACCCCAAAAACAAGTAAATGTTTAATATTGTGGGACAGTAAGTTATAAACCCTACTTCCATTATAAGAGGTGGAAATACTTAAAAAAATTGAGCGACAATTGTCTGCTAAGGCAGGCAATAATCATGTTGACAAGTAACAGACTCTAAAGCTCCAGCCCAGTTTTCATTGCAGCCACAGGCATAATACTAATGTATTTTTGACTCTGTGAACTTGCAAGTATATATTATAACAGTTGGGAAGTAGGAATAGCAGAATGCCACAAGAAACTCATCTCCTGACGGTCTCCCAATACATATTGAGAGTAATAGATCTCAATTTATGCAAGGTGCTTAAGCATTCATGCTAATTGTAAGCATGCTAGTAGTCCCACCAATTTCAGCTGGTGATCACCATTAAGCACATGCTTAAGTATCTTGCAAAATTAAGGTTTCGAGAGAGCAGTGTTGAGTTAAAAAAGCTCGGTTATGATCTCAGACTTTAATGTTCTTTTCCAAATCCAACTAGATTTATAATCATTTTGAAGTTTTTTCCCCTCATTGCAAGTGAAATATCAAAGTGATAAAAATATATCTTTTTGAAAGAGGTCTAGGCATACACAGGCTTTTTGAGATGTAGATTGAATGTGTGATCTTGCTTCTTCCACTTGCTACCCCTGGTTCCCACAAGATGTTTCTGGTTTATACCAATTCTTAAGAATCTGCTCATAGGTTTTCCCTGTGTCACCTGGTTTTCACTGAGGTACAGAAAGATTTCAGGTCTTTGTCCTTTTTCCTTCTGAGATCAAATGAATGTGATGTTTACAGTGGCTGTTTTGTTTTAACATCTTTGTAGTTCTGACCTTTTGGCACTGATTTTCACAAAATAAAGGCTGAAAGGCCCTGGGCATTTGCACATCTGCAGTCAGCATGTGTTTACTGCATTTGTGTGTGTGTGTGAGAGTGCATCTACACTTGCCAGTAAATAATAAGTCCAAAAGTTAGTGTAAAGGTGTACATGGATTTGAGGGGTCAGACTGAAAACCTCACCAGCTAAATCAAACACTTAATATCTGTGGTCTTAACTCTTGTCTTTTGTGACTTTTTGGCATAATGACTTAAGGAAACAACAGAACTCCTGAATGTCACCCATATATGATTTCTCCTGCTTTAATTTGCCTCACAGGAAAAACTTACCAAGAGGTTCTAACAGAGTTAGCAGCTTTCAGGAAGTAACATCTTGATTTCTGTGAAGCACAGCATTGCAAAGTGATCAATTCACATGCACCTTGGCTGCGTGTACATATGCTGGTCATGTATGCAGTCTGGAACAGCCTTTTTCATGGCTGCAGCTAGGGAAGATAACTCCAGACAGCATCAGCTCTTCCAGCTAAGTCCTCACATCTATGATCCGTAGTGCTCCTGCCAGGCATTAGAGCAGATCATTTACATGCGGATTTGTTACTCTGCCCTTGATCCAGTGCTTTCTTTTTCTTCCCTTTCGTGGGTGACCCAGCAGTTTGCAGACAAGGCTTCTGAACAAAACACAGGGTGAAAAGTAAGGGAAAAGAAGGCAGCAGAGCACAGGCAAGGACATGAGACAAAACTATATTGGAGAAAATAAGGCTTATTAGGAGTTCACGTGTCTAAAACCTTATTTCATAGAATAAAAAAGATTATCTATTGAAAGTTTTCTTTTTGACCACTGGTGTCAATTTTGCCTGCAAGGTGACATGGGGGATTTAAGTGCATCCCGCTACCAAGGCGCTGTGCAATGTGGGTTCAATTCTAGTATGAAATAATCAAAGTAAGAAATATACCCCACATCACAACTTTAGTATAATTGATAAATATTTAACATACTTCTTCCAAAGCAGGTGATTTACCTTGCAACCCCAGCAGAGGTGGCTTTTTATTTATGTAATCTGCAGGCCCACTCCGTTCCTCCCCACGTGGGAGAAAATCCTCCCTGTGCTTTTAGTTGGCCACAAGGAGAGCTCTGACAGCTTAGAAGCCAGACAGTACAGGCCTGATTATACAGCTCCTCTTGGTCTTGGTGGATGTGTACTTATTTTGTCTTTTAAGGGCTGTACTCATACTTTGGTTATGTGTGCTATTTATCAGGTATATACACATATACCTAGCTTAGGATGTAGGTCTCAGAATCTACCTTAAATACAGCGATGAATGCTCCAGGAGTATTGCAGTGTATAGGGTTTCTGTTGGAGGAGGTCATGTGCTCACTAGTAGGGTGAGAGGCACTCAGATGTTCCACCTGTGCCTCACAGTAATGGGCCAGATTGCAATTCCCTGGCTGGTACTGATGAGCAATTATTTGTGTGAGTAATTCTATTGTCTAAGGGTCCTAATTGTACCAACATAACGTCTCTAAGTCTGGCAGCCACCACCTGTGGGCCTTCTCTGTGGCTTCACAGATCCATGTCCTTTCTGCATTCTCACCCTGCCCCAGACTTCCTCAGTACCTCTACTTCAGTAACATCGCTTTCACATAGATGATCCTTTTCAGGACTCTTTTCAGTGTGCCTGCTTCTCTAGGGAAAGTGTAGTAGTAGCCTCAGCTGCAGGCACCCCAGCCTTACAGCTTCCGCTTTTCTTCACTTTCCCTTTCTGGAATTTATCCTGACTATGTATCTGCTTCTCATATTTCCTCTTTACTTGTGCTGCCAGTTTGGTTCTCAATATATCAGTGTATCAAATGACAGGGGTAAAAAAATCATCCCTAAAATCAACATGGTGTTCTGGAGCTAGGTGTGCTATTGTTCAGCGTTCTCTGTAAATCATTTCTTCCTGATCTTCCTTTCTTTTATTTTGCTTTGCTACTGTTTTGTTTTTCTCTTCTCTGCTGCTCCTTTCTCCCCTTTTTCCTTCTTGTCCTCTGTCCTTTGATATTATATTTCACATCATATGATCCTCACAGTTTCTGACGTAAAATAATAAAGTGGGACATCAGTCAGTGTGGCAGACAGCCTTCGATTTCTCCTTCAGTAAGCTAATTCCCTGTGTTCCTGAGAGTGGCCCGCAGAAGCAGCTGGAGTATATGTTCTTAACAGGCAGAGCATATGCTCATATATGTATTGAGCAGCCTTCCTTTTATATTTCCTCTAGCACTGTGCTGTGCATTTGCAACAAGTAATAAAAGGAGGATGGGAAAACCCATTCTATATGATTTGAAGTGCTGAAACACAAAAGAAGTAACTATCAGATTTGCCATCAGTAAGAAAGGGCTGCCAAAAAGACTAGGACAGAAAACGATCTCCGGAATGATTTTTCCATTTCTGCTTTGCTAAAAAGGATGCACAGTTACTGCTTAGTCTTAGCTTATGATCTCTTGCCAGTACCAGCTGATTTTCTGAAATGGAGGATAAGAGATGCTGACAGCTGTGCCCTGTATGGGAACTGCCAAACTGCAGCACAATCTTGTCAGGCTGCCATGTGGCTTTAGGCCAAGCAAGATATCGATGACACATATAATGAGATACTAAAAGAACTAGCATGTATCATAGATGCTAAGGAGAACTGGCAGAGCATAGGGATGGCCTTATGTTCCTAAACACAGTATAGTGTAGCACTAAAAGGCTAGATCTTTATTATAACTACATTTCTGAACCTGAAAGGGAAAAAGGCATGAAATGTAGTATCCCATGTAAAATGAAAGGAACAATGAGTTACACCAGAGTGATCATGCTGCAGTGACACCTGACTATGGTTTGCGAGCAGGGAGAACTGGCAGCGGAAAAGAAAAGGTGTGGAGAGAACCAAGAGAAAGGTACAGAGCAATGACAAAGTAGCAGAAGCGTAGACTCAGACTTGGGGGTTAAAGGAAAGAAGGGGGAAACAGAAATTGCTGGACTACAGTAGATCCAGCCATCTAACTTAAACAACCAGTGCCGCAAGAAAAAATGGAACAGAATGAGTTTGGCCACTTAGGAAGAATTAAAATCTTGCAAATGCTAACATGTCCTGGAAGATGTTATTCTTTATCTAAGTTAGATAAAGAATGTATTGAACTCTTGACAGATGGTCAAAAGGGGAATCTGAGAAAATGCTTGGGAAGTGAAAATACACTGAAAGTGTGATGTTGTTCTTTAAAATAAAAAAAAAAAAAGCTCATTTTCTCTGTTTATATTCAATCTATATTGGGTCAACAGCATTTGCAATTAGCCTAACTTGGAATCCTGTCCTGTGGCCAAAAGTAAACAAAGGGCTTTTTAGCTGCTGCTACCCTTGCCTTATTAATAGTCAGAGCTTCTCTGTCTCATCCTAAAATGCCTTTGATGGCATATGTCAGCACGTCAGGATTCTGAGACAACATGCTTAATTGAATACCTTTGCTCTTTGGGTCTTTACTGTTAGGACTCTCCAGCAATATGCTTCCCTGGAGTGTTTTAATTCCTTACTGCCTCCTTAGAGTCTGAATTTCTGCCTAGTTCCAGAAATTTATCTCTGAAACTTTACCATCTCCTGAGAGATCTACAAGAATTGTACGTGTACTACCAGTGTTGTAACCCCCGTGGTATAAGAGACTGAATTGGCTGTACTACAGCTCCTTCTAGCAGAGTTAAAAAAAAAAAAAGAGAAACCCTGGCTATATCCTCATTGGCAGTGGACCAGAAGCCTTGGCAATGCTACTCAATCCAATGGGAGATTCTTATGAAGGGAGCACTCATCCATTATCGCTGAGTTTGTTTGAACTGGAAAGAGGCTTGTAAATGCCATGGATTTCTTTCTGCTTTCAGTAGTCAGTCAGAATATACTTCTCTTAGCCACCTTGCACATATGCCAGAAAATCCCCAAATAATCCAGCCTAGTTTCTCCTGTAATGCTTGTTTTTATGATCTCCCTGCTTCAAAAAATCTGTACTGCATCTGGTAGGAGGAAATGGGTCCAGAAAGCATGCTAGATTTTCTGTTCTGTGCAGAACCCAGCCATGAGCAGATCTAGAATTTTACTCCCAAGTAGTTTATTGCCAAAACAGACGTCTCTTTGTCTAGTGATCCACAGATGCCACAGGCTCCTTTCTTTACAGTGCTGCTTTGCTGAACGTGGCTCAGTTCAGGTTATACCTTTTATTTACAAATTAGTGTTCCCATCACAAGTGCCATGTTCCTAGTCCTCTCTCTTGGGCTAGGTTTCTTTGGTGAGCTTTGACTCAGCTACTGGAAAGATGCCATATATATAATGCATGTAAGCAAATACCTCTCCCCTTTCTGCATAATTTACTTTTCATCCCAAATAGGATCCACATGATTTTGTCATCCTGTTTCTTGAAAAACTATGAAAACGTGGTGTCATCATCAGTAAATGGGGAATTTACATCAATGGGTGTATTACCTCTATACTTATACTGTGCTCACGCTACAGCCTTTTCTGTACAAATAAAAACAAGGACCCTGAAGATGGCCCCTACTGCACATGGGCAATAAAATCTTCTAGGCAGATCTTCCTTTTGGCCTTGTGCCTTGCTTCAGTAGGTTGCTCTTGAGGCGGTAATTCCAAGCTGACGACAGGCATAAAATTTAAGATTCAACAGAGAACTACTATAAGGCTCGTGGCTCCTGTTCTGCATAGAAAAAAGATGTCTGAACAGGACCACTTAGTCCAGTTTGTTGGAACAGTGATCCCCATCCCTTCTTTATGACTTCTTTGTTTTAGATTCCCTACTTACCTTTCTTCAGGATGGTCATGAATTTCCTTCCTCACACACAAACACCCACACACTTTTTAATCTGGAAATGAGCAGAAATAATTTACATGTCTTATGAATTATACATATTACCTCTTTTATTCCTTTTGTACCTTATGCATTTGAAATTCTCTACATATAAGAGAGGTTATGGAAGGTGCAGAAAGCTGTTTGTGCTGCTTCACATGGTACAATGGCCTCACAATCGCCTCATTTTTTTTACAATAAGCCTTATGTCCTGCCAATGGATTGCTTGATAGGGATCTGTGCATGCAGTTGGAGGTGGTGCTCTCACTGCAGCTTGGTGCGGTTAAGCAGTTACTGCATCCAGCTGCTCACTACTGCTCTACCTTTTCCTCCAGAGGTAGTCTTCCATTTGGCACTGATGGCATAACTGCATGTGTGGTTGCTCACTTACCCAGTTTTCTTAAAACGATCTAGGCTAATTAACCACACCTAACAGCAAGGTTTTTAACCTGCTGTTGTGGTTTAACCCCAGCCAGCAGCTAAGCACCACACAGCTGCTCGCTCACCCTACCCCTCGGGTGGGATGGGGGAGAGAATAGGAAAGGCAAATGTAAGAAAACTTGTGGGTTGAGATAAGAACAGTTTAATAATTGAAATAAAATAAAAAATAAAATAAAAATGATAATAATAATAATAATCATAATAATCATAATAATAATGTAGTGAAAAGGAAAACAACAACAACAAAGAGAGGAACAAAACCCAGGAAAAACAAGTGATGCAGCCGCTCACCACCTGCCAACTGATGCCCAGCCAGTCCCCGAGCAGTGATCACTGCCCTCAGCCAGCTCCTCCCAGTTTCTGTACTGGGCATGACATCATATGGTATGGAATAGCCTTTTGGGCAGTCTGGGTCAGCTGTCCTGGCCGTGCCCTCTCCCAGCTTCTTGGGCACCCATCAGAGCATGGGAAGCTGAAAAGTCCTTGACTGGTATAAGCACTGCTTAGCAACAACTAAAACACCAGTGTGTTATCAACATTGTTCTCATCCTAAATCCAAAACACAGCACTGTACCAGCTACTATAAAGAAAATCAACGCTATCCCAGCCAAAACCAGGACACCTGGTTTTTTTCTGTACGAGTGAGTTAGGGAAACTGTTTATGTATTTAAATCATCCAGTATGAAGGGTACCATTTTCCAAGAGAAAGAGTGAAGAATATAGGTGGTAGATGAAGATGATTAGCAGCCAGAAATGATGACTGGGGTAAGGTCTAGGTGAAACAGACACATCTGGCCACTGCCTGAACTGCCACAGCAGTTCAGTTTTCTGTAGCAGAATTCTTTATTGTGATTTGAATCTTTCTTTTGTATAAAGCTGTGAAAGGAGACATTAGAGGAGCCTCCGAATAAGTCTAACATAGACCCTGAGCAAAACATACACTCAGAATATATCAGAAAAATGTGCATTGGAAGAGATCTCTGGAGGTTATCTGTTCCAGCCTCCTGCCTGGCACAGGGCTACTGCTAATATGGGTCAGGACAGCTGCTGGTTTTTCTGGCCAAGCCTTGAAAGCCTCCACAGATGATGATTCTTCTTTATCTCTGGATAACTTGTTCCAGTGCTGCAATACCCTCAAAGTGAAGAAATTTCTCCTAATCTCCAGTTGGAGCCTCCCAGGCTGCATTTTGTGGCTGTTGCCCCTTGTTTTACCAGCTGGCACTGCTGAGGTTTGGCTCCATTGTCTTTGCAGTTTCCTTCAAAATAGTTGTAGGCTGCTATTCGATTGCCCTTTAGCCTCCTCTTCACCAGACTAAACAAGCCCAGCTGCTTGAGTCTCTCCTTATAGGTCATATGTCAGAGGTAATTTTGGTAATTCTCTGTTTCTCCCCAGTTTCTCAACATCCTTCTTGAACTGGGCAGCCTTCCAAAATCCATCCTTCCACAACTGGACACAGTATTCCAGGTGTGGCCTTACCAGTGCCAAGCAGAAGGGAATAATAACTCCCCTCGTTCTGCTGGCCGTGCTCCTGCTCATACAGCCTTGTATGCAGTTTGTCTTATCTGCAATGAGAGCACACTGCTGGTTTGCATTCAGTCTGGCACTGTGACCCTGGTCCTTTTAGCAGGGCTGTTCCTCAGCCAGTTGGTTCCTGGCCTCTAATGAGGCAGGTGCAAAATCAGATGATTCCCCAGGTGCAGAATTTTGCACTTCTTGAACTTCATGAGGTTTCTGTTGGCTTCATCCTCGGTTTTCTTAAGGTCACTCTAAATTGGAAGTCTGATGTTTCGCATGCCACCCAACTCCTCCAATTTAGCATCATCTACAACTGATTATTACCTTTTGAGCCCAGCAATCCAGCCAGCTTTCAATCAATCTGAAGTTGATTAGTCCAGTTCATACCAAAATACAGGAAAATACAAAAAATACTAAATAAATTCTTTGGAATAACAGAATATGGCAGCACTGTCCAATATTCTGTTTTCAGTGAATTCCAGCTTTTAAGTCTACCTTCCTTCCATCTAAGCTAGTGCTTAATAATTAGTATGTATATGGCTCCTCCTATTGCTAATGTTACTTATGCTTAAACAATAGAGATAAATGAATTTCATTTCCTCTCTTTCCCATTGCTCCTAAAAATACGAATTCTAACTTTGCTTTTCTGTTCAGGATTTCTCCTTTTCGTGAAAATCTGCCCTTACTCGGGAAAGTGGTTTTTCACTTTGTCACAGTGATCTGGCTGAGAATGAAGAACTTCCCAAAGAAAAGGATCTCCTTGGGGGAATAACTTTTGGCTGGATTGACAGAGTCTATATTGAAGACAGCAAAAAGGAAGTTTAATTGGACTAGATTTCAAGAGCATTTCATCAACTTCTATAATGTTGGGATCCAGTTCTGGGAGTGGAGACACCAAGTCTGGTTTTATGAGACACAATGTGTGTCCAGCTGAAGCAAAACAGCTTCTGGTAACAGACCCTTTATCCACAGTACTAGTAAATCTTGCCTTTAGAATAATGGCTTTAATTCCTGTTGCCTAGTGCTAGGAGACTGCTAACAAACTTGAGAGGTTTTAAGGATGAGTAACAGAAGCTGTACAGGGATTAACAAGGAAAGATTACGAGCACTAAATATGCATTGCTCGGTCAAAGAATGACTAAGGGGGATATACTAATTATCTTCTAGTATTACATAGCTGTAAACTTCAAAAAAGGAAAGCAATTATTTAGCACTGTCACAAGGTATATAACTAGGATTAATGAGGTGAGATTTAACAAAGGAAAACGTAGGCTGAGTATCTTCCAAATAAGAGATTAGTCAAAGGAATAGTTTGCCAAGGAATTAAAACAGTGGAATCTTACCTCTAGCATCAGAAAAGGGCAAGGTTAGAGGCAACAAAATGAATTACTTTTCCCAAAACTGAAACTTTTCTCTAAATTCAACAACCATGTATGCAATCTGTGCCTTAGAATTTAGGGAGGAATGTGAAAGCTTCATTTATTTTTAGAATTTTCAACTTCTTTTGTTGATAAGAGACTATGATAAAGACTGTTTCTATCACTAAAGCATGTAAAATATATATGAAATGCATATATGATAACTACATGAATTTCATACCTAGTCTTAGTAAAATGCCATTGAGACAAGTGATTTAAAATAAGGTTGTATTTGGCCTATTGTGTGTGTGAGATATATATAAAATTACAAAGAAAAGAAAAGAAAAAAGGATAAAATAAATTGGCCTCTACTACAATGTTACATGTTCAATTATTTCACAATATTCCAGTCTCATGTAACTGATATTTCTGGAATGTATGAGGCATCAAATAGGGTGTAGCAATAAATCTCTGTAAAAAGCAAGTTTGGAAGGATGTGACATAACAAGCTTTGTTCCTTAGGAAAGAGAAAAGTGAATTGTACTGCTCAAGTCTGGACATAATGACAGCATGAACAAGAATCTTGGCATCTGCATGTGAGAGCACACATTTTAATCTGGTCACATCCCTAAAGTGGTAATAAGATAGCTTGATAATGTGTCAAATGTCAGCCTCAAAGCTCCATTCCTCATTGAACAGTACATCTAGGTGTTCGACCAAGACAAGTGCCACCAATTGAGATGGCAATGTGAGAAGCATTTCTGAGCAGGTGGTGAGAGCTAAGCAGAAGGACATCAGACTTACCAAAATTAAATCTATGAAAGTTAAAGGACATCCCTAATTGAAGCTCCTACAGCCATTTACTTTCTTAGAAAATGCTAACCTGAAAGCTGCTGGCATGGGTAACTACATTACTTATCTTTCTCCTAGCAATGGCTGTTCAGAGCAACATGCTTCAAACTGTGACAATGCAGCAGATATTCATATAGGTCCCAAAGCAGAGTGCTGAGGCCACTGCAGTACATATGGCAAGAAACAATGTAAAACTTGTGTTTTTCAGGATAATGGATGTAAAACTCACCCTACTTCCTCAAGCTGCAATCGTCCCCTATGCAGTGATAACTGTGCCTGACGTGTCTACTATAGAAGAAACATGTATTCTGAAGGAATCCCCAAGACCCTTCGTGTGAATGAGGAATAAGCACTTCAAAATGATGTAAGTAAAAGCTGTATTATACCATGAAAAAGGCTGGAGTAAGGTTGAAAGGACAATTGAAAGAAAAGTGGAGTAACAGCTTTCAAGTGTTTGATTTCATAGCCTCAGCTTTCCTTAAATATATTTTGTTTATATGCTATATGAGTATGTATATAAAATAGTAAAATATTTATTATAATGCACTGATGGTATATAAATCAGTGATACACTTTTACAACAGTGATAAGAAGTTATTCTTATGGATGTTGAATGTTTATGCATATATACATCACTTTTGATGTACAAACACGAAGCAGACCTGATTTTAAGAGGGGTAATAAAAAAAACGTAACTTAGCTAGTTGAGACTACAGAGAGAAGGAGTATGGAATGATTTACCAGGATGCTGGAAAGTAACCTGCTGCTTGCAAAAATATTCATGTTATATTTAATACATTGGAGCTGTTGGGACTTCAGTTTTAGCAGAAACATTACCTTGCCAGTTTGTCAGTGTTAATAGTCCATAGAAATGCTAAGCTGGTCAGAGAGAAATTTCTCCATCTTGAACAGCGGTCTCACTTCTTAAGTGAATGTCTTGCCTTCTTAGATGGAGAGGGCAGTTGGAGAGGTGGCAGTAATCATCCATTCAAGTTGCCTTCAAGGGAAATGCCTGAAACAAAAGGACATGGGGATATAAATATGATGGTTAAATGTGACTGGACCATATTCTCTATTGCAAGAGAAGGTGAGCTCTTGTACTGCTCACATAGGGCAGTTTTCCTGGTGTGCAATAGTTTGCTTCCTCTTCATCAGAGAAGGCATAGACTGGATAGAGTGGTCAAAATAACAGTGTGCGGGCACAACTACTATCCTAGAAGAGACCTAAAGATTGATTTATTGGCTGAGCATTGGTTAGGAACTCCAGTTTTAGATACAAACATATAAACAGGTCCCACACTTTCTTCTTTCATGAAGACAATGTTTCACTTGTGATTTCGAAATGGACTTACTGCCCTGTAAAATACTTGCCTGAAAAGGATCCTTATACAGTTGGAATTACACTGTGATCTGTCAGAATCCATACATGCTGCTCGGCCAGCAACATGTGTCAAGGTGGCATTGGCTGGATAAAACATTTTCATACAGCTGAAGTAAAACAATAAGCTGCTTATGGTCAGAGCAGCTGAGCAATTCACCTGAATAAGAGCAAAATCTCATTAGGTGGAGATAGCTATGAATAGAAAGAGCACAGACCTTGTCCCCTGAGCTTAAGAGGGCTAAAACGCCAAT
Organism: Nipponia nippon; assembly: GCF_047370975.1. Taxonomy (NCBI): domain Eukaryota; kingdom Metazoa; phylum Chordata; class Aves; order Pelecaniformes; family Threskiornithidae; genus Nipponia; species Nipponia nippon. The sequence continues at coordinate 46,587,241 of NW_028262391.1, forward strand.
GTTGATCTGTCGGCTCACTCTTGCTTTGTACTAAGATACGTGACTTCAGACCGAGTAGCAGGCTACAAATGGCTGCAAAAGTAGTGTAGTTTCGCTAACGCTGACTTCTGCCTGGGCTAATATTTCCTGCTGTGAAGGAGGAAAAGCACTATAGTGTGCCATGTAAATATATCCTAGGAAAGCAGAGAAGTCTAATTTTCCTCTAAGATAAAGCATAATTCTGTCTCTCCCTTAGATGATCTGCAGACTCTGTCTTCTGAATTTGGCCCTGAACAGCATAGCTTATTGTATTCATTTTCATCAGAAACTTCAGGAAAAAAAAAAGAACTTTTGTTTTTTGTTTGCTTGAGAGATGCTATACCAAAATTTAAAACTGTAGATGTTTTTTTAACGCCTGATGGTTAATTTGTATCCATACCACTTTGGGCATTTGCAATATGCCTTGGGCCAGCTAGACACTGTGGAATTAGCTGTGTTTCAAAGGTTATATTCATGTATAGCTTAGGAAATACTTTGGGACCTTCTGAACGAAAAAGCTGTGTATAAAGTGAGAATTGATATTTGAAACATCAAAATGAATTCTATCTTTACAGCTAAGCCCTAAACCCTGACAAATAAGGGTTTATAACTGAACCAGTGACAGTTCCTTCACTATTGCAACAGGTGATGAAATAACAAAATGTAATGTGAAATTTATCATAAAACATAAAACAGGTAGGACTAAGATAGGCTGCAGAACTATTTTTAAAATTTTAGCACACTGCTAAATGGTTTGGGTTTTTGTTCGGTGTCCCCCCAACACACACACACACACACACACACACACACACAGACACAGACTCTCTCTCTCTCTCTCTCTCACTCACTCTCACTCACTCTCACTCACTCACTCACTCTCACTCACTCTCACTCACTCACTCACTCACTCACTCTCTGGCACTATCTTCCTAATAGGAGTCTCAGTAGAGAAAAGGAAAATTTTCATCACTGGTGTGCTTGAAGCGCAAATGGAAGATCACTGTAAGTAAACGTCGTCCTATCTTTCGATTTTAAGTGCAATGAATAGAATAGATAAACATCAAATGAAAATAAGGGTCTCATCTTTTTTCAGTGTGGGAGCTGAAGCTGCAGAGCAGATTTTGGATGAGGTAAAAGGCTTGAGCTGTCAAAAGATTTCTGGCTTCCCAGAATTCCTCTCCCATTTCCCAAGGTTAAACGCATTGCCTCAAGGCAGCTGCTTAGAATGATAAAAGGGGCACTACAGGACAGCAGTGCTCTTTGTAATGTTAATAAACCTTGATTTTGATATCAGATGCAACCCTGGGAAAACCTGCCAGTTTTAGACTTAAAAATCTAACACTATTTAGCAGAAGTTCGTGTAAAGAAGTATTAGTTTGGGAATGGTGATGGGCTAGTTTGAGTGACATATGAAAGCAACAAATACACTCTCTTCTCTGCCTTGTCAAATCTTACTGTTGTTTACGGAGAACAAAAGGAATTGTCCAAGTGCTAATTAAACTGAATGCCATATTAAAATGCACTGTGAAGTTTCTGCTATAAATTCAGCTTTTGAGGTTAACTGTCAGCTGAGCTAGAACTCCCCCGAAAAATGAATGGGGTGTGGTTTCCCTGAGCTAGCTACCTGCCTGTGAACTCTCACTGGAGCCAAATCAAGAAGTGTTTTCTTGTGCTCATTAGCTGATAAACCTCTGACAGGAGAGTATGGAAATAATTTATTGCAATAAAGGCAAAGCTGTAGGACTGTTGATTAGATAGCATGGAGTTTTATCCAGGAAGAATGTGAACTTTATTAAATGCTTCTCTTCCTAAAGTTCTGCTTAAAAATGAGAAATGTCTAAGTTGTATTGGCCATTAAGTCAGACTGTCATTGTTAGCTAGATATTTCTGAATCAACAATAAATATGTAAGTTAAAACTTCAGGGGAGTGACTCAGAATAAAGTAAAATGAGACATATTTATGATCAAGGCAGCTATAAATGAACAATGCATTTTGGTCATGTGGAGTTTGGCAAAATGGAGCTCCAGCTTATCTTCACAAAGGAGCTCTGCCTCTTTGAATCCATGACAAAACTCCCACTGACTTGAAAGAGGTTTGGATTTCACCCACTAAGTTGTGCTGAAATCTGAACAAAAGCAAAAAAGACTCTCACAGTTCATGGGATGTGAAGCTGTGTATTCTCCTCCTTCAAACTCACCAGCAAGACCCGTTCCCATAATGGGTACTGAAGAACAGTGCCCAAAAAATGCAAAAATAATATATTAAAGAAATCTGAAACTGTTAGTAGTGCACATTGTTAGCTGAAGTAATCACACTGTCTTATAGCTACCATCCTGTTACCCTTTTCTTCTTAAAGATTATTCCCAGTGTCTGTCTGGGTTATCTGGGACACTACACTTATCAGATAACAAAAACCCATGAAGTTCAGTGACCAGCTGGAGTCCAGCTATGGGCTCTGTGAATGTCTGCTAAAAGCGCAGTGCAGGTTAGCTACACCTGCAGCTAGACAAACAGACCAGAGTGCAGGGCTTCAGTGTGTGAACAGAGTTTTGGCTGGGTTTTTTTGAAAAATGTGGGTCTTGGCTTTTTATCGCAAATTGGTTCAAATTAATTTTGCATAATTCTTCATTGTTTCCTTAGGAAGGTACTTATATTATATGTTAAAATATATATCACATAAAAATATGTGTATTTTAAGACTATTTTCGGTTTAGCAAATTCTTGCTATACCAAGATTTTTTCACCCCCACCTTTCCAAGGGAATAGGTAACAATAGGAAGAGAATCAGGGAAAACGCTTTTATTTATATTATATGCTTTCTGAATTGTCTTCCTGTAATACTGAATTATTTCTCCCCATTCTTCCCGTGAAACTTCACAAGGGAAAGAAACAGTGGGGAAGGCCCAGATATTCTAAAAGCATTCTTGAAACATATTGTTAAAGCAATACTTCAAATTTAATCTGATTTTTTTCTTTTGATAACAGTAGCAAAAATTTAATAAGCAAGGGATAGCTATTACCTGGTGATAAGAATTAGATTTATAAACCAGGTTACTTTCCTTTTAACCACAGAAGTGAGTAAGGCTTGATTTAATTAATAGTTTTATTGGGTACATGTGGCAGTCCATTAAGACAGTGTGTATAGGCTCCAGGTATATATTAAGTATGTGTCCAAAAATTACTTTATCATAATTAGTAGCATGCCATCTTAAATAAATATTAGACAGGTTAGGATTTTATATCTGGTTCCTAGCACAAACAGCGAAGGATAGTGACTTAACCTGGGAGAGTACACCGTGTCTTGTATGGTATGTTTTGGGTTTTTTTTTCATTAAATCCATCAGGTAGAACTCAGTGTTTCTAGAACTTGATCTGATGTTTGTAATCCTAGAAACACTCTGGTATTATTTTGGAATTCCCGTTCTGCTCTGGAAAATTCTGACTACTTACTGCTAAACACACATCTCTACTACCACTTGGGTTTGTCTTTTTTTTTCTTTCAAAATCCATTTTTTTCATCAAAACATAGCTTCAGCTACCTTTTTGGGGCTTCCCCCCAAATGACCCACTGTTACCCTCCCCTCCTGCCATTAGCATGTCAGCAGTGTAGCAAGTTAGCAGCCAGTGACAGCTGCGTGATCCTGTGCAACTTCAAAGAGATGATGGAGTAACATTAGGTGCAAACAAATATATCAGAATAAAAGCTCCTTCTTTATTCTGGAAAAGCTGGAACTTTGCTCCAAATGAAGCTCACGCTCTCATCTCAAGCTATTTTCTACTGTTGAAACAGCAGGACACTCTGGTTAAAGCTGCTGTGCTGTTTATACTTAACACGGAGCAGCACTTTAAAACATGATCAGTACAGTAGTGTTACCTCTCCTTGGCAATATCCACAGGTGAACTGCTCTTTAACAACTCCTTTAATGTCTCAAAAACATCAAAGCCTTTTTCTCATCACCCAGCACTTTTCTCTGAGCACCTCATTTCTCTATTACTGCAGAATGCTTTTGTAAGTATGCACATACACATTCTGGCGTATATTCTTATTTATCTGAGTTTTTCCTTATCTTTTGGGTTTTGCAAAAGTTTAACACTGAAAGAGAGCTTTTTTCCCAGGCAATCTGAGAATAGTGACCATCTAGAGTTTCAGTACTCCAAGTGGAAGATAACTAAACAGAACAAAAGAAACCCCCCTTTCTCTAACAATCCAGCAATCCAGCATAATGTAATGCGATTCTCTCCCTACATAAAGGAGGAGTAAGAGTGAGATGCTTGTGACACTGTGAGTGCTTGTGACAGTACTTAAAGAGAAACTAGACGTCATTCAGATATTACAACTGCAGGAGAAGCTGCAGACCTCAGAATAGAAGGAATACCAAATTTTAGGTTATCAGGTATAGACCCATTTTGTTACAAAAGCGCGTGAGACATCTCCACTTGTGGAAATAGAGGGCTTTTCACATGTATTTATGGTCCTATTCTCTCTTGTTTTGCTTCACTGTTGCTATGTCTGTCTGCAACTCTGTCCAGAGTGGAGCTCGTTCTCACCCTGTTCTTGCAGGGCTTGCAGTTTATTGGAGTGAGAATTCAGGTCAACGTGTAAGACATAGGAATGATCAGCTCTGAGCTTGAGCCTTAGGGTAATGTCCTATTTCTCCAAGCAAAATCTCTTTTCTTATGAATTAATGGTTTGTCTGGTCACCATCGATCTTTCTTCAGCTGATCTTTTCTTCATTGATCTTTTCTCAGCAAGAGAAATGCCAGTCAGCTAATACACTGATCTCAGAGCTGAGTATAAATAGACTCAGTGTCTCGTACTCTTTCTTAGAGGGTATTTGGTAGTCTGTTCCTTCAGCACTTGTTCATCTATCTTTTTCATGTAGAATAGTCCTTGAGCAGTGTCACTGATTTCAGGAAAATTATATTAAAGTGTCTGATACTTGGTTGAAAACTCACATGATTTGGGTATTTGAAGAGGAAAAGAAAGGAGTGACTGCCCAGTGTTATCTCAAGCATCTGCACTGCACTGTTATTCAGTTATTTCAGCTTGGGTTTGAGTTCCTAGCTGTACCAGCCCATTTTACATGATGTTGTGAGGGAAAACCCCAAGTTTTTACAAGTGAAAGGTAATGAATCTATTGAGCTAGGATGACTCATTGACGTACCTTAAAGCCCTTTTGAGTATTTAAATAGGAATAAAGCACAACATTAAATATTTATTCACATATACATTTCTTCAACTAAAATAACTAAACCAATTTGAATAGGCTTTACTTTCCAAAGAGACAATGATAAATTAGGAGATGTTTTAAAGAACATCTCCACATGCTGTATTATTCTGTTTATTGGAATAAAGTTCTCTAGTAGATGTATGGAGAGCTACCATATGTATCACTGGTATAAAGTAAGAATCGTTCTGTACAGCTGAACTCTATTTGACCATCAGAGGAAGAAAAAAAGGTATAAAGCACCATTATAACAGATCTCAATTTTTTTCTTCTATTCCAACCTTAGTACTTTAGTGCAGAGATAGCTCCATCAATCATTTAAAACCACTGACCATACCTTGCACCAGCTATCAGCCGTAGTTCATACTGAGCTTTCTGTGTGCTCCAAATGGCTTACATTTTATGTGGAAAGCTGGGTTGAAAATTTATAGTTACTTTCCTTCTGACACCTGGATTTCCCACCTGGACAATAAACTCCTTTAACTACTTTAAATCTTCATGAATTTCTTGCTGTCTTGATTTCAAAGGGCTAGATCGTGACTGCTGCTGCCTGCCCATGCCATGAAGTAATAATCCTATTCCACTGTGTGTGAGTCTATCTGATTCATAGGCTCCAGACACAAAGCAATAAGCAGACACTGTATCCCCATTTAAACCCAGATTCTCAAAAACAGTTAGGAACCTAACAACTCAATTTCAAAGGGAATTTGATGCCCAAATGGATAGGAGAGTCTGAGCTCTACTCCCTGCCCCAAGGTAGATAAGTGGGGACAAGAGAAAAGTGCAGGTGAGTTTGTTAACATCTGTTCTAGCCAGCAGAGCGTTGTGGTCTGTCGTTAGTATAGGCTAGGAAGAAACATTTTGTTTCCTAGTATTCCACAATGAAACCATTTGTTTTCTAGTATTCTTCATAAAATCTTTCATTGAGTTATTTAGTTTCAGGCTCAGAAGATAGCATTTTTACCTTTCAGTACCTGTCTGTCTGTAGCATTTTTAATGCTACTAGACACATCCTAAACCTCACTTACACAGCTATATGTAGCTATATGGCTGTCCTGAAAATAATTCTGTTTAGAAGCACCAGTGTTTTTAGACAGTGTTGTCTTTGTCACCAAACCTGTCTCATAACTCCAGCTGCAGTACAAGAAAATCCTCACTGACATCCCCATTGTGGGGGGATGTGCAAACATAAAATAATGAGTCGATCAGAACTGGTGAGTTACGGAACAGGTTTCATCCTTAATAATAAGCTGCACAGGTCTCTGAAGTGAGATTCTTTCTTGCCATGTCTGCTCAGGATTCAATGATTGCATTGGCCCATTCTCAGCACGTACAGAGGAGGATGTAAGAAAGAAATTTTTTACAGTGAGGGTGGTGAAACACTGGAACAGGTTGCCCAGAGAGGTGGTAGATGCCCCATCCCTCGAAACATTCAAGGTCAGGTTGGACAGGGCTCCGAGCAACCTGATTTGGTTGAAGATGTCCCTGCTCGTTGCAGGGGGTTGGACTAGATGGCCTTTAAAGGTCCCTTCCAACCCTTCTAACCCCAAACCATTCTATGAAGCGGAGGAGCTTGGCTCCCAAACGGCGCAACTTTTTCCACCTTTCAAGGCCAGCAGTTTCCACTTTCTGTATCTGGGAACTCCACTCACATTTGCAGAGGTACTGTGTAACAGTGAGGGAAGGTTTGAAAGATGTAATCAGAGTTTCTACGATACACTCCCACAAAAAGTGATGGAGCTCATTTTTACTGCAGAACTGCAGACTTAGGAGGTGTACTAATCACCTCCCTTGAAGGGCCATAAATGCACTCCAGGCATTACAGAGAACGAAGCAAAGTAATTACTAAGATATTGGGTGATCTTGTATCATGTGCTTTGAGGTTTTAAAATGGTGCTTCCAGAAGTACCTCCTCCAAATTTCAAGTATTATTTTGTGTTGGTTTTAGTCAGAAGGCCACCTCATTATGTTCAGCTGGAAGTCAACCCAGATCTAATGCACTGGGCCACTGTCTCTAATGCAGTTTACCTACAGCTTTGTACCATAGAAGTTAAAAATAAACTACAGCTTATTCCATTTACTGAAATGTCAGTTCAACATGTCATGGGGCTTATTAGCACACTGAGAATGTTCTTCATGCCTTAATACTAGGGCATGACTCTGATGTAAAAATGAAATGGAACTATTTAAATTGACTTGGATACTTATTAAGGAGAGGGTTTCATTTAATTCCCTTTTCTGTTTTTCTCTCCTTTATAGAAGCAGCCATCTGGGCTTGATAGGAGGTAGGGCAGTGACAAGTCTATTCTGTGAAAAACACTATAGTTTTTAAAGCACTATTACCAAATGAGACTCAATAGACAGAGTGTGTAAGTGAAAAGTGATTTGCCTTGTGGAAAAAAAAAAATACACTCTAGCTGTATGCTATAGGGATCTTATGATGCTAATTGGAAAACTCAAATTTGTAGACAATTGCAAGTTGAACAGGTGACAATAACTGGTGATAACCAAGGACTAATTATCTCAACTGGGAATTAACCATCAGGTGTTCTGAGCCAAATAAAAGGGGAGGGGAAGCTTGGAATAGTAATGTGTCCTATTTATGTTGAAAGAATTAGCAGGATTTTATGTGGGATTAAAAAAAAAGTTAAATGAAACAAATACTCTCTAGGCTAGTATAATGTGTGACTGCTGTGGTTCCATTTCTTAAAGAATTTCAGAACTTGGACTGGGGGGAATGGGAGGAAATAATAATGCAGAGCTGTATGATTTGCTTGCTAAAAAAATCTCTTGTTCTCTTGTGAATTCTGCTAAAGTGAAAAAAGAGGTAGGTTAGCAGTTCTTAGAATTAAAACTATTTGCTTGAGATTATTATTATCTATTATTCTAGTTAGAAATGTACACTGTGGTATAGGTCTATGGCTAGGAAAGATGAAGCTATTACAGATTTCTAGAAAAACCAAAGGCAGTGAGATATGAGAACTAGGCAGTGCAAAATACACAGAAGCCAGAGTTGTATGTGTAGGCATACCTACTACAGGTTTCAGAACTTCATAGTTGGATGCAATATACATAAAGTGCACACTGTTAATTCCACCCTGCCTCTAACTTCCTTTACCTTAATGCTTATTGTAAAACTTAAATTCTAATGAGTAGGGCTGAAACAAAATAAGGCCCTGGAGGGTAACAGGGAAATGATAAAACAGCAAATGAGCTATAGCAAACTGATTCCCAAGTACATCACCTTTCTCCTTCTTTCTTACCATCAACACGTTTTTTTTATTCTTATATTTTCTGACACGCCATGTGAACAAAAGCGACAACGCTTTAAAAATAATATCAAATTCTGAAAGCAGTCAGAACCTTAAATTGGAATTTCAGTCTTTGACATTGGAAACAAACATACAAGACAATTGTTAGTATTCTGCATTGTGCAGATAAAGACTTAGACTAGCAGCAAATTCTTCTGAGAGACATGCCTGATAAGATTATAAATTAGGTTCTACAGAGAAAGTGCACTTAAAGAGAGATTTAATTGTTTGCCAATAAAAATCTCATGTTGCATGGAGATTTCAGAGCTCATTTTAACAGTTGTTACTATTCAAATGCCTTGTTTTAACAGTTTAGGTTTTTGTTTGTTTGTTTTGGTTTAATGAATTCATTGTTCTAACTCAAAACTTCACTGTTCTTCTGACATTTGTGTCTGGTTTAAGATTTTCCTTCCTTTTGCAAAGTCTGTATTGCCATACAATGGGTGGAAAATGTGGTATGCAAGTACAAATCTTTTTGACTTTTTAGATTTAAAAAAAGCTGAAGTGTGAAGATCTTAAACTGTGTGCTCAAGATTGTCTGCCATGTACTGTTGGGCAGCTTACCTGTGGCATGTTTATGACTTCGTTTTTGTGTGTGTAAGCTCTGATGTTAGACTTCTGCGCTCATTCAAACCAGTGACAAAGTCCAAACAGAAAGGCAGGAGTACATAAGAATGTGTTCATTTTCATTCAGGTTTATAGATGTCTTGGTAAGATAGTATGTAACTTTAGGTGATTGTCAACTGCAGCCACAAATGTGAATGAAGCTGCATCAGAAATGTGGAAAAAGTTCTGAAACGTTTTCAAGTTAGTATTTGGATAAATTGAGTTAAGCATCCAAGGATCTTTAGCTCTACTATTCGGCTTTAGGAAAATGTTTTTTAATACTTAGGACTAAATACTTGCTGAGTTCTCCTAGCGTGAAGTAACAGGTGGCAATGTGTACAACCTGCTCTAGAAGTATGAAGCTATAAGTGTAGGTAACACAGGTGCCCTTTTATCGGAGATTAACATCTGAGGGTCTTATCTGAATCCCATTAAAATAATGAAGAAAACACTGACAGGTCTTTGGATCAGGCCCATTACAAATGCCAATTCTTTAGGGTTCATATACCACAGACTGCTAGCAATTCAGCTTGTAAATATGATTTCCATATACATTCACTAATCAGCATTGGTAATCTATTGAAATCTCTATGTCTGTAAACTCACGGTGAATGACAAGGTGGATTTCTGCTAAGACATTAGCCAGTTTCTCTTCACATCATCACTTCAGTCTTACAGTTTCTACATATTTAACCTTCTGTTTCTAACAAACATCATCCTTTGCATCAAAGGGCTTTAGGACATCCATTTTTTGCTGACACACTCGTGCTGTGCTTTATTTATGCATCATCAAAGTATGGTACTGCCCAAAAGGTGAATGACCTCTCTCCCCTTTAACTCATTTCCTGAGTAGACCAATATCATCTAACTTCAAACACTGACAAATGTAAATTGAGGTCCGTGAAATTAGAAAAGTGCTGAACTAGAGTACACAGAAAAGTGTGACATTCTGCTGTTGCGAATAACAATCTAATATAATATCTTCCATAATGAGAAACTTGGATGTTAGATATGCTTTACCTATTTGTGATGTACATAGTAAAACCTTTCTAATGCTCTTAATGCACAGAGAAATTGCACACCCCGAACTCTATTAATGCTACTTTTGTATATCCAACAGTAGTGAGAATAGACTCTTTGCAAGGTTAAACTGAGGGTCAGAACATTCTTTTGAACTTTCTTGCAGGAGTTGCTTGTAGTATAGCTACTTAGGTGGTGGCCATGTACTTGCTAAGATACTGAGTTCCTGACTAGATATTTAGAATTGGAAAACAAAAGCACAAGCTTCTTCAATCTCTCTCATAGCTTTCAACATAAATTATTAAAAGAAGAGGCTTCCAGAATCTTAAAAGACAGCATTTTTTATGAGTTTGTAGATTCATAGGAAGTAATGAGAGGGCAGCTGTGCCTTATACCCATTTCAGAGAATTCCTGATAAATTTTCAGATAGCTTTTTCTGTTGATTGTTTATACATGAGTGTCTTGGTCTATAAGAAAGTGACGTTTTATTTTGGGTTTTTAATATATCATTATATAGTTTTCAAGCATGCTCTGCATTGTCTGCAATTAGCTCAAGTTGAGTGGAAAAGAAAAATGGGTGTTAAAGCAGCCACTCTAATCTTGTTCTAGTCACATTTTTTCTGCTCCACTTTTGACTGAAGATGGACTGGCTTTCACTTGGAATTTAGTAGAGATTACTAAGCTGTGGTAAAATTTCAGTTTGTTTGGTTTATTGATAGTTTAGGAAAAAAAAAAAAAAGGAAATTATTTTGGTCTTATTCCATTTGTCTTTACACACTTCTTGTACAGAGCTAATTAGCACTATGTTCACACAGGCTAAACTTGCTGATAAAGCAGTCTCTTGTTCACTATGAAACAGACAATTGTCCATAATATGTAGATTAAGTAATTAAACACCCAATACATGGTCCTGATTCTGGGAATACTTAAGCATATCTATAATTTGGCATGCATGAGAAGTCTTACTGACTCTAAAAATACTACTCCCATAAGTAAAGTTATTATTTTTGGGAGCAGTCTTGAAGAGCATTCATTTAAAAGATGGGTTTGCAAATAAGTTGAATTGCTCTTGTGCAGTATGTCTACGGGACCACGGACTGAGTTTGCAACTGTCGCTAATCTATGCACAGTTACACTTTCTCCTTCCTTGTACACAGGTGGCTTCCATTTGGCATTTTGTAGCATTCCACCAGAGGTTTATGCTAGCCAGGGTAGCAGGTGACTCAACACAACAGTGTTGTAACGTGTGCTGCATCATCTTTTGATGCCCTGGGTTTTGGTGTTCAATGGGAAACAACAATAAATTCATGGAGCTTTACTGCCTCTGCCAAATGTGACATCTTTCAAAGTATAACATGCTGAAAAGCTTGCACAATCTGTGCCAACTGCATGATTTAGCTGCTATAAAATCCCTCTGAATCAAAACCATTTTGAAATAAAGAAGAACCAGCCTGAGAATTTCATTGCACTGTTGGATATCCACTCAAAGATCAATCACCTGTCCTCATTCTGTATTCCTGCTGTATTTTTCATCTTAATCTTTTCTGCAGCTTACCTATTTCATTAAGGCTGGAATTTTAAAAGACTAGCAATTGCATGCAGAGGCAGAGAGTCAAGAGTGAGAAGTGTTGAATCGGGACAGCACAGTTCTGTACAAAGTGTGCTGTGCCATTAGAAAAGCCAATCTCTTCCTTCCTTTTTTGTTTCTGTGGGACTCTGCAATGCCCAGATATGCTCAGTACAAGTGTTCCAGGGTTTGGCATCCTAATGTTCCTGAATTCCGTCCTACTCTGAGACTAGCTTGGTGCAGAAAAACAGGGCTGGCTGTGAGAGAACAGGTTAGCCCACCTGATTCTCTGCAGTTTTCCCATCCCGGTAACATTTTATACAGTACTCCTCACATTTCAAACAGCCGGTGGATGTCCAACCCTGGAATCTCAACCAAAAAGTGACTTGTTCAGAAATTAAATAAAAGGAAAATCAGATAATGTTTTTAGAAGTCTCTTTTGAAGCTAAATCTGATCTCCTAAAGTTTAAGCAAAAAAAAAATTAAATTACAAAGAAAAATATTAAACGCTGCCTTTGGGGATGGTACATGAGCTAATTGATGGTGTATCAGCAAAGGACTTTTTGTGTGTGGGAAAGATGCTTGTCCATTGTACTGTTGCACCGAAAGGGTGTTTAAACAACATAGTGATGCATAATGTTTGAATCATGTGAAAGGATTATAATTATTCTGTTAATTCATTGGTTCACTCTGTGAAACGTTTCTAAAAAATCCACTCTAGAACAGACTATTAAAATGATAAATTATCATTGCAACATCTGATCAAAAATTCAGTGAGTTAATTAATGCTCCTTTTGTCCTAATAGCTTATGTAATGAGAGGGAAGTTTGCTAAATTAAGCATAGTAAAAAAATTTTGTCACCAATTTGATGTAGGTTGGGTTCATGTATTCAAAAGGCGTTAGAAGATTTAATAACATGGAAATGTACCTGTGCGGACTGTTCATGTGCGTGTGCGTATGTGTGTGTAAAATTCTCCTGTTAGACTTGTGAGGTCCTATGGCTGTGATTTTGGCTGCTAGCAGTAGTTACCCAAATTATTTGTCATCACCTGTTTAGAATATTTGATTACAAATTTACATAGGAAAGGCAACAGCCTACAATGAGAGTATAAATCACCTTGGAATAGTGCCTTGACGGGAATGAAAGTGAGTATCCCTTGTATTCAACCTGAGAGCATACTAATAGTGGTGCATATTTATTTCTAGGCCATGTAATTAAAAGCAATTTGAAGAACTAATGTTCCAGCAAGTAGAATAATGACTGGAGAGCGAAGTATGGATAAAAATACCTTCTTCCTTTTTATGATGAAGCATTTGATCTTGACTTTCCACTTTTTCTAGCATTTGTTTTATGGTCATTTGGTCCTGAATCTGTCATGAGTACTTCTGAGAAGTTAATTATTGTCCCCTTTCTCTTTATTAAACATGTGTTCTGTTGAAAGGACAACTTATTCTCTTCCTTGTGGCAACAGCAGAGAGAAAACAGAGGTGAGATCAGTTGATGGCAATAGACGGCAACTGAGAAGTACTTATTAAAAAGGCCATAAATCAGGGATCAGGGAGAGAATTTAGTGGTGGCAAGTGACCCAAAAGGGAACATGATTTTCCATTGATACAGATGCAACAATAAACACCCTTAGGAAAACACTGTACTGTGTCAAAGGCAGACTGGTTGCTTGGTCTCTTTATGCACCTCCATCAACTTAGTAGGAATTGGCTTCAGACTGAAGTGTGAGCCTTTGCTCCTGTGACGTATGGCTTCAATGGAGAGACTGCAGAGTCACTGACTGCAAAATGTTCTGCTTCAGACCCCCATAGTGTCTGAATTTGTAGGGTTGCTAACAGAGAAAGGGAGAAAAATTAATTACTAACTTACTTCAGCTGATGTTTCAGAAATGACTTTCAGCTGCTTCCTACAGAATCTACAAAGGTTCATTGCAATGCAGCTCATCATGAGATGTCTAGCAGGCTTCTGTCTTTATTAATTTGACTTGGGTCATCACTACAGTTCAGCCTTGGGGCTAAAGCAGACCATGTAACTGGTTTACGTATTGAGCTTCTGTAAATCTAAGTACCAAAGCAGCACTTAATTTCAGAAAGATGAGTAAGTGTGCAGCTATGTCTAAATAACAATTCATTGACTAATTGAAATGTATTACGGTCAAAATTTAGGCTGCGTGTATAATTTACTCTCATTTGTAATGTCATTCTGCTTGTACTGGTGTTGTGTTGATTACAAGAAAACATATGTCTAGAGAAAACGCTGAAGTTCTTCATTTAATCAAATCCATCGGAAAATTCTGTGAAACATTTAACAACAAGATGCCTGATGAGGAGGCCTGGCCAGGTCTGCCTTTGGGTATCCTTACGGGGAACGTCCTGAAGCCTCTGAGGCTCAGGTGAGAAGCGAATGCAGCCGGTTTCCCTGAGGGCTGGGCTCATACGGAGATGTTGCATGTGCTGGTGCCCTTCTCCGGTGAGGAAGATTGTGAGGAGAATGAAGAAGTCCTTCGCTGGCTGCCCAAGTGACTCAGCGGTGAGCAGGGACCCCGAGCCTGGCGGGTCTCCTCCACTCACCTAAAAGGGCTGGCGGTCTTCTCCAAAAGGCAGGACAGGGGTTCCCCTGGCACAGGGTGGGTGCTGGGGTGGTCTGAGCTGCGGCGTGCACCCCAAGCGCTGAGGTGGCAGGGGCAGAGGGCACAGGGCCTCCTCACCTGCCTGGAGTGCGGCTCTGGTCAGCTCAGGCTGGTTTTGGCAGCCATTTTGTCCCCAGTGGGCCAAGGGTTAGGGGAGAAGTAATAAGGGATTTTCTTTACATGTGGCTTGGTGTGTCCAGCACTCACACGTGGTATGAGCGTGTGAAATCAGTGCTGCTGGTTTTAGCTTGGTTATCAGTCTTGGCAATTTCATATGGCTGTTTTTGTTATGGCAACTAATTTTTCCTATTAGATTTTGAATAGGTCGTAGTCGAGACGCAGTAGTGCTGTTTGTTTCTAGTATGGCTCAGGGTTTCATCTGAGGCAGTCAATCTCTATTTCTTGATCGTGTTTTTTATTTTTTTTTTGTTTGTGCAGCACTTCCTTATTGTATGATTTTAAATCTCCCTTTAGAGATTCTTTCCTCCCTCATTTTCCCCCTCTAATCAAAAGAAATAGGTACATTTTGTTCTGTCTCTTAATAGCTGTTTTTAGTCTAAGTATTTATGGCCTTTACAGGAGCAGAGTTAATACTATATGATGTCAATATTCTTCCAACATAGTTATGCTGCCGTCCTACATTTATGACCTTTTCCCCCTATAATTAGTTCCAGCTGAAATTAGATTCAGTGAGAGCCTCTCTCCAATTACAGCCAAATCTGAATAAAACTGATTCCACCGCGGTTGTCTGGAGGAAAAGAAAAAAAAAAAAGAAGAAAAAACCCTTTCCAGTTTCACTGTAGATAACTAAGTCTCGCATCTCTGCAGTACGTCTGCACTTAATAAAAGTGAAAAGGGTTTAAGGGCCAGCCCTGTAGAGAGCAGAAAATTCTCAGCTCTGCTAGCAACTTCGAGCAAAAGTCCCTTCACTTTTTCATGCCACCTCTTGCCTGTTGTTTGCTCTGTCCTCCCTGGGGTGGGAATGGCCTCAGTACGCATTACTCTCAATGTCTCCCGATGCTGAGGTGGGCAGCAGCAGGTGCTGCACAGTGCCTGTATGTTTGCAAAAGATCTTATCTGATATATGAGGTAACCAGGGACTGGATTCACAGTCACCGTGTCTGCACTGTGGTGCAGGTATGTCTTGCAGTGCGTACCCACAGCTCCTTGTTCCTGGTGAGATTGGGCTTGGATGCACACAGTAAGCAAGCTGGGACATGTCAGCTACCTGTGCATCCTCCCTTTCTTTGGGAAGAAACTGGGTCCGTGGGGATGAGGACAACAACAAAAGCCACAGCACCCCACAATGTAAGCACAGCCAAAGTGATTTTAACTCCTAAAAGCCTGGGTGAGTCTGGATATTAGCCCTTTAATGCAGATTTGCCAGTGTGTCCAGCACAGCTATAATACAAATAGTAGTGATGAGTCTTGAGATCCTCACATAAGCTTCCCGGGTGCTGACTGCCACAAAGAATTATGTGAGAAATGCAAGGAGTTGTTTTGAATTCAAAGCTGTATTTTGTATTAGCCAAATGCATCAAAAATAACATGAAGCCTTTTTGCCATTATCTGAGATATTTAGCTGGGATTAAATGTTTGTTTACCTCAGCCGGGTTTGCAGCCGGGTTTATACTTTTATCACTTCCAGATTGGATTACTATAATCCTTTATTTGCACGTTATCCTCAGCAAATTTTTTTCTTTTTTTTCCCCCTTCTTTTTTTGGCAGCTGAGTCAGTACAGAAAACCAAAAATTGATTTCTGGCACCCAGAGGAGTAAATTACCTCTCATCTGCTCTGAAATCATTGTCATATTGGGTTCTGATTCCAATCCAAATTGATCTTCAAATTATATTTTGGATCAATAATAGCCTTATAATGGAATGACACTGTTAAGGCTCCTACCAGCTGCTATGACCCATAGAAGCTGATTAAAGAGTCTCATCACAGTGTATAATCTCAGAAAAATTAATGCACATCCAGTTCCATTAACTCGCTGCTACCTTTTCCATCAGGGCAATAATGTGCATAGGGTCAGTACTGCCTTTAGCCATGTTCGCACAGCCAATTCTCCAGTTCAGCTGTGGCTCCCTGGCCCTACCCAGAAAGCTTAGTAGGTTTTGGCAAGGGATAAATGTTGTGTTTCTAACCCTGAGCCTTCAATTCCAACTAAGTGCCTTCTGAGACATAGTGAAATGGCCCTGCAACATCAAGTGGAATAAATCTAGAGATTAATTAAAGTTTTATATTAAAAATTGACAATTTAAGGAATAAGAATAAACATTTAGCAAAGGAAAAGAAGATCCAGAATTCTCCAAAGCCCCTCCAAGAAGCAGGAATTGCAGCTAAGGTGCAATTTTCCTCCAAGTTTTTCCAAGCACTTAGTATTTCAGAAGTGATTTATCTGGAAATATGTGCGAGTTATTTTGAGGCTGTTATGATTATATCATTTGATGAGATTTTTTTCTTCTCTTTTCTGCACTGAGGACTTTAAAGTGAGAGAGACAGTCTGGAGATAGCTTGTGATTTGTTTAATTAACTGGCTTTCTTTTTATGGATGGTTGCTTGCGAGGCTGCTCTTTCATTTGGTGATTGTTTTTGTTATTAATGGTTTCAGACAGAGCTCTTCACATATCAAGTGCAAGTTTTTGCAAAGCCAAAAAGGAATCACACAAGAGGGTTTTTTTTCCTCCTCCTCTTTCCTGCCGCTCATGTTTATTTTCTGTGGTGCTACTCTCCATGGTCTGCTGTGGTTGTTAGCGCTTAGCATTAAAAAAAATGTTCCGGAGTTCAAAGCTTTTTATCTCAAATTTGCAAAGGGATGTTTGTTTTGCAAAGGTGTCAAGAAACATTTTAAGTTTTTAAAATTTACGCTAACATATTATGTTAATAAAAATTAATTACATTCTTAGTCCTAAATAAGAGGGAGGGACAGCCCAGGAGAATAAATTTTATTATCTTCTGTGTCCATGTAACTTAGGAGGTATTAACTCTGAGACTCTCCCTGTTATATCATTGTGGTAGGAGGGTCTCTGTGTTGTGTGTAGGAAGGGAGAGTAGGAAGAGTTAAGAAGGAGGAAGGAAGGGAGTATTTTATTTATATGTGACTTGGGGGGGTCCAAAGGGCTAGGGACTTCAATAACATAGGTGCTGATTAACAAGTGCCGTGTGTGTGAAATAAATGTTATGTGCCTCCCCCCAGATATTACATTAACTTCTTTTACCAAAGGGAGCTGAAAACAGTTATTCAGGTGAGCCCCTCTTGTTACAGCCATCCTCTGAAAGTTCAGGTGATTCCCCAAGGAGTCAGCCATTCTGATGGCTTATTTTCACCTGCGGTATAAGTCCATAGTTAGACAGTCACTTTGGTCTGACCAAAATCCATGCCACTACTGAAAGAGGCAGTCCCACCATCTCTCCTTTCTCTGCCTGCGTATTCCCAGGGCTTTTCTTCTGCTGAAAGTAGTGTTAATGCAGCCACATCGTGATTCAAATCGAAGATGTCTTTTATTTTCAGAAAGATCAGCTCCTTAATCTGGTCCGGTCTAGATATGCACGAGCACTTACATGGCAGGATTGAGAAGAGAACAGGAAAGTGAATGAGGCAGGACTGTATTTTTGGTGGTGAGTAAATTTCTATAAAAATAGAGATGAGGTAGCTGGAGTTTCTGGTGATTCCTACCCTACCAAGACAAAGGGAGTAGTGTTTACCACAGTATGTATGAGGACAGAAAGCATCGATGACAGCAGTAGCTACTGTAAGAGGAAAGGGTGGTTTAGGACCAGTACGATTTGTTAGAATCATGGTAGGAATGTTTTGCATGTGTTTCTTGGGAAGTAAGGTCCTATTCTCTTAAATATCTACTTCCCACTCAGCTCAATAGGAGTTAGTTTCAATAAGGCCTGAGGGTCTTTGTGTGCAATGCATGCTGAGTCATATTTTCTTCTAGCATCGTGCCTTTGAGTATTTTGCCCATTGCATTTATCTCTTCTGCTGCTAAAAATCCTTCCCTTTATCTTGTTAACTCAGTATGTATGTGTTGCAGTTTTCAGGCTGAGGGAGGAAAAGTAAATACAAAAATGAGAGCACAGGGAACATTTCAGGAAAACAGGAATGGTCAGCTATTTTTATCTTTCCTTTCTGAAGGGAATGAGGTGAACATTTTCTGACAAGAAACTCTTTAATAGTTAAAGTTTGTTTTAAAACCATGTCATATCACGTGGCGCTCCTGAGAAGTGAAATCTCTTATCTGTTCTCATGTGGCTGAATCATTCTATTGTGTCTCCAGATTCTGGCCTTAAACATTTCTTTATTGCATGAGGGCAAAAGAGCTGAATCTGCTTATGGTTTCTCATTGGAATGCATTATAAAATCTTTTGTAAATGTGTGAATGTTCCTTGCAGTTACAGGGATCCAGGGTACCATTAAAATAAACAGAATACCCCAATAACTGTTGTACAGACACTCAAAACATCTGTTCCTTGATGCACTGTAGAGCTTGCACTGGGGAGTTACTTAATAAAGGTGACTTGGATATAGAGACAAGCACAGAGGATGAAGGTAATATAATTTTAGAGGCATATAGAAGCCTTACATTCATTGCTGCTGTTGGTAAGAAGGATTAAATTGCTGAAATAATAATCAAGAGAACAAGAAAAAACTGTGACTAGAAAAAGCAGAAGCTGAGGATTTCTGCTCAGGCAGTAATTTGAAGCAAAACTTTTGGGATATAACATTTCACAGGAATACAATGATTTGGAAAAGAGTACAGAAACTTTTTTTTTTCTTCATACATATAAGATGTATTTTAATGTGAGAAATGACAGTGGCAAAGTACAGCTACTTTGACTGGAACTGTAATATTTCAAACCCTGAAGAACCTCCTTTCTTAGACTGTAGCGAAACCACTAAGCTATTATTTGTTATTCTCATATTTCAGCAACAGTATGTGTGCAAGTGGTAAATTTTCACTAGCTGTAGTGAAATAAAATGCATCTTAAGAAAGACTACTACTGTGCCAACTCATGGTGGGAAAGCATCAATGCAAAAGGCTTGTCCAGCCTGTATTATTTCCTGATTATGAAGCATTTTAATAGCTTTCTTTACTAGTGAATGAATGAAAAATGTGAACGTTAAAGGTGATTTCTTGCTGCAATTCCCTCATTTACAAAGGAGACAGCTGTCATAAGCTGCTCTATCAGTAGCCAAAGTATGGCATACTGCACTAATGAAACACTGAGAAAATCGAGTTCCTAAAAACGTTTTCTGACTAGTAAAATTTCCCTTTGTCTTACATAGATCCAGTTTGGCTGGGAATATGAATCCTTGCAAAATTAGACAATGACATTTTTATGTACTAGTGCCAGAGGTATGGCGATGTCAGTGTTCAGATCAGAGTCTTAAAGTTTCAAGCAATACGTTAAACAGATTGGGACAGAGGAGAGGGGAAGAGTAAGCCTTTCAGGGCTCTGAGAGTATAGTATTAAAAATTTGATACTGAATGGTTGCTGATATGGTCTACTTGCTAAAGCCAACAGCTGACAGTGTGCTATGTATTTCAGGTGGACACTCAGTGGCTGTATAAATAAATTTGCAGAGTACTAGTGAGGGATCAGGAAAAAGGGCATTTAGAGCCTAGCAACTCTTCTGAGTGGAAAAAGCAAAACTTTCCTTTTAAGTTAACCTCCTCTCTGAACATACCCACAATTTCTTCCTCTATCCTTCAAGTGACCCATTCATTTTCCTTATTTATCCGTTCCTCTTCAAAAAAATCCTACCTAAACCACTCTGTCAAAGTCTCAAGTAAAATATATCTACAACTTGGTGCAGTTTCTAATACTTTGTTCTGTATCAAGTCTTTCCAAAATTTGGTTGATCTTATCTGCTAAATAACTGGACGCTTCCTTAGAGCATGAGGTCCAGCAGAATGAGGAGTGAAAACACTCACTAGTCCTTTCAAGCTCTAACTTTGTAACAAAGCAGGTTAGTTGCTAAATTCTAGGTCTGTAACAATATAGTGATGTTGGTTGTGGTTGCCCAAATGGAAATATTTGAGGGAATGTTTTCTCTGGCTGGAGGAAAGTGGGATTTGTCAAATGCAAAAAGTTTGAGAGACATATTTTAATCATGTTTCATTTACTTTGAGCAGCACTTTCCAACCAGGTGGTGTGAGTATTCTATTTTGTTGCTTGTAGAATGGAAGAGTATAATTTTCCATTTTGAAATGACTTTTGATTTCATATTTCCATTTTACAAAAACTAAATTCAAAATCAAACCAAACTTCTTCGGAAATCAGTGGAATTTTTTTGTGTTTGGATTTTGTTTTATTTTTTTTAATTACTATTATCCTTTAAATTAGAAAGAAATAGAAGTTGTACAATGGAATATCCTGCCCAGTTCACAGCAGTGAACAGCTGTGAGAGTAGTAGGTGGCTCATTTTTAAAGTAGGTCATGAACTCACTGTATTACACAACTTTGTTCCAGCCATCTTGGTTCCTTTTTTGTTTCTTTTTCAGTAGTGGCACTGAGTATAGATAAACCTAGGCACAGTGTGAGCTAGCCTTAAAGCTGTAGAACAGTATCTCATTTGGTTCTTGTCCAGCGTTTACATCATCTCTTTCTGAGAATGTGTAAAGAAAACAATAAATGTGGGCCTCTTCTTTTGTTGGCAAGGTCAAATATGCTTTTTCTTTACCATCATGTTTCTTAATTTGCATATTTTTTTCTCAATTATAGCATATTATTAGCACATATTGTACAGAATAGGGAGAAACAATATACACATGTATGGCCTTGGGCTTTCAAAACAAATTCAAGGTAAGCTCAAGAACATCTGGATATTTGTAAACAATCCATGGCAACGTGCCTTAGTAATGAGACTGAGCCTTGAACATGTCCACTGTATTTTTTACACCATTTGATTCCAAACGTATTACCTAAATTTCATTCTGAACACTATAATAAAGAAAACTTGAACTGATGCCAAAAGTACATGAAGTTCTCTCGTTTGTAATTTTCCTTACAAAACAAATTAACTGCCTTTGTTTTCATACAAGCAATACTGAAAGGTTACATACAGTACTGTGTCCCTGAGAGTCAGAATGGATAGAAAAAAGTCTAATCATTGTAATTATATGACTGAAAAAGAGACTCTTGGCATATTAAGGCACTTAAAAGAAGGGAAGAAAATACCATATAGAGAAGGAATTTGTTCATCAGATTCAGAAGTAGGTTTAAAAGGAGGCTGCAATAAAAATGGAGGGTAATCAGAAAGTAACTTAGTGGTTTATAATTACTCACTGCTTGTTGATCAACTTTATATTTCTTTTGTGATTCAGTGAATCATGCAATGAAAAGAAAATGTGTGGATGGAATAAATAGCCCCCATTACACAAATTAAGGAGAGGGATAAGCAAGAAGTTCATGCTAAAGCATGAAGATATTATAAAACTTCTGTGGAATTATTAGCTCTGCCTCACCACTAAATTGATTACTCTCTTGGTGGATGTTAGTAAAATAAAGCTTTAAAATCAAGATGCCAGACCGTAAATTACCTTTTTGAATTACCCATTTGAATCAATTATTCTCACATCAAAAAAAGACCATAAATGACTGACAATTCTACTCTATGAAGTTCTCTTTTTTTTTTCACAGAACAGGAATTATGTTGGTAGCATTACATAGCTAACTTGTGTCTTGATACTGAGCAAGATAAATCATAACTGAAGTGCCGATGAAGGCAGAGGGTACTTCCTGAAGCATTCTGTCTTTCTGTGTAAGTCTTTCTGTCAACTTTCTGAAAATGACCCTACTAACAAAGTTCTGCTTGCAATAATAATAGCAGGAAATGGGGGGCACATTTATTCACACAATCATTTAAGTTTAAATTGTTTTGATGACCTTGGATTTTCTTCGCACAGCCTTGAGAAGTTCATCTAGCGTGGGACAGAACCCCATTTTACAATGCCAGAGCTAGGATCTACTACTTGAACCCATGGCCAAATTGCTTAAAAAAGGAAGCGGATGCAGATCTATCCTGTGTCAGCAGAAATACATTTTCTACTGGCTTGGTATCCAAAAACTAGCAAATCAGAGTTGGAAATTACTTTCTAAAATGTTGCCAGTTTCAGTCACACCACAGAGTAAATAATAAAAGGCTGATCACTTTAAAGAAGTCCCAGGTACTCATTCATAAACAAGCTGTAGGCAGACATACATTGTAATAAACCTTTCACTAAAGGGTTTTGAATAATGAACATCTCTGTAAAAATTGAAACCTATCTACTGCTCATTCACTAACAAAAAGGGATGAGTTTGTCAAACATTCTTCAGTTTGTCAAACATTCTCAGTCTACCTGGAATAAAGGGTGCTTGGCTTCTTTAGGGTTGGGGGGGGGGGTGTCCTATTTTCACACTAAACAGAATTTTCAAAAAATTTCTTAAATGAAACCTCAAGCTTTATATAGAAAAGTTCAGATTTTAAAGGTGTTTTTTCCCAGAGCTAAAAGTAATATTCTAATTGTTTTCAGTAAAGATGGCCTTCAGACCTACATTTAGTGTACAGACTTGTCAAAACTTACAACTACTTCTGCAGTAACATCAGTGAAGTGCAAGATTGTATTGTCTAAGGAAATTTTACACAACATTTTAACACTGAAACATATGATAAGCTACATCCATAGGTGTGACTGGAAGAAGTATGTATGCATGAGTGTATGAATGCAAGACTTTATCAAACAGTAATTCTTTAGTTTATTATACATTTTACTGCTATTGGTGTCGTTAGTCTTCCTTGTTAGTCAGTCATTTTCTACCTGACTTCCTGCAGCTTTCTTACAAATGCATACCATTAAGAGTTATATATGCTTTTAACTAGAATCAAGGAAAAAGAAAAATACCATATGAATACGTTTAGTTAAACTGATTTTAGTATTTTTTCTTAATCAGTTGGATTGTGCACGTAGCTAAGTTAAAAGATAATTCAGTAGACTTTGTTAAATTATTGCTAATGGTCCCAACTAGACTAACTCTTGATACCAACTCGTGTTGATAGCAAGACCACACTAGATGTCAAAACAGAACAAGATCTTTAGTATCCACAGTAGTATTGTCAATACTGCTATTCTTTGTGTAAAGATCTATGAAAGTCTGGGGTTTTTCACTGAAGTAACATGTGGAAGAGGATTGTCAAGTTCTGTCAGTGATCTACTAGTTTGACACACACAGCACATCCCGGCCTTGTTATTTGCACTTTCAAACCCTTCCTTGTTTGCTTTCAGACAAGGTGTTTTCTTCACATCCCACTGGCAGGACGACAAAAACAGCTTTACAGTTTTGAGACATTCCTTCTGGCAAATCCCGAAATTAAAATACTTACCATACTGTTTGTGCCATCGAAGGCTAAGCCAGAAGACATGTTTTAGAGTCAGTGCTCTTTAGTTTCACTAGCAAAAGTGGTTTGTCAAAGTTTTTCATAATTTGACCCAAGACGATTTGTACGTTTGGAAAGAAATCTACTTTTGGAGGCATGACTTCAGCTTAGGCAAAAGGAGATTGATAAGTGAACAGCTTTTAATACATCAATATACATTTGATAAACAGTTGAGCTAAAGTCTTGCACAAGAGATATATATAAAGGGTTAATTTCATGAAGTTTGGCAGCTGTCCTTCTACCTGGGGCGTTTTCTGTGGAAGTCAAATTGCAAACAGTGGGGAAGAAGGCACTGTCTTGTCCCCCTCCACTTTTATGCCAGGGCTACATTCGGCATTTGGAGTTGCTGAGGGACTGGTTGGCTGATTTTTACCTATGGCTCCACAGTGGCTGTGCATACAAATTAGAGGAAGGATTCTACATCTTTTTGAGCATTAGGTATCTCTAGCAAGAGTAATTTCTGTGCTTTGGACTGAAACCCAGATCTCCTGAAACCCTAATTCTGGTGCTGACAATGACATGGGTCACACCTGTTGGCAAATCATTCTGAGCCAGGTCTCCAGAGGGACTTCGGTGTTTTGTTGGCTCCTGGAATACAATGCACAACCCTGACAAATATACAGAGTGAGGCAGCCCAGAATGGGCTTTGGCAGAGGCAGTACACTGAATGGGTATGTTGCTTAATGTAGCAAAAAAAGGCTAGAACGAGAGAAGTGAAAACGGTCAGATGTGTGTTGTGCTTAGACATATCCTAAGATTGTTATCTGTGAAGTAAATCTACATCTCAGGGTGTCTAGTTTAGACATGTACCTTTCAGAAAGCTAAAGGTGGGCAATATGACTCCCACAGTTAGATACCAAACCCTGATTTAGATTCACTTCCACAGATGAATCTTGACTCTATACCTCATTTTATCTGTCAGAAAATAGAAGCACAACTTACTTGCAGTGCTAGGAAAAATATTTGCATGTATTTCTACGTCTGTCTGACTCTTAGGATGTGAAGAGAAATATGAGTATGAGATAATAGCAAGATTTTTCAGCTCAACTTCAAGATTTATTTACAATTTAAGTCGAAAAACATAGAACTTGTTCATCAGCCATGGCTTACATACTAACATTAAATGGCCCTTTTTAATGTTGTCACTGAGACTAAAACCAGTGCTCCCTCTTTTCTCCTACCCAACTTTGCCCTTTGAAGTGTGAAGGATGAGTATTAGTCTCAGTGGAGCCCCAGCTACAGACATTTTTCTAGTTTTGTTAGGCACTTTGCTCACATTAATTAGGAAAAATGTTTGAACCATTTCTAATAAATCAAGTCTCTAACTTTAGAAGAAGCATTCCCATTATTTTGAGCACTGCTTCATTTCAGTGCTTTTTCGAGCCTACATGCTCTGTGCTTAGCATACACCTGAAGAATGAGTGGATAAAAGTATGAAGTGGATATCAGTTCTAAATCAAAAGGAGATTAATACTTTAAAAACGTAATATACCAATGATGCAGTGCTTATTCTTTTCACTTGGGCTAGCTGAAATCCTCCAGTAGGTATTAGAAGATAATGCTCATTTTTGGTGTTCCACATGAAAGGTCTGTTATGGACAAGAGAAGTGATGGTATTTTATTGCCTTAATGTTTGCTTTCTGTACTGGAGTCTTGCTTGCCTCCAACAAATGCAAATATTATTTGTGAAAGAAAAAAATTGTCATTGAAAAACAGCAGCTATGTACTTGAAGATAATCTTTTTTCGCTGAAGCATTTGAAAAAATGTGTATTTAATCCTAAAGATGCATATTGGAAAGGTTTGAAATTTATACACCAGCATCATGTGCAGTTATCTCCTCTATGATGGCTACAGTGTAAGGAAAAAAAATTACATACTTTAAGGATCCAATTCCAGGTTCTGCCAGACATTTGGCATCTGTATACTGCTAATTGATCATTTATACAAATTCTCATCATCGTTAGCAACTAACTCCCTGTGTACTAATACAACCAAGCATTCTTGTGTCTCTAAACAGGTATTTGCTCTAGTAGACAACATTGTGGGAAAAATGCTCTTGATGGATGTCCTGCAGATGGAATAACTCAGGAAAACAGGAATGGTTGAATGAAGCCTCATTTCTATTTTACGCAAAGTGCACATAAGCATGTTTTCCTGCTATCTTCTCACCTCCACTGATTGACATTGTAATTTCCCATATTTCATTGTGCTTGGTGGAGAAGAGGTCTTATATCTCAAGCTTTTCTCATTGGCTTTCCCGGTGATTCAATGCATTATTGAAATTTTGAAATGGCGGCCAAAACAAGGCATCATGTTGGAAAGTGCATTTTAGATGACTTCCAATGCCTGTATTTACTGCAGAGCTACATACTTCTCTGCTATATCACACAAAGACACAGATTTGTGAAGAGCAGGCTACAAAGAGCATATACCCTCTCAGGATGAGATCACCTCATATGCTGGTAACAGCTTTTTTTCAAAGCAGAACGCCAACTCTTTCATAGCAAAATGCATCATTTCTCTAGGAGTATATGTGTTTTGGGTTTTTTTTTGTATTACATATTAGGACTTATGTCTGTGTCTGAAATGAGAATGTAAGGTCCAGCTGATGGTTAAAAACATTGCAAGTCTAACCTTGCTTGACAGCCTATTTATCAAAATCAAGAATTTCTTTAAATCTTGCTGGAATCTTTCAGAGAAGGCTTGATTAAGGATGTTGCGAAATACCATACACAAGAGCAAATCTACTAATCAATAAGAGATGCTTCATCATGCACTCTTGTTCCAGCCAGTATTTATATGGATCAGTCATTCTCTCCCACTGAATTTGATGATGTTATCTAAACTAATGGAAATGTTTCATTTCCAAAATATTACTTGTGGTGTCTGAATGCACATGTAGCAGGAGATTTTGCATGGCACAGGCATTAAGGATTGATATTAGTCAAAATAAACTACCTGTGTAAGTAAAACTCTAAAATCAGAGAATGACAAGACTCATAAGCACCATGAGCATTTTAGCTTTTTCGCTTGTCCCCGGCTGAGTATTTTGTTGTTATTTTAGTATTAAGAGGGTACTATAAACAATTACAGGCTATCAGTGAAAATGCAAGGGCCATGACTGAAAGTCAGTGTTTACACTTTCAGCTATCAGAGTCTTCAGAGAGCCGAGACATTCCTGTGAGGCTTTAAGCACTAAAGTAAATGAGCTGAAGTTTGGGCAGCGGACCTTGTAGTGAAAGCATATTTGAGCATATTCTTTGGGGGTTGCCTACTGTATTGTACTATTGTTTCTAGAGTTACATATCTGCAGACTGGTTTGCAGCCTGTCGTCTGGCAGCATGCTGCGGGTCAGCAGACTGATTTGGAGGAATCCATGAAAGATAAGTAGGAAAAGTGTGCCTGATGTCAATAATCTTAAATTTACTGTACCACACTCAAAATGTCTCGGGGCTCTGCCAATCAACAAAGATTAGGCACCACTTAAAGCAGTTTCCTTCTGTCACTTGTGCCTGTGGCAGGGTTTGTTTATGGCTGCAAGTTTTATACCTCAATAAATACTTCCCAAAATGGGGATATTTGTTGGAACAACTTTTGAGGTCTCTTGGGACCTGGAAAAATTATGATCTCTTTTGCTGTTCTCAGTGAAGGGAACGGAAACCAGTCTGAAGCAACTGAGGCTGTTTCAGTGTTTCCCAGAATGTAACCACTGGCGATCTGGGGGAGCACAAGTAGTAAGTTGAACCAGGTCATGCTGTTAGTATTTTCAGTTTTAGATTTGGTGAGAGGACAAGGTAGTCCGATGGAAAATTTGAGAGGTTGACAGTGACCCAGAATGTGTGGGAATTACTCATTGACTTAGTGGAAACCAGCATTGATTGACTGACTAATGATATTCTATTTAGTGTGCCCTGCTAATTAGCTCATTCACTTTTCGCAAGTTAATTAGTAAGCTGTAGCCAATATTGACAGTGTTGGTGGATTGGATCGTACATACTTTTTCTCATGCAGGACATCTGTATTTGTCACGTATCCCGAAAGATGGATAAAACGTGAAGTAGCTGCATAAGCAAATTGAACCAGATCTTTAGCTGGTATAAGCAGGCTTAGCTCTGTGAAATAACACAAACATATTTAATTATACTGATGGAAGATCTTGGGAAGCAGATTATGGAGAAGTCAGAGGCTGAAGCTAAGGAGTGTCTCGGGAAAATTTCTTTTATTAACCTGTACACATGTACATCACAGTCCTGTTGAGCTGCAGCATTTCTTGAAGTATAACCCACAGGTTATGCATGTCAAAATGCAGTGCTTTTAAGAATTCACTTGCCTTTATGATAGATATGATTTAAATGCCAAAGATAATTAAGTAGGTAAATTTTTATATGGCAGTTTATCAATGGAGAGTTGAGGCTGCAGGCAGGTGTCAGGGCAAGGTGAGTATTGTCTTCCTTTATCTGAGAGCTCATTTTTTGTTTAGTGGCTTTGTTGGAATCCCTTTACAATAGATACATATGAAATAAGATACCTTTCATCATGTGGTCTGAATAAACAGTTTACACAGTTTAATCATTTTAGTTCCTGACTGTGTATTTCAGTACTGAAAGTCAAGAAAGACCAGGAAATTTGCAAAACAGAGCAACAAACTAGCATAGTCATAATAATAAAGTTTTATTTCTTAACAAGTAGTTACTCCCCAAAATGAGGGTAACTTCATCTGAGTAACTTCCAGAGGGGCTTATTTGCCCTTCTTGCAAGCTTTTTGTTGCAGTTGTAGCATTTTTTATTACCACTTCCCCTTCATGATTTCAATGAATGTAACAACTTCCCATAAATTCAGGCCTCAGAACACAAATAGATTCACCAGGCATCCTAATTACTGCTGAAATGCACAGTGTCTTTTGGTCTATGTCGTTTCATTCAAACCCCATAGCAAAACTCCCAAAGAGTAGAAAATGCTACAATAGACGAATGGGATCCCTTTTGGTTGTTACCCCAGCCTTCTATCCCTCTTTACTTAACGTGGTCTCTTGTCTTACCTGTTGCCTCTTCTTATACTGAAGATCATACTTCAGTTGTGTTATTTTGCTTTAGAACTGTATTTCAACCTGTAGCATCTTCTTTTTTACTAATACCACAGTGTACTTGTGAAATGTAAATATTTCGGGGGGTTTTTATTCATCCTCTCTTCACTACTTAAAGGTGTAATAAATGGTGTCTGCTAAGGAGGCATCTTACGGCAGTGAGATCGTGCAAGCTTGAAATACGCCAGGTGTCACATTTCTCTAACACATCTTTTTAGCTCTAGTAGCTAAGGTGGATTCAACAGCAGGGAAATCTCTATCATAGTGGAACTTCCTTTGAGATTTGTTTTGTAGCGACTGAGAGGACAGCTCAGTAGGATTTACTTTCTAAATGGCATCTTGACAGAGCTAACTCGAGGACCTAGCAACCTGAACAACCCAGCTGGTCAGGGCTGTCGGCCTCCCAGATGATGTCTTGTCTCTGTTTTCCAGTGGAATTCTCAGTATTTCCGAGGCTGCTGCAATATTTAATCAGTCATATATCAGAAGAAGTATTTTCTGTACATATATTTTAGAAGACAATTTTCAGTTTGCCTTCATCTTTTGATGGAATCAAGAGGTGACACAATAAAGACAATTAACATGTCAGTGTATTTTTGAACATCATCTCTCTTCT
Organism: Nipponia nippon; assembly: GCF_047370975.1. Lineage (NCBI taxonomy): Eukaryota > Metazoa > Chordata > Aves > Pelecaniformes > Threskiornithidae > Nipponia > Nipponia nippon. The sequence goes on from NW_028262391.1 coordinate 46,616,762, forward strand.
CATGTTTTCTTTAGTTTTGGAGCTTTATACAAGCTGAAGATCCTTGATTGTTGTTCCTACAAATTACTGCAATATAAATAAGACTATATTAAGACCAAATATTAGATTTCATAACTCCTCCGTTACCTATGTGTGATTATGAGCACACTGTCTTTTCAGAAAATCTTAATACAGAATTATAAATATATCATTTGTTCTTACAACTGGGATATGTTTCTCTATTTTGTTTTCAATTTTCCACTGAAAGAACACAGAGTATCACTAGATGTGATGATTTTCAGTACTTCACATGGGTTTATAGTTAATATTTCTGGAACACTAATGTTCCAAAAAGTTTTCACTCTACACTTTAATCCATAATGCATGGCTCTCACTATCTTTTAATCGTCTGTCTTGTTTAAATGTTGCCATATCCCTGGATATGATATAATATATGAATGTTTCAAAGAAGCTGATGCCAGGCTGCCCTCTAGACACAGAAACTAGCTCAGTGAACGTGTATGAAGTGAGTGCTAGGATAGAAACAGCTGCAACAGGGAGTAGGTGGTGTTCTGTTCACCTCATCACTTCTTGCCAGGGAATGAACCTGGCTAGAAATGAATCTGAGACTTTCAAATCACTGCTCTAGGAGCTTTTAAACCTGTCTATCCATGCTGGAGCACCAACGCCAAATGTTTCCATCATGATGTTGCTTGATGCTTTTAAGTTTACAGAGGATTGAACAGCAATTTATTCACTTCCAGGGAACGCATAAAAATAAGAATTCATATATAAGCCTGAAGAGGGTTAAGCAATCAAATCAAGCCTACTCTTATTATAAAATTCTTTAAGGTTTAAGAGAAGAGGCCAAGTTCTCGGAACCGTCTTACAGAATGTAATAGTAAATTATGGCTTTGCTTTAATATTATATAGAATGGCGTAAAATATAATATCTAGGAAATACATGATCCTTCATTAAAACACTGAAAGGCTTTTAAGAGGAGATTCTGTGCAACTATAATTTAACTTAGTTGTAATGGTTTCATTTCTGATGGTTGCTGTACAGCAAACCTCTTGCTATACATACAAACGATCTATCCTTTGTAGGGAAGAAGGGATGATCTATTAAGTACCATGTCAGGCTTGTTTCTGGGGAGACATACTTGAATGCTTACTCTCACAGACACCCTCTGTGACCTTTCCTGAGGCATCTAATCTTTGGTACCTTGGTTGTCTTCAAAATAATGAAAATAGTACTTCTTTATGCCACAGGAGCTTTTCTGATTCCTGAGATACTTTATTGGAAGGACAAAGGAGCTCTTACAATAAATCTGTTTTTCAGTTTGCTTTTCTCCCCTGCGAATGACTGCATCAGCATTTTATAGTAAAAATGTCACTTCCCACGGCACCCACTATCTCCACAGGGATTTTACAGATGTTATATGAAGGGGTAGCTACCATCCTATATCCTGTGACTCTTTCTGTTGCTTTTGAATGGCAAGCACAAGACCTGGATGCCAAGTCACAAAGAAGATTGTCTAGCAGGAGCAGCTGGCTGCTTGGCAGATGCATCATCGTAGCAGCTTTGAAGCTGCCCATGGGTCTGTCACATGTTTTAGCTACCAAGAGACTGCCTTGGCTTCTTTGTCCTTTATAGATGCCATTTTCTATTAAACATTCTTTGGTTCTTCAGAATTTTTTATGTTGTGCATAAGCTCTTAGTTTGTCAATAGGGATTCTAAAGTTTCATTTTCATGTGGAAAGAAGAACTTTGATTTAAAAAAAAGTGCCACAAGTGGCAGAAGTGTTGATGCAAAATTATATGCGTAAAGCAAAATATTCAGAGAATAGAAGTTCAATTTGAAAATAATTGCTACGCTATCATATGAAGTTATCTTCTAAAAATAGGAAACAAAAGAGCTCAATCATATCTAGTACTCGGCATTTGCTCAAAAGCAGGCCCCTGCACAGACCTCAAACTGGTTTCTAGAAAATTTAAGAGCGTGCTTTAAAAATGAGGCTATTTTGATTTTACAGAGTGAGTATATTTCTACAACTGGCTTTATAATATTTATTTGATTAGAAATAATTTTATAATATTTATTTGATTATAAATAATTAAATAAACAAATACATTATTCGACTTCACTTTCAAGCAAAAAGAAAGCAGGAAAGCGATGTAAGTATCTTTAAGCCCAACTAAGGCTTTCTACTTCAATACATATGCTATTATTTTAAAAAGTAGTTCAATAACTTCTGTCTGATTTGTCAAAAATTACTTAGAAATGTGTCATACACTTTTTACACTATAGTTTTCATCCTTCAAATAGCCTTGGACAAAAAAAAAATGCAAAATATTTCTTTTTTGTATAAACCTTTTATCAAATATGTTGTCCTGTAAAGGTTTCAGGACTAAATTTATTTTCCTAATGGACACAAATGTGTTGTTTATGCACTTTAATTTCCATTTCAGATTTTTTCTATCAGTTCTTAGTTCTAAATACAAAATCAGCATAAAAAATATCAAATGTTTCTTTTTTTATGTTCCCAAAGTGAAGAGAAATAGAAGTTGTTTACCGTGAGCTCAGAAATTTAGTAGCTGTGAAATGGAACAGATTGAGAACACAGGTAATTTCATCGGGTGTCTGGCTTTTAATTTGTCTAAAGAGTTAATATCAAGTTTTTCACGTAGGTTCCACTGGCTTAATTTCAAGGTATGTGCTCATCTAATAGTGGGCATTGTTGATGAAACAAAGAAAGATTGCTCTATCAGAGTTTGACCCCTACTGTGTAACTGTGATTGATCCTGCCTCTCCATATATTAGACCAAGAGCCCATTTTCAAACTGATTTGGCCCTCTTCAGTAGATTCCCAGCATTGCCATCTGAAAGTTCCAGAAACTCAGATTAAGGTCTGTATAATAGGGTTGAACTTCGAAAATGGGTAAAGGTTTCAAGGGGGGGTTTTGCTGAATACTATTTCCAGAGCCAAGGTAGGAACTGGGAAATCATGTGGTAAAATGGCATTTCTTTGAAAGGAACAGCACTAGTAACAGTAAGAGAACAGAAGGGTTCATGACCAGTGATATTGCTGAGGGCAAATGCATTACATATTGCTCTGAATTAGGCCAAAGTAGAATTCGTCTACCTTTGCTGTTGTATCACTGGTCCTTCCTCTGCCAACTTACCCATCCAAGTATGTATGTTATAAAAGAATATACAAGGAATGCGTTGGGTGAAACTGGGGTATAGGAGGGGCAGCTTCCTTGGGAAAGGTGCCAGATGAAAAAGAGAAGCAGGCTTTTTCTCTGTATATCATTTCTCTGTGGCTACCAAGTGCTGGATTAAGGATAGGCTTTTCTTTGTAATATAAATGACAACTTCTGTATGTCTTTTTCCTGGTTTTAGGTAGTAACAGGCCTCATATCACCTAAGGCCAGGAGACAGTAGAAGGGAAAATTTAGGAGTCTTCTCTTCTAATTCTCACAGACAAAAACGGATGATGAGAAGAACCACTGTCTCTGTTAGGCCCAGATAGCAGAACTTCATCCCTCATTCCCCAGAAAAAGGAAAATCATGGCATGTAGATTTTTCACCCGAATTACCACCATGTGTCTGTCCTGGTTTTTGTGAGAGTTTGGTTGTTGTATTTGTTTTTCTTCTGGCTTGAAAGATGACTCAACAACAGAAGTTGGAAGATGGGATTTCCCAATTTTTGTCTCATTTCTATTCATCTCTGTTTTCTTGGAGATGTTCCAAAAAAGGAATATTAAACCATCCTAGTGTACTGAATTCAGATGGAGCTCTTTCCTCAGATGTGAGTCCCACCGGGGAGGCTCGCAGAGAGGTTTCTGTGGCACTGACAGTTAGAAATGAACATGTTTCAGAAGTACTTACAATTCACATGCTTAACATTAGCGAGAAGGTCCTGCATTAAGGGAAGAACGGAAAGAAAATCTTTTGCAGATAAATAAGTGGCATACAATGTGTTTTCACTTCAGTTCATTTTTGCTATTCTTATTTTTTAATCTGCTGATCTTGAATCTTGATCTCTGCTAATCATAAAAAAATGACCAAAGTGATTATTTGAGATGATACACAAGAAAGCCTGTTAACTGCTCTTCAATCTGTCTCTTTATACAGCTACCTTGCCCCTTCAGAATTCATCCAAAATCATATATTTTAAGTAGTATCAAAAAGAATTAGTCATACCGACACTGAAGTTGTGATCAGCAGGCAATGATTCTTGTTATGTTTCAGTTTACATCTTCCTTTTTAAGTGCATGACAAAAAGGTATTGGCTTAGTTACCTGTGATGTTACTGAGTAGAGGTGAAAGGCTCTCAGTTTGAACTTGTTAGTAAAAAGTAAACATGCTTATTGTAAACGACTTTATTGTCTTTTTCCTTGCGGCTGACATTTATGAATTGCCTTCACAGGAGCCTGGTTTAGGTTTATCATTTATAGATAACAGAATAACCTTATATATGAATTACAAGTATAAACACTGTCATTGACAGTGCTCCTTATGATTTTGTGCCAAGTGGATTTAGAAATCTGGAAAACTACATGGACTGCTAACAGAAAGATGGCTGAGTTGATATCTTGCTTTATATTCCTTTTGGGGTATGAAAGTGATTTTGAAATACCAGAACTTGTAGGAGTCATAAGTGCTGCTGTTTGGCATTTGTGCTGCAAATTTTGCCTTTGCTTTCACATCTGTCTGAGGTCGGTGAGGCTGCACCAATGTCAAGAAGGTATTGGACGATCTGAGTTTTGAGTCTTTGTCCTATGTTTAATTTTTCAATAAATATATATCCGCATTTCTAGGGCACACTTGGTCACCAGTAGTGAAGCAGTCAGCATCACCTCACTAGCAAAGGGTTCTGTGGGTGTTCAGATAAGGTTGCAAAGAGCTCCAATAAGAGAATGTAGACCAGATATTCAAAATGGTGAAAATATTCTCTGAGTTACATATCATTAAAATCTTTTCAGAAATCAGTATGTCTGCTATGATTGTATATTGACTCTCAAGAGGTTCTACCACAGAATTCTGAATTTCTGTTCAGAGTCATAAATTTCTTGCTAAGCCTTAGGCTGAAATCTTCCTTATAGAAGTATGATTTCTGTTGTAGATGAACACTGGAATGCTTTATAAAGCACTCAGTTTGTAATGAACCTCGTTGCCTTGAAAAGAAATAAAGACAATTTTAAGAGCTTCTTCTCTAAATGTGTAAGACAGACTCTTCTCTGCTTGTGACTCTTCCTATTTAGGAGTTCTTTCCTTCAACAGCAAGAAAAGAAAATATGAAGCAACTTCTCTCTGTTAATGCACCTTTCTCTTCTCATTGCTTCTTTTTCTTCCCTGTATGTCCTGTTAATGTTTTTAATGTAGTGGGGTAATGCTTGCATGTCATACTTTACCATAGATGGATAGAACCCAGGTATATTATAGCAGGGGAAAATAGACACTCTAGTAACTACTGCTACTACCTGCACTTAGGAGACCTTCTTAGCTTACCCATACATTTCTTTGATGGCAGATAGGTTGAAAATTGCTAGTCAGGAAACCCAGCAAAAGTGAAGTTTTGGCTTTTTTCTGAATTTAAAAAAAAAAAAAAATAGAGTGGTAATGTTGCCTCTTTTGTTGAGGTTGTTACTGATTTTTATTCTATCTGGCCAACGATATGAATCCTAGCGTCAGTGTAAACTTGATTTAGACTGTGAATTATGAGATTTTAATTAGGTGAGGTGGTTGTAAACTGCTAATTTTTTCCTCCAATGAAAAGTGGTGCTTAAATAAAACCATTAAAGCAGGCCACTTCTAACTCCATTGTACCAGAGAAAGCTTTCCAGGCATAGCACATTGTGTTTAGTATCACTTTAGAATTCTATAAATCTTTGAACAGCTTTTATTTAATCTTTGTCTAAATTGGAAGATAGCGATGGTCCCTTAAGATTTTGTATGGAATTGAATGAAATTTAATAAGGCGCCTGACAGTTATTTGATTGTGATTCGTAGCACTTTCATTTTACAGGCTTAAGCAATACTGACCTCAAAAGGACTGTCATTCAGACTAGGTGGAGGGCGGGGAAATAAAATATTTTATTCTTCTTTGTTCCAGCCCTTTTTACTTGATAAGCCCTTAATAAAAGTCGAAATGAAGTCCTTTCCAATTCTTAGACCGATTCTCTATTCAGAGATAGTGGATTCATTTCTGGAACATTTTAGAGTAGGAAATGCAAAACAAGACAACATCCAAATGGCTTTCACATTGACAACCTTGACAGACTGTATAAATTTGGAGTAGAAAAGAGCTAGGAGATCAGATGACATGGGTTGTTTCTCAGGGGACGACCTGGTGAATTTTGAAGGTCCCCAGAACAGACTGTGGGTTACCCTGAACTACAGGAGGTCCTCCTACCCACTCAAGCAGAAACTCTGTGTTTTGAAACGATGTGTCCAATTATTTCAGCTTGATGCGCCACACGAATAGCTGAGAGAATAAACCTGATCTCTTCAAAAGTTTTCATTTATGTCTTTTAGAGCTGCCTTTCTCACAGGCTCATGTAGATGCCATCTCGATTATTAAAGCACAATTGCATTAGTGACGAGCTGCTTCCCTCAATTAGTTTTGACACAAGGTAATTTCATGGCTTTAAGTATACTTATCTTTGACTCCTGATGGATTTTCCTGTGTCCTTGTTTACTACCTAAACCACCTTTTCTTTTCTTTTTACATTTGTATAATGCACTGTTCAGTGTTTCAATTTTAATCACAGTTATGTATTATTGTTTATTATTTGCATTACACTAATACCTAAATGTCAAGGCTCCATGGCATTACACACAGTAAAATATATTAAGTGTCTTTTTAAATCATTCACAGATACTGCTGCAATGTCACTGTGCTTACAAGAGTTCGGTTCAATAACAATGAATGGTTTGTTTTCTGTTTATAAGTGGAGTAATGAAAGAAAGAGCAAGAAGAATGGAAAATGAATGGAAAGAGTTGGTTTTAAGCAGAGATTTAATTGGAATAAGTGACTGAGGACTTGCTATTGCACTGGCTTGAAACAGATAAACTTCACTGAATATCATGAGGGCATGTAAGGATCTTTATGAGGCAAAACTACTGTAGGAGCATAAAAACTGCCATCTGGCCCAAATTTTAGCTACTCCAGTACCTAGGCCCTGACAGTTGCTGCTGTGAAAGTATGATAGGCAGATAACCTGCCCTGTAAAATTTTCTTTCTAGTCTCTAACAGTAGTTAACTTAAATTTATGAGGTATAATACCCTTTATAAAACACATGCTCAGGAGCTGATTCTGGCATACTGCACAAAGAAGGTGCTTTCAGAAAATACTTGGACAGGTTATTTACATCTATTTGCCTACATTTATCTATATCTTATGCTGGCTTTTTTGAAAGCATGGGAGACAGAAAAAGACAGTATCGGTATTCAAGGCTGGAATTCCTTTTGATCTGCGTACAATTCCGGCAATAAGCTCCCCATTTAGTGAAGTGTTTCTATTGCTGTTAACTTTAATAACATGAACAGTTCTATTCAGCTCAGTTTGACCTCTCCTATGGTTAGGACAGTACCCAAGTACCATCATTAGGTGCTTTTTGTGTACACTTGGAATAGTCACTTTGAATAAGATTTTCAGTGCTACTTAGTTGACTGGGAGCCTGCTTTTAAAAGTGATCTGGACACTTCTAGATGGTTTTGAAGGCTTTTAAGTGCCAATAAATGAAGATAAGTAAAAAGGAGAATTTCTAAAGTGTCAACTGACCTTCTTTCCATTATTCTGCTCTGCACATGCCTCTCTATCTTTGGAAATCTGGAGCTTGGGAACTAATAGTGGGAAATAGTAACATAATAGAAAATTGGTACAGAAGGAGCCTGAAGTGGTCATCTGGTGCAGTGCCCCCAGCCCCAGGTAGGATCAGCTCTGTCTAAACACTTCCTGGCAATAGTTGGTCTAATTTGTTCTTAAATTTCCGGTGCTAGAGGTTGCACTGCCTGTCCATGCAGTTCATTCTAGTAGTTTACCAGCCCTTTTGTGAGAGCGCTATCATCCTCCCCACTCTTTGTTGCAATTTAAGCCCCTTGCTTATTGTCCTGTTCCAAGTGCATGGGGAGAATAACTGTCCCTTTTCCCTCATGAAATGTTTCTCCATGTCTTTGAAGACAATTATTATATTGCTGTCTTTCAATGTCCTTTTTCTCTAGACTTAACCCTTCTTTCAGCCTTTCTTCACAGGTTATGTTTTCTAGTTCTCTGATCACTGAGAAGCTTTTGGCAATGTTGTCTTAAGTTCCCTTTGAAAGTAGTGTTTAGGTACCTTCTTGTTTGTCTTTTGTCTTATCTTCTTAGGTTTAATGACATTAAAGTATAAATTGTGCTACTTAGTAGAACTGAAATGATACCTAAATATCTAGCTAGTTAAATTGGAAAACTTTAATCCAAAGATTGTAACCAGGTGACAATACCTGTAAACTGACTATGCCAAATTTTGCATACTTTTGTTGAGAATGCAAACAACTTATAAACTAAAAAAACCCATAAATCCTGCCCTCCAGGAAACAGTGAAGAAAAGTTTTACTGAGGCTAAACTGTTACACTGCCTAACCAATTGTAGGTTTTCATAGCCACAGTGACTGCAGTACTGCACAACCTAGACTATGTCATTACTGAATAGATACGTAGGGTGGGCATAGAAATAACAGAGAAATAAATGGAAGGAGAGAGATTTACTAAAGTGCATGACAACCAACAACTTGCATGTTCTCAGTGGGAACTGCTGCGAGCGTATTGCTTTTGTGAACCTGGCCGAGAAAGGGTGACAGTAGCACAGTGTTATAGCGTTGAAAGCCTGTCTGATTATGGCATTGGTTCTTTATGGGATCAGAGGAAATGCTGTCATTTTTAAGTAGTGTTTTAGCAATATAGATTGTACTGGATTAGAAGCTGGAATTCCGTTGCTGGCTTTCTATTGCCGTAGATCTGTTTTACCAGCAAATGACCCAGAAATTCTGCAGTCTCTCAAGTAAACCTGGACATTGTTTTCTTTTGACTCTCCTTTAAGTGGCATGATGTTGCTAGAGAAGCTACTTAGAAGAATAGCTTCTAATTCAAGGATTTCAGAAGGTCTGTCTAAAGAATCTGTTCTGTTTGAAAGGATTTCTGTGCCTGATTTCCCTTGCAACACTTCGAAAATGTACCCGACTTGTTAAAAACTTCTCTTCACCTCTTTTTTGATGCTTGCTGCATGTGCTTTTTTTCAGGGCTGTGCTGCTTCTCTGTGGGCTATGGTTCTTCTTTGCAGAAGTGGACTGCCACCCTATAATTCCCCAGACTGCTTCTGTACATTTGTGTATCAAACCCATCTGTAAGCTTCCAGATGGCCTGTATTTTGGGCAGTGGCTCCAACTGATTGTAAATGGCCATAAGTTTTTTTAATGCCTGACATGAAAATCAACCATTTACTTTATATTTCAGTGAGGAGGCAACCTAAGACTATAATTCAGCAACACATGGAGGTTTACTGTACTTCACAAGAACATTCACCTAGTAGTAATTCAAAGGAAGACAAACGCTCACTGGTGCCATGTCTTGCAAGGTAGTTCTTCTTCCTCAGAAGGCTACTCCTGACAAAACCTGATTCTACCTAGCTAATATCTGGGTAGATTTGGAACTAATATCACTACAGGCCATCATATTTTGAATTAAATTAATTCAGAAGTCTCAGTGGTCTGGAAACTGAACTCAGTTCTCCTTTTCAGTGGTGTTCTTTCAGAGTTGTGAGTATTGAGCTGTGTTCCTCATCCAGAGAAACTCTACGTTAGATCTGTAAATGTGCACACTTGATTGCCAATAACATTAATAGGAATCACACCTGTATTCATAGGAGAGAACAAAAATCTTTGTGCCTTCAGGTTTGCTATTTCTTAACAACAGTAATGATACTTTGATGGTGGTATTACTTTAAGAACAGAGTCTATTTGCTTGGACTTTGAAATCTTCTGGTAGAGAATAATTGCCTGACGCACAGTTCCTAGGAGGTGAATTTAAATGAAAGGCATTTTCCAAACCGCAAAGCAAAATTACTAAATGCCTGATTAGAAGATCAGTGTCACTAGTACTGCTTCATTGTGAGAACTCTCTTAAAAACCTTCTGGAGCCCTCAGCACAGGAAAGACACAGACCTGTTGGAGTGGGTCCAGGGGAGGGCCACAAAAATGATCAGAGGGCTGGAACCCCTCTCCTATGAGGAGAGGCTGAGAGACTTGAGGTTATTCAGCCTGGAGAAGAGAAGGCTCCAGGGAGACCTTATGTTGCAGATGGAGTGAGGGAGAAGCAAAATTATACTTTATTGATATAAAACAGTGAGTTCACAAAGTTCAATGGTAAAAGTGACAGTGGTTTAAGAAGATTCGATGGCAAGGTACACTTGATTATTTACTGCATAGAGGACAGGGCCAGATAAAACTGTCCCATTGAGTCATGAGGCTCAGAAAGGACCCTCTTGCTTTCTAAACTCCCTCTCAGAGAGGAGTCTAGGTGCGGCTGGATCCAGTCCTAGTCCCAGACTTGGTCAATGGTTAAGGATTATATATGCACAATCAATCCTTTATATCACTTAGCTAAGATCTCAAAGTTTGGCGTGTTATTAGTCACTTACCGAGGATCTCTTGCAGCAAGGACTCTCTACCTCAATGAGTAACCTTGAGAGGCATCCCTACTCAAGGGGAGATGCCAATGTGCAGCCCACTGCCATGCAGGAGAGCCCAAAGGGCTCTTGGGCTGCTCACTATTTATGGGGGTAAGATGGCTGACTCATAGTCATATCTGCATGCAGACCGCAGGTGCCAGTTTCTTCCAGATCTAATCTGGCTTGAGTCCAGCACTGTGATCAGGTGGGCGCATTACCGTAAATTAGCCCTTTGCTACTGTGGTGTTATCTGTCTCCCCTGAATTCACCTTGAGCCTTGAGCAGATGCAGCCATCAAGACCAGACTTGGGGCACCACTTGTGGTTATCACTTGATCAGAGTTCTGGGAAAAGGTCAGGTTGGAGGGAGGAGGGGAACAGGGGGAGCACACCACCACACCTTGTTGCAGCCTTTCGGTACTTACAAGGGGGGCTTATAAGAAAGATGGGGACAAACTCTTTTTAGCAGGGCCTGTTGCGATAGGACAAAGGGTAATGGTTTTAAATAAAAGAGGGTAGATTTAGACTAGGTATAAAGAAGAAATTTTTTACAATGAGAGTGGTGAAACACTGGAACAGGTTGCCCAGAGAGGTGGGAGATGCCCCATCCCTGGAAACATTCAAGGCCAGGCTGGATGGGGCTCTGAGCAACCTGATCTAGTTGAAGCTGTCGCTGTCCATTGCAGGGGGTTGGACTAGATGACCTTTAAAGGTCCCTTCCAACTCAAACCATTCTGTGATTCTATATCAACACTTGCCTTTCACAGTCCGCAGCCTGGTGCCTATTAAGACAGAGAACAAGCTATATCTTCTTACCTGATACAGAATGGGGTATAGATCAATAATGAACTATGTTCGTAGCTGTACCAGGAAGCCTCCATGTAGGACGACAGCATCTGTGGCATGGCCCTGGGAAAGCACTGCATGAACCTTCTCAGACTGAGGCAGCCAGCTTCTCTCTTCCGTCCTGCGGGAGTATATTCTAGTTGTTTTTTTTTTTCTTTTCCCTAAAAACACAGGATATAAAAGGCTATGAAATTTCAATTTTCAAATAAAGGGGAAGAAAAATGACCAAACATAAATTGCAAATGAGGAAGTGGTTTCTGCACAGGAAAATGGCTCTTGCCATCAGGGTCATCTCTTAAGAGACATATGGAGGATTCCTCTTATTTACTCTTGCTTACTCCATTTTTATTGCAGTCTATCAAGCAACTGATTTTATTGCCTCCTTGTGCGGTTATTCTTAAGGTAAGCCTCCAAATGTTTCAGACATATAAGGCCAGGAAAAAAGTCTAAGGCCTGATCCATCGTTGCATTTATGTCTATTTAAGTTTGGGATGATCAAGGATGCCCAAAATTTGGGATTATGAATGAATAATTAGACTCAACATCCATTTCAGAGGTCAAACATTTAGAAGTTGGGTTGAATTCCTGTTATAATAGAGTTTTCAAGGCTACAGAGTTGCAGTCAACTAATGAAACTGGAAATGAAGTGTTAATTAATGGTCACTTATAAAAATAATATTTTAGCAATCAAATAACCATGATTTTGCTCTCCATACTTGTGTTAATTTATAGTGAAGAAAGGTCAGTTTATAACAGCATGTGCAATTCATATACTTAATTTCTGATAATCTCTAAAGAATCTCAGTTGAGCGTTTCACTGCGTATATTTTGACTGAAAAACTGGCTAATTAACATGAACTCTAAGAGATTGCTGTGCCTGAATCCATTTCCTAGTTTTCTTCTGAACCTTTTTTAGTAAGGAGGAAGGGAGCTGTGTTATCAGAATGCAGTAGGATGTTTTTTTTTTTTATAGTGTTGCACAGTTTTTTGTAATGTGACATTATATAGCAGCCTCATTATATTCAACTCTACAATGTGTTGCTCAGCGATGAGCTTGATGGCTTCATGGAGCATGGGGTGAGTTTAATTCCTGTTTCTGAAGAAGATGCATCTTGCTTCACTGATTATTTTCTGGACTTTAAAAGATGCAACTTTACAAAATATTCTACAGCTCCTACTCAGGGAGAATAAGAAGTGGCTCAATGAAAGACTGCAGTGGAGGCCGTTATGAAGCGAGCCATGCTGTTATGGGTTAGAGAACACCTCTCACTTCTTTAACCTTCTATTCTCTTCATTTTTTGAATGAATAACTCCTAAAAGCTCTGATATTTAAATCTCAGAGCAGTGCTGTTCACACTATGCTGTCTTGACTTTCTTCTATATTTCTTCTCCCATCATGACTATGTGTCCTTTTACTGTAAGTTTGTCCAAATTGGCTTGTCCCTGTTAAAGGGTATTACAAGTTGCAATCCAAAACAGATACTGTGCTCTTTACTCTTGCTTGCTTGTAATTGCAGCTATTTATTCGGAATCTCGAAGGTGCCACATGCCCAGCCCACAGACTGGTGGTATCCTCATGCTGGGAGGGACCAGTTGAAAGAAATGAGACAACTTCATAAAATCTTGTCTGGATTTAGCAGGCTGGAAATAAGCCGCAATGACACTGATACCAGTGATGCGAGAAGAAAGTTGGGCCAAACTTACTAATATGTACTAAACACAGAAGTTCCCAAAAGCGTATTTGTGGTTAGAATATACACTTTCAAACATTTTTTGATACTTGAAATTTTACTGAATCACAGAAATTTCTCTCTGTGTGTGAAGAATGGTAGAGCTGTTTGCCTTTTGATTGTAATGGCTTGGGAGAAGCTTACTACAGAAGTAGTAGGCCAGGGGACTGCAAGGTCTGTGGCTTTCATTGCCTCAGTCTACTCACAAGGACATAGTTGAGCCACTTAACATACTCATGGGATAAGCATCTGTCATCTTCCCAAAGGCAGTTTCCATTGCTGAAGAAATGAAAACTCAAAGAGGATATAAAGTAGCTCCAGTTAATAGCATTCTAATTCCTAAATTTCCTTAGAGAATGACAGCATTTATCAAAACTACTTTAGTGTTTTTGCTCTTCTGCATTTTTCAAGGAAGGGGAGTGTCTTCCTTGCAAAGTGCATAACCATGTCTCAGTATTTGTATTTAAAACAATAGAATCACTTATTTCAATCTTGGCAATGCTGCAGGTTTTTTTAATGCTGTTCTGCCTTTGATGGGGAAATTGTCAGCTGAGGAAGGATTTGGAAAACAGTCTTTGTGTATTAAAAAGTAGGGGCTTGCTTACAGGCCTCCAGACCACTCTAAGAAATTCTTCAATGAATAAGTCTATCAAATTGGTGAGACAACTCATGAAGGTTCTACTTAGCATGAGTACGGGTATCAGCATTTACCCCTTCAGGAAATCTAGATTTCCCTAATAGCGTAATACTTTGACAAAATATTTCAGTTAAACTCTTTATTATATCCTAAGGTTTATCAGTAACTTCTGTGATGTTACAGAAATGGCATAATTCCGCATAATGATATAATGCTAAAGTATTCCTATAATTTCCATAATAATTTGCTATGAGACGTGTCAGCTAGAAAGCTCTTCTTCCCAGACTGTAGGTGTAAGGAGACCTATTTCCTGTAGTTTTTTATATATGCTTATTTTTGCAAACAATCCACAGCACATATTTCTTTGTGAACTGTAATGCTCATTCTCTCCTTCCTGTGTGTCACGGCTGTGAAGCGTCACAGATGGCGATGCTGGTACGCAATGTGTGAACAATATGGGACAGGCCTGAAAAGCTTGATGAGCTTTGAAAGAGGTTCATAAAGCTTGAAGTGGACGCGTACCTCCGGACTTAAGCAGTTTTAATTAGTATTTGTCATAAGCAATGCTGTGTCTTTGGATTTCTAAGGCAACTCTCTTTAATACAGTAAAAATGCGCTACGTTATGAAAATACCTGCTTATTTCTTCTTTCAGATGTCAGCATGTACAGGCCTATTTTTATTCCTGCTCAGTAGAATACATTTGTCTGAGCTGTTCCTGTGAATTTAGTACAAGTATTCATAAGAAGAAAGGTCTTTTTTAGGGTTATCTCTTGCATATATCCTGCCATATACAGACCTGCTACTTACAGCTCTAAATCTCTTTAAACTGTTTAAAAATCATCTGGTTTACACTCCTGCTATTCCTGCGTAATCAGCAGAACTTACCCAGTTGCAGTGACTGAGAATTCACCCTTTGCTTGTGGAACTTCTGTGGTCAGAATTCAAGAGTTTTGAAAACTGCAGTGTGTTGAAAAGCGTTAGTACTTGGGGTTTTTTAACAGTAATGAGAAAAATGCTTGTATTTAGTTTCCTTTAGAGTAATCCAAATAACCAAAGTCCAGGTTTTACAAAAAGTCATTTGGAAGCATCAGTGACTCGGTGAATACCAATATATGTCATGGGCACTTACTGAACAGACTGAAAACATTTAAGGCTGCTTAATGGCAGGGAGCCATTCAGTTAGTATCTGATAGGCCGGGGTTTAATTCGGCAAACTGAATAATTTTTAAATTGTCTTTAAAATTTTTAAAAAAAGCAATTATCCCAGAAAATGTGATTTCAAAGGAAAATCTAATTTTTAATCTAATATATGTTCAGTTTGAAGTCTTTCAATGAGTTCCATTAGTGACTGTACTCTCAGAAAACATGTCTTGAGACACGATTCTAAACTTGAAGGACCATTGTTCTATGAAATATAGCAATATAGTGTTCATTGATATATATCTGGAGAATAATAGAAGATCATGTCATCTGCTTCTTCTCTGTTCTGAACTTGAAGGGAAAAATTAAGTCCATGCTACCACAGATCAGTTACTGAACCCTTAGAGGACACTTGGTAATTAAATTAATATCTTAGATGCTATTTTGTTCAATATATTTCTACTTTTATTCCCTAATCTTTCAATCTGCCATTAAGTATTTAAGGCTATTTTAAGCCTCTACTTTGAAAATCTAAGCCGATTTCTTTTACAAATGATGTTAAGCACTCAGAGAGAGCACAGCAAGCCATGGAGGGAACGGGACGTATCATTTCTCAGTATGTCAAAGGGACTGAAACCCACTCTTGGATACTAATTCTTTTTCCACTTAGCACCTCTCCATTTTATACTTCATCTGTAAAATAGCTCTAAGTAACACCTCTGACAGAGGGATGCAGTGAGAAAGTTAATAAACACTGCAAAGATGATCTGATTATTCACAGAATTTTATGAAATGCTGAGCATCTCCTGACTTTGGGAATGAAAACCTCAGCATTACTTCAGTCCTATATTCATAACCAATGCCTACTCTTAGTATTTCCCTCACTGGCACTGACCTGTGAGTGCAAACACGCTAATATGTGTTTTTTAACAGAAAAGAATGGGCATGATAACTTTGCAGCCCATCATAGCAAGCCCTGTATTTATTGAGAAATTGGCTGCTCTTTTGAAAATTTACTTTTCTGCATTTAACCTGCTGCTTTAACAGCAAGCAAACTCTGACTAAATGATTCGGGTGACGTCATTTGAAAGTAAAAGGCTCTTGCTCTGCTTGAGGGAAGATTTCTGTTCTTAACCGTAATTCTGGAAAGCCAAGTGTTCAGCTCTTGTCACTGCTGGGTGGCTGGTCAATGGATAAGAAGGCTGCGCATAATGCGTTATGAAGAAAACCAGAACTCCTAAACCATTGGTATCGCATGGGATGAAATCTCCACTGTTACATACACACAGGGAAAATCCAGATGTCTCTCTTATGTAGAGGTATCTTCTGTCTACATTTTACCTGAGCCATAGTGAGAGGCATGAGGAAGCTTCTTATTTTGAACATTATCAGGGATATGAAGACTGTTTCTTCCCTGCTCACATCTAATTCTCTGCCTTCATCATCTTCCACCTTTTTGGACAAAGCAGGTACTGAATGCATGTAAAATATTGTCATCTCTTTTTTTTTGGTCGATTTGTGTTATTTTGGGGAGTGGCCCAGTGTCCTATGGATATTAGAGCTATAATACAGCTTTTCACCATGAATTAAAATGTTGCAGTATCTGTCTTAGAAACCCACAATTATTATTCCAACGTAGCACAGCGTGAAGCAAATTTATTTAGAGAAAAAAGATGTATTCTGTTACTACTCTCTCTTGCTTCCCTAACACAAGATTAATTACCCATCTTGTTACAGGTTTTATAAATTGAGGTTCTGCTAATATTCATAGACGTGCTTTTCTTCACCCCTGTGAATTGACCCATAGATCAGGCAAGCAGAATTGTTGCGTTGGATCTCTGTGTATTGCTTCACTGACAATGGCAGTCCGGTGGGCCTTTAAACTCAGGATTAGTGACCTTGAAAGGGCTATTAGGGGACAAGAGGCTTCCTGATCTGATCTTATTCCAGGATGGGCGCAGCAGTACTTCCCACTACTTTTTAAAATTTTATTTTATTTTTTAATCTGAAAGTTCAGTGGAAATGAAAGTTTCTGTGCTTTACGAAGAGCTTTAAATCTTGACGGATTCTGGTTTTGACAACTGTGAAAACCCTTTTTCCTTATCTTGGAGATTCCAAGTAGCAAATCCATCATCATTTCTCTCTGCTTCTCTGGTACTGGTTGAACACAGTGAAGATTTCTTGTCTGTAGCATGTTTCTCACCTGTAAAGTAATTCATAGCTACTCTGGCTTTACATGGGTAACCAAAGCACTCGAATACTTAATTCTAAACGTATACTCAGGCAAATGAAGGAAACCATTACCCTGGAACAGCACACTTCAAACATTAATCATAATTATTAATCACACAAAGTTTTTCTAGAAACTTGAGTGTAAGTCCAGGTTTAGAGTAATTGTCACATTCGCACATATGCAGTGCATGTGGCAAAGTAGATTTACATTAAATCATTCTGCAACAAATAAGTGTTTTGCAGTCTGATTTAATTTAGTTTCATGGCATCAAGTCATTCTGATTTTTTTAAAAAACCATTATAATAAAAATGAGTAGTTTCGAGGTTATAGAAATGTCACTTTTTTTCGGAATTGCCCGAGAAGGTCTTTGTTGGAAGTTAACTGACAATTACAGATTCTTAGGATTTCTATAGTTCTTGAATGTATTTGTTATATACCATTAGTCACCAGGTGAAGCCCGTCAGTAATGGCAATACCCTTCAGCAAGAGCTCGGGAGAATTTAACACTGATTGATGGCAGGTCACCTGGAATTGGTTGGCAGAATTTCCAATTTTCTGTTGGGAAATTGCTTATTTCTCGAAGTCTATTCCCATTTTTACAAGTGGACAGCAAGCTGAGATTATACATTATTATGTGTCTAACTATAAAATTGTGATGGATGGTGTCACACATTTAAAGAGAGTTAAGCATTTCATTTAGGGCTGATTTTAAGAAAAAGGCTAAGTAAAATGTAAACTGTAACTTATCTTTGGCTTTTATTTGTTCATCTAGATTCGGAACAATAGTGTTGCATCTTAACTAGTTTTAAATAGAGAATTACTTGCTTTGTTATCATTCTTTTAAGTATTCAAAGGGTTATGATATCTTTGTTGTAAACATTTTTTCAGTTTCTAAGGTTTATCCAGGGACTGACTGACTGAGCAGATTAATGTTTTACTTTTACTTATGGGACCTCGGTTAAAATTCTGGCAAAAATGCATTGACAGAAAATCAAAGGCCATTCAGCAAAGCCTTCCTACAGTTCTTCTTTTAAATCATAAGGGAGAGCAGCCAATAACAGCCAGTCATTTCCTGTTTCCAAAGGGGTACCTGTTAAAAGCAAGTACAGACTTTTTATTCCATTAGCGTACAATATGTATTATCTTTTTGAAACCTGGCTGAATTGTTTTGGAACAAAGAACCTATGCCCTACCATAATCTAATGGAAAATAGCGACTCTAGGAATAAAAGCTGATGCTGTAACTCAAACAAGAAGATATATATTTATGACATTCTCAAAATAGAAGTGAAAGAAAATGGCTGTGGGTTGCAGACTTAAAGCCAAATTTTAGGAAGATTGGCATAACTAAAATGAGGCTGCCTGTGTGGAGCTCAGAGCTCTTTCTTAGATGACCAGGTCCTTATACCATGCACGGCAAGAGCTAGGTGCTGTCAAACGGGATTCAAGATAAGAAGGATATTGACTTGGCAGCTATTCAGAGTCAGCCCTTGAGATATGCTACGGGTAACAGTGGAGTTATACATCTCACCATCTTGTTTACCTTCACTTGTTAAGAATCATATTTCATCTGCCTCCTTTCTGATCTATTTAAACTTGATTTCCTTCCTACACTGTGAAATCACTTAAGCAAGATGGGGTAGGGATAACCCTCCCCTGTTTTTAAGTAGCCTTAGCTTGGTCACTAGGGTTTTCTGGAAGGTAATAAAGGTAGGATTTCAGCCACTCTGACGGAAACTGTCTCACTTCTTGCAGAGTGTGTTAATTACTGGATTGAGTATGAACCACCTCTCCTTTGACTGTATTTGACAAAAAAGTGATCCCTGCAATTTAATTCTGTAGTGTACTTTCTCCTGCTGGTTTCTGGTCTGCATATTCTGAATCTGCCAACAGGTTCCAGTGCCTCAGATGATTTTGAGCTCCTTGCTTCTGAAAGCCAGTCAGGAGCGGTCATAGCTGAGTGCAGGACTGCCTTAACTATGTAAAGACTGGGGTAACTGGGCTCTCCTTGAGATGAACACAGGGAACTTCCTAAAAGTCACTTAAGGGGTTTAGGTAACTACAGGCAGCACTGCTTCTCGCTTCAATATTTTGCTATAAAAGCAAAAAAATTACTTAAATTTCCCTTCAGGTATTTAATATCTTCCCTGGATCTGGTCTTTCTGTCTGACAGCTCATCCTCACACCAAGGTTACAGACTTACAGTCTTATCTCAGTAGTTTAATGAGAAAGGGTGCCAAGGCAAAAGCAATGGGTACTCAAGGTAAATTAGGCCTCCCCTTTATGAATTTCAATGCTGTTAAAATTTGGCCCTACAAGAAATCAAAGATAAAGCAAGTTTTTTAGAAGCTAGTTCAAGTGCGCAAGAAAATCCCTGTAGAAGATGGGAATTGGCAGTATTACTTCAGAGGCTTTTATATTCCAAAATTTAATTAGATCTGCTCACCTAGAACTGTTGGAAATATGTTTACTGCCTTTAGATCTTTCTTTCCTATGAACTGCTATTATGAAGAAGCTATTAAATAGCACAGTGTCAGATTCAGAAGTCTATCCTACTACGAGCAGCCAAATGTATTATTTACTGTTTGTCTCAATTATACTTATTATACTTATTGCACAAGCAAATAGTGCATTGTTTTTTTTCCGTGAACTAAAAACGCATTTAGGATCTGTCTTTATTTTCAGTCTACTCAGTTTGCACTATATATTATCTTATTTTGTTATATCGAAAATTAACTGATCCAGAATTGTTTTGTATGCCTAAACTAGAATCTAAACAAACATCCTAATTATTGCTTTTAATCCTCTGGAAGTATAAAAACTAAATGTTTCTGCAACATTTGGAGTCATACAAGCATTGCTTTATTTTCTCAGACCTAAAAGCCAATACTTGCATAACTATTTGATGCTTTTTATCAGAAGCATTGGTGCACATCAGTGAGAACTTTCTACCACCTTGAAAATGACTTTTAGAATATTTCATTAGCAGACTGTCTTTCAGAACTCAAGTTGACATTCATGTTTCTTCACACCAGTCTTTCATCCACAAAACTCTTTGTTCTGCTGAACAGTTTCGAGACAATATGGGCAATCAAAAAAGCAAAGGCTTATGACCTATCTGCATCTTCCATTCCAACATTTGATCAGTCTTATTCAAATCTCATCTTTTAATACTCCTTTGAGAATTTTCTGAGAATTTTATTTCCTTTCTTTCATTATGATTATATTATTTCAGAAACTTCAAACTTAATGAAATGGTAGCTCTCTATAAAGTGAGAGGCGGACGCCATTGGTGGCTACACATTTATCCATTTTCATCTCTTTCAATAGCCTACGTGAAAAGAATTTGAAATCTAGAATAGTGGGAAAGTCTTTTATATGTATATTTCGCAGTCTGAGACATTTGTGGTTTCCTTTGCAGTTGTGCATTTTCTTCTTAAATGTAAAGCACAGGAGCGAGTTGCTTAGCAGTTGTAGGGAAGTAGAAAGCTGCTTGAAACCCATGAAATCAAACGCAATGTATGTATTTAGAAAGACAAAGGTCTTTATTGCTGATCGATATCTCAGCTTCAAATAACATGACATTTCTTCAGACTTTGCCACTTGCTGCTCTGCCAGCTGCCTGCATATTCATCTGCGTCCACGTGAGTATTTGTGCTTTCCAAGTGGATTACTGGATGCATAGAGTCTTTCTGCCTGCACAAATAGAGCTTCACTCACACAGCACCTCACAAAAAAATGTGGAGAAGCAAACTGTGTGGCTAGCTTAGGAAGGTAACCCCAGGCTGAAAAACAAACAAACCCAGATACATTAAGTTAAGGCTGCTTTGGAGCTCTTAGATTCCTTCTTTGTGTGCCAGTCATCTTGGTTCTCCAGCCTATGGCAATAACAATTAAGCATCCTTTTTTCCACATGACTGCTCTAAAAAATGAAGTCATTACAGTGTTGATATTAAATTTTGCATAATAAGGTTACTTCTCTGGAGTTTATTACTGTTTTGGCTCCCGCTCTGCGATGCAGTGCTTCATTTGTGTGTGTAATACATAACTGGGCCGGATTCTCAGCTGGTGAAAATTTATGCCCCAGCAGGTAGTGAAACAATGAACCTTTTCCCATCACACAAATGCACACAAGCTTCATCAGCAACTACTTTTTTTCTTAGATTTTATCCTACAATGGAGAAAAAATTTATGTGCGGTGTCTGACAGAAGAAAGTTTTATGTGCCACAGAAGTTCAACTGCTGATGAGTGGAATCTTCTCTGTCAGTAGTTGCATTTCACTACCAGGTAAAATCTTTTCTGTTAGCAGGCAGATAAAATCTGCTTTGGCAGTATCTGTGCTTCTCTGCAGGTAAAATGTTCTCCATCAGCAACTATACTTTCCACTTAGATATAATTTTCTCTAGCAGAAGTTGCCCCTCTCTGGCAAAACTTCAGAAGTATTTCACAAAACTCTTGCTCCTATTGACACAAACTATTAAAAACATTGAAACATTCCTAAAAAGCTATAAAATTAATTCTCAAAAATATTGTTAAATGAAACATTTAAGCTTCTGCCTATAACATACTTGATGTCAAACTTCAAAAGCCAGGAAATAAAAACTTAAGCCACATTTTATTCCTTATCTTTTTTTTTCCCCACCCACAAACATATATTTTATCTCTCCTGCGACTGCATTTACCACAGATAGTACTGGATGTACTTGTTTCTCTCTTTGTGATCATAAAGAGTAGCCTGTAGAAGACTTCTGTCCATAATGATGATGTGTTTCTTTTTATTCTTGCATTATTTATAGGGGATCATTTCTGTGTGTTCACTGCCAGGGTTATTCACAGAATATGGTAACACTTGCGTCCTTTGTCATTCACTGATTACTGATCACATCTCAACTTCTGTCTATCACAGACGATGAATAAGGAAATGCATCATTGTTACTTTTACTTAATAAATTAGATAGTCGATTTTAACAAACATTTTAGGGAAGTAATGGGCTTAAATGTAGATGAAACAGCCCCTAGAACTGTAGCGGCTAATGGACTGACAAGTACTTGCAGTGTCTCCGGTATATTAAATAGGTTAAACAAATTAAATGAATTACCACATCACTGACTCCCATGCTACTTGTGAAATAATAAATGCCATTTAAAGCAATGCGTACACATCAATATGCAATCTGAATAGGCATTGTCATTCGTGATCTACAGGGCATTACCGGGACAGCCAGCTTTGTTGTGCTATGAAACAGTACGAATACTTTTCCAAATGCACTGTATAATTCAGACTGGTATGAACAATGCAAACCTAAGGTCCTATCAATCTCTTCACTATTCCTTCTCAAATTTAACTTGCAAGGTATCCATCTGTTGGTGATGGAACCTGTCAAACTGGAATCTGTTGTTGATTTGGACTTACCTGCTTCTTTTTCAGGTGTCATGAAGGGACTGGCTCCTGAAAAGCTTATGCCCTTTTTGCAATTGTATCAGATAGAAGAAGTACTCTCTTGTTTCCCCTACAGACGGAAAGACACTACTGGTGACAATCACTGTATAGTTAACAATAGCAACTGTAGTCTGAGCTCTTCAGAATTAAGCATGCTGTGTAATATGTGAAGCATACTGTGTAATGTATAATACTAAGTGTTCTAACTCCTCTAATTAATTTAACCTCCCGTGGCTAGGGGCCATGGGTTAGTGCCCTCTTTCCAGTCTACCAGCTCTTTAGTAAACAAACAAACAAAAAAAAGAATCCCAAAACCAAAAAGAAGCAGAAAAATACTTTTCCTCTGAGTTATTTGGGTTGAAGTAATTTCTCACTGTTAGAGTCCTAAAGGACATTCTGAAGAAAATATATTTGGAAGCCAGTCCCCACTGGAAAAGATTATATAGGTCAATTGTTTTCCTCCCAAATCTCTTTTATACAGATATGATTCCTTTTATTCACGGTCTGAAAAGAAGCTGCAGAGATCCCTTCTTTTTTGAGTAAATGAAAAAATATCTGTAAACATTCTCTTTTACTTGTCCTTCTAAGAAACTTGTGATGGGATTTGGTACTTCTACGCTTTTGAATTCTAAACAAATGGTGTTTTGTTTTCTTTGTTTTAACCCCATACAAATACCCTTTCTTTGCTACTACTTCTTGCATTAGCAAATCTTTTTCTATCTGTAAACAGCATTTAGTGGTATTTAGCAGAGAGTTTATCCTGGGAACTTGGAGATTTACGGTGTCCTGTTCTTTCACTGGCTCAGAAATCTGGTCTTGAAATTACATACCATCATCAATATGTTTTTCTTCCAATGGTGATAAGCACAGCCTTGATTACTTTATTTACAGTGCTAGAAAATTAAGTTGGACCTTGTCGTTATACTGTTGAAAATTCAAGAAGGGGGAAGGGTATTCTAGGTAATGCTATCATAGGAGAAACTGTAAACAGTCTTAGCCAAGGAGAATAAAGTCTTCTTGAAGTACTAAGTACAGTGCCAGTATAGCCTCTCTAAACTACTTAAAGATTTCTTCATGCTCAAAAACTAAGCTTTCCAAAAAAACACCTTCTTTGTAGTAGTAAGGAAGGGGAAATGAAAGGCACAGTGAAGGAAAGAATTTCTAATAGGGTTACTTTATGACTGTAACTTGCTTGTGGAAGATGAACGGTTCATGTTTGCAAACAAAAATGAACTGGCAAGGTTTTCTCCCCCTGCCCAAAAGTTAAATTGTTGCGATCAGGACTTTCAAAAGCGAACATCGACTAGCAATATTTAAGAGAAGCTAAACAGCTACTTCTGAAGGTGATACTGCTTTACAAACTTAAATAATGCAAATTCATTGGTTACTTTGGACAAACCAGCAATATAATATATCGATAAAGACATTAGGGAATTACAGTGGAATACTTAAAAACTAAATGAGTCTGTTGTCCCAAGTGTATTGTCATTTAACAAGCTTATTAAATATCACTATTTTAACAATTAATAGAAACCTGTCTTGCTGTAGGCTATTTTGATAACTGTTAATTAAGTATCTACAAATTCCTTACAAAGTCCATGTGCTACTAAGAATGAGATTAGGCATTTCTTGCTTATGTAATTTTCAGCTAATTACAAGACTATTAGATTTATCTTCTAAATGCTCAGTAAGTTCTCCTTTAACAATCGTCTTATATTTAATTAAAAAGCAGTATCTGGCTTGCTAAATTTGAATTAAATGCTTGCTGGAGACACTAAATTAAAAAAGTGTTAGTAACATGTTACCAGTGAATAAAGGACTATACAGATATTTTCACAATTCGGGATACTTATCCAGAAAGCAAATAAACAGACAGGGATTTTCAAAGGCCTTGACTTCCATGGGCTCTTTAGAAAATTCTTGAAATAGAAAAGGATACTGGCTGCTACTCTGCTACTTCTTAATCAAAACTGAATTTTCAAAAGCATACGTGGAAGGCATGTGAAAATTTAATGGAAAAGACTGTTTCATTTTATAAGGGTAAGTAAAAGGAGAGCTACCACAATTGAAGTTGGATAGTTAAATACTTGTTTATAAACAGTCAGAAAATCTGTTTTCTTTGGCCAATAAGAATGGGAAAAAACCTCATTAAATTTTGTGTGCCTCAGAGAATATTGAACATATTAGCATCATACGTGATTAGATTTTAAAAAATATTTAGGGATCTAAAGCTGAGAGGTTCCAAAGTGTCTTATTCTCAGTTAAATTATTTATTCTAAAGGCAGAAAAATGATTTTCAAAAAATGACAATGTTGTATTTGCAAGTGATTTTATTTTTTTTACGGCCCTGTAGGGCATTGTCCATATTCAGACATTTTTCCTGCCTCTTTTCCTTCACCAACATGAATGTAAAAATGTATGTTAAGGGTTTGGGTTTTTTGGGGTTTTTTTTGTTGTTTTTTTTTTTTTTTTTAAATGACTGCCTTGTACACCCTGCTGTAAAAACGACAGTAAAAAAG
The DNA here is from genome assembly GCF_047370975.1 of Nipponia nippon. Classification (NCBI taxonomy): domain Eukaryota; kingdom Metazoa; phylum Chordata; class Aves; order Pelecaniformes; family Threskiornithidae; genus Nipponia; species Nipponia nippon. The sequence continues at coordinate 46,642,005 of NW_028262391.1, forward strand.
TACTGTCAAGAGAAATCAAGTTTTGCCTTTTGATTTCAAAAGAACCAGTAGTGGTAGGGACACTATTAGGTTTTCTGAGAATGAGTTTTAATGTTTAAACACTACTCATGTGAAAATTCCCTGTCCATATATATTCATGACAAGTTCCTTGGCTTAGTCAGTGTCATGGAAAGTCACAGCATTTTTGAATATGAATAGAAAGGCTTAACTGGGAGAACAGAATACTAGAGAACTATGCTCTTTGAATCATGGAAACTTAGTAGCTGAGAAGTGTAAAGAAATAGAAAATTAGGGCTGGAAAGAACTCAGGAAGTCATCTTATTTCACTCTGTTTCTTTGTTATTCTTGATAAATGGTTGGCCATCCTGTTTTATATACCTCCAAAGGTGGAAGCACTATACTTTCCTCTGGCAATTTATTTCATCATTGTTTCACTGTCCTTACTGTACAAAAGCTTTTCTAAGGTCTAGCCTGAACATTGTGATGCAATTTGAGGCTACTACTTCTTGTTTCATCTTTCACAGATGTACTTCACAAATCATTCTCTTGTTCTTCTTCGCAATTGGCTTCTACATATGTAGTCTGTTACTGTATTCTGCCTCACCCTTCTCCTCTTCAAGCTAAAATACCCCAATTCATTCAATTTTCCTGAAAAGTCAGCTCCTCTGTATTTCTAATTATTCTTCTTGCGCTGCTTTAGTTCTTGCCATACTGCCATCCAGTGCCCAATACAGTACTCTAGCTAAAGTCTTAGCACTGCTAAAAAAATCGGAGCGAGTACTACTTATGTTTTGCAGCCTATATGCATCCTCCTGAGGCATGTTTTTCATAACAGCATGTTATTTTTGACTCGTGTTCAGATTATGATCCCGTAAACACCCCTAGATTTTCTGCAGAACTGTTGCTCAGCCAGCGGTTTCCTGGCCTGCATGACTCTCTCCTGCTTGTGTGCAGAGGTTTGTTCTCATCCCTAAACAACTGCACTTTGCTTTGGAGCATTTCTTCAGTTCAGTATTACCGTTTTTGTTCCTCCAGCAGATTTGCAGTCCCTTCCACCCCGGTCTTACCTGCAAATTTAATGCCTGCTCCATTAGCCAAGTCATTAATTTGAAATTATTTAATGATTCCAGATACAAAGCAGATTGCTATGGAGACTCACCTGAAATATCCTTTCAGTAAGACCATGAAATATTCATAAGTAATCTCAGGCTAAAGTTATCATTCTGTTTTTCCTTCCCTTGTAACTGTTTCATCTATAGGATGCTTCTACAGGTTTAGAAAATTTTGTGTGAAGCAATGTCAGAAGCTTCAAGGGAACCAGTATGAACATGTTGTCTTCTTTAAAATTCTGGTATATTAGCTCTTTCAATTTCTTTTTTCTTTTTGCTTTTGAATGTTATTTCTGTGAGGAAGAAAAGAAGCTGCCACCTTCTGCCTTCCAACTGCCTTCTAGCAGTACCTCCTGTAATAGCAATGGCATTCTTAACGCAAGAAGCCTGATACCACTGGGCATGTGGCATCTCTGCTTCATTCTTACCTTTTTTAATTTCGCCTGTGCAGGTCCAGCTTAAGCCTCGAAAATATGAATGGCTTTACACATCAGACTTTGACAACATCAAGAAATAAATCATTAACCTTAAAAATTTTGAATCCTTGCCCAAGGTACAGATTTGCAGCTAAATGTTTCAAAGTGCCAGACATACAATGGTAAGTTCAGTGACTTCAGCGTGACTAGCAAGCAACGGGCTTAGCAGTGCCTAACATAGACCTATGCTAATCAGGTATATCCATAAACTTAGATGTCATTGTGTCTTTGTTCCAGCCTTGCAGCTAAGTGCAGGAGCCACTCTAAGGGTGTATCGTTGAAGACAAGCATTATCTCAATTACAAGGTGAAGATAACAAGAGGCTCTTTATATTTTCCTTATTTCTGTCTAGCCGTGCATGTGTTTTCCATCTTTCAACTGTACTCTTTTCATCTGATTTATATCCTCACATTAAATATTATCACAAATCATGAATTGTTCTCACTTAACGTTTATTACTGCAGATAGCTATTATCTCTCACAGTCCTGTTGGCTTTATCTTTATCTTTGTGCATTTCAGTGCCTCCTTTAATTATTTCATTTTAGGGTATTTCTACCTCTCTACAGTTACAAATGTATGCAGTCTGCAAATACTCCTAACAAATCTGGTGAAGGACTCCATATGAAACATCTAACTTTTAAGCATTTGACTCCCACAGCAAAATCCCGAATTTCCAAGTGAAGCACCTTGGTGCACCTCTGCAATTACAGGAAGAGTTAGGTACCTCTTAATGGAATCTAACATATTTGACTAAGAAAAGGTAAGCTACCAAAGGACACTATGTAGCTGCTTAAAGTCACCCAGCAGACAAGGTCTGAGAGCGAGCAAAGGACTTAGCAGTCCTATTGTAGGACTGTGGGGAAGTATCTGTTTCACAACCAGAAAACAGCTTCTGAACTTAGATGCCTCTTTCTTTTCTCTTAGAGGACTTAGGAGCACTAAACCCTTGTCTGTTTCTGTGTTCCTATTGTGTGTATCTGTCTGCGGTTTGGGGAAAGTTGATGTTAATCCACCACAGCACTGTGTAAATAAGGAACAGTTTGATCAAAATGTGATATCAAAACTATATTTTTACATGTCTTTAGTTTGTCATAGTAGAATTTGATGTTAGCATGCCTTTTCCTCCTTTTAGTGCATTACCCTTCGACTATCAGGAGTTCTAGTGCTGCTACAGGCATTATCATACATGTACCTCTCAATGTCAGAATATTTACTGGGCTTTCTATGGGACTGTCTCGCCACTTAAGAATGATTTGTTCTGGCCTATGGTAAGGTTTTTAGCACATCTCTTTATTAGAACCTTTGAAATTGTAATACTGGTTCAGCTTTGCTTTTGACTGGCTGATTATGGAAGTGGTGATAATATGATGAATCTCAATTTGCATTCCCAGGAAAATTGCAGGAACTCACTGCAAGGAAACCCAGTTCTGCCATCAAACTACTGACATGCTGTATTGCTTTGCCTGTGACTGTCATTACAATCATGTCTGTCAGTTCATCTGCTTTATAGAAGTCTGACTTGTCTATAACAATGAGGTATTTTATATATGGTTTGTTGTGAGAAAAAACCTGCTCCTGTTTCAGTCTGGGTCCTGGTGCTACAAAAGTCATTTGTTTCTTTCTGTTGCTTGGCTTGCATTTTTTCATAAGTATCACATCCATCCACCAGACCTCAAATATTGTTATTAATCTTAGTCCAGCATGTCTAGTCTTCTAGCTTCTAGCCAAAAGTTTGTTCTAGATCACTGTGTTCCTGAGAGCGCCTTTGTATTTGGCTATGTGAAAGGAGGATTGTGGTTTTTCTGCCTGTTTATTTGAAGCAATTTGTATGTCCAAATAAGCACAGTGATTCTGATGCTGTCAAGTGGCAGGTGGAGCTACTCTTGCAGTGCTTGGCAGTTTGAACAGGATGATGGATCACAGCACATATAAATCTTTGTCTATAGTGGATTCCTGGACTCCTTCCAAGCCCTGTCTTGAACCTAGCGTATAATTGACTTGGATGATGCTTCCCAAGATTTCTGTTTCTGTCACGTTCGTGATCTCACAGTGTTGTTCTGCTCAGGATAAGCAGGCAGCCTAACAGAAGTTGATTCCTTTCTGGACATGTGTCTCTCTAAGCTTAATTCTTGAATTCTCACTAGCATAAACTGAAGGTTTTGGGAGTCCTTAGCAATGTTGTCATAAAAACATTCTCCTGGTGGCTATTACCGGTGAGCAGCAAGGGCAGGCACTGCTCTGTATGGGAAGGCAAGCTGGGAGCTCAGTGTGACAGCAGGGTAGGCAGGGCCAGGGGTCTCACTACCATGGGGACAGTCCCACAGTGCCTGAGCAAGGAGACCAGAGCGAGTCTAGTGACAGTGGCCTGGTTCAGGCAAGAGTCGAGATCGTGAGACAAGCCTATAGAGAAGGGACAGGTCGGAGGTCAAGCCAGGAAGTACAATCTGTGTGTCAGGATCAGGATCAACGGAGTACGTGGCTCGGCACAGTCATGGTTGCAGTGACCAAGGATGAGAGACTAAGCTTAAAAGCAGCTCCTAAGTGAGCTGAGACTTTCCAAATAGCTTTTCCAGGCTACACAGCTGCGCTATTGAAGCTGGCCTTGAGCCCAGGCAGCCAACCCCCAAGGAGGGAAAGTGGAGGAATGTACTCAAGGCACTGGCAATTACGTCATTTTCTGCTCCAAAGATTCTCCATCCTTAGCATGCAAATTGAAGTTTTCCCATGCAAATCCATTGAGCCATTGGAAATACTGATCTTAATTAAAAACAACTACTGCAGCCTTTCTTTTTCTGGTATTCCATGTATTGTTGCTGCGTCTTCGGTTTGTATTTCAGTAAGTTGATACTGTGTAAAGTGAACTATAATCACATTTATACTGAATTTTTGACCAGAAAATGGACTGAAGACAAACAGGTGAGACACTGGAAAGAATGTTTTGCATATGATTTATGAATCTCAATAGTCTTCAAACTGACCTGATTTCTTTAGTATGGTCTATCAATTCTTGTTCTTTGTTTAGGGAAGGATTTATAGCGCTTGCAAAGCTCTGAATTAAACTGTGTTTTCGTACAATTTTGTCTTAGTCTTATTTAGCTCCTTGTTTATTTTCTTGACTCATTCTTACAAACATAGAAGGTTGTGTTAAGGACCTGTTACTGCCTGCGTAATGCTCTCTACACTGTCCTGAAGTGTTTCTTCCATCCAGCAGAATATTATCAAGAACTGATAGTCCTTTGTTATGTGCCACAGGGAAGCTGTGTCTCTGCTGGTGTGTGGAGATGTTACTGTCCTCCTAATCCAGATAGTATCTATCTTTAAAGTATAATAGGTTTTGTTAAGCAGAGGTAAGTATTTGGTAATTATCTCGGGTTAGTACTTTGTTTAAACTACTTGGACCTTTGCAAATTCACAGCTTGCCTAGGGTTCTCAATGACTCCCTTGGTATTTGTTTAGCAATGATGGGGTGGTTGGGTTTTTTTCCTCATTTTATTTATTGCTCCCACTATTTTGTTTGTTTGGTTTTTTTGTTTTAATGCAATGGTTGTTCTGCAAGACAGGTGTTGTACAGGCTGAATTGTTCTGTTTATTTCCAGGTGTAACATCCTTGGAAGACATCCCAGTCTTTCAAATACAGCTTGGTAATTTTTAGCAGCTTTGCTATAGGGATACCATAGAGAATTGCCTGCTCTGAGTTATTTGCGTTTTGCTCATTCTTGTATTTTATTAATAATTTCTCTAGGTTCGTAAGTTCACTTGTTTCAGCTGGTAGCTATGTCTCATGTATTTTTACAATCCATACTTTGGTCTGTGTAGTTTACTTTTGTATTCTGATTATAATTTACATTATCCTGGTAGCATTATGGCTGTGCACCAGTGAAATTTTAATTTGGTTCAGGTTAGTGCAATTTTGCCTTGGTTGTTTTGTTGGTTTTTTTTTTCCCTTATTTAAGGCTAAGCGAGTCTTTACAGGTCAGCAGAGTCTCTGATGCTCTACTTTCTCACTGGCATTCAGTTTTCTGGTTGTCTCTGTGCCTGCCCTTGAATCTTATGCTAGCCTGAGCTTTATAAACCATTTATTTATTTTTGTGCTGCATTAATGTTGGACATGCAAAATCTCATCCCCTGAGTCACTGCCTGCTTCCTTGATATGATGCCTTTGTACTTTGTTTTTTTCATCTACAACCTTTGACATGATGTTTTTTCTTGCTACAATTATTGCTTATGACCTCATATGCAGGGCATTTTCCATTATCATATTTTTCCTCTACAGTATCAATAGGTCTTCTTTTGCATTCTGTTTATTTCCTCTTTGTGAATTTGCTTTTGCACTTAGAGTTTTGGCATATTTTCTCTTGTATTTTCATGTTTTCTCTGTGCCCTGTTGGTGAACTTTCTCTGCGCCTACTCAACTCAGTGTTTTGGATGGGATGTTATATCTGTTTAAATCTATAAAGACAGAGTTAGCACGGGTTCTATGAATATTCTCATATGAGTACCTGAATCTTTCTTCCCTAATACTAATATACCACAATACATGAAATACTTTTTGTCTGGTATATGCATGAATTAGCTCTGCTATGCAGTCAGGCATAAATGATATATGTTGAGAACCCACGTTAGCAGCTGACACTCCAACATCATTTTTGCAGAGCCTCTTCTAGGATGTTACATAGCCTTCTCAATCTGCTGCTGCTGTTGTTTGACAATGTGATATTATTAAAAGATGTGATAGCATTTGTCTATGACATCTCAGAGTCATATGAGCTCTTAGTTGGGTTCCTTTTTTTATCCAGATCCCCTGCAATTTAGTAATTTTTTCGAAGTGATCAAAAAGAATGTGCAGTTTCACAACATATTTCCCATTGCCTTCCCTTGCATCTCAGTTGCCATGATGGTGATAGTTTTCTTTTTTTGTTTAAGAAGGTCTTTCAGATATTCGTGATTTCATATTTCATGGGTCTGCAGGAAATAACTCGTTGTTCACACTCGGTTCTGAGTTTTTGTAAAAGAAGAAAGCAAGCCAAGACAATACAACATTTAGTCTTTATTCTTTTTCAGATATCCTGTGGAGTTCTTAAATTTTCTAGACATGATCTTATGCATGAAGCATTTACCAACCTGTTCACCTCTGGATGCGCAATTGGGAAACTGTCTATCACAACAGTGAAGAAATATCACAGTATTTATGTGTAGCAGCTAGTATTTAGACTTTATCAAGAATACTAATGTTAGTAAGGAAAGGTCACAGATTATGAAGCAGATTTTTTTCTCAAGTAGTAACAGTGCGAATTAATATTAATGCCTGTCATAGTCAGAGAGAAGTTGTTTTATTTTCCTTTTAAAACAGTGGATGCATCAGTAGATATATCTGAGAGTATCCTGGATCTAGATCACTGGAAAATATAGCCACCAATTTTTAACGAATTTATATTCTCTTTCTCTCCGTACAGTTTGGATTAAAAGTCTTTTCCAATATTGGAAAACATAATTAGTAACATCCATCTTTTATTCAGCTGTACTGTTTATAATAGACTTCAAAAACAATTAAAATCACTAAATTTTATTTCTTTGCTTGTATATATCTTGTCAATAATCTTCAAGCTTCAGAGAGCCAATTTGTGTCACGCTGGACAAATATAGAAACCTTATCAAAATCATTCTCTTAGTTTCCTTCCCTTATGCAACATAAACAGATGAAAAACTTTTTCAGTCATTGTTGGATTGAACCTCAGTTGCCTGCAACTATGCATGGCTGGCTGACCGTATTAACTCCTAGTTAGTAAGTCTTTGCAACTTTTTTCCCTGTTATCCTGACTTGTAAATAAATTTAAGTATTTGCTAAAACACTTGTATTTAGGCTCTCCATTGACTTTTCTGAGGCTTGCAAAATGACAAATGAAATGGTAGCATATCTTAGCAGCGCTACTGAAAGAAAAGAATTGGTGTGACAGGTCACTGTGGAGCACCTTGGCCCCATCTAAGGCAACTACTTGTGTTTTGTCATTTGAGGTAAGCAAGAGCTCTCTGTTTGATATGCTTTATATGGGTTGTCACTTCTAGGCAACCTGAAATAAATTGCACAGTATAGTCTTGACAGAAGTGATGCTAGATGGTTGATTTTTCTTTATCCAGGCAAACAATACAATACGTTTAGATCAAAGCATGGTCAAAAATGCAGATTTGCAGCCTGGACCCACAAATGTAGAAGACTGTTAGTGAAACCTTGTGAAGTTATTAGGAGTATTGTCATCAGCTGCAATGGAGATGAAATTCCATTTTGTGTCTTTGTCACACAAAGATGTTGACCTGTTTACCATTAAGTACAACAGAATCATTGAAATGAATGAGACAGCATACGTCATCAGAAGAAGGCCAAGAAAAGGCAGATGTGCTAACCTTTTCTACACTTTCTATTCACAAGTTGTGATATTTTCAATAGTCTTGATTTAGAAATATGCTCTACTACCTCCTGCTCTGCTTGTACAGAATTGGATTATATCTTGCATTTGTTTGTGATCAGCAGCACTATTTCTAAGCTGTTCACACATTAATAGAAAGCTGGGCTTACTTTTTAAGATAAGATTAAGAGGTTTGTGAATTTAAAATTAGTATCTACAGTGCCTGTTTCAGTGGAGTGGATCTCAGGGTTTTTTTCACTTAAATCAGTTTTACATTAGTGGTAATGCCAATGTCTTCTATAGATTTATCATTATAAAGTATATTACAGGAATTTGATATCTTTTTCAAAAAAATATAAAAATAGTGTATAGTTTGAGAAAAGGGACAGACCTGTACCTAAGTAATACAGTGATGCTGATCCTGTCAATTGGGTTTCTTTATAATATTAGCATAAACTGTCTATTGCAAATTGTTCTAGTGTTTTTAAATATCACAGAATTCTAATCTGTGAAAGAACTGTAGAAATTCAGAACTGGAAGTCATTTAATAGGTCTCATTCTGTCTCCCAATCTAATGAAAAAGCTGGTAAATCTACACCATCGCTAATAAATACTTCCTTAGTTCGTTCTTAAAAACATTCCGTGAAGGGGATTTTCTGGACTCTAGATAACTTATTTCAATGCTTAACTGCTCTTAACAGTTGCCATAGTTCTCCTAATGTCTAACTTAAATTTTCTGTGCTGACAATTAAGCCTATTTCTTCTTGTCTAGGTTCTGTTTAGATAGAGAGCAACTGATCACCATCTCCTTTATAATAACCTCATTTGTGAAGACATTTATCATGTCCCCCTCCATCTTCTCTTTTCTGGTTCAGACAAATCCAATTATTTTAACCTTTCATGATAAGTAATGTTTTCTAAAATCCTAGTAATTTTTGTTGCTATCCTCTGGAGTCGTCCTAATTTGACTGCATGTCTCCTAGTGTGAAGACCTGGTATTCTGGATGAGAATTCTTACAGCCTATAAAGTGCAATAATTATCTCACTGGTGTTCTGTAGGAGTGTCTTATAATTACATCCCTGATTTACATTCGTCTTCTTTTTTTAACCCAAAATATTACTTTGGTCAGCCAGAAACAGTTCATGGCCTGGTCTAGCCTCAGCCACCAATTCCCCAGTTTTGTAATTACAAGTTTATTTTGCCTTCCTCAGTAGAATACTTTGTACTTGTCTTTACTGAATTTCATCTTACTGATTTCAGACTGTCTCTCCAATTTAGTAGGGTCAAAATCATTAGGAATTCTGATCCTGTCATCCAAAGTGCTTAGCATCATCCGCAATATGCAGTGTACTTTCTCTTCCTTTACACCAAGGTGTCAATGAATACAATGAATTGTGTTAGACGTGGAGCAAACCCCTGGGAGATCACAAATGGTATGTCCTCAGAATTGGGCAGTTGCTTACTGATATCTACACACTGAGTGTGGGTTTTCTGTCATTTGTGCACTCATCTAACAGTTTCCCAATGCAATATCTTGCTTTTCTTAAGAAAGGCTTAAATGGGACAACCTGATTAAAACCAAGCTGTGTTTTGCTTCCCAAAAATATTGTTTCTTAGTCACAAACAATTTTTGTTGTATCCTGGCTCAAAATGCCAACATAATTCCTATTTCCGAACTAGTATCCCTAAATGTGAATATTGGTGGTAAAAGTAATCGTACCTAAGAAGTAAGTATTGCAATCCATTGTCAAGCTGTGGTCTACAGTTTTTTCTACATCAGTGGATTATTCCTAAACAGTGCATAAACAGCCATTGATAAATGCCTGTTCACATAGCTAGACTGAAATCTGAATATGGAAATTTTCTTGAGCGATCTGTGTCTCTCCCAAATAAATATAGTCGTAAATCAGAAAAGGCTAAAACTTCCAGTACTAGTTTCAGAAAAAAATGAAAGTTTCAGTCCATTTAAGCTACTAGTAGTCTCTGACGGTGGTTGCTGCTGAAAGTGTTTTAAAAACACAAACCCTGATAAGGTTTGGAACTGTTCTGTTTTCTGAAGTAGAAGTTCAATGGGAATTTTTTTTACTTTGCAACACCAGCTGTATAGTGAGTGATCTGGAGTATAAAAATTGACTCCTTTTCATTCATATCCTATTTAATAACACTGCAGCTGGGACTTTTATTAATCAATATATATTTTTTCCTTCTTTAGGCTACATATATTTCCAGACAATCCTGAAAAATAATCATCAATTAGTAAAGAATTAAGGTTTTTGAGGTGAATTAATAAAAACAAATTTAATACATGGCATCCATTACATGCATATATATCCATTACATCTTTCACCAATCAATCCTTTCTAAAGTTTTCTGAGAAAGTCTATTAACTATTTTAAATAGTATGCATAATGTGCTTTGAGTGACATTATCTCTTAATTTTATGCCACTCTTTCTTCATTTGGCTTCTGTTCTGCAGAGTTCTACATTGTTTTCTGATTGATTGTGGCCTGCTATGTTATTTCTAAGTTAATCAAAATAGCTAACTGGCTACAGTTGCTATTTAATTTCTACAACCCCCCAAATTTTTTTATCTGCAAAAATAAAGATGTCTGTGAAGTGATTTTTTTTTTTTTTTTCAAATAGCTGAAAGTAGAGTGACAAGAGAAATGATAGTGACTGGGGTGATGCAATTTAATGCAGAGATCCATGCAGCTAGCACTATGTTAAATGATGGCACAAGTTTCACATTAATTGTAATTTGCAGTAGCATATCAGAATGAATTGAGGAGTAAGACAGAAAATGGAAAATATTTGCATGGATATGAAAGTATCTTTTATATCTGTTTGTATTTTTGTAACTCCCTGAGGATTTCCCTGGGAAACAAAAAGCTTAATTTCTAGGAGGAATTCCTGCCATAGGTTCTTGTCTGACCTTGAAAAGGCTGATTAAGATGTGTCAATGTAGTCAGGAAAAGGCAGTTGCAAGCCTCAGGTCCCTCTGATCCCATGCACAAGCCTGTCTCAGTGTGGAAGTCCCAGAGTAACACAACTTGGTGGCTTTGAGACCAGAACTGGCTCTCATTATACCAGTTCAGGGCTCAGGAATATTCACCCTTATGATGGAGACTAAATCTCAGTTTCTGTCTGTGCTGCAGTTCTTGGTCTGTAAATTATGAAGGAATATTAGTACACCCCAGCCTCACCTTGTTGCTATGAGAATGGAAGCACTGGCTTCTTCTAATATTCATCAAACCCATGAGGGTACTATAAAAAGATTTTTTGAACCCACCTCTGGAGGGCTTAAAGAAGTGGAGAGCTATCTATATTCAAAAGGACAGAAATTTACTGCAGAGCTTTGACTGGCTGGACAATGTAATAAGAAGATGGCATTCCCAGCATGTGGGAAATACAGCTGGCTTATGGGATTGTTATTACTGGGCACCGTAAGACTATAAAGGATCGAGATCAGCTGCAGCAATCAAGTACAAAAAAATCACAGAACGAAATATGCAGTGTGGTGCTTTTTGTCATGGCGGAAGGAAAATCTTGCTTTTCAGATACCTAGAACTGAGCAGGGTATTTATAAATGCAGCTGTTCAACATTCTGAGCTGCTAATACTTTCTGCTAGGGCAAGATTTAGAGCCTCCTTTCCCTTTAATTTCTGAGTTTTTGTTCATATTTTTAACTTTGTTTGCTGTAACATCTTATTCCCTGTGCCCTTTTCTATGCATTTTCAGGCCTGTCAGGTTCAGAACATTTTCTTCAGGTTCTGAGTTTTCTTTCTTCTGCACCCAGGTTTTTTTACAGCTGTGACATACTCAGAAGCTTGTTGGTCCCATGGGTGTGTATTCCCGTGCCGCATTGTGTGTGGGAGCGGACTGCTGGTTGGTGCCAAAGGGACTTTTGCTCCCCTGCCATCACTACCATCAGCCAGCCCATCACAGGCCGCTGGGTCACACCATCTAGGCTGGCTAGAAGGCTGCACTGCACTGCCCTCCCTTCCCCCGTGATGCTGACCCATCCACAGTTACGCACAGTGATCAGATACAAAAAGCAAGCCGTGTGTTAGCAGGGACAATTGTTGCCTGTTGTTATCATCCTTGCATGGATTTTCTGCAGGATTTTCCTCAGTATATTTTGATTTCAGTGCAAAACTGAATCAAATGTCTTCTGAAGCTTTAAAAGAAAAAAAAAAAGTGATTTATCTCCCCTTCCACCACTTCATCCTTATATGTACAAAGGCATACACTCTCATTCCTTCCTGCACTTCAGCTTTCTGGTGGCATCTGCTTCTCCTTCTACATCACTCATTCTCTTCTCCTGAGACTTTTGCTCTTGTATTGCAGCCCCAGGATGTTGGAATATTTTGACCATAGCCCTGAGTGTGCAGGTGATTATTCACTGCTGTTTATGGAGAAGGCTGGAGGACATAGCTGTATTTAGTAAGAGGAGCCCTGCTTTAAGCTGCAAATTAAATACAGAAGACAGAAAAAAAAAATGCTGCTCTTTATGTTTTACTAAGGTGAAGAGGGATTAAGGGCTGGATTTTTTATAGGCAGTTGGAGACTTAAAGAGTCAAATGGCTGCCGTGGTGCCAAGTGGGATTTTCAGATGTATTAAGATGTCCGTTTCCTACATGAAGTACTCACAAATCTATTTATTTCCTTGGGTATGTAAGCATCTTTGAAATCTGGCTCAAAGGGGCTTGCTTGAAGCCACACATACATTCTGGGACAGAACATAGACCTAAATTCAGATCTCTCATATTCTTGTCCTGAATCTTAACGCAGGACCTGTTCTCTTGAAAAACAGTGAAATTAACTGAAATATCTGAATTTACTTAACTTTTCTGTATGTAGTATTTCAGTTTATTTGTCTTTGTAGTTATAACCTGTTCATCAGGAAATGCCTTAAACATTTGTGAGATAAATGTCAAGGATTTGTTTCCTTCTTCAGCTCTTCTTGTCTCAGTGATTTAGTTATAAAAAAGCAAGAATAAAATACTGAGATTTACATTTTTTCCTGAAAGTTACATGATTTGTGGTCATTTAATCCCTCCTGGGAAGAAGCTTCCCAGTGTGTCTTTCCAGTCTGATAAATATTTTTCAGGTAGAAAGCAATATATTTGGATGAATAAAGAATCTCAGGGAAAGCAAAAGAAAGCCATTAGCAGCTGTGGATAAATCTGCTTCTCCTACAGGTTTTCGATTATACAGTGGGCACTTCCTCAACACACCATGGGGAGAAAGCATGATTTTAAGTGCCATTAAATGCTGCACAGTAAATATCCCCAGTGCATTACAAGTATCGAATGTAGCCCATGGGAGAAGGCACTGAGTTTAATACTCAGATGTTTACTTGCTCTGTATTCTCTTCCATGTTTTGCCTTAGACAATGCTCTGCAATAAAGCGTCTAAGCAACTCCCGTTAAGGAAGCTATTGTGAACGAGCTACAGGTTTGTCATATGCTTGCCTTTTCTCATCCTCTCATCAACTAAAGTGTCATGTTTTGATCATTTCCTGTATATTTTTTGTTTATTATTGCATTTATTTGTTCACTTGCTGGTTTGTTTGTTTTTTGTTGTTTTTTTTTTTTTTTTTTTAGTATGTATAGGCTGCTCTACTCATAGATAGTGTGATCCAGTGCCTGTACAGGGAAATATTCTGTAGCACATTGAGATTCTTGTTGCAGGTTTTCTTAAAGATTTCGTGCTCTCTACTGCAGCTGTACTTTTATATTTATCTGGAACACTACCATTCTCTTTCGTGCATCTTTTATATTGCAAACAAAAACAAGGAAATTGAAGTTAATTAGGCTATCTAGATAATTCTGAGCAGTGAAAGCCATGGAAGGAAGAACTATGGTTAAAGTTCTTATCAAGAATCCAAGATGAACAAAAAATGAGCAAGAACAAAGATCTGGGACAAAACAATAAATAGGCAACTCTTAAAGATCAGGGCTCAGTTTCATAGTTCCTTTTGGCTGTAGGGACAGTGGCTAAGCCTGTCGTTGGGCGCTCTCTCCCTGTACGGAGGTTATCAACCCCATGGCAAAGCCAGCAGAATGGGAGGTGTAGTAAAGGCTCAGCTGCCACAGTTTGCAACCTGGCATATTAACTCAACCCACCATCAGTTTCAGTTTATGTTAATATACCAGGTTGTGAACTGCAGTGTCAAAAGAGCAGAGACACCACCTGCTTTGCCACTATTGCGCTGGGGGAAGTAATCTCCAGAAGAAGGACAGGGTGGACAGGGGGATAGTAACTTCTTTGGCCAAGAGAAATAAAGCTAAACCTGATCATAATTCAGAGACCAGTCTACTTAGAGCGAGCTAGCACTTAGCACAGCTGCCTCGCAGGGGGAGAAAAGAAATATCTGAACTACTTGTTTGCTCAGCTCCAATAGTAGTGCTCAAGAGGAAAAAAAAGCTATAAATAAATTTGTGTAACAAAGAAAGGGAAAATCTTAAGTGACCATAGAATCCTAATCTGAACAGATTTATTGCTGAAATACCTGACAAAAAAAGAGGGAAAAGTAGACAGTTCAGATGTTATTCTCAAAGGTCTGAGAAAGGTGAAGGAGATTTCACAGAAAGTGCGGATTTAACTTCAAACTACAAATTGTCCACTTTTAAAATTCCCTTGAGAAATTGTGTCATGTAAAACCTGCAGTGAAAAAAGCCCACCATTCTTTTGAGATTTTAAATAGTCGAAAAAATTATATCATAATCTTTTTTTAGGTATTTCTTTATAAATAAAACAAAAATCAGTTTTCAAAGTGTGACTTGCAAGTGCTAAAACATACCTGAAATCAGCTGTATACATTCTCTGTATTTGAGTGCTGCTATTCCACATACAAAAAGCGGAGTTATACTTTTGGCACATCAAGATAGTCCCATTGGCTACTGATAGATCTCATATTATCCTATGCTGCAAGGGAAGCTTCTGATTTCAGTTATATGCTATTCATTGTAAATAAGTGCTGTCTTTCTGCTTCCACCACAGTAGATGAAGCATAACCAGGTCAACAGAGTTACACCAGCATAAGGAGGAGAAAATCAGACCCAGGGCCATAGTAAGAAAAGAAGTTATTAGTGATCTAACAGTGAATAAGCCTCTCTCTTTTTGATTATTTTCTTTTGTGTGGGTTATAGTTATGCCCTGCATTAATATTTTTGCTTAGTTTCCTAGAAAATACAAATTAAAATAAAAAAAAAAATTAAATTACTTTGAGTTTTTCTTCATCTACCAGCCGAATGTATATACCTCAGAAACTAATATAACTCTTTGATGGGAATTGCTTATTTTCTGTTGACAGCTTTTTAGTGAAAAAGATAGAAATCAGATTGAATTTCGACAGTGAGAAATTGAGAGCTTGTTCTACCAGCAGGAGTCTCAAGGCCTCTAATTTTACCTCTGTGAGCAAAGATGAACCAAGAATATCAGCAACCTACTTTCCTGCCAGAGAAAGAAAGCACAGCATCCTAAAAGTCACACAGACAATCTGAAACTGAGATTTGTCTAAACTTCGGTGATTTTACCTTGGTTTAAATACGGCAATACATAAACACAGTAGAGATACTGGACTTTATTATTAGGGACCCAACAGTGTGGTACATTACAGTGAAATAAAGCAGACTGACATGCACATCTTGTCTTGCTCACACAGGTGGGGGTGAAGTGTTGCTCTCCCTCATGATCCCAAATCCCAGTCATGCATCAATTTTGCCACCACTGAGAGTGCTGCCATACAGCACTGGGAGCAGGGCTTTAGTGCTTGTAGAGAATTTCTGCTGGCTATCACTGTCTCTGATGAGACCTTTAGGTTAGTTATATCAAATGAATATCTTCAATTAAGTTAATAAGTCTCCATACGAACACTGCTATTGACTTCAGCTACATAGAATTAGAATGAGATCATTAAAATATAAGTATCAGAATGCTTTGTCTTCTTTCTAGTGTATTGCAGCATTTTTCTGCTTTGTCCGTTTATGTGTTATATTCTGTGTGATCCAACATCGTCTTTTGTTGCTGCAATATATCATTATAATGCTTCTTCCTATGCAGCAGCATCATGAACCACATCAGGCTAATTCTTGTCCATCACATCATATTCTGGTGTGTCCTAATGCTATTACTTCATGCTCTGTTCTTTCCTCATGGTACTTTTGCTGTATCATCTTTCATCTTTATCATATTGTTTTACTTCCTTTCATCTTGCAGTTTTTTCTGTCAAATCATTGTGTCACCTCAGCAATCAGATACTGGTCTGTCATGGTTGCTTTGCAGCATGTTTCCACCTGAAAAAAAAATCAAGTAATCTAATCTTCTCACTGATTTATGATAAAATAGTACATTTTCTCCTTGTGATGGAGTGCTAATTTTTTGGTTTGGCATCAAAAAGGTATTTTTTGATCATAAAAACACAGAGAAAAATAAAATAATGATCCCAAGTACTGTATAACAAAGAAAAACATAAGGATTTCTCTTTATTTCACAATTTCTATTTTACAGACTTCAGTAGAGATTGGCTACTTTTAAAAAACCTTTATGTAACTCAGGAGCCAAATTTTCATCTCCAGAAGTGAGTGAGTTACACAAAGCTGAATCCAGTAAAGAACTGTGGTTCCTGCCAGTTGGGACTCCCAGGGAATATGGAGGAGATCTAATTCTGCGTCATGACTGTGTTTAAATGTAGCTTTGAACAGGCCAACCCTGTCAAAGTCAGGGCTGTTGTCAATAAATTAGGTTACTAGGGGTTTTTATGTAACAAAGCCTTATGTAAGGTACCATGGAAGCCGGCAAATAAACTAGCAAATATTGTGGTGGCAGATTAAAAGGTTACTGCCTTTTGTTGTCTTTCCCATCCTTCTGCAGCAGATTTTTTCTCTGCAGTAGAAGGGAGTGTATATTCACATGTTAGCCTGCCATTTTCTTTGGTGAGGGGTCTTACAAGCTGGAGAGATTCAAGTTGTGCTCATTAGAGAGGTGGCTGTCTGCACCTGTCCTTCTTGGTTTTCCTCTGGAACTTATAGCCGCATGACAGAGGTGGCTGAATGAACGTAAATGTGCTCCTTACCAACCGGTGGATTAATTTACACTAAAATACAGAAGTCTCTGAACTACAGCAGCTGAGAAATTAGGCGAGCTACCTGTTGTGTTGTCTACAAGGTCAGTAGTCCCTGGAAGACAAAAGCTGTGGCTATTAAGCTCTTAAATCCAGCCATAAAGCTGATGAGGCAGAGCCTTTAAGCACCAGTAAGCTGGCCATGGAGGAGCTGAGTGGCAGGTGGAGCTGAGTGGACATCCCATGGTCGCCCAGAGTTGTAGTAGGGACATAAACTTTTAGTCAGAGAAGCAATAGCAGCTTAACTCACCTTTGGAAAGTTTCATCAAGGGTTAGTTGCTATCCACACTCCCTCTGCCCTGTTTGGGGAGATACTGGTGCCTCAGAAAGCAAGCTCAATTGCTTAGCATCAAGCTCCATGGTACCACTCCAAACAGATGATAGCAGCAGAAAATTGGGTTCCAAATTTACAAACTTAGTATACTAACTTAAGTCAAAGTCAGCCTTGTTCTGCAGACAGGTTTTCCCATGTTCTCACACCTCTACTTTTAATTAAAATGCTGACAATCAGGGATAAGGGGAACAAAATACAAAGGTAATCATGTACAGAAAAACATATTTCACCAGAGCATAAGCTATTAGCACTTTCTCGGCTATCTGATCATCTGACAGGCTTAAGGGTAAAAGTGATGTGAATTTCAAATCTCTAGCTGCTCCCCGAGGAGGCTCTGTCTCATACAGTTTGTAGTGAAGTGAGACAGTGGAATGCAAAAATGAAGGAAAGGAAAAGACATAATGCAGCAGGAGGTATAAACGTAGAAACAGGGCCAAATTCGACCCTCTTTTAGTGCCATTGACTTTGATGCATTCAGTGGCTTCTGAACATCTGTCTCAAAATGGCATAATCCCCCACCTGAACTAACATTTGTCATATCTGTATGTTTAGCTCTGTAGGACTCAATCCATTCAGGAAATTAAGCAGATGTCTAATGTTGAACAGATGAGCATTTTCACTGAAGTCAAAACAATTACAATTAGATGTTCACCAAAATCCCTTGCTGAATCAGGACCCGAGTGGAGTAGCTTGTTTCAGATGGTTACCAAATGCCTGGCCACATTGCAAACCATTCTTTTTTACCAAGACACTCCGAGCTGGCTATGCACTTCCTCTCTTGGGCCACTTTTTCACACTCCATACCTGTATGAGACTTCTATTTTTCCCCGCCTTCACTTCGATATACTTCTGTCACTAATCTGGCAAGCCTAATTACTATGCATGGGCATCCCTTAAGAGGTCATGTGCCCAGTTGCTTTCCATCACTTCTCTTCTTCTACTCATGCAAGAACAAGAAGATGATTTTATGACCAGGAAAGTTGCAGCCTAAAGAATGAAATGAGAGCTAGCAGAGGAATACCGACTGCTGGAAGAAAATGGTATCAGAAATTATACGTACCAGCACGACAGGCAGCTGGCTCAATGCACTACAGCCTGTCCTTCAGTAAGCTTTTCATAGGCTTTGAGAAGTGGAAAGGTCCTAAGGAGGAAGGATTATACAATAGTTTTCTGTGTCTTTACAGTGAACTCCTACCAAGTGTGAGGGTAGCACGAACTCCTTCGGTAATAGGATTTAGCGCAAGTTTAGGTTTTTATTTTTCTGGAAGCTTCTTACACCTCGCCCAAGGATGTGGTGCTTGCATCATCCAGAGAGTACATCAGACTAGACTGAGCGTACAGGTCAAACATAATTGCAGTTCTCATGTTTGCTCCCTGCCCTCATGTCACTAGTTAACTAGGATTTTCTCCACATGGAAATAATTTCCACATCTTTGCTCCTGAAACAAATTGAAAAAATGTATTAAACCCATCCTTTTTTGCTTGGAGTATCTGCAGCCTATTTAACTTTTATTACAATTGTGACGGTAACCTAATAATGCCAAACAGACACACTCGGGATGTTACAACTGGTTTTGCTCTGTTCCTGGCTAATGTGCACATTTGGGCATACTTCTGACTCTTGACCCTTAATGTTTGCCACTGAGTTCGTTGCGTATGGTTAGATGTATGTTCTGCTGCATCTCTTCTGCACATCAAATATGAGAAATTTCTTGCAACGTGCTATCTTTCATTTCTTGCCTCAGTCCCATCCAAAGCTTTCTGCTTGCATACAAAAGCCCACTGACTTTTGTAAATTGTACATTGAGCTCTCCTAGATTCCAGTGGCCGTGTATCGCTCCGTTTTCCCTTTCTGCACATCTCTCTCACATCTTGATTTGCAAAGGATACATATGATCGAAATAAAGACAAAAGGTATTTTCATTATGCTTGTCCTTTTATGATATAGCTTGTACAATGTCAAATGGGAAAGCACAAGAGGTTGATAGGTTAGCTGTAAGACTGTAAGCAGAGTACCTTCCTTTTTTTATGTTCATCATTTTTCATGCCCTGTAGTTTAGGACCTGTCTTTAGAAGGAGGGTGGATGGGATGAACTCTTTAAAAAGGCTGGTATATCAAATTATATTTATCATAAAATATCTCAGGTTTATGTCATTGATGGCTGTAATTTAATTATACATAATAGGTTTCCCTAACTGTGATATTGACTATTTTATAGGAATCAGAATAAGCCTTTTGATCATCTGTGGGTACAGCTTCACTAATAGGCATAAATCAAAATGTCTTAGATCAACTTTGTACCCCTAAGGCATAATGTAAATGATGAAGGGATGGGACTTCATTTTGTCATATTCTCTTCAAATATCAAGTTATATTAAAGAAAACACTTTTCTCAATCACAGGTGCGTGTACGAAGAATGAGTGACAACTTGATGTCATCTCTTTGATAAGTCTACTCCCTTGGCATTTTTAGATGTACTTTCATAAACGAGCTTCAATTTGTCTTGCACGGAGTGGAGCTGTATCTCACTGTCTGCACAGCTGTATTTAAAAATGTGCTTACTACTCCATAATTCACAAAGGAGTGGGGAAGGTAAAGAAAAAAAATATTATTCTTGTATTTTGCTAGAGACCAAGAGGGAAACGTGCATATTTGTTCCTAAAAGTCAAAGCACTACAGGGAGGAAGGCAAACGTGAAGTCTGCGCTGTTCCACCACCAATCTGGCAATTTGTTATATGATGTTTTTACATGCCACTACTCAGGGGATGATCCTGCAATACCAGAATCTCTCTGCCTGCCAAAAGAAAAAGGGAAGTAGGGAACATTTAATAGCTAGAGCAAGTATTTTGTACAGCAGGGTGTGTCTCTTTGCATGCTTAAGACAAGCACAGATACATGCGTAGTTTGAGACAAATGTACAGTCTGGATTTTATTTGCACAGGGGATATTTCAAAGCTATACCACTTAGTCAAAAAAAAAAAAAAAAGGGGGGTTTTGATAGTGTGAGGATAGGACCATCTTTTAACACTAAGGGAAGGTCATATAAGTAATCTAACATATTAGATATGTTTGTATATATGTTATATATTGTGTATATAATATATATTTCAAAGAATATGAGTAATAGAACATGAGTCAGATCTTCATCTGATATAAATTGTCAACTTCCATTTGACATCTTGTAGGGCTTTTAAAGTTTTACATCCATTGAGAATCTGCCCCATTCACCTTTTGAAAGGACCAAATATGGCAGTTTCTATAGCACCTATAGAATCCGACCCATCATTTCTCAGTCATTTCAATGAGCTGTCTACCATTATTGCTTCTTTGAATTCTAATCTGACATTTAACCTAGCTGGAAATGTGTTGCCTCACTCACTTTTCTTGCTCTCCCCCCTTCCATTTACTTCTAAATAACCTTTTTCTTTAGATGATTTTCATGAAATTGCCACTAAAAAGAGTCCCGTTTGAGTTGCCTCATTTGAAAACTGTAAGATAGTGCAAGACATCTGAAGATGTCATTGTAACACATGAAAAACACTTCAGCTAGCACATAAACACTATCAAGTAGAATATGAACTGAAGTTATAAGCTAGGCTGAAATGATATTTTGTTAATAATTGTCAAATATTCCACAAATAGCACAATTCTAAATAGCACTATTCTGAGCAATGAGAGCACCGCATAACATGCTGAATTTTTAAACAGAGCTGAACAGAATATAGAATTTCTATTTGGGAAATGTGGACATCTTGAAGTTCAATTTTGTTCAGAAATGGAACAAATAACTTTCCTACAAAAAGAAAATTCTACATAGCAACTTCAAAAAGTAATGTGCATTTCAAACTCAAAAGTTTAGGTTTAAAATTGTCTTTTTATTTTTTCTTATTTTGATGTCATAGTCTAGTTAAAGAAATGACAGTGTATGGGAGAGTTTGCTAAGAACAAAAGCATCGTCAGAGACTTTGCTGATATCTTTATGAGTATAATAGAGAAGGAGCTGTTTTCAATATCCTTATGTAGGATATAGTGTTACATTTTCTACTACTGACAGGCCACGAAATAATGTGAATAAAAATACAGAATATTTTAAATTAAATTTTAATGTCAAAATAAATATTCAATTTTGATAAACCAGTTGAAGTTTTTTATAAGAAATATTAATGAGCAAAGTTTAATAAGAAATTTTAATATGAAATAAAAATAAGTAAAGCTCCATTTCACTGATATTTTCCAACAGAAGATTATTTTGTTGGAAATATATTAAACCAATTCATTTGCTTATAATCTAAGGATACATTTATATTCAATCTCTGTCAAGCAGGCAGGGCATTGCTGTTACAATATCCACTGTCTTCTTTGGCAAATATTTTACTCAGTAATCCTGCTTCTAAAATTATTATTTGTGCTATGATGTAACCCATGGATACAACCAAGATCAAACCCCCCTTCTCCTAGAGCCCCTGCTGAGTTATGGAAGAGACAGTTCCAGCTCCAACGAGCTTGCAGTGTAGCTAGATGAGACAGACAGGGAAATACAGAAAGTATGGAAAGACAGTAAGGGAAATAAGGACTGTAGGACTGAAACAAACCAAGTGACCTGACTCTTTGCCCTATACCATTTCTAGACATCCGTGTCCCTCTTAATCCATTTTTGCAAATTACTTACTTTTTAAAAATTCAGTTGATTCGCTATACAGGCAAGAAAACTCTTTTTTCTGCATGGGTTAGCAAGATCTACAGTCCAATCCTACGAGAGTAAACATGCTACTTGCTTAATTACAAGCAAGGGATGGGTAAAGCTTGGTCTTGTGTACATAACTGATATTGCCCCTCGGGGTCTCTGATCTAACAGTGGAGGGCAGTAAAGTAGGAGGAGTGATGCAGTTTCTTTTTGATCTGGCTAGAAATAAAAGACAAATGCCTTAAGAGTTATTTATCGAGAATAAGGAGGAAAGAAAGTAAAAACATGACAAAAATCTTGGGAATATCTCTGTTTCCCAAGACTGCTCCTGATAAGGACCGTCTCACATACCTCCGTACAGGCACACTATACAGACTCTCTTGGTTCAGGGCTACGCTTCCAGATACAGCAGAGCCATTTCCTTGGTGAACTGTCATAAAAGATTCTTTTCTTGGTTTTCTTTCTTTTCGTGATAGCCCAAATTGAATACTTGCCTTGCCTTGTATCTGTCATGTTAGCTTTTTAGATAGTACATGTTATATTCTATACCCCAGTGGTCTGCTGTCCTTCTGTAGGAGTTTGCAAGGCTTATCAAGTGCCTCTAATGGTGGTGGCATGGGGGAAAACAGTATACAGTTTGCTTTTGCATTTCTTCTTCACTTTAAATATATGGGAGATATAAATAGTACAAGGAAGAGTTTCCCACTGCTTTGATCTCTACAACGTTGCTGCTCTTTCAGCCTCCATGTCACTACTGATGCCGTATTGCATTACTATTTTCATTATTGTTACTTCCAGCCCATAGTCCATATTCTTTTCCCATCTTATTGTCTGCTTTAACCCCAGCTGTGGCTGATCGTCCCTGGAGGAGAAAGGGGAGTGAGAGGATTGGATGTGCTGCAGCAGGATCCCCTGAGAGTTGTGAGTGATTGAGGGCTGTATCAAACCTCTTGGGACTCTTGAGCAGATTTATTTTCAAAGATAGTTGTTGATCAACAACATTGATCATATGTTGAGCATAAGCTGCCATCCCCCCTGGAATAGCCTCAAAGGAAATGTGCCTCAGAGACATATTTCCTCCTTGCTTCTCCTTTGCTTCAGGCCAGTAGTAATTTGCTGTAAACCAAAGGCAGCAACAAATTACACTATACTGATGGCAGGTCAGTTTGCCTGCCCATCATGTGAGATGGAAGAGAAAGCACGGCAATAACTCCTGTGGCTTCTCAGGGTATGCAGGAGGAGGATCACGCTATAAAACTCACTGATCTTGCATACCTGTGTTCCACATGGTTGACATTTGAGGTGAAGGGGGAAGGAATCTTAATTTTATTTGTCCCTGACTCAGCATGGAGTCAGTCTTTATATAGTTTGAAATGTCTGGTTTTAGTGACAGGTTACTAGGAGCTCTGGGAATTGTCTTCTGCTTGCTTATATAAAGGAACATCCAGCAAGAGGACATAGACCTAATTTGAATTTATTCTGTTACTGCATGATTAACGCTAACTCAAACATTGTAAAAAGCATTATAATAAAATATTTTTATTTAGAAGTGCTTAACAATTTACAGTAAATCACAAACTAAGACATGATGCTACAATTTTCTTGGGTGTGTATGTATCTTTGCACACAGATTCACACCATTTGCGAACTATGAGATACTGGCATTAGGCACACCATGCAAAGTCAATTATAAAGAAAAGTAGGTTCCTCTTGTTAATTAAATAAATCCATAAATAAATAAAAGACAGCAGTACTATGACAGGCAAATTGTTCTTCGGCTCCTGAATAAGGTATTATTCAGGGAAAAGAACTGACAAATATGATACAAGTATAATATGTCTTCTCATTAAAAAATGCTTTTTGTATACAATGAACAGGAAAAAGTAACTTAAATTATTATCTTATATCTTTATGGAAAACCGTGCTTCCTTTCTGAGAAAATGAGCAATGTTACCTAAAGAACAGAGCACGCAGTTGGACAAAGCAGCCTGGGTTTTGGCCTGGGTTTTGTGTCTGTCCTGGGTTTTGAACATGGTCAGGTTATCACCTGTAATGGTGGTAATTGCACCTCCACTGCAAAGCATTTAGAGTTCCATCTTTAAATTACATTGCAGCTAGGTGAAATTATTATTATTATTATTATTATTATTATTATTATTATTATTATTATTATTATTATTATTATTATTATTATTATTATTATTATTCTGCAAGGAAATATATTTTTCATTGTCTGTAGTGCAAATCACTGCACACACACTAAAAAGGGAAAACAAAGTTGTTTGCCAGTGCCTGACTCTGCTGAGAAACCTTATCTAAGGAAAATGAAGTTGTGTCAGACAGGTGAAGGACTCTCCCAAGCTATTAATTCATTTTGAATAATTCATTAGCTAACACTCTTAAACTCTGATAGTCCCAGGTAAATCCCAGAGAGGGGTTTTGTGGTCCCTCAGCCATGCTCCTCATCAAATGCATTAAGGTTTACATAATAAGAGGATGTGTGAGTGTTTTTAAAGAGATATTTATTCTGGAACTTGTAATTAGTGCACAGTGTCTAATTCTGTGATGAAAGTGAATGTGTATGGTAATAGAGTGCACTCTGCATGGAATGGCAAGGGAAACTGATGTATGGCTTCTGTTGATAAGTAAGTTAATGCATCTTCTTCCGTTTGAAAGTGTACTGTATTTTTTGCTTGGCACTCAGATTTCTGAAGTTTAATACGGTATTAAGGAAAAATCCTTTATCAGCCCAGTGTACCCCAGTACATCAGTGGGCAGTGCAGAGTCAGAGTCTTACTCACTGAAATCAATTGATTTTTATGCATTGTGAGCCAAGTGTTAGCAAAAGTCTTGCTGACTTACAATGAAGGAGGATCAGTCTTTCAAAATGCAAAAGAGAGAAATGAATATAAGGGTGTGTTTAACAACAAAATTTACCTTCCGGATTCTCAGAGGGATTAATACGCTGCAAACATGTTGCCCCGAAGCACTCTCTCCCTCTAATAGTGTTACAGGAAAACTGAATAAGTTGCAGTCACTATTTTTCCTAACTTCTTATTGAACCTAAAAGGGTCATTGAATTAAAGTTTAACAAATAGATCTTTTTAAAACTAAATTAATAAACTTCCTTATTTCTCAGCTATCTAAGTTCATAGCCTTTACTTAATGATGATGCACTTGATTAAATAAAATGAAAGAAAAATGAAAGTTCTTTCAGACATTAAAATGAATAATGAGTTTAGACTTAATCCAAAAGCAATTTAACTTTAAACATTCATATGAAATTAAACGAGCCATTGAATTTGCTATATAAGCAAGCATTAATCTTATCAATCTATGAAGACTGGAATGTTATACAGTGACCCATTAATTTCAAAGCCTAATACAAGGTCTGTTTAATGCCTGCAGTCTATTAAAAAGTCTGATCCTACAATATAACTGCTTTTTCATAAAAGTTTAAACCCCAATTCATTCTTTTATTGCTTTGATCATTTGATAATCTGTTGTGGCAAGATTATGGCTTCAAAAAAATCCCCGAATATATGATTTCTTTGCATCTGCACTTGCTCCAAGTTTGAACTTTAACACCAAAAAAGGATTTATTAGAAAATCTTAAGGATTTGAACAGCTGTGATACATGTGCATATGTTTGCTTTAATAAATGCTCAACAAAAAAAATAGACTTTCTTTTATCAGATGCTATTTATACTAACAATCTTACCTATATTCAGAATAATATCTTTTCCAACTCAGTGGAGAGAGCTGTGGCACAAAAAAACCCCGCTGCTTGTTCAAAACATCTCTAAAAGAAAAACCAAGATTTTCATGATGACAGATGCCTTTGGTGTGTTTTATTTCTATTTGTAATATATGTGTTGACTATAGTGCTTTCTGCAAGCATGGATACAGACCAGAAATCTTCCTTTCAAGATTTCTTTACAACGGTGCAAGTCATGTTGATTTGCAAAAATAAAAAAAAATATAGTTTTTGAAAACTGCCCTTTTTACTTAATGAGATGATTCAATAACAGAATTTAATGGCACTACATGTTAGCTCCTGTCATGGAAGGTCATGGTTTGCAATTTCTGTTTCTAATCAGTAGTTGCTTCTACAAAAACCAATCAGAGGGAAAGGTTGATATTTAAATATGTTTGTGTTACTAAACAGGTGTTCCTGTTTGACATACTATACCTAATTCTACCTAATTTTCACAAATCTAAGGTCAATGAGAAATTACCCTTCTTAAAATAAGACAAAAACATTGCCAGTGTGGCTGTTAAATGTAAAGAATAATGAGTAGCTTGATGAATACCCTTTTTTTTGCTACGTTCCTTAAGCGTACTCTTTAGAAATGTCAGCAAAATTCAACCATTTTTTTCTGTGTAGGAGTATACTTTCATTGCCTGTAATACCTTCCTTGACTTACATCTGCTTGCAGAAGCCTGTGAAATATGGATCTAGTAGTACTGTATCCTTGTACAAATAAATGAGTTATTAACTTTTAAGAGTCTAAACATTTTGGTCCTGTGCACTAATTAGGAATGCAAAGGTGTGAGCAGATTACTTGTGTAAACTCATGGAGCTCATTGGAGTGTTTCCCAATTTACACTGGAGACTGTATTAAAATCTGACCTACTAAATGGTAATATATTCCTTTCCAAATGTATTTTCTTGCATTAAGAACAAAGGGATCATATTTCAAGGGACAGAAGGACAAAATAAAAGGCTGCTAGCGTATTTTTGTGTTACGGTACAACAGTTTGAAGAAGTAGTAATACTCTACTCAAGGAATTACTCAAGGAGTAGCTGAACTCAAGTAATTATACATGTGATTACAAAATCACTGATTGTCCTAAGAATATTCATGTCAGGATGTTACTCAAGGGACTTCAGGCATCTTTTATTCCTGATAGGCCAAATAAAGTTGGGTGAAAGGAGACTTTTTGCACTACCATACAGCAGAAGGTGGTGATGGGATTGTTCCTTTGAATGCCTTCCTGAGCAGTGGCGTGCACTATCCCGCGGGCAGAGGGGAGGCGTCCGCAGGAGTAAGCCTTAACAGCGGGAAGCGGTTGGGAGACTTCTCTGTTTGTCAGGGCTGGCTCTAACCGTCTGTCCTGTCTCTTGTCATCTCACCCATGGTTATGTCGGAAGGCATTTAGGATGCAACCAACTGTAGCAGTACAGCTACGAACTACGTCTCAGCTGCAAGCTATGTCTAAAAGGGACTTTTGTCTCTGATTTCTAAGAGGTGGTATATCAGGAACTGATTGATCAGAAAATCTCCCCTGAGGTATTTTTTAAGTGTTTATTGAAAATATTTTTGAAATTTTTTGGGGAAGTACATTTTTATCATACCTAAATGCTTTGAAAGATGGTTAAAGTTGCTGAATTTTTATTTTGGGAATAATAGAGGCGCGTGCTGGTGAAGCACTTTTTGACTTGCTCAACTTTTATATTTTCTAACAAAATATTTTTATTTTTCCTTTCAAACGAGGTCTTCATTTCAAATGTCGTTCTATTTTGTATTCTACACTAAAGTGCAGTTGCAACCAAATGAAGCATTTTGATTTTTGTCAAAATAAAATCTGTCAGTAGCTGGCCTGAGACAGTATTTTGGTTTGTTACGGTTGGAATCTTCTTTCATGGAGAATTTTGAAGTGATAGGATTTGCTTCCTGACGGGCATGAAAACAGTTTTGAAATTACAAATTCTTTAGAAAAATGAAAATGCCATTCTTGTCACAGCTTTGGTGCTTTCTGAGTTGTTCCCTGTTCACTTGCCACATGATAAAAATAGGATGTTGAGAACATTTGCCACAAGTAAATACTAAACCTAAGCAGAGCAGATTTCCTTCATGCAGTTCTGCTTCAGTTAATATTGTACCCTGATATGGACTGGCTGAGTTAATCTGCAGCATGTAAATCTAGGCATCAACGTCACTATCATCAGTCAGAACTGTCATAATTGGTTTAGAGTAACTAAAAGCCTGACAAAGAAGCAAACTTCAAAAAAAAACCACCCCACTTTGGTTATGTTTGTCTTCTAAACAACTCTAATCTAAAAACAAAGGCCATATCTAGGTTTTTGTTTTGTTTCAGGCGTTTGGTTCTGGACTCAAACCCCGAGTGAAATACGCGTCACCAGTAAAAGATCTCAATCTCATTTTGACTGTTGTATATGAAGAGTAGTAACGTGTTGTGTAAGCAACAGGTGATGTAGTGCAACCAAGTGATAAGTGAAAAAGAAATCTTACATTTGCATTTAGATTCAAGATTTTGATTTTGCAGCCTGCAAAATGATCTTGGTCTAGAGTTTCTGTTTTGGCCAGTGGCACTGTCACCTCTCACAGCAAGTTCCCAAAACAAATATCAGATCTGTGTGTTACTCCCATCTATCTAATACAGGCTGGTATTACTGCAACTAGAATATAGTATTTGAACTGCAGTGTTCACTTGTATGCCGCGAAAATTACTTCTTCTCAAGGACAGATTGTACCAGCAAGCCTATGCAATGAAACCTATTTTCTGGAGGGGCTGTGCAAGATACCAGTTGGAATTTGCCCGAGGCATCGAGCTGGTTCTTTTACATATGAAAGAACTATGAACATACTAAAACCCTACAGTTTTATCATGTTCTCTTAATCTTTCAGCTCCCAGAAAACTGAGTGTAGTTCCAACAGTACAGCTCTCAGGATTGTAACCTTGGAGCTTTTACTATTCATTTATTTATTCTTTGTCAGCTTTTTCTGCTTTAGGGGTGGATAAGTTATTACTTATTTGGTTTGTATCCTCTTTTTCTGGAAAACACCGAAGGCAGAGTTAACAGCCAAAGTCCCGTGTTCCATAGAGTTGGGAATCCCTTTCTAGAGTGACTCTTCGCGATGCCTCATCACCATTTCACAGAATCACCGAAGGAGTCTGGGTTGGGAGGGGTCACAGGAGGGCTCCTGCTCCAACCTCTGAATTCAGACCAGGGCTGTCTTGAGAACTTCCACATTTGGAGGCTCCCACATCCCTATTTGACTCCTGTTGCAGTGCTTAATTATCCTTAGTATTTTTTCTTTCTTCTATCAGGTCAGAATGTTTATGAACATGTCAGCTATGTCATGTTCAGGGAAAATATTTCCAGACCAATATTAATAAGCAAGGAGTGCCCTAAAATACAAAAGAGTAACAAAGGATGAAACAGTCTTCTCTGCTACCACCTGTAGGATTCTGAATTGTAATACTACTGGCCTGGAAAATAGTACCATTGCATCACGTAACCAACGCCGAATTCGGGACCTGGCCTGTCATTTTCAGATCCCGAGATGTCAACGGTCACAGCCTATATGCATTTCTTCAGTGTGAATGACGTTAAAGGTGGCGATTCGTTTCCCTCATGACTTTATCATACTGCATAAACTGTTGAAGTAGGACACAAAACTTGTTGCCCAACACGTGCCACAGCAAGAAAACATTTTTAAAATTGTTTGTATAGTTTTAACTATTTAAGTTTCGGTTATAATAATAATTTTCAGACACATTCCTATTTACGTCCGTAAATGTATTTGCATAGCACACAAATTTGACAGGTGGATTTGGGGAGTTCACTTTGCTGTGCAAACAAAATGCATTCACATCATAAAAAAACAGGCATTTTAGAGAAGCACTAAAATGAGAGATTTTTGTAAATAATTGATTTCTAAACCAACAATTGAACTCTCCTAATAATTACTTGTAATACAGGAGATAAGGTTCAGTTACTGTCTATGCTAGTTGATAATATAAAAAACTTAATGGAAGATGGTCTTTCTAATAAGAAAGTGAGAATTATAAGCGATAAAACCCAGCATGGGATGTGATTATCATGAGACAATAATATCCTTGGGCATTTTGCTATATAAAAGCTGAGTGCTCCTCATAAATATGTGTATTTCATAATAACCACACCCCTACAAGTTGTCTGATTGATACAGAGTTATGATTTCTTTTTTTAGATTTAAATAGAGATACATCATCTTAGTAAGTTGCTTTGGGCTTGAATATTGTAGCCATGAGATTAATAGAGTTCTGTGTAGGAGATGCTAATTGCTTTATTTCTGATGGGTGGTATTTAGACCTTCGCACCTCCGTTTCCAGGGAGGTAAAATGGTGGTGAGCATCACAGTGGGATAAAATGAATCAATCCCGTCCGAAAAATGAACAATCAATCAGAATTAGAATTGTGGTAGTGCCGATGCTGTCTCTCATTTCTTATTGCGTTAGTTACATTGCCAGTATGAATAAGTTAACTCTCTTTGAAAGACTGCAAACAAAGTGGCATTTTTTCTCAAGTTAGTTCCCAAACTATGGCACAATTGGCTGATACCAAAAGCCTGTTGAGACTTCTTAGGAGGCACAGAGCATTATGAAGTCCTTTTAGAAGGAATATGGTATAAACGTTACCCTCATGTACATCACCCATCATCCTTTGTCTCTTTTATTCATTCTTTTATGTGTTGTCCCATCTGACCTGCCTCTTTCAATCTTACACCATCCCACTCCAAGCTCTTCCTTCACCTGCATTAGCCTAAGGGAGTGGTAGTGAGGAACAGACTGTACATCTTTATCCTTTACATAGTAAGGACGAGATGGAAATATATGGTTTCACAGAGAGAATTTGTCCCCGAGTTTCTTCTAAGAAAGGTGATTCTTCAATCCAACTAAGGATTATTCAGTCCTTTGGCCTGGCCATCCTTTCTGTACTAAGAGAAGGAAATTAATATTATTTTTAGCAGAAGTCACCCAAGGCAGGAAGGAGAGGCTTACTTTGATAGCATGCAAATGATGTGTAGCTTCAAACAAACATTTCATGGCTTTTGCTTGTGGGATTTTTATGGAGGAGGTACTAGTGAGCAGCCCAGGAATTTGTCATCTTCATCCCTCTGACTAGAACCAGCACTTGAGGCAGAGCCAAGCCCTAGATGCAGTCATAGGCATATAGGGCAAGGTTGCTGAATGACGTCAGCAACCATTGTCATTTGGAACAACACTGTTTCCCAGATTACTGCATACAGGACTGAAATAACAAGCTGTTTTAAGAGTATTCCCCATATTCCATGACACTAGTTTCTCTTCCACCGAGACTCTGACCTGTCAGATCCCCAGCATCTGCAATTAGGGCACAGAATTCCAACAATATTATATCACAATAGGTATAATTACAGCTGAGTGTAAGTACCTGCTGTCACATTTGTTGCTTTGTGCATATTAATTGGTTAGTCTACTGATGGCTGGCCAAATTCTTTCCTTGATCAAAAGGCACACTGAAACACTTAACAGAGTATTTAAACAATAGACTTACTTTATTAGTACAGCATCAATAACTTAGCCCTTCTTAGAGAAAAAAATCTGTATGAGGAAACAGAAAGCATAAATTCTTACTGGAAATCCTTCTGGAATAACAAAGTGTGTTGGCTGATACATCAATTATTTTTTCACAAAAACCTGTTTCTAAAAAGAAAGAGAGAATGTTATTAAGCACAAAGAAACAGAATTTCTTAAAATTCTTTTTTTCTCTCTCAAGAAAGACCAGTATTCTGACCAGTGAAGGGAGATGGAAAGTAGAAAATTTAACATTTTTAGAACCTTCTTTATCTTTTTGGTGTATTTATTTTACTATTAATTAGAAAATCCTAGACTGACTGGTGTCAAATCGCATGTAAATTAGCATTTTCCCCTCTAAGTATATGCAACATGCTTTTAAACTAACAAGGTTTAAAACTTCATTAGCTATATGTTTTTTGTGCCTGCTTAAAGAGTTCTGAAAGACTAGGTCACCAACCTAGTGGACATATAAAATTACAGTATAGCAATAAATAAACTTTTTAGATTGCATAAGTTATTATGTATTTTTAATGTGCTCAGAACAAAAGCTACGAACATTTTATAGGTTATCAAAATGATATACAATGTGTGAACGAGCTGTGTGGAAAATGATGTACTGTGGACCACCTCCTGCTTTCCTTGTATATCCATAACATCCATAACATTCTTTTAATAAAAGTTTAATTAGAAATAGGGCCAGTGGAGTTGTTCTAGATTTAGTCACTCTGGTGGAAACACCGATGGGCACAGATGTGCAGTAGCAGGGAGTAGCATCTGGCCAATATATCACTTCAGTCACCGTCTCTCAAGTTCAACCTCTGAGGCTATGCTTGTGGTTTTACTGATATCAGGAATTGCTGTTATATACATAAATATATTGGGGAGGGGAAACACCTAAAAATTGTCTCCAGGCCTTCACTGCTCTTTATATTGTAATTTGCGATCGTGTAATTTTCTAAACTTTACAACATTTCCACGTTCTTCCCATCGGACACTAGTTTCAGTCACCATGTCATACCTAAACTCGTTTAAACTGAAGCATTCAGAGTATTACAACAGGTCGCTAAGAATAATGATGCTCCCCTTAAAAAGAGCAATACTTTCTCATTTATGTGTAGCTTACTAGTGCTCAGGAACCTATTTGAGTCCATGGCCTGTTTGTATAACTTCTTCAGTGTAGCAGATAGGTATGGTAATTTCATTTTGATTTTTAAGGATAAACTGTAGCAGAAGAATATGTTAAGTAAAAGTTATATTCAAAAATATCCCCCTTTGCCACGTGAGGAAATGTTCGAGTTGTCAATTCTGTTAATACCCTTGAAGAAACTATTTCCTGGGTAAGAATGAGAGACATAAGTGACTTTATGGGGGCTCTGCTCTAGCTATGGGAAATCACATTTGCACTCTGGGGTTTCTACACTGATGGAATATGTTCATTCCCAACTGGAAAAAAAAATAATTCTAAAGGGAAACAAAAAAAAAGTTCAGGCTTTCAGGACAATGCATATTTGTTCTGTCTGCGTGTAGACAATCTATCAGCTTGGAAATTACACAGCTGTGAACAAAGCCAACCATTTCTCAACAGTGACATTCTCCTGTTGTCTCCCAGCAACTTCCCCCAAGCACACGCTTCAAAATAAAGCAATGGCACATTGCTCATAGACGTTTTGCTTTCTGTGACAAACTTTGTATCATGTTTAATGGCAAAATATATATGTAAACATATATAAAAGATTGTCAGTTGCTTTCTTTGTTTAAAGATTAGGTAGTTTGTACTTGTCAGAGCTTTCTGCTGTTAGCCTCAATCATGCCCTTCCCACCTTGCCAGTTTTAACTTAGTGATATGCCGGGGCTAGATAATAGAAGCCATGGGAGTAACTTTATAAAGCCAGGAAATCAAAGGCAGATGTTAAATACAAATTGTACCAATCAAACAGAGTACCAACTCAAAAGAGTAGAATTCACTTCTGTCATTCTGTTTGAACGAATGTGTCAAATACAGGAACTGGTAGAAAAACCATCTTCATCAGGACCCACTCTCATCAGCTGCCCTGCATTTAATCCTCTCCCTGCTCATCAGTGGTATTCCTCCATTGTAGAATCAACTCTAAAGACGCAATCAAGTTTAACGATCCTTTGCAAAGGGACAGCAAGCTCTGAACTGCCCACCAACAGCTTTAGTGTGGCAATTTCCCTGATGACACCTTCCTGACAGACGACCTTAGTAGCGCATTCTGATTTGCTTATGGCCTCTTCCTCATGCCGCTTTAATCATCCAGTCAAAACTGCAAAATATTCTGTGCTTCATAGACGAAAATATTAGAGAGAGTGGACATGCTCCAGATGGATCCAAAACCTTCCTACTAAGGTGACACTTTTATTAGTCTGGCAGAGGAGATTCTGGGAGTCAAGGCTGGTCAGAAGCTGTACGCTGTTGTGTGCGCTGGTTTCCTGGTCAGGCTTTCACAAGCCCAGCAACCCGCTGTCTTGCAGGGTGCAACCTACTTAGCGACTTCCACTTCTCAACACTTTTCCTGTCTTCTGGGACAAGACAGAAGACTCTGCCTACTCAACGTGCAATCCAGCCTCCAACTCGGCATTTACCGATTTGCTAGTTTGTCTTCTTTTGTTCTAATACTGGTGGTTTTGCAGCAGGTTATTTATAATGAGAATATTATTTCCCCGTAAAACTTAATTCAGTAGCTTATTCCAGCAAAGGGTCATAGCTGAACTGACTTAGCTGGCTTTTTACGCAGTGATTGAATTAGTGTAGTCGTTAAAGGCCTGGTTTAAAGGCTACCGAAGTTGACAGAAAGATGGGCATTGAGTGTAAACAAAGCCAAGCAGTGAACTGTACAGACATCTAAATATTATTAAAGTGTTCTATGCTGAGGTGACTCCACCTGTTATATTTACAGCATTTCTGAGAATCGTAATTGGGCCTGAGAAGGCTGGATAAAACAGCAACAGCTTTTTGGCTGAAATAGATTGAAAATGTAGAGGGTTTGCTTAACCTGAAGAACTGGCCTAATATTGAACCAAAGTACTTGTGTTTAGAAAGATAAAGACAACAGAAAGACAAATCATGACTGTCAGCTATATTTACCAAGTATAATGCCATTTGAGCACTATGTAATAGAAGAAAGCCTAAGCTACTCTACATGTGTAGGGCTATAAAAATAAGATTATTGTTGTTTCATAGCATTACATTGCACCCGGAACTTGAATTAGTGTTCCTTTAGTGGTAATAAAAAGAAATTGTAAATCCAATTGGTTTTGGTAATATGAACGTTGCCTGTAAAGCACTCTTGTTCTATTAAAAACGTTTACTAAAACAAACAAAAGAAAAATTATTTTTCCAGAAAGACCATAATAGGAATCTGATTTTGAACTCTCTTACACTAGCATTGCCAAAAACGTAATTTCAGTAATCCCAGTTCTGATGCTGCCTTCATTCTCTACAAGTGTAGCTCAATTTATTTCAGTGGAACCATCTTGTTTTGTCCTCATTATACAAATCCAAAATCAAGTGAGGCAGAGAATTTTAGAGCTTTATTCAAAGCTCATTGAAGTCAATGAGATACTACCCCTTTGACATAAAGCAACCCAGGTAATTCCAGAATTTGTTCTAATAGGTGATACTAGTTACACCAGTTGTATACCTGCTTAACTTCATTGATTTCAAATGCATTACTGAGTATTAGACTAATTATTTTTGCTGTGAGTCAAAGCTTTCAAAATCACCATGGGAAAAATAAGTTCAAATGTAACAGAAAACTGTAGTTAAAGAACAGATTTCTCAATTTTCTTCAATTTAGCATCAGTCCTCATGTGACTTAGTCCTATCACTTAATGCACTTTGAAAATCCACTCTGGTTTCCCAGTGATGAAGGCAACATAGAATAGCATAGCATAGCATAACTTTGCTTTAGGTCTGGTAAAGGGAAATATGAGGTTTTAAAAGCTCTAAAAGTGTTGTGTTGAAACATTGCATTTTTCTTTTTTCCTCATTACTGTTTTCACTCTTAGTGATGCTTATGAACTAAACCAATGACAGCTCTTAACCTCTTACCCTTTTAAAAGAATGTCTATACAAAAAGCACTGCTTCTTAGAACAAGGATGTTTAGCTTGAGCCAGATATCAGCAATCTGATTTTTTAGCATTTTATAATAGTGGAAAGCTGTCCCAAATATTAGACATAATTAACAGTCACACCAGGGCAAATTTGTGATATGCATGATGACAGCCGTATAGAGCCTGATCCTGCTGTTCTGCTGGAAGTACATGCCATAGTCTCCTTAAGTCATGTCGTATGAGCTAAGGAGTGTGCCTAAGGTATCGCAAAGCACCGATCAACATTTTCAAAGGGAAAGATAATATACCTGCAAGGTAAAATCTACTAATCTACACATCGCCCATTCTCACTTTAGACCTGTGTAAAACTTGCATAGATTGATGCATCTGCACAGCTGCTCATCATAATGCTTTGGCTCTTTCAGTTATGTAGAAAATACACCTGAATTTTACTGCTAGGGTTGATGAAAATTGGATTGAAAAATAACATTGCAGGAAATCTCCCAAAACAGTAGGACACAATCTCCCCACCTCAAATCCTTTCCTACCAACCTCCTGCCTCATCCTCCTGTGTTCTTACACAGATATGCCTGTTCCTAAAAGTGTGTAGTATTCTTAAAGGGAAAACTTTTACATCAGAATCTTAACTGCATATAGTGAAAATTAAAGATTTTGACCAATTCCAAATATGTCAGGCTACATTCAGAGTGAGGTGTTTTCGGAATCGCATAGCATTGACCCAGCTTCAGAAGAAGCCAAGTAAGGCAAATGGTGTGCATTTTTACAGCTTCTGCAAACAGCACATATACATAAAATCTTGATTCTCTGGGCAACTGCATATCTCTGCTGGTGTTGGCTGGGATAGAGTTACCTTCCTAAGCCTTTTGTAGCTCGCCTCGTAGAAGGTCTCTAGATAATGAGGTAGATAACATTTTCCTCCATCATACAAAGTACGAATGTTCTTCCTTGCAATTTGATAAACATTAGGTTAGCCTGTCTAACAAAGAATGGGACCTTTGTAGCCTGTTCTCCATCTGCAGGTGTAACTTCTCTTGATTTTGGAAGTTTTTCTTGCACAGGCATCTTGGGATTTTTCCCTTAAACAATGAATTGTACTCTGTTGAATGTCAATTAATGGTACTAGTATTTAAATAATATATGTTCAAATTTTTAAAATTTCAAATGTGTCATGCTGGTGATTCAAGATTTACCTGGCAGATAGTTTAAAGAAATTACTTTGCATGCAGTGATTCATTTAAATTATAAGTACCCATTACTCTGTATTTCATTTTTAACAGTTCTTCATCCACTCAAAGAAATACCAGGCAGCTCAGGTTGGAAAAATGATTCATCTGGCATATGCAAAGATGGACTCAGTGCAGTTGGGGATTCATAATCAGAGCAGAAACGTATTAAGGGTAGGTGTCATATTCCTTGATGTTTGCAAAAACTGTCAGACGCCTGCATGCATTATGGCCTCTTTTTTTTTTTTGCATTACAGTCTTTCAGTTCCCGAAGCAATTTATGTGCATATGCAGGACCAGTTCCTGAGCTCTTAACTCAGGTAAGCCCTGTGGATTTCTGCAGCATCTTACCTAAATAAGGAATTCCAGATTCAATCCCTGAAAATAAAAGGAAAAATTCTATAGACTGAATATCTTTTACAGTGAATAATTATTTAGGGAATTCAATATTAAAGATATTGGTTTAGAACTATATGCAGCACTGAAATATCAAAACAGGATCTGGCTAAGCAATACTTGTATTAGCTTAGCATTGCTATTCCTATGCACTAAAGAGATAAGTGGTACAGCTTTTATTTCTTTTCTTTTCCATTCTTTATGCTTCCTCTAAGAATAGCTTCACTCAGAGGGCACTAAGACGAAAGATATTTGTTTTAATCTTTGATAATATGGTCCTTTATGTTGTAGGTTTAAGGGAGTCTAAAACATTAAAGGAAGGTTTTGGAAAGTATTTAGCCTCCAAATGATTTTGCTGGGCCCCTGGTGGGGATTTCAGAAGTGCTGAGATGCCTGACTCTCGATGATTCCTACAAAAGGCCTGTCTTCACTGATTTTCCTACTCTCCTTCTGGAAGCCAAGTTCATCCTCTGCAACTTCCAGTTGGTGGTGGGGCAGGTCCTGACCTCCCGCCACTGAAAGGGATGAAGGAGCAGAGTAAAACAATTCTTTTGGATTCGTTGCAAGAAATGCCTGCAGTGATTTTAGTTGCACTTTACGCCTGCAGGATTCATCTTGTGTCAAGGTTCAGGGAAAATAGCAGGCTTATTGTCTGAGGTGGACCAATAATAAAGTTATTGGTAAAAAAAACAGAGTAGAATTTTCATTAAATTTTCAGGCTTCACAATGAAACATCACGGCCAAAATTCATAAGTGCCTCCTCTGGCCAGGGTAGCAGTGGTAGAAAAATGACCACAAGAGCAGTAAATAGCCTAATCAAATAATTTTATTTGTAACTGGTTATTGTAGTAGTATTGCACGTGATACAAGCACCTCAGGGCACAGAAGCTTTAAAATTCTGCTGCTGATTAAGTTCAGGCCTAGATTTCTGAGACTTAGTTATCCTTGTTAATGTGGTTTCTGGTTTTCTTTGTCAATGACTCCAATGTAACTGTCAGGCCATATACTCATCCGTGTAAATCAGTGTCTCACTGTTCAAATTAATGAACTATGCCAATTTTCATTAGCTGAGGATGATTCTTAATAAGTAAAAGCTTACCTAGACTTTTAATTGCTTGAAGACTCCCTAGGAGAGGATCAACCACAAAACTCATACAGTACCCTGCTACCTTTGAGCAGAGCACTTCCCATTTCTCTGTCTTTAGTTTTCTGTTCAGCCATGTGCAATCTGGCCTTAAATTGGCAGCGCGATCCTCACTTTCCCAAAGTGGAGGACTTTTGCAATCAGCTACTTCTATTTATGTAGACAATAACAGACATGATCAATGAATAACACTTAGGCTCTCTTTTAAGACAGATCTATTTTCAGCTGTTGCACAAAGAACTGCTTGTCACCATCTTTCTGATGCTTGCCAGGAGTTCAGCGTTACCCTACACAGTCAGAAAACAGGAAACAGCGCAGGCAATGTGAACTCAGGAGCATTGCCCTGTTTGTGTCTATGCACCACTTTTGGTAGGAAGTATTTTCAGAGCCAGACCCACATTGGATGGAAAAACACCACAGACACAGGAACATGAATTCTGCAATACTGAAGGAGAGCCTGATACATTTTCCACTCAGAGTATATTTAATATGCAGGTAGCACTGCAGTATTAAGAAACCCAGTTAGCCTACGTGTCAGATATTAGAAGCAGCCTTTGATTGTAGTGCAGAGTTTTTCTAAAGGGTAAATTAATCCTGTAAGGAAGCTAACTTATGTACCTCTTCATTACATAGCAGCCACAGTTTGAATGCATACCCTTACATTGGCAAAAAGTGGTGTCTGTTTCAGTGATTTATATGAGTGTAGATGACAGAACAAGCATGCTGTATCTTATCTATCTATCTTTCTGCCTATCTATCTATCTATCTGTCTTCCTTTTTCTCCCCCCCTCCCTCTCCTAAAGGAGTAAGTCCACAAACAGTGTATGCAGTATCATAGATGCACTGTAGTGTAATTCTCTTTTTTTACGATTATTGATGCACTAGGCAGTCATTGCTTTTACATGTGAGAATGCTGCATAACGGACAGAAGGTACATGGCTGAAAATTTCAGATAGTATGATTTTGGTAAGTGTGAGTCCCTGTTTAGACCCATACTGTCTTGATTTAAGGTATGTCCAAAACATACGTATAATGCATTAGTCTTCATCTTACACCTTCAGCTACTGAGTAACTTGTCAGGTTTTATTCTTGGTCAATATATCAGGAGTAATGATATTCTACGCATAAGATTGAAACAGGATAAATGATATTTAATGATAATTATAAAAAAATCTTCTGTGGGCACAGCTTCCATTCCAATCTGTTCTGTTTTTGGTTTTGGCAATAAAATTTTATTGTAGCTTAGGCCTCCTCTTCTGAAACAAATAGCCTTATTCATCTTCCCTCCTATTGGCAGCACCAAGAACAAGTTTAATGGATAATGCAGAAAGTTAATTTCAGAGAGGCTATTTAAAAATAAACCAGGTGGAGGTATACATTAGAAAGTCAGACCCTCTTCAAGTCCCTTTGTGTAAAGCCACCACGCCACAGCAATTCAGGAGTCATCTAGACCAGGGAATGCTGCTGCAGGTCTGTTGCAGCTGGCTCCATCCCAGTCTTTCCTATCACTGACTTGGCAAAGGAGACACTTCTTGGTAGCTGTGTTCAATTACAGGACAGAGAGGCTGGGGCATCACAAAATCCTGGGCAGGTGGGGGTCTTCTGGGGTCTGCCCATAGGTTAAGTAGTAGGAATACTGCATAAAAATATCATGTGCCCAGTCTGCCTCTAGGACTGCTAAGAAATTTTCTCAGCAGACTGAGGACACTCATACTTTGATTCAGATAGATTTAATTTTATAGTATAAGCAGAAAGTCTTGAAAATCCATATAGTTTTTGTATGTGAACATTCAGGGAAGGGTTAGAGAATAATGACTCATTTGTGATGCCTCCAGACTGATTCATTTCAGTTTTGGCAGAAGGTTTTGCTCACTTCTGTTACTGAATACCTGTTCTCCATATTACACTTCCTGTGGGAGATCTGTTAACATGATTGCTAATAAGATATTGTTCTTTTTTCATTGTCAGTTTTTCAGGGAAAGGATGGATACTTGAAAATTATTTTTTAAAAAAAAGTCTTTCTAAGAAAGTACAAATTAATGTGGAATCTATCAAATGAGAGGGAAGTTAAAAAGGAGTGAAGGGAGTGAAGTTAAATGTGCTCGCAGTAGGTTTTATTTTTGTTGCAGAGAAAGGTGACAGCTAGGAAGGGAATAGCTCTGGGACATGATCCTTACAGGCTGTGTATGCAACACCTGCGTGTACATGAGCATACAGACATCATCTTGAACAGCCTGAATAAAGACCAGGCTGATCTGCAGCCTCTATGATAGACTGACTTCAGTGTGAGCTATTTATAAACCATTCTTTCATTCTCAACAATGCTTTGGCTGGAGCCAGAAAGGACAGAACTACTGGCAGACTGGCCCTTTGCCTAGTGTGCGGTGACTGACGTGTAACCTGTCACTCCCCATCATCTGTGGGGTGGTGATAGGAAAATAATGCTCCTCAGCTTGCCTTAGATCACACATTACTCTCCTGAATACAGCTCCCTAAAGCTGTGAAATGGCCTTTAGAAAGTGTCTTTGTTCATTTTTGATATAGGAGAATGGGAATAAATGATAAACAGGCTGGAGGGAAGGAAAGCAAAACACACATTAGAGACCTGATGAGAGAAATTGGCTACGACTGAGATTTCAGTGTGATCCGATGACCTTTTTGTGAAGAATACCCATGGTGTATATCAGAGGCATATAGGGTGCAAGAGCTGGGTTGTGTACTGACTAGGGCACTGGCTGTGAATGGCATTTCCTGAGCTTTAATTGTGGTTTAACCAGCCATGTTCAATATATCCCCGGGAAATCAGTCTCCTTCCATTTCTCCACTCTTTAGAATATAGAATTCCCAGTGTGACTTTCCTCTGTAGCAAACATGTGGCATAACAGGGTCCTATTTTCATCTGGTGACTTGGGAGTTACAGTAATACAAATACTGTAACAGTAATAGTATAATAAATGCAATAACCATGCACCTTAGTTACACAGATCTTTTACTAAAACAAAAGTTTTTGGATGAGTTAAGGATCATAGCTCTTCTTTTTAAAAAATGGCACTAAATATTCTTCTTTCAGGCCATTTTCTTTTGATGACTTGTTTACATTTCTTTTATGCTATGAAAACTCTCTGAGATTTAGAGAGATGCCAAATGAGCTTTCTTCTCTTTCACTCCTCCAGCACACTCCGCTTCCTGGGCACCAGTCCTCTTTGTTTCATGGTTTGTATACAGTGAAGTTGCTGATGCTCTTTAGAATATTATAATGCTCTCCCTGAGGTCTAACCTTGCTGCCTTAAATGACATTTATGTAAATTGTCACCAGAAGTTTAGGGCACATCTCTTTTCTTCCTTAATAACATGTCATACTGATGTGGCTTTATTTGTATTTCATAAAGAGATGATTGATTAAAGAGGCCAAAATTAATTTAGATTGATATTCATTGGACTTCTTGTGGTGACATTGAAGTATGACTCCCCCATATTTTGCATTTTAATTTGCTTCTCGATAAACTTTGTGACTCTACAATCTCACTGACCCCTCTTAAGGCTTGCTAGACAAATTCCTGAATGTAGTCCTTCAATCTTTTTACCATCTCTCCCTTTTAGTCAGTATGTTACACGGGAAACAGAGCTTCAGAAAATGTATAAGCTGCTGTATTGGCACCAGTCTGTTCAAGCAGAAATTTGCAAGTGCACTGTAAGTGATGATCTGTGCGGTCCCATTCTTCCCTGCACAGACAAGGCAGTGTTGCCATTGACTGTGATGGAAGCAAAATCAAGACCATACCCATTTTATTCATGCAGATGAATGCAATGTCTACTGAAAACCTATCTCAATTATTCATGTTTTAGTCTACTTATCCTCTGAGCTCCTTTCACATTCTTTACTGTTCTCCCTGTGTAGTTAGGAAATACATTTTAGCTCAGATTTATACTGGCACAGGCATCAAAGCACTGACCCATGAAGCCCAGTGTAACACGTTGTTTCTTTTGTATCACAATAAAAGACCCTGATTTATTCTCAGTTTACCTAGTAGGAGAGAAGAAAATATGGAGGCTAGAACTACTTGGGTGCCTTCCAAAAATGTGACTGATTTTACTCAGGTCAGTATCCAGAAGCAGTGCTTCAGATGTTATTATTTTATGGTCAATGTCCCTATAACCCTGCACAGAGCTGAAGCATCTCAGGTGGTAAAACAATCTCCAAGATAACTAGCACCTTGTCACAAAAACAGGGCTTCACAGAATGGCTGAGAGCAGAAGAAATTCCACTGTAAAACTGGTTTGAATGATCAAAAATGTTACACGGAAATAAAATTCCCGTAGAATAGAAGCCTGACCATTTCTGGAAGGTATTTATCATCTTTCCAGACACTGTTGATCACAGATGGAGGAGCCAGTAGGGCAGTTTGTGCTGGAGTTTCTGTCCTGTTCTCTGCATTCAAGAAAACTCTAGAAATTTGCTAAAATGAGTATTTTACCTGCTCCCTTACTTATAATGACCAGTCTGTCCTCCATGCCAACAGTTCTATCAAATTCTTGCTTTCCCATATTCCAAGGGAATTCCTTGGGAACCTTGAGGTTCCCTTTTCCCTGCCACCACTATGCGTGAGGGGCTGTGGGGAAGAGTGCTATACTCTCTGCTTCGGGACAACTCTGAACGTCCAGATGGCTGCAGTCATTCATAATGACAAAACTGATCTCTGAGAAAAGTGAAAATAACTAGCTTGAATAACTAGTTTGAAGACAGCGTGTCAGTAGATAGCATGCAGGAGTATGCAGCATTTGTTCCTGTGATTTGCAGGATAAATCAAATACCTTGTTTTATGCTTCATTGTAAAAGGCTTCTTTTGTGTACAGCTCTTCACACGGAGCTCTTAGCCCTATTTATAGATTATCTGAGGCCCTATTACCACCTCTGGGTAAGGTAACGAGTGAATGCTGGAAATTCTCACGCTACTGTGTTCATGTGTAACAGAACAAAAGGGTCAGCTAAGTTACTGTAGAAGGTTCCTTATGAAAGAGAAATGCTGGTTATAGACTCAGGATGAAAAAGGACCTACCAAAATGAAGTTATACATTTGTTCAGGCTCCTTTCATTTAAAGAAAAAGACAAAACCCAGCTCTTTCCAGAGGCTTCAAGGCAAGGACCTACCTATTGTCAGTGGAACCCACAGGTTAGCGTGGAGTTACCTCATAAGGAAGCTGGATATTTTTCAAGTCCAAAAAAATAATTAGGAATCTGATGTACTTTCAGAAATAGAATTGGGGTGAGAGTGATTTTGCTTACAAATCTGTGTAGCAAGTGCCGGCCTGCCTGTTCAGGCCTGTGCTTTTCCACGTTCTTCGTTTTTCTCTCTGCTTATGGTTAGCCTTTCATATCCAGAAGGGAGCAGATGTATCCTGCCAGGGACCACAGCCTTGCTCCCCCTGGGTTTTGTTCCCACGGATGTAAGGGGACCCAAGTGCTCCTGATATACAGCTTTCAGCGAGGACCGCCTACATTCTTCATTTGGGTGATGTGTCATCATTCACTCTGACAATTTCATCATGATCACAAGAGCTGAAAGCAAATTTAACTCCCCTGGTGTCTGAATTTGGACTGTGTCACACCTGCAGCCACAGATTTAATCTAGGTTTTTGCTGTGATGATAGGTCTGAGTGACAGAGACTCACAGTGCTCTCTCACAAGGACAGTGCTGACTGGGTGTGCTGCTGAAGCATCATGAACAAGAGTCTGTCGTACACTCTGTTATTTCTTAATGAGAACGTTTTAATTGCATATTTCATATTTATGACCCTATAAAGAATAATTTTAATTTGACATTAACATCTGAATATGATTGTCTGAAAGACAATACCAGCAATGACAAATACTGATATAAATCAAACCAACTGATTTTCAATTTCTAATTAAAGATGACGCTGAAAGCTCAAGATAAGAGACATATGGAGAGAAACACATTTCTTTGCAAGAGGAACCAAAACCATATGGGGAAAAAGTGCAAAGATATGAA
Source organism: Nipponia nippon (assembly GCF_047370975.1). Taxonomy (NCBI): domain Eukaryota; kingdom Metazoa; phylum Chordata; class Aves; order Pelecaniformes; family Threskiornithidae; genus Nipponia; species Nipponia nippon. The sequence continues at coordinate 46,686,362 of NW_028262391.1, forward strand.
GCTAAAATCTGAACTTCTTGGCATCTGAAATGTCAGTAAAAGGAATCTTAAACTGATCATCTTCCTATAAAAAATCATTTATCAGTCTCTTCCACAAGCGACTGAGTAAGATGTGAGACATCTCAAGCTGTTCGGAACAACTGGGAATTGATTGTACGTAACCTACGATGCAATTGTTTTACCAGTTGAGACCATGAGACAGATGGCATGAATATATTTAAAGATGGGGACAAAGCTGATGTGACACTGAGCTGGATTACTGAAATGAACAATGCGAGTCACAGATTTGTTATCAGATGAAAAGGACTTAGTTCAGAAAAAATGGGTGCCAGTGTAGCCAGTGGTCTCCAGATGCTGGGGACTGGGAGAATAGACTGCTACTCCCAGAATCAGCCCCACCATCTGCAGTCCCAATAATCAAAACTTTTAACTACTCCCTCTGTGCAAATAAGCCTTGAAATAGGTATGGTTTTCATCATGTTACAAAGGGTGTTTAAAATGTTCACAGAGGACCAATAAGGACCAGCCTAGCTACAGGCTGCTGATACAACTGTTATATTCCAGGCTATTTCACAAGTCAAATATTGGGAATTGCCTTATTAAAGTGCCAGTGAAAGAGGGAGCAAAATTTTAAAGGTTTTTAGAGGCTTTAAATGATCTTGTGTAATATTGCAGTCTTAACTTGCCTGTTTGTAAAAAGCTTATACAACCTCAGAGTCTGATTTTTGTTGCGCTTTGGCATAAAACCATTTGCAATACTGAGATTCACTTTTGCTGTGTTTATTGTATCATCAACTACTTGTTTATGTGGGATGGAAGATGAAGTGGTTAGCTCTACTACTTGTTTACTGGGCAGGAAACAACTCTATCTGTAACCTGACGTCTCAGTTCCTTCCTCTTCATGTTCCCTTCTCTCTAAAGGCCTTTATTTTTTTGCTTTAATGACAGTTTAAGCTGCAGCTTTAAAAGTGAGTTAACTTCACATTTAGATTAGTTCCCATAAACCTGATTTTTAAAGGGACCTGATTATCTTCCTCGTTTGTAAACATAATTTTGTTGCAATAACTGAAGATGCAAATTCTGCCAACCCAAAGCCTAAAGACCTAGGAAAAGAGAGGGCTAGAGCTGAATGTATGGACTGTACCAGGACACTGAAGACAAGTCATATTTTTATTTAGGTCAATGTGAAGCCATTCATAGGAAGGAAAACGTATTCCTCAGAAGGCAGGAGTGCCAAAGATCATATATTAGCCTTTAATGTATGTTTTCTCTAAAGAAATCTAATGACTGGTATGACACAATGGCCAGGAATGAAGTTTTAAGTATCTGGCAAGAAAGGCAACTTGTTCTTACTGCAAAGTTGATGAAACTAAAAAGCAGCAGTCAGGGAAAGATGTAAGGGTGATGATGTACAGTTGCCTCAGCATGTGGCTTTAGTATATTGCCATAGAAAAAGGGCCAATGAAAACAACTTTTTTCAGATCATATTCAGTCAATGCTATTGTGTGAACCATGCCTTGCATGGTGTGGCATACCATCAGGCTTTTCCACTGTCCACCTGTGGCTGCCACGGGTTTGTCTGTTGAGGATCAAAATGCCTTAGTCTAGACCAGGATATTGGGCTGAACTTAGAGGTAACTGAAAGTAATGTCCTGCAAGATATAGGAGATGAAATTGGCCCAGCTGTCTTAAATCCTGTGAATATCAAGAAGAAGGAGAGAAGTCAGTCAGTGTAATATTTGTCCTTCACCAATGTAGGATTTTTAATAAACCCTAAATATATTTTTTTGCGTAATTACAGAACACTTTTTCAGTAGTACAGTCTGAACCAACCTTTGTACTAATGGAGTCAAAACTGGATGCTTGCTGTGTTTCCTCTATTCTGTCCCCTGTGCAATAGGCAGGTTTCTGCTATAGGGAAGAAACCCTCTTAAAATGGAACATCTAATTGAATGCATACTTAGCATTACGCTATGTCATCAGAGAAATGTTTTAGCTCTATGGCAATGACCTAGGTCCTGTGTTTGGTCGCATTCCAGTTTACTTAATGATATGCTGTGGGAAATTTTTAGGAAATAACTGCAGTTTTTCTTCTTTCCCATATTAAGCATTGTTTCAGGTTGCAAAAAATAAGCCACATTCCACCACTTCATGAAGTTATGACATTGTATTTGTAAACATATAATGACATTCATGGCATAAAAAATAGCACAATTACCATGGCTAATTACTTGCAAGTATCAACAGTGAACACTCTTAAACAAGCACTCCAGCAGAGCTCAGGGCACTTTTAGAAGAGGGAATGAAGAAGAAAAAGTTAAGTAGAAGTTGTCCATTGCTTTTATCATGTGCTAGGAAAGAAGTTCTATTTATTGCTCAGGCGGTTAAGCAGAGTGGCTTCACTTCACTTGTAAGATGACAAGTTCATAGCCTGAGGTAGAGAGTCTGCATCATACCATTCTGTTATATCTTACCAGAATAGTCTTAATGACCTGGCATCCCAGATAAAACACATCCAACTCTCTTTTTACTCGTTTTACTTCTCAGCAATTCCAGGGTCAATGTTATATAATCTGATGGGTGAATAAGCATCTGTGAAGGAGTTTGATATGTGTCATCCTCAGTGTGGCTGGAATCAATCTCTGCCAAGTCTTCCTGGGACACTACAGCAGAATAATTCAGTAAATCTAAGTCACACTCATGGCTAACAACTTTCAAAGTTGAAAGAAACCCTACTTTTTGTTTTCTGAAAACCTTGGGGTGGCAGGGGAGGGAGGAGTGATTGCCCTGGATGTGATAATGGCAATAATTTGACGGTGTCAGGTGTTACTTCTAAGCTGACAGATCTCTGGAAACATTGAGGATAAGGCTTTGAAGATGGTTTCATAAGAAAAAGGTACTTCAATGATCTAGGACTTTTTTTTCTTTACAAGATGAAATCATGATGAAGTCCCAGATGAAGGCACATCATCATGTTAATGTAATTACAGAGAAATAAGGATTTGCAAGGGATTATGTCAGATGTATTAGAAATCACGGTGAAAGACTGAGAACAGGAGAGGTTAACATTTCCTTGTGCTAGTCGACATTAAAACTCGACAGAATCAGAAGAAAGTGACACTATTTAGTACGCCAAGCAGTGTTATATCTCCACAGAACCATCACTGCAAGATAAATCGTGAAAGCTAGTAGAAATGGGTAAAATAATATAATCTCTCCAGGACTTTTTTTAATCTGGGCAAATTCTGCACTTTTAAATTGTGTGTCATGAATAGGAATATAATTCATAGTGTTTCCACTGTTTTATCTAAACTGCGTTTGGCAATCAGCCTCAGTTTTTATTCTCGTTGTACAAATGAATTGACATTTATTAATCTTTCAAGGTTTCTTTCCCCCGATTGCAACTGATTTACTGAAAGTTCCTAGGAATATCACACCAGAAAGGAAGCTGGTTAAGTGCTGTTGTTACCAATAGTATAAAACAGAGACATCATCAGAGTCCAGTGCAAAAAGCCCACAAATCTTTTTGCCAGTAAGAGTTCAAGAGAGCATTTAGACATGTATTTAACTTCTGCAGATTTATGTGTCTTAAGCACAGGCGTACTTAGGTGCCTGACATTTTGCCTGTGCCTATCACAGCATCCAAGATAGACTGTTAGTGAAATACACACACAATAATTAAAAAAAAAGAAGAATCAAAAATTGAACCCTTAAATGAACCAATAGGCAAAGAAAGGCCTTGTTGAGAAACAAATGCAGACTACAGGATGAAGAGACAGAATTAGAGACTTTGATAAATGCCTAGATTCAGCAGGAACATATCTGTTGTAAAATATCCCTTCCAGTTTAATAGGAGATGAGGGTACAGTGGGGACTTTGCTTTGCTGAAAACAAAAGTCTTGCAGACTGAATTAAACTGGAAAGTTTGTTGAGAGGTTCTGACAGTGTAGTCAATCAGTTTGTAATGGGAGAATACTGGGAGATCCTGGAGGACTCTGTGTAGAAGCTACAGCGGACTGGGTTTGAACTGGGGAGTGAAACTCTGAAGAGCTGCCAGCTAAAATAAATCAAAAGCAAAGGACAACCATTTTTGTTGGAGCCTTTCATTAAAATATTGGCAGCTGCTGATGCATAACAAAAGCTCTGCTTGTGCTATGAGATATTAGAGTCGAAAACCAAGGAGGCAAATGTTCTCTTCCATTGCAGTGCAGGAGTAAATGGCTCCCAGCCAACACAAAACACCTAAGGAAAGAAAAATTTCAACAGTGTTCTGATAAATTATTCTAAGATTATCTTTCTCCATTTTGTTAAGGAGCGGTAGTTCTCTCGCATTACCTGTCTCTAGATTATTTTTTATGGGTTTTTTGCCTTTTAAAATTTCCATTTTTAGCTTTTATTCTAAAATTGTTGTCTGGCTCCATATATACCTTCTAGGGAGCTTTTCTGTTATGATAACTTCCCGTATGAAATTGGTCATAACTAGAGAGTTAAAATAGAGTGGGCTTGGCACCTACAGCAGGAATTAAAACTCTTTGTTCTATTTGAAGTACAGGGAAGTGTTAAGTTTATTTAATGACCTTTACTGTCCTTAGTATTTGCAGATGTCTTCTAAGGGTAATCTTAGTGCTGGTATTCCTAGGTTTGCAATGTATGGCTTGGGGAATTAACAATATGCCTCTGATATTTTATATCCTTAAATGCCTGGTACACATGAATCTGAATTTTATCTCCATGTGATTATTCATCATGAAGTAACACAAGATTATAAAATAAAATAAAAGCTAACTTCGATTTTTCAAGATGAAAAATGTTTCTCTTAGTGAAATTGTAGGAAAATATAACATACAAAGAGTTTAGTTTATTTTAGACATTACTAATTCTTACGTTATGTCTTTGTGAGATCATTTCCTTAGTAAATTATTTTTCTCCATGCCATGACCAGAAGGAAACAGAACGTGAAAGCCTGCCCATACAGGTTCTCTGCTCCCTTTGCTTAGCTCTCCCTTTGCTTGCTTAGGATAACTTGTATTTCAAACAGACGGAGACCTCCTCAGTGTCAGCAGTATAAATTTCCATTTACTCTTTGCTTTTCAGCAGCTTCTCAGTTTCAGAGGGATGGCAGAGTGGCTTCTGCTGGGGGAGGAAGACTGCCAGCAGTCCCTAAGGTTATGGCAGGTAAGCGGGAAAAGTGCTGAGAATGTCAGCAGTGAAGTTTAGGGGTTTTATGACAGAGAAAGGTTGGAGGATAGAGGTCAGAATGGCTCTGACTGGAGGAGAGTAGTTGAAAGGGGTCCTCACTTCCCACCTACTTTAAAGTTTTTGCATTTCTCTACTCTCTCCTTACTGGGTTTTAAAGGAAGCAGCCCTCCATGAGAGCACTCTGTATTTGAAGTGCTTCTTAGACTTTTGGAAAGGAAAGGTGCCAAGCCGGGGAGACTGCTAGAGTGGGACTTTTTGTGGCTGTTGCTGCCAGGATGGAGCTGCAAGAGGTGACTGCCAGCGCTGGCAGGGAATGTGGCCTGTACCCGAAACTGTATGTCCTACACATGCTTGATGGCAGTGCAGCGTCTGCCAGAACGGTTCAGGCTGATCCACTGTTAAAGAGTGGAACAGACACCAGCAAAGGAGAGAGTCTGCCACGTCTTTTAGTCTGTCTAGCTTGTACCTTGAGCAGACCTTGCGTTCTGAGCCAGGATTGACAGGAGCTGCCAAGGGGCTCCAGCGCTGAATACTGGCTCTTGTGAGGTCAGGCATTTTTCTTCAGCCTCACCCAAACATGCTTGAAGGCAAATTCAGCTTGTTCTCTTTTAATTTCAGGTCATCCCTGTTTTCATTTTAGTTTTCAGTTTATAAAAGAAAAGAAGTGAAAGTGGGATTATGTAGAATTTAGAAAAAATTATCAGTTTCATTATTCACCAGATATTATTAAAACATCAGCTAAGCTACTGAAATGATGATATTTTAATGTCATCTGCAACATCTACTTTGACATAGAATCTCAGAAAATATCCTATAAATGAGTCACGATTCCTTTTCCCTTTCTCCAGAAACCAAATAGTCCTTTCCATAGATTACTGATCCTGAATGAATATTCTAATTCCTGATAGGAAACATTTCATACAAGTGGTTTCCATTCAACACTTCTGACAGGGTTTCTCATGAGACTCTCTCATGGAAACTAAGCTGTCAAAGCATAAGAGAAAAGGTCCTCTCATGTATTAAAAACTGGTTAAAAGGTAAGAAATAAAGGGTAAGAATACATGGACAGCTTTTCCGTTGAAGGGAGGTACTCCCAGGCTTTGAGCTAATCAACGTATTATCAGAGATCCTGGAGAGGAGGTTCATTTGTAGTGGCAATAAGAAAATTATCAGGATAGTCAAACTGAAAACTGAAAAGCTTAGACCTTAAACTCACAGAACTAATAAAATAGCAGATAAAATTTAGTACTGAGAAGTGCAAAATAATGCTTAGGGGAGAATATTAAAACAGGAGAAAGGCAACAAGATTGCTCAAAATAGGAGGAAAGATCACACAGATTAGAAGTCTTTGGCTTAGAAAATAAATGAAAGGAGATGCGTGTGATGGAAGTGGATAGAATTACAAACAACATAAGGGAAGAGCATCAGGAATTATTACTTTACTGCTTTTCAAGGTTGGTGCACAAGAACATAGCCAGCAGTCTTACTGGTCTTACAGTCTTACAGTTTAACAGAAAGAAGAGGAAGTTCTTTTTCACAAACTGTGTAATTAATTTGTGGAACTCATTGCTACAGGATTTTTAGAAGATAAAATTAAATATAGATTCAAAATGTGATTAAACTCTTTAAGGACAAGCTTATTAGTGACTAGTAAAAGCAAGGCTGTGTTCAGATCTTTTGTCAGAGACTGAATTGCTGAGCACAGCAGGGAGAGCATCTCCCTGTGCATTCCCATTTCTTGTACTCTCTCCTTGGTCGCTCTCAGAGACTGAGTACAAAACTAGGTGATCTTTTCATCTAATCTAGTGCAGTAGTTTTTAGTGTCTGTGGAAGTGTGCAGCACAGAATACCTTTTTATTGTTTTTCCTCTGTTAGGGCTTTTTTCAAAGTATTACATATCAGGCAGGTCTGTCGGTGTATGCTGATTATCTCCTGGTGAGCTAGGCAAGCAAATCAAGTCTTTCTATTCACAAACATGTGCATACCAGCTGAAGAGACAAGCATTCACAGCTAGGGATATCAATTTCATGGTAGTGCCCTTTATTCCACTTTCTGACCTAATCATTATTATCCCATAGAATTGACAAAGAAAGATTGGATTTAAAAACCAAAACAAAACTAGTGTCCTAGAATCAAGCACATGGGGAAAGTAAAAAGCCCAGAATGGACTGTTTCCTGGTGGTTTTCATCTCTGCTAGAGAAAAAAAAATTCAGGCATTAGTATCTGAACGTGTGCCATTTTACCCATGATGCTCACACCTTAGACTTTTCTCTTCTGCAGGAATATATGATTGTCTAATCTTATTTTTAAATGGCCTTTTAGAAATTATATTTGGGGAGAAATATCTTTGACTTTCCTCCTGTGAATTAGGGATTACAGCAAAGGGATTTTTTCCATGGTTGGAAGATGATGCTGTATTTCCCACTGTAATGATTTCATAGTAAGTCTGTGTTTTGCAGTGCTAGCCAACATTTACAGGTGAAGCAAACCCATCCGCTAGCCCTAGAGACCTTGAAATGTAAAGGCATTTGGAAGTGTTCCAGGGGGTGGGAGCAGTGAAGCCAAATGCTCATGAAATGGCTCTGGAATAGGAGAAACTGGAAAAGGAAAGGGCTCTGCTGACCTTCCTAGTGGCTGCATATTTGGCCTGAATTTAGAGATTTTCTGGTGTGGGTTTTTTTGGTTGTTTTGTTTGTTTATGATCTTTTCAGTCATTTCCATTTATGGATTTTTGAATGTGCAGCTCATTTTCTTCGCTTGCTGTACTCCTTTCTCACTGCTTTCTGTAGTAACACTTCTGCTGTTCATGGCAGAAGCAGGTTGTTTTGGGCAAACTCAGGAAGGTGTCTGCTGGAGGGCCAGTCAGAGGCTGTCAGCAAGGCGGTGTCAGGCAGAGGCTGGATGCAGCCTGCGGAGAACTAGCCCTGCCAGAGGGCTGCCGGTATGATAACACCCCGGGATGCAGACCCAATGCAAACAGGGCAGGTTGTCAGCAGCAAGGCTGCTCCCCTATTGTATGACTTGAAGTACACACCATAGAAACAGGTTTCAAGGAGAGCGGGAGGTGAGGACAGCCCCTCATATCCTGTCCCAGCCTACTTCTGCAAGATAGTTGTCTTTTCCTTCTTTCTTTTGTTATGCAAAGTTTATCTCATTTTCTTCAGTTTAATTAAATCCTTTTCTTTGTGCAACTGTCAAAATCTGTCTCTGCATCTCCAGCTTCAAGAGAATGAAAATCACTGGCTAAAAACCCCTTTGTAGCTTCCAATTGTAAATAGATCGTCTGATTCTGTTGTTTGATTCCTCTCAGGTCCTGTGTTTGTTGCTGCCTTATATTAGGTTGGCCACCGCATGTTGAGGAGGTTCACACACTGATATCCTGATTTCTCTGCTGATGATAATTGAACAAATACTAAGCATATCAGTGCTTCAAATAAAGCACTATCAACCAAACCAGGCCTGTTTTCATCAGTCAGTTTAGCCACCTACTGCGTTGCAATATCACCCTAATTCTGTGGAAAGGGGCCGCTATTGATTAAAATCAAGTGACCCTCACAGCTGGTGAAGGTCAAGTGTGGGCTAATGCAACAAAATGCATGTAAATGTCTGTTACAGTAATGTTTGTGGGGTTTTTTGCCTACGTCAAATCAGGAAACTGAATAAAGTATTCTGCCTTCCATGAATACCTTACGGGTGAAAACAGAGGGAAAAAAGAGACAAGATGAAATGGCATGTCCAAAATCACTGGGCAGTGACACATCCAGGTTTCCTGATACTCTGCCCTGAACCACCTGCTTCTGCCTTACTGCTAATGGTGTTATTACTAATAGCGGTATTATAAGTGTGTTTATCATCATTATTATTTTTACTCTATGCAACTGCATGGATGACCATGTTTCACCTGGAAAAAAGTAAAAGTTATTCAAGTAGTTATTTAATTGGGACTTCTGGTGACATAGAAACTCCAACAATTATCTACAGCACGCGTGAATACATGCAGCCCTCAGCAAAAGAGAATGGGCCCATCCCCAAATTATTCCATCTGGCAGAGTCAGTACCTGCTGTAGTTCACACATGAATAGCATCAATTTGCATGTAAATAGAGGCCTACATGCTTCTGTGGAGCTAAAAGCTGTATTTCAACATTTCACAGTGGAATTAGGCAGTGGGCACATCACTACATGATGGTTCAACCTTGTAGTGACGTGCCAGCTAAAATCATTTTAAATGCTCTTCTCCATATTTCCCGGTAGGATTATTTATTGAAGTAGTGTGTAAGAGCTCAGAAGAATCCTCTATTGAAATGCTGCCAGCTCCCAGCTACGATTCTGACATTGATGTTGTCAACTGAGATTAAGCATTGGTCTTAATGAATGCTGACAGTCATGTTTCTTAGGTATGGTCCTGTACTTCCTTTCAGCAAAGAACCAAAATAGAAAGGCTGGACATGCAGAGAAAGATTTAGTAGCAGGGATGTTTACCTGCTACTTGAGGTTTTTTTTTTCTTTTCTGCTTCTTTCCTTGAGAGGTGCAGCACTAACAGTTAACGTTTTCATATCAAGATGTAACAGCAAATGATCCTGTATCAGTTTCAGGTGAAAGAAATACATACGCTGTGTTCCTCCAGCAACGCTTTCAGAGAAGCTGGGAAATTCCAAACTGACTACACAGAATAAAATGAGACCTTCCTTCCACTATGTTGATTCAGTATTTCCTTTGAGAGACTGGTTAATATTTTCTTCTCCTTTCCCACATAAACCCTAGGTTTGATCACATTGCCCTTAAGTTTGTCTTTTGACCCTTTTCAAATGTATATTTGGTTGGGTTTTTTGGAGAGTGTGCACTGTACTTAAGTCCCAGTGGTATTTAGACAGATAGGTGCTCAACTGAGACTCCATTTCAGAGCCTGAACTTTTATGTGTTTTTAAATTTGTTTAGTTCATTTATGCCTAGCTCTTGGGACATCCATAGTCTAGAAAGCTCCTTGTCTGTGATTGCAAGGAATGCCTTACTTTGTCATTGTACAAACATTCTGTTTTGTTGCAAAAGGAAGGTGACACTTAAATTCAATAGCATCTCTTTCATGTTAAAATCCCCCTGAGCAAAATCTCACGACTAACTCCTCTAGTTACTGACTATGAAAAAAAGGCACGCAAATAGTGATAGAGACTGGTAGCTGCAGAGTGCAAGGAACTTTTCCCTGGGGTGAAGATCAAGGGCAAATGTTTCTGCTCTGGAGGGAGCAGGCAGGCCCATCACTCTGAATGCCAGCGGTGAGGCGTACTTCACCTTGTAAGACAAAAGGGTAGTGAAAGAAGAGAGCAGCCAGGAACACATCCATCTTGATTGACTGGCAGGGAGGGACTGAATGCACAAGGGGATCAGCCTGCAATAACTCAGGCAGTGTTCCCACCTTTTCCTTCACTGGAAAACTCAAAAAGAAGTTGCATTGAGGCACCAGGGACGTGTTTCCTTGTAAATTTTTATTGCAGCTTTAAGACTGAAATTAAGCAATTTCAGTGGTGGCAGGATTGAAACGTGAGTGCATAATGTGCCCTTAATACTTATCCAACCCATAGAGGGTGATACATGCTCTTTATGTCAATAGATGAAAGTGGATCAGGACAGACTTTAAGGTAGATCCCTTTAAGTAAAACCAATAGATTTTGCTTGTCATTTTTACTGCTTTTTCCAATATGTTATTTGCAGTCTTGCATGTTAGAAAAACACAATGAAGGAGAAATAAAAATCAGCCCAGCCTTCCAGAAGCAAGGTAAAGGTTTGCTGATGACCGGTATAAAATGTTCCATGTAAGCACATGGCCTGGGCTTATTAATGGTTTACTGTGAGCTTTGCAATCCGGTGTCAGATAAAGAGAGGTAACAAAAAGCAGACAGCAGGATCATTGTGATGGGAAGTTAGACCTAAAGGACAATCGGGCTCTGGCTTCCATTTGACATTGAAATGCCAAGCTGTTGAATTTGGGCCATTTTTGTACTTCAGTGAATCCAAGAGACTTTCTCTCCCTCTTTCCATTACTTTTCTGTGGACAGGAAAAAAAAGCTATATGGTAAAACCTCGTCAAATGGCATGCACCTTTACATCTGGATGTATACCTTTCCTTGAGTGCATGAAGAATGGATCAGTAGAGTGTACCAGGTTAAGAAGAGTGAAGGGGGCTGCATTAAGCATTACTGTCAATAGGCAATTGACCCTCAGACTGCTCGTCGTGCACTGGCACTTACTTGCAAGTGGTATAAAGTGACATATCCTTGAGAGAAGCCCGAGAAACAAATGCCCCACCCGCAAAGCTGCTTCTGTTCCTGTTTATTGTCATTGCCAATTTGTTTCAGAAAGTAAGTGGATGAATGAAATACCCTTACTGACACTTATCTTACAGGAATGCTATCAGGTTTTCATATTAACAAAATTCCTTCAAATGCAGGGCCGTTATTGACAGTTCTTTAATGTATATCTTGGAGGCAAGCTCCAGGTCCTTACTTTGTTTTCTTTAAATATATCATACTATTGCAGAGCCAGGCTATTTTCACAAAGAAATGAGTTGTATCTTTATACCAAGTGCTGTTAAAGAGGATTATAAATAGGCTTTAGACTACAGACTATAGCTTTGCTTTACAGTTGAAAAAAAACATCAATCACCTGGCTGAGACTAAATCCTAACATCTCACCTTCCTAACAGATTTTAAAGGTCACAGATGTATAGAAATGTTCAGCTTAATCTTAAATGCATTGACTAGTCTGGCAAAAGCATTTTAGGTTTTTTTCCTTTTTATTTTCTGCCAGCTATTTAAAATGTGAAAGAAGTGTCACTTATAACTAAAGAGTGGATCTTTAAGAGAAGGCAGAGTATCAGAGATCAGACTCAAATCTCAGAAAGGTCCCTGCAGCTCTGCTCTGCTTTTCAGTCAATCTGATACGTAATGTTTGCAGATTGCACTAGTTCACCCCCACTCCCCCAAACGGGTTATCAGCAATCAGCTACATGCTGGGGACAGAGAACAACCTCAAATGAGCTCTAGCCTAAAAATAGCCATTTTCAAATTAAAATCTTGAATCAGGCAGGAGAATGGGTTGCAGCTGGGACATCTTTTATTTGCTTATGTCACCAATGGCAAACACCTACAACAACAAAAATCTCTCCTCCATCCTGAAGTTGTTGCGATTCTGCTTATTAAACATATTTTATTTTGAAATGATGTAATAGAAACACAAATTAAGCTGCAAGATGATTTCAGATGCCTGCCAGTAGAATAAATAGGACCATTTTCAGTCTACATTCATCTAGACATAACTATGATTAATGTTCAAATTTACCCCACAAAACCGGTATCGAGGTAAGGGATGTACCTGCTCTCTATATATTGCTGTACGTTCACAGATATAAAGAGGCACCCAAAGAAGATTCAGAGCCTGTTTGATCTGAGCTCTCCTCCAGAAGTGCATAACTCACTGCTGACAGTACAGGGAGACTGTGGGTAACACTCCTAAAGTTCAGGGTATTATTTTCAAAGATTGCCAGTGAGGGGCACAAGAAAAAGCTGAGATATTTTCATGTTCTTGCCCTTTGTCATTTTCTCTTTTTCACTCCTCCTTCCAATCTCTGCTTCACTTTTCAAATTCCACCAAGTTTGCAAAACAAATTGGGAAAAGATCCAAATGGGAAGTGCTCCTTTTGTAGATAGCAATCCTCTCGTTGACTGATTTCTTCCCAGTACCCCAGTCATCATTTCTGAAGAAATACTTATCTCATTGAGTAAAGGTAGAATTCTGGCACTGGGTAAGGGCAGTGGTATATGGGAGCAGTATGTCACAACAACGTAAGTTTACCTTCACATCATAGCTGGAATAAGTTCTCACACTATGAAATGGAAAAGAAGATGGCTTATTGGGCTTCATGCCTAGCCTCGTAAGCATTATAGGATGGAAGGAAGCTGGATGCCCTCCTGAAAGATATGCTATAATTCAGCCACAACTTACTGGATCTAAGGTCTGCTTACATGGAAGGAAGCAATAATTCATTTGATAGCAGGATTTATTGGATGAAATTCTTTGGCCTGAGCAATGCAAATCAAACTGGATAGTCATAGCCATCTTTACTTACTTTAAAATCCATGAATCCTGCAGGCGATTCAGCTTGTGTTTAGTGAGGTTGTGTTAATTTTCTTATCTGTAAGACTTGCTGAAATAAGACCTTAGGAACTGACATCTTGAGCTGCATGTATTTTAAAGATTGTGTAACATCTGTTTAGGAGCAAAGATTTCTCTCACTGGCTTTATCTAAAATTCCCTCTCTTTTCAGTGTTGTTTCCTTGATGTATCTGAAAGATTTGGTAATGGTAACAATATTTATCTAATAAAAGTCTAAATGAAAATACTCAGAGCCAAACTATACCCCATTAAAAGCCAAGTTACATAGAGTAAAAGTAACAGAAGATAGGCTTCTGGTAGTGTCGGTCTATCTACTTATTCAGGAGTAGTGTGTCTGTGGTGGGGTTCTCACAATGCTGTTCCAAAGTGGGGTTTATTCAGTATCAGAGGTGGGTTATCACAAAGATACTTTCCACATATCTTTTTGCAAGCACAAGATCAGTTAAACCATTAAGATGGCAAACAATGGCAAGACCATCATGTGGACATCCATATGGACGGTCCCTCTGCCTAACTGGGAAACTAACTATGAATGAAAAACAGTAATTTGCTAAAAATGCAGCTTCAGGTTAATAAGCATGAGTTACAGATTTCGTTCAAATTCAGAAGATTCTTTGCCTGAAAAAGGAAAACTATAAGAAGTTCAAGTTTTTATTTCTTACATTTCAGAAAACAATACTTTGAATTTGTTTACAGATAAATTTACTTAAGTGTAATTTAGAAGCTTAGGAGAAAAAAAATCCTGAAAAATAAAAGCTGAAACATTTGAGTTTTGAAATGAACAAAATGTTTCAGTTCATTCAGAAGAATTTTCTCATTTTGATAAAAAAGCCCCACACTGATGATTTACAGTTTTTAACTAAACTGGAGAGGCATTTTCTCCCGATATTTCTATTTGGGTAGGGTTTTGCCAGCTTTAAAAAATTAATGGAGGAAAAAAGGTGAACACCGTGTATCAAAGATGACTGAGCAGTATGAAAATGAGAGGAAAAATAAAAAGATAAGGATTTTTTTGAGGAAATCCAGCTTCCTTGAAAGGCAAAGATGAGCTGGGGGAGACATGCACTGGGCAAAGCAGTCGCTGCTAAACAAAGGGCTCCTTGACCTGAGGAAGTGAATGGGTGTAAGTTGACTCCAGTCTTCTATAACTGCAAGGCAGTGAATCTAACTAGACATGCACTGAAGTGTATCATTAGATAAGAATAAGCATGTAAATAGACTGCTTGTGTTTGGTTTTATTTTCATTTGCTTTAATTTTTTTTTTATTTTCATTTGCTTTAATATTTTTTTTTTAAATTCCTGCACTAACAGGAATAGGTGCAGCCATGGAAGTCAGTAAGGAGATGAGAAGGGTAATTGGTTCTATAACCATGATGCTTTACTAAAGGCATATTTAGAATGTTTATGTAAACAAGTAGTTGTTTAGATCCCCTCATTTTCCACAGCAACCTCCCAGCACGACTAGTTCCTGGTACACGCATGGAATAAAAATGGATATAGCCTTGAGCTGCCATCAGTTGCCATTACACTTGGAGAACTGGCATTTGCTTTGCAAAACAAAAACAACATTGCAGTGCCCTTGGTTTCAAAATTACCCTTATAACCATTGTACTGTGCTTGGGTTGAAAAAGGTAGAAAGGCTCCTTTTGAAATGTCTGTCTTCTCTTGTTGTGTACTGATTTGCGTAGCTGGTGGGGGGGGGGGGGGCGGTCCTGTGTATCAGGTCAGGAAGGCCTGATTTCCTGTCAATGGAAGGGGAAGACCACTTGGATTGGCGTAACAAGCTTAGTCTTCTGGCCGTGATGCAAACTGTGTCATTATTGTTTGCTTCTTCCATGGCATATCCTGAACCAGCCATTCTGAAATAAGACATGATACTTTTTGTAGGAATAAAGTCTCTGAACCTTAGAGGAAAAACATAAAAATGACTCTTCCTTCCCTGCAAATCCTATTTGCATTACATAACCATAACTGCCATTGCTTACTAGATATCCCTCATGAAATAAAGCTTTCCTCTCTCTCCTCTCAGCTGGAGCGGTAACTTCAACGCAAATCCTTTTCTGTGAAGCATCCTGTCTCCAGAGTGAGCAGGGCGGAAGATGAGGGAAATGTTTAAGGAATACGTATGTAACAGTGAACCTTTTCCCCTCATCCGATGGCTTGGACTTGCTGCTGTTGCACGTGGAATTTTGTATATAGTCCAATATAACAAAAGTCTGTCTGTTAGTTAGACAGACTAGTGGATCTGTCTTTCATGGGGATAACTTTCCTAATTCCTTCTTCGAACCCATTTACAATTTTATTCTCTGTAACATTAAATGATACTGAACTCCATAATGTAATTAAGCATTCTGTGAAAAAGTGCTTTCATTTCATTTAATAAGCACCTGCTGCCAGGTAAGAAGACTGGGTACCCCATTGCTTGATGAAACGCTGAGTATCCAAGTCTTTAGTTGTCTTTTCCATACCTGGCTTTGGCTCTGTGGTCTGCCAGAAAATGTTGTGAGTGGTCCTTTAGTAAACTACTCAGACTCTCTCTGACTCAGTTTCCCAAATAGAAATGGAGATAATAGCACATCCACACACCAAAAGAAAGACTTGGTTATTTACTGTGAGGAAAAATAAGCTAGATGACTGCACAACTCTTAACTATGAAGGACTTTAACATATGCAAGGAATGTGCTCTTTGATCCACTTAATACAGCCAAATTATATACCCATGACAATGGGTCTTAAGTCAGATTTAAAGTTTTTTGACATCTAATCCGAAGCACTTCTCCACTTCATTCCAACAACTGGTGGTAAAGGCTATAGTAAGGGGAGAAGAAAGGAGGGAGAAATGGTATGGGTCTCTCTCTAAGAGCTGAGGTGAGAGCCCTTTGCTATGCTCTCATGAACAAAACACGTGCAAACCTCAGTGCCTGAGGGAGCACCCAGGCAGTCCTCTTATTCCTGCCATGAGGCAATGAATTCCAGCGGAGGAGTGGCATGAACGGCTGGAAGCTGTAACTGCTTCAGTTGCCACAGGTTAATTTAGAGATGGTGATGATGCTGAGGTGGATCTCTGTGCAGGCTCTCTGACAGGAGTCAGCCAAAGACACTGAATTACACGGTAAGGAATTTATGGGCTTCACTGAGCAGATGCTACCCTGGCTATGTCTATGGCAGCATTTCCTCAGAAGCTCAGCTCTAAACACTGCTTAGTGAGTGCTAACTGAGTGTGCAAGTCAGGTTTTCTTAATGTGCAAGGAGTGTGAAAAATGCTTAATAAACCAACTAGTTGAGTGATCTGGAAAGAAATACAAAACATAAGACACATTAGTTAACACATACACAACCTAAAAGGTAAACTCTGCATTCGTGAGGGGAGTGATACGTGAATCTGTTAAAATACACAGCTTAGTGGACATCTCTGTTGTCGTAAAGTGGCTTTTTGCAAATCCTGATGCAGCTGGAGTCAATATCGGAAGTCCCACTGCCTGCAATAATTCTTGGATCATGCTCGAAAGACTAATGCTACATTGCTTTATCCAATCTCCTTTAACTTTTCATTACAATAGTGTTATATTATGTAGAGGAAGAGAATGATCTCATTTGGGCACTTTTAGAGAGAAATAGCTGAAGTTAATTGTCCTATTAAACAATTAATTCAATAAATGGGTGTTATATACTAGCATTCAGGTTATACGAGGTAAATTGTCTAAAGCATAAACAGAAACTATGGTCCAAAATAGGAGTTCATACACAAGCACTCCAAGAGTGAGAGATGACATAAAAAGAGTACAGGTTTAGAGAGACCTCTAGTGTTCCTTAGCAAAAAAATGTGTTACACAATGCTGTTCTTTAGTAATCAAAAGTACTCAACATAAACAGATCATCAGTTCTATTAAATCTCATTTAGCATTTCCAGGGTGTTTTTAATACAATACATCAAAAAGTAGCTATACATTCTCAAGTATATAAATATTAGCCAGAACTCCCATCTCTGCTGTACTGCATAAACAGCACTGATGATCTAAGGCTGTTTTATCTGAGTAGTCTGAAGTGGCCCTAGGGTAACAGAGAATCAGACATACATCTTTGCAAGTAGTTCTTCCATTTAATGCGGGATCTTAACATGAATATATTATTATGGCTTGTTTCTTGTAGCAAGCTATCAAATTATTGTCTTGCTAGGTGGGGAGTTTTTTCAGTTCAAATAATTGCAGTATCATAAGGATTATAACAAACATTTCTCAAAGCATTTTATTTTTAAATGCTAACTTTGCATACTTTTAAGATAGCTAAAAGGCAAGATCTTCATACTGCCTGTAAATGTGAACAATTTTCTGTGTGCAATTTATCTTGTGGCATTATCTGCATAAGAAAACTTGCATATTTAACTATTACATAGGCTTACATGGAAGCTACTAGGACCACCTTGCTCTGATTGATAATAATGAATGTCTGTGTTGGCGATTTTCAGAATTAGTCCATCTCCTACAATGCTCCGATGTAAATTAAAGGTCTGATATTAGGCAAACAGTGGAAGTATGTATGAATAGGGGCATATATGTGCATAGAAGAAAGTCATATTAAGGTGATCGACACATTCTTTCATGTTCAGAAGACATAGAGAAAAATCTGTGTGAGTATTGAAAATATGCAAGTAATATTGACCTCAGAACAAATTGTTTCTCTTGACCCTTGTTTATTACCCTAAGCTGACAGGGAGAGAGCAGAGGAGGTCTAGCTGAAGGAAGAGGACCCCTCACGCCAGCTTGCCTTCAGGCCCTGTGACAAATGTGCTCTGTATTGGAGTACAAGGGTCTTACAGCCCAGTGTCTCCTCCTGCTTAGTGCGGTATGTCAGCAGGGGTGCCCTGGCTGTTGTGTCCCCTTTGCTCTAGAGGTTCCGTTGTGGATGTCCTGATGTGAGAGGATGCTTCCATGTTTGCCTGGGCATTCAGTTGCTGAGAACAGCTGTCTAGAAGAGATTAGACCGGCTTTCCTAACTGTACAAACTGTATCTTGATAGCTTCATATTGCTGAGAGTGATAAGAAAATGAATACCAAACCCCTTGTAAAATGGATAGAGGAGGAGGAGGTGAGGAATGTCTTAAAAGCAAACCGCTCTCCAGGATGCTGTCTAGGACTGGCTTTTAGTTTTCAGCCCCAGTAGTCTCTGCTAATTCACTTGCTCGCACAGCTGAGGTTTCAGATTACCTAAAAAACCTTCAGGTCAGCAGAGTCCCTCTGCTAGTCATGTTCTGTAGTCTTGAACAAATGCTTGGTTGACCATCCCAGATCCTCGTTTTAGAATAAAGTCAGTTAATTCTATCTGAAGGTGAAAAATCCCCTTGTGCCCTAACTCCCTGCTTCTGTGAATACCCTCGGGATTTGTTTCTTATCCTTCAGAGATAACTGCATTTAAATAAATCACTGAACAGGAATAAAATTTACTTATGCTGCAGTTCCAGGGGATTTTCTTAACCCACCACTGACTGAGTCTTCTGCTTCCTTAGAAACGTGCAAGTATTACAACAATTGAGAAATCTCCTATTACAAAGAAAGAGAATGTCATCCTAATATTTTCAATAGGCAATTGGCATATCTTGGAAAATGAAGATGATTTTGGTTTTGTATTAGCCCAATGATGATGTTACTGACCAGGGTTTTGATGCTTGCCCAAGTCTAAAAACCGGTGAAGCTCAGCTCAAAACAAGGATGAAACACAGAAAGAGTGAGCTGTGATGTTAACCCATAGCTGGGGAACAGAGAGGAGCTACTCCTAAATTGAAATTTAGTCAAGCAAATTTGGCTATTTGTGTTTTTAAGAATGTGTTTTGTTGTGGTTTTTTTTTATTTTTTATTTTGAGATCTCTCCTGTTCTTTTCCTGTTGCATTTATGGCTTTTGTTCTTTTTCTGCAGGTCTAGAATTTGTTAAGAAGTGTTCGGAGGTGGATGATGGACAAGAAATCATGTGGCTTTTCCAAACCAGGTATCTGTCATATCTGTCATATGCCTCAATAACTCCAGCCTTTTGCCATTCCATGCTTTTAAATATACTATTTTTAGTAAATGAACAAACGATTGCAAAGATTAGAAATGTTTCAGAGGAGAATGCGTTGAGGGCCTTTTCCTCTGTTAGATGCTTCTGGTGGGTTAATAACTCCACCTACAGTTCATCACTGAAATAGTTCCAGAAGTATTGGAAATATGAGCCTGAACCAGGTCACTAATAAGATAAAACCCAGATTCTGTTCACATTTTAAACAGTGGACTAAGTGAGGAGAATGCACTAGTGTAAGGGTAAAAGTGCAAAATTTTGATGTGTTTTGCTGGAACTGCTTTTTCCTTGACATGGAGTAGAAGGAGCGTTAGCACACAGCTGAAGCTGTTCCGCAATGGGTGTTGGCCAGTTTCTATTTTGGTGTTTCTATTTTGGACTTCAGGGCCTGTGGGCAAATGTCAGTGGGAAGGGTGTTAATGGGCTTTCTCCGAGTAGGATAGTAACTCACTGAGACCATGCTCGGAATGGGCAAAATGAGCAGATCTCACCCCAAAGTCCAAGGGCAAAGTTGGAGGGAAAAAAGTGAAAAAAAGCTATGATCAGATGCAGACAGATACACATCTGCTTTCCCCATGCTTTGAGCTGGCCAGACAAGCTAGTTTCTTTCTGGTCAGGTTTCAGCTGGCTGTTAGCTGGCCTGGCCGCATGGATCCCAGGCTAGACCTCCTTCACAGCCTGCCAGATCAGGACGTGCAGAAGAGACTTGTCTGAACTTGATGTGCCGATACAGCTCCAGGCGCTGTGGTCTAGTAGAAGATGAACAACAGAGTTCCTGATAAGGGTCAGGCATATTCCCATCTTATACAGAAATCAATTTTCACAGATTATTCTTCTACTTTTATCAGTGTTACTTTTGGCAGTAGACCTGGGTAGCATTAAACAAACATACAGTCCTTGTACATGAACTACAAAGGCAGTCTGCATTGAGTATTTTCATGTAAGTGTGCTCATCTGTTGTGATGTGCTTTGCCATGTCCAAAATAGATACATATTAAAAATTAGTAATGTGTGTTAGTGTAAAATAAAGAGGCAGTGGTAATGAACTCTAAAAATGAGTTTAACTACTAATCAGTTATTATCATGCCTGACATTATAAAATTTGTGGGCATCAGTTTTAGCATGTATGTCCACTGTGGGCAGATGTATTAAAACAGCTCCGCCTACAGAGAGGCTTAATCTTTGCAGCTTTCACTGGCAGCTTTGGAAGCTGTGGGAGCTCTGTGCTTCCAAGATCATTATTTTGTAGGAATCTAAATAGGCATTCTGGTATATTAATTACTTCAGGTTCCTACGTAATTCTTTTTTTCAAAATTTATCAGTCAGACCAGCTGTAAATTTATTAACAACAGACTTATGTAGTAGGTGAACTGCTTAAAAAAAAAATCAGTGTTAACAAATTAAGGAGGACAGAAATACAGAAATGGTTTTCTAAGCCCAAAAAGCAAGTAGGAAATAGAGCCAGGATATCATGGTACTCGTGGTATTTTTTAGCGTGTTACAAATATAAGTACATTTTCTGCCACACTAGGATTTTGCGATGTGTACCATATTATAGGTGTGGAAGTTAGACCACTGTAAAAACCATGGCCCAATGCCTTTCATCTTTGTGGCTGGTAAATTCTCACTGTTGCACCATCTTCTTCCTGTGAGCTTGTCATTCAACACTGTTTGCTGGCAACTTTGGCAAAATCTTATGACAAAATAACTCTAAAAACAGTATTTGAGCTAGGCATTTAAGAAAATAAGGTAGTTTATTCTCAGTGATCATGATAGCTAAACATTTTTTTGTGAATCAATTTTTTCCTAGTGTTATTTGCTCTTGAAATCCTTGGGAATTATATTCTAGTGACATCTGTTAACACTGCTGCACTTAACATGTAATTAGGAAGGGGAAAAAAGAAAACGGAAAACAAAAGCCCATGCCAATCTAAATGTGCTTGAAAGGTGCCAGATTGATAACTCTGGAGAATTGAGTCCTCTGTTTATCCTCTGAATTAGTGCAGCAAAATCAATGGCAGCATAAACTTGTTCATGTCACCCTGAAATGTCTTGTGCTCACTCAGCTGTGAGGGTAGCCTGGGCTTCGTTTCGCCGACAGTCCTTAGGATCCCAGTAGGAATGATAAGAAGGATGCAGTCCTGTGGTGGAAGGACTGTACTGAGAAGACTAAACTCATTTCAAATAAATTTCTGACCATCCATCTGAGGTCAAACTTTTGGTTGTACTTTGCAGTTCCAGCACAGATTACAAATGGTGATGTTGAATTAAAAGGCTTTATAGTGCATTTCCAGTCTCTTAGCTATCTAATCCCCTGGTGTGTTTTATTTAATGCATAAACTTCCATTGACATGACAGAGCCAGAGGCATTACAATCTATCATGTCAAGACTTCATACATTAACAGTTCCTGTTAGCACACATTGGCACAATACACTGTAATAGTTCTGAATTATGCTAATGATCCATGGGTAATGGGTCGCAAGGAGATTTTTGAACCGTACCTTTAAACCAATGCCACAGTGCTTTTAGGATGTGTCAAAGTGCATGGAGGCTTGGCACTATAACACGCTTTAATGCATCTTCAGAGCACCTTATCTTGTATGCTCTGCTTTAATTGAGATTAAATGGCTTTGAGGGACCTAGCACAATTTCAAGGACAATGCAATATCTCACATTCTCAGTGAAAGGTTTTTAATGTATTTCCTTAAAACCAAGACCAATATTCCATACAAACACATTACACCAAACTGATGTTAAAAGGTCTGTTTCAAACTTAGAGAAGCCAATACAATTTGAATTAAAAGCATGGCATAGTATTCCTGAAGCTGTGACTAGGATGGGGTGAGAGAATTGCATAGGATCTTGGGTTCTGCCAGAGCGCCAGTTAGCAAAGTAGCAACAGAAGCAACACTTTTCTAAAGGAAAGTAGAGGTGCCTAGGTCCTGTGGAAAGTCAGATTGAATTCGTGGCAGGGAAGGATTGTGAGAGTATTCTTCTGGGGGTACATACTCTGAATTCTTTGCATGATATCAAGGCAGGAGCAAAGCCATCCTGAAAGTTTCGTTTAGTTTGTCCCCCAGTCTTTACTAGATTCCTGTAATAATGGTTTAAGAAAATTTAAATAGATGTCATATGAAAAAAGACATGGCAAAAAGGAGACTCAGCCCCCCTCCCCTTTTTTTGTAACTTCAGTTTAATACTTAGCATTTTATTTAGTTGCAAACTTGTCCTCTCCGCCTTGCTTCAATAATGATATAAAGGTGCTGCAGTATCTTGGAAGATGTTGTATTCCAATAATGATAACTGTGTAGTTTCATGACCCTCCTGAGCTTACATTTGAGGACTCATTGGAAAAACTGCCATCATATCACAAGGATGTGAAGTGTAATACTGCCAATTTTTTGAATTATTCATTAGTCAGAAGGAAAAAGAAGCAACAAAGACACAGGCTTCTTTTTATTTATGGTTTTACTAGTCTTCATATTTTTTAAGTGAAGGGAATACAATTTTTCCATCTTTTCCACAAGAACAACTCAAAAAGAAAAGAAAATGTGTATGCTTGAAAAGTTGGGATTTCTGGGAGTACATTTTCCTCTTTTAACTTGCATTTTAACATAAGGTAAAACATTTTTTTGACAAGGTAAGTAGAGTAAACAAAGATCAGTGAGAAAGCAGAAATTATTGAAGTACTGGAAAAACTGCTGCAGGCTACTTTTTCACACATTGCTGCTCAAGTCAGGATTATGCTATGACAGTTCTAACTCTCCTGCTGACATCCTTATAGACTCTATTACATTATTTACTTCTTGTAAAATAACATTCTATTACAGCTCCTTCATGTCCTGCTGCTATTCTGAGTTCAAGGGGAAGAAATTCTGCTCAACCATAATTCCTTGCTTCCAGCTCGTTAATACAGCTCCGAGGAGATCATTATTAAAAAGACTGGTATGCGGCCTCTATTTCATGCCCCATTTTCTGTTGCAGTAACAACTGTATTTCTAGGGTGTTCATCTTCGCTTAAATCAACAGCACTGCATAAGATGCATTAGCCTGTGTCTTGAAGTACCAGATGAAGCATGCCCCGCCCTGTGCTGAAGATGCGATGTCATTTGTATGTCCATAAGGGGGAAAGCTTTCAGATATTTCTCTTGCTTTTTCATTGCAGGGAAAACTGAAGCCAGGCATGCAATCATACCTGATTTCAAAAGAAAAAGAATTGATTCTCAGTAGACTTGCCAGGAACATCTGTGGATGAAACAGGGTTAACAGCAGACAGGTTCCTTGAACACTCTCTGAAAATTGGCTTGGGTCTCTTTTTCAATGTCAGGAGATAATCAAACATGTATCACCGAGTCCCACATAAGGAGTCTGTTGAAACTTGTTTTCTGGGAAGTCATGGTTATTAGGACCTGGAAAATGAATTTTCCTACTGTCTCTGAATTCTCACTGTAAGTCCAGTTAGCAACTAGGTGTACCGCTAGCAAAATGTTCCCACAGTATGGTAGAATGCTCCCAAAGCACCAGCCTTTGAAAAGTACTACTTTCATGACTGCCTGAAATCACCCTGGCAAGTCAATCATCAGCCCTGCTGCTTGCTGTGTGAATCTTGAAAGCAGCACTCGACACTTGAAGAACTGGCATCAAACCAAACAGCAGTGACCACATGCTTTGAGATGGTCAGAGGACAGGGAACCCTTGGCACTACACACACAGTTCTGAGCACTGCACTTCATTGGCTTTCAAAACCTGTTTGGACCATTCCTAATGAAATTTAGGTAGCATTTCATCAGTAATAATACAGACAACATGATAATTGTCTAATTATCCAGTCCTTGGAAAGAGACACTTAATAAACTTCCCAGCAAAAAGTGAGACATACATGCTCTTTCTTCAAGGCAAACAGTGAAACAGCTGGAAAATCAGCACTAGCATTTCATTATGTATGTGGTAGGTCCTGATAAGAGCAGTGCAGAGCATTTGGCCGTTGATCCCTGAAGTTTGGCAGGGACTGTGTGGGAATTAAGGGTGACTTTTGCCACTTGCCTCTACCTGAACCAGGACTTCAATCACTGTCTCTATTATTTTCACAGTTTGCTGTGCAGCTTAGAGTTACAACACTGAAACTGAGGATAAAGTTACATACATGAGTGTGCTGTGTCAGAAGCTGGCGAGTGTTAACTCTGTCTTCATGGTAATGGACATGACTAATTAAATATCACATTCATCATGAGAAGATTCTCTGATGATCCTTCACAGAGGCACGAGGTGAGAGTGGCAGGAGGTCCAATTTAAACAGTGTGGTTATTAATTCTAGTAGAGTAATCTAACAGGATAGATACTTGCTATTTCTTTCAGATATGGGGCTATTGATCAATCTGAAAGAATTATTTTGATTCCTGGTACCCTTTGATTTCAAGGGAGTTTGGGACAGATTCCCATTATTTTGCTTCACAGCCTTCTTGCTGGGTTAGTCTCTGGAGTCCCTGGATGGGTCACACAGGCACAAGTACAGGCCACATATTTATTACTGGCGAAGAAAAGAGCAGGTTGCTTGCTAGTGTTGCAAATTTCCATTTCCCTTAGGCATGAAAGATGATCCTCTTCTTCATCCCCTTACTTCTCTATCTCCCCAGTTTGACCTGCTTTTTCTGTAAGAAGGGTTGATTCTTCTCTGAGAAACACGTTTTGAAAGAATTCCGGTAAAAATACCATGAATATCTGACCAGCTGTTAAAGTCATTTAGTTTAAGTGCCTGTGGAATGTTTTTAAGATCCAGTGTCCTAGCTCAGTTTGCACTGGTAATCCAAGCTCTGAACCAGGGAGTCATTATATTTATCTGTTTGGGTTTAGGTTTTATATACCACCAATTACTGTTATCAAAATATGTTAAATTAACTGTGTTCTAGGAAAGCAGATAATTTCACTGTAGACTGGTAAATATCCGATTATAAATGAAGCTACCTTTTATTTATTGCAAAGGCTAGCACATTCATCAGCATGCCTAATTAAAATTTAACAATTAATAAGCAGTGGCAAACCCTGTACGAAGGTCAGTAGCAACCTAAGCAAACTTATCAAAAATGCAAAGGGGTTTAGAGTTTTTAAAAAGTTCATTCTGTCCTTAATTAACAGATCTAATTACAGCTCTGCCATAGCAAAATGCAAAATGATCTCTTCAAAAGACAAGAAGTCAAACGTTTAATAGTGCAGATAACCTTCTTCTTCAGTACATACCGACCCAAGTGTAGAAGGGAATTTTACCAAGCAGTCAACAGAGTTGATTGGATGGCTTTGACAGAAGTTAAAGCTAAGCAATACATAGAAATCCCCAAACAACAAAGGAATTGAGAGGGAATAAAAACTCTCTTGTGTCTTGGGATTTGAAATAACACCAAGTCAAGACTTTGGATAATCTCCTTTCTTAGCAAGTTGTCAGTGTATTTATTCTGTGACCTTTGCTGGTTAGTTTTGAATAACACTTTCTGTTCTATAGACTGCATGTGTTTAATTATCACCTCATTCAACCTAAGTGGACAGTGCAAAAATCAAGGATAATCTAGCATAGTAGAGCTAAATACAATAGACCGAAACACTTAAAATTCCTGCAGTTAATAGTCTGCATTTAGGAGCTGAGGGGCAATTTTCCAAGTTTCACTGAAGGGTTTAGTTATGCATTACTTCTTCAAGAAGACTAAGGAAAAACTGAGCGTTGTGTTCAGAGTTTTGCTGGAAGAGGCTGGAAATGAACAGAACTGGGTTCATCAGTAAGCGAATTAAATCTTCCTGGCTGATTTATGTGGGCAAGGGTCATTACATGTGGGTAACATAAAGTGGCTGAAAGAAAAATTAGACTGCTTAAAATTAATAATATATAGCTGAAATGAATTGTTACTATTCATCTTTACGTTTGGATTAGCAGAAAGAACACCAGTATGAGAGGCAAGATCTCTTCAGGGAAACCTGACCTATGTGAATATCCTCATTGTTCCCTCTCATACCCTGCCAATGACAAAGTGAATGTAGACCTATGGAACACAGGTACATGAAGTAGAAACAATTGAATCTCAGTAATTATCTTGGTGAGGCTCAAAAACACAGGAGCCATATTCATCTTATACTGGAAACGAAGTGCATCATAACAAATTTTTCAACCAAAAGGCTCATTAAACGCAACATGAAAACAGAGAGCCTGTTCTGAGCAATCTCCATGCATTGTCCTCCAGCTTTACAGCTGCGCTATCATGGCCTGAATTAATTTCATGTGGCATGATAATTTTCTATTGGCTCTAGAAGGAGATGCTCAGACTGATGAGCATTTTAAGACTGCTCTTTAATTCCTTTTCTTAAAAAGAACATAATATTCTGTTTTTAAACTGCCTGGCTTGAACCGATAGGTAGCATCAGCCATCCATAACATGCCATACTAATGTGGCCTCATGCTAGTCCTGTGCTATATATTTGAAAGCAGAAATGGTGAGGCTTTTAAATGTAACAAATATATTCTTTTTCTACTCAAAGGAGCCAGACATCCTGTGTGGCCATGACATGATCCCTACCTCACCTTTAAGGAAATTATAGTGATCTGTCTAAAATGTGGGTGCTCAAAAAGAGTTTTTTCTGCTATTTGGTCCTTCTCTGCATCCTACCTGAGCAGAGACAAAACTGGTCCTGCTACATTGCTTAAAAACACAGATAGTAGAACACATACTTCATTATCACATTCCTTTCTTTGGTAACACTTGCTTTAAGATAAGAAGTGAACATAATTACTTGAGTTCTGCTGATGGGAAGCGAAATAGAAGAGGTAGGCATTATTACTGTTATTATTATTATTGAAGTAGCAGGAAGTGCAGCGCTATAAAAACTCTTCTGAGCAGTCACTCCCTCTTACAGACCATTACAGGTTCACTTCACACTTACATCTCTTTCTTCCAGACTAAATCCCGAATCATTAATTTTGCACTTGATGTTCCTAAAAGAAAGCTTTTTTGAAGCAAAACCTTCTCTTGATGTCTAAATGCACCCTCAAGATGTTAATAACCAGAGCCGTAAATTCAAGACAAAAAGCCATCCAGGTACCTTGAATTTATTGAGACCTGAAAGCAGTAAAATGTGAAGATTTTTGTTTTATTTCCCAGCACCATATAATGTCCAAGCTTTAGACAATATCCTTTACTAATAGCAATCTGAGTAAGCAAAGTGGTTAAAAATAATATATAGCCCACGACACTACATGAGAGGGTGATAAATTAGATTCAAGAGCAAAGAGAACCAAACCAAACCCTTCCTCCCCTCCCTTGCCAAACTCTGCCAGTTTACAGATCAACTAGCTTTAAAGGTAAAACTTATAGAGGGGTAAAGACAGTAAGGGTAATGACAATCTTTGAGCTGTGCAGGTAAGATACCCCTAATGAAGAGATTTTTTTTTTTTTTTAATTCTACCTACCTCTATAAACTTTTTTCTCTTCTCTTTCCCCCTTCCTTTTCCCTTTTTCCTTCTGTTTTCCCTTTTCCCTCTTCTCTCCTTTCCTTTCCAGGAGATTTTTCTCTGTCAGTGCTTCACCAAAATACAAAATAAATTCAGGGATCTTAAAATGTCCTTTAGTATTCTGTTTGGAAGAGACACCCCTTCCTTGTACTCAGATATCCTTCCCAAAAGAGGTTCTCACTTTCTTTTAAGAATATCACAGCAATGTGAAAGAAAGCAAGTGATTTTTCATTTCCAGTCAGCTGTGAAGCTTTTTCTTCCTCCTTTCCTATCCCAGCACAAGTCCTTTCCAAATTAAAGCAAACACATGAAGCAAATTATGAATTTTGCTTAACTGTTAACAAATGAATACCACCCATCTGAAATATTCTCAGGCTCATAATCTCATGCATTATTGCCCTCTAGTGTTACTTCAGAATGTACGTAGAAGATTCCATCTGTAAAATTGAACAAATGCATGTTTCAAAGAGACAGGGCCAGATCAGTACCTGAGAAGAAGTGACCATATATCCGTGAAAAGAGGCATTTTGCAATCCCTTGATTTCAGGTGGGTCAATTATCTAAGGTCTTTACTAAGAACCAGCGCTTTGAATATTCATTTCCACACAAAGGGAGCGAGAGGAGAACAGGGATCTTTACTTTGCTCTCCACATCTCTATTTGTACTCCAAAGAGGATGCCAGTGGTGCCATATGGGCGTTTTGATCTAATCCCAGTTTTCCTGTGGCTGAAAGTTTCTCAGGGAGTTTAAAATGCTTGCTTTAGCAATGGTCCAATATAAATAAAATGAATAAACATGGCAGGGTAAGCTCAAAACAGCATTGCTGTAGAATGGCATGAACAATTTGGAGTGTGACCTGTTATCATGTCTGGTTCATGAGATTTAGATGTGCATCAGAGAATGGGAAAAAAGTAAATAATTATGATTTTCTATGGAAATATTCCAAGGTTTTCCAATTTCCAGGGAAATTTACAAGTTGAAATGGGAAGAAAATTACTAAGTCCCAATTCTTCCCTTATGTCTAAAACAAATTCTTAATGTAAACAGTCCTAGAACGTGAGGGAGTATGGATCCAGATCTGCCCTCTTCATGAAAGTAGGGACAAAATAACTACTGTCCCCCTGCCAGAGAAAAATTATATATTAGTAGGCAGGCTACTACCAGTTCACTAGAGTAGGTGCTGAAATTTATGACCCTGTATCACTATTTATGTAACTCATTAAACCTGATCTAATAGCATACTGGCTAGTTGCAATTTTAAGTAAAAGCAATCTACAGAAATATTCAGTTTCTTTGAAAGTGAGACCTCTAAAATCATGTTTTGGTTGTTATTTAAATGGTGTTCAGCGTTATTATCAGACAGGCATCAAATACTGCATATTTACTCATTTTACCAATCTATTTCCTCATTTGATGGAGGTCTGCTGGAAAGTATATCATGTGGCTTAGTGGATAAAGTTACCACCTGTGGGATGCTAAGAGTTCAAATTCTGGATCTCCTGTGTCATATTGTTTTCCTGTGCTTCATTTTTCCCGTCTATAAAATAGGATGATGAAATAATTCTCTTATGTAGAATTCTTTGAGATCTGTAGATGAAAATGGTCCATCAGAGCTGGGGTTTTACTAGGCAATATCCAGACTTCCTCTGAAAGCTCTAAACATAACAGGATAAATTACTAGATTTTTTAAATTCTCTTCAAACTCACAATAGTTTTACAGAAATTTCTCTAACCTTCCTGGAAGTTTTGAGCCCAGATCGGCAGGTAAATATACTTTCCTCAAACCATCCATCATATTAATTTTGCTGCCATTTAGGGGGTAGAATCATAGAATCGTTAAGGTTGGAAAAGACCCTTAAGATCATCGAGTCCAACCGTTAACCTAGCGCTGCCAACCCCACCACTAAACCATGTCCTTGAGCACCACATCTATCCGTCCTTTAAATACCTCCAGGGATGGAGGCTCAACCACTTCCCTGGGCAGCCTGTTCCAATGCTTGACCACCCTTTCGGTGAAGAAGTTTTTCCTAATATCCAACCTAAACCTCCCCTGGCGCAGCTTGAGGCCGTTTCCTCTCGTCCTATCACTCGTTACTAGGGAGAAGAGACCAACCCCCACCTTGCTACAACCTCCTTTCAGGTAGTTGTAGAGAGCAATAAGGTCTCACCTCAGCCTCCTCTTCTCCAGACTAAACTCCAGGGTAGTTTGAAGGAAAAATCGAGAAGACTCAAGAGTCTCAAAGTGATCCATGCAAAGTACAACTTCCAGGTGCTTTCATCCTGTGCTCATGCAGGACCTCATGTGCACCACTGGAAAAGATTTTGCTGGGAACAAGCTGATGAAATCCACCAAAGAACTCTTTGCTCATTTCTTATTCAAAATCCTGAAATCCCCAACACAAGCTGAATCATGACATCCTAGGTGTTTCCAAACAAGAAACGTTACTATGTTTTTTTTAAATGTTCATATTGGGCATGATTTTTATCTCATACCGATTTTACAGCTGTATACTGCAGTCAACTTCAATGACATAACATGACCTATCCTAATAAAAGGAACAGAATCAGAGCAATGTTAAATATCCCATTACATTTTCTGGCCTATTTATCTGTCTTTAAATGTGTAAGGGGTCTGTTATCTATGTTCTTTTGCCAGCTGTTTAAAGGCACTGATGATTAGACTTTAAAAGTCATTTGGGCACTTGTCATGCTCAATACCTCCTGGAATTTTTAAAACAGCTGAGGTACTTGCAGATCTAAAGGATTTGGACAAGAGTGAGATACTAAAGATTTTCAAAACTGTCAATGGGCATTTATCTACATCTTTAGAAATGAAATGTCTTTCAAAATGTGACCCTAATCCCTTTCTGAGAAGAGTAAACCATGACATCCTAGTACTGGGTGTGTTACATGACACTTTTAAAACACCCTTTGCCAACATTTTTACACATCTCCTTGACCTGCCTGCAAGAAGTTAGCATTCAGACAACTTAGGGAGGATGATTTAAAATCTGATCTTGAACAAGACACTATTTTTCTAAAAGATTGCAAACGTCTCTAACATTTCATGCTCTGAAGCTCATTTTTTTAACGATGCTCATAACTAGATTTTTATGGTAAATCTTTATGATTCAGGGAAATCAAATCTCAGAGTGATTTGTGTCCTCCCTTAGCTATGGTTATAGCTTTATAGTAATCTTAGGATGTGCACTAGTTGTTTTTTATATTCAAGGCCTGTTAAAGGATTTATATCTGAAGCTAAATGGGTACATGTACTGCAGGTTGCACAGTTTCCTAGTACATCATGAGGCCAATTCTCTCCATGTATGTGGCTGAAGTGAGAGGTTTTCCAGAGAGGAGTTCCACTAGAGTCAGGGAAGACTTCAGAGCAGCAGCACAAATGTCTGAAGATTTACTTCATAGCCCACAGCAACTGCAGCCATCACAGTTGTAAACAATTCTCTCCACAGAGGAATCTGTCGGGGTAAGCACAGCATAGAGGCACTTGGCATAGCTCCTCGTGCATTAAACACATTTGTATCAACATGAGAGAAGACTCCACGCAACCCAACAAAAGACACAGTGTGGAAATAAGCTCTGGCTATTCACTTTCTGTTCTGAGCAGCCCAGCTGTACTAGCTGATATTAATAAAACTGCCAGCTCCGATCTCTGAGCAAAGGGACTGAACATGGTGCATAAGCTACCTTCGTCTGCTGGCTCTGGGACACAGCTGCCTTTGGGCCATGACTGAACTTGTTGCACTCTAAATTTACTATTGAGCCAGTCACAATAGTAGTATATGTAAGGAAGATTGCACCTTTACCTCTAATTTGAGCTGGACACAAACAGGATATTTTTCATGGTCAGAATGCAAGGGTTGTTTAACTTTGGGGGGATTTATTCCTTAATTTTTACATAAGCAACCTAGACTGGAAGGTGGGCTGCCAAAGAATGCGAGAAAATTCTTTTGAGTTCAGAAGACTAACAGGTCACTGCTTGCACCTCCCTGTCCCTGTGTTCCTTTGCTCCTTCTGGTCAAAAATGGAGCCACGTGTAGTGATCCCTTCAAACTCATTAGATCTCTTCCCTGCGTGCTTTTTTCCTTTTATATGGCAAAAACAATTTCCAGGGTCTTTTTATTCTTGTTAGTCCTGTAGAATCAACGGAGCAGCAGGGAAGTAGTTTGGATGATTTTCTCTCTCTTACATTAACAATAGAGTTTTAACTAAGACGCCACTTCAGAAGAACAGTAATGAAATGCACAAGTCAAGGAGAACACAGCTGTGACTTTCAGAGTTTGCAGGGCTGTCAGCAAGAGAAAATGTGTCTTTACCTGTAAAGCGGGCAAATTTATTCTGCAAGACTTTGAGAGAAAATAAATTTGGAACTTCACAATGCTATTTATTCAGAGTCACTTTTCAGCATGTAACCACTTCTTAAAGTTCTCATAATAGTCAGTAGGAATCTCATAAGCATCTCAATGCACCTTACATTCTTACCTCTGTCAAGAGCCAGGAACCAAGTTTATAACAAGACCTATCTTCTTTTATTTTGCTGGAGAGACTCTTTTAATCAGTTCACAGTTGCCTGGTATGTGTCTAATTTTATGCAGCAGGAAAGAGATGAGCATATCCATACTGACTTAACAAGTTCAGAGATATTTTGCTTTGAAATTTACAAACAGATAGGATCCATGACTGGAATTACAAATGTAGATAAGCATAACACATTTAGAATTGCATTTCTTTTCTTCTGAATTGTTTCTCTGCAGCTTGTCATTGCTTGTGTAACATATCAGCAGACTCGGGACAGGCACAGTAACACAAATGTCATTGGGCCACATTCAGAAGAGGATGAAACCTTGGTTTCATATATGCAAATACATATTTTAAGACTGTTGACATTTTAAAAGAAAGCTGTACATGAGATATATGGGAGAATAACAAGAAACAATGGAAGTTCAGCTTTAAATGCATTCCTACTACTATGTCTGGAAAATCTCCACTGCATTCTGTAGAGTTTAAGTCTGTACTGAGAAGAAGACTTGGCCCTGGAAATAGCACAGACTACATTGTGTAGGTCTAGCCAGGAGCATGCTGACTGAGAAGGAGAATTGGGTCCATGTGGTTTGAGACCATAGTTTCTGCCTTGAGTCCCATAAAGCAGAATGACAGAGAAAAGCCTATTTTAAGTGTCATTCTTTAGCTTAGGAGCTAACGTCTTAAGGGTGTCAGTGGTATTATGTATACCTCCAAGCAGATACCTAGCACCTAATGCAATTTAATGGAAGCAATTTGATTCAAGACTTTAAATGTTAAGTGATAGCTCATTGTTGTGGTTTAACCCCAGCCAGCAACTAAGCTGGATGGGGGAGAGAATCGGAAGGGTAAAAGTGAGAAAACTCATGGGCTGAGGTAAAGACAGTTTAATAGGTAAAGCAAAAGCTGCGCACACAAGCAAAGCAAAACAAGGAATTCATTCACTCCTTCCCATTGGCAGGCAGGTGTTCCGCCATCTCCAGGAAAGCAGGGCTCCATTACACATAATGGTTACTGGGGAAGACAAATGCCATCACTCAAAATATCCCCTCCTTCCTTTCTTCTTCCCCCAGCTTTCTATGCTGAGCATGACATCATATGGTGTGGGATATCCCTTTGGTCAGCTGGGGTCAGCTGTCCCAGCTGTGTCCCCTCCCAGCTTCTTGTGCACCCCCAGCCTACTCACTGGTGGGGTGGGATGAGAAGCAGAAAAGGCCCTGACCCTGTGTAAGCACTGCTCAGCAGTAAGGAAAACATCCCTGTATTATCAGCACTGTTTCCAGCACAAATCCAAAACACAGCCCCATACTAGCTACTGTGAAGAAAATTAACCCTGTCCCCGTCAAAACCAGCACACTCGTGTAGGATTATGAAGATCCAAGTAGCTTAAACCTTACTGGCTTTGGTATCTGGGGGTAACGTCCTCTTTGTGTTCTCAGAGTCACATCTGTTCTTCCTGCCTATAAGATCTGAGCACAAGTGTGAACTGGTCTCTATGTGCCTGGGTTTCCTCTAACTGGAGAGCATGAGAAGATTCAATATGTAGGGCTGTACCTCTTATAGTAGAGTTTGGGTTCAGATCCTCTGATGTACATGGCTTTCAGCTGGCATATGATGCAATAGATAACAGGTGCTTAAGCTTATTTAGGATCTGGATCTCAGATGTTGGCACTAATTAGCTCCTTAAATCACTGCTGAATGTAAGTGCAGAATGAAAAATCTTTTTACCCTCAACATAGTCATCTCCAAATTAGGATGAGACATTTGCTGAGGATAGAAAATATCTTGAACATGCTGTACTTGCACTATACCTGTTCTGTAGCTTCGCAGAGAACTCGCGGTTCTGGCATCTCTCCCAGACTCTGCAGTATGTTCACTTTCAGTTTCAAACAGTTTAGTAGTAAAAGATCCTTCCTTGGCAGTGGCTACAAATATCAGAATTCCCACTGTGAGGAAAGTTTAAATATTCAGAAATTCCCCTTCAAAGCATTAGTTGAAAATCACTATAAGTAATTCTACTCTTGTCTTTGTCTTTTATCTTGTGAAGAAAAGCAAAACCATAAAACCTTAAGAAACAATATCTGTCTTTGACCTTACCATTGCCTGGATTGGGCATACGCATGTATGGAACTAGAGTCTTGTTAGTCAGCAACTGAATGTGTTTGAAAGTTTAATGATATGGTGTCCAACCTATTCAATTACAATAGAGAGATTAATCACACTAATAACAAGTTCTTAGAGTTCTGGAAGCTGTACGCTGCTCATACTTGCTACTTTTCTTTTTACCTGTTACAGCGCACTTGGGTAGTTTTGGCAAATTCAAGTTAACGTTGTCTTAGAGCGGCAAGAGAAGACCACAGCTGCATGCCCTAATTGTAATTCCCACAGAACTGAACTGGGCCAGCTATGGAAAATTAAGTAATTCTCTTGGTCCAGTATAAAAAGGATCTGATAAGTGCTGTTCTGGTTGACTCTTTTTATGATGCAGGGGAGGCCTTTAGGGGAAAGCCTTTAGGCAAAAAAACAGTTAGAAAAAGTTTTTCAGAAATTTTCAAGCTGTGTTGTGATTCTTGTTTAAATTTCTTTTGTGGTCAGGCTGAAGAAAATTGTCCCTTTGTTCTTAAGCTCTGAGTTTGGAATATAGGAAACTACTTGTCTAACAGGCTCTAACTGTAGGCTTTGAAACTGTAGTTGACTTGAGATGTTCTTGGCTTGCTGACTTTGCTTTATCCTCTTAACAGAATAAATGATCTCATGTAATAACAAACCCGACAGATCTTCATAATTGATCACTATTCCTCACAGATGAAGGGCACAGGATGCAAACAGAACGAAGCAGTGTAAGTTATGCAATGTAAGTATTGATTCTTTTAATAGCAGTACTGCTTTTCTCTGTAAGTGCCCACCTCAGCAATAAGAAATTACGGGGAAAAATAGAAGTAGGAAGTAAAATTAGACTTAAATGAAAAAAACATGTAACTGATAACTCAGTGAGAGCCTGCCAAGTAGTCTCTCATTGCCTGAGGGTTCAGCTTTACATAAAGCCCTTAACTGTATCACTAGATTCCTTTTGGACTACTGAAGGCTAAAACAAGTATAAGTGGGGGAGGAGTAATAAATCAACCCTGCTTGTACTAGGCACAAGTTAGTAGTGTTCAAAACCCCTTTATACAATTAGAATGATTTACGGATGAGTGATTGGCATAGGCTAAGAGGTGCTGTGGGTAATGGGTAGAGTGGTATGGGGAGGGCTGCTCAGACCTCTTACAGCAAAATTATGATCTAGCAAGTTGTGCTTTCAAAGCCTGATGTCCTTGATAAACAAAGAATGGCAAGACTTATTAAAGTGTAGTCTAATCATTGTTATACCCTGAGACTGGAAGAGATAGGTGTCAGGTTCTGTTACTGCTGAAGTTTTCACAGCCTCCAAATGATCTCTTTTGAGGTGTGTGAGAAGGCACATCGGCACATAATATGTGCACACCTATTCCCAAACCTGCAAAACCACTGCAGGAACCCTTTAACCTGTTCTTTCATCTTCTCTTATACATCACTGTTGTCTCACAGTCTGCTCCCACTGAGCATGCTGCAGTTGTCTAACGAATTTCACATTCAGATGGTTGACTCACATTACACTCCACAGGGTCATATAAATGTTCTGAAACTGACAGTTGTGATTACAAGTTAGTTGGGTAAGAGGAGGACCCCTGGGCACAAATCTCTGATGTACCTGAAAATTTTTTTGGCAGCAGTTACTAAATCTGTCCCAAGCCTACAAGGTCAATTTGCAGCTCAGATGCCATCCATATTTATCTGCCTCACACATTGAAATTTTACTATGACGGTGATTGGATCTCTAGGAAGTACCTCAAGTAGATTGTTTCCATGGATAGCCTGTAATCCTCATTCCCTTGAAACAGTCTTCCAGGATATGTCATTTTCCTGATGATGCCATCTTATGTTAAGTTTAAAAAAAAAAAACAAAACAAACAAACAAAAAAAACCCACAAAACAACGTATGTTTTTATAGTAATAGAATTCACCTTGAATTAAAATCTCAATGGCTTGTAACTTGGTAAGCCTTGGTCACAGCAACGTCACCAAGTGTAGGCATTGTTCTGATAAAAAATAAAGGGAAAGAGTTGGCTGCTAGAAGGGACAAAGAATACAGTGTAAGACCATTGAGTAACTTAAATTTCTTATGTTAGTTGTGACATCTTATATTTTGGAGGCACTTAGGAATAGAAAAAATATGGAAGACAAGGAAAATCCTGTTTACGTATACAGCCTCTTTTCTCCGAAGCACTTTCAGTTTCTAGTGATTTGTCAGTAGGAGTTCCTGCTGAGAACTAACATATTTAATCGCAGTAATAGTATGGCAAAACACCAGATAACTACAGTGACAAAAGGAGTCATTCCTACATGTATTGTGTGGATTTTGCAAACAATAGCAATTTTAGAAGCAAGGGCAGGGGGGGAAATCAGGCGGTTGAAACTGGTTTTAAAGTATTTAGCATAAGGTGATATTTGAGAAGTTTTCGGCTAAGTCTCTTGAGAGAACCTCTTCTCTTGGTCCATGGTCAAGGGAGTGCACGGCCTTGTGTCATATAGGGACATGCCTGAAATGGAAGAAGTTTTTGACTAGGATTTTGTAACTCACTAAAAGAAATGGCTGATTCTTTTCAACTCTCAACACAATCCACTTCTGAACTGCTAAATATTGAAAAAAATAAGATAGTCATTGCTCTGAAGTAGCTGTTTGATATGGAGACAATGCAGCTGATATTGTTGTCTGATTTTTTTCCAATAACAAAAGCATGTAAAAGCAAGGGACGTTGCTCAACGGCTTGGAGAAACCGGTATTTTTTGTGGTAGACTGTAAAATGAGCACTGAAAGGGAGGGAAAATAACTTTCTCTAGCTCTGTATTATATGTGTTCCTTAAGTTGTGAAATATCCATGTAGCATAAGGGTACAAGAACTTCAGCATTCAAACACTGTCACTGCAACTAAGTGCACCAAGGGCCTAATGCATGCTGAAGTTAACAGGAGTCTTTCCATCAGCTGGAATGGATGTTGGATCAGGTTCAACACAACATAGAAATGCAAACTCTGCAGCTCTTGCTCTCAGAGGAGCTCTCTACTATGTCAGCTGAAGTAAACTCTCCATTAGCTGAGTTGGTATTGTCATCTGCGATATTGAACACAAGCAATTCTGCAAAATAAGCCATGTGCTAGAAAGCAGCGATAGGCACTAGATGCGGTAAGTACATATCTTTAGAAGCGCCATCTCTGTGCTGTATATGTGCTATGATGTGCATTATGCGAAGTTTCGCTCAGCAGAATTAGTCTCCTTATTCTGCATTTAATTTTGATATTTAATTAAAAGACTGTATTTTATAGTTACTCAACAAAGAGTGTTCCCTAAGATAGGGAACTAACATGCAGGGAGATGGATGTGCAGAGGTTTTTTTCTGAACCTATACACTGATCTCCCTTGTGACCCAAGGCAAAGTTGTTCTCCATCATTATTCAGTTGTTAAAATAGCAATAACACTTAACTAGGGGCCACGAAATGCTACCAGTGTTCAGTTGTGCGTGTGCCCTCTTGACATTCACAACCTGGAATCTCAGTCCTGCAAAATTTTGCTTTTTATTTACAGCCCTCTAAGTACATTTCTAGAGCTGGATAATACAGTCTTTGTCAGAGGTACAAGCCATAAAATATCACTATATAGCTGGCATCTCTAAAGCTAGAATACAACCCAATCAAACTGACACAACTGATGAAATTTGGTGCTGTAACTCCTGCAAATCTTTGCAGCACTCTGAAATGCTTGACTACAGAGTGGTCCTGAAATCAGTATGGTTTTGCCATAAAAACACACTACATCAGTGCCAGGGAATAGTGTCCTGTGTTGCACTGATTTAGTGCTCCACGCCAACTCCATTCTCGTCAGAAATAGGTCACCAGAGACAACTCAAAGTGTTTTGCTGCTTTTAAGTAAGAAATCTAAATTAGTGGTAGCTTCAAGTATGTGTGTATGTTTTATTTTGCTACCAGAAATCCCTCTATTCTTTGTATCAATAAAACCGATTGATTCTAAATTTGCTAATCCTGTTGAAAATGGTTTTATTGTACTCTGAGTCTAGTAAATGGGGATGGAAAGTGATAGTTACAGTAGATGCACTATGATGTAGATGGTGAGTCAGAACTTTTAAAGTCCAGCATGTTGGGGTGGTTTTGTTTTGTTTGAAGAAGTAATCTAGGGCTACATTATAAATGTATCTTCAGCTCTAAGTATGCTTTGTTTATGACTTATTTCTTGAAGAACTAACTTTATATTAGGTAGCAAATTATTTCTTCCAATACAGAGGAATAGAAAGGTTTGGTCTCATACTGTCACTGCACATTTGATGACAGGAGAAAATATTAACCATATGTATCTGTGAGGTATCCCTGATGATATGGTACATAGCATCACAGGGGCCAATCCTCCTATATAAAACTCATTAAAGAATTTCACTGACTCTTCACTGCTTGGAAACTTGTTCAGTAACTACCTAGCTTTTAACCACTTGGGTTTTTTGTCCTCCCTTTTGCCCCACAGGAGCAATGTAAACTTAAATGAAAGATGATTTACAATGTTTTGAAATAACATGGTATATAGAATCATTGAATCGTTTAGGTTGGAAATGACCTTTAAGATCATCAAGTCCAACCATTAACCTACCACTGCCAAGTCCACATATGTTGATTTTTAAGTGTCAAATATCATTACATGTGATGGGAAGGATGAGAAAGACTGTATTCTGTGCTATGCAAAAATACAGTTTGTAACACAAGCTTGCAGCAAAACTTCAACCCCAGCACATTTTCTACTGCTTTTCCATATTGCTGCAGGTGATACTAGAGAGACAGACAAAAAGAAACAGATTTTACTTTTTCAAAGCTGCATCTTTCCTTCTTTCATCTCTTCTCTGCTTATCTCTTGCTGTTGTTCAGACCCCACTCTAGGAGGAAGATTAAAGAACAATATGGAAAAACAAAGGAAATAACAAGAATGATTTATTTTAAAGAAATCTTCCTTCAAGAGTCCCTGCTCTCAAATGCTTACCTTCAGATTTTAATTTTGTTGTTTGTTTTTTGTGTTTAAACACATTCCACTCTGTCATAAACACTCCTTGTGCCATTTCCAGTGTCAGGAAGGGAAATCTGGGGCTTGAATTGGTTGTGTAAAGGTACAGTTATAAGGAGAAGCAGCTGGAAGATAGAATCTTGGGTGAGATTTGCTGTCTGTCTAGCCACCCGTTCATTTATTGTTCATTTCCATCTGTCTTTCCCTGGCTTCCAAGTTTGCATTGTGTATTTCTCTAAGTGCTGTTAAGTACCAGAGATTTGACTGAGTGCCACACTCATGCTACATTAGCTTACTTCAAGAAGAAGTAGTATTTAGGTATACTGAATTGGGTTTGTGTTCAATGTTTTTTATAGGATTTTTTAAAAAAATATAGTTGTTCATGGGTCTGCAGAAGGCTTTTATGACAGGTTTATTGTGTAGCCCATCTTAACTGAAGATGTTACCTACGATGTAGGACACGTGCTTCAGGGTTTATTTTTCTTCAGTGCTCATATCTTTATTTCTCTTGCAAGTATTTAATCCTTATTCTCACTTTTCAGCTGGCTTGCCTCTTGATACTTTTTTATTATTTTCTTTAAGATTTATTCAGCAAAATACTTTTAGGTTTTGTTAGCATGGGGAAGAGAAGCATTCAGTAAGGTAGGTGGGATTATATACAGGTTTTAAGGTGATTTTCCTGAATTCTAAGCAGGTCTGATCCTAATGGTAGGTGTTACTTTCGAAGGGACATAAACCTCTTGCCTCTGTCTCCCCAGCTGGAGCATGGAGATGCTAATGCTACTCTCTCAGCTGCACATGGCTGGTTGAAAAGGATAGTTAAACAGTATTAACTGTTGACTGTTTTATACACTGTGCTGATAGTTGTAAAGTGCTGCAACCTCAGACTCGCAAAACCTGGAGTTTTTACGCTCACTTGCCATTTTGTTCAGATAAACACCAGTATTTTACATGTAACCTGAAAATTTGTGTATGTGTATATATTGGAATGCAAAGTCTGTTGTTCAGATTGCCAGCAGCTTTAGGTTAGAGGACCCAAACCAAACCAGCTAAAATGTCGCAGAATCCTGCTTAGAATAACGATG
This sequence comes from Nipponia nippon, assembly GCF_047370975.1. Lineage (NCBI taxonomy): Eukaryota > Metazoa > Chordata > Aves > Pelecaniformes > Threskiornithidae > Nipponia > Nipponia nippon. Next base: position 46,727,032 of record NW_028262391.1, read on the forward strand.
GAAATGTCCAGTGGACTGAATGATGCAATGCTAACAATTCCTCGATATGCATTGGACAGCCTGAGCTAATGGCCAGGTGCTGATGTCGGGAGCTTGTAAGGGCAGGCTATGGGAAATGACCCAGGTCAGATCTGCAACTGAGAGGGGATGTATGTTTTGAAGAGAGATCAGGAGCTGGAGGTAAGGGTACTTATCTTCAGGTCATCAGAGCAAGAAGGTAATTTTAAAGACTTAAAAATACAAATTCTGACACCTTTCAACACCTAGATGTGGTTACTGCTTTGTTCTCAGTGTGGTTCTTTTTTAACTGTTCGGTTATTCATTCATCCTTTCTCTGATTTCTTGTCCTGAAATAACAATTGTGTGAATTGGCTGAAAAACTCCACAAAGTTACGTAAGGCTTTAACAGATTCTCAGCCATAGGGGAAAAAAAAAAATCCTTCTTCCTCTCTATTTGGAGGAACCTTGTCCTCTCTCCTCTTAAGGGTAGGTGCACTGATTTCCTCTGTTAGCTTTATTTGTGGAACAGTTACGTGCTGCTAGGCTTTGAGTATCAGCGCAGAATCAGCTCAGCTATGATATGCCACACAACCCTATCAGCAATTGCTATGCTATTGTGAAAAAAAAACCTCATATGCAAGTTATTTCTCAAGTTTGTCTCAAGACAAACATCTCATTTACTGTCTCAAGGCAAACATCTATTTCTTTGTGAAGCTTAAATATGTTACTAATTTTTTCATTATTATTTTTCACTCACTTGAGAGTACTTCTTTATGCAGTAGACTTCAGTGAAAGCCATTTCGGTAAGAATTATAGGATTAAGAAATGTAGGATGAGAAACTTTCTTCATAGAAAAAATTGTTGCTTTCTCTCAAAGCAATAATTTTATTAGTGCACAACTGGAAGTTCCCCAAAACTTCATGCCTGAATTTCTGAAAAGAGTAATTCCATCATGATGATTCCCATATGTTTTGTAAAAAGAAATAGCTGTCTGAACTCAATTTGCTTCAACAATATGCATGAAAATATTTGTTATATATTTATAGTGGACAGAGATACAACATGTATCTTCATGTCTTGTAAATAAATGCTTTTTCTGTTTGCTGGCCAATTTCATGCTATAAGCCTTTCTGAGATACCATCCTGTTGAAATCTTAGCTGACGTGTTTTGTTTCCTGCCTTTTTTATAACATTTCAGTGGTTTGGGACATGAATTATAGTACATTCCTCAATCTGATTTATTTTTAAAGTTGCATGGTCACTGCAGTGCTGCTAAGATGTTCAGAGTAAAAAGGAAAAGAACCTAAACTTTTTCTTCAACCTGTTTTGCAAACTTGGCAACACCACGTTGAAAATTGGTGTTGGCATGTGCTGTTCTCTGCATATTCTCAAGGGAATTTCCTAGTATGAGGAGTCTCCTGTCTGTAAAAATACCACAACCAGCTCCTTAGCCATATTCCCTTAGACACAATTTTCCTATGTCCTCAGATTCTTTAATGTCTGCTAAAGTCTGACCATCTGGTTATGGGAGATGTCATGTTGGAAGCCACCCATTGTAGATTAGACTGGTTGCTCTGGCTTCCCTGACTATTAAGACACTGTAATTGGGTTACTGATTTCCCCAACATAGTCAATCCCATCTGCAGAAAATGTTTTCATATAGTACTCCCATCAAGCTATGCAATAGCCAACTTCATCACCATTTTCCTTGGCACCTGTACGTGCAGATGCAGAGACAACTGCACTATCTATGGGGTGTTGGTTGACAGCTGCCTGAACATGAGCCAGCAGTGTGCTCAGGTGGCTAATGCGGCCAATGGCATCCTGGCCTGTATCAAGAATAGTGTGGCCAGCAGGACCAGGGAGGTGATAGTGCCCCTGTACTCGGCATTGGTGAGGCCGCACCTCGAGTACTGTGTTCAGTTTTGGGCCCCTCACTCCAAGAAGGACATCGAGGTGCTGGAGCGTGTCCAGAGAAGGGCAACGAAGCTGGTGAAGGGTCTGGAGCACAAGTCTTATGAGGAGAGGCTGAGGGAGCTGGGGTTGTTTAGTCTGGAGGAGAAGAAGAGGCTGAGGGGAGACCTTATTGCTCTCTACAACTACCTGAAAGGAGGTTGTAGCCAGGTGGTTGTCAGTCTCTTCTGCCAAGTAACGAGTGATAGGACGAGAGGAAATGGGCTCAAGTTGTGCCAGGGGAAGTTTAGGTTGGATATTAGGAAAAACTTCTTCACCGAAAGGGTGGTCAAGCATTGGACCAGGCTGCCCAGGGAAGTGGTTGAGCCTCCATCCCTGGAGGTATTTAAAGGACGGATAGATGTGGTGCTCAAGGACATGGTTTAGTGGTGGGGTTGGCAGCGCTAGGTTAACGGTTGGACTCGATGATCTTAAGGGTCTTTTCCAACCTTAACAATTCTATGATCTAGGATGTTCTTATGAGATTCCTTAGGGTAGGACTGATTCTTTAATGACCGCCCCAAGTTATTCCAATAGCTCCTTGCCACAGAGTGAGACACTGCTCACATTTCCTGTTGCCTTTTTCAGAGAAGAGAATGTTTCTGTTCTGAGAAATGCACTAGGTTTTCTTTAAAGTGTTTATCAAAGAGGAAGAGAGAGCCATTACACTGTCATGTAGGCTGCTTTTCCAACCCCACAGTTATCTGGAAATAAATACTTGGATAGGAGTAAGATGAAGTTGTGAAACTGAATCATGTTATCTCAACAGATGGTCATAAGCAGCCTAAGTATAAGCTGAGTGCATCATATGTTTGACTTCACTCTGAGAAGATTTATACGGTAATGTTCTGCCTCAAAAGGAAATAGCTAAGTACCTTTGCTAATCTAGATCTGTACTACATTAACTTTCAAAGTTATACAATATCTCCATTGCACTCTAAGGTCAGTTATTGGTTCTTCTGAGCTAGGAGGCATGTGAAAAATTACAAAAGGGAATAGGCTCCTATTGAATTTACCAGAACAAGTTGATGAATTGTATGTGAAAAGGGAGGTTGGAAGTATAAATATGTTCTATATCCTTTCCATGACAGGCTATGGAATATTTATTATAAATGGAGACATAAAGCAGGAATAATCTTCCCCATGACCTCACTGTGACAAACTGGCTTTCTAATTCTTGCTGAGTGCTGATTATTACTTGGCTAACACTCTGAGCTAAAGATGAAGCATGTGCTAAGTTGCAGGAATTCTTACAAATAGGCTGAGCTATTTTCAGAAGGGCAATTTTAAGGACACATTCATGTTTTTACTTGCAGGAGTATTTTTTCTGAAAGCATATGAGTAGATCCACATATGTGCAAAACCTTCAGGCAAAAAATATGAATGCAATTGCTCATTTATGCATTGTGTTTAGTTCCTGGTTCAATGAAACAGGCTTGTGAAGTGGGAGTTAGGGAGCTTGGTTACATGCTATGAAAGGCACTCTCGTTAAACATCTTTTTGGAGGTGTATGTTAAAGGAACAGGTGTAACATTAATAAACTTGCTTCAATTTTTAGCAACTCAGGATGCTACTGGCAAAGGTAGCTCAGAAATAGAAAGGTATAATGTGCAAGAGTAGAGTTAAGAGGTTCCTTCTTGAGTTTTGTCACTTGCTGGAAACATTTGAACTGTATTTATGTACTGACTTTCCTCACGGAAGGAAGCAAGGATCCTTGTAGCAGTGCAGGTGTTTTGCCATGTGCTTCTATACAGTGCTTTCAGAAGGCTAGAGAGAAGAGCTACAGTGAAATCACAGAAAGAAAGAAAGGCATGACTAGTACCATTAAATTAAGAATTGTGCCATTCTTCATGCAAGGTTTCCCCTATGTACCATCTTGATGATTTTACCATGGTCTCAGTTAAGCCAAAGCTACTTCTGGTCTGTACTTTGAAGGTGGCAATGCCCTTAAGCAAAGACTCACCAGACCTGTCTGACCATAAGTAGGCCATCTCCTCTCCAGACCTGTAGCTGTGGCTGTAAGGAGCCAGCCCTTCTAGTGTGCTCTGAGCAGTATAACATAGACTTTGTACTGTTCAGGTTTAACCTGGACACATTTCCATCTAGCAAGCAGGTCAAGCCAGTCAGACCTACCTGAACAGATGTCTTGTTCCATGCCTTTCCCATGTTGCATGATGTGATCTTCCAAATCTTGCGCCGACCTTTGATCAATTCCTCTTATGCTTACATAGTGATGAGCCATAGTCAGGGGACCTCTGCAAGCTCTTTCTTCCCATGTTTGCAGAGCTTGTTAGTGGTAGCCTCTTTGCAGTTTTGTTCCACAACCTTCTTGATGTGTAGGTACAGAAACAAGGGGAAAAAAGGTAAAAAGTTTTCAGGTCTTACTGATACTGAACAGCCAGAATAGCACGCTTCTGGGGGTGGTTGTTATAGCATTTCTTCTAATAATGTCCAAAAAAGTGTATAAAGGAAGGATTTATCATTCATTTTGTAATAATCTAAACACCTGTAACTTGCTTTCAAAGTTTTCCCACATGACATACGAGTTTCTCTACAACTTATTCTGTCATCTCACCACGCAGTCTGCTTCTATGATACAACACTTCTGTTCTGAAATTAAGACCACTAGGGGAGATCAGTGGAGGGAATTGTCTCACATGAAGAGTGTAAAACATCAAACGGAATGAGCAAACACCTCTTTTAAGTTCTAGATGAGCTGTGGGAAGTTTTTGCTTCTATGAAGTTTCACAGACTGCCTGAATTTAAATCTCCTAAATCTGTGAAAACAGAGAGGTTTTTTTTTTTATTTCTTTCAGATCCAAAATATGAGACTTTTTCCAAAACTAGATAGGCTCAGCATTGAGCAACACTGACAAGAGAGAAACGCTATCTCCAAGCTCAGTAGTGTGTTTCTATTGGCCCTGTCATCTGAGCCCTCTGGTGTTATCAGTGCAAGCGTACTGTTAATCCATGAAATGGTATGAAACCAGTAGGTATATCTTAGTTTCTCAGATGGGTCAACATTTCTCCTGTTTTACAAAAAGTGTGACAACTTTGTGTTTCTGAGGTTGTTTTCACTAAAATCAGAAGAAAGAAGAAATCAGTTTTTGCAAGCAAGTCATCCAGCAAATGTGTTTTTTTTTCTCATATTCTTGATATGACTTTGAAACTTTGCTACCTGCAAAGAATCTCAGGCAAGTCATGTCTGCAGAGCATCTTTTGCAAGCACACACTGCATTAGTTTGGTTGATTGCAGCTCAGCTGAATTTGTCAAAAAACTCGAGCAAATTTTAACAGGTAAATTTGTGTTCTTGTGTATCTCGTGTTCACAGGATGACACAAGCTTTTACATAAAATACACTGGAGATCTAAACGTATGCTTTCCTAGAGCTGTGAGTTGCTCTGCCATATTCTGTGTGAGCATGTCAGATTTGAAAAAATAAAAGCATGGTACAGTAACTTCCAGTACATGTTTAATTTCATATGCTTGAGAGTGTTACGTTGAGAGTGTTATGTCGACGTACAATGTTACTCCTGTAGAATGGCTTTACTCCGACATCAGAGGTGAATTTTTAGTAGGTCTATGCTTCAAGTTCTCACCAGCTTCATCTGTAATTTCATGTTCTTGCCTGCCTTCAAAACTTAAAAAGAAAACCTCCAGTTAGTAAATGAGGGATAGAAACAATAAAATAATCCAAACTCTGTTTTATGAAAGGTCTAGCAGTTTTAAAATAAATGTTTCTGTAGTTAAGGATCTGGGAAGCAATGAAAATCCACCAAACTGTCCTCTGCAAGAGAACTCGTGGTTCTAATTTTCGCCAGTCTACCTAGAGTATTTTCCAGAGGCTTTGGGGGATACCAAATTTCCATTTACAGGGGTAGTTCACCAGAGAGAACAGTAGCATTTCTTTCTAAATTAGAAGACCCTGGAGAGAGATTTTTGACTTGAATCATTAAAGGTTAAACCCATGATCACAAAGATATTCAGTCAAGTCCTGTCCTTATTTTCAAACCACAGAAAGATGGATGCAGCTTAGTGGTCATTCATATGAGAAGTCAGATATTTTTCCAGGGGCCACAGAAAGTTGGTCTGCTTTCAGTTCCTTCCTTTCAGTTCCTGCCTAGACTTTTCACTTAATGCAGCAGAGCAACGTTACTGAACAAATTGTCAAATGAATGAACAGAAGTCCTAGAACAAAATTGCAGGCTATGTCTGAACCTAGCTGTAGGTTCAGAAGTTGTTCACATTATTGTTTCTACACACTTAAATTCTGCAATGTCATATGGCTGTTAATCAGTACCTCATGGGGTGATCCTGGTTACAAGGTTGTGTCAGAACAAAAGGTCATGGGGCAAAAAAAAATATCTGAATCGGGGTTCGCAAGAGAGGTGTTTCTCCACAGCAGATGTCTACGAGCATGCAATACTCATCCACTTTGCAGGAACAGAGGGCAAATACTCTCAGAGAGGGGCCTCTAGACATATAATGGGAACACACAGTCAAACCACTCCAGGGGAACTTGGGTATTCTGAAGGACTGTTTTTAGGGATCATCACTGAAAAGATTTTAACCACATAATGTGGAGATTAGTGCCATACAGGTATTATCTAAAAGAAAAACATGTAATATAACTTTTACATGTCTAACATAAAGGAAATCTTTTTTATACCTTCTCAGTTGTTAAGAAGCAATACCGGCTGCACGGTCTGATAGAGGTGAATTTTACTCGCACTTCAGGTGAGCTGCATAAAAGCAAGACTTATACGTGTTGGTAGGGAGCTCTATATAGGCATGGCTTCACAGCTAAAGAAACTGCTTCAGGTTAGAGTATTTTTATAACTGTAATTGCTAGTGTAATGCTACCTTAATACAACGGCACTAAGCAGCTTGCTTTCTTTGGCCAAATTAAAAATGACCCTTAATCTGATTTTGTTGCTTCAATGTCTAATAATTAAAGAGAAAGGCTTCTACATTTTGCTAATAAGATCTGTGCAGATATCTCTACTAAACTGGAGAAGCACACAGAGAAATCATGGAGACTGTGGAGGCTTGTGTGTGTAAATAAATGATAACTGGAAGCAGATTTCTTGATAAAATTCCTGGACTAGTTGCAGTACTAGAAGTAAGATTAAAAACCAAGAAACCCAGTGTGGAGGAATAGAACTCCTAATGGCAGAGCTGGAAACCTCAGCGGCTGCAGAAGTGGCTGGCAGAAGTTCAGTCCAAAATCTCACACGCAGCACCGGCGAGTGCTGAATTCCAGCAGCAGGGGAGCACTGGGAACAAGTGGCCATTTGGAGAACACTTGTAGGTGACCCCAAGTGGAGGAGAAGTTTGACACTACAGTGGAGATGTTTCAGAAAGTCTTGTAAGTCTTTCCAACAGCTGGAATTTAATCTTATAAGTTATAATTTGCCAGACTCTCTGATTTGGTATTTAAAAACAAACAAACAAAAACATTCAAAAGTCATTGCAAGATCTAGAATGAAACCTTGAGATGACAGATAAAACATTGTAGTAAACAAAAGTCATTCAGGGCCAGGATGAGGCTTGTGGCACTTAATACTGGATATGTTTGAACCCATAAAAAAACCAAAAAAAATCAAACCAAAAGTCTATGCTTAAAAATACTGAGAATCAGGAAAGGAGAAATCACACGAGAACGAACTGCAGGACTTTGTTAACTATGACAACCAATATCCGTTTTGCTGAAGTGGCTGAAACAATTCTAGTATTTGTAGCTATCTACTTAGAGCAAACTGGATATTCATATCATTCCAACTCTCATGGGGTATAAATTTTAGTACTTACTATTAATAAGTATGGCTGGGAAAGGGGGAGGTGGAAGACTGTACTTTAGAGATGCCCCAGTTCTTTAATGCCAAAGCCTTAAATATCTGAGTTGGAACTGGGACACTGAAAAGTGCTTATCTTGCGTGTCTCGGCACGGTCACAGAACACCACAGCATCATGGCACAAATTCCTCCCTGGGTACAAAAGAGACGAAAACTGAGGTTTGTGGAGGGAGATGGCAGAAGCGTGACTTTGTCAGGATCTTTTCTGGTGCTGGTGGTGGTACCCACACTCCCTCTGGTGATACCCTTCAGGGTCTGGTCATCTGCCATCAGGATTTTACCCCTCTTGTCCTGTAAGGAAGGCAGTGAGGTCTGAGTTTGTATTCTAGCTGCTGGGCTGATAGCAGTTCTGCTTGTGTCTGTGGGAGGATAAAGGGGCTGTAACTCTTATCTGGAATACATAAATACTGTTTCTCCTGCTCCACAGATTTTGTGTGGAACCTTTGTGCATATGTTCAGCTTCCACCCAGAAGCGTGCCATATGTGCAGGCTAGCTCTTCCTGAGGTATCAAAAAATAAGAAATCAGCAAATGGCACCAGCCCCACATGCCTGGGGAGTTTCAGAACTGGACCTCTGTGGGCTGGATGACAGTAAGTTCTTAAGGAACAGTGGGAAACTGGGACAGAAGAGCAGCAACCAGTGTGAACGAGAGAGGCAAGGCCTGGAGCATAGCATGCAATCTCGGTGTGTCTGAGTGTTTTGTAGTGAGCTGAGCCATGTGAGGCTAGGAAGATTTTGAGTGAGACCTAATTAAAATCATCTGACCCTTGTGGGAGATTTCTTTTTCCTTGCAATTATTTTTTGTGTTGAGGATATTTAATTAGGCATGTAGAGCTGATGTTTCTGAGAGGAATTCAAACCGTACTCATAGCTATTTTAGTATATTATTATATTGGTGGACTTGGGGATCACAAATACTGCACATCTATAAGAACAAAGAAACTATATGTCCAAGGCTGCAGCAGTTGTTCACAATTGACATGATCTGCAGCTATGGCAGTTGTCTGTATCTGATTTTTGGGAGGCAGTAAATGTCTAAGTAGAAATTCTACAGCATCCCAAACGGAGTATCATCAGCAGGGTGTAGTTGTTTCTTCTTTGACTTAACCCCTGCAGCTATTCTGTGGCATATTAATATTAGATGAACTTTGAAGAACCGTGGTTTTGATAAGGTTTTCCACTAGTGTCTTAATTTTTTTATTTCAGCTGATCTATTTTTTCATTTTCTTTTCAATGAGCACAGTTATAAAGAGACCATCTGGGAGCTTTCTTCTCGCAAGTGGTCTTCATAGCAAAAAGTGGTTTAGCAAGCAGTGGTTAATAGGTAACCGCTGGCCTGATGAGGTGCAAACTCTGGCTGCTTCATTATAATTCCACATATTCTGCGTTTTTCTAACATGAGGATAAAGTTGCATGTTGTGGCTCTGTGAACATCCAGAGCACTAGCACAGACATGAGACCGTAAGCGTGTAAAACTTTGTCTGAGGTCTCTCTAGAATAACTTTGCAAAGGCAAACTCAGAAATCATACCTGAATGTTTTTCTGTGGACCCTTACGGTTGAAGGCTTTTTTTTTTTTTCCTTTCCTTTTCTTTCCTAGAGCTAGAATTTAGCACGCATAACTAGTAAATGGAAGTGCTATTCCTGGTATGAACTGGGCTCATAGGTTCTCTTGTCTTACTCAAAAGACTTTGTATTATTTTCACAAGCATGTTCAAATTTGGGTTAGCAGAACTGGTAGCATAGAAACACGCTGGTGAAGCGGGCTCTCTGCAAATTCCCAGGGGCAGTTCTAAGGATCTCTCCCTCTGGACTTTGCCCCTTTTTTTTATATTGCATGGTGTAAAGGTTTTCAGTCAACAGTAATGTTTTGATTTAGAAATGGGGTATGTAAGAAAAAGGTGAGGTGAATATATATATATATAAACATACACATATACTTGTTCCTAAACAAAATTTTGAAACTCACTTAACCCTCAGACATCTTTTTTAATACTTGAACTCTTACGCGAGTGAGAGAATTGTAAAGAATTTGTTTCTAGAACCATAAAGTGATGAGGAATCTTGTCTCACAACTGTTAAGTAATTCAAGAGCCCTTCTGCTCTGCTACTGCATCTACTGTGATGTGACAAACCTATGAAATGCATTGCTAATTTTAGCACTGTTTTAGCACTGTATTTGTAGTGTAACTCCGGTCTGTAAGAGTTCAAAGAATTTTCTTCCAGCTCTTGATTCCTCACTGAACTCACTAGGTGGCTGTCTAAGAACACTCATGTGCTTTGACTCGCTGGCACAGGGCGCGCTGGCTGCTGTGCCGTTCTCTGGTCTCACACTGGAGAGCACCCTCTCATCAGCCACCGCAGGTACCAGGTACCAGCGGCAGGGGCCGGCCGCAGGGAGCCCGGCCTCGCACGTACTGGACACCAGATCCCTTTGATTAAACCACCTTTATGCTCCAAGACAGATTTAAGTATTTGTATCAGCTAAGTCCAAGCCTCGCTTGAATGACTTTCTCGCAACACCAGGTTTTCGGATTCTATGCGGTATTCATAGGAGTTAGATACAAACAGGGAATAACGTCGACTGTGCGTAACTAAGGCTAGTTTGTTCTTCCAGTAAGCTAGAGGAGTGAGGCAAAGCAGCTTCCAGAATCTGGAAATTGTGGTTTGTATGTGAGGGCATAGATTGAGAAAAAAATATGAGCTGTTCACTTAACATCCTTCTTGTTGTTAAAGTCCTTATTACCAGATGTGGCCTGAGTTTGGCTTGTACACACTGATTTTGTAGGGTTATGAATCCTTTAGCTTAAGGGAAATTATTTCTGATTGAGACGAAAATTGGACCCCAAGGCTCAGGCTGAGCTGAACTTTGGGCATGTATCTCAGTTTTCCAATGCTTTTCATTGGAAACCCTGACTTATGAAGGAAAGTATGCATGGATCTATCTCCAGTCCATGTGTCATCCTATTGTCTTCAGTACTGCAGAATATAAAGCAGGGAATCAGACCACACAGGAATGCATCTCTCTAGAGCACCTCTGAATCCTACTTACATGGTTTGTGTTACTCTGTACCACCCCAGAAGGATGAGGTAGGGAATAGGCAGTATCTAGTCTCTTTGCCTTAATGTGATTGCAGCAAAGCTGAATCGGCACACGGCTGGGAATGATCTTAATTGCTTATGCATGGAGAAACAAGGGGGAGGGTGGGAGAATAGTGGGGAATAGAAACGTTATCTGTACTTAATCAGTTTTTTCCCATCACTGTGTTTTCAACAGGATACTTACATTCCGTAAAACAATGATTTTTCTTTTAGTTTAGCCTTGTTGAAAAACCTAGATTTACCTGACACTTTTAACAATTTTCGGTTGGAAACACTGAAACGAGATACTTAGTCTGAGGGCTCGGTCAGCTCCATATCTTCCAGAAAATCTCAGACTGTGAAACAGTTTGTTTCCTGTCATCAGGACACAAAATGCTGATGTACAACTCTCCAGTGCCTTCTGGGAGCTGTAATTCGCTTGTTCTCTGCCCAGCTCTGGTATTTTTTGGCACCTTGCAACTACGTGATACCTTTTCCACGTGAAGATAAATGCATAGTTTTAAGCCTTCATTTGCCATAAATCTTAATTTGCATATTGCAAGTTTAGCTGAAATAATAACAAATTGCCAAAGTGTGTTTGCCTGGCCGTCAGGCGAGTATGAAAGCTAGCATTCTTGGCTCAGAAGCTGCGGGATTAATATGAAATGCTAAAACATGATACTGGAGCTGATCAAACCGTGCAGCCTACACCTGAGGGGAATTTTTCTTATGGAATTCATAAAAACATCCTTATTTTCTCTTGATTAGATGTGACTGTTAAGGTTGAAGTAGAAAGCAGCAACTTGTACATGGACAGCAGTGGGAGCTTTACTGTTCCAAAGCCATAACTTTTAATCAGCATAGTTCCCTGTCAAAGTGGATTACCCCAAGACACTTCACATCCCACTCTGCTCCCCACCCCCCGATGGCTTCGGGGGGGAGCTTTGGAACAGGAGGAGAGAAGCAGTGAAAAAGGGGATGCAATTGTCCGAGAGAGACAGAGCTATGTGCCAAAACGTCTGAAGGTTTCAGGACTGTATGATTCTCACATTATTGGTACTTCATTTTTTAATCGACCACTGTTTTTAAAAAGGCAAATCCACTGTTTGCCTTCCTCTTCTATATAGTTGGTATGCCACAGTAACACAATTTGGAAACTGAGGTGTAAACTCTCCTTTCAAAGAGTCCTTTGGTAGCTGAAGGATGCTGGCTGGGATCCATCCAGTAGGCATGAGGTTCAGAAGGTTAATGAGAAGTTCAGAGAAGAGCATTTACAAAAGCCAGCACCAAGAATAACCCAGTTCTTGAAGAAGTGCTCTGTCCCTGGGCAAAGTGTGAGTGTGTAATCTAGGAAGCTGGGGAACGACTTCACTCTGGCTGATTCCTGAATAAGAAGACATAGCCTATATGAAATAGTTTGGGGGGGTTTTCCACCTTAATTAAGTTCCTTATATAAAAACATGAGCTAGATTTAATAGCCTGGCAGAGCTATACAGTATATATTGTATATATGTGGGTAAGAAAAGTTTGGGAGGCAGATTCTAAAATTGACCTTGTTAGAGGAATCTCCACTCTGACCTAAAAGAAGAATAAGACCTTTAATCTCCCTTTAAGTCACGATCTCTCAGCAGATCAGTGCTGTTATCAGTACCAGTCAACGCGAGGGCCCCATTGCGCTTGCCTTTGCGCAGACCTGAGGCGTGAGTTGCACCTGCCCTAAATAAAATTAACCATTGAACCAAACTAATCAAAGAGGCGATAGTGGATATGGTGAGCTAGAGAGAGGTGGTTAAAGGGCTGAAAGTGATCACTTGTTTTATCAAATCCAGTCTCTGACCACAACAGACTGCTGTGTCATAGGCGTAGAGTCCAGAATGAACCAAAAGAGTATCTGCTCTTCTCTTCCCCTTCCCCTCTTCCTTCCCCAGTGCAAGTACAAGAAGTCACAAAACCACTACCTGCTACCTTACAGCAGACTTGATACAGAAGGTCAAAGACTCAAAACCTGGTAATTCACAGGAAGATTGCAGAAGAGGTTAAAATGTGTGTAATAATAATAAGAATGTATTTGAAAATGTCCAGATGATCTTAAATGGGTGAGAAAAAATCCTCCTTCTTGACCATAGATTTAGCACTGGGTGTAAAACAAGAGTGAGCAAATCACTCAACCAAGAACAAGACAGTATCAGCAAATCCTGTACAGTATCTCGTCTCTGTTTTTTGTCAGTCAGAAGACAGATTGCCTTATGTTTTGTGTTTCCAAGTTACGCTTCAGGATGAAAAACCCATTCTTGGTCCCTGCTGAATACCAGCAGAAACTGAAGAGTGGGTCAAATTCAATGCAATGCAAATACTGTGCAGCAAACACAGGTCAGTCTGGCCTCCCTTCAACCTCGCCGTTGTTGATCACAGCAGGTCAAAGCTCAGAAGCCCTGTATGTAATCCCAAACTTTAACGTATAGCTCTGGCATCAACCCTCACCTCTTATATAAGCAGTTCCGTGAACTTCTGGCTTCTCGGCTCCTTAGCCCAGGTGAAGTTTTTTCAGCAGTGCTCACAACCAGCCTGCACCACTGCGCTGCGGCAGGGAGGCGTTAGCCCTGCCTTACAAACAGCAACGTGGCTGGTGGAACTGAGCAGGAGTCTCAAAAGCTCCAGGGTAGAATCACTGTGCTAAGGAATAAATAAAATGGCTGATGAGTGTGCCAGATGTTAAATGTGTCTCAGTGCGTTAAGTGGTTTATGTCAGCTACCTGAGAGTTGCTGAGAGTACGCTCTTGAATCAATGTGGCTAATGTAAAGTAAGTCTAGTCCAGCTAGAGATTAGTAGACTGTTTCTGACACTTCAGCAAGCTGTATGCTTATCTGAACAATAAGCTTGTAACATGTTCATGATTTTCATCACAAGTTCCATTGCAATTGAGAAACAAACAAACAAAAAAGTCAGCATTAGATGTTAACTGTCCAAAAGACACAACAGCATTTCAAGTTCAGAACGCGTAATATGGTAGATGTACATCACAGTAGCCCATACACCATCTGACGGTCTCACTCAATCGCTGAATGCTTTTCAAATTACATGTTCCAGTTTGTTTATATACAATTTTGGTTTTGCAACTGGTATTTTGGAAGTGGACACCAAAAACCTCAAAATTAAATTGTGGTAAATGATACAGTTTGAAGAAGTATATACTGTATTTAATTGGAGGGAGCTGTGTTTACAGCCTGTTATTGTCTGTGCTGGTTGACTTTTCCCCACACACCAGCAAAGACAAGAATGAGTAAGTCATGGTACTTCTGGGCAGCTTGGCATTTGCAGTGTATTTTTACAAAGTCTGAGCTGATGAGCTTTCTGCTGACAGGCAATATCTCTGGCTAGAAACGAAATGTTCTCCTCCGGTTAAAATATTGTCTATCAATGGAGGGTGCTGTACAGTTCAAGTAAATTCTTTGGAAGTTAAAATTCCTTTAATGGACTTGAAAGTAGAGTATCTTTTTGTGGAGAGGGAAATAATGATTTGTGTATTGAAACTTCTTATTCAGCTCCTGTGGATAAATAGCTGAGGTATCATATACAATGAATAATCCATGAGCATTTTCTGCAGGGTTTATCCATTTGTATCATTTGGGAAAAAAATCAGTGAGGTGATCTGTTTGGATGTTAAGAATATACGTAGAAAGCTTATTCTGTCTTTTTCAATCAGAGGTTATATTTCAGCTATCAAAAGCCCCCAAAAATGAAAGCCACAAAATATTTTGTTTAGTGGCTTATAAAAATCATTTTTTGGTGGTGCATTTTGAGGAAATAGAGACCTCAATTACTTTTGCCTCGCTCAACAGTTACGTTGAATATACAATGTGGAAATGGGAGCGTGCTCTGGGGAACACGTTGCACCAGAGCGGCTTTCCCTGTGAGACGAGCCATAACTGCACCCAGGGAAAACATTAACGGCATTTTCCCTCATCTTTCCTTATGGAAGGAAAACGTTCAGGTGCCCGCCTCTGCTTGAGCCCTGCAGGAATCCCGGGTATCGTCAGTGTCCTGCAGTGCCCAGGGTGAGGAATCAGGAGGGCTGCAATACCTCACCGTGCTAAAAGCACTGTGACAGTTGGACAGAAAGGCCATCATAGATAGGATTAAGTATTTTGTAGAAGAACAGCTCTTGAGTTCTGCAGATACCCTGAATCTCCTCGGCTATAATCTAAATCGAGCTAGTAGAGGGCCACTATTTCCGTGGAAGCACAGGAGCGTTGGGAGGGGATTCCTGCTTTGGGGAGAATGCCTTCAGTTGCTGCTATTAGACAGACCTACTTCAGGTATTATGGTGATAGGAGAAGGTGAATGTCCCAAAAAGGGAGTTCTTGTGTATGCTTTTCTCTGAAATCTGTTTGCTTCCCATAGGCAAGAACTTCATGAGTAAACATCTCCATTATAAACCCTTCCATATTCTTTTTGAATGAGCTTTTGTGTCAGCTCTCCTGTGTTACTATGAAAGGATTAGCAAACATTATCACAACAGAACATAATAAATTAATGCTTGGCAGCCCACGTCACCTAAGGGATACTAAAGGTCTTAAGTTGCAGTAGGTACACAACAGCGTTAAGGCTGAAATGTATGGTGACAATAGCTTGACTTAATGCTTAGAAAGTAAGCCTGGAAGTTAGGGCTTAGCTGAAGGTTCCTGCCTCCATTGGTAGAATCCAGAAGTTAAAACGTATTCTGTTCATGATTGAATACTTGCTATTATTGAACAGAAAGTACATAAAATATTTAGTATTTTGAAGTATAGGACCCATGATAGATGCTTTTGTTCAGGGAGCATGAGGAAAACTGTTTTTGATGTTACTACATTGCATTGTGAATTGAGAAATGCAGGTTTTGTCTCTAGTTCAGCCCAGCTGGGACGTTCAGGCTGTTCCTGCCGCAGTGTCTCTCATGGAAAGTGAGTACATGACTTCCCTTAGCCCTGCCTGGGGTGTGCTGGCTGTCGGAAGGCAAGCTCTTCGGGCCAGGGTGCGCTTTGATCACCTCTACCCAGGGCAGAGGCAGCGACTTCCCGTGGGCAGTGCAATGCAAATGCTGTAAATAGCAACCCCGCTCTGTGCCGTTTGCGGTGCCAGCCTCAGCATCAGTACGGCCCCACTCCTGTGGGAAGCAAGAGTTATTGGTAAGCTGCAAGGTGAAGAACTCCAGAGTGCGATATGCATCGAAGGGCACGTTCCAGCCCAGCCTGGACCCAGATTTGTTCTGAGGAGCCGGGGATGAAGAACGTCCATGATAGTGGTGCAGAGTGTGTAGGAAGCAGACAGGAAGGCCAGCTTGATTTGGCTGGTGTTCGTACAGTATTGGCTGGGGAGGAATTAAAGGTATTTTTTAGCAGCTGCGTCTCCTTATTTCAAAACTTTTTTTGATGGAAAGACGACTTACTGCCTTGCCAAAACCTCACATCTCTGTAGTCCCTGATAACTGCCAGGCTAACCGTTTGAATGATTCAGATGTATGGCTTTCCTCTGACGACAGTCACTTCTTGGGCAGAACTCAGCACTGGACACACCTCGCTTTTGATTCGTTCCCTGTATCTCACCTTCCCTACTGCCTTTGCCCTCTGCTGTCCTCTCAGACCTCAGCAATGCTCAGCGTTTCCTTTTGAAACAGAGTCAAAATAAAGTTCCTCAGTATTGCTCTTTCAGATCTTATCTGCGTGGAGCTGCCTTTGAAGTGTTGCGCAGCGTCCAGGCAGGCAGTGAGCCACGAGCAACACCTTTCCTCCTCACCACAATCGGCTCACCCTTAACGTGTTCTTTTCCTATTCTTCCCTGCTGCGCACTCGGGACCGACAGCCTTTCATGACATGTGTATACAGCGTTGTACACAATGGGGTCCCAGTGACTCAGTCGGGTTGGACTTCTATTACAATAGAAATAATAATGTTAATTTATTATATTGATGCTTTTGAATAGGATTTGCTGAAAAATAAAGGAAATATGGGATGTGGATCATGTTACTATAAAACCACATGCAGCGAAACGTTCATCTGTCTCCAACATTTCATGTCTTCTGGGCATCCGAGATAGCTGAGTTTGATTTACACAATCAAGCCATTCATTAAATATCTGTTTGAGTTTTAGGCAGATGCATCCTTCACCTGAGTGATGAAATCCGACTACAGGAAACGGAGCTATTCCTTTGTGAAAAGACCCCATTCTGCTTTATAAAGTGAGCCTTGCAGCAATCTACTTCTAGAGAACTGCCAAGCTTTGTATACCAAATATCGTTGTAAGGGCTCGGCAATAAAACAGTTGTGGACTTGGGGTCGGTCCAACCACACAATAGCACATCTTTATGCAATATTTCCTCTTTCAACATCCATCTCCAACACTGTAATTCACTGACAACCGTCAGTTCATTTTAATTCCAAAATTCTAGCCCAGAACACAAAGCAGTTTAGAGTCTGCATTCTTGTGTGGGCATATTAATTATTGAAATCGCTAGTCCAAATCATGTTCAAAAGAGCGCTTGCTGGGAATCCTTCAGGAGCAGACTGATCTAGTGCGTATTATCGCCTGCTAGATTATACTGTAAGCCAGAAGCATGCTCAGTATTTCCTGTCAATCAGCAGTGCCCTGTATAGCTCGCTGTTGTCAGAGACCTGAGTGACGGCGAATGAAGGGAAAAGCGGCAAGTATGTGTTAGAGAGCAAAAGTATAAAATGATCCGGCGAATCAATGTAGTCCCTACTAGGGATTTGTTTGGAAACTTCTTAGCTGAGTCAGTATCCCCAGGCAGGTGGGAGAGGCTGTAAAACCTAATGCTATGTCGAATGAGGCTTCATATCGTGCGAGCCACCGCGCAGATAAATAGACGCAGGGAAGAGTAACGCTGGTTCTGTGACACACGAGTTTCCCCTGTCTTTGGTGAGAGAAGCGATAGGTCAGTTTTGTCTTGTGCATGGGGGGAACTGTATTTTTCTGTATTTTAGCTTTTGTGGTGTTGTGAAAATAAAGCCGTGAAGTTTTGTCCATTTTGCCTTTTTGTGCCTGAAATGGGCACAATCCAAGCCAGCTGCTTCAATGGTAGGGCGGTCATTCAAATGAGAAACATCTTCTGCTCTTAAAAGGCAACTACAATATATTCAGGCTGTTGAATAACCAGTCGTGCATTCCTCGCTTGCCAGTATAATGGGACCTTCGAAAGCAGAGAAGTTTCACATGACCTTAGCACATACGCCTGACTTTGAGTGCCTGAAAGGAATGACCTCCATCCCATTCATCATAATGGCTTGTTAACACTCCCGTCCACTCTTCTGAGGGTTCCCCGCCAACAGTAACCCATACGAGACCTGAAGGGTAGGGGCACGGTTAGGCCGAGGTCGGCTGCCACTGCCCTGACGCACAGGCTCTTCTGGGGGCAGCTTTGGCCGCTGCCCCCCCATGGAGCTGCCGTAGGCTCGCAGTCACGGACGTGGGCCAGTTACGTAGCAGACAAAAACAGGATAATGTGTTACTTACTTAAAGATACTGTGGGACAACCAGCACAAATGCAAATGAATGCCTACGCCACTTATATTACTTGGTATTTACTTATATCCTCCATATTTTATTCATGAATTTACAATTCCAAATATAATGAAACAGTGAGAGTACTTTATTACAAAGCTTATAAAATAATTAAATATTACACTTATATTTTTTGCTTTTTTTACACCATAATTCATACTTTGTGACACTACCATTTTCTTTCCTCAGTTGTCACGTAAGGAAGTGAGCAAAGAAATATAAAGGAAAAGCTATGCATTAATAAATTAATTATTTTACATCAAATAATAAAAAGGTCACAATTATAAAAACAGAACAAAAAACCCTTGTAGTTTTCCTAGAAAAAAGGTTATAATTACACGATGTCCAATATCAAGACAGAGCGGTGTAGGTTGAGATATGTTTCCAATCATCATTTCTTAAAGTATCATAGAATCCATGTTTTTAATTTAAATTGTTGCAAAAGGAACTGCTAATTTTAAGTGACCACTGTCTGGCATTAGTGCTGAGCTGGCTGATCTTACGCTGAAATGATACTTTAAAAAAACAGTAAAACTGAACTACATTCATCAAACGAAGTTGTGGGATTGGGTGGAATTAGATAAATATGTCCCTCATAGGCACTCCCCAGAAAATTACAGTAGAACACAGCTCTGTCTCAGAATGGGTTTGGCAAATAGGTTGGGAATTTTTTCAATGCCGAAACTTTTTAAATTGTACCATTTGATACGTCGTGTCACCGAACATCTCCATACTGAATGATGGCAAATATCCTTCTGTTTACATGTCTTTTGTTTGCTGGGGGATTCTGAACTAAATAAAAGTGTTAGGAGAATATATAAAAATAGAATTGACTTTTATTTGGTTAGAGTAAATCACCCACTTATCTTTTTCTTTTTTTTTTTTTTTTTTTTCATATAGCCTGTGCGAATAAATAACTATTTAGAGAAGTTTAGCATGAATTAATGGGCTGTGATATTCTTGTCAGTCCCTTTGGGTAACGGATGAATCAAAATTTGCAGAGAGATTTGAGATTAAAAGGAAGACATTCTTCAGTATCTTGGCATTCAAACAACCTAGCCTCTGAAAAAAACTACTTTAAAATATCAAGTTTAAATTTTAAAATTACATATCTAATGAGCTTAGAAAGTTGAAAACATAACCATTGAGCTCAATAAATCTGAGTTCCTTGAGTTAGTTGAAATATGAAATTCTATTTTACTTGTAACACAGCGATATTAAAAGTCCAAATATTCTAACGCTGAATATTTCTAGGAATACATTTCAAGTTACTAGTTTACCACCTCTGAGTTTCTACACAAAGCAGAAATCGAATTCTTCAAAACAATAAAAACATTAGCATGATGCAAAACTTGCTTTTCCAGCAGCAAGTCTAATAGAGAAGCACCATATATCTTTGTAGTGCACTATTTACTTCTTGGGGTCACACGTGTGACGCTGCGCTCTCCAGACAACGGCCACTTGAATGTCCTTCTGCGGAAGTGGCAGTAAACAGCTTCCTTACCCTGGGACGACAGTATTGGAAAAACAGGAAAGGCAACGCTGTTGGTAGTGGGATCTGTCGTGCTGCCACGCCGTAACCTTCCTCCTCGAGCTCCCGAGCTCTTTTGCTTGGCGTTCTGGTATTTTAGCCAGAAAAGGCTTCCTTGCCTTAATTTCTTCCTCATAACATAAGAGTGCAAAATGACACTTTTACAGAAAGAAGAACTGCCCCTCGAGTCTCAGTGTTCAAGTGGTCCATAGTACCCTGTACTTCAGTGAGGTCAGCAAATAAAGAAAAAAAAGAAAGAAACAAACATTCCTTTTTCAACATCTATCCAACAATTACTGTACCTCAGACATTCCCTTCGAAAAAACGTCTCTTCCATCAGTGGTTTATGTGGCACCATGTCTTGCCTCAAAGCAAAGTTAATTCCAACATAAATCGAAGAAGAGAATCCTGTCACTGAAGGGCTCAGATAAGGCGCCGCCGCTATCAGTTCTTCTTCGTGCATGATTTACAACATTGCTTGCCATAAAATTTGTGGTTACAGACACCATGCTGGGGTACCAGATGACACCAGGTGAAGAAATCCACACAAGAAGGATCATCTGAAGGAGAGAAATCCAAGCAATACGGTAAGACTGTGTTTTAGCAAGGCTACAACTCAGGCAAGGGTTCTGCACACTTGTGTGCATTCGGTAATATTAAAAACACGATGGGTGACTCAATTCAAAGAAGAGAACGAGGAACCAGCTTTCGTCTCAAAAATACTAGTTTCTTTTTTTAATTTGTTAAGAGATATTTAATTTCCTAAGAGTTGCAATTTGTTAATTTGATAGAGACAGAGCTAATATAATAGGAAGGTCAGAGGCTAAAGGAATTACAAAATTTCAAGCACGCTTTGAAGCTCAGGAAAACGGGAGGAAGGTCCACTCTAGAGGATAAAAAAAGTCACCTGTGTTTTCATCCCCGATGACAAATGTTCTAAAGCCAGGTCCTCGTACAAAGGAGCCTGCTCCATGCTTGACGCTGATTACTTGTTGCCACCCAGATCGCATGGAGCTTACCTGCACTGCGAAGGAGTGTCGGCTTTGGCTGTGTGTGCCCGTAGACACAAAATGCACGGCAATCTGACTGCACGGACCCTGCTTTGTGCACAAAGTGCTCTGCTATGTGTCTGCACGCCAGCACTTTCCAGAGGGACTTACTTCTCCCCGTTTGACTATGCAGGGAGCCTAAGAAATCTCTCTTCTTAGACACTTTTGTTCGGGGGCATGAGTCAGGCTTCCAGGACTTTGACTGTGCCATGTTGGTGAAATCTTAATTAACTGCAATGGGAAAAGAGCCAGGCTGACAATGCTTAGTTCTGAAAAGCCCAACTTTTAATTACAAATACAAATAAACCATATTTTTCACTTAAGATTTTATTTCACTTAAATTTATGTAGAGATCATTTACACACACAGCCCGGCTGCTTTAAAAACATTTCATAGCTGCTCCTTTCTACAGTTTTGTAGTGGATGCTTTATGTTTCTTTAAAAGAGCAGAGTGATGATTCATATGGATGATTTATAAACAAATTCACCATGTCTGAGAGAGCAGTAAGGCATTTAAATGAGGTTTAGCAAAATTTATAGCTAAACTGAAATCTCCTGTGAGCATGGGAAAAGATTCCCTTCGACTCTCAGAACTACTGTTTACATGGTCAATAAAAGGAATTTACAAGGAGACAGTGAAGAAAAATCTCGCCACCGTTGTCTGCGTTCTCAGATCAGCGAAGCTGAGCCACGGAAGACAAATGCTCCCTCGCATAGCACAGACAACTCCTTCGTGTTCCTTGGGCCAGGAGTCATCTCCGTCTCTCTGTAGGAGCTTCTTTCGATTAGTCACCACTTTGCTTTTTTTGATTCCCTTTTACATGATGGCAAAGGTGATTTTGTATGCCTTTATCACCCTCAAATGTATTTGAATAAATAAGAAAATAATTTCATAGTAATGATTTTTTAAAAAGATGCCGTTTTATTCCTCAGTTTTTAAAAACGTAAGCCTGTCTGTAAATGCTCATGTTATGTAAAGACAATGCTGTCCTTGAACACAGAGTTGTCCAGGAGCTAGGGAGCTCAGTATGAACTGCAGCCTTCCCGCTCCACAGCCTTTCTGTTCTTAACTGGGTGGCAGCAGGGGTGAAACTGGGAGCCCAGCACCAGCTTCCACATTACTTCACCTACTGTCCACCAGACAGAAGTGGCTGCTGGGAAGAGGCAAAGCAGACAACAGATAACAAACGTGCACAGCACAAAGTGAGGAAAGCCGTTCTGATTAAGTCAGGAAGAAGCTCTCCTGCCATGGAAGGGCAAATTTTCAAAAATTACAAATTACTGTTTAAAAAAAAAAAATTATAAGCACTGAGGAGGCAATGTTAATAAATCTTTCTGTCCCTTTTGAAGATCGGAGTGCAATGCTAACATTACAGAGGTATGGGCAAAAACTTTACTCTTGGGACCTCATCCAAAGACCATTGGAATGAGCACAAAGACTCCCACAAACTTCAATGGATGTGGATCAGGCTGTCAGTTCTTTATTTTTATTTACTCGAGTATTTATATGTTGTTTAAAATTTCATTCAGTTTAAGCAGTTGGATTTACTAGGAGTTACGGTGACCGTAACTGCATCTAAGAGGGATGGAAATGACCCAGTTTGTCTAGCAAAGTGTGTAAACTCTCCCTGAAACATTACTTTCTTGACTGTGATCACTGAGCTGGAGCTGCATGGCTGATAATAGAGACTGATTTACTTCAATGTGATTCCAGCACAGCTGGTTCCCTCTCTTTTTGCTGGTTTAGACAGAAAGTTAGAGAGCAGTGAAGAGATAATTGATCTCTAGAGCCTGACGACCCAGTTATAATAAAGGGGAAAGGGCTCCTGCAGATGTTGAGGAGAGAGAGAAACAGGCCAAGTCCAAAATTAATAACAGACATTACTCCAGACATGAAATATAGCAGAGGAAGGCGGGGGTGAAAGAAAAGTGCTTGCTATATCGTGACAAAAAAGGTTGTAATACAGAAACTCCTAAGTACAGCACAACTTTTTTAGGAAGGTTAATTAGCATCTGAAGTGTTAGGAACATTTACTTATAAAAACAGCGGAACTATTTACTTATCCCTTTTCGGACTATTTCATCGATATATCCTTGTTTGGATTCAGGTCCCCTGATAGATCAGTTCGATACTCTGCAGGCCTTGAGCTGATGCAGCAGAACGGTCTGTTAAGGTATCACCGGGATTTACAGGGTTTCTGCGCACAGTGAGTGCCAGGAACCGGTACAGCTGAGAAGGGGGGTGGCTAATGTCAGTTTACAAGACGCAGGGCCAGAGCTTGACCTTTGCTCCCAACTCTCTTACCACCTTTCTCTCGCAATCCGGCCTAAGTTTTATAGAGGTTACTTTCAGCTCCCAGTTTTAAAATGGTAACAAGACAGTTAATGTACGGTATTTTGAAAGTGAATGTTTAAAGTGCTTTAGCATACCCAGGTCACTAGTGTTATATGGGACAAACCTGGACCCCCATCAGCTTTTTTCCTGCAGTTAAGAAGGAGTCACAAAGTGTAACAGCTTGTAAGCAAATGTCTGGGATGGGGCTAATGCACCTCTCTCTTTCTGTAGTGGTTCTGGGAGAATTCCCCTTCCATCGTTCAGAGTGACACAAAACCTCTTGCTCTTCCTGCTCCTCTACAATTGCAAAACACACTGAAGAGGTGGAGAGGGATACAGTGGACACACAAGTGGGGACAGAGCTTCATTTCATGTTCCTTGACTGCATGTCACACACTGATCGGAAGCAGCAAGAAGAGAAAGTACGTTCTGGACAAAGCATTTTTGGACTCCCAGGATATGGGTGCAATCTGAAGCTTGGGCAGACTTCAGAAGACTAAAAATAAATGGCAAGTTCTTATTGCTTAGTTCAAAAGTTGCAATTCTTAATCATAAAACAGTACCAGCATAGGATGCCTCTGTTTTACCCAACAAGATAGTATAAAGATGCAGCTCAGAACCAAATAGCATAACTTTTGGACATACTTTTTTTTTTTTAACATATCCCTGTTTTTAAAATCTTCTGTCTCAGTTATACTCTCAAGTCTGCTTTAAGAGGGTTCACTCCGAGAAGAGAGATGCTGTGATATCAGAGAGTAACTGTAAAGCTGGAAAGTCTGGGAAAAATTCATTTATGAAGGAACATGCCAAATACTAATCTTCAGTGGGTGTAACTGGAAAAGGTGATTTTTGCTGGATATACAGTTCTAAGCAGGCAACCCTGCTGCAGCACGTAGAGCTGAGTTTTACCTCTTTTCACAGGGACCGGGCAGAAGTTAGTGTTGCAAGCTCTCAGGACCGCTGGTTTCTGATGGGGCAAGCACCCTGAAGCTGGTCTTCCGTGGCGCAGGCACTGTACGCTCCGGGTTTGCACTCCCCCTCCACATGTCACTGTACACTGTAGAGAGGAAAAAAGTAAAAGCATCTTTCATTATAGAGACTCTCTGGGAGCCCATGAAAGCCAGAGGAGTCACTTTCAAGGGCTTTGGATGAGACTTTCAAAGAGAGAGAGGTCAGGATCAGATGTGTTGCTGTTCAGCAACCCCCATCAGGACCAGCTTTTCAAAGATGTGTGCATCTGTTCTCCCTTCCAAAAGTTTGGTTATTTAAGGACTCAGCTGAAAATTTCGTTCCTTACTTAGGCCTCGAGACAGAAACAACATTTAAAAAAAACCTGTTCCTGATTGTCTGCACTGATTTCTTTTGAACTCTGAGCCTCTGGGCCCAATCCTGCTGTCTGAACAGAGGTAAAACTCCCATTGGAACCATAATTATGGCAGTATCTGGGGAAAAACACTATGCATTTGCAGGAAGATCTATGAAGTATTTTAAAATGAATAAGCCT
Organism: Nipponia nippon; assembly: GCF_047370975.1. Classification (NCBI taxonomy): domain Eukaryota; kingdom Metazoa; phylum Chordata; class Aves; order Pelecaniformes; family Threskiornithidae; genus Nipponia; species Nipponia nippon. The sequence continues at coordinate 46,751,899 of NW_028262391.1, forward strand.
TTTACTTGTATGTGTTTCATGAAAAGTTGTCTTTAAGATAAATGTGATCATTTTCATCTGATTACAATTGTCAGGCATACATTGTTTCATGTAAATGTTATTAAATGAGTGTGTCTCATTGATATGTGACTCATAAAGTAGATAAGTTCCAGAAATACAGAAGCTTGTTTGCAAGAATGTAGAAACAAATACAGACTGATCCCATAATTAATCATAGTATTTAGGGAATTCCAGGCAATCTGTGCAGATGCTGAAATGCATATAGATATGTAATAGTTCAACCACAGTGCAGTTCGAAGAAGACTGAGAAGAAAGCGTTGGAAAATGAGCGTGGAATGTAGTGCCTCTTGAGCATGAATAGCATTTTTAGGTGACATTCTTTGGTTTCAGGACAAAGAAATGAGCTGCACCAAAGTACATGATGGATGTGGACCAGCTGCATCCTGTTTCAGTGGCTGAGTGGTGCAACCTTTTTTAGGGAATGGCTACGTGCAGGAGACACCTGTGATGGTTGGTACTGGAGATACCTCCTCCATACAATCGGAGATTTGACCACAGCACAATGTAAGACTGGAGCTAGCTTTAATCTAGGTAGCTTGGACTCACATTGCCCTGAAGTCACAGTGGTGTGGTCTTCAGCATTTTACGCCTGCCAGGTGTTTGTGCCACTCCAGCTAGCGTCCGTTCTGTGGCATACGATACCACGGCCTTGCTAGGTTTGGTGCTCTCTAAGCCCAGCACTGCAGCCTCACCTAATTACGGTGGGTATAATTACACTGTCCAAGAGGCAGCAGTCACAGTGCCGTTGTTTTGTTCTTTAACGCTGTGTAGGGAAAAGCAGCAGGGGATGCTACTTGAGCTACTGTGTAGAGAAACTTCCTCCTTTTGTAAACACCGTAAAAGCCAAGGCATGAAATAGTGCTGGAGAAAGAGTGCTAGCTGGGACAGGGAGAGAGAGGTGAGAAAGTTTCCCATTCCTACCTGCTGCCAGGGTGAGGAATACCAGCCAGACACCATGTTGTACAGCGTTTGTGATGGACAGGCTCCGTTGTTACAAGCTTCTTCCAGGTCGGTGTTTGGTTTCTTGATGTTTCTACATCTTCTCTGAGGAAAGGTGATCAATTTCCCATGGACGCTTTTCTCACCGCATTTTAGTTCTCGCTTTTGTACACCTGGGCCACAGGAGGCTGAGCACTGCAAAGGCAAAGTACATCTTTTACATCTACAGAAACACAATCAGATAAAGGAGAACGTGCTATGCGCAAGAGACCCCAAATTATGCGAAACTACAAAACCGTTATATAACTAAAACCACAAAGACCATGTTCTGTAATGTGTAAACTGAAATATGAATCAAAGTCAGTGAAAGTCCTGAAAAACAAAGACATCAGGGTACATCTGACTACATCTGGATGTAAAGAACTGGTTTTGTAGTGGCTTGCCTACACCACCTGATCTTCACATGATTGCTCAGCTTTCTCTCCCCCCCAAGGTCTGTGTGTGTCCCTGGGTCAACGTTTCCAAGAGCAGCCAAGAAGGCAGTGAGCCATGCAACCGCACCACCTTACCTCACTCCAGGAAGAAATCACCCACTGGAGTCGGTCATTTTTGGGGCAGCGTCCGAGCACACAGGTCTGCTGGGCTTCAGGTTTGTGGTCTCTGCTGCACATACTTTCAGGCAAGATTTTAACCTTGGGCGAACCCGTACTTTTGCAGTAGACATCCCGTTTCTTAACACCTCTCCCACAAGTCTTGGAGCACTGTGATGGAAAGAAATATTCATTTGAACTAGAAGAAATGAAAATTGGCATTATTTGTATTTTACAGCAGAGCGTAGAAACCGTGGCTGATGTGCTGTGTAGCTGCTGTTATAATCTAAGTAAGCTTGAAAAATCTATTGGTAAATAAGTAACAGAAACATCTGTGTGTGACTGCTAAAACATTGTTCTAAGAGCTTTCTTAAGGTAAACTATGGACTCTTACAGCCCCCATGTAGGACAGAGAAGTGATATCTCTCTTCCGTAGATGAGGAAAGTTGGACTTGCGAGCAAAATGGTTTTTTCCCTGGACAGCACAGTTGAAAGCTGGTCCTAACCTCCCATCTCAAAATCTCCCACGGCAAGATGGTCTCCGCTATTTGTTATTTTGTCCTCACCTTGGCCTAGAGGGATGAGATAGAGACAGAGAAAACTGCCCAGGGAATCTATACATAACTCCTTCACCAAATGAATCTCAGTACAAGACGGAATCTGATACAGACAATGAAGAAGTTTGACCAAAGATATTTTAATTGCCAAGATCACAACTGAAGCTCAGGACAAGTCACCAGTGAATAAATATGCATTGCTGAACCGCGGTTCAGTTGAAAAGACGTTCTATAATTTTAATTGCCTTAGCATACAACAAAATGCACGAACCAGCCATTTCTGATTAAATGAAGAAATAAATGGCCCTGAAATAACGCTGCCAGCTTTCTACCTTGTTGCATCCTCTTCTAATTGTTCCTCTTTTTACTAATAATTCAGGGGCACGTTCTAAATCACAAATGTTTTTAAAAGATTTCATGAAAGCAGAGTTGTACTGAGGCTGCAACAGAAATACCTGCATGCTGAAAATCTGTGGTTTTTATCTTTCCCCCAAACAAACGAAAACCTCCTTTCATTTAAAATTACTCTGATTTGTGCAGAGAGGCAGGCTATTTTGCATTTTTTTTCCCTTTAACTCCCTTGAGTCTGTGATAAAACAGCTTTCAGCTGAATCTTAAAGTCTTCACTAACTTGTTCAATAGGCCCGTTCACTACATTTCTGCAGGACTTGTGGACTTAATTTTCATAGGCTTATTTGAAAATCCCAACTTGAATTGTACACTTCCTGAAAGGGAGGAAAATGGATTTTTTTTTTCATTGTTGTTTTTTTTTTTTTTATTTTAGAGGAAGGAAAAAGTTTGAAAGTGTGAATGTGTTTGTTCTTCCTTTTTAAGTATCTAATCTTCATACCTGAATTTTATAATCTCCTGCCACACTAAGATTTCCTGCACATACACTGGAAGAAAAAGTTTCTTCTTGAGTGTTAAAGCTGTGTTACAGTGGACTATTGAGTAGTTCCTCGTCTGTCATAGTACATCACAGGGCACTCCCCTGGAGAGGCAGTCTGTGCTTCTCAGCTGGCAATGCTTAGGTCAGGATGTTCCTGAACACCTGAAGAGTAACAGTACCAACAAGTGTACACAGAAGTAATAGATTTTTCGGTAAATGTAAATCCACCTTGAATCTCACTAAATGAAGATGGAAAAATAAAAATAGTGTAGCTCCTTTTGATACAAGTGTACTGTCAGCTCTCTGCTAAATCCCAGATTTCCCAGTACTTCATTTATCCTTACACTAACAGTTCATACCAGCAGCAACAGTAGTGAAAGAGCAGAGATTAGTTTTGTGTAAGCGTGTGTGTGGTTTTTAACTCAGGCTGGTTTAATGTCAGGCAGTTCCCAGGTTTGTGAAGCAGGGTGTGTACACACAGGAATCTGCCCAGGGGCCTTATGCCCCTCATGGCAATTAACTGCAGCAGTACTCTACTTGCAGCAGAATAGTTACTCTAACAAAGGCAAAAGTACAGAAGTGATTAGTGAATGTGTAAATCACAAATTTATCAACCCACAATCCACATACGTGTGCGCATTAATATGCAACTCTAACCCCAAATATTTCTTCATTCCTCGACTGCCTGTCATCTCTAAGAAAAGTTCATGTTGCTGTGGGAAGTAACCTCAGAGGGGGGTTAATGGCTTTGAAGAATTCATAGAGCCTTAAGTTCTGAAACCAGAAAAAATTATCCGTCTGTTTGTATGTACCAAAACGGACACCACGTGCCCAATTCTGGCAAGCCCTCCTGTCCGAGCACTTAGGAAGGCTAGTTAATATATACATAGTTTACATATTATCTTCATGAATAGAACCACTTGCAAAATGCTGGTCTTCACAAAGGTTGCACTAGTCTTCTTTTTGAGCAGTGTTTTTGGCAATATTTTACTTATGCCAGCAGACAAAAATGTAAGTTTTTCTCCACATTACCTGAGACCATAGGCCAGGGCTCCATTCAGGTGGGCAGTCCTGACTATTGCACATCTGCACCTGTGTAGGGGTGCTGACAGGACACAGGGCATGGGCCACTACCTCCTCTCTTTGGAAAGCCCGTTTCTGGACACACTGAATGAGACGACTTTGTTGCCCTCCTCCACAAGATTTGCTGCATGCGCTCCATTCGCCTGTTGACCAGCTTAAAGGAGAAGATGTATGTTAGAAACACAGGGGTCCAATAGCTTTATAAAATCAGTACATATGAGCCACCTATCACATGTGAATTATTTGGGGATTCTGCTTAGCCTGCTCTCCTGCTGTACTGGTATCTGTTCAAGCAATCAAAAAGCCTTATTTACATAATACATCTTCAAAGCATGGAACATTTTGCTAGGGATGAAATATAAATCACAAAAGTAGAAAAACTAGTATTACTTACTTACAGTTCTTATCTACCAGAACCAACTTGCCTACGAATCCGACCTGGAATCTGGAATTCCACGGGATCTGAGAGAGATGCTGCCATTGAGGCTAGTGGAGTGTCTAGAAGATCCAAGGGTCTGGCTAACAAATCACCGTTCCTTTTTAGTCATGCCTGTGCACCTCTCTCAAACAGGAAAAGAAAAATCTTTTCTAAAGACATGGTGGGATGATCACTTTTGTCACTTTAGCTGCTGAAGAGACCTCCAAACAGACTAAGAGACCCAAGGCCAAAGGAAGAAACCAGATAGAGAGAGTTCTGTAAATCGATAAGATTCAATTATTGGAAAGTTCTGCCCTTTGTTGTGACAGTTTTTCCTTTTTACATCTCTCTTGGAAGACAGGGTGGAGGAGGAAGATTCACCTAAGCTGGTATAAGGGAAAAGCTGGCATGGCAGGGAAAGAACGGGGCCGATTTAGCTGAGCATGTACCTCCCGAGGCATTTGTGCGTAGGTACATCCACACAGGGCGACAAATGTTGGCATGGTGCTGTCCAGTGGCATCTATGTCAAACCTTACTGGCCCCTAGTCACAAAAAAGAACTTGCTTGCTAAAATCAGCAGTCCTGTCATTAGTGTCTGGAGGATTTAACTATCCTCAGACTAATAAATTTGGCAGACAGATGATGCAGAATCTAAATAAAACAGAGGAAATTTAACCAGCAAAAGCTGTTGGGCAAATCTGCACTGCAGTCACAGGCAGGCTTCAGTTACGCATCATGTCGCTGACGTTACACAAAGTCTGAAGAATTATTGCCAATTGCTCAGGCTAAGTTCCGTTTTGGAGTGTCAATAGCTGTATGTCAGTAGCAGTATTTCTGTTGCTGAAGCACTGAGTGGGTCCCCAGCCTTTGTGGAACACTTTGCAAACATACAACCAAGTGTCCTTGCCCCTGAAGGCTTACGACGTTAAGACCATAAATAACAACTAGATAGGAAAACAGAAGTGACGAAACAAAGGAAATTAAGAATGACAAAATGATTACTCAAGTTGAGAACTCTTATTCAAAGACCCAGCACTGAATTTAAACTAAAGATTTCAAAACAGCAGTTTTTTACAAATTTTTAAGTAATTTATGCCACAGAAAAGGTTCTCGTCTCAAATCTGACTGCTCAGCCTGTCCTGCTTCCACGGTTTCTCACAGCGTCAGCCCTGTGACCGCCGGAATACTGCTTACATACAGTTTTAGTGACAAGGAAGCTTTTTTTTTTTTTTTTTTACTTTTCTTACTGTGTGAAAGATGACCAGCATCCCATTTGCCTGTCTGTTCACGTCTGCCTGAAAACAAAACTAATTTTAGTTTGTAAAAAATGTATAAAAAGCCTATTTTCGAAAAATTCCTTTGGGAATAGAAGAAGTCCCAACTCTCAGTCTAGTAACTTCAGTAACTGCCAAAAGTAATGGGAAATATAAAAAGCACTAATTTAAGGACAAAGCAATATTAATGTGAAAAGTCAGTAGTTATGTAATTCCAGAACATGTCAGAAGTTTCCTTTTTGTCTGATTTATAAATATTTGGACTATTGCAATACAGACTTCTGGAAGAAAGTTATCGTTTTAATCCTTTTTACAACTTTTAATTAGTTTGCCTTGATGTTTCTGACAACGGTGATCGGTAGAGCAACCAAAAGTGTTCATTTTAAGAGTTTATTCACCGTAACTGCCGAGAAAGTTCCCCTCTTCACAGAGGAGAGGGCAATAAACCTACTTTAACGTCCTCTAGCAAACTGCCATTTTCCAAGATTATCTGGGCCGTGATCCAAGAGTATCTTTCATTAGCTCAAATAACTAAATAATTATGACCAGATTTGGCAGCTCTGACATCCAACAGCAACAGCGTGCAGTACTGATGCCTTTCTGTGTTCTTACTGTTGGGACAGGAGTGTGTTCCTGCTCAGACTAATGCGTCTTTGTTCTTAGGCAGTAATTATTCCTCACTGACCTTTATAGGTCGGGAGCCTCTTCTGTGTCACAAAACTGACACGCTTGGATCTCATCTATTATTCACCTCCTTCCCTTGCCTATTATGCCTACCGTATTTGGGTTTGCTTTATTTGCTGGCTATTAAGCATTCTTTGTTTCCTCCATGGTATTTATTAATACTACATTTTTTGATGTTGGCAGTCTCGGTTTTACGGGAAATATTACATGCCGTGACTTTCTGGGCAGATTGCTCAGCAGAGATATTCTGGCATAGTTTCACTCAGCTGAATGGCAATCTGTTAATTTAAGACATGGTCCTACATGTAGATCCTCCATATATGAATATATCCTAAGGATTTTAAAAATAATTAGTGAGCTGAATTGGTTTTCCCTAGAGGTGGCTTGGGGCTTTTACGGTTTTTCTTTTTGTACTCTTTTTAGGATTCAAGTCATTAATTGTCTTTTAAAGTAGTAAATAATATCAGAACAATTTCAGCATGAAAACATTGCACTGTGTGTCAAAATGGATATTCAGCATTTTCAGTGATAGGAATATCAGTGGATGTTCAAAATACATTGGGATCTCTGGGTAATAGAACTGGAAATTTTGTGTGTGGTCAATAGAAATGAATAAGATTTTGTTGAAGCTTTATAGCATAACAATGCCACATCAAAACGAAGGTAAGCATCAACAGCTTAAAAAGACTCCTGGGAACATCATCGACAATACATTTCTGTGTACATGATACCGAGTTCATTGGATAAAAATAGTTCTGGCAGAAGATAAGTCACATATGAAAAGATTGTGTTTGGCTACAAAGATTACTTGAAATTGGTGTTGAGAAAATCATGTGGCTAAACGCAATCTAAAGAAACTGCTGAAGCAGGAAGATGGGCCTCTCGTGTCACATGTTACCATTATTTAAACCTTATCTCTATCGTTTTGTGGTCATAGTGTATAATTTGCCATTTGGATTTTGTGTACTCTGCCGTAATCTTCAAATTTTGCAGGAAATTCCAAACTATTACTGGACCATTTTTTTAGTACGTTCAACATATTGCAAACTATGGATTTTTAACTAAAACCAAAGCCACTGCAGAACATGTACATCTTTTTGCTTGGCCCCATCATCCTCTTCTGGATTGGGGGGAGATGAGGAATGCTTCCTATTAAACTTCATTAAATGTGTTATTTTATGAAGTATGGGAGCGGGCTTAGCCAATTGCTTTTACCACCCGTTGCTTTTATCACCGCAGAGTAAAACCAGCAGATGACTCCAGGCCTAGAGCTTTCCTCCGTTTCCTCTGCCTGCTGCTGCCTGTGCGCCTCAGCGCATCTTCAAACCGTCTTTATTTCTCACTGAAACACTCTTAATTTTTTCAACATATCGCTTTCGCTTTAGAAAATCTCCTGGTTTGGAAGTCAAAATGTCTTGTCCAACATCATACAGCTTTTCTGATCTTTACTATAAAATTAAAATATTGCTAAAGTTGCAAAGTCAGGAATCCAAAAGTGAAAAAAACAGCCGAAGAATGATGGCCGGTGCGTCCTTAAATCTACCCATTTATATTCTAAGCCACATAATACTGTGTTTAATTATATGAGCACACAACATTTTTTTTCCAAAGGACCCCTACTACAGCTCCTATAAATCAGTGTAACTCCCTTGTTTTTAAAGGAGCTCTATTGATTTAGACCAGCTGGATTCGAAATGCTTATCTATATGTCAATGTCTTCCTTTGCATCTCACCTTTCTTATGTCTTTTAGAAAATGAGATTGTTCACATAGGCAATGTCCTCGTAGTTATTTTTGTGGGCACCAGGAGCATTGCTGACGATTTATTTGCTTTAGATAGTCCTCTTCTTGGTATCCTAATACTCTGTGGGACACTTTGTCCAAAAATCACTAATTACACTTCACAAGATTCTTTTAACCTAATCTAATATGTGGAATCTGAGTCATGGGGCCAAGCTTCCACACAGGGAGTAGCACTTTACTCAGGAAATGGTCTTATTGATTCAAGGTGAGTAAAGGTGGCAGAACCGGCCTCTAAGTAACTTAGATTTACTCAGTGTCACATAGCTAACCCCAGCATGGTGACAGAGCTGCAAGCAATCCTCAGGAGGTCTTGCTTAGCACCATTAGAAATACCGCCTCTATTATTATCATTGGGCTGACGCCTACACAACTAACATTTTTAAACAATTACTGGTTTATGTTGCAGAATAAAAGTGGGTTCGTCTAGCAGGCTATACAATTCTGTGTGCCTATGGGAGAGGACTTCTTTCGTGGCAAACTCCGGCATAAGGCACAGCAAAAAGGTACGAAAATAAAGAGAACTTACTACGCTGGGCAAGGATTTGTGTTGCATAGTTTTGTTTCAGTTAAAGGCTTCGTCCTTGGGCCACAAAAGGAGGAATTAACTCGTGTACGATGATCTTCTAAACAAATTGCTTTTGCTGTAATGTGTCCTATGGAAGTATTAGGAAAAAATACAGTAAAATAAACGTTTACGCAAAATATAAGAGGAAAAGTAGTAGGGAAAAAATTTAACTAAACAAGTCCAAGCTCATCCTTGGTACAACTCCACTGACTTGAACTAAATAAAATAGGATTTAATTTGGCAACATGTTTTTAACATTAATTTTCTTCTCTGTAACACAGGTACTATTGAAGTCAGATGAAACATTTTAGTTATAAACAGCATATTTCCAGAATCTTCCCCCAGCAAAAATTAGTAATTCTTCAAATCCTAATTCCCTGCAGAAACTAGCAGTGCTTGCTTAGAGCTCTCCTTATGCACTTGCAAACTGCAACAAAACGTTTTGCACCTTTTTACAGTATATCTTTACAGACTTCAGAATTCTGCAGGTTCCTGTACCTAAACTCTATCTAGTGTCAACATCAGGACAGATTACAGAGAAGACTACAAATGCCTTCAGAGATGAAGTGATTTTATAGATTTATCTTTTAATTGAGATGTATCATTCACCTCACACATGGTTCATTGGGCACATTAAGTCAAATTTGGAAACACGGTTGTTGCCATCATCTTTATATCCATGCTGCAACCTTCACTGGTTTTAAACGGAAGCAAGAAAAACACAGTTGTCGTATTTTATGTCTGCAGTGCTCCTGCCGGGTCTTTCTTCCATAAAGAAGACCACCTTTCTTCTGTATGTATTGATACACATTTGCAAAATTAAAGGCGGCTGAAATGTTTGAGATGCTTTAAAAACAAGACAAAGAAGAGGACTGGCAATTGGAAAGTTACCTACCACCACCACAAGTAGCTGAGCACTCTGACTGCACCGTCACCCAGGAGTAGCTATGTTTTTTGACAGATGTCTTGTTTTCATTGTTGGTTTTGGAAAAAGTATATTCCCAAGCAATCCCAGGATTTTTGCCTTGTAACAGGATCTAGAGAGGGGTATTTGGGGTTTGTTTAAAAAAAAAGGGAAGGGGGTAAAAAAAAAGAAAAGGATTCTGTCATTCTAAAGCAAGAGGAACTAAACATGATACACACATAATATATTTATACACACCATGTTTGTGAAAGAATTTTCAGGAGACCTAATTTTTCGATAAACTAAAAACCATCGAAGTAATTCCTAAACAGCAAAGCGTCTGCTTGGACTAACGCCTGCAGGGCAGTTAACAGAAGAGTGCAGAAATACACAGTTCAGCATAACGCTCCTTTAAATCAGAAGGCATTTGACTGCATTGGTGAAGCAGAAATGCCTTCAGCAGGTGTGAAATATCATCCAAAGACTGCAGGCAAGGCAGTGGTAGGGGCTGCCCCCGCCCCAGCTCTCAGTGCTCTGCTCCTGCAACCGGCCCTGAACAAGCGGGTCCCTGCGTTCACTGGGGGCTCACTGGCAGGTGCTGGAGTTTGCCTGTGGCGGTGCAGTGGATGGATTAAGGATTTTGGGGTGGGACAAATTTCCTCTCTTCTAGCAAGCAAAGTCCAGGCTAGCTGATCCTTCCACAGTGAAGAAGCCTTTGCCCATTAACTAAGCGGGACTCAAACGCTTTACTGAAAGAAGCTTGAGCAAAGCAGTAGTATAGCAGTGTGGGGACTGGGAATAGAGGGGGCTAGAGATGACCTCAGTTCTTGAGGCTGCAGATACAAAATAGATTTATTTTTTTTCTTCTTGTAAAAAACATTTTTCTATGCGGACTGGTGATAAACTTTGTTTGGAAGACCCTCAGCTGGAATTTTTCTCATGATAATTGAAGCTGATAAAGCTTCAGTCCAGGAGAGGACCCATCCCTGGGTGTCTACAAGGGAAAAAGGATTGGAAAAATCTTTTATTCATGATTTTAGCATAATGTGTTAGAAGATTTATAGAAAGTGTGATTACTGACTATAATAACAATCTTTGTCATTTCACTCAGGGAGCCTAGCTCATGAGGGTGTACTGTTTTAGTGGTGAATTATATTGCAATTTTCATATAGGCAACTTTCTAAAATTCACTGTATTCATTTCAAGCCTGAATTATAATCAATGCAAGATGCATGAACATCTGACACATACCTAAATTTGGGGAGAAATTTCTCTTTAACAGCATTTATTTTAGAAACTATTTTTGGCAGTAAAGTGCATTCATATTCATACTTAATAGAAAAAGTGCAAGAGTTTACAGTTACAGCGCTCTACTAGGTTTTAAGTCTTCACCAGTATGGATCTGGTCATAGTGATATAAAGAGCAGGTGCAGTTAACCTCAGCTCCTAAATACGCTTTTTGATAAGCACTAGCATTTCAAGTACAATTTCAGTCTATGTTAATGATTACCACTCAAAATATTAATAGAATATCAGTTAAGTTCACATGATGTCTAACCCGAGTGCTTAAGCAATCCATGTAGGTAGAACTGATCTCTGTATAGACTGGTTTCATAAAATAGCAACAAACTTGCATTTATGTCATTTAAGACAAAGAAATATAATAACATTTTGAAATGTAGCCAAGGGTTTTAAAGCATTCTGAAAATGTACCTATTGGAAAACAGAAATTACCCATGACAGTGAAAATTCAGACCAAATTTACATGACCTCCAGCTCAATAATGTTGAACACGTGAAGGCTCTGGACTGCATACTGTTTACTTTTCTAGAAGAAAGAAAAACGGATGCTATATTTTCCATTCTGAGTAGCCAAGGATTTTATTTCAGTCAATGAACCTTAATAATGATCCAAACTGAGAATATAGCAATTAGGACTGTAAAAGGCAAAATACTTCCAAAAGAATTGGAAAGTACGTGCCTTCTCATTGGAAGATTCAGATTAGAAGATCCTCCAAGCACAGGTAAATTAAAGTATTTCATGTGAAAGTGTTCATCTCACCCATCCAAGCTTAATTCATGAGCACCTTAGAATTCCTGTAAGATTACGGAAGAAATAGCTCTGAGAGCGATTACTGACCTCTGTTTTTACTGCACGTTCATAGCACTCTGAAATTAGGAGAGATTAGAACTGAGGCTGCTGTGCCGCTTCACGCGGCCCTGCACAGAGGCACTCTGAATCTCTGGATCTCACACTGTCTTTCCGGAAAGCCTCTACCGCGTTCAGTGCTCACAGCACATGGTGCTCACTAATGAGCGTACTACAAAGTTTCCATATTTCACTTTATGCTCATTCATCAATGTGTGGTTCTGTGCCCTATTTGCCGTGCTCTATTCAAACCGTTACCAGCGTAACTTTTTTCAGAACCTTTCTTTTTCCCTTGGCTATTCATCACTATCTGATGTAAATGTTTTATAAGATTTAACAGCCCCTTCAGATGACGGAAAATCTCTCTTCTATATAAATTTTTTTTAGAAAGCTGTCCAACTGCTGATAGCAAAAAGTCCAACTCTTAAAACAGCTGTTCAACAGTCACGTTGAATCTTGAACCTCAAGTCCATGGGCAGCAGAGTTTCTAGAAAAAACAGGTTGCAATAATACGTGTTCACTCTACTGTCCTTCTCTTAAGGACAAATTGAGACAAATATCTAATGTGTGAAGTTTCAGAACACGTGCTTCAGAAAAAAATAGGGTGCGTTAACGCTAATAAGAATTGAGCCCTGGAAAACTATTCTTTAATTAAAACAATTCCTTTCCTGGTTCTTCTTACAGACCAGACCTCGAAATGCTTTAATTTGCTTTTAGTCATTGGAAGGTCCTACGAGTCCAAGGTGTTAGCACAGATCTCAGCATCTTAGGCAGCCAGAAACAATTTCAGAGCCTAGCTTTATTTTCTTCTTGTGTTAGAAAAGATCTGGCTAATGTATGAACAAAGTCAGATTTCCTCTTTCATGGTCCTGTGAGGATGCACTTTCTCCCATTTCAGTAGGTGCTCTGTGTTCCTTCAAGTGCAGAGGCTGAAATTCTATCTGGCCTTTTAGTAAGTCGTGTCAAAAGAGGAGGAGGTTTTGTCCATACCTCAAGACCTTGTGTAAGGGTTAGCCCTCGTCTCATTGGATTCTGACAACTGTCATAAAACTGTGCTATGTCAGTGGCCAAAAAAACAGTAAAGCTTAAAACTTTTCTAATAAAAATATCTTGAAGTATTAGACTGAACACTTGTCTTCCAAAAGTGCTCTTTACTTTGCAATAATAGAGGCAAGAAACGGAACAAATGCGTCCTGAACTACAGAATTCAGAACACGAAAGAGGGAGGATGAGAAAAGTGGCAACCAGTTTTACTCCTGTTAGAGCAATATTCTCCTGGTGCTTCAACGGAGTGAAGGGAACGAAGAGGAAATGATCTCGGATGAGTTAGAACACGACGCGTTAGTATCCGTCACTTCAGAGAACAACCACACAGCGACGGCAGAAACTCGCAGCCTCCAGCTGAGTGAGGGCCTGTGGGGTAAATCCTGCACGCCGGGCGAGCTGGGCCATACGCATTTTAAGACCTTGGGCTACACCCCCTTCTTGCGCACTGGGAAGGAGACAGAACTAGCATGGGCAGACGAAGCGAACCTCCGCTGCGTTTCCCGGCCGGCGGCCAAAGCTAGAGCCCCTTCCCACCCCGCAGACTCCAGGAGGGAATGGTTACAAAGCAAGAGCTGCATTGCAGTCAGGTCTCTTTCCTCCTGGATCATCCCAGCTATGTAGAAAAAGGGCAAAATCAAACTCTGGGAAAGAGACAAAATATTGCAGGGCACGAACCATATACTTTAAAGTCCCTGGCACTCAGCTGAAAAACAGTATACAATGTACAATGGTCAACCAAGTTTTCATCAGGAATGCAATACTATTGCAAAGTTGCAATTTTGCCAAAGTAATGAGCATATAAAAAGTTTTCTATCGTATTTTCAAACATTCATTATAAAGCCCTTCCTTAACAACCCAATAACTGAAGTCTGCATATACAGCCAAGTTATCAGACCTACAAATTTGGAAAGACCTCCAGTGCTAGTCTACTTAACTGGATGCATTCCAGCATCTTTTCAGCCAACTGGCATTTGCTCCCAAATTTACAGCTGGCAAACAACCTCCTTAAACATTTCCAGTTCCTCAATAGAACTGTTTAATGTCTACCTTTAACACACCAACCACCTGACTTCAGACACAACACTCAGCAGCTCTGACCGCAGGGCGCAGAGTTATAAAATTTACAGCTTCTTGAGTTCGAAAACCACAGACTCTATGGCTGGAATCTGCCAGATCTATTCTGAAGAAAAAGAACTGTGGCTTTCGCTTAGGGCACAAAATGTTAAAACAATGGATAAATTGAAATCTCCTGGGTAAAGAACCTTTTCCTTTTGCTGCTAATTTTGATTTCAAAGCTAAACCAATAAATTTTCTAAACTAGCTGTGCATCTGCTCCTTTCTTTGAGATTATTTTTTTTTCCCATGGCTATCCTACGTTTCCAATACAATACTCCATTTTGCAGGTCAGATTTTCAAAGGGCCTATCAACATTGCTTTGTTATGCTTGACTGTGCTTTTCAGGTGTTTTTTATTGTAAGATGTGTATGTGAAGTTACTTGCAACACACCGAATTAAAAGAGATTAATTTATACAAGATAAACTCCTCTTTCTTCCACAATATTCTGGCCAATGTATAGGAAAGCGTATGAATGCTTGGCATGTAACAAGCTGAAAAAAAGACTCATTATCTCTGCGAAGGACTAATGGATATTTACAAATCACTTACAGAGAGAAGCTGAGCATAGAGAAAAAGCCAGGTAAAGGAATAGCTGCTGTTTACCCATATGTGCTTTGTGTATTTTCATCTTCGCTCACTCTGCATGTGCCTAACTTACAAAACGGGCATGAGCCCAAACTTTGAACCCCAGCATTCACGGTAGCTTTGATCTGAGTCTTCAAATTGCATCTACATTTCTTGGGTCACTCCCATGCTTTGTAAGTCTCTGATAATTTCTTTAGGTGGATGTAACAGAGTTAAGCGATCTGCAGTGAGCCATCAGTTACACCGGCAAGGGCAGATGGAGACGTTTGTCTGTGTGGAAGACCGGTGCCTGGCTGTCTTATGCTTGCGAGACCCGCAGTTTTCATCCACTGTGAATCTACATGCTGTTTAAGAACTACTGTAACATCCAACATCCTAAGCCAGATTCTGATTTCTCTGCTCAATCGAGGTTCGTTCTACTGACTTTTATGAATTTACTCTGGTTTCAGTAGGATAAATGTCAGCATGCAGCATATGAAGCCGGTGGAAAACTGTTTAAAAAAAGTTTTAAAACAGGACCGTTGTCTTGAATAGGCAGTTACTGGATGGGCTCCGTGACAGTGGCTAACGCCAGGAGCTTCAAAGGAAAGTGAGCGAACACCTGTTTGGGAAGCACCAGCAAAGGAAGGATTACCCATTGGTTACTTAAACCAAACCTTAAAACAAAAGAGCTTTTATCTCTTCAATAGTTCTAAAGTCACTTTAAACACAATCTTAACTAAAAGGTTATGACAAATGATTGTTTTTCAAGAAAGTCCACTAAGGTCATTAAAAGAAAAAAAAAACAGGAGTATCCTTGAAAGGTCCTGTATGATCTCATTTCTACTTCAGCTGTTTCAAATTTATCTTCTGTTGTTATTGTGTCTCCATTTTTCTACTGTTCACATGCTAAATGTACAACCTTCAGGGATACTGTCCAGCTAATCTCTCCTCACTAAAGGAGAACCCTTTTATCCATTGTATTGCATCCACATCTGTATCTTATAAGCACATCTTAGCTCTCTTTAGCTTACTTTCTCTTTAGGGGAAATCAGTACAAATTTATCATCTAGTAGCTAATAATAAATGTAATGCTTTATAACTGCAACTTGGCTTTCTCCCAGTGGCAGCTAGATCATCAGTAAAGTCATTCCACCTGGCCTCCTTTCTCGTTTTTCCCCTATTGATAAAGAGGAAGTGATTTACTGGTTTTAATTAGACATAGTCCTGCCTTGAAGTGCCATTCACCTTCTCTTCCCATGAACGTCTGCCTCTTTGCAAAGCATCCTTTCCATCTGTTACTTATTGCTGTCAAAATAAACTATCTTTTTTCACGAAGATTTCACAATTTCTTGCTTCAATATTTCACTGAGTTTGCAGTAAACTTCAGTGAGGATACTGATCCTATCTCATCCTGAAAAACTTTGCAGTGCTTTCTCAAATTGTATTTGACTTCTCAAATCAGTCAATTCTTCATCTGTTTATTGATAGAATGGAAAACCAAATTATTAAACTCTCGTGTTTTTAAGTTAGTTTATCAATACCTGGCCATGCAATACTTTTCATGCCCACATAAGTTCAGTTTCTTTTGCTCCTTCAGAATCTTTCCCGTAATTCAAGTCAGTCGGGAGGGGGTGGCTGAATATCTCAACAAATGGATGTCACGAGCGAACCTCAGACGACTTCTGTATTGACAGAGGCCTGTGATGGCAATGTCCTTTCTGCTCTGCTAGCCTCTTCTGGGAAGTATTTTCAGCAGTCAGTGGTGCCCACTGGCAGCCCTTTTTTGCAAAGCTAGATAAATGCATGATGAATTTACTGCTTGTTTCTCCTCAAGTTAAATATTTCTCAGTTAACAGAAAAACACTGACAAGGTCTTAAAATTGAAAGTGCTGACCTTAGATTGCCTGTGACCAAATGACAGATAAATGAGCTGAATATATTCAACTACATTAAAAAAAAATTCCAGCATGTTTCCATTTAAGATGAGACAATTACGCTACAGAAACCATATTTTAAAAACCTGGTATTAATTTCTGATCCTAGATTATCATTTAACTATCATATTTCTACCCCTTTGACCATTGTCTGTTATTTCATCTAACCTGATTCTGACCATTTCGGGAACTGCCTTCTGAATCCATGAATATTTTTCATTTCAGCTTTTATTGGTTTCTACAAACCCACAATCACCAAAGTATCAATAATACTAACTTCAGAAGGATACAGATGCACTAATTCTGAAGGGCACAGGTTTACTGGTTTTTGCCTTCCCTCCATCCGTGAAATTAATTCTCGAACAATCCAGAAAGGGTTCTGATGAATTCTAAAACCTCATCATGCCTTTACACTTCCCGTAGTTGTGCTCAGGAAATACTGGTCCTTCACATTTAATTCCACATTCATCTCACAGTGTTCTCCTCCTCCTCAGAAAATATTTGGCCACTATAGTTTGGGTTTTTTCTCCCACAACCTAGTTAAATTACAGATTCACTGCCCTTTGTCTTCTTTGGTATGACTCATTCCCATAATTACATACATATAATACATGTAAATATATATATGTGTATTTAGTTCTTTGTGAAATTCCAGGGTAAATAAGAAAAACACTTTATCAGTCTTTTTCTTGTCTCTTATCCATTTTTGAATAGCATTTAGGACTGCAAAGTCTGATTAAATGATACATGCTCAGCTAAATTATTGCAAAACCTGAGAGAAAAACAGATGCCTAGGAACATACTGTGCAATAAGATGAAATACAAAACATGTCGTAGAACTGCAAGGCTGAACTTGTGATATGCAAGACAATAGGGAATTTTAAGATTTTTTTGTCTGATTTGGTCTCCCTTCCTTCTCTCTTAATACATGCCTCAGATGTCTCTCTCAAGAAAATATTTTGGAGAATGACTGCATTTCAAAGGAGGTGATTGCCTTGAGCACAGACCTGCCAGACCTGTCTGGACCCATACCTGGAGAGCGCTGGTCCCGTCCTCTCCTGTGAAGGTTGCTCAGAAGACATGCGTAACCTGAGCTTTCTGGATACATGCAGACTGATTTGCACTCAGAAACACAGTCAAAAACCTGGACTGTTTGAGTCACCACACAGATGTCTAGCAAAACTATGACTACAAAATTAAACAGGCACAAGCTGTGTTAATCTGTCTTTCAGATCATAGTGGAATGGCAATAAATACACCTACAAAACCTTATATTTGCTGCCCACCTGAATAATAAAATTTCCTGTATTTATGCATGCAATTTATTCAATTTCTCAATACCTGCAGTGTGCATTTTTACAAGGACTTGCACTGACTTCTTCTGGAAAAAAAACTAAACTAGAAAATAAGTGTTAAATTTCTTTTGTATACAACCTAATTAAAAAATGAAGAAAAAATACCTAAACATTACAGGAAGAAGTTGAGGTCCAAACCCTGGAAAGCCTCATCTTACTGTAAATCAACTGAATTGGATAAAAAATTGCTGGCAGGACTTTTTTGTATGCTGCTTTGAAAATTACAGATGAGAGAAAAATAAAAACAAAGCTACAATGCAGTATGCTTAAACATTCATTTTTTCAGCCTTCTATCAGTTCCTGGTATTTATAGTTGAAGTAGGATTTGTTTCATTATTACTGCTGAAAACAGATCTTCAGCAATATGGGTGTTTTCTCATAAAAGCATATTTCTTTACTTTTCATTGGCATTTTTGCTGCTTAGAGTTATTGGCAAATCATAAATAATGCAGATCTCTGAACACAAAAAGTTTTGCATTTTTTTCAGAATTCAGCTTGTGGAATGCTGCTTAAATTATTGAAAGGAAAAAAAGCCTTAACTACAGCTCACAGATATATATAATTGGGGAATACGTAACTGTAACATTTTCAGTCATTAGAATCCCTAGTTACCAATGCCAGTGGTGTAGGTATTTCAGTAAAAATACAAGGGAAGTTTAAATAAGCTCTCATAGGAGCAATAGCCTCCAGTTAAATGTTAAATCTTAATAAAACTGTTTAGCATAATTTGATAGGATGAAAATAGAAGTGTTATTTGGCATTAAATTTTTTTTCTTTAATCTTTATTCTGCAAAGTATGTGCATGATATGCAGCCAAGTAAATCATCTTGCAGGCAATTTATTATTCATACTTTAGCTCTATAATAATACAGTTCAATCTACTTTGTATTATGACAAATAAGATTCCTGAGAGTTCAGCATAACATTTCATAGTATTTATAAGTGTGCTTGTTTCTTTGGTGTAAGGCTATTTTGGAGGTGATTTGCAGACAGAGAAGCATGTCTGTAACTTGTAGACAAAACTCTTCGATGGACTAAAGCATCCCTACTAACATACATACTCAAAATGAAAATTCTCCAACTGAGAAAAAATGTTTTAAAAAGGCTTAGCAAATCGTGATAGTAATTTGTGAAAACACACGCCCTTAGCCCATGTCAAACTCTCCGTTCTAAAACATGTGTTCATCCTGAAGTACTTTAACATGTGTTCATGGCCCATAAACTTCAGTGGTTCTTAAAGATACGTTTAAGTACATTACTCAATCGGTATGAATAGCAGTAAGGCTCTTCGGTATTCCAAATAAAAACTTTACGGAATAGTTGTGAAAGGTTAAATAATCCTTGCAGTCACAGTCTATACTTACTGTGTTTCTTAGTTTAACAGAACAAAGCTGCGTAAGGGAGACGGGATGCAGAGTTCTCAGCTAACCGCTCCTGCTGAACTTCTGCAGAGAGCAGTTCTCAGTTACGGCGTTACACGATGGAGCGAAGAACCGCAGATCGCTGCCTCAGAGAACGGGTGCAGCGCTCGCTCTCCTGCTCCCCAAGCGCACGCCAGAGAAAGCTATGCATCTGATAGTGAGCTGACCGGAGTATGGCTGGAAGGTGTGGGAAGGAATTGAATCCTTTCTGGGGAGGGCTCCTTCCTTCTCACAGGGAAGGATTCATCAAAACAGACATAACAGATGAGTTACAAAGCCAAGGATTTGCTAGAGCTTTCTAACAAAGCAGGCAAACTAATGTAGCTGACAGGGAGTAAAGCCTGGCGATTCAGCCAGAAACTGACCCTCAGATGTTCTGATGCACTTTAAAAGAAAATCTAGTAAAGTAATGTAATGCAGAAAGAGATTTTTCTTAGAACAGAACTATTAGTGGCCAATTTCAAAATTGCAACACTGGAACAAACCATGTAAGTACCAAATTCACTTTCTACTAAATATGGTTTCAACACAAGACATCTGGCAGACAGAGTAGGTGATACAAATTTGACTGGGAGATAAACATGTATAAACATTATTTTAGGTGCTATCACCAATAAAACTGAATCAGCAGAAATTACACAGGAGCCTGTGTGTGGTACTTTGACCATCTGCGTCCCAAGGTAGATGTAAAAATGGCTACACATGCCTGCAGTTTCAGAAGCATTATTTGAAACTGTTACCATTAAGCCTTGCCATAATGTTAGATTTAATTTTTACATCACTGAATTTTCTTGTATACCATTTATGGGATGTGTTTATAATCTCTGTTACCATTGTGCAGCAACTGAGAAATAATGTTCTGTGGTGTGTTTTATGCACCATCCTTTTCACTGAATTTGTGACAGTTTACTAAACTTCAGACCTTGATAAACTGGTGAAAGGCCTTTCAATCTAGCATGACCACACAATTAAGTCTGAATACTATCGTGACTCAATGCTATTCTTTAATCTTGCTGAGAGCTACAGTGGAGAGCTAAAGCTGTCGTTACTAATTCTGTAATAGACATCAAGGGAAGAATAAACAGAAGAAAGCTTACTTCAAAGACCAGCGTCTCATTAGTCGGTCCTGCTGCATATAGACTCTCTGGATGGTTAAAAGAGCGTTGATAATCAAAAACTGTTCCAGCAAAAGAGAACTTTCCTGGCCAGTCAATTGTCCAGTCTCCTGTTAGATAATACTTTTTACTGAGGTTGCGCACTGCAAGGTAGCTCGTGGAGATTTGCATTTCGTGGAGCTGTATACTGCGTGCTCCTGCTGGAATAGTGACCACGGCATAGTAGTCTGAAATGAAAGAAGTAAGCAACATTTTTGCAGTTATCATACAGATAGAGATGGCTTATAATTTTTGAGCCAATTTGAAATTTTTGCAGTTCAAAAGATATTGAAGACAGCTGTTCTGATCCACCCAAGTTACTCCGTTTTCACAAGGGGAAACCAGGTCTGTTTTTAAACCCCCCCCATGCAGGCTGTAATCAGAATAACTCAGAGGTATTTCAATTCCTGGAATTTTTCTTTGTGATTAAAGACAAGAGAAAGCAAGTTCACCTTGGAAAAATGCAGAACAGACTAATGGTGGTTTCACTGTAATTGTTTTACCATGTTTTGCCTGTAGTTTGAAGGTACTACTTCCATCATGGACAAGGTTTTTGAGGTGAGATGCACTGGGATGCAGAGAGCTTTCGCAAAGCCCTGTACACCACTGGGTCTCCCTGCTGTAGCCCATTGCACTCTCACGGTGTAGAAATCTCACTCACTCTACAGTCAGATGAGACACTGCTGACAATCTCGAACACACACTGCACACAGCTAATTTCGCAGAGCATTCAGTTTAGATTATCTTTCTAGCATTGGATCTCTGTATTACTGTACCCTAAACAATTTCCTGGCCTATATTACAGTAGTATTGACATGTCTTATGATCAACAGTAAATGGATCCTCAAAATACCCCTGTCGGTAAAGAAATACTGTCTGCATTCTATGCCTGAGAAACTGAGGCATAGTGAGATTATTTCACAAGAAGCCTGTGACAGTCCACTAAAGAAAAGTCCACCTCCCAGTGACTGGATCATCCACTGAATCAGCTGGACAGCTTCCAGTCAACTTAATTTGAAAACGAACATGGAAATACTGTCATGTTTGGCATTATGCTCTGTGTCTCTCTTTGTATCTTCTACAGTCCCATTCCAGTCAGAGCTGTTGACAGCTATTTTTCACTTGCCTGAATCCTAAAATCTCTTTTAAGAGGAAATTCACACGTAAAGGGAAAATGTGGCTTAAGAAACAAGAGGAATGCTTGCAAATTAACTAACCAAGACTTATGCTCATAGCTTTCTTGTTACCAAGAAACAGGAGAAATGTGAACTCTCCTCTCACTCTCCCTGTGATTTTCAGTTCACATCTGGACTTTTAGCCACTGCCCTAATGAGCAAGGAGTCATATATATTACATGGGGATACAGCAGAGCAATGAGTTGATGATCATGTGGAACAGCTTTCCTTACCATTAGCTTTGTGCTGGATCAAGTATTGGCCTTTAAAGAACTTGCACGTTGAATTATCTCCTTTACAAACTCCACAAGCATCCAATACAGCTTTGGAACCAAGTCCATGATCACACCCTACTTGCTGCAACCAAAAGGCACAAGTGAAGGACTCAGACACAAGGGAATTTGAAGAAACAGCTGCATTTTCCATAAAGGAGTCAATCGCCCACTTATAAAAAATAGACATCAGGATTGTAAGAAACTTAATTTTATCTTACTTCACATATTCCATCAATGCAAACATCATATTTATTTGGAGAACACAGAGTTCCGTCCTTCACTTTGCTGGACATTGCAAAGAAAAAGTCAAAGTCTTCAGCTGTGCAGTACAATTTACATCTATCTTCCTCTGGGGGGAAAAAAAAAAAAAAAGCAAGACAAGAAAGTATTAGCAGAATTGCAGCACAGTTAAAAAAAAAAAAGGCACCCCGCTATTGTTTCTTCCTGCATCCTAGATGACAAGCTACAAAGATTAATTCCGTGTGGTGACATAATGGGACCCCAAGATGGGCAGAAATGTAGCCAAATACAGTAACTTACATTACGCTATTGTAAAAGAACATGTGGGTTTGACTGTCCACACATAATTAGAATTCAAAACCAGTGTGAAAACATGCACATTGCATTAGCTCTGCTGATGTGGCCCTGATTTCAGTTCCACTGGTCCACAGTTTCAAATTTCATTTTTTATTAAAAGAAATGGGAGATTGCACTAATTTTATTTAATTTTTAGTTAAAATTTGAAAAGCTATAAGATGGCACAAATGATCAGTTCAGCTGAAAGCTAGGACTGGGGCCAGATTTTCTCCTAACAAAAGTGCTTTTCCTCTAAAAAAATCCCAACTATTGTCAACCAAATTTCTTCTTCTACACAGCTAGTATGTTATGCTTATAAAGGGCTGATTAATTCTACATAAAAAAACCAGTCATGCAGTTGTAAATATTGTCACAATTGCTGAAATACACAATTTTAATACAAATAGTAAGTGCAACAAATAACACAGCATAACAAAATTTTGAAGAACATGAAACTGGATTCAAAATAGTAACCTTTTATTCCTAAATAAGCAGCTGGATTTTCAATAGTACTTTCTACAGAGGCAAGGCATCTGTAGCAATTTTGAAAACCAGATCATGTTTTCAGGACTATAAATGTAGATCTTGGGGGAGATTTTGAAAAGCAGCTACGAGTAAGGACAGGCATTTTCAAGTTCAGAGTCACCTGGGGACGTCTTGCTTTTGAAAATTATGCCCTTTGTCCCTAATTTTAAGCTCCTATTTCTTTTACTAAATGCAGCCCCTACCTTTTAAACCAATGTAGGCTACCTTAGTTTCTGCTAAACCAGATGCATTATTCTCCTTGTTACACAACATCCATTGTTACATGCTGTGAAACCATCTTTCCTCTTTCCTCTCTTCACAATGGCTGTTAGGACATAGGTTTCTAAATACCCACGTCTGCAAAGTCTTTTGAGGAAAATATAATCAGGTTATGAATGAAAGTTATATGTATGTGTGTGTATATATATATAATTATACACTTATTATCAAAAAAAGCAAATTTGTACAGTTACTAAATAAAGCAGCTACAATGTGACATAATCCAGCCAGTTTTATTGAAGTAGTAGCAATTGCAGCTACAAACTGGGCTTTCAAACTGCAGAAAATATTTGTTGTATCTGATAAAAATGAATACCGATTCAAAATATTTACAAAATTAAGATGTGTAAAGTAAAAATAAACTTTGCTTGAGACCTGAACTTTATAAAGATCTCTTAGTAAAAGATGACTTTAAAAAATTTATGCCAGTACATTGTTTGTTTTTCCAATTCTCATGGGACTATACCAGCAGAAAAGTCAAAAGGTTGATTTATTGTTACGTTTCGAAATCTGAGAACATTCCAAAGGAAGGAAGATTCTGCTAGTGTTATTGTGGGAGCTCACATTTCCCATGCTGAAAAATCCATGGAAATTATTTTGTTTTGTTCTGTTTTTACACTAACAGATATGTAATATAAAATGAAAGAGAGGGGTAACAACAGCCAGGGAGTCATGCTAAGGTCAGAGATTTAAATTTAAAACCAAAATCAATTCTGCATGTTCATACAGGCAGTATCGCACAGGAGGCTGGATTCAACTGTGCTAGAAAGCAAACACATCTCCAATAAGCCAACTGAATTTCTATTTGCTTACATCAGGGTGATATTTGCCCAAAGAATATGGATGAATTACAGCTTACGGCTCACTTCCTGCAATTGCCTTTGTCCGTCAGAGCTGTGGCATAATTACCTTCCACTTTAGTATATGGCTTCCATTTGTAGTACCAGCCCCGGAAAGGTTTGCTGTTGTATTCTGCACACTGCTGGGCACGGAAGTCCAAACTATTGGCTGGACATGGCTGATTATTACAAAGTTGATAAATACGACCGGCACCTTGGCAGAATTTGCCGCCATACTGTGGCCTAAAAAAAAGAAGAAAAAATTCTTTTGCAAAACGTGCTGTTTGTGTGACTGGCATGTTACATGTGTATTAACAGAGAAAATGAGAGGACATATTGTCTTAGGAGATGAGTATTTCTTATATGGGCCATTAATTTTCATGGTTCCTAAAACCAAGCAAAGCAGTTGCCATGAATTATCTGCTTGGATTACTGCAAACTCAGCAAAGATGCAACCATCTAGAGGTGAGTCATGTTTTCACTAATTTAAATTTATAGGGCTATTTTGTATTGACTGGTTTCAGTCTTGTATAGCTATTTTTACTCTGCTGTAACCCAGGAATGAACATGTGCAAAGAATTACCTATCACAATAAGAGTCAATAAAGGATAACATAACACTGATCAAACATAAACAGAATGAATAATTACATTTCATTGTTCATTTGCTTTGTAAATCATTTTGAATAAAATGTGCTTTTAAACAGTCAAAGGAAACAAGGACTGTGCACAGTTGTCCTGCTTTAGGAAAATGTTGGACTTCATGGAGAACTTTAAACATGTCACGATCACTTCAGCAAACCTTACGTGGGCATTTCCCTTAATTTTGACCAGCATGAAGAGAGCATATTCTATTACTTTGCTAGTATCTTATGTTATCAGAATAATAGTTTTTAACTATTTTGTCTATGTACATGACTGTAAAACAATGTAAAATGTAACACCTGCTCTTTTTAAAGTGACTGAGAGTTCTCACAAACTGCTGAGAAGTGTATTCACTCACTTTTGTGTTCCTTATGGATCTGCACAGGAATTCACGGATGTTATTTCTGCAGTTTCACAATGCTCAGATATACATCTGCAAGTACTGAGCAAAAGCTTCAAAACACCAAATTCTGAGAACTGTTTGTCTTATTATACAATATCTTGCATCAAGTGTAAAGAAATATAACAATGCTGCACTTGCATACATTTATATAATGATCTTTAAAAATTAGGGACCATACATACTTGGAAGACAAGCTATGAGCTATCTTTCAGTGGACAGCTGGCCCATGTTGCACACACATTAAGGAAAAAAATGAGAATAATATAAAAGATACTGAAGAATAATAATACATTAACTAACAATAATAATTAATAATAATAGTATAAAATATACAGTTGCAACAAGCTTAATTTGTTTGTTTAGATCCCTAAACACTACGTTATAATTATTCCCTATATCGAGTATACCATGCAACTTTTCTTGACAATGCATCTGACTGGAGTAATATGGAGACAGCTTGGTGCAACATGGATGAGAAAATCCAGGTGCTTTTTCTGTTCGCTTTATTATAAATTTTAAGCCTCATATGTCTAACCTTCTAACCAAGCTGCGGGTTAGTTTTCATGTTTTGAATCAGCTTTGAATCTACACAATATCTGGCTTTTCCAGAATTCTGGGCTACAAAACAGTCTTTCAAAGGAAGAGGTGGAGGCCCACCTGCTACTCTGTTTAAAACTGGGTTAAAGCACCAGCAAAATGTGTTGTGGAAAAAAAAACAACTTCCAGTGACTTTTTTTGAGGTCACCTACTAGCTACCCTGACACTGGGTATAATGGCGAAGGTCTTAAAACAAAGTCCTATTTTCTGTCCTAGTTGGTGGCAATTCAGTCTGTGAAGGGCAGGGAGGATATGTAAGATCAGTGAAGTCAGGGAGTATTTATGTTGACTTTGTGCAATTGGTGAGAGCTTTGAGTTAAGGCAGCCAAACCGTTGGGTCCTTACTCAATTCTCTACAGACTTGCTTTACAGCTTCAGCAGATGGATGATTTTTGACCTCCTTCAGCCCCACAGAACAAATCTGCTTTAGCGTAAGGAAAAGAAGCAACCTCCTTCCAAGTAAGTGCCACCAAACAAGCAACGTAATAGAATTATTTACGGCTAGATCGTGATTTCTAGCCACAGTCTTGCATTTGAGGATGGTATAAAATTCCACCAAACTAAGGGAGCACTGAAAGAGGCGTTCTGTTTCCCAGCTCTGTTACAGCATTTTAATATTACAGTACACTCCCATTACTGAAACTGTTGGCCAGAGAATTACGGAAACTTCCCCACCTTTGTTTTTTACCAACAAGACGTCAGTAAGAGTTAAGCAATTCACGGGAAACTAGATGTAGATCTACAAAACCAAATTTCTGAAAAAGGACTATTATCTACATTGACAAAATCATGCTTTTATTGGTGATGTTTATACCACCCATAGATTTTGGTTTGACTGCCTACAGCAGCTCAGTATAACTGCGCTTAGAACGGAACGCTTTGCGCAAAGGGTAGTCCAATATTTCTATAGTGGTACAGTGCTCCTAGTACAGGTATGGCTGAAACTTTTCATCCCTCTGTGGGCCTCCCCAGCACTGGCATGTGTAGGCAAAGATACCTGCATGAACAGATGCTGTTAGAGCTGAGGCCTTGCTGAGAATAATTGGAAAAGGGAGAAATTTGGTGAGAAAGGCCAGCAAAAAAACAGTCTCCAAAGAATGAGTTGTAAAAGAAGTATAAGTGCAAAGGTGTAAATACTCCACTTCATGTAAGACTCAAATATTAAAATGCTACAAAAGTAGCTTAAGTTAATTCTGCAGTACCCTTTTAAGAGTACACTTCATGAACAATGAAAGTAAAATGGATGTTCACTGCAATGCAACACAGAGAGTGAGAAATCCTGGAATCGATCTGATCAAGGAAAGTATTTTATGCATTACAAAGGGAATTAGACTCTGAAATTCTGGACTCCTATTTTTTCATGTTTTCTAATAATTTAAATTCAAGTGAGAACATTTCTGCTCATATTATGACCATGGTATGATAGTATCACGAAGCTAGACTTTTATTCTGCATGAATTTGAAAGGTCTACAAGGTCTTTGACAGTATTAATTTTTAATTAGTATTTTAAATGGCATTATTACTTTGCCTTAGTTTACATCTGCATTGTCTGTAATCACTGTCACAGATATTGTACACAAAAGATTAAAAAGACATGTTCAAGCAATTTTGATTTAGTCTTTTGATTGCATACATGCCTAAAACTCCATTCTACTCTTACTGAACAATGCACTATTGTGAAGTGGGTAGGATGCAGTCCCACAGATATGATTTAGGTATTAAGTTAAATCTCCCGGGCACTCTTCAGGTTCTTTCCCAGCTAAACTATTAAATTATGTAACCTATTTCTATCTTGGAAAAGTACCTCAATTGTAAAATGTTGTGATGTATGAAAACCAGATCCATGAAATTACACTGTGACAATTTAGAGAAACATAATGATTTTAGCAAATCTGCAGAGTTCTGTGTTCTCCGATGACCTCCATAGGTGTTTGTTAGTATGAATTCATACATAACCCAGGTGGGAATTCAGAAGCCATACCCAGAGCTGTTTGGGTGTGGTCACAAGGTATGTCTTAAAATTGTCAAGAGAAAGGGAAGTGAACTGGCTGGATATTATTTGCAAGAGGAGAATTTCACATACAAACACAGGTAACGAGATTTTCATAAGCAGCAGCTTTGTGTTCTTCACCTGTCTTGAAGCTCCTAATAAGATGTGTCACCTTTAAAATCACTGGAAACCTAGAAATCTCCCTCAATGTTCATAAGAAGTCAGTTGCTTTGAAAAATGGACTACTTATTTAAAAACCTCATTTTAGAGTCCAGTCAGTTCTGCAGAGATCCACACCCCTTGTCCAAATCTCTTACAGAAATACATATTATTCTTTGTCATTCTCAAAATTTTGCTGTCCAAAATTGTCTATCAAGCTTTTGAACAAAATAAACATTAGCTCCTACACAAATCTGGATTAGGAAAAGTGAAATAAATGTATTACATATGAAATAATATACATATATGTACAGAAATATATAAACATCTGAAATATATTTCAGAAGTTCAAAAAGAAAGGAATCATTATTCTTTGTTTCTGTGTAGTTACAGAGGTGAACAATGAACAGAGACTTGGTTATAAATCGGTCCATGTGGTGTAACGTTGAAAATGGATAGTATCATTTTTTCTAATGATTCCACATTTATAGAAAAGTGCTGTGATGAGAAATACAGCTACCTGGGTAGTCGTACATTGTTGTGTGGATGGCTTATTTATAGTCCTGTCATTTCATCACTCTAACTCTGAGAGAGATTTATAGTATCTTCTCTTTGTTCTAACTGAATTATCACTAATATAATAAAATTAAATTTAGTATAAACACGATCCAGTTCTGGTATCAAGTCTTACTTGGTTGCATCAAGTCTTGCATCAAGTCTTACTTTAATTAGGACAGATCACTCTGAATGCAAGTTTTAAATACATAATGCTACAGTAACAGACACCCTTCATGTTAAAGAGCTTCTGTTTGAAGACCATTTGAAACCATTATCAGTTACAATAGTGCACCAAATGGAAACATTTCAATTACTGGACATTCTTCTGTCACACAGGGAAAGCAAGGGAAGGCTTATGAATAAATACAAAGAAAAATGTCATACATACAAATCTAGCAGGCAAAACAGGGACCAATACAGGAAGACCAAAATATATGTATGACGTGTAATTGAGACCCTGCATTCTCTTGCTAAATAGTTTAATAAAGGAACTATCCAAGTAATTTCATTTATCAAAATACACTGGGAAACAACAGAAAAGGTTGAGAAAATGCTCTGCTATGGATCTGCAAAAATTGGCTTCACTGAGTGAGGGTAATAAAGACTATTTTAACTAACTCACATTTTCCTATAACATAGTATATGGAGCGTGGATATTATTACTGCAGCACTGTATAGTAGGTGTGAGGCTTCTTTACAGCCTCATATAAACTGTGTCATATTTTCTCTGTTTTTTATTACTGCAGTTTAAATGCTATTTTTATTGTGTGCAATGAAGAATACATGTGTCTATGCCTGTTGAAGTTGTGTATGAAATAAAACAGTGAAATCCTTTTTGCTTGTAAGTTGAAGTGAATTGAGTACTCGGGAAAGATGCTGGTCAGATAACACTTTATCTCTACTTTGAAAGAGTTTTGTAAGGAATAGTAGTATCTACAGTGATAAGACATTCACTAGAGGAAAATACCAGAAATGTTTCATGAGTTAGCATACAATTCTAGGGTTCAGCAACTTTATTCTGACCTGCGAAACACAAAAGAATGCAAAGAACATGACAGACATACAAAGACATCTGTCTACAACCATCCTGATATTGACTTTAAACATTTTTGGTTTACTGTGCTGGATAATATGATCTCATCAGAAGTCTTAATAGCTTTTAAGACCTTTTTCCCTTGCTCTTAAATTATTAGGTGTGAATATGTCTGTGTGACGTTTCGTTACTCCTGCAGGTATTTGATAAACTGTAGTGTCACAAAATAAATTGAGAAAGTTGGGCTGTAGATGTTCTAGTACTCTAGCAGTTTTCAGACAGCCACTGCTTTCTAGTATCAGGACATATTTCTGTCTTTCAGCTACTGACTGGTCATATTGGCCATGAAAGAAAGGTCTTAGAAACATTTTCACATGTACTATTTCCCTACAGAAATGAACTCTGTTATTTTTTTTGTTCTAAAAACTTAAATAGTTAGTATAAAAATAATACCTTTTCATATCTATGTCTTACTTTGGATTATTGCAGTGTCTTTCTTGATATGTGACGCCACCTCCACAAGTGCGAGTACACTCTGACCACTCGGACCAGGCAGACCATTGGCCATTTAC
Organism: Nipponia nippon; assembly: GCF_047370975.1. Classification (NCBI taxonomy): domain Eukaryota; kingdom Metazoa; phylum Chordata; class Aves; order Pelecaniformes; family Threskiornithidae; genus Nipponia; species Nipponia nippon. The sequence continues at coordinate 46,782,034 of NW_028262391.1, forward strand.
AGGCTTGGGTCCATGATCACCATATTTGACACACTGTCCTCTTCGACACCACTGCCAAAAGAATGCCAAAAAATATCCCATCAAAGTTAGCGGTACCTAGCAGATGCAAAAAAGAAAAAATCCACATTTAAAAGCTCCAGTGCTTCACCCTAATAAACATGAGGTCACCCACTGAACTCAATGAGATAGTTTACAGTAGGACAAGGACTCTGAAGTAGGACATTGATCTACACAATGGTATAGATAAGTCATGTCCTAAATTTGTCCAAATTCTGAGCTGAAGATCTCTGAGGTACAAATTTTCACAACTGTTCTCTTGAAGAGTATCTTTTTGGCTTACTCTTCCCCACAAAATCCGTGTTAATTTATGGTCCTGTGCTGTCAGAACCTCAAAACTTCCCATGTAATTTAAAAATAGCCTGCTAAAATTCTGCTAAAATTTCTCCCTTCTATCATTGAATTATGAAATACTACACAAAGAGAAAAAGCTAAACAGAACATTTGTCAGTAACTTGAAAATCAAACCAACATTCTACTGGAAGAAACATTGCAGCAAAAGAAAATATTTTGGGTAACTATAGATGAGCGTAAATTAGAAGGTTCAACTAAAACAAATATCCATGCTCTTTTAGTAGTGATCACTGATGATAATAGCATGATGGCCTTAGTCTGTACAGCAAATATGATGGCTTAAGGAATGTTTATATCAGAGTGGAATTTGAAGCCTTGATCTAACTTCTGTTATAATTACTGGATTTTTCTTGCTGATTTAGATTTGCCAGATATATCTTATTCCATAGCTTGATGGGAGAGGCATCACTCCCCACCATCAGGTAGGTGCCACTGTGAGGACCAGTCCTGACTATGTATCACAATGCTATCTTTTACAGAGCAATGCAGAAGTCCATGATAGCAAACCTGGAGGGATCTGGATAAAATTGTTTTTGACAGAAGCTGGTATTTGACCCAATACAGTCTGAAAACAAGTTAGAATGACATTCTCCTATTTATAAAACAACTTACCATACTTATACCACAAGCTGTTCCTTCCGCGGCTGGCATGAACTTTGTCTCACACCTATGACCCACTTTGTGACACCAGAGAGATTTGCATATATCCTGAAAAGAAAAAGGTACTCACTATCGTACTCATAATTCCTATTGTTTCCTGGTGTTTAGAAATTGTAACAAATTATACATGCCTTTGCTACCTTAAAAGCCATCTAAATAAAACTTTTTCTGACTTTAGGAAATCCAAGGTTTAAGATTCATAGCACAGTCATATCCTGTATATTCCCTTCTTATTTATGCACAATTTCACTATATATTTTTTAAAACTATTTGGAGTCTGAGACTATAGTAGAAAAAAAACTGTGTTAAAAAGTTCAAGGCTAAAATTTCATCAAGTCTACAGTGACTATAATACTACGAAGAGACTAGATTTTGTAAAACACAGGAGATATCTGGGAACGTAGTCTCTTCACAGTGCTGTTCACTCTCTCTTCTTTTTTTATTAGCTGTAGAAGAAACACAGCTGCCATCACCTGATAAATGCTGTTAGTATAAAATAAATCAAAATACTCCAGGATAATAACAGGAGTAAAAGAAATGGCAATACTTCTTTTCAGAATGAGCACTCCAGATTGTTTAATAAAATGTCTTCTCTGAAGAGATCAGCAAGGAGCGTAGCAGCCATTAAAATAACAGGTTAATCTAAATTAGTCCTTCATCACAAAGTCAAGAGTATAAGTTATGTTTTTATTGTTCTAAACTAACCCTATAGATCTTTTCCAGACTTTGCTGTCAATGCATGAGTAAACTAAAACACAAGAAACTTAGTCCTTCTTACCCCACACCCCATGCAAGTTTTGACCAAAACTCTCCTGCCTGCTAATTTCCCTTAGTAGGCAAGGGCTCATGAGTCTTATGTATTCAACTGTACTCCTTATGACTCCTGTAAAGAACACATTTCCTTCTGAAACTCCCCTGGGATTGTGGTATTATTCAAAAGAGGCCAGTACCTTCAAAGCAAATTGCCAAGCAAGATAAGGTAGAGAAATAGCCCAGGCCTCTGAAGAACACTGCATTAGTTGTACTTACTTAGTGTACTGCAGTTCTCTAATGTAATTTTAACTGTTCAAAAGTATAGCAATAGGTACCTTTACAAAGCTGAGGTTGCACAGTTTTGCTTTCATTCCAAATTGCCATTTGCACTGAGTATCAGCATCATAGATCTGCCCTGGCAGCTTGTCAGGGTATTTATACTGTCCTGTTTGCTTAGGTTCATCAATCAGGCAGGCAGCTTGAGCTGTACTATAATGAGAATGTATATTAGCCATGACTATGATCTTTATATCAAAATATTTTAATTTGCTACAGACCAGCAAAAACACATAATATGGTATACAGTACCTTTAACTAGCTTTAGAGGTATGCACTGAAATGAGAATATCTGCTTGCAGGAGCCAAAAGATCTTGACATCTTGTTGGTAGCCTGACCTGCAAAGTTTTAAGGAAGCAGGAATTTCCAGGCTTTGGGACTGTTGTGACAACAAGAAAGAATGATGTCAAATTCTTTTCCTCCCTTTACTCCTGTGTAACCAAGAGCAAGGTAATCTAGTCTGCTTCTTTCCCTTAAATGGATTCCCAAAATCAGGAATCAACAGAATCAACAGGCCACTGTCTCGTTTCAGCATTCGCTTTGTGTGGATTGACAAACAGAAGGCTGCTGCAGCTTGTGTGCTTTGTGTTGGCTGTGTCCAGCTTGAGACCAAAGGTACCCTATAGTCTACTTTTTTTTCCTTTGTATAAGCTTGCGAACCCATGTATGCAGAAGGTCACTCTATGCTGGCTTTCTCTTCCAAGCGTAAGTCTCTCGGACCACACTGCATGTTGGATGGGCTTGTGTACTTAGAACATGTTGCATCATTGCAGCAGAAAAAAGTCACCAGAACTCCTGGCTGCTACTCTAAGACACTAACTTGGAATTCAAGGATCAGATCCACAGAACTATCTAGGTGCGTGATTCTCACTCTAAGGAATTAACAGCTAAAATGCCTGTATTGGATCTGAGTCTTAGTACCACTTACACATTTTTTTAGTAATCGTGTATAGTCTACCCATGTATGACAAAGTAAAAGGGAAGTTGTACAGGAAAGAACTGCAATTCTGATGACATTAAACATTGACTGAAAAACAGTTCCTTTAAAAGCATCACTGAGTAATGCCAACATGCTGGAGAAATAATTGGCATCTTTCTCTTTTTCCTTTTTTTTCCCCCAGAAACAGTATATGAAAAATGTAAAATGTCTTTACTCATGACATGAGCTAGACCAAGAGAGAAACTCCAGTGAGAAAGGCCACTAATGTTAATTTACATTTTGTAATGACTTTGGTACCACTGTGTCTGCCCTCTTTTGTGTTCACGTCCTACTAATTCCCTAATAAATGTAGCTGCTGACAGGAGTGCCTGGGAAAGAATGATATGCCAGTCATTACTGCAGGATATTCATGGAGGGTGAAATTCATTCTTTTGAAATGAGGCAGGACAAAAACACTCATATGCCATACCACCTATACGCTTCATAAGTCCAAGTGTGTGGGCTCAAATAGTACATGGGTTTGAGCACATTTTAAAAGAGGTGAATTTCACACTTAAGTAATTTTTATGTCTGTTCAAGAGTTCAAGCCCAGTTACTAAAGATACATTCCCTGGCACCGGCCCAGATTTACATCTGACCTACCTGAGAAATTTGTTGAGATACTGCCTGCTGCATACAGACCAAGAAAACACTCCATTGTTTCCTGTGAGTGTGGGAGACATAATATTACCCTCAGCTTTTCTACAAGGATTTCCTTCTCCATCATGAATCATACCAAAGCTGAAAAGAGAACCAGGCATGAGAGTGAAAATCTAGATTAATCAGATGCAAGACACAATTTGGAGCAGAAGAAATACTTTCTGGGTAACAGTTCTATGCTTGAACTCCACAGGGAATGTGGAATTCATCCCTTTCATTCCAAAGGGATGAAAACACACACACCATACAAATGACTAGTAGTATGAAACAAGCTCCAGTTAATAGCATTCAAATTTTATTGTCATAATACACTTGTCTAATGAGAAGAAGATAGTCAAGTTTCAAGGAAGACCCATACTGTGATGCACAGGAGCTCTGCAATGTGAGCTAATGATAGGACACTGGCACATACGTACCAGAGCTGCAGACTGTGTCAGAAGATTCACAGTTTAACCATTTCTCTTTCCTGAAGGAGAAATGTTTTGTGGTGAGATGGATAGAAGTAGCGGATCTTATGTTCAGTCACACTTGTACTTGCCTATAAATCTATCAGCTTAAAACATGCATGCAGTCTGAGGCTTTCTTTGCCTAGTGATAATGTCTGTTAACATCAATGGTGTAGAGATCAGAATCCAGGGAAATACCAGTGTTACACAGCTGTAAGAATACAACATAACTCATAACTGTCCTCCTAACAGAAGGGAAGAACTACATAGCTGCATTCAATCTGTAGCAAAAGAAGTGGGATTGAATAAATAGAACACAAAGTATAAATATAAAAACATGATTCTTTTTCTAATTTTGGTCACTAACTTGCTATATTATCTCAGGCAAATCACTTTCTTTTCCTCACCTTTATTATACACTGTCACTAACTTTGTCTAGACTGCAACCTTTAGTGGGAATACTGCCTCTTATTGGGTGCTTTGCTCAGTCTGCAGCATCATGAGGCCCTGCTTTCACTAGGAGAGGTGTTAGGATAATATAAAGAATAATAAGTAATAATAAAAACCATGTTAAAAATGATAAATTATGTGGAGCTTATGGTTATAATAAAGCTAATTTTCAAGTTTTTTTCCTTTCACTGTTTTATAGTTACTCACTGTTCAGGACATCTGTGAATTTCAATGTGTTTTGAATAGAAATTTCATAATCTGTTACTTCACCATTGTAGTACATTGGCCACTTTATGAATGTAATCTGTGCACGTGCAGGGAATATCTGATTTACTGGACTCTACTGTTATAAATCATTGCAGGCTCATCAGAATTACTGCATGTGTTGCCACCAGCTGAGGCTCCAAACTTGCTAAAATATATGGCTCCTTCTATAAATGGACAAAAAAAGTCCCAACTGAGCTAGTATTTTAGAATCATTTATAAAATATTAGCTTTGTTCACATGCATTGCAGGCAAAGAATCCACAGTTTATACACCCACTGACACAATGGCCTCTGAACTTCTGAAGGAATTGTTAAGCTTTCAGGCAAAACCACAAACTACTTAAAGAAAACCATTAAAATGTGCAAGCTACTCAGTGGATCACAGACTGTGATCTATACAGTATACAATATTCTCCTACTATGAAATCCTTAGGTTAATATATTCACAGTGGACCTCAGCACCTCCATAGCTGTCACAGTTTTTTTTTCTTCCAGGAATCTCTGTATCACAGAGACTGAATTCTGTTGTCTTACATTACATACTAGGTAGTCTCAGGAACATGAACACAAACAAATGATAATAAAGACATTTTGCATCTGGGGCAGACTTTTTCTAGGAGATAAGATGCATTTTATTATACAGGAGTATGGAACTGTACCAAAGAAAGGCTGAATAATATAAGAATCAAAGTCCAGTGGTGAAAAAGAAAAAAAAAAACCAACATTAAAAAAATTTCCAAGCGTAATCTCTCAAAGCAAATACGAAAATATACCGGAAGGAAGGAAGGACATTAACAGACTAAAGGAGATAATTCTTGAAAAATAAGCTATGGGCCTGATTCTCTCCTAATACCAATTGAAGGGCATTAAAAATGTACTGAGGTCAGCGAAATTGCATTAGTGTGACAGGAGGATCAAACAATATGTATTTTACATATTTGGTCCCATTGAAAGCGTTGGCACAATTCCCACGGGCAACACTGGTAGCTGGATTATTCTTTAATTCCTTGTTTCCCTTCAGATGTACAGAAATCGGTGAAAGGGTCACTCATGTAGACATTAGGTCATAGTATATACTGTAGAGCATATTTGTACAATGAAAACTAAATAGTCCTGATTCAGTCATGCAGAATCAGAAGGATTCATGCCTTGACCAAACAGCAGAATACAGTACCACTGCTTTTCAAAGATATTCTGTGCAGTAATGCTGCTGCACAGAATAAAGATCCTACGCCCATGTTTTATCTGACCCTTGATTTCAGGTTTGTACCACATAGAGAAACTATGCTTCTACACTGCCAGTGGTTAGACAGACTCCAGCTTGAGCTATGCTAAAACTGAAAATCAAAACCATGCAAAAAGTTGTGAAAACAAAATTAAAAATTATTTGGGAAAACAATAGGAGAGCAAAACCTAATATTCTTCTTTAGATTTAATTCAACAATTCAGAGAATAGCTGAAGCTCCATGGAAGATTATTACTGATTTTGTTTGAGAGACAGCAGGTTCTTAGGAAAATTACAGTCTTATTACAATAGAAATCAAATGGAAATCCAATGGATATAGATAGAGTAAGGCAGAAACCACCACAAAGGTTGGTTTTGGCCAAATCATGCATTAAATAGGTAGAGAGAACAAAGAAGGACAGGTTGAAGGGAATGAATGGCTCCCAGATCCTATGAAACACCGGGTCTTCTGGGAAAGGGACATCTAAGAGACTCTGAGAGATCACTTCTCCATACTGTAAGCTGCAGTGTCCTTTCTCTTTTTGGAGCAACCACACTGATACTAAAAGCAATTTGTCTACCAGAACATGGTAGCAGTGTGGGAAGCTTGTAGATTAGTGTTGTCAGCTTTTACTGTTTGTTCTGGTTATCACTTGGAATATATAAAATGTCAAAAAATAAAAATAAAAGGAAAGCACCCTGGGCAGCTGATTCACCGTTTCATGCTAAAGGACGCACCTCTGAGTGAAGAGTCTTGACTCTGTTTGGCCTAAAATTGCCTATAGCTTCCCATCAAATTAGAAACAATTGTGAGGTACCTGTATCAGAATAAGGTCCCTCCGCCTATGGCAGCAAAATCGATCAAAATTGCACAGTGGTTATTTCTGTGGTTGCCGAAGAGATGATATTTAATAAGGCCAATGCACTAACTGGACGCTCTATATATTCTAATCATTATATAGCTCTCTATAAATGATCCATCCATATTTAATTGATTTATATAAACTGGTGCTATGTTTCCATTCACTTACATATTTATTTATAGAAGGATCATGTGAGATTCATGAAACTTACTTGTGTCCAGATTCATGAGCAATTGTAAAAGCCAGTCCAAGGCCTGTATCTTCATTAATGGTGCAACTACGATATTTGCTGCACATGCCGCTGATAGGTGCAAATCCTGAAGGAAGGAAGCAGTAGAATAGCTTGTTCCTCTACAGAATTCCAAATACATACATCATGTGCACCGGTCCTAAAAAGCCAGTCTGTTGTGGTGCATGAAGATGGTTATCTACTTCATCAGGTTTATCATGAAAGAATTACAGCAGACTTATTTGACAATAAAGGGACTCTTGTGTAAGAAGTGTAATTCAGATGTAACCTCCCAAAATACACTTTACTTATAAAGATTATTTTTCCCCCCTTATGCCTTCACTGCTCCAAAATTAGGGAGGAATCCCATTCAAAAAGGGCAAGTAGTCACAAAAGAAAAAAAAAACATCAGAGTGGCTCAGAAATATTCTCAAAATCAAAAATATTCCTTGAAGAGGTGACAATTCAAAAGGATGTCTTTAGATAGCCTATTTTACCACGTTTTCTGCGGCAATGATACCAGTAATACTCTTTTTCTTCTAGGTACCTCAAAGACAAATACGTAAAAACAATACTGTTCTTTCCTCTTCAAGAAAGCTAACATTATGTGCAAAAATGGACTTTTTTATTTTAAAACATTTCAGTCTCTATCAATCAAGACGCTGCTGTTGACACCCAGGGGTTTCTCAGAATGTGTTTTCATATCATACCTAAAGTATCACAAGGCTCATTTTTCCAAGAGCAGATATCAAAACCCGTAAGCAAGATGGCATGGTCATGGCGCTTTCCATTCTTCCCAACCAGAGCAGATTGCCATTGACAAAAGCTGTTCAGTGACTGGTCCGCATGGTGGTTAATCAGTAATCCACCCTGTAGGTATTTCACAGACACAGAAATAAGGTGCTTCCATCAGTACTTGAGAAAGGTGATTGAAAGAATAAGAGTTGGTTAGGGAAAAGGGAATTACTTTTTCATATTTGTTCTACATAAACTTCTCTATTCCCATGTTAACTGTCTGTGATGAGTGACTCTGTTACAATTGTAAAATAAAACTGCGTCTCTCCCCAGACACATAGATCTTTTCAAAGTCAGTGGTTGGAATTACAGTGTACAAATACATTTGATTCCTGATAAAGCTGAACACTAAACCATTTTCAACCTTGTGATTAAAATGTTCAGAGATTTCTGTGGAGGAAAACTATTATCCAAGTAGATCAAACCATCACAAATTTCTTTTCATCAAAAGAGATTTTGTCTTCTTTTGTCTCAGCACCCTTGACAAAAGAATTGGCTCCACTCCCACCTTTTGTTACATGCTATCTTCAGTTTGGGACTTTTGACTCCTTCCCTCTTCTGATCGTCCTGGAAAGCCCAGTTCAAAATCTTTTTATTCATTTAAGTACTTCTTAAGTAGATTTCTCATTCCAGCCATTACTCTTCAAGAAAATGCTGGAAATTGTTAAGTTTTATCTTACTGGAAGCATTTCAATGTTTCCAAAGAACATTTATATGAAACAAAGATTTTAGTATCAAAAACTGAGAAGCAGTGAAATGCAGAAAGTGTGATTTTGGAGGTTTTTTGTGATTTTAATCTTCTCATGCTTTATGTCTTAAGAAACCTCTAATGAAAGCTCATGTACATAATGTGGGAACACCCAGCGCTCCCTGTGAACAGCAGCAAATGAAGTATACCACACAAAAATTCTGACACAACTTACAGGCTCTTGTTCCAAAAGAAGAAGGCTCACAACAATAATGTTTATATCACTTCCAATTGTTCCATCTTTAAACAGACTGGAGACCTGCAAAGATTATTGAAAAGAAAATATCATCTACATGTATTTTTTTTAATAGACTAAACGTATGTATTGAGTTATTACATTGGGCTTCAATTTTCAATACAAATTAGTGGAGTTATATACCTTGTAGGATTAATCCAAAAGAGCTTAACCCAGAAGAATTATGCCCCAAACCACTCCACTTATTCAAAAAATTTGAAAACCTTCTATTGATTTCAATGTGCTTTGTTCTGTCCTTGGTCTCCTGGATCAAGCGTAATCAAGTTCAAAGTTCAAGTTCAAGTTTTGTAGCACAAAACTAAAGAGCAAAGCCACAAAGGAAAACATATTTCTAGTTAAATTATATTATTTTTCTCAAAATAAACTTGTGATTTCTCAAATAAATTTTTGTTTCAAGAAGAGACATCAGATAAAACAGACTAAGCTTCATGATACTAAAAGAAATGAAAGTTTCAATTTCAGAGTGCCTGCCTTTTTTGTACTACACAAGAAGTATTTTAAAATTTAGTATTTTAAATATTTTCCTTTTTTTTTTTTTTTTTTTTTTTACCCTACAGTACTGTTGCCAGAGCTGCAATAATCTAGGGATGTATTTTTCAAGAGCTTTTTGACATAAGTAATACATTAGATGAGGCTTGAAGAAAGGCTTGTGTAAGGTGTCCCTGCTCTTTCTGGTATCACTATTTGTCTAATGAAAGATCCTACTCTGACATAACAATATTCCCCAGGAAAAACATACTTCAGTTACACCACGTCTTACCATATTCATAACTGTTAAGATGTACGTTGTTACGTTTTCCTTGCCATGTTTCTCCAACATTTTTTTATCTGCCACAACAAGGGTTTCAACATTTAGACTTCCATTTTTCTGAATTTTCACAGATGATCTTTTGAACCTTGGAGAAGTCCCGTATTCATCCGAGCGAATGTATGTCTCTTCTGTGGGTGGCTTAGGTGCATCTAAAAGGAAATAAAACTGAATTTTGGAAAGGGTTCAGATCACCCATGAACAGTTTCATCAGAAAATGAATTATCACAGGTTTAGAGCCTTAGATTATTTCTACAGCATGTGATTTAATACTTATGGCTAAGTTCTTGTATATTTATTAAAAAAAAAAAAAAAAATTCATTCCTGAGGGAAGGATGGCTACAGGGAGAGAAGGAAACGGGAGAACCACATTCATATGCAATAAGCAGTTTAAAATAAGGAATTAATCTAATAAAATGGTAGCATCTGTGGCAAAAAATACACACAGAATTTTTAACAGAATACCTACATTTTTCCTTCCTTTTGATAACTTCCTGAGGTGTTTGGCATATACTACTTACATAGCAGTTGGTAAAAAACTCCTTTCCACAACAGATGTCCACCGTCAGTACAGAAAGCAGACACACACCACAAGTAAGATTCCTGCCAGCCTGCTATTGTGATTGACATTAGCCTTCTACATGAATTTGCCATTGAGGTTATTCCTGCTGGGAACATATTTATTTAGTATAGGGAAACGTCAGGCAACAGCAAGAAGGGCTTGACAACATGATATGCACATCCAGCCCACACGCCCCAATGCCAGGGTGCACTTTTTCTCTCTGTGCTTGTGTAGCATGGTCAATGGCACAGTTAGAGAATGGTCTCTACCCCATTTCTTCAGAGTGCCAGAGAATGGGAAAAGAAATCTATATCCTACATGCTATAATGCTCCTGTTATTCATAGCTTCTTTTGCATAAACCTACACTGCCTTTGCATCAAGAATTAACTCAAAGGCCACTTTAACATGCTATTGGGATAACAACAGGATTTTTTTTTGACACAGGATGTAACATGACACAAGTGAGGGAGCCTCAGGTAATTAAAAAAGTCCTGCCTGTGCCTCATCAGAAAATTATTCCAACAACAGAGCTAAAACAGACGCTGCTTCCTGCCATGCCAACCTGGGAAATCAAGGGTACCACAGAATGCACAACAGTGGTCTGCTTTCAAGAACTAAGTCACTCTGAACTATATTTAACATTGCAAGTGACTGTGCTAGTACAATTTTAAAATGTGTCGCTCATTATAAACAATTGTCCTTTACAAGCTCAAAGAACTTTTCTCTTCTGGAAGCACGTCAAAACGCGAAGACATGCCTCACCCAAGAGTGAAGCATTGAGTTCAAGGCACATCAGGTTCCACACACTATTTTGAAGGCAATACAACTTCAAGGCATTTGCCTCATAAATCCATGAGCAATGGAGTTTTGCTCTTGAATTAACTTCACTGCTACTAATAAAACCTAAGCAGCAGCAATATTTCAAGCATGATTTACTAACTATAATCCAGTCAATTCTCACAATCTAAAAACATTTAGATTGTGAAGAAGAGTTTGAAAGATAATTAACTGGCTTCTGTAGTTCTTACAAATTGCCAGCATATGAAATTTTAACAGATGGTGAGTGGGACAAGCTACTTTTATGTCACTAAAAGGGGCAGTGTGCTCTCCCCTTTTACTGTTCAGCAAGCTTGGATTCATTCTTAGGTTACGATAAATTAACCTTGACTAGGCAGTGTTACTAGTAAAGGACTGCCTTCTGTAAGACTGCATTCTCAATGTCTTTGTTCATTCAAGCTGGAATTTTCTATTCCATGTGACCGGACTGGATTTTGCTGAAAATTTCAAACTGATAGGACTCCAGAGCTCAGAACAAGACCAGGAAAACAATGTAAAAACTGGGAAAAAAAAAACCAAAACAAAAAACCAAACCACACCAGAGAAAGGAAGAAGAAAAAAGCTCCAAGTGCTCATAGGAGGGATGTTGCCTTTACCAGAGTGATATGTTTTAATTCTACATCCTACATTTGCCCCTACTCAACTAAACAATCACATGCGATTTTAGCTGTAGGACTGCATTCATTCAGTGAACACGAGATCGACTTGTTCTACAGATTAACCAAGGCTGGGTATGGAAATAGGATGTTATGTTTCAGAACTCCTCCTTCCTTTCTCTCAGAAGGTTACAGGTATGTACTGCGTGAAGTGAAAGACTGCAGGATGTGAAAAGAGTGAGTTTCATGGTTAAGGTAATTAAATGCAATCTTGCTTAATCGGATTCTAACAGTGTGGCTGACACCAAGTTCCTAAGCAATGATGGGTAAATCACTTATACTGAACTCGTCACAGTTGGATGCTAATTGCATGTTCTTCATGTAACATAAACTCAGCTTGAATATGCAGCTAAGAACTTAGAGTTGCAACTGAAATTATTGAATATATAGATACAGATATACAATTACAGGAGCATATATTTTGACAAGTATTTTAAAGAAAAAACTCAGTTTATCGATTTGGTACCCAGAAGCAATGGTTATTTTTGACCTTTTCTGTGTCTGTGAGTCCCATTTATAAAGACAGGAATAATGCTAATATCTTCTCACATCCCAGGAGGTTATGAAAATACACTGTTCAAAATACACTTATTTATTATAGGCATAAGCACCATGTAAGAGCTCAAGAGGACATGAATAATTCTGAATTTGGACAAGCAGTCACAGGGGCACAGTAAATAAGCTGGAAGACCACAGTGGACAATGCAAATAAAATAAAACACTGTAGAGCAGATGAGCTAACTTAGCACCATTACCCTCTGCTCTGAAGCAGGCAGCAGGAAAACCAGACAGGAGGGAAAGGGAGTATCTAATGAGGTAGTTTTGAACTGCATCAGAATGCAAATGGTTATAGGTTGAATCATAGGCTTGTGGATCTGGCATTTGAGGTCTAGCTTTCAAATCTAGGCAGAAGGGTTTTGAAGAAGAAGTCAATTTTTAATAAGCAGTTTTCAGGCCTCAAATAGGCCTCAGTCTCAGACAGCCACCTTTTCCACTACCTCCTTTCTCATTCCTTCCCTTCTATTTGTTTTCTCTTTCTTCCTTACACGCCTTTTGGAAAAGGAACGTGCTCATTTTCTCAGAACTCTAGTAGGAAGTTGGAAGAATGTAATTGGACTGAGACAATGTTTTCAATACTGTGTGCAGTCCTGGAGACTCTCATTAAGAAACTCAGAAGCAGCTCAGCTTTCAAAAAGAATCAACTGAATCCTGTAAGTACAGATATAGGGTCCAAGGGGGCTCTAAAATGTTCTGCAATTTAAGGGCCTAATGAAGGACTCAGAATAGACCTTGGCAGGATAATATATTCCAATATGTTTTTTAAGACGTGGCTCCAAAATCTTTTTAAACAATTTACATGGGAGGTTCTTTTTGAAGATCTCAGTTGCCGAAAATTTCATTATCAAATGGTGAGTTCTGAAAGACTTGTTCTCTGTCCTCTCAGAAATTAATGATTTGGAAGACTTTTTCTCCATCTTCAAGCCTAATTAGTTATATATCCCCAAACTAACAGAGAGGAGTTAAGGGACTTGGCATCCATCACTGTGCAAAAGCAGCAATCTAAAACAGAATTGCTTACTGAAAGCTATGTCAATGTCAAAAAAAAATCAGGCAAGGGATCTTGTAATCTAGGTAGAGAATAAGAAAATTAAACAGTGATTCTGATGGCTTAATAAAACAGACTATGACATCAATTTAAAGGAATAATCAAGTTTCTCAGATCTATTTCACTTTAGAAATGTATAATTTAAAAATATTATGTCTCCATCACAAAGGTGACTATGAACCACACCTCAGAATCACCATACAGTCTCTAAGAGCCACTATCTCAAACAAGGACAGAAAGTTTCCTTACATACATTTCTTGCGACGTCCACAAAAATGTTGCTTTTGAAACCTTCCATGGTGGTAACCATTCGCTTGAGCATGATACTTGTGGGAAGTGTGAATTCTGTGATGGCCAAAAGAAAAGTATTTGGGATTGGACTCTACTGTGTACCGGTGCACCTTCTCTTCCGCAGTTCGTTTATATAACACATGAGGATGGTGTCCAGCAGGTGATGTGTAGTTGTGCTCCTGTGCTAGCTGCTGAGGTAATGGAGATATAAGGAACTCGATCTTCCGTGTCCTTATCAAACCTGACTAAAAAAAGAAACACCACCACAAATTAGAGAAAAGACTGTCAAGGTTCACAGCTGGAACATGCTAGCTCTTAAAGCGATCTCCCTTCAAAGCCGAGACAGATTGAAATGTGCTCCTCTAAATTAGATTTACTCAAGAGATAAACTAGATAGTCTTCCCAATTAAAGTATGCATTGTTTCACTTTGGAGATGCCCAAGTTTTACATTTGGTAACACACAAAACAAGAATGTTGTGGGACTGGCAGCATAGCACTTTCACACAGTACCATGAATTATTTCATATGCAATATTAATCCATTCTTCACAGTATAGATTTGTTTGTATATGTGCTTGTGTACAGGATATACAGTCTCACATAAAAAGAAAATGCTTCTGGAAAATGCAACTTCTAATACATGCATACATTAGTAAAACAAAATATTTTAATTAAGATTCAGGTTTTTTTCAGAACAAGGTATTACCAGACAGGAATCCCAGACTTGAGGTTACTCTAAGTAGAAACAAAAGCACATCATGGTACAGCAGCACAAAGTTGAAGCATCTGAACGTTTTAGTACTATCATTCAGTAATCAGCTCCCTGCAATTTAATCATCATGAAGGCAATTTAAAATTTATGCTCTCCTACAAGAGAACACTGATCAGTGAAATCAAGTATCTGATTATTTTCCTTCTTGGATCCCTGAAAGACATAAGTAAGTATGGGAAAACTACACTGTATTTTTCACATAGTATCTGTGCATAAAACTGCACATGTGATGAAGTGTTTCCAGGATCAGGGCCAGGGAAATGTGGGTGGCACTGAGGAAGTATTTCCATGCAGCTCATTAATCAGTTATGATTTTATTTCATTTCTTGGTTTTGTAAAACATGTTGTAATAAACACTCATTTTTACCAAGTCAAAAACCAAGAAGAAGTTTCATCAGGTAATTCTATTACATTATATACGTAATACTAGATATACAGATTTTTGCTTTGGATCAGTGAGGCTCTACCATGTGCCAACACCCTCCTGCCAAAATTGACATCCCATGAGGACTACATATCTCTTATGCTTCAGAAAAATATGTGCAGACAAACAAATGTCAATTGCTAACCATCTTGCCTGACATCTGAAGTCCTCCCAGATCATGATTCCACCTCCTTCCTCCAAAAGTATTCTTTGACAATGCACATATGAGACATGTATCACCTATTCCCTTCTGAAATGGCTGCTTTTCTTCAGCCTAACCTCCAAGGACCAGAATGCCAAGGGTATCAGAAGGAGAGCAGTTTGAGTGCCTAATGTAAGCATTGTATTTCTTAAGGATTTGTGGAATTTTCTCCGCTTTCAGAACTGTTTCCCATGAGGAAAACTCAACAGAAACTGAAAAGCAAGTGAAAATAGAAAGTTACATATGAAATCTTCACAGCTTTAACTATTTACTAAGCTAATGCTAAAATTGATTTTAAGTCTATTCCAGCTGAAAAGATTTATCAGAGATACACAGGTCCTCAACGGCCTGTAGTCATACATTATGCCCTTTTCATGGAAATTCACTTCTGTCTTTCCAAATAAAAGCTATCTTCACAGTACTCCCCAATATAAGCATCTTTCACAGGCGCCTAATAATAGCACTCATAAAATCACACTGTGATCCTAATTTTGACAATAGAAAAGATTCCGTATTATGAACTGGGAGGGTCTAATTGCCTCCTGAAAAATAATATGAAAACAAACATAGATGACATTTGGATTAACAATTTGCCCTCTCTCCTTTCTTCAGCATGAATTCATAATTACGTACCTCAGCCTGTATCTACTTAACATTCTAAATGAAGGTTAAAATTGCCTCTGCCAATAAGAGACAGGGTTTAAATAATTGACAAGAATTTAACTTGCCTGCTCACTGCAATAAGTTGGCATATTTCAAATGTCAGATCACATTAGGTCATGACAAAGTACTTTCCTGTAGGGAAGAAGACTAATATTTTAATCCTTATGATGTGTGTCATCACACAATTTAAAAGTGGTTTTGAGAAGCAATCTTTATCTACTAGAGGCCACTGATAACTGGGCACTGCTAAATGATTTTTTTTTTTTTCAGCTGGAAAACATAAATATAGTGAATCTGGTTTTTATTTCCCCATTTTAAAGGTTTCCACATCTGAAATTATTCCTGTAGGATTCATTTTGTAAATGATTCAAACCATATGGAACAAAGGGGTTTCTACATTTTCCTGTAAGAAACTGTCCCTGATGTACACGAAGTTTCAGCCCCAAATGTAATTTCTATTTTTAACATCATAATGGTGGATTGAGAACTCTGGGGGGGAGTGGAAAGCGAACTGAATTCTGGGCCCTGTACTGCATGTATATTGCTGCACCTTTACATAGGCTGTAACTGACTGAGAGCCTTACAAATGTGTTCACTTTTTTTCCCAGCAGAAATGACCCTAAATCTCCAATGAGACTTCTTTCCTTTGGGTTTTACATCAGACACACCCTCCAAATTGAAAAATGTTGTGTGAATGGAAGATACCTTCTTTTCTGATAACATCTAGTTTTATGAAGTTGTCAAGAAGGGGAAATGCCACAGAGCAGCCTGGACACTCATTCAATCACAGACCATTTTCCATTTCTTCCAGGTATGGGATGGTTTCAAGGATTCATATTAAAATAATCTCTTTGGTAATTCCAAAGTAATGCTGAGAATGCTGACCTGGCTTCTGAAAGAGATGCAGTCCTCTGGATCGCTGCAAAGGGTGCAGTTGGGCAATAACTACCAAATACTTCCCTTGCAGGTTCTTGAATTCTAGCCTTAAGTAAAGCAAAAAGTGGCCTACCGCTATGGTCATGTTGGCTGGAAAATATGCCAGCTGAGAAATGCCAGAGCACAGAGGCAGGATACTAGCATAGAACCATCTTTTCTAACTTTACACTGCCAAGGAATTCCAGTTTCTTGAAGGCCAGATTTTGGCTAGTCTGTATTCCTGGGCAGTGTAAGTGTTAACAAAAAAAAAAAAAAATTCTTTCTACAAATACATGAAACGTCTCTCTAATTGAGAGTTAGATGCAATATGCTTATCCAGCTCAAATACTTCAGTAGATGAACAAATACTGTCAAAACTGCCATGGAAATTTATGCGTTAGGTTTCCTATTGCCAGCATAGCTTTAAGTATACATGTGACTTGCCTTGAATCAGAACTCAATATCTTTCCATTAATTTTGATGGGTTTGGGACCCAACAAGGAGAGGGTCAGATAGGTCAAAACTCCATTTTTATTTCAGATTTTCTGCAATTATAACACCATGAGACGAAGCAGGATGACAAAATCTAACATTCTTACTAAGTCTAGACAACACAGCATGAAAAAGACCAGGGACTCCTGTCTATTCCCTCTCTCTCCCACTGTGGCTATCACTAATAATAGCAGCAATTGTGAGAACATGGTGGGAAGGAAAACCCAAGAGATTGCTCAGTTGGAATTTGCTGTTCTCTTGTTCTTCCCTCACAACACATTTTTGCTATCCTTCTGTAAGGGATATTCCATGCCACTGGAAAGTAAATGGAAAGACATACGTTGATCTGCGTAGTTAGCAAATAATTCTGAATCAATAAATCAGAGGAACTTGCAGTTTGTTTGCAGAAAAGTTGAGAAGATATGAGAAGGCAACATTCCTCCCACTTGTTATTTATTATGAAATGTTTGCTTAGCTCTGGGCTAAAGGAATTTTCAGACCCAATACATCTTTGTGAAATTCCTCAGTATCAGGGTGTTATCACCGAGGTAAGGTACTTGTTCTGTTTTCTTGGTGTATTTCAAAAGGAGGAAGAATCTCAAAATGAAATTTGGACAGGGGAAACGATAATAAAATATCTGCTTCAAGTTTTTTTTGATTGAAGTTAGATTATAAACTGAAAAATAAGGAGAATTTTTTAAACCACTGAAAGTTCATCTTAGTTATACAAAACCAGGTAAATCTTCCACTGTTTTTAGACCCACATGGAACAGTTTTGAGAGTCACACGCTAACATATCTGTTTCTAACAGGCCTCATTGGCCTCTTACTGGAACAGCACAAAGGCTGCTCCCATTTGTCTCCCCCTGTGTTCTTAGACTCTGAGTGAAGCCTTTGGCAGCTTCCCAGCCTGTAAACCTAACTCATTTTGAGGTTTCAGCATCTCCAAAAAACAGACCCTCTATAAAAAACACAGCAGTGACAGTGAGTGAAGGATTTTCAGAACTTATATTTCTTGCCTATAATTTAACAGAGGTAAGTTCTGAGATAGTAGACAAACCCTTGCTCTAGACTAGAAGAGCCTCATGGCTGTGGGTTCTCTGCATACAAGGCATTTTCATTATATGCTAATTAAATTAAAGGCAACAGCTTGGCCGTATGCATGTTAAAGTTACAGGAGTTTCATAAACCAGATGCAAATAATGAGGTAAGAAGCATAATGAAATGAAACTGAGAATTAAAACATATGAATAAATGAACTGCAATGTCTCTGCTAAGCATAACTACTTAATACTGATTGACGCAAAGTTAAATTACAGTTTGTACGAAGACAGGAGTATCTCAACTAAATAAAGTGCTAAAAAGTTTGTATGTATTGTCTAAGGAATACTACTTAAATCCAGAATGCTTTATTCAGTGTTATGAGCATATACACAAAATTAGATGTTAAAAAACCACTGTGTCTAAACTGAGAGCAGCTAAAACAATGGCTAAAGAAACCAATGAAGTCTATACCATGAGATGAGTGTGCATGTATTCAAGATGAAAATCTCTCAAAAGGAAGAGTTAAATGTAGTTTCACACCCATTAATAGTTCCAAATATTCATGCAAAGTTTTAAAAGACTTGACAAAAAGCCAACTGAAATTGGCATAAAGCTTTCCACAGACTTCAGTGGACATTGATCCAAGACTTCTGTTGTGTTATTTCCCAACTGTCCAGCTCCTAAAAAACACAAATCATTGATTCAAACACATCTTAACAAGAGTTACAACACATGAAGTGCAGAGACATAAAGTACAGTTTTTAGGTCTGCTTAAAACAAAAAAAAAACGTAAATTAAGAACTTCCTTGAAATATAAAGAATAAGAAGATCAGATGACCTAAGAACTATGGTTGCTGGTTATTTAAAATTATCTGAAGTCAAAGATGCCTATATATCTAGTATTCACATCACAATATTGTTGGGACCATCTCATGTCACAGCATATTGGAGTCTTTTCTCATTCACGTTGCAGTGAAAACTCATGAAATGATCTTAGCTACAGTTTATTTCAATCAAAGTCAAACTCTTATTTTCTGCCCTGATGCTCTGCTGTCTCTGGCACTTTGGCACCACAAAGGAAACACAAAAGACCTATCTCTGCCACCAAAGAATTCCCTTGCTGGAGGAGAGACTCCCCTAGCTCAGATGTCCCACCTGTGGGTTTTGTCTGCCAGACCGTTTCCCATACTGGAATAATGAGCATCTTAGAAGCAGAAAGAAGTACAATGGAAATCCAGAGAACATGAAGCTATTCACACAACTTAGAGCTATCTGAAAACAGCCAGAAGTTGCCCTTGGGCCTCGACTGGCCTCTAGTATCAGGCAGATGTCAATTTTCAAATACCAACATACTGCACCACGTGCTAGAAGAAGGGAGAGGTCTCCCCATAACTCCTGTACCTCTGCTCAAATTCCACCACAGACCAATGGGAAGACAAGGACCTTCCCTCAGGTTTTATAAGTGGATAATGGTAGTCCCTTCACAAAGTATAGAAATGATTTTCACGTTTGCGCTCAGCCCTCCATTCATTCTGCGCATGCTCCAAGGCAGCTGGTGGCAAGCCAGCTCAAACTAGAAGCAATGAAGCTGCTAAGAGACTGGGTTATTAGCTCAAGCACAGCATAACACTTATGTGTCTACATGGTATTTTGTAACGTCTAGTTCATGGCCAGCAGCTTGGAGAACAGCGACAGTGATTTCAGATCCGTTTCAAATGCATACTCGGAGAAACCCACGTGGAGATGGCAGTCCCCCGTGCATATACCAGCAGCCTGATACAAAATCCTGTCAAGACAGCAGGAAAAGTGCCAGCAGTTCAGAATGGGTTTTGGGTCAAGCCTTGAAAAAATGGGAAAGATACAGTTTTCTCACACATGCCAAGGAATCCCAGGAAGAATAAAGTCCTGTTAAGTTTGCCAACATTCATCTTATGGATTCCTCTGTCCTCCAAAGCAAGGATATTCAACTAACACTAGTACAAGGCTGTTCAAAGCAATCCTGCATCATGTAAGCAGTCTAAATAAATTATTGTTTCTTTAGAGAATGTGTAATGAAGTAGACTCACCTCTTGGGATGGGTTAAGTTGGTAGTCTGAAAAATATGCGAGACTATAACCTCACTACAGTCATAAGCAAAACTACTTCCAAGAATTATAGCCAGCAGTATAGTACAGCTTGACCTGGAATTGTAGATACCTGATATCACTAACTGACTTTTTGAGAGATGGGTTATTGAGCACCTCTCAGGTTAGGGTCAAAATGTCAATGCTCTGGAAAATATAATCAAAATGAGCAAATTAAGATGTGAAATTAGGTCGAAAAAATGACAAGCAACATATCTGGCAAAGCAGAAAGAAGGAGCCGAATTGCAGAAAGTGTGCTGAGGTGAAAGATATCTTTACCCTCGGGAAGCATCATGAGCAAACAGCCAAACCAATGGCAGTAAATCACAGTAATTAAAGAAGTTCATTCCCTCTCTGCTGTGACCTACAGCCCCTTTTCTGGGTGGTAACTGCAAAGGGGACAGCAGCAGCTAACAGAGCTGAGGCGTATTTTGCCTTCATATGCTGTTTCTGTCCCCCTCAGAAGGGCACTTCACACAGATGCGCCCATGTTACTGAAGCACTGGGCAAATTAAACAAAATTCTGAGACACAGTGACAGGGACACGATCCATGATTCTCCAACAAAAAGCGAAAGGTCTGGACCCTAAATCCATACACAGGTTGTTAAATAAATGGCTGACTTTTAAAGAGTGCTAAGCACCCAGGAGCTCCCATTGAGCTGAATATTGTCTCTGCAAGTATTTCCAGAGTGCGTTTATACCAATTTGGGAAAGAAAATGTTCTGGGAAACTAGTGAGAATGGACTCTCATGAGGTTTCCAATAATACACATGTATTATTGAAGTCAGAAATCCCACGAGTAAAACTTCGAGCATGTTCATTTTTGATCCTATCCCAAACCAGGCAGCACAAAGGCATGTGAACACACTAAATGAAAGAGAGAATTTAAGTTAACTAAACTTTTCCCTAGCTTTTATGTTTGCCAAACAAATTCACCCATCTTTCAGAAAAGTATCAAGTCTGTACATGGGCAGTTACTGACAACTACCCCGGAGTCAGGGAAGTACAAATGTAATGTTTTATTGGACTGGGTCCTTGGCTGATGAGAATAACCTCAGCAGACCTCTCCTGATTTTCACCAGATTGGAATATCTGGCTCTGTACCACTGCAAATGTTTAGGTTAAGTTAATGGCCTTTATACACACTAAAATATTTTTATCCTGAAAGAAGCATTAGAGTCACTGGTTGCCTATTCTTACTTGAGAATTGTACAGCAGATCACATTTTTCTTTAGATTCTAAGTGACTCACAAAAATAACTCAATTTATTCTGTTTTCTAACATAATATAGACTTCTTGCAAACGTAAAATGTTAAAGAGTTCTTAACAATATAGCATTTTATTATCTGAGGATCTGACAGAAGGAGAATATGATGTTTAAATTGCCAGTCTGAGTCAGTCATGAAAGACTACTCTGTTTGGTTGCTCAAAAGAAGTGCTATGCAGAACATTCAGCAATTATTAAAACAAGGTAACAAAATTGCATGTCTTTAATTATTCCTATATGAACAAAGACAGCGTTATCTCTCAATAGTGCCTTTGTATTTCTGCAGTTGACTGAACTTGTTTAAAACATCTTTATGCAATCTTCTGTCAACATATAGCAAATAAGGAAATATTCTTATTTGTTCCTCCACTTAAGGTAATTGAACCAGTCACATTGGTATTTAAATGCATTAAATTGGTATTTATTGCAGGGTAATGAGATATTCTAGAACTCACAGAAATTTGATTGCTTTGCCACAGATTAAATACTTGCTTGTCAGTACGTGAGCTCCCCCATTTCTCATGTTTTGTTTTTTTTTTAAAACAACAGAAGTAGGCATGGTAAGTGAACAGAAGAAAAACACTAACGTAAACTACAGCCTTATGACACTAACTATACACTAATAATATTCAAGTTAAGTGCCAAAGGTTTACCAAGTTGCACTCAAGATCACTTCATTAATGATTCTATCAGTATGGCTCTTTGGCTTGATATAATGGTTCTGGAAAGCAATTCACTAAAACCAACAGCTTGAATTTAGGCTTGGTAGCTGTACAAGCACTTGGGTATGGCCTGTTTAAGCAAATCCCTGCAACTGTAAGATAAAATCTGGGTATTTTATTAGTTATGACAGTTCTGAAATCCACCACAAAGCAAACAGGAAGCAGCAGGATTGTTTTATGAATGCATTTATGCTTCGCTTTTCCTAAAAAGAGCCCACTATTTGTCACGTGCTGTCTTACAGTTGATTAGTTACTTAGGCTACATCAAAAATAACAGAACAACTGACTTCTGAAGGTAGCTTAGTTAGTCCCCTAATCTAGCATCCCATGTAATGGAGTGCACAGTTTGAGATAATCCTTAAAGTGTGAAAGGAGGTCTACCCTTGGGAAATTTTGAAGCACAGAAAATGCAGCCCTCCCTGTCCTCTCATTCTGTGTAACAGCACAAAATAAAAGCACCATTTATGTTCCTTTTAAATCTCTGAAATGTGACTTCAAGATGCCTAGATCTTTAACAGGCCTTTGGACAGGGCAGAATTTCATCCTAAGGATGGTTTGCTATGAATTATTCATGCTGCTTGAAGGATTAGGTGCAATGAAAATGTTCTGGCAAGATTCTCCTCCTCCTTTGTGAACAGCTAATCGATTTTATGTGGATTGAATTCAGATGTACTAATATTCTACGGAAACTGCATGCCTTCTTAATGAATATTCTGCTCCTATAGTTGTGATAAAGGCAAAACCAATAAGATTAGGGCATAGTGACATAGAAAATGAACCGCTTACAAAAAAGAACTGATGATAGATAACCAAAATCAGTACTTAGAAATTCTTTTCCATAGATACTTAGCATTAAGAGATGCTTGGTTGAGTGTTTCCGATCAGCAACATTCCTCCCTATCAGACATGCAACTCCAAACATTAAAAGTCATGAATCGGGCCTTGCAGGAAACAACACTATAAATTATGAGATTTTTTAAAATAATTCCGAAGGGCTTTGGTGTTTTATTTTCTTTCTGATTTCTTGAACCATTTTCAACTGAGTTTTTAAGACTTTTTTTTTACTCTTTATGATCATGTGTACTAGAATCAAACTTGGGGTTTTTTTTAGGGAAAACACAGCTTTTCCTGTGATGATGGGACTTTGGCAGCTGGACTTTTCAGAAGAACATTTCATATCATGAGTGAGAGGGGCAGACAAGCCTGAAAGACTCCTTCTCCCTTACAAGACACCCTTTTGAAGTTGCAGCCAATAGAGAGACACTTACCCAATGCACTTGGACACCACATAGGGCTAGCTGGTGGTAGACGCTTCACTCTGTTCAGAGGTCTTCAGAGTGACTTACGCTGCCTGCATCAAAGCCCCAAAGCAAATGCTGTAGATGTTGGCGGTTCACTACCCATACCCGCTTTTCCCCATCGAAGATCCTTCAGATAAAAGCTTCAGCCTGGCAGAGCTGATGCAAATGAATTTGAGGGGGCAGAAGATCTGAGCCTGTCTGACCTGTGATAATTTGCATTCAAACAAAATAAATCCAGCTCAATTCCCATAGCAATTTCACTTTGCTATGAATAGCTCAGGCAGCTCCAATAACGAGGAGCTCGGGTTACATCTGATTGCCAGCTGTATTGCTTACTAAGAAGTTAGGTCAGTGATTCCCAACCTTTTAATTTTCCTTGTTGGAGTATACATTGCTATGGATTAGTTACATGAGAGAGTGGTCACAAGGAACTCTGTAGGGAGCAAAGTATCAGCTTTGCTGATATTCCACATACACAGACATATACATATGTTGAAATATCTACGTGGGAAGGAGAAAGGGAGGGGAACAAAAGAGCTTAGGCCATTAAGGGAATGGAAAACAAGAAGCAAAGATGGCCCAGGAGTGAGAATGTCAGGCTGGCGCCTGGGTTATCTGGATTAAACTCCCAGTTCTTCACTGATTCAGCTTCTCTGTTCCTTATTTCTCAGTTTTGTAGGCAGGGTTTTGTAATCAACCCACTAAATGCTCAAGAGAGACTTGTGAAGGCTCACATTTGACCTCGGTTGGGTTGTTCTATTAAAATGCCTCCATCTTCCTCACTATAAGCTCCAGCCCCAGCTTTCAGGAGGTCACTCAGTAGCTTGAGCTGTGATCCAGAGACCAGTTGCACTAAGCGCAGAAGGTCACAGCATAGCTAGGTACGTGCCACCCAGCAGGGCTCCGTGCTGGCAAGCGCCCTGTTCAAAGACACATTCCTTAAACATGGCCCTGCCCGTGATCTGTCCCTCATCACATCACTGGATGGCTTCTGCCATGTGACCCCACTCAAGGAACAACAATGCTACATGGTAAGTGACCCAGAAATAAGCAGTCACTGGAGTCTGAGAAGGTTGATAGGTTTGCTCATAATGAGGAATTCCCTTGCTGTAATGTCTTCTACTTTACATGAAAGTTTGATGAGAAATAATTTTCAGTACAATTTTCTAACTATAGAAATCTCTGTAGTAGAAATAACTGTGATCACACGCAAAAACTGCCACAAAGAGGTCCTGGTTTGGTATGAAATAAAACACCATGCCATAACTGTCTTCTTAAAATGGAAACAGTAATACTACCTTAATATTTGTCCAGATTTTCAGCATAAAGTGTGGTAAATCCATTCTTCAACCCAGTACATCAATTTACATCTCCTGACATCCTGTCTGCTGACAGGGTCAGAGTACAACACACAAGTCTAAACCAGTATTTGGAGTGTTAACACAACAGTTCCCAGGTACTCAGATCCACGTTTGACTTTACTTACTGAATAGGCCTGCAGAACTAAACTGGTCATGAAAGGTTACACTGATTTTACTATAAGCAGACTTTAGTATAAGCCTGTGAATTATGTGACTGTTTAGGAGGGGTGAGTCTTAAGAAAAGCATGAAAGATGGTGTGGAAGCATTTACTTATGTCTTTTTATTGAGAAATCAGTTCTATTATGCAACTCTGAGAATCAGAAATGAGAACAGAGGACAAAGAAGCAGTTGAGGAGAGGACATAAAGGTTCCCATTTCCACAGAGTCTCACAGAAACTGATCCAAGAAGGGAGGCCTTTGATTCCCGTGTCAGCAAGCACCGTTTGCTATGATTTTCAAGCAACTGAATAGCATTTCTTCATGAAAGCATTTGTACAGTAGAGTGTTTTCAGCGCATTACCTTACATACTAGGCTCTCAAAATATAGTCTGTGGAGAACCAAAGATCTAAGTAACCCTATGATGATCTCTGAGATCTCAGGAAATAGGAAAGATGAAGTGACAAAGGGAAAGTTGTGCCTGAAAGCAACTTTTTCTTCTATGAGATATTCTTTATATCAAACTTGTCCAAGAAACCTAGACATCTATTGCCACAGATGTTGCCACTATGTTAAACACCATAGGCCTTTTTACTGAAACAAAAATGCACTGAAGTCAAGGGAGATACAATTATATGGAATTTGTTGACAGCTCAGCATGCTGCAAAGTTATAAAAGGATGGTAAAAAAAAAATTAGCAGAAGATTTAGGAGGCAAAATTTCCTAAGCAGCCTGACCTTTCTGCAATGAGTCTACTGAACAGTAGGTTAAGCAAAGGTCAGGTTAAGCATAGGTTAAGGAAAAAGCTCCAAGAAGAGGAATGTGCTGTCAGGGTCACAGAGGCTCTGGGACATCAGAGAACTGTGTGAGAATTACAGACACTTCAATCTTATAGGTAGTTCCTAGTCCCAGGCCCTGAGTGTGCTCTCTGCTCTGTCCTGACACCACAGAACACGACCTGAGTTCGCACCATGTCACACCACAGCCAGCGGCTGCTCTCTGTGGACTTCAGGCATAACTTGAGAGAAGTGCTGCACAGCTTAGCTGCTGTTTTATTCGGAGCCCTCACTTAGAAATCAGGATACACTTAGTGTGCTGCAAAGTGTGGCATAAGTCAAATAACCAACCAACTCCCATAAACAAGAGATAATTTGTCTACTTTCATAGGCAAGAATTAGAAAAGTGAACATGAAAAGAGAAAAATGTGGTCCTCCCATTTTGAGACTCTCTGAAGCTCCATGTCGCTTGCACAGCCACTGATCTATCATTCTCAGATTCCAGCTTCTGTGCTAGAGCCTGTCCTCAAGTCCCTGTCCCTCATATCGCTGTATCCCTGACTTCTCCCCCAAATAATCTGGCCGCTCAGTGGCCGCTAAAGGGGCACTGCCTGCCAAAAGACTACTGGCATGAAGGCAGTTGAGTCCTACTTGTGCCTACACATTTTCTTCCATAAGATGATTTGTGCTTCCAGGAGTTGAAGTGCAATCCTGCCACTTCTCAGCGTGAATGTGCTCAGCTTAATGTGTCATGACTAAAGATGTGACTATTCATGCAATCCATCTGGATCATCAGTCATTTACTCCACCTTTTCTTCTTTCCAGGTGGCAACATAAACAGAGGAAAAGCCAGAAGGACCTCTTGTTGTGAAACATTTCCTCTCTTCACAGCATGTTACACTATACACTCCTCCCACAGTATAAAACCAGCAGTGTTAATGTGCTATGGAAGTAAATTAGTCACAAATAGCACCATAGGGAACTTAAATATTTTGAATGTATACCATATAATCAGGAAATACCCACCCTCTTTATCTGTCAGGAACAAGGAAATTGAAAGCTTTGTAATTTTAAACTGCCCATCAGTTGCTATGAATCAATCAAACATCTTGCTGGGGAGAGCTAGCATGCACAAGAACGCTGGTAAGATAAGAGAGGGTTTAAACGACACTCCCCATCCTGTTGGAATAGTTTCAGCCCAAGATTCCACATCTGATTGCCCCTGTCCAGGGCTCCTCTTTATACACCTCCACTGAACCCCTCAAAAGGACTAGAATAGGACACTGAACTTCCATATTTTTTCAAATTATTTGTACTATTACTAATTCTCACAAATTTCAGCAATCCAAAATAAATTTGATTTTTTTCAAGAGTAAATAAATTTTATAAGATAGTTTACAGACTTATAATGACTTATTCCTTTAACATATATTAACGTATAATGATAGAAGTCATGCAAGACTGATATACATCCTCTACATTATCATTTTTTGCAATAACCCTATATCCATCCACTTGCTACAAAGATCAGAGACATTTCACACCAATCACAAATCACATCTTTAAAATTTAAGTCCCTTCCTGGAAGAAACACAAAGGTATCGATTTGAATGATAATTACCATTTTGCTAGCACATAATATAGTTATTGAATGGCAGAAGTGCCAACAGCTGTAAAGAGCATTGCCTTGTGCAACTTTATGGAAACACAAATATATTAATATTTCACAGACAATGGACATTGAATTGCACTGTCCTTTGTAAAATCAGGATTAAAGGATTGGCACTGATTCAGTGCATTGGTATAGATATGTATGTATGTATGTATATATAAATTTCTCTTCCTTTTTATTGGCAAGTAAAATGCAAAAAGTCAGGTTCAGAGGCTAAGCGGTCATTAAGGGCACGTGGCATACCCATGGAGGTATTTTGGAGCACATGGGCACCATTCAGAGCAGGCTGATGGTGAGGGGGAACAGCCCCATGGGGAAATGCTCCACATCTTCTTCTGTTAAACCTAACACAGAAGTAGGGCTGTGGAGGTAGAGTGACCTTCGCTATGCACAATTGCTAGTTTGCAGAAGACAGACCTTCGTTCTGGGTGAACAACATTTTCTTCTGTTTTGTTTCTCACATTAGAGTGTGTTCCTGACTTTCCCAAACTGTAATCTTTAAAATGATTAAATAAATCATGTGAACAGCCACAACAAAAAAAAAAAAATATACTATTCCCTCAGCCCTCAAGCTATTTCCAACTAATTTAGTGTTGTGGTGCTATTCTGTGCACCGGAAAGCTAGTTTTCAAGAAATGCTTGGAAAATTACAACAAAAATAAACTTCTCTGGCACTATAACCCAAAAGCTGAGAACCTGTAAATAGAACCGGTGCAATACTCATAGGCCAAGACCAAAGTCTGGCACATTTTTGATCCCAGCTTCAACTGTCTATGGTAATCTACCAGCCTCTCTTTCTGATTCGGCTTCTGGTCCAAATTGTCCTTTCATTGGTATTTCATCTGTCACACAGGCTGATGGGGAAAACAAGCCTATGTCGCCGTACCATTAGTCTGATGTTCAATGACACATGGCACCAACTGTATGCTCTTCTGTCATGGCTCCCACCCTGTATTTGGGTTCACGCATGATCGTCATTAAGTGAGACCCACCGGACTCTCTGTGCCTCAGGCAGCTAAAACGACCACTCAGGACTCTCTGGCAGGCAGAGGAATCACAGGAATCAGAGGAATCACAGGAATCAGAGGAATCAATTAACTATTTCTGTAACAGACTACATGTTCTCCTCTCTGCAATTATTCGGCTCTCCTACCAAGAGCAGAAGATGAATGAGGTCTTGCCTCCGACAGGTGTTCCCAGGATGACAAGTGATAATAACCTTGCACATGTTTGTAGATCAAACACTGTGAAGTCCATCTCCTGTCTAACAAGGGGAACAAACCTCAAAAGCTACTTTCCTCTTTTACTCCCAGTGCCAGACTTGACTTTATCAGGACTTGATCGGGATTAGGCCAAGTAAACCCTTCACATTTACTGTTGACTTCATATTTTTTGGTGGCCATTGTGCTTCCTTTACTCTTTCATTGTCATAATTCTCTGGCAGCATAGCAGAATGAAAACAGTTGGCATTAGTACACTGAAATGTATTTGGCAGCTGCAGGCACCAGATGCCAAGCACTTCAGTGCATTTTCTAGCAGCAGTAGCAGCAGCTGGTTCTCGGGGAAACTGCCTGAACTCCTGTCTCATTTCACTGCTGGCTGTTACTAGTCTGAGTGGTCCATGAGAACAGCATAGGGCCAGTCTGCAGATCAGTTTCTTTGCCTCCATCTCTCTTTCGATTCAGTAAAATCTGATTATACAGCACCACCTTGGATTATTTACGAGATGTCTTTTGGGGTGTGCCAGCAGACATGGACATGCTTCACTTCCTTGATGAGCCAGTGGTACCTTCCATTTGCAAAATGTCTTTCTAAACCAAATACTAGTTGTAGTAATGCTTCCCAAAGAAATGGTGTGCCTCTTGACTCAAGGGCCAAGATGATGTAGGAAGGAAGAAAAGAGAACTCTCCTGAGGCCAGGTTCTGATCCAAAGCAGTCAGCATAAAACTTTACTCACTACAAGCGTTAGATGAAGTCCATAAACAAGCAAATACCTGTCAATGAGAGTGGAAGATACTGTGCTGCAGGAATCAGTAGACATCAGCTGCTCACTTGTGTCTCAGCCTGGACATTGTCCTTTTTCTGCCCCTTTGCTCAAGCTTTTGCTGCTAGAGGCAGGGTAACAATCTGATCAGCAGTACGTGATGCTGGGAGTGCAAAAAATATCCATATGGCCTTCAGCATGGCTTCTAGCATGAAGAGAAGCCAGCAAACAGAAAAAAAATGGAGGCTGGAGATACTGTTGAGGTAGGCTGGTCTCTACAGTGATTTCACAGACACCTATTGCAAACAACGTAACGTAGAGTGGACTATAAGGAATGATCCTTTGTCAGAATAAGTAGCAAAAAAGTGCAAAAGTGACAGAAGCATTTTTCTTATCCATACTGTAACCATCCACAGTGGGCTGCAAATATTCATCTCTGCCCTAGCCCAAGATTGGTATTTTAATCTTTAATATACACTTGCATCTTATAAAACAAATAGCGTAACTTTCTATCAAGTGTTAACAATAAATGAAACTGGGTAGACATGTTTTTAGAAAAGTTTAAACTTTCTTTTCCAACACTGTGTTACAGCATTTATACCTATCCCTTACCATGACCAGCTGATACTTTCATTACAATATTAACTTGAAATATTTCTTGAGGTTTAGTCTAGCCTAATTTTAAGATTTACTGTTTTGATGACTTCTTGCTAATTAAAGAATGAGTGTGTGGCATAAGACAAGCCTGCTCAAGATAGAATTATTTTTAAATGCTCACTCTTTTCACTGAAGTGCAATAATTTGTGGGAAGAAAAAGCAAATCTGTTTTTAATTTCATGATTTAAAAAAAACCTAATTATATTCTGGTGTTATATAAATTTTATATCTCATGGCAAAGAAACTGCAGATCTGAAGAGTAATCCATGTTTCATTAGTTTGTGTATTCTGCCACGGAATATAATATTACATTCTTAAATTAGTTGGAAGCCACACTGCTGCAGAGTATAAAAACAAAAGTGAGAGCTCAAGCAAGGTCAAGCATGTTTTGTATAGGTCCATTAAAAATCTCATCCATTAATATTAATAAAGATGTTGAGACACAAAAGTCCTTCAATTAACATATATTAGGCAGGCAGGCACAAGCATTCAAGTGATCCCACTGTGAACAGCAAGAATCCAGTCCTCAAAGAATAAAGCCATGAGTGTGTTGTGTACATAGTGGGGCAGCTAGAAATGCTAATGCCACAGAAGAGTGAAAAGGCAACGCCCTATTGTCTGTGCAAGTAAATATCACTTTATTGCCTCAGCTTCCTCTTCTATTAAGCAGGTTTGTGCTGGGCCTTGTTATTCCAGTAGGAATAACTTCAGGACCTATTATCTTTGCCGTTAAACTTTTTTCTTTTACTATTTTTTGGCAGGAACAAGCTGGGTAGCCACATATGAGATTCAGGAAAAGGATTTTCATCTGACTGTACAACTTGTTTGTAGATTTCCCTAGCTTATGAACTAACATTGTAAAAAAGAAATTAACTTGCATGTTCCAGAAATGACTCTGGACAATAACGGTTCCCACGGTACTGAGCTTCAACCATCAAGACTCATTCACTTGCATATGACCTGATTATTTGACATTTCTTCACCCTCATTCTTACTGACTTCCGAGCATGATAAACAATAAAAGGTTACTGATGTCAACCTATTATGAGCCAGGATGCTGTTCTCATCTAACACACAGTAAAGCCAGTACTGAAGCTTAATTAATACATGTTTGTAAATTGTGCTGAGCTGCAAGGCATTATGATTTCAGGTTTCTTCTGTAAATGTTTACCTCAAAGCTTTAGTCAATGCTCTACTGTCTGAACCAAAGATAAGTTCTGCTTCCATCAGCTATTCACATAGCTGGTCAAATCACTGTCAGAGCAAATCAATAGGAAATTCCTTTAGCATACTGTAATTTATGGTAGACCTGCAGCAACAGAATCGTGATTAAAAAGGGATAAGAAAAGGCAAGAAAGGACTAACATTTCTGCTCCCAGTGACATGATCAAAAAGACAGAGGAAAACCTTGTCTGTAATGCAATTATCCATTAAAGTTCAATTCAGATACCATTTGAGGGCTCATCAGAGCCTTCCTAACACAAAATGAGTGGTTTTTAGAAAAAAGATACTGAAGTCTGAGCTTCAGCTGATATAACTCACTGTAGGTCCACTACTAGCTCTCACTGCAGAGATAACTAAGTTTAACCCCTCTCCCGCCAGCTCACTGAGAGAAGACCATTACAAAATGAGGCACACAGAGCTGACAGCTTCTATCTGTGGTGAGGAGTCAAGTCAGAGGGAACACTTCTGATAACTAAAAAGGCTGCTGACTTTAATGGGGCTGCTGTCAGGTTATCACTGGACACTCCAACTTCCAAAAAGAGAAAGCAAGTATTTTCTAGAAAATCCCTAGAGAGTTATAAATCTGTAAGTCAGCAACACTACTCATGCTCAGGAGAGAATGAAATCAGATGCAAATAGCTCTGAAATTATTTTAAAGAATTGAGCAATATATTATTGGCATCACAGCTCTGGATGCCTCTGTCTAGCATGGCCCCAACTTTTATCTTGCCCCCATCTTCAAGTTTCAAAACCATAGACATTGAGAACAGTCTTTAGACCTCTGTCCTCCTCTCACTGTTTGCAGTACTGGACAGCAGTCCTAGTGACCAAACTACCATCTCTTTCAAAGAGTATGGGACATGCCATGCATCAGAAACACAAACCCTTCCCTAAAAAGTGGCAAATTAGAAAATATTATCTTAAATATGCAAATCACACAGCTGTCATCATAATCATGGCACTGGTTTTGCAGAGAGGCTAAGGAGGGAGTAAGCTTGGGAAAAAAAAAATATTTAAGAACAGTTTTAATACCCCTGTTTGCTCAAATTAAGTGGGCTCTGCTGCAGAGCTGGGGAACAACCAAAATACTCCTATGCTTTCCACTCACTCTGCTGCCATGTGTCAGGTACAGAGCTCTAGCAGTGAGCAGTGAGTTGGACTTGAACTACAGTTTCACAGACTGTCATTGTGGTTTGGGTAAGCAAAAGCCTTTACACTCCAGGTCTGCAAACCTGGTATCTTCCTCAAACACTTCTGAAGTGGAGGAAGAAGGGGAAAAAGACAGAAATAAAACCTTGTTTAGGTTAATTATTAGTGACTGAAAGCTGCTATTAGTTATTAGAATCTGCCTCTAAAAAGAGAAATATTTTAAATGTTCAGCAGTTCGCAGCTGTGCAGAAGAGAATGTGTTGCATCTCGTCAGCAGAGATGGTATGGTCCAAATGAAAATAGTGGCGCTTAAAATAAAAATCCTCATTTACATCAAAGACATCCTGTTATGAAGAGGTCAAGTCTGTGCAGACAGGTCATCCTCTCCTGACCCTTATGAGGGCATTTGACTATAAGCTCCTCTCTAATGGACTAGGGAAAGTGTGGGAACTAAGCTTTGTGGAAAGGCTGCTACAGCAAGAAAAATGCTGATGTTTCAAGTATAGATAGTCTCCCAATTCCTTTAGAAGTTATGATAAGACTGCTGCTTAACAAGAAAGGCCAGGATGAACTGCCTATCTAAGTACAAACGGACGGCTCCCTGTTTCTGGAACTGCTTTAAGGGTGCAAGCAGCAGCAGTGCTCACAACAGCCTGAAGTTTGGTCTGAAATACACCGACGAACAATTTCCAAGCTCTTACTGCCAGCTGAGCAATAACGGAGCAGGCAAAAATGACTGAGAGGACCAGCTCCTGGGGGCACTCTTGCAAGCTCTTCTATGCCCGCAGCCCACTGTGTTCAGGCTGATGGAGCCAAAGCGCTCTCAGTGACACAGTATTTCCTCTATGTATGCTCAAGGGTTCCAGGCTTTTTAGTATAAAACCTGGAAGAAATGCCACCTCTGTTACTTCTCCTGTCCAGCGGAAGCAGATTATTGCTCCATCATTAATCCTCTTTAATTCCATTTCTTACCCATCAGGAATCAATAGGGTCAAAATACCTGGGATAACAGTCTTTCTCTTGCAGAGCTAAAGCCAGAGCTAAACAGAAAGCTTACCAGACAGATATGGAGAAGGGCAATCAATAATCTAATCACACAATTCATTCCCCATCAGCAGTCAATTCAAGGCTGAGACCAGGAACAGTGTCTCATATTTGTCTAGTATAATTCAAAATATCTTCAAGAATATGCCTTTTTCCCATTGTCACCTCATTTTCCTGTAAAGATTTTTCTTATTTTCATCTTTACCATACTATGGAGTGAATAATGGCAAAATGTCCATCAAAACAGTGGACAAAATTATGGTCCTGTAAAACACAGTTCGCGTTTTATAAGGATGGAGATGTAATGGTGTGTGAATATAAAAAAGTCAAAGAACTCATATGCCAGATGCTGTTCATGTTGTGCTGGTATAATGGCAGAAAATGTAGGATTTGTATATTGACTTGTGGATGGACTAAAAATAATTTTGACAATGAGTCAAACCACCAGTTCACTTAGTTTCTCTTCAAGGTCCCACTGGGCCACATTTTGTGCTATTTTCACAGCTGTAGGTTTCTGAGGAACCTCATTGTGAACAGCAATTATTTTGTACTTTTACCAGCAGTCTGGCTCACTGATTTTGATGGGAGTTTGTCTGCACAAGAACCTTGGGATTTGTCTCAACATATTTAATTGGACTTAAAAGTGTGAGCTCTAGGAATAAGAGGTTGTTGTTAGCATGAACTTAAATAATGCTAATACAGGGTGCAATTAAACGACTACAAAGAATGGGTACATGAGTTGCCTTGCCTGCCTGCCTCTTAGGTGGCCAGACTGCATTAAGAAGCTTTAATTTTGTGGCTTCTTTGATACTTTGAGCAAAGTCCTGCCCTCAGACATGCACACACAACTTCCATTGAATTAATACATCTCCTGTTTATCTCTCAGTGCTACATCTAACCCTTTCTCCAGTTGTAGACTCCTCTGACAGCTCAGTGAGTGTAACATGATTCATCCTTCCCTCCTCTTTCTCTTCCCTTGACTAGACACTAACAAACATAACAGAACTTGAGACAAGAGAAAGAGGCCCCTTATAATGAAAGATTCAATCACGTCTTACCAAAAACAAAGGAGGGCACTAGCTAGTGCATGAAGCTGACTCCACTCTTCTAATTGAGGTGCATAAATAAAAGGGAGAGAATGGCCCGCATTCACCTCTAGTGTAAGCAGGTGCAGCCTCTCAGGCCTTCATGCTACTGCGTTTGCTTAGCTTGAATTTGACCCAAACAATAAAACTGTGTATCATATAGTTTTAAAGGACCTGAACTGTTCCACTGAGCTGTACTGATTTTCTCTCTGACACAAACTACACATGCATGTCTCCTCTGTGATGTAATGGTAGGAGAGTTCCTTTACACTGTACGTATGTTTCTTTCCTCACCTGTCTCCTCCACCAAATAGCAGCAACATCCCCACAAATGCTATACAATAAACTACTCATTCATTATGTTCACTATTTTCTATGTTGTACATTGGACTACAGTGTAAACTTCTTTGACTTTGTAAGAGAGAGTTCTTGTCCACAAGGGGAATGTGACTTCGGCTCCTAAATGCACAGTTATAAATTACTTTTAAGAATGTCTAAATCTCTAAATCTCTAGAACACCACTGGCCTACTGACAGCTCTCGGGTTCTCTTCTATTCTGCCCTGATTTACTGTGTGACTGCAAACAGCTCACTTCATACAGGAGATTACGTATACATAGACCTAACATAAGCAGCACGTAAGGAAACAGAAAGGAGACAACAACTGGCATATAAAAGGAGACAAACAACACACAGTTCATACACAGACTAGGAAGACAGTAGTAAGGCTTTTGGACACAACGTCATCATGAAAAAGGAGTTAAAGATGGTGAACCTACAATAGATACCTGTTTTCAATGGAGATGAGAGAGCACAACATGTGGATGAGGCAAGAGGAATGAGGTAGGAATACAGATACAGTCACACTGAGTAAGTCCTGAAAACCTATTTCTTATTCTAATAGTGGCCAGCACCATCTCCTTCAGAAAAACTGAAGGACCCCTGCATTCTGTGGATTTGGCATAGTCTGCCTCCCAATTAGATAGCTAAAGGCAATTATAAGTAATAATATATTACTAAATAATAATAGTAATAAAAACATATAATTAGAATAAGTAAGAATTAGCTCCAGTCAGGAGTTTGGAAAAAAAATGAATTTGGGAAGACTGAACAGTTTGAATTGGAGAACGTGAACAGAAGATGAAGCAAGACAAACCAGTGGCCTGGATATATCAACTGGGAGAGCAGAAGGGATTGAAGAAAACTCCAAGAAGTCATGCTGGAGTAACAACAGAGTTTTAATAAAAGTAATAATGAATATCAGTGGAGAAAGGAGTTGAAAATTTTGCATTAATTTCTATTTGGGCCACATTAAGATGATGTCAAAGAGAGAAACTAGCTTTGTATTTACTAACATAAATGAAATCATTGACCCAAAGTTGTAAGAGTTAAAAAAAACCCCACACTCCTGAGAGTGAGAATGTATTAACAAAATATATGAAAATGAAAAAATTATCACAGCTTCTTTGGAGGGAATGTATCATATTCTCCACAAATAGTCCAGAACACATTTTTCTGAAGGTGTACAAAGTACATCCGTCTTTTGAGCATTTTTGATAAAACGGCTGAGCAAATCTGTGTGATGTACAACACAGGCCTGAATTTTAATAAATCTGTGATAAGTAAGTGTGATGCTGCTACTCAATGCCTGATGGTGAAACACACACTTAGGGAGATCTAAACAAGATTTCTTGCATATAAGTTAACTTCATTTAAAAAAAAAAAATAACATCACAGCTCTTGCTGCATAACAGATGCTCCAGCAAGTAAAGGACGTTGACTGAAGCAGGAAAGGGCAGATGACAGAAGAAAGCAAGTTTCCTGATGAAAATCAATGCACCTAAACACTTTGATGATGAAAAGGCAAGACAGAGTACTCATAGTAAACTTGTACGCATTCTCCTAAAATGCTAACTTAATGTATTACAGTACTTATTCAGATAAAGAGCATAGATCCAGTTTTGCCTTCTGACACATCAAGAAAATTGTGTTGACTGATGGAAACATTTGGTCTCAAATCAACAAATCAGCATAAAAATATGGGGCCTTACTGTCAAGTAAGCTATTAAAACATAAGTAAGATACACACATCTCTTAAGAGATCTATACCAAAGCAACAAATTCTTGCTCCTTTCCAGTGTTAAGTTAAGGTCATCCTGTCTAACAAACCATTTCATATAGACTCTCTCAAAAGTCTACTCTGCAGGCAATGGCAGATAACAGACAGCTGAATGACTGAATACTCTAGGTCATCCAAAATATTAGATCAAAGAGTCCCTGTAGTCTATTGAAATGCAATTGCTTCCAAATCACATTGTGGTGTTCCAGGCTTGAAAGAATGGGTCACTGCAGTTTTATTGTAGAGAAGCTATTGCTAATGAAAGGAACAATGGAAAGATTAGTGCTACCAACCATATAGAAGAAACACCACTTTCGGTTTAATTGCAGAGAACAAAGCAAATAGGAAAGAAGGGCAACCAAGTGACAAAAGTAGTTGGTGCAAAGAGGATATAGAAGCTATTCACAAGGTTCTCTTGATCAGGGCACAGCGTCCAGACTTAACATATGATTACTGAATTTGGATCACAGTAAAAAATGATGTGGTTGTCATTACAGACAGCTGACGACACATTTTTAAGAAGGCAGACTTACAAACTGAAAGACTAATAATCCTGTTGATAATTTGCCTGGGATTCATTAGGTGCACAGAAATTAATAAATGGATAGGGAGAAAGGAACAATCATACTTTATTTGTGATACCTACTCTGCAGGAGAGTATTATAAGTAAAGGTTTACCTCATTTACCAGTTGAAAATAACAATGTAAGGTGAAATCTATTGAACTTTGGAACCGATTAAAGAAAGAGAGAGATTCTAATTGGTGATAATCTAGGTACTGAAAAACGTTCTGCCATGATAAATTTGTTCATGCCACAGTATCTATTCTCTTTTGATCAGTTTCTGGATCTTTTCTAAGTGAAGCTTACCAGTCATAACAATCTCTATGTCGAGACAGTGGTAAAAGATCCATTTCAGTCTCAGTTAAGATCACCACATTCTGCTTCTCTGTGACCTGAGGCAGACTTGAACCTTCCTTCTCCAGACAAGACTTGACAAGCCCAGCTTCACTTAGCTCATAAAGCATGTTAAAAAACAAAATGTGACCAAACAGGGGAGATCACCCAAACTGTAACTGTTGTGTGTAGGTAGAGCACTTCTCTAAGAGGAAAAGACAAGCACTGCAATAAGTGAAAACAGTTCTTTTTCTGAATAAATGCAGTAAAAGCTAGCAGTTGTGAAAAAGAAGCTTCCACACAAACAACTAAGCACATCCGATATTAACAGCTCAGCACTACAAGCACAACTTAAAAACCAAAAGAAAGCTTCATTCCAGTTCCTGGCACCTGTTCCAAAGTCACATTTGCAACTGTTCAAATGAACTCTAAGACACTAATTCCTCTAACTTGCTGAGAAAAAAACTAGATAGAGCATTCAAAATATAATCCAGACTACTTCAATCAGTTATCAGTATTCAACAGCTCTTTCTAATGAACCACCCTCTTCTCAAGTCACTGATTACTATTTCAAAGGAAACACTGGGTGTCTCAAGTGCTCCTTTTTTGGTCCCGCCACACAGTTTAATAGCCCTTATGGACAAGTACCTTTGCAAAACAGATTTCTAGAGGGTGACCCAACATATCCTCTGGACCTTAGTCAACCACAAAGCATACAGATAGCTTCATATACCTAATACTATTAAATATCACTGCTTTCATCTGCATCCATAGGAGATTGCTTTGCAAGCGCAAGGGCTTAAGCCTAAAAAACATCAATAACTATTAATTCTGTAGATGATTCTACTGAATTACATCAGTAAAGACTTCTCTGCGGGCAATAAACACTGTCAAACGTATTTGAAAAAATCATTTGTGAGTAATAATTTTTCATGAACTTGGATGACAGCCATAAATGGAAAATATGCAATGATAATATTTAACACATTCATAAGAGATCAAATAATCAAGACTTATAAACCCGAATAAGGCTGGAATTGTCAAAGGAAACGAA
Source organism: Nipponia nippon (assembly GCF_047370975.1). Lineage (NCBI taxonomy): Eukaryota > Metazoa > Chordata > Aves > Pelecaniformes > Threskiornithidae > Nipponia > Nipponia nippon. Next base: position 46,820,976 of record NW_028262391.1, read on the forward strand.
GGAAAATTGGTTCATAACTCCTGCTGAGCTAGAAAATTCACTCTTCCTTAAAGCAGTTGACAAACCTAGGTACAATATTTTTTTCTCACAGGCTTATGGATTGATTTTTTTTCTTTATTCATAGTAGTGCACAAAGGCAGGAAGAGCATTTACTTAAGAGCAAGCAAAAATGTATAAACTACCACAAACTATAACAAATGAAAATTGCTATGGGATAATTACCAGGACTACCAGCCAGTCTTCTGTTTTTTTCCTGAAAGTCTGTGATCCAAAAATGCAAAGGGTGTGTTGCAGTTCATTGGCTATAACTAAGCCTCTTCTGTTAAATGCAATAGCAACTACTGGTATGAGGAAAATCACCAAATGGTGTATGGTATCTTGATTATTATATGAATTACATACCTTCAGCTACTATTCCATGTATGAAAATACTTTTAATGCTGATTTGTTTTAAATAAACACTTACCAAGCCTACACATGTAGATATTGCTACCGAAGAGGTGCTATCGTTCCTTATAAAGCCCTGGTAGAAACATTGCTCAATTTCGTGTTCCTGAGAATTTGAGACTCCATCTTTCCCAAGTACCTGGACAATAAAACTGTTGCTTAAAATGGTCGAAGGTTTAAGTTCTAAGTGAAGTTCCTGTCCAAATGCTGAAAATCTGTAGTGCAAGGAACTCTTTGAACTCTGAGTTGATCTCTTTTTCCTAGTACTGTGCAAAACATCATGTGAAATGTACGATCCACTGGAATCCACTTTGACAGGTGTCACAAATACATAATCTGTAACAATAAGAAGTCAGCCATCAGCTTTTGTATCCAACAAATAAGGTAAGCGTCATTCTAGCACGGTAAGCATCAGGCTTTCACTATGGCATGAAGCATTCCCTCATTTAGGGAATGGCCCGAAAGCTCTGCAGGCTATGTGTGTATAAGCTTGACTGCATAAATTCACCCCTGTAAGTCACACAGGCTCTCAAACAGTGTTTGTTTCCTTTCTGCCCCACTGAGAGGTACAGACTAACTAGCATAGCTTTGAACATTCCCACAATCGCTCTTCTGAAGACATTTGTCATCACCAGCAGATCCATAGATTTTCCCCTCCCCCTGTATTAATTGCTGTCAAATGTGAAGGCTGCTCTGGTTTGAGGGTTTTTTTCTTTCCCTAAGAACACAGCGAATATTATATCACTGTAGGGGTAACCATGACTGAGACTTTGTAGAACTGTACCACTTGTTCAAATGGATTAAAGGATTAATTTATTAATGCCTTAACTGAGTGAGACCTCATCTCTTTGTAGTGACTCGATTAGACTGGGTTTCAAATTGTAACTGACCTTCAGCAGAAAGAGATTACATCCTACCTAATAACCTTTAGTCAGTCATTGCTAATTGCATGTCAAAGAAGTTTATTGCTTTGGATAAAATATGTGAAAAATTACAAAACTGTTTGTGAGAAGACTAAGATCTACTCACAGCCACCTAAGAAAGGAAAAAATAGAGGCCATGATTCAGCTAGCTGCATGAGCAGGTGCTGAGCTTGAAGTACATTACCACTGCTGCTGACCCAGCCATACAGGGATTACTTGTATCCTGGAAGCTGGGTCTGAATTTTAGCCATTTGCTGAACTAGGACCTTTGCACCTATTCCTGGTTATATGAGTAATTATGCTGAATAAACTGCTTCCCAACCCCATTTCATTTCTGAGCTGTATTTCTCTGTGAATACTTAAAGATGTCCACGCATTTGACAGTAAAGCAATTTATTTCTCTTCCTAAACTGAAATAACACCGTTAAAGAAGAAAACTCCCTCCTTCTTGGGTTGTAACAGATGTTGCAAAAACTATCACTCTCTTTGCCTGAATAGACTTTATTGGACACACATTAAGCTGCAAACATAACCAGTGATAGGTTGTTTTTCCTTAGACAGTGGAAACAATACATCAAGAACTTTTACTTTCCTCGAGCGGTGTTAATCAATGGCAGAAGTTGAGGACGCTAAGCAGGCTGGTGGCCAAAAAACGCAAGCAGCTGCTGGAGAGGCGGAATCCCCCAGTGAGCAGAGGATAGGGTGCAAGAGGGTTTTCCTTTCTGCACCCTGGTGTGGTTCTCTATTGTACTTTGTTTCCACTCGCACCCAATAAAAAGCATATACTGCACTTCAAACTTCCCAAAGTCATCAGCGTCTAAGTGTTAGTCTCTGCAACCTGGGGACAAACAGCTCCTGAGCTCTCACTCACACGAGTCCTTTCTCTGCAGGTTTGTTTTCCCTTAGCCTGCATTGCACAGCTTCTTCCGCTCTCCCACCCAAATCTTTTCATGACTTTTGTCTCACTGCTTTCATAACAGACACGAGGCTTTGTTGTTGTGGCTACATACACATTCATCTTTTTAATTGCACATGTAAACGTGGATGTATTTACCATCTCATTCATGTGCATTGCTGTTACATATCATTCCTTTTAGCTTTTGCACACAGGGCTTAACAAGTTAATCTCTGCCCATAGTTAGCTATTTTACAGCAGCCAACTTGCTTCCACTTTATGTTCCCCAAACGCTGTGGCTTCTTCCCTTTAAATGCTCAGTCCACCAAAAAAAGCATCCATGCAAATGTTCATATACACAGACACAGAAAGAGCTATACAAACCATGATTCAATTCACTGATGCTGTCACTGGTTAAAGCTGCTGCATGAGACATGCAACAGAGGCAGCACAGCTGAAGGGTCTGCAAGAGAAAAAAAAAAAAAAGAGAGAGAGAAAAGGAGTATTGGGCGAGATTTACTTGATAAGGGAAGGCAGAAAGACGCGGCACCAGAAACTGTGCAGTAACCTGGTATGAAAGTACACCGGGCGACTGCAAAAGAAAGTGCTCTCGACCTGCCTTTACAGTGCTTCCAAGCCACGGGAGAGTCGGGAATTGCATGGAGCTGCCGCTGAGAATCGCAACAGGTAAAGTCCAGACGACAAGCAGGAGACAGTCCATGTTCCGCCGCGCACCTGGCGTGCTACCTGCTCCCCGAAGCGTGCGGCGGGCGCGCCCGGATCCCCCGCATGGTCACCTGGGCTCTGCCCCGCAGCAGCTCCGGCGGCCGGCTCGCCGCGCCGCGCCCCCGCCGTGCGCGGCGGCGGAGCCCATGGAGCGGCGCCCAGGTGAGCGCGCCCTCGCCGCCGGCGCGCACGCTTTAAGCCGCCGCCGCCGCCGCCGCCGCCGCCGCGGGGCAGCGCTGCCTCCGGCGCCGCGTCTCGGCGCGGCCGCCGCCCGGGGGGCGACGCGGAGCGGAGCGGGCGGGACCAATGGGGAGGCGGCGGGGCCGGGCCGGGGCCGGGGCCGGGCCGGGGCCGGGACTGGCGGGCGCAGGCGGGGAGGCACCTGGGAAAGGGGGTGGCTTGCGGCCCCCCCGGCCCCGGGGGAAGCGAGGAAGCGGCTGGGCTGAGCGAGGGCAGCGCCGGTGCTGGCACACCTGCGGCCGCCTGCAAAGGGAGCGGGGCGACCTTCGCTGCGGTAGGAGGGGTGCAAAAACGGGGGTCCGACCCACAGGGCTTAATCAAAAGGACCGGAGTTTTCGTGATGATGCTGGGAGGAGGAGTGGAGTCCAGCATCAGCCACCCAGCTTCCAAAGCACCATTCACGTGGAGAGAATATGCTGTTACTTTCTATTGTTTTGAAAGGTAGCTTCCTGGGAAAACAAGCAAACAAAGCAACAAATCAAACAAAGATTAGGTTGCCTGGGAAGAAAATACAGCTGTGATAGCCAAGACCAGTTACTGAATATTGAACACTGGTGTCCATAAGCGGAGCTGACTTTTGCCCAGCGACTTACATGTATTGAGCCAAACGCAGCACCAGGTTCTGGTCGCGACTAAGCAAGTCTCTGCTATTAGGTTACACTTTCCCTTCCACAGAAAACTTCAAAGTCCTAAATAATCTGAAAGGAACCTGAAGTATTGAAGTGAATGGGACTGCTCCAGGTTGGAAATCAATACAGAACTTGTTTCTGATGCTTTTGGCTGCACTTCGAGAAGCGTCCCTCACCTCACGGTCTCCCTTTTGTGCTAGAGAGTTTTCCAGCATGTGTCTCAGTCCAATCTCACTCAAAATCTCCCTTGTCCCAGGGTCACACCATGAAAATAAATGGTAGCTGTGTCAACGCAAGGTGCTTCGCTGCTCCAGTTGGCACGCAAGCTGGGGAGCACAATGGAAGCCGAGGTGAGCTGCAGGTCATCTCCTCTAGCTGCCTCCTTCACCGGGGCTTTCGTGGTAACTAGACTGGGGCAGTGGATTAGACAGATCAGAGATATTTTCCCTTCTAAAGCATTTCCTGCCTTTAAACATTAAATAAGTTCCCAGGTGTGGAATTCCTCCTTCACTTCTCTCTGTTTCCCAGTGGGTTTTACATTGTCACCTTGCTGAATATATTATGATAAAGTTTCAAGATCTTTTTGTAACAGTGCACCTGCCACCTCCCACTGAGTATATTCGAACAAAACAGCTGGCTACAGGTTTGCGGTGGTCCCAGAGGAGCAGAACACATAAAACATGCTGTGCATTGCAGATAATAGGAGAAAAATATAAAATTATGGGGCTGTAATTTTATTATTGGCCCTCAACACCCTGAACAGACAGACTTGACTGTTTTCAGTAGAATACCTGGCTGTGAAGACTGACATTCTATTTGCTGTGAGGGGAGGGAAATAAATACAGTTCTCTAGCAATTCCAAGAATTGTTTAAGAAAGAAAAAGACAACTTTCACCGTAAACCTAGCACCATTGAAGGGAGTTTTGCTCTTGATTTCTGCGGAGTTAAGATTTCACCCTGGGGATTTATAGTTTCTAAGTATGATCAAAGAAGAAGAAAAAAATGTGACACTGCTTTGCATCACTATAAATGACATGCGTCCAAATTTGAGTTGGCATTAGGCAGGGGACCCCAACCTTTCTTGGCCTGTAGGCAGCAACATTGATCAGTTAACATGCTCAGACAACATCATACTTTGCTCCCCAAGTCAATCAAGATCCCAGCAGTGATGGTCATAAACATCAGAGAATCCTGCAGGCAGCTCGTTACCATGTGCAAACATCGTTACCATGCAAAGCATTAGAGAAATAAAGCTCCACAGTCAGCAGTGTAGTAAACAACGCAGTCAGAGGGGGTTTTTCCTCCCCCCACTCCCTAGCAATTCCCACCTCAGATGACCAGCAAGCATAGAATCCTTCAGAGACAATCATTACCATACTACAGTCTGTTATTGGACTATTCTCTGTTCTCCTCAAGCTGTCAGGTTGGATCCTGCTGTCACTTTTTTTATGCTGATCAGTTTTGTCGTGTTTTCAGTAGGTCTTTTTCTTCCCCTACTTGTTTGTATCCACCTGTTGTAACTGTGTTCCGCCTACATGAGAAACTCCTCCATCACCGGTGAATACAAGAAAGTGTGGGGACCCAGCAGCAGCTTGTCACCCTTAAGCAGCCTTGCACTACACATAATAACGCCCTTCTGGGGGAGGGATCTCCAGCGTAAAGAGATCATTTATGTACCATGACTCAGAAAGTCAGGATTTCTCTCGTACCTGCAAGGGCAAGTAAGGGGCTTGCTGCTCTATACCCGCAGTGAGTTAGTGCTTCACTTTCATCGCCACACTGAGGCTCGCAAGAGCATAGCCCAAGTTTCACCCGGGCTTCTCAGCTACCTGCTCTAGACAGATCGCACTGGCATGCAAAGTGTCCATTGTCTTGATGTCTAGATGCAAAGATGTTGGATGTTCTTGTTTCCACTTGCTAGCTCATCAGAGAAAATGGATTATTATTTTTAATAATGCTGTTCTTTCTAATTCTGAATCCCTCTTTTTCTCGTGAATTTCTATAGACTTTTTTCCCCAAGAACTGTGCTGTCATGGGCATCGTGATAGCGTCTCGCCCCACACAGAAGTCACGTTACCGGTAACATGACTGACAGGCATGCAGAAGAAATATGCCCTGAGTTAAAATGCCATTGTGTTTGTTTTGCTGTCTTTGATAGAGCCAGTTCTTTATCATGTGAGACATTCGTGATCACTGAGATGAGTGGATGATTCACAGAAGTCTGTTGTCTGATAGCTGTCACCTCTTCCTCTGTCAACCTAGATTATTTTTCCAGATATATTTGTATTAGAAATTAATTTGAATAATTTATACCATACTTAAATCATAGATGATTGGATAACTGGAAGCAGAGTACTTACAATGGGAAAATGGTGTGGTGAGGGCTTGTTTTAATCAGGTAGTCTCATCGTATTGAGGGAATAGGCATAGTAGAATCGGAGCAGATATGTTTTTTGCTAACTCAGCATTCAGTTTCTGCAGCTGTCCCCTCCTACTTGACCCTTTCTCTGACTATTTCTTACTAAATGACATACTTGGTGGGTTATTCAGGATACATGTAAGCACTCCATAGGATTTTTCCAGCTCAATCTTTATGCTCTCTGTGTTTATCCTCATGAAGATGTTTCACTCTTGTGAAGCACAGAAGCCCTTTGCCTTCATTTATAGCGAGTGGTGAATAACCACATGCTGGGTGAAACTCCTTGCAGAGAAGTCTTCATGGAAACCCCTTTACAAATGAAAATGACCCTCTTTACAATGAGCTGGTAGTTTTCAAAACCCATCAAGTTCATCTTTGTCCCAAGTTGAAGAGGCTCCAAAGTGAAGTTATGCTCCAGAGTTGGTTGTGCTCCATCCATACCACAACTGCTAAGGAGGCTTTTCTTTCCAATTGTATTATTCATTCAATAATCTCAAGGCATTTTGTGAATTTATATAATTTGTCTAAAGAGACCAGCGACTGTTACTCAGTTGTAGCAGGACAAAACCTCTAGTTGAACAAAATATGAGCAACTCGAAAAAGAACTTGTGGAAGGGTTCACATACATTAAGCGTAGTTGCAGGGATGTAGTCATCTGGTATCAAACTACATCTGCATGGCTATTCGTATGTTATCTAAACCCATTCAATACCATACAGTTTAGGAAGAGGCCAAATCCTTTCAGCTGGCATAAATGATCATAGCTCCTCTATCTGTCTGAGTTACAGAACCTGAGAAGGTAGTATACCGTATCCTCCCTGCCAGAAAGATCCCTTGTGCAGAAAGGAGCTTGTCAACAAAGAGAGGTCGTGGCCTACCTCCCTGCCGCAGGGAGCACCTCACGTATGGTACGGGGGCCCAGCTGGAACACGACACAACCTAAGGAACTGATGGTCTGAGGACACTGCTCAGCTTCCCCTCCTGCTGGAACAGCATTAACGCTTGCTCTCACTTCCACAGAGTAGGTTTATAAAGTACTAGACAGTATTGCGATGCCTGCTAACAGCAGATCCACTCCTACACCATATCTTTCCCCCTCCCCAAATTTTAAAAGGACTTCTTTGTTTACTTCCATGAAATCTGAAGCTGACTACAGTATTCTCAGGAACAGAAAATGCTAGTCTAGCGTGTTCCCAAAAGCATATTTCTGCAGTTCTAACCAGTGTTCAGTTTCTAATATGAGCTACTGTAATAAAGTTGCTTTTGCATGATGGCTAATTGCATTCTTCAGTGACACATGGCATGGACTATACCATGTCACTGGTTATTCTGTTTATGGGTAACTATATTTCAGCTGACATGGAAACTGTATAAGTAACAAAAACATCTACTGGTTGACTTAGTGTGGTTCCTCCATTAATTCCTGTTCCTTAAGGGCCTGAAAGTTCACAGAATAAAATTCCACTGTCTCACCAGTTTCTGTATTAAATTCTGCTTTCTGCAGAAGCCTCAAAACGTGGTGTTAGGACTGAAGTTATTTCCTCAAACAGTCTCTAAACCCACAGTTTTCAGTTTGCATCCTATAAATCCTGGCAAACTCCATGCAATAAAGAGTAATCTCGGTGGAATAGGTTTTCACCACCATTTACAGTAATATTTTCTGTCAATAAGCTCCTAAATTCATTTCACATAGCTTTTTAATCACAGCCACTGGAAAAGGAGCTTGATCCAGCATTCCTGCTGTACCCTAACTCCCAACAAAATCAAAGAAACAATGTTTACATTTTTTCCTCACCCAATTTGCACGTAGCACTGGGCTGTTGTAGTCCCAAATAAATGCTTTTGATTACAAATATTAAACACAATTTTCTGCTTACATGCATTTCTCTGTATTGCACAGCATGTCCCTCCTAATTTGATTAGTTCTACACATTTATTTGTGCTAGCTGGACAGCCTACTTTCTGGCATGGAGTACGAAGTTCCAGCTATCCTGCTGACTTGTTACCATTGTACTTGCTCTATCCTGCTACACAAGAGACTGGGGCTCAGGAGTGGAACTAAAACCACCTCCATGCTGGGTGCTTACGGCTGACATATAGAAACTTCACAGAGCAATGTTCTGCATTTCTCTTGCAGTCAGTGCTGTAGGCTAATGCTTAGATTTTAGAAGAGGTTAACCGACTTACATTTCTAGTGTCACCAGCAATTTTTAAAAGGGGGAGGGGAGACCGAGGAAGCAAGAAAGACAGCCTAAAAACTCCGCAAATAGCATTCGTTTGGCTTGGATCCAAATGTCACAAGTTGCTGCCACGGTGTCCCGACACTCTGTGGCTGAAAAGTGAACAGGGGGAAGCTGCAGCTCGGTACATGGGGGCTCTGTCACACACTCAGACCAAAATTAAATGAAAATGTCCATCACTAATACAAGAAAAATAAAAGCTGTCATTGTGGGTGGCCCGACTAAGGCTTTGCAAGCACTACATTTTAGAAGAGTTTTCCTGGAAATCTGCCAAGTGTAATTAAAGCACAGGTACCTCCAAACTCACAGAACTCTAATAAAAACAATTATGCAGTTTATACTGTTGTGCACGTGCCAAAATTTGTATTTATACAATGGATCAAAAATGGCATGGAAGAAACCGTGCAGTCCAGCAGGTTCAAAGATCCACTTTGAAAATGCTTTTTGTAAATACTGATTTGCACTACACCCGGAAGGCTGCGTAGCCTACGGAGTCACAAAGACATATTTAAAACCCCTGCAAATTACTTCTAAGACACTGGCATTGGTTTCAGACATACTTTGGCATCACGTGCAGGAAGGAAAGCCCAGCCTCTGTTAGAGTCAGCCAGCATCTGCACCCCAGAAAAGGATAAACCAGGCCAAGAAAGAAAATCCATATGGAAGTTTCAACCTCTGTCTTCCATGATAGGAATGTATGAGGTTACTCCACCCCCAAAACAAATGGCATTGGGATGAAATGGTACCTCATTCATTTCTTATTGGTTCTTCTTTTAATCTCGGTAAACGAAAGATACTTGTTTCATCCCATAGCGGCTACAAGTTGTTTTTTTTATCCCCTGCTCCTAGTAGTGCTGCTTCATCTCACCCAAGCCTGACATATTATCTTGCTTTTTCGTTTTATTTCTGGATTGGAAAGGTAACTTCTGCTGATGTGACTTGTTCCCACAAGTGCTAGCATCAGTTTGCTTTGCTTTCTAAGATAAGATCTCTGATGACAGTTTTCCTGCTTTTATCCAGTTAGTTTCAGTGTGGGAGTCTGAGTTCTGGGATGAAAACTTCAAGTGCACTCTGGGGACTTAATTTTTCAAAGTACCAAGAATTCACAACTCCAGTTGAGATCAAGAGGAACTGAACCTGCTCAGCATTTCTGAACGTGAACCCCTGTACTCTTTCGAACAATATACCCTGAGAAGAATGTTGCTGGGAAGATTTAGTCTCCAGTCCTTTTTACATGTGTTTCTTCTTTTATTTGCTACTAATTTCATGGGCCAAGCAAAGAAGAAAATTGGCTTCTCTTTCCCCTGAATTTCATTATTTGCAGATTTTTTTAACACAAGATAATGCTTCTTTGGCTGGCTCCTGGGATTCCTCTATTAAAAACTTCCCCCCCTCCCTTTCACATCAATGAGCCTTTGTTACTTCAGCCTTCTTGCTGGGAACATGGATTGCAAAGACGCTCAGGAGCCTTTTCAGTCCCTTCTGTGTAACAGTTGCAGTGTACCCACAAATACTTTGTTTTACCATTTTCAATTAAGTATCAGCCCATGTCCTATGAAAATTAGGTGCTTTTACTTCTCCTTCAGTGTGTGTCCATCTTCCCTTTGTAGTTGTCTGCCCAGACCCACCACCTTCATCCCTTTCTTACTCAAAATGGACCTCTCAGTGGGAATTTTAACTGCAGCTTGGCAATCAAACAGGAAAATGTCTCCCACAGAATTATGGAGCTGTTCCATATTTGCTTCTATAAGAAAGGGCTTACAGCACCATGCAATACTATACAAAGAAGGCGTTGTCTAATAAATCTGCATAGATATTCTATTTGCCGTGTACTGAAAGACTTCAAACTCTTGTACCATAACAAGAGTGGGGTTTGTGTTAGACATTGGAAAGCTGTATTTTTTGAGGACCAGACTCTCATTTCTTGTAGGCTATTTTGCACCACAATGGCAGTGAGCAATCACTTCACAGCTTTGTATAAGGGTATTAACTCTAAATATTTAACTGCCTTTATACTCTTTCACCAGGAAAACAAGGCCTTCATGACTTACCTTTTATTTTCTGCAAAGAAGGATATTTTTACCACTATTTTTCTTGCCAAAGATGACGATAACAGATGAAGAGTATGGTAGCAGTAGTTGTACAGGACCCCTTGAGCTAGGTGCTGAACACACGGAGAACAGAAAATTGGTCCCTATCCCAAGAGCTCAGCTTACAGTTTTTAATTTACCACAGCCTTCTTTGCATTCCTAATTTGCAAACAAAACTATTCCCTGACTGCGGTGTTGATTTCCAAAGTGATTTCAGCATGTTGAGGAGTCAAACAGTTGTTTTACAAACTCAGTGTTTCACTGGTTGCTGTGACAACATTTAATAATATCTTACTGTGTGTGTGTACTGAGTGGAAAGTGTTTGATTTTTGTCTATTTTCAATAGAGCTGGATGGTGGGAAGAAAAAGGAATGAAATCATTTTAGGCTGTACGCCTGTAACATTGAAATTAACAGCCCCTCTTCAGCTGAATTCAATAAGGGTCTACACTTATGGACCTTTATGGTGGCAATTCTGAACTTGCATATTAAGACAAGCACTCTACTGGAGCAAGAATGTAAAGGTAGCTGGGAGAGTTAAAGAAGAAGTAATTTTTAGGCATTTTACAATACGAGAAATGTAGAATAGAATATTCATGAAAATTGGAGTAATGCAGGTTGAAGCTTTACTCAGCAAACCCTTATGCACAAGTCCCACGGTAGGTATGTTCATGTTTGCTGGGAGGTGCCTTATAATCAAAATCCTTCCCTTCCTCTCCTTTAAGAAATACCAAATACTGTGAAAGTGCTGTTGTTTTGCTCCATGGATGAACTCTTTAAGAGTGTAACATTAATAAAAGTGATTTCATGGCCTTTTCAATCATTTTACTTTTAATGAGAGCAGGGTTTTTTTTAGCTTGAATTTAAATGAGATTTAAACCTTCTTGGCAACACAGACACTGCAACATTGTGCTAGAGCTTCATAACCAGAAACTGAAACTGATTAGTCTATTCGAGAGTAACCTGATTATTTTTTACCCATGCTCGCGGGATAATTTTACTGAGTTGCATCTAGCAGGAAGAAATGCGCTGACTCCAGCTCTGCCAGGCCAGCTAGCGCTGCCTGCTGCCCTCACGGTATGAAACTGGAGTCTCAGGCTGCATCATGTGTACTGGGATATGCACAGGATCTTTCAGAGGACTATGGAAGGCATTGCATGTCTAGGACTTAGCCACGGTCAAGCAAAAATTATTTCCAGTCAGAAGTCTACACACTAAAGTCTACAACCGGAGTTACCTTGGCCTATTTTCGTGATCCAGAATAAAATGGAATTAAAAGTAAATAAAAAAAAGTGACAAGTAAAATATGAATTAGATTGACACAGTACTTTTATTTTTGATGACCTATAATAGTCTAAGCTGGAAGATTTTTTTTTTCAGGATCTACCTTTTGTGTCCCTTTGACTATATATGTACACTTGTGTCTTGCTCATTTGCAATCACACACTAAGGGTGTCAAGAGCAGCAAGACATAAATGCTGTTCTCCTGAGTAAAGTTTTCTCATTTCAAACTGAGGAAAATGGGCAGTTTATTAAGTCTCTGTTTTCCAGATACATTTTTTCTGAAACCTGCCTCATCACAGTATAGAGACAATGCGATCTGAAAGCATATTGTTTTGGATGAGGGCCAGCCATCTGGGAATCCTTCACAAGTACCTGAAATAGAAGTAAGGTAGGGCATATTGAGGTGAGCGGCTTCCAGATTCTACCTGAAAGCTCTGTAGGTGGCCTAAGGCCACTTGAATCCAATCCAAAACAGGCACCTGGCTCTGGCCTGGATGCCTGCCAGTTTCATAGCATATTCTATCCCTGAATTATGGTGTCTGGAGTTATTTCATGGCTTATTGTTGTATGTCTTTTAAAACTAATTCCTCACTGAAAGATGTTTGAAATTCAAAGCTTTCTTCAGTTTCCCACTTTATTCTGGAGCTGCAGACACTTGCCTTATTAGGTCCAGGAAAAATCTGCTCTAACAATTCACTAAATAGAGCTTAATGCTTTGGTAGTGTGCTGGTTGTTGCTCTTGGGAGGAGGAAGAAAAGGGAGGACAGAGGCTTGTGTTATGGCTTTACCTTGTTGATAAACATGACAAGGTATAGCTTTTGTAATGTCAGAGTTCTCACTAAATGCCTGTGCCGCTTAACTTTGAAAGCACTTTTTTATAGGTGTAAAGGGAGCCATGTACTTGCGGTGATTAAAGCTTGGTTGTTTATTAACTACAAATGTGGCTTGTATATGCTAGCCCCTGAATTATCACAGTGCTTTTATTATAGCTCAGTCTTTCATATTTCAGTGAGATTATTCTAACTTCTTCCTTATGAGCTGCCCAGAAGCAACTCTACTATGGAGCTTCATAACTATTGGACTTTTTTGGAATACCAAGTCAGACTTATCCTCCAAAACTCTGAATGGAGAAAAGATATCTCCTAAAATCCAAATGTGAGCAGTAATAGTCGATATTTCCTCCACAGAGGAATAAAATACTTAAAATACTTAAGGAGGAATTTAGCAATGGGTGATACATGTAAATATGAGAACTTTTCCCTGAGAGCCAAATGTTTAGCTTTTGATGTTGAAATATTTTAAGTGGAAAACACTACAGGATTTCTCAGTGCTACAAGGGCAGCTTAAATGGTAATGTATTCATCTTTCTTCTCCCTATCAGATCTGTCAGAATGGTTTGTATCTTCATGATTTTGTATAGCCAGCAAATCTAATCCTTACCAGATGCCTGGACTTTATATTGCAGTGTTGCATATTCTTAATTATGCCGCTATCTGCCCATCTTAATACTTGATTATCATTATCACAGTAAGCAGTTTACTTAGCTAAACTTTTAAAGAAACAGAAAGGCAGACTTCTGCAAACTCCTTTCCTCAGTTGGGTAGTCTCACTGTTACAGAAAACATCTTGCTGTTTAAACAGCCCAGAAAGGAATTACCTGACCAGAATAAATAACAACTGCCTTAGGGCATGTTCCCTCTCAAATGTTGATTTGAAATTGCTGATCAAGTGTTAGATTAACTGAATTACTTACAACTCTCAATTAATAAATACCAAAGCAACTTGGCTAAGAAAACAACAGAGAACATTAAACAAAGAGGACAATGCCCGCATCTGCAAAAATCACTTGGAGTGGTTTGTCAGATAGCAGGGCATTACACAGAGGCGAGATTTCTAGTGAATCATCCTCAGAGCTAAATCAAGGGGCATCTGTTATTTCCCACCTAAAAGTCCAATAAGAGACCGAGAAGGATTTAAAGACTGTTGGGCCTATAGGAAAATCACAAATAACTGCAAAGTCAGGAGAACACTTAACCTGAGATTTATGTGTTGTATCAACAATAATGGAAAGCCCAAGAGAGGCTAAGGGTTCAAGACATGAACCTATTACGTGTGTGTGTGGAGTGTGGAATGTGGGAAGCGTAGGGCTACCACATTTCTGTCCAGGTTTTCCCAGACAAAATGAAATGCAGTGAGACTAATGTGTCTGGGATGCGTCCTTGATTTATACACATACAGTAAGTTCAGAGTGAGTTGGATTTACTGTGCTCACACAGATCACCTATTCAGTGCACACACATTAGATCCCGTGCATCCTGAATGCATGGGATCCATTGTTCATACACTGTAGAGTAGATCTAACCATATGCAATAGATATGTCTGCAAATGGCCTTGATCAGCGCATCAGAGTCCTAAAGAGGCATCACACTCCCTCAATTTTTCCTGGACAAAATATCTAGGTAGAAAAAGAGGACATACCTGGAAAAAGTCAGGTGCAGTCCTAGGTAAGCTGTGTAAGTACAAATTTAATTTGGGATGCTTAATGGTATCATTATAAAAACAGCTGAAGATATCATTCGTATCAGGTCAAAAAAAAAAAAAAAAAGGAACTGAATCCATAGATACTTGAAATGGAGAATTCCATTTTAGTGCCCTGAGTGCTCAGTGGAGAGATATTAGAAAAATATGTCATTGTCCACTCTTGTCTAAAGAGGGACAGAAATAAGTGCTGGTTTTCAAGAGGGAGACATGCTCCTTGAAACATTAAAAATGTAATAAGCCTTTTTTTTTTCCAGTCTAATAGATGTGTTTGATTCATATGCACTAAAAATCTTGACCGTAACCATAGATTTTAAGGATTTTAAGCACTTTTGGAAATGCACTTCAATGTATTTGTACTTTGAACATGCTCTGCAGTCCTCAGATGGGGAAAGACAGTCCTTCATATTCAGAGTGACTGAAATGTTTGGAACTCCACTTAGTGTACATCCACGCATTCCCTGCCTTGGACTATAAAACCGGAAAGTTAAATGATGAAGTAATTCTACCCTCAGCAATGTACCATTAATATTTTAGTATACTAGAGGAAATAACTGGATTTGGAATGGTTAGTGCAACGTGCTACTCTAGTGTGGCTGAACGACCGCACGTCAAAAAGCTACGCTGTCTGTACGCCTACTTCTCTGAACCCTGTCTAATGTCATTGTACCATGACCCAAGTTCTGCACATACTTATTGACTGGCAGTTACAGAAACACTTTAAGACAAAATCTGATTTTATTTGGCAATGTACACTGATGGCTATCAAGCTATGATATCTTATCTGACTCCTATTTCTTTGGAGAAAAAAAAAAAATAGGGCTGCTTTTTCCTAAAATCTGTCTCATTACAGCATACAATGCCAGAGGGACACTCCATGTTCAACTCCAAGCTTATCTGTCTAAGTAACCTAACTCAAAGCATACCCACAAGTATTTTTTAAAACAGTATGAAAATAACGCTAAGCAATTTTTCTAAATTTATAGGGTAGGGTTCAGGCAATCACAAACCCAGAAGCACTTATCTGGTGACTTTTGCATCCAGTCCCTCTGCATGCTCTAGCCTGAAAAGCAGTCAGTGTGGAAACAGTGGAACTTGCTATGCATATCCGAAAGATATGCTAGACTTAGTATGTGCATAAAGGAATTCTTCTGTTCTACACCACCATAACATTTTATGTCCTGGCTCCACTGCAGCCAAGAAGCAAGTCAAGACAAAGTCCCTTCGCCAGTAAACCTGAAATTCCAACCAGCAGATGTCAGCAGCGAGCCCTGCACACCCGTCTTCGGGTTACGCACTCTTCTGTAGCTCCTTCCAGGGCATTGACCAAATGCCATTTATACAAAAAGTAGAAGACAGTGTCATCGACATACAAATCAAGAAGGAAACAGCTGTATTAAAAAATCGATGAATATTTCCATTGCAAGGGTGATTATGTGGGAGGCCTTTTGTCTTTTTAAGAATCTCTGGCTTCCACCTTTTGACTCTCAAGCCGAAAGATGCTATTTAAAACTAGTTTCAGCATATAACTTTTATTTCTTTATGCCTTGTTTTCTTAGATCTGCTGCTATCTTTTATAGCTAATCTTTTTAGATTTTTTTCATGCTGCTATATAATTCTGAAATGTGGAAATTCTGTAATACCAAGCGTTATATCACTTAATTGAAGCGTGGCATTATAGTTCCATCATTACCAAGTCATGATGGGCTCAGCTTTGTACATGCTCCAGATCCTTCACTCTACTGAAACTGAAGCGAAAGTCAATAAAAGACAAAAAGTTCCTACCCTACCTTTCTCATTCAGAAAAGAATCTTCCTGACTCATGTTCTGTTAATCCACATAACTGACAATTCTTACACAGTGCTCTGAATTTCACACCACTTCACAGCAAACATATTTGTAGTAAACCTGGGTATCAGTTTACTAAAAAGCATCAGTGAGACTTCACAGGCTCCTTGCTGTGAACAGGGGATCAGATTCTCCCCAAAGTCTCTGCTGGTGTGAAGCGGTATAGCTCAACTGAAGTCATATTTTGCTGAAATCTATTGCTAGACAGAATTTCAGGCCAGCTCAGAGTGTAACAAATCAACAGAACTGGCACAATGTGCATCAATAGCAAATTTTGTCTAGGGAATACAAAGCAATCCAAGAGGCTTTTTAATCCAATCTGGATGTCTCATATTGTCTATACCAGTAAACAAACTGTAATACCCAGTAAATCCTATGGCCAGAATTTCTTGAGGGAAAGAGCTTGCTCCCTTTCCATGGAAGGAGAGGGGAGAGTGCTCTCACAGAAAGCTTTGTGCAGCCTACATACACAGAATTATTCCAGTGGTTCTTGGGGAGTCACTGTGTAGGTACATTGATACTTTTGGGGACAGCTTCCACAAAGACTCATAAGTAGAAATGAAGGCAATTACTCTTAGTGAGTAAGAGTTAGTATTCAAGTAGCTAAAACTTTTGCTATGGCAGCCTAAACACACTTTTCTATCTTCATGGGAAGACTTTGCTGAAAGAATATGTTACTGAGGATTTCATTGCGGAAGACAGTCCAAGATTGAAGACTACTCTAGAATGCCCCCTAAGACTGAACACTACTCTAGAATGCCACCTATCACAGCCTAAAGAGCTCATCCCAGTAGCCTATCTATAGTTCCTGGAGAGGAAGATGGTCCTCCAGAGGATGTTTCACAGGAGGTCTAACTTGGACGGCATTCCAGAAGAGCCTCCAGCAATGGCAAAATGTTTTTCTACCCCAGTAAATATACACACAGAGGTTTAGGTCTAGCAGTGGCCTCAAAACCAGGTACACAAGGTCTGTTGAAACCTTTAAACAGCATCAAGTCCACATGCTCAATCCTCTGAGAGCCCTGCTTGAATACATGGGTTGGTGACATTCATTATACAAAAGGGGTAGAATTTCTTCAGTGCCCTTAACTTCAAAGAATTCTGGTAGTTCTTTTGTTTAAAAAATTCTTATTCCAAATTTTAATCTGCAATTAGCTGTTGTAACTCTTCAGGTTAAACTTATAATTTAAATTCAAGAGACTTTAAAACTGTCTGGACAAATTAGATATGTACTTAGAATACTGGCACTTCTCCAAGACAAACAGTGTCTGTTATTATCAACAGTGCTAATGTTACCAGGATAACTAGGAAGCTTTACAAATCAGCATGACAAATTAAAAAGAGGAAAAACAAAAATCTCCAAAGGCAAGGAGTTTTTAGCACTCATTTAAATTTAATCGTGGTGGCTAGATTTGTTTCCATAAACATACGTTTGTTGTAATTAGCTACTGAGACTGGAACTTAATGAGTTTAATAAATATTTCAGGCTGTTAAGAGATGGAAGTGGCACTGTGATGACTGGAGATTTTCTGCAGTTCAATGAAATATAAATGAAGAGTAGAAATTAATAATTAAAAGAGAATTGGAATGACTGAATCACACATTTCCTAAGGGCACCATCTGACTGTGGAGTGGAAAAAGTTATAAGGAACTGGGCATGGACCATAAGCTTCTAAACGCTTGTCCAGCACAAGAACAGAAGATCAGTTTGCTGGAGGTATCCATTAAGGAAACCTGAACGATTATGCACAATGCAGACAGAATATTTTCCCTGAGCAGGAGATTGAAGAGTGCCGTGGAGGTATTGCTATTTGCTTCAAAACTATTTTCACTGCAACCCCATGAATATCAGAGAGTTTGATGATGCCCTATGAGGAAACAAGGAACAGGAGCCACACACAGAGTTACAGGGTTTATAAATCTTCAGCCCACACCCCTCTTCATTTAGACTTCTGGCTGTTAAAATATCTTCCCTTTTTTTTGTTCCTTTATTTTAGAATATTTGTTTCTGAGATGTTACAGGAAACATTAATTTTTCACACCGTTTGGATTTTGTAGTCTTGAGTATAGATGCAAGTATGTTTCACCTCTATGTAATCCTGGGACTACTTATTAACAGATTTAGACCACCTCTCACAGTCCGGAGATCCATGTTACCAGAATGCAGCGAAGGCCAAGGCACCATTCCAGTCCTAACTCTAGCATTTCATGTCAAATCAGATGTATGAGCGCTGTCTTAAAAACCATGAGAGAAATGTACAGGCCATTAAATCATTATGTACTCATGTTTACATGAGGCTTTATGCAGCAGAAGTCAGTTGTGCACAGGTCATTTGCTTTAGTTTTTCATAGACTTTAGTCTTTCTTTTAAAACTACAAGATGGAAACTTTTTTTTTTTAGATGAAAGGTAATATCCTTAAATGACCACACAATTTCAAGGAACTTGACAAGAAACTTGGGACATTACTTCTTCCTTACTACCATCACTAAAGTTGATAATAAGCATCAAGTCTTGGACCTAAAAAGCAAAATTTTGGAATTTGGAACTTCCTTCTAGTACTGACTGACTATTCTTAGAGCAAGGACAATTTTTGCTTTTAGATGATGAAACCACTCTTCAGAGGAAACCAATTAAATGCTGCTTGTTGTGAAGATTCTAGCTTGTGTGCTGCCTTCAGGCGCCTGTGGCTAGAGATACTTCTCAAAACCAGCCAAGGAAAATTCATTTCCATAATCTTGGAGCAAATACTAAACCAGACCTTGCAGCTTTATGTAGAGTGTGTGCCTAGGCTCTCAAGAATCTCATGATTTGTGTTGCATGGAACATAATCTATGGATAATCTAGTCCATACTGTATAATAATTCACTACTTCAAAGGAAACAGAGAACTGTGCATTTATCAGATAACTGTAACGTCATGAAAGGCTAAAGGATATAAGAATAAGATTAAACTACAGAGATATAAAGTTAAGTATTTAAATGTTAATGTGGAAACACTTGCTACATACCATAAAATACATAAAAAATCTTAAAATAGAAGAACATGCTAACAATGGAGAACTGACTTCAGGCCCATTCTCAACTGTTATTTCAGTATTT
The DNA here is from genome assembly GCF_047370975.1 of Nipponia nippon. Taxonomy (NCBI): domain Eukaryota; kingdom Metazoa; phylum Chordata; class Aves; order Pelecaniformes; family Threskiornithidae; genus Nipponia; species Nipponia nippon. Next base: position 46,840,355 of record NW_028262391.1, read on the forward strand.
GATCATGAGGTGTAACCTAGCAAGCAGATAGCATTTTGAAATGAGGCTTTGGAGAACTACCCCTTACTTTGATTACCAACAAATACTAAAGTTGTTACTTTAATGTGGAGTCCAAATGTCATGTCAAAGAACAGTAGTGAGGCTTTTCCTTTTCTTCCTCTCTGGCTCTTTAAATTACAGTGTTAAATTAGCCTGACTCACAGACCAGACAAAACAAGTAAACAATCTAAACTTTTGTTTGCAGCTGGGTTTCTTCCTTCTTTCTCTCCATCTTTCTCCCATTTTATTCAGTGGGCCTGCAAATAGAGCATTGTCAAACTTGTTTTCCTGGTTTGACTCATGGCTCATTCCTTACGCAGATGCAGAAGAGGGGGAAGGGGGGATTTCTACATGGGTTCAGCATGTCCTAAATTATCCTTATTTCATTTAGTTCAGACAGGCGCTTCCACTGGTTAAAATATTTTGCAGAGTACATATGTCTCAAGAAATATAGCAACATGTTAACTATGAATATACCAACCACAAAAATCAGCTTATCTCAAGCTGTTCATAAAGACAAGAAATATAATGAATGACGAAATGAGGAATCAGCTGTCATCACTTTGTAATACTCTCACCCCATATATTTTCATAATTTCACGTGGTTATGTCACAGGACTCTTTAATGATTGTACAAGTTGTGTGTCATGGGAGGGAAAGATTTTAAATTGCTGAAAAAATTGGTATGTTTTTGCTTTCTTTTTTCCTCATGAATTTGACAAGTTTCTCATTGTCCTATTAACAGAGGACTCAGTAGTTGAAAGCTGCTAAACAGTGTATTCCAAAGAATATGAACATGGCTCAAATAATATAGATTAATAAAGAAGAAATCATAACTGCAAATAAAGAATGCTAAACAGAAACATGTTTGACATTTGGAAGTAAATCTTCAAAAATCAAGCCCCATGAAAGTATATTCTCATGCACTCGAGTGGAAAAATGTGATCTCAAACCAAATGTTTATTTTTCAAACAAAGGAAGAAGTAACCAGTCCGTTTTATTCCAATTTCTTCATTGTGGTCTAATTAATCAAATCAAAATGAAAAAAAAAATGGTAACAATTTGCCAAACACATAAAAGAGATGTCTGATGCTGATGATTAAACAAACAACTCCCCCAAACAGTCTGAATTGTTTCTAGAGGAAAGAATTTTAGGGGCTTTTGAGCTTTCTGAACTTTTTCTCATAAGTTGTTTTCAAAAGATCAAATACAAATCTACCATTTATCAATCATATTACATACAAGAATTGGGGGTGTCTTTGAAATTCTCTTCACTTGAATTACTGCATCTACTTTAAAAAAAAAAAAGGCTCTGTGGAATTTTTTTTCTTCTAGAAAAGGCCACATTTATGAATAGCTCTGCTAAAATATATGTGACTACAAAAATGAGCACAGATGCAGGTGTTTGGTACATCATTTATAACATGCATTCCTGATGAACTCAAGCAAGTAATTTCTATTCATCTCTCAAGTAAAAAGCAAATACCAATACTTTTATGAAGTGCCTTCATTATAAGAATTCGGAGTTTGATAGATGCTTCTTTCTTGCCATGTTTCCAGCAGCTTGCCAGGGGCAGCCTTAATGCCTGATGGCAATTTACTTACATCATTTTACACCTACGATAACAGTTGTTTCCAGTGAAATTCTCTATTTTGTAGTCATGCCATGTTTATGCTCCTGCGTCACAGATGTGTGGCTCAGAGACATCACTGAACAGGTTTCCTAGAGCTGAAGGCTAAATCTATCGGTTACCAAATATAAAATATACTTGAGGCAGGAATGAACGTCAATATATAAATCACTGTTATTTTGGTAAATGGCAAAGGGTTTTAGCTTATTCATTTCCACTAGAGATATAGAGGGGAATCATATCAAGCATAAGCAAACTGGAGATTGTGCATTGGAATAATAAAAAGAATGTGCACACAAAACTTCTTGAACACTACAGCCACATGTTCCCACTCAGAGACATTATGTGAACCAACCCACTGGGAATTTTAACCACAGCCTCTTTCTGCCCCATACACAATATTTTAAGGCCGATTAATCTGTGTGTTCACACACCCTATGTGTGGTCTCCTCTCCGGTCCAACCACATTGCTGATTGCTGGTGCTGTGAATACCTTTTCTCTGCCAGGCCAAAATAATGCACTGACCGTCTTGTAAGGCTGTTACACTGGTGCTTTCCAAACAGAACCAGTTAATGCAGAGAAACAGGAGTTTCAGCACCTTCTGCACCAGAGTGGACTTCACCTGTTTCAAAAACTGGTGATACCAAACGTCAGAGAAAATAATTTCAACATGCTGTGGCTGCTGCTCTGGAACTGTAGCTACTGTGTTTCACTCAGAGGAGGGTGTAAAATGTTTTTCTATTGCTTTATTTGATTTCAGCCTCTATATAAAATACATCAGAGCTCTAAGCTATCTATGTGCTTTTTTAATAACCAAAATCAAATGGAAATTTGCACACTTACAGACAAAAACCAGTCCCAAAGTCAAAAGAAATTTTCAGCAAGAACCGACAGTCAACTTAAAGGACTAATACATGAAGAGGATACAGAGGTGTATCTGGGGGCATGTGCAGATAGCTATTATAAACAGTAGCATATACTGAAAAATGAGATACGTAGTCCTGTATGTTTGAAGTACTAATTCAGCTACTGTTATTGTACAGGGAAAATACATTTCTGATAACATAGCTCTTATCTGTCACTTTCTTACACACACCAACACAATGAGTTTTCTTAGTGATAAATATCACCTCTTTTTACAGAGAACCTGACACCGAATTATTCATCTTTATGGTCTGCTTAATAATAATTGTGAATGTCATCTTTTGATGAGTAAATTGAGTATTGCCCATATTTCCAGCCTAGCAGAGGATCCTTTACTAGTACGGATTAACATTACCATCTATTCCACTGTATGATCACAATAGTGCCATGTGCATATACCCAGAAGACAGTCCATTCCCAAAGGACATGTCACAGAGGAGTCTTTCTCAAGAGAGTTGAACATTAGGATAGCAAACAAATCAGTTGAGAGAGATCTGATTGCTTAAATAATAAATTGTTCATCTCAGCACGCTACAATCTTTAAGGATCTGAAGAGTTGATTAATTTCTTAAATCAAAATCCCCATTAAACTCCAAGAGCTTTGCCTGGGCTACTTTGCAGCTTTAGGTTTTGCATAAAGGTTTTGAAAATGTCACTTTTTGAGTAAAAAAAGAAAAAATGCTTTTGAAAATTGACTTCCTACCCAGCTGGCTGACACAGCCTGAAATCCACCTGCCCACAAAGGATTTTCAAAAAACACTGGAGGCAAGGAATGGTGTTGAGTGGATCTATTGTTGCAACCTACATGCATATAAAATATTTTAACAGTCTATTCCTGAAGTTCTTACTGTAAAATAGAGTTGTCTTTAACTGGCATGGAAAGAAAAGCTCCCTTATTAAGGGAACTGTTGTCAATATCACATAATTCCCTTCACCCAGGCTACAGTCTTCTGTTGCCTTTAGTCAGTTTTAAAGGTCATTGATCCTTTAGTAAATTACCAGAGGCCACTGAAATCAGCAGGGGTCTTTTCCTTTCACTCACACACTTGTTAGACTAGGCTTGTACATACTCCCTTGCTGTAACATGGTACCCTGATAATATCCAGAGAATCAAGTTTCCCTTTTCCACCTGCGATACCGAGACAAGCCTATTGAACTATCTACCAGAGAACCTAGTCCATGTTAGCAATGGGAGGAGCACTCAGAACACGCACTCCAGTGTTTCTCTGACTCACCTTGCAGTTGGGTGTCATGGGATGCTGACTGTGGTTTCGGATCAGTGCATTGCATCGCCCTGAAGAAAGAACAAACATTTTACTGTTCTTGCAGTTACAGCTATGGAGCTTTACCAAGGAATAAATTTTCATCTCACTAAGGTCTTCAGATCTATTATTATTATTATTGCTTTTGAACTAAAAATGTCTGCTTTAATCAATATGGTTATAGTTTTCTTTCTGCCATCCACTGAAGTCAGTAAAGTATCTCCATTACAGCCCAACCAAAAGGACATTTCCTCTCAAAAGAAAAGAGCAGCATGTTTCATGAAACAATTTACTTAAAGAACATCTGCTTGAGTTTTCAGAATGTTGCAGTAGGATATGGTTACACTGAACTGTAAGACAAAAATGTCTGGTTTTACTGTGTTCCATATCTCAGTTATTAAGTCAATTTTACAGGACCACTTATGTAGGCTGAAAGTTTTCCTAATAAATCATTAGAGGATATTTAGGCCTCTCTCTCAGTTTGTGGTCTTTGTTTGTTTTCCAGTAACCACAAAACATCTGAATTAAATTATCTAGCAAACTTGATTACTTGTATTCCAGAAGTTATACATCTTCAAGATAGGCGAATGTCATTGCTACATCAGCAACCTCATGTTCTGACTGCATTTAAATCACTCGGTTCCTCTTTCATTGCATTGCTATCACATAGGTGTTAAATCATATACAAGCAATATTATACAGCTTCAACTTTTTCTGAAGTTGAAAATATAATTTTTTTAAAATATTTATGCTTGGATCACATCACATGCCCCGTTTGACCTTTTTTAGCCATGACCCACTGCCCCTGCAGCTGATGAAGAAAAAATAAGCTGGCATCTTGCATAATGGTGCAGGCTATATGGTTTTAGGACAAAGGGTTCTGAAAGAGGGTTTGTGATGATACCTCTGTGACTATTTTGTCCATTCCAACAAATTCCTTAATGAAATAGAAACAATTGAGTTTGAAAGTGTCTGAATGTTCCATTTGGATATGCCTCAACTTAGAAAGATTTGATTTTATTTGAAATTTTGAAACAACTTTTGGAGAAAACTCAATGTATTTTTCAGAATTTATCTTCTTCAAAATAATTAATAGCCTATGTTTCCATCTTGATCTGAAGTGTTTGTTTTCTACACAATCTCAATATTTTCTATAAGATAAGGCATTTATGTTCCAATCAGCTGTGTTTGTTTGTTTGTTTGTTTGTTTTGTTGCAGCCATGGTGTAAACAAACTTAGCACAGAAGAGATGGTAGATGCCTCAGGATGGGATTGCAGACAGCAAGAAGTAGTCCCACTTTATTTACTAGAATTACGATGTCTTCATTTAGACAATACACTTTTTTTAACAAATGAAAGGAAAGATGATACAGTAACTCTTAATTTTCTTCAACAATATGAGAAACCACTATTTTTTTTTATTTGCTTTTGCTGCTTAAAAGTGAGCTCTAATTGTATGTAAAAACTCGTAAATCCAAACCCAAAATAATAATTTAAAAACAGCTTAAGCCACTGGATAGCAAGTGTAACCCATGAAATGCATTGGCTATAACCTGGGAGGTGTCTTTCCACGTTAGTGTTCTTCAGCACAGGGAATACAAAAGTTAAATTAGATATTAAATTAAGCATAGTTTTGACACAATACAGTTCATTGGAATTTTATACAATAAGCTCCCGGAATTACTCAGGGTCAATAAGGAATTAACTCAGCAATTGCCCATGGCACAGACATTGTCCCATCAGGCAAGACAAGAATGTACCACACATTCCACTATTCAAACTGGGCTTTTAAATGTTTAGAGAAAGAAAAGGAAAATGAACAGTCTTTCAGCAAACAGTTTGATATAACATAATAGGAGCAAAGAGCCTTTCTAGTCTGCATTGCTCCCCTGGCCTGCATGAGCAGACAAGGAGGCTTTCAGGCGCTCCATTTGTGTCACGCTCCAAGCTACATTCCACATTTCCTTGATTTGGGCACCATCTGTAGTTTGTATATTCCTTTAGGACGCCAAACATCCCTGGGAAAACAACAGCAAAAACCCAAACATACACAATACACAGCCCATTCTCACACAGCAGAAGCCTCAGTCAGAAAATCTAGACAATAAAAACTTTAAATAAAAAATATTATCTCTAGGCAGAACTGTATTTTTCTGGTCCCCTAGAGAATTTTGCTCTTGTTTCTGGCTTTGTTTTTTGCCAGTGGGTACCCTGCTTCCCTGTTGTTTGAGGTAAAGAAATCTATAATGATGTCTCTTCCTCCATTAAAATGTCCCTGCAAATGACTAGAGATAAATTCACAGGATTTTTAAAAGCCTCAGTGGATGCAAAGTTGGAAAACTGAAGTGTTTTACTGCCACACTAAGAATGTTACACAATGTCAGTAAACCTAATGAATCTTAGTACAAAGCATACAGGTTGGTTCATTGCAACACAGCTTGCCTGCAAGCAACAACTTTGTCTTTACTGATCTCCTGCCTATGCCAGACAGAGGTGCAGGGGGAGGTTTACTTCCCACATCTCCCGTGTTTGCAGAAGCTTCAGTAGCAGTGTGTTACTTTTCCACACACATTTGCCAGCTATTTTATCTTACAGATCACTCAGGGCTTTCAGGACAAGGGAATGTTCCTACAGAGGAAGATGGTGAAAGAAAGCAGTGTAAACACCCTTCCTTAATGTACCTCCATTTTCAAGCTGTTCCAGAGGTGAACTGCTGAGCATTAAATACATTAGTCACCACGTCCACATCCAGGGGTTTGGTATTACCAAGCCTCAAGCAATGCTCCATTCCGTGAGAAGTGAAATTCCTGCATTTTACATGCATTCAGTTTTGTTATTATTTAATGTTCACAGTGTACAAATTGTCTAACCTGTGCCTTGTGGCAAGTCTGCTGCAGGCCTGAGCTTTCATGGGTCGCTATGGGATGCTATTATGGCCTAATAGGACTTCTCTTCAGAATGGCACCAGACTGTGGGACTGCTTAAAAGTGAGGTTTTGAGAGTATCGCATGAGGCCTCAGTTATTCTGTGCTATCAGGGAAGCACCAGCAAAGCATGTGGATCTCCTCTAGCAGATCCATGAGAATCTGGAGCTGGATATTCAACCCGCCCCCTCCCAAGCCATACTCTTTAAGTATGGCTCTCTTTTTAAGGATCTTCATTAAGGCTCCATCTCATTAGTTGCCTTGTAGAAGAAAGTGATCAGGATCTTAGCTCCTTCATTTGCTCCTCTGAGGTATCATTTATACCAGCTCTTTCCACGCAAAGATATCTCACAAAACAGTACAAGAAAACCAGACCTCAGCAAGGGAGTATGTATTTGACACAAGACAAATGCACAGTTTACAGATGGGTATATTTTTAACATCCAGGATCTGTGTGGTTTTGCTTTTCTCTTTTTATGGGTGCACATTTTAAATCATGCTTTAAAAGACTGACCTTTTGCTGACATAAAGCTGGGGTGAGAAGGATTGGGGGAAAAGGAGTAATAAAAATCTTTATTAATTTTTACTTCTTCTGTTGCTAACAAAGGTGAGGACATATGAGAAAGCAGCCTGCATGTAGTTCTGTCCATCACCTCCCCGAAGCTGAGCTTCACGTTGCACTTCATTCTAAAACAAGTAAGGCTGAGGAAAGACAAAGATATGTTTTACTTTGTCATGCATGTGGTCTGGCTAAAGCAATAACAGCCCCACAGCAGAAACCCAGTCCAGTTGCTGCAGACATGGCTCTCTGTTTACACGTCCTATATGAACGTTAGGGGGTTGCTTTATTAGATTTTCACAAAGTTCACAATAGTCCAGCTCTGAAGCCCACCAACATTGGAATTTTTGTTTTTCAATTTGCACCAGGTTTTCCTGCAGCTCTTTGACTTGTATGGACTTGTACGTTGTTGTTTTGGTTGGTCAGGAAAAGCACGACAGGATTTCACAGGGAAACTTAAGAAGGTCTCAAGAATCTTTGGTTTCAAAGATATTAGTAGGACAGTTCTATTGAATTTTTGGGTGGCTCCAGGCTTAGAGCCCTCCTGTAGTAGGCACCCTATGGTACATTACTGCCTGCTTCCAGTGAACTAGTAGGAGGTGATTTCTTTTTTCAGTATGATACAAATAGTTTTTATTAAAGAAAATATAACTGTAGAAAGGGATGTTGTCTTGTGATGATTAAAGGATCTTTAACTTGTTCAGTGTCAGTACAAAACTGGGGCTGAACAATGTATGAATGTCTTCTACCACTATTAATTAATTGCTGCATTTTAGGTTTGATATGGGATAGGAGGGATCACTATAATATACCTCAGAGACACATTTTTCTTTCAGCACCTCTCACATGCTTTTTATATCTACTCATCCTGTACTTTGTTATATTTAAATTATAAACTCTTTGGTCTGGGACCATCCCTTTTTGTGGGTTTGCACAGTGCCTACTGTAACAAGCTCCTACCTTTGGGGAGTTCTGCAGTGCAAATTAATGATGTCAAGTCTCCCAAAACCTATGTACAAAAGGACATTAAGTTTGTGAAGTAAGGATTCAACAACCAGGAGGTACCAGAATTAAGGTTTCCTCTGCAATTGCCTATGCAGTCTTAATTTGGCATGCATGCGTATATGTATTATGGTACAGACTCTTGTTATACAGCCATATGCCTTGTACAGCAACAGGCAATGCTCACTACCGCTATTGAGTATTCTATTTTGTTCCCCTCCTTCACTGCATAACCTCCTGCATTCCCTGCTGCACCTCATCAGACTCATGAGTCTTCCATAATTGCCAAATGTGCTGTCTTGTTTTGGTTGCCTGGCTTAAGAAGCATGGGCTTGACTTTTTAAAGCAATTACAATGTATAGCACATTTCCACTCAGAACAGATGTGAATGCAATAGAGATCTTGCCACATCTGCAAACCAGAAACATTAGCTTAGATGTTTCAAGTTGGAGCCCCAGAAAATGAGGAACACAGCATTACCACCTCCAAAACCTTAGTTTAAATCACTTACTTTTACTAACTACATAGAAGTGTCTGCCAAACATACAGTTCACCAGACACATATTTCACTGCACAAGAACTGATTTGTCTTAATACTTGAATCTTCTGTCTCTTTTACTGTAGCCATGACATGTCTCCTCAGAGATATCTCTGAGCTGTCAGTTACTTAGCAACTTCTCAGGGCTAAAAGCTTATTTTAGTCTGTGTAAACTAAGCACCTGAAGATAGGTACAGTTCTCATTAGATTTCTATCTGGGAGCAGAACTTGGCACCCATACACTGCCTTGCCAAGGTCTTCAAAGGGAGTCCCTGTGTGATCCTGCCAGGTTCCTAATCCAAACAGTTTGGAAACACATGGCCTTAGAGCATGCTATGCCACGCACCCGTGGCGGGGTCCAGCTATAGCCTCAGTAATAAAACTCACTGTAACACCCAAGGAGATTAATTTCTCATAAATGTCTACCATGCAAAATGTACAGGAGTCCCCTTTAGCTCACCAGAGAATGATCTTTTCTAAGTCTCCACTGATCTAGGACTTTGCTTGTATCATTGACTTCTTTGACCTGAATTTGCCTACTTGCCATACCTCTCCTTGCTGTTTTAGGCTGTGAAGGGTGCCTAATGATCATGTTGTTACCTTACAGCAAGATCCACAGAGCAGTAATCTCCTCCTATTCTTCTCTAATCAGCCTCAAGACATAATGAACAGTGCCCTTTCCCACAGTGAGTGTACCAGGTAAAAGCAGCATGACACCTAGCTGGTCTACTAGAGAGTCTCACTCTCACAAACCTTTTTCTTTGTTCAGACACTTTTTTTTGCCCTTGAGCTCTATTTTATCCAGATCTTAGAAGCTCACTTCCACCTTTGAGGACAAGGAGCAAAGAATCCAGTAACAAATTACCTGGACTACCTACACTTGCAAAAATAATACGTACGGACTAAACAGTGCTTATGTTTTAAAGTTTACTGATGTTGGGATGAAGATTCACTCCCCCCTTAAGGAGACAGAGATAAGAGTGTCTTCCCCTGAAATTCCTGTATTAATTAAAGAGAAAAAAGTGCTTCACTGGAACAAATCCCTCGTGTTACTTCCTAATCATCAATTTACAAGTACAGATTCTAAAGCAAAACAATCTGTGGGTGGTTCTGGGATCATTAACAAGATATAAATCTTTTAATAAATAATCTCATGGGTATGGCATCTTAGAAAGACTGGTACCAATTTCTACACTATTTTAAAGCCTGCTGTGCAGTTAGGATGGATGCCAGTGCTGAAAAAGAACAGCCTGAAGCTTGGCATGGCAAACCCCCAGTGGGCAGCTTTAGTCTGTGAGTGGTCATATTGTGCTCTTCCAGGGCACTGTTCTGCAGAAGCTATCAGAGGAAGAGGCCCATACACTGTAGTGGAGCATTAGTGATGTGTAAATCCAAGTGTTTTCATGCTGTCAGCTGAAGCCTACTTAACACAGACTGTGTGCGCAGCATGTAAAATAACTGGGTGAGCACTTCCCTTCCCAGTGTACTAAGGCCACCCTTACAGCAAGGACTGGGAAAGAAAAACAGCCGCCCTGTCAATTTTCAATAAAAATATGGTACACACAGTCTCTAAAGGTGTATATGTCTGTGGTGACAGCAACAGGAGGAAGAACTTGCAGGGGGACCACAATTCTGGATGTGCTTTCCCTGCTAGCATGGCTGTAAGTGATGGGTAATCACAGAGGTGGCTGAATTCAGTGCCTTTCTGACTGGAATGATAATGCCTTCAGGAAGATAACAAACGAGATGAAGCATCCAAAATGCCTTACTAGCCTTTGATGGGATGTGAGGAGCTGCCAGAAGAAGCAAAATATATATGATCTGCATTTCAGCTGCTTTGTGTATGGAAGTGCAGTGCTAGAGCAACGTGGAGGGTGTGCATACATTAATTCTCCTTCCATGTGGCAGAGTAGGTGGAAAAAAGCCAGGAGGAAGAATTATAGTAGCCTCCCTTTTATTGTTGTGATTTTATTTGTAGTCAGCTTTGTCCTTTCAGTCAGTTATTTACAGTTCTGTTGTTTGTTCTACTTATTGTTACAGGATCTTACGCTTGGCCCACAAAGTGAGCTTATTTTGCATGAGGACTGTATCATTTTGACGTTTCTTTTAGCAGTCTTTTTTCTACTTTAAACTATTTGCTCTGGCTATCTGGTTTGAATAGCTAATATAGAGCAAGTCTATTCTGTTGGACAGTAGCACAAGGTCTAGGACAGCTTATTGGGGTGTATTACAATGAAAAAGACCTCAAACAACTTAAGAAAGAGGCTTTATGTATTCCATGCCCCAGCTGACTTGACTGGTGGTTAGGACAGCAGCACAGCATGTGGTCAGACTCCTTCTCTGCCTCTCATTGTCTTCTCTGAGACTACGCTAACTCTATATTGCTGAGCACAAGTGTTCATTTGTTTATGCTCTCCTCCTCGCCTCCACCCTGGGAATATATATAATGGAAGAGAAGTACTTTGACCTGTTTTTACACTTCACAGTACTCTGGAATCAGCCAACCTTTCATGTGTAGCTGCTATGGTTAAAATAATACTGTTATACTAGCACCTCCCCAGTGAAAAGATGTAACAAAGTGCCGGTCCTGTAAGGTATGCAGTCCCCATGCTCATGCCTCTGCCAACCCCAGCTGTTAAAGCCACCATGAGCCAAACACAAGATAATCAGATTCTTTTTTTAAAGATGATACGTGGAGCTCTATCTGTCCTCTGACTTTTGAACTTCACAATTTTGCCTGCTATGGAAGGTAGAAATACAATCTGTTACACTCTCTGTTATTCTTTTAACAGTGATCGAAGACTCTTCATTCACACTATTACAAAAGCTTTTTTCAAGGCAAACACTAATTCAGTGGTTTAGTTCAAACACTGTAAGACTCAGAAATAGATGTGAGGCTTTAAAACTGAAGGAACTTGAGTTTCAAGGGACACTTGACACAGAAATCATATGACTTGCAGCAGTGTTACGTACTATAAAAAGAGAGAGCTCGTTTTATCAGTGGCTGGGATGTGAAAAGGCCTGTATGTAGTAGCAGCAAAAATTACTTCTTAAACTGTTAGCGTGCTCTCTTATTTTCTCAGCAGCTAGCAAGTATCTTCAAAATATTGTTTTTATTCTTTTGTGTTATTTGGGGCTATTTACATTCCTATATCTATTATGTCTAATGGATTGAAAAAGGGCGGACCTGAACTCATTGATGAATGAGTTGATGAAACTGCCCAGAAATAAATGGGCTGCTCCACTGTCTTGGCTCCTTAAACATTGCACTAAAAGTGTATTTCCTCACATAATCTCACCGGCCATATGTCTCCTGTCCTACGACACTATGTAACTGTTCAGTCCTTGGAAAATCAGTCATTTCTTACACTGAGTAATTTAACCATTTTAGCCACATACCCTCAAGATAATCTCTTGAACAGGATGTGCAACTGATTTAGTTTAACGGTATTCATAAGGAAGTATTCAATAGTCAGGCATTACAGGAGCTGTCAGAGCAGAGTGAAAGAAAGGAATAAATGCAACTCTGCTTATAAATATGTAGCTGAGCAATTTAGTTCAGCATATTCTATATCTATAGAGAATGTCTTAGATGATTTTCACAGACCACACTCATGGTTCTGCTATGTCCACTTTTCATCACTTCGGCACCTGGCAGGACAGCACCTGGCAGGACTTTGTCTTAAAACTGGTGTTTATCTCAGGTAATTTACATCTCTCCTTTGCAAACATCCTACTAGTTTGAGAGAGGACAGAAATAAAAAATCATCTTGCATTTTGGACAATTTTCTTTTCTTTTTCTTTGCAGGAAGCCTTAAAACAAGAGTTTGCAGAAAGCATGACTGAAACCCACTTGAAAACATTTTCTACTGCAGATGTTGTCATCCAATGGGAAGGAAAGTATGTCAGGAATTCTTTTGCTATCCCATATGATTATGTGACAAGCTTCTAAATGCATCTCTCACAGTCATCCCACAACTGCTGAAGCATGAGATAAGAAAGATTAGTTTAGCTGGGAGCTGTACACTACAGTCATTAGTTCTGCCAAACATGTAGCACCAAAAAAGTCCCGCTACATTGCCCAACATTTACTGCATTCCCTGCATCTGTACATGCCAACATATTGCTTTCCCTTGTAGGATTTCAGCAAAACAAACTCTTAATAGGAATAATGCTGTAAGCCATGTGGCAATAAGGATTTACAGGGAATTAAACTTGAAGGTCTAATGCAAGTGAGCAACACCTGATTACTCTGCCTTACACAACTTTCTGACTGGCACGCAGGTTGGGTCTACACAATATCTTCCTTGCTGAGAACAGAAGCAAAATATTAGGCCAACTCCCTTATACCATGGTAAGATGCACTAGGTAAAGATTCGAGAGAATGAGGAGATTCCAACATTTACTGTAAACTGAACTTGACAAAAATGCAAATTATATGGTTGTTTAAGTTCAAGCGATTCAGACTGTGGTCTGTCTAATGAAAGCCCGAGTAAAAAGAGGTCTGTCAATGGCATGTGGGTAACAAGGGTGAATATGCACATTGGGGTTTTTGGTCAAGCAGCCATAAGTTAATCAGCGAACCTGAATGTGATTACTCCGGTGTAAAAGCTAGTGTAACCATTTTCAATGAGCTGTCATCAGTGTTTTCTTCTTTGCACTCGTATCTGATATTTCCCAGTCTTAAACTGGCCAATACAGTCAAGACCCATCTGCCTTCTGCTTGGAAAGTGCCTGAATCTAACCCTGCAGTTTCCTAGCTCCCTCCCTTCTCCATCCGTCAGGCTTCCTGGCCCATTTACCCTTTTCATCAAGAAAGCAGGATTGCTTTTCTAACATCCCATGGCCATCAGACAGAGCAATCATACATCTTGGTGACTGCCAGAACCGAGAGAAACCTGTTTCTGCCCACAGCTGCAGGAGATGAACAGTGCTTGTAGACAAATCATGGCACTTGGTGACAAATGCTTCAGTACCCAGCAGGAGGTTTTCCCACTGGCCATCCCAATCCACAGTGTTACCAGAGGAGCGTATCTTCCTTATTATTAGATCAACGTTCAATTTTGCATTAATTATAAATGATAGAGTCCTTATAATTGAATTAAGGATTATTTTATAGGCTTAAAAACTGAGATGATCTGTGAAATATATATATTTTTTAATGCCAAAGGCTTTACTACCTATGAGAATGCCTTCTTTGATGAAAGATTTTAGCTATATGATCTCTACTGAAACATTTGAAGCAGCAGCTCCTGGCAACAGTAATTGACAGGGCTTGTTATACGGAATTTTAACTAAGCAGAATAAGAGATAATGATATGTGGTTAAGTAATTTAGGCAGGATATCAGAAGAAAATTCAGAGTGAGATCTATTAGACAATGAAAATATTGTCCAAAGGAAGTGATAAAAGCCACATAACTTAAAATATTTAAAGCTGGCTTGTTTAAAGCTCTAGAGAGGATAATTATATTGAATCAATCTCCATTCACAGAGAATGAAATCAGCTTCTATTCAGAAGCATGAAATAAGTTACTTAACTGGCAATTGTAGTCTCTAACTGAGGTGACTCCATGGTTTTTCTTCTCTTCAGGGGATCCTGCTTCACTCTATATATTTGTTTTCAGTGAGGAAAAACACTTCTAAAAAGGAATTAATCTGAAAGCCTAGTTTAGACAGCCTCCCAAAACCACTGCCGTACTCCAGTGTATAGTACATGCAATGGTGTAGTAAGGCTGTAAAATGAGTAAAATAAACTATCCCAGAGTATCACGATTCTGCTAGATCCTGTACTCCTTACCAAAATGACCACTATAAAACCAAAACTATTAGTAATTGGTAACTGAATTTTTACCTCATCTTCAGTTTTTACTGGAACACCAACAGTTCTTCCACATGTTGGCTTGTAAAACCCCATTCTGCAATATTTGAGGGATTGCCTATGGTATATTCTCCTTCAGCACATTTAATCAACTCATCTGAAAGTGCTTTTTTGCTTTTCCATAACGTTGAGTCTCAGTTCTACTCTATGGACGATTACAAATTATGATCCCTGTGTCATTATAGCACTAGGTCATATCATAAATCAACCACTGATGGAAAATGTTGACAAGAGTGATTTACAAGTTTTCAACTCTGAGCCCCATCTAGATGTGCTCTGATTGTTTTGCAATTATTCCTTGAAGGAAATATGTAAGAACATTCATAAGTGGGGCACTGGCGGGTTCCTGTCTGAGAACAATGAAAATTATAATTGCAGTACAGGAGCTGTTCTTATTCTGTAATAAGACTTTGTATTGAGGGCTGGTATCCAAACGGAAGCTTTTGATGCAGACATCTGTTAAGAAAATATTTACTACTTAACTTTGATATGGAAATAAATCAGCAAGTCTGATTATGTCCTAGACAATCCTTAGGGTAAAAAGCAAAACAAAACAAGCCTCTCAAACCTCAGTTTTAAGTAAAATGAACAATTATACAATGCATTAGAGTTACATCAGGGTTTCAACTATAAGGCCGTTTTCCAATGGATTTAAATGCCACAAAGCAAAAGGATCAAAGTTTGCTACAGTGTGATCAAATGTTTTCAGCATGATGCGCATCCATCCAAATAAATGTCTGTTCTTTATAATTTAATTAATATATATTCCTAATTCTAGAATGACTTAGGGTCATATTTAACTAAATCCTGGTAGCAATCCACTGATCATAATGAGATTATCCACAGTTTATTGACTTAAGCCTATGCATAAATCTCTACAGCAATGGAAAATTAATTTTTTGCACAACATATTTATGTGTTCTACGAAAATATTTAGGACAGCAGTCTGACTTTTCTACAGTTTATTTTTAAAATGATGCTACCACATTTTGTGCAATTCTTAGTGTTGCATACACAAACATATGTGTCGATATATTCCCTTTTTAAGGGAAGATGCATACACAAAAAGCAAAAACTACCTAAGTATGTCTCCACGTACTTTTGACTTAACCACACAGCAATTAAATGCATGCATACGTACATATAGACAGACATATTTATACACATATATATACAGACTTACATATTTATGTATTCATAATATTTATATGTATGTCGGTATGTATATGTATGTACACATACACATGTGTAAAAATAAATATAATAAGAAGCAGAGTAAGTGGAGAGCCAGAGCTACATAACACCTTAGAATCCATGTTTCAGATACATAATACATGGTATTAACATAGATTAATACTAGAAAGGATTAGGAAGAAAAAGAAACAGTGGATTACCATGAAAGAGTTGAGACTACTAAGGAAGAAAGAATAGCTGAAACTTTGAATACTTCCCCAGCAATTATGGGATCTTACTTATCCCTACTGTCTTCTCCACGTCAATGACTGTCTAAGTTAAGAAATTCATGTACAAGCATTACCATCAGTCATTATCAGTCAGCATTTCATTTTTGAAGAATAATCTAATTCTCCTATGCACAGATTTGTACTTCATGCTTTACTACTTCTTCAGGTCTTTGTCGTACCACAAGTAGAGTCTACTCCCTGACAAAATGAGATAGTTAATATATGGTATGTCAGTAAAAAGAAAATAGTGTAGCAAGTCCAGCTGTTACACAAGCCAGTCATAAACAAGTGTATACTTCCACCCGGCCCATAGCATTTTGTTCAGAAAAGATTGGGATCAGCTATTCAGACAGCATGCACTGCCCCGGCAGCCAGCTGTCTTCTCCTGTGTCCACAGATGAGCCAGTGGTCAGCCTGCAATAGGAGCAAGGGGCTGTGCAGAGTAACACATCATCCAACTCTACGCCAGAGGCAGAACACACAAAGAGCAATCCTACCGCCAGTGCTCACGAACTGGCCCCAAACCTTGGATTATTCTTCTCTGCAGTATTAAAATAAACTCTCTCCAACACTTTTCTGCAGTGTCAGTGTGGTTGTGACACACCTAAGCGTGGATATAACAAAACGATACACCTGGCATCAGCTATCTACATGGCCTTTCAGACATTAATTTGTTCTGGAAACTGCATACTACCAATCTGCCTGGAATGCAGCCTGTGCAATTCCATGGTCGCCAGAAAAATTCCAAATACACGTTTCTTTCACAGCTAACACATTTCTTCCGTAGTTAATAATGCCCAAAATTTGCTTAACTAATTTAAACTAGTAATGGTAGTGAAATAATCTACACTAGGTCTCTATATGATTCCTGCTGCTAACATAATTGTACTCCTATATTTCATTTGAGATACAAAAATACCGTGTACTTTAATGCTATACAATTTGTCTGTACACAGGATGTGTGACCAGAAATCTAACTCAAACCCTTTCAATGGGCACTAGGTCTTAAACCATCATAGACTTTTTTTCTTTTAATATCTTCTGGAACTGTAATTATCTGACCTGTTTAGAGTATTTTTAAAAGTATTATTTTGAGGGCAATCACAAGAAATTATATGTAGTTCATAAAGAATTATATAGGTTCAATTTTCTTTTCATATATGCTATTAGAATCTGCAGTAAACACACTTAAGTTTGGCCATTACCTCTGTATACGACATGAATATTACAGTATTCTATTTAGCAGTGTTGATTCCAGAAGAGTACCTATTATCTTAAATTAGACAGCTGTATTGGCACAGCTGTAGCATCATGAGTTATGTCCCCAAAATGAAGGAGTTAACTTTAACCATCATAGTTTTAGGATAGTACTATGAAATTTGCTTTCAACTTCTTTAGCCTTAAGGGTTCACATTTACGTTTTTCTTTCCACAGTTAGAAGGACAAGGAAGTTACCTTTAAAAAATAAAATAAGAACTAGGAATCTATTGTAATTCATGCTCTAGGAGCTGGAATTATTTTTAAAAATCCCAATATTGTGAGAACTGGAAGCTCTGAGACTGGATGAAAATTGTCCAGCATTTCCTCCAATAATTGTCTGGGTTTTTTTAAAAAACTAATTTATTTCCACAGAGTTTGGGGAAGTACAAAAATGCCTAACATTTCTGGCCTAGGAACTTGAGCATGCTGTTTGAAGTATGATTATTTAAGAAGCTGTCTTAAACCATTTTTAGATTTTGGCATACAGTATTGGGCTGAACTATAAATTTTCCTTTCCTTTACTTTTCTTTTGAGCTGCAATTTGTGTCAGTATAAAGCCACATGGGTCTGTAAAAGCCGTAACTTCAAGTATAGCCATGTGTGTTAATTGGAGAAGTCAAGGAAGATAAACAAAATAATATGCAATAGGGACAGGATACTTGGTCTTGAATTCTAGAAATGACTAGAAATGCATTAAAATATATATGGCTCCCATTGGTCTCTGCACATCAGTGTGGTAAATCCAGAATTCCAGCACTCTCTGTGTTAACGGGCACTTGCTGGTTTTTATTTGTATAAATCTTACCTTTGATTTACACTTTCAAAACACAGAGAAAGGGAACTACTGCATGAATTATGGTTCAGTTTTTCCACTCTGTACTTAAAGAAGTTAGATATAAAATCTTACATGAAACAGCTTTAAAAACAAGACTTCCTATAGAACTGATTTTCACTGCTCCTTAAAAGTCACAGCTGAGTTAGCTGTGCTCACTAAGGAGTGTGGTGTTACTTAATATGAGAAAGTGGGTTGAAGGGGGAGGCAGAATCTAAACTAGCTATCTGCCATTCAGAAAAAGCAGTGGTAGGCATATAATACGGCAGTTAGGTTGTATACAATAAAGCATGGTCTTTGGAAGATATACACAGCTTATCCATAGGATTCTCTCAAGAAAGCTGTTAACTAGCCTCAGCGTTGCCATCATATTCCATCAGGCAGACCTTCTCACCCTGTGAGAAACCTGATGGATGCCTACAACTGTTCCCTTTGCAGGGTGAGGATCATCACCTGGCCGATATACAGACCTCTGCTGTGGTTACCAACACTTCATTTTTCTGTGAAATCGTAATTGCTGTTTCCTGTGACACTTTGAATCAAATACCCATCATCAGCCAGGTAATTATACTTGTTTCTGGAGATTGCTAGGCCAAGATTTACCATGTCACTCACTCTAACCACCAGCCCCTGTGGAAGATCAGGGTCATGAGAAATCTAAGCAGGGAGGAATAGCTGAATTCACTCTTTACAATGGTTTTTAACAGTTGGCTTTGGCTGTGGCCTGAAATGGGCAGCCAAGTGCAGCTCCAGGAAAACCCTTTATAAAGCTTCCCCCATTGCAGACAGGTGGCAGCTGCAAAGCAAAGGCCCCTTTTTGGGCTGAGAAATAGACCACATGGGAGCATATATTTAAAAATTTTAAATGTCCTTTTTTTCTGCTTTTACCGTTTCTGAAGCAACAGCTGCTTCAGCTGAGCTGCTGTGTTCAAAACTCTCAACATCCTTCTCATAATAACAGATGCATTATTGAGCATTATGAAAGAGTCTCTCCAGGGGAACGGGGCCTGCTCTTGGGGTGCCAAAAAACACAGATATTAGTAAAAAGACAGATGATTTGTGAATTTGAAACTGCCTGGTTCTGTCTCTCACTGTGTTAATAATGAATTCATTACAGAAGAGCTGTAGTTCTCCCCACCATCCAAGTGAATCACCTTTTTTTGTCAGGCAGCCCAGCACTTACTTACTAATAAAAGTAGTTCTGACCCAAAATGATACAGATCTTGGAGACACTCTCTGTTTCTGTAAGCAGCCATTAGACTCATGTGCAACCCGAAAGTTTGCACTCTGGCTTCTGTGCTACCGACTTCAGGTGGTTTCAGACTGTTCAACCTGAGCTGAGGAAAGAAAATATGTCTGTATGGTCTGATCAGTTTGCTGTCAACCAGTGCTTCTAGCCTGAATTATTAACAAGGATGGTCAGGTAGAAGAGAGAAAGTTCAAGAATTGCATTTCTTTTTGATCAAGTGTACTGAAAGACCTGCTGGCTTAAATCACAGGGTTTACTGGGAGGCTGCAAGGCATAACCACGGCAGGCCTTAACTTCCTTCTAGCCTCTGACCCCCATGGAGCAACAACCTATGAACAAGACAGTAGTTTATCACAGGAGGTACAGAACCATCTACTACTGAAGATGCTGTCTGCACTGGTCACTGTACAGCAGTATCGGGTAATAAGGTAGATTCCATATTATTAGGAGATTGTGAAGTCCTGTGCTTCCAACCTGCCGTTGGAAGTTTTTGTAATGCTCCTCTCGTGGGGAAGAAGCAGTCCAAGGGACAGCACAAAGGTGTTCAAAGTTTAACAAATATCTACAAAAGGAGTGTGTAAAGGTACACATAAGATGGACACCTCTGTCGCATCACTGGTGAGCCTTCAGAAATAGTGGGGCAACTAGTGGAGCCATCAGGACACATAGCTTATGCTGAGTGTGATAGATGAGAGGGACACTGGGTTGAAACAAGTGGGTAGATGAAAGATCATTGCAGGAACATTTTGAGAGGAATGGACTATGGAAAAAGCTGCTATTTGTGTACATTTTCACAAAATGAAGTTTATACTATTTGCAGAACTTCAGTTACAAAACACAACAGCACCATTCTCTGGCAGAGCAATCAACAAAAAAGTACAAACTTTACCCAGCAAGTGATACTGCTTTTTAGCTACTGAGTAAAAAACTGTTTTATACAACTTTAACGTAGCTTGCCAGTCTGTTGGAGCTGGACATTCCTAATATTTCTGTAGTGAACTGACTTTGTCAATTCCCTATTATAAGCAGAAAACAGCAGTCAAAGCAATAAAAGGTATTACAAAACAAAATGGTCCAACATCAGGAAAGGGGTTTGGCAGGCATGCCTTATGTCACTCACTCAGCTGTTCAGACACTATAGCAAAATGATACTGTACATTGATCTTGACCATTAGATTACGGAGTATGAATCTAAGGAAACAGATGGTGTGGTCTTGGGTACAGCATGATGATGATGATGATGATGATGATGATGATGATATCCTTCCTTATTGCTTACTTGGAGGAATCAGTTGGGGTCCTGGAGACAAAAGTGTCTAAGTTTTTGTTGTTTCTGGACTACACATGTGATGTGATCTTTTTCCGTTTTCCTTCTTTGGAACTGGTAAAGTCCAACAAAAATGGACACTAGTAGTGAAGTGTCTGGGAAGGAATTTCAATACCCCATATTTCCAGCATATGAAGATAAGACATGTCCCAAAATATCTGTGAAAGATAGTAGCAACCCATGAAAACTAGGAGATTGTGAAAGGCAAGAGGGACAATTACAGTGCTTGTTCTAGCCTTTCAGTGGCTTCCTTGAAGTCTTCTCCTGAAGAAACAAACAGGTATAGGCATGGCAGATGGGGATTATATTAATCGGGTGGTAGCACATTAGGTAAATGATGCAAGGAACTACTTAAAGAGTACTCAGTGGAAAAGAATAGTCCCTTTAAAGCTTAGGTAAAATACTAAACAATGTATAACATAAAGAAGCAATCCCAAACTATGGCCACTGTTATCCCTGAGGATAATTATAAATGGTCTGCAGCTGATCAGCAGATCACCTGCCTTTCACGCACAGAGCCCTTCATGTATGGCATAGTATCACAAGTAATTGACCATCTGACATACCCTACACACTGTGACACCATGTGACACAGACCACACGCTGCCATATATGAGAAGAACTTTTGGGAACTGCCAAAATATTTAATGCAGCAACCCTATCCCTTCTCTCCAGTATGTCTGGAATAAGATACTGGCAATCACCAATTAGATGTCTATTTTTAAGCATATTTGCCAACAATACTCACTGATACATCATGCTACTTATTTAATGAGATTAAATAAT
This sequence comes from Nipponia nippon, assembly GCF_047370975.1. Lineage (NCBI taxonomy): Eukaryota > Metazoa > Chordata > Aves > Pelecaniformes > Threskiornithidae > Nipponia > Nipponia nippon. The sequence continues at coordinate 46,862,031 of NW_028262391.1, forward strand.
TTACCCTCTCAATAAAAATTCTACAGCCAGCCTGTGTAACTTGTCAAAATACATAATCACTTACTTAATGAATATGCTACTCAAAACTATACATTTCTGTAATTTTCACACATTTCTCCTGGAAAGTGCCCATTAGTGAAACGGTTGACTTTGACCAAGTTAAAGCAAGCTAAGTTGAGCATGGGCAGGAAGTTCACTTAAAACCATTTCAGACTGGCAAATCTGTCTAGATATTATTCTTGGCTGACCTGGGGACCTGCGGGGACAATTCTGGAACATAAAGCCATATTAATTCTTTGAACATAATCAATGTGGATTACATGTCTTTAAAAACTGACCAAAGTTCTTGTCTGACCAATAAAAATGTTTTACTTATTCTTCTGACCATTCAGTTCATTATGGCCATTCTGATCCCTAAGCACTGTTTAGACATAGAGAGAAAAAAATACATTTGGATCTGGGTATTATTAACGTAGAGCCAGATACAACAAAAAAATGAACTGTGTTATAGTAACATAGCTCCGATGACACTTGCTTCTCATTACATTTTTAAGAAAGAAGAATTCATTACTGCATAATTTCCAACTATAAAACAAAAGTATTTTTAGGATCCTGATGTAGTCAGACTATATTGCTAATATTAGAAAAAAGCTATGTTAAGATCAAAATGATAACATGTATTACACTTGATATTTTGCATGCAGCAATGAAAAGTTTTGATTCACATTTTTAGACAGAAATACTCTTCTCCTCATGTGATTTTTCTAACTCCTTTTGAAGGTCATACCAGCATGGAAGCAAGTTGGCCTGAGTCAGCACAGATAGTAGCTGTATCATTCTTCACACTTTAAAGCCTAACTCATGTATTTTTTCAATTACAGGAAAAGAGTTCACAACTGCTTTTTCAACATATTGCATTTCAGCTTTAAAAATAAGCCTTCAGATATATGCCCTTTTGAAAACACGAAAAGGAGATTTCAGTTCAAAATGAAAACCCCATCATCCCAGTTAATAAAAAACACTTGTTAAAGCAAAGATGAGCCTTGGTGGAAATGTAAGTTTAAAATTATTTGGACTAAATGTATGTGTAGTAAAAAACCTCCCAACAGACAGCATACATCTTTACAACATATTCCTGTCATTTCTTGTTTTCTGGAGTACAGAAGCACTTGTACAACTGTATGTAGAGCAAATCTCCTGGCAATCTACTATATGCAATCATTCTGAAAGCTAATGTAGCAACACAGCTCAGAGCTGAGAGAAAAACACACCTCCAGCTGCTAACCTAATATGCAGATTTTTTTACTTTTATTGCCATTTTGCTAATTAGAAATATTTGTATTTCTAAGATGACTAATGTGAATGTGGTTGCAAAAAGCCATAATTGCTATTAAGAATAACTGGGTTATAAATTAATAAAATTTATTAATCTGAAGGGGATTTCTAACAGCTTCAGTTCAAATGCAATGCTATTGTAATAATACACAGTGATTTACTTAAATGTTTATGCTGGCATAAACATATCTGCTAATGTGTTTTTCCAGGATTTGACCCATGATAGTCACAAAAATTGTTTATTCAAGGAACTCCATTTGTTAGGATGCTTGAATTTAGATGCCAGCTCCTCTACAGTACCATCAATACTTATGTTCAATATTAACTCTCTTTTTCCCTTCCATTTTTCTTTTCTTGTCCCCATTAAATCAAATTAAAGCAGCACAATATAACACAAGGTCATTGATGGTTCTTCACCCAAAGAGTAAGACCTACTCTCTTCTTGCAATACTGGCAGCTAGGGACCCTTCTCAGATAGTGAGAATGTTCTAGGAATCTTTCATTCTTTCCATCCTAAAAGTGGAAAAAAGGACCAATTGCCCTTGAAGCAGCAGGAAGCTCCTTCCCAGCTGCTAAGACAGATAGAGATAGCAGCAGGGGACCCCACTCGCTCCAGCAGCTGGGAAATATCCATTTGGGTGTGTGGGTTGGCCTTGTGTGACTATTTGTGGAATCTGTCTGTGCAGCTTATGAATTCTGCATTGATATTTTGAAGCTGTTGTAAAAATTCTTGAAAACTGGAACACCAGAGTGGCCCACATCCAGATCTTCGGTGGGCTGACTTGACCTCTGAAAATGTCTACGTATTATTCATATAGGCAGCCTACGTACATGCTACAGACCTAACTCATACATATGACGTTGTTACCTCAAGTTAAGTGCGAAAAATTGGGACCTGTGTGTCCTCTTTTGTTGCCAAAATCTCTACCAGGTGCTCACCAGACCAGGGCCAAGGACAAGTGACTAACCTGTATTTTGACTGAGCAAATAGTGTGTCGAGCAGATGAAGTAAAAAATGATGGTGTTTAGAGGAGATAGCCGAACACAGCCTTTTTTTTACTAGAATCTTGCACTGGGAATAATAATATCTCTTGGAAGGTAGGTACAAACACACTCTAGGGTATATGCCTCAGAGAAGAGATGATGTAATGTGTTTCTCATTCATGAAAGGATTATATGAAGTAGAGTCATTTTAGAAAGAATGGCTTTACTGTGTGGTGAGTGTCCCAAAACATACGCTCATCAGAAGGGAATTTATGGCAGTCAGGTACTGACACAGAGATGAGAGAGGGCAAACCTTGAAGGGATGCTACCACTCTTAATTAAAACACATGTTTTGACCTTGAATCTTTTTTTTATCAAAATCTCTATTGTTTCTTTCAATCTCTGTATTAATCCACTTCCACCTTCGTTAGATTCAGCACTTTGTTGATCAGAAGAGACTGACAACCCAGGTAATTCTACCTCTTCTCTGGTCACTCTAGATTGTTGCAGTCTGAAGCTGTTGATTTATTCAAATCCACCTGGCTTTGTAGTTTTCTTTGTATGGGTCTGTCTTTCCCCTGCCTTTCAAACCCCAGTTACCTATTTATCACTCTGTCTCAGGTCCCATCCTTTCAGTCAGATTTCTGTTGGGCAAAAAGTATTCTTGACTCTAGAAAGTGCGGAACACTCTAAAGGTGCTTAACACAATGAATCTTTGATCCTTTGGGGATCGCACTGTTATGAAAATATTATCATTTATCAAAATAGGAGATTAAAATCTCAGTTCATCAAAAAAATACAGCACAGATGTCCAATTGTACAAAATCTCCCAAACTACTTACAGGTTACTTACAGGAATCTGTATTCACCTGTCTGAATAACATTACATTTAAGATGATGAGCACAGACATAGAAGAGAGATCTATCTGTGCCTATTTATTTTTTTTCATCTAAACAGCTGAACTTTTTACTGTGTCTTTGTAACACACAGGTTATATAATTTTATCAGTGAACTGTACTTCTTTCTGTAAGAACGGTTTTGGCTTCAGTCCCATAGTGACAAACCACCAACAATTCCTTTAATGAAATAGTGGGGTTTTTTTTTGCACAGTGCTCCTTAATTTCAAGGTTACGTTCAAGGAAAAATATTAGCTTCATCTTTGTTCAGGTCATCTTAAATAAAAATATTGTAATCAGTCCTTCAATCCACAGTTTTCAAGGAAAAGGACTGGTTTACATTTAAATACTTCAGATTTATAGACATACTGAAAACACATTGCAGAGATTTATTGCTGTTTTTTTCTTGCTGGTCTTATAAAGATGGGTCTGTATTGCTGACACCACAAAGATGTAAACACTCTGGATAAGAAATAAGGAGTAACCCCCAACAAGAATGAGATCCAAGCCACAAGACCTATAAAATGGCTGTGGGTGTTGCAATGTTAAAAGCATTCTTGTTTGTAGACTGCTAAACTTGTTTTAGCAAGGACTTGAAATGGACTTTTAAAAGTTTATTGTATGACGTGTACAATATATAGTGTTGTGTTCATACTCTTTGTGAAGAGTATTTAGCAGTTTCTTTTAAAAGGATAATGTGTACAAACAAATTCTACGCAACAGCTTGCTTTCTTTTTACTTTTTCTATTAACATTTTCCTCTTTATTCTTTCTTATTTTTTTCCTTCATTACCTTTGCTTTTCCTCTCTTTTCCACCTTAAAGAACATCCTAGAGACTCTCTGTGCTTATTCTTTCCCCTCTTTAGTGTCAACATTGAATCTGTGCCTGGCAAAGCGACTGGGAGCACGCTCTAACTGAGTACAATTGAGTGTCTGTGCCATGTGTAATAACCATTAGTACAGGATAAAGGTTCTTCACCATTTCAGAAAAGGTCTGTACTTCACCCTGAAAAAATATATGAATGGGTATGTACTTCCCCATAGATTATATATGACTTTTGCTTTACGAATATTGAAAAGATCAGTGAACATGCAAATGCCTGAGGCAATGCCTGTAAAGACAAAAAGAGGTAGAAGAAGAAAGGGAAAAAAAGAGACAAAAAAAGAGGAAATGAGTCTTATTAATGAAAGTTGATTAACGAACAAACCTTTATGGTTTTGGGGATGACTCTAGGAGAAAGAGTTTCAAAAAGAAGCAGCAATGAATTTTCATTTCAGCACCACTCCTACTACCCAGATGAGGTCAATGGGGTGGCCTCACAAAAGCTAGGCTTAAAAGACTTTTGGCCAACCTCTTCAGTACCGTGAACACAAGTACTCGTCTCCTTTAGCCACAGCTATGCTTCACTTCTTCAGTGATCTAGTATTGTCTTGATGCTGCTAGAATCGCAAATCAGTCACTTCCCATTTTTCAACAGCAACATTTAATCCCTCTGCTAAAATACTGCCATCTCCTTGGCTTCTTTAGGAACGGCTACAGCCCAGAGCTTTGATTTTCCCTTCAGTCCACTGCAGCATGAGATCTAGCACACTGTATGCTGTTGATGCTCTGCTCCTTCTAGGCTCACATAGTTCCCGTTTCAAAGGTTTATCCTGTGTATCTTTCCTTTACTTGAACTGGAAGATTTGGCTCCTGATTACAAGTAACTGGAGTTTTCTTGCACATGCCAAGAGAACAAGGAAGAAGATTATGTTCAAAGACTGTGGGTAGCTTTATAAGGATCCACCTGGTAGGGAGGATGAAAGGAAAAGCCTTTACTTCTGCTCCTTTAGTTTGACCAGGGAGATAAACCAGCACTTCAAGTAAACGTCATCACCTGCCTCAGCTTCCTTTAAAGAGAAGGATGACAGTTTGAGAGCACTGCTTGATGGAGTTGCCTACAACTGGCATTAGAATTGATACAGTTCAGGCCCTTTTTCTTCTGGTAATGAACAGCTTTTCTTGCAAAGCACACTTTAATATTCTGTGTTCAGTACTATGCCTATTCTTGTAGCTTAACAATCTCATCTGAAGATTTATGTAAGCAAATGGCATCTGCTACGTGTCAAGCAAAAATATGGGCCATCCAACACTTTGATTTAAAGATGATGCCTTGTGCTGTGTAATACTAAATAATGTCATGTGTCTGACATACCCATTAGAGCATGTGAGGCACACCCTACAACATGTTTTAAATTAATTTATCCTTATAGAGAAAAAATTGTTTCCTTGCTTGTAAGAGTTTTTATTTTTATTAAGGAATTTCCCAGGCCAGCCTTTTCTTTAACTGAAAAACACGCTCATTTGCCTGTTCTTGGAGAGAAGGTATATCTGACTACATATTCTTTCTGCCTGTCAACAGCATGCCAAGATCTCAAAAGTCAGGATAAGGCAGACAAAGGAACAACTTCATGATTTTGCATTTTTTTTTCTTGTGCCATAGCACTAGATTGCTTTGGTGCAACATTCCAAATATAGACATGAGCAATGAGGATTCAAATAAAGGTAGAGGAGTATAGAGGAGGAGCTGAAGTAAATTTAATATGATCTCTTTATCTTAAACAGGTAGGGTAGTTTTTTTAAGATAAAGGTTCTTACCTGTTTTCACAGTTATGGGGTTAGCAGAGATTCCCTCTTGCCTTTTCTAGGTTACTTGTGAATCTGAAAGGATCTCCAGGAATGCGATCAGAAGCCACTGATCTGCTTGGTTTTCAGGGAAGGCAAAGGAGCACAAGGAAACCTTGGAGAAGATGACTGCCAAATTCAGTCTTCTTCTGATGCCTTCTTAGAACGTAACTCCTCAGCTGTTTGCTTACCCCTTCAAAGTGCTGCTGTAATATAGTGCAACACAGGTACCATTGTTCCTGTAATCTGTAGGATAAAACTGTTTGAAAACTTCAAAAAGAACACTGATTTAAAATAACAAAGCAAAAGCTCTCAGTCCCAGTGCACTTTGGGCAAAGAGACATGCTGACGCAGGGCTGTTATCACAAAGGTACTTCCTCTGCCTGGGTTTTACAATGCATGCCTGTGATATATTGAATTATTCATGTAATTGACTCCACTGTAGGGCACTACAAGGTTGAAAATTACCCTTTTACTTTGATCTTTAGACATTATTCTTTGTAATCATGAGTACAAATGCACTTGCAAGAGTACAGAGGCAGTAAGATCCTCTGGACTAGTTTGTGACCCCCTGCCATTGACTAATGAACAGGAACTCTCCTGTGATTAGTTAGGTGCACCTACACTACACAGCCTGCTTAACCAAGACTCTGGTTTTTGTACATGGTTTAGAAATGAGTTGCTTGTGCAACAGAAACCACTAGTATTGTGTTGACTTCCTTGTCCCTATTGGGGAAATAATTCAAATATATATCTCACAAATCAGACTTGAATTAGAGTTCTGGCTGAAGAAGGAACTACATAACCAGGCCCAAGCAGAAAACTGAGGTTCCTTTTCTCAAGCTTTGTTTTCAAAACTGCTGCACGCCCATGGGCTCTGGAAGTTCCTGTCAGTTTTGAAGACCTAACTTTGCATGGAACGGAGGAACTCTCTTTATATCCCGAAGTTTTATTATACTGGAAAACACTTCTGTGTTTTGAGCATTAAGCCACCACTATTGTTCTGTCATTACTGAATAATTACTGATAACAAATGGAGCATTCACTGGGGACTACAGCTTCTATGACACACACCAAGCAGTGCAGAATACCCTTCCCATTGGGGCCATATTAAGAGCATAAATAATTACATGTTTCTGAGCTATAATAAAATCAGTAATAACATAGCATGTGAAACAGAGAAATATGACTCTGCAATTGATTGAGCAGAAAGAATTGCATTGAGAGTATGGTGTAAACAAAATGGGGCTGCACCTCGGTGTGATGTGACTCATAAATCTGAATGTTAAGAGATAGCTGAAGGTTCAGATTCTTTCCCTCATTCTTCTCCTTTTCAGTTGCGTAGGGGCATAAAGAGACCTGAGAGATGAAGACTCTTTGGGGCCCTGAGACCTGAGAGGTGAAGACTCCCTTATTGCAGACCTTATGACAACTAAGCATAAAGCTATCATATGACTCCCTTCCAGAAGAAAAAAGCTAGGAGTGATTATTTCAGAACATGGGCACCAACTGGCAGCACTGACTGGACAGACAGAAAGAAATCTTAGGAAAGGGGTGTTTGCATAACTGGGGAAGCCTTCCTGAGGCTGACTATTTTGGAGTGAGATTCTCTCTAGCCCTTGCCGACGACCATAGTTGGGAGATTTCAAAGATGGTTTAAAAGCACTGAAACCTTTTGGCATGGGTTATACAGTCTCTGCTTCACCTCTCAGAGCAGCGGCCAGCTAGAACAATTTTATTCAGTTCTTCATGTAATGAAGAAAACCAGACAGTTTACATATATGTTTTTCCAATGAGTTGAGTATTTTTTCTTCTGTGTAGTTTTATAAACCAAAGTCATTAACTTCCTCACTAACTTTGAAAAAAGGAATCATATTATTCAATATGATCATTTCTATGGTAGTCTCATGGTTTGGACAGACTACCCCAATGCTTTCTCAGTGCCCAAGACACAGATGGATTTGTATCATTCTGCAGTCACTAATCACTGCTCCTTTCCGATAGCTCTGATATTTTACAGCTAAGATGGCAGTTTGACTGAAATAATTCTGTTTTATTCAGCAAGGACCAAAGATTCACAAATGTTCACTTGCCTCTTTGTACTGTAAATGAGCTAAGTGTAATGACCAGACTTAGTGTTTCCCACTGACAAGCCTAATCCTTACACATGCACTTTAGCTTGCCCATCAAGTCAATCCCCATGAAAACCCGAGTTATATTTTCCCATCAATATCAATGACATGATCAAATCTTTCCTGGTACTTATCTTTGCCATCAGGTTGTCATTCCTGAAATGTCTCTCATACTTTCCCACAACAAAGACAATCAACAAAGCAGCTTGAAAAAAATCACTATTTGATGAGTACAGATTTGCCTGTATCTTTTAAAGTTAGCTTATCCACTAAAGCTGTAATTAATTCTTATACATGATTATGTTTTTTCTTCTGATCCCAGCTTAAAGCCAAATCTGTGCAATAGGACCAGCCACATGGAAAATCCTTCAGCTATTAAACTAAAACCACACTAAGTCCACATTTTAAAAGGTGAAATTCAGAAATGTGTAATGATTACTACACGAACAACAATCTAAGTACATTTCATTTCAACTCAAGTAGCTATAATTTACATTGCAAGTAACCTAATTACACCAGACTTTTTAGCCATGTATTGTTCTCTGACCTTTTTGTTTGGACTAAGAAACATTAGCAGTCAGAATGTTAAATGTTAAATCACACTGGTGAGTGATAAGTGAGTCATTCTGAAAGACCATAAGAAATATCAGTGGAAAAACAGTAAAAAACTTGAACTCCGAAAACCTCCTACAATTCTCTCACACAAAAAGCTGCACAGCAAAATAGTTCAGCTGTGAATATAGTAACTCACTGCAAACACCTTTTTAAAAATTCTAATTAGATTTTCAAGTAGTAAACATCTTAGATTTTGCTGACTGAACTCCGGTGCCTTTTAATTAATTCCGTGAGGGGTAAGAAAATTAAATGTAGCTTTTGTTTTATACTTTGTACCAGAAGAAATATAAAATACTTAAACTGAAATACAATCATACCAGGACTCCAAAGTGTTTCTTAAACAGAACGCGTGTTTCTATTCCATGGGCTTGAAACGCCATATATGTGATTTTACATAGATCCAGAAATAGGCTGCAATGATACGGCTGGGCTGAGGATTTTTTTTGGAGTACCTTTAGCACAATATTAGGACCGTTTAAGGATATCGTCTCTCAGCTACTGTTTTCTCAAGTTTACATCTAAGTTTATATTTCAGAAAATAAACACGTATTGTGAGTTTATCTTGTGAAGAGAATGATATGCAAGTAGTCTCATGGAGACGGGTGAAATCAAACCTCATTAGTATTTCCTGCCTTTGAAAATAAATAATGACAGGGTTTCAAAGAATGACAGATCTTTGAATGAACGGCAACAATAGTAATTGTCATCTTTGAATTGTGCAGGAGCCATTTTGAAAATTGTCCAAAGAGCAGGGAAAAAGTTTATACTTTTGCAGAGTGGACATTAAGACTGAGAGAAGCCTGTGTTATGCCCTTGTCTCCAATTTTCTGCCCTGATTAATTACAAAGACTGGTAATTGTGTATTGATGTTAGTTAAGATCATTTGGCATTTGGTATCTGTCTAGTCATGTCAAAATTAAAAACTTTCTGTGTAAATGTTAGGTCAAGGAAAGTACCATAGTGTTTTTCCCTCGTTCATTTTTGTTTATACATCCTTTAAACTACAAGTATTTGTATTTATATCATATTGAATGTGACTGCAATGGGTTAAGAAAACACAAATTAGAAAAAAATCAATTACAAAAATACGGAGCGGAAGAGGTGATTTCTAAACGCCATTAATCTATGGTGATTCTGTGGCACAGTTGTAAACAAAGAAAGGATCTGATTTTCAGCAAGTTGGACAGACGGTCGTTCATGTGTTGCACATCTCATTTCTGTTTACTGTTGTTACACATCAACACACAAGTGAGAAGCTAAATTTTGCCTTCCTTTCCCTGTCTAATAACACTGACTTTCTTACATAGAGCCTCCCAGACATGATACAGCCAGTGTCCTGTACACTGACAGGACCATCTTTGTGCCTTACAGTCCATTGAATTTCAATTTCCAACTCACATTTATATATTGTTTGCCTTTTCTTTTCATTCCTGCTTTTACACAAATTGATTGATTGGATGATTATTCCACAATGACTCACACATCTGGGAGTCCAACATCTGGATATGTTCCCATTTAGTGCATGTTCCCCAGAGCCATCTTACATTGTCAGTGGTGAACTGCATTTGCCTCCTGCTAACCTATGTCTTGAAATAATCCAGAAGCTGCTGAGTCCCAGGGGTGGTACCTCAATAATTGCTTTACCTCCAAACTTAGGGTTTAATTTAGTGTTAGTTGCATGAGTGTGAGTCATTTAAATGAGCACTAAACTAAGCTGCAAGTTTCTTAACTACAAGATTCAGGGATGCACCAGAGATGCTTGTGGTGCAAGAGCAACATATGGATTTGGCCCACCATTTGCAAACCTACCTGCAAACTACATGTAAACGTGATGTATTAGAAATGATTTCTTAAAGCTTAAAGCTCTCAAAGCCAATGTTTAATAGGCATTTTCCAGTGTGATAGCAAAGCATAGCCTAGAACTTTATGCCTTGCAAAATCAGTGCATGTAAGGCTGTAAGACTGCTCGGTTTGTACAATAAAGTCCAGTCTCCCTTGTGATGTATTACTCCTGGGAGAATATTTTCAACTATTGAGGGCTCCAAGAAAAATTTGAAGCAAAAGACTTCAGCTAAATAACCAGGCTTGCTCTTAAATAAAAACTATCCTCTGTAGTTCTGAGTGTCCCTGGGACTCTAAGACACCATCATCCCACAATTTTCCTGCTTCCACAAAATACTTGAATTCTAGCAAAGCCTGTCTCTTTTTTTTTTTTTTTTTTCTGTTGGACATAAAAGAAAAGCATCAGAGTTTAGTACGCCTCTCCATGCAATATATATTTGGACTTTTTAATATAAGCTTGTGTTCTGACACTCCCACAGGCCACTTGCACACATCCCTTCTGCTCTCCACAATACAGCTTCTGCCATATAGAATTGATCCTTTCACCCTCCTTCTATTGCTAAAGTTATTTCTGCTACAAATGGCCATTATGATTCCCTTTGCTCCCTTTGCCACTCCCCATGCAAATAAACCTTGCTTTTAGCAGAATCAAGACATCTTTTCAGGCCTTCACTTGCAGCTAGTTAAAGAAAGGGAAATGTGTTCTGTGCTGCTTACTGAGCTCCAAGTGGAATGATGATTTCTGGAAATTCAGATGCAAGGGAGGGTTGGTATTTGTCAGTTGCCAGTAACTGCTTCGTGCTAGAAGCTCTTTGACAGAATCTGAAAATGAGAGTCCAATCCAAACATAGATCCTAGAAGTCCTAGAACCAACAAAACATGCGCACAGCGTCTTACAATTAACAGCAAGGAGAGAGATTTCAGTCCAGTTGCAGAAAGGTACCAGCAGCTTATGTTGACATCAGAATACTTGTTATCTGAAGGCAGATCAAGAAAAGTGAGGCCCAAAATACTTGAATTTAGACAGCTGAGAGGACTCAGAAAAGGTGTTGAGCTGTGTCTGAGATAAAATGTAAGTATGAAACTGTAATACAGCAAAGTGTAATGTGAATTCTGCTCAGAGAATTATTTATTAATGCTGTGGCAAGGAGATTGAGAGCATTTAAATGTGTTGTCTCCCTATTGTATTGCAAGTCATTGCGAGCAATCTGGAGGAGCTACATTTCTTAGTGCTCAATGAGCATTATGATAACATTATCTAAAAGACATATAAACTGCACTGTACTGCTTATCTGAAGCCTCTTCATCTACAGTTTGTTGTCCTGAATATTAGGATAGTCACTTATCAGCTTTCAGATAAATATCAACCTTACATTAAGTAACTATTTTTTTTCTGCAGAACAGCTGACTGAAGACAAAAGACTTTATTGTTTTAAAGTAAGCCAGGTTAATTGATTTGGATTATATTTCATGTCTCACCAAAGTACAGATAATGGAATTCTGTTCCTTCAATTCCAAATACATGTCTCTCAAGATTAAGAACAAGGATTATCATTTACCACAGCCAACTGGATCATGCTAACATGGGATACAAAAAAAAAAAAGCATGCTTAACAAAAAATTTGGAGTTTATCAACTTCTAAAGTAAAGTGAACAGAACATGTAACATTGACAAAAACTTTGAAAAATTCGAAGTCACTTCTTGCGATGGCTTCTTCTGGCCATTTTCTGTGGGGTAGATTGTATAAACATGACAACTCTGAAAGATTATGGAATCATAAAGTGATCTGATTTTCAAATTATCTCTATTCATTTATTAAAGCTTTTAAGCATAATCTTTCCTCCCAGATTCATCAGGGAACAAATTAGATAAACAAGTTCTCTACCTGTTTTCCTGCTGTTTTTTAAAGAATTCCCATGGAGATAAACAGCTTAGTTGGATGTGACCAAAATATACCATGTCTCGTAAAAATGCCTAAGAACAGAGCCAGACACTCAGATACATAAACTCCGTTTGGCAAACCTAAGCGGAAAGGGGCAAAACTACTGTAAGCCACTACTGTTCTCCCTTAGAACAGGTGGGGTCCCCAAGGGGTTCCCAGAATTGTTTAGAAGAAACTGTAAGATGCTCTGAATTATGCCTGTTAGACTCTAGGGCCACACCTGCTGCTAATGGCCTGCAGCACAGCCTTCCCTTCCCTCCTTCTTCATGTAATGGCATAAGAAACTTGTTGGCAAGGAAATGTGGTTAGAATGCTGCTGGAGAGAGGAACTGCTGGAGTGCAGCCAGGTCTTTGGCCACAAGCCTTCTCCGGCACACCCAGCACACCCGACAAGCTGTTACATTAAGACTGGGAAATAGCTGTTGCTGGTGGGGAACATTGCTGGTGATACTGTGGAAAATCCAGTCATTCTGCGTAAGTGGTTTTCTACTCGTGTGTAACACAGATCCATACTCCTGCACAGGACACACAGCACAATTGTAACAGTAAGGTCATTATCAGTGTCCTGTAGGAAAAGTGAAAGTGGTTTATTGACATGATTTCCTTCTTTACCTTATGATCCTCTGGCAATCCCCTTGCTAACTCATGTCACTTAGCAAAAACTGTAACGCTGAAGCAAAGTATTTCTGGAAAACACTTTACACCACTCATCACATGTAGAAGCGGGCTTGGCATACTCAAAAGTTGAAATGAACTACAGCTCATAGTAGCTACCATGTTATAATAACTTAACGGATGTCTGTGCTGAAATGTTAAATTACACCTAAAACATATGACAATAAAGACACTGCAGTCTTTAGTGCTGTTAAGTTTCCCATCTGTTCAAATAGTATACAATTCAATGAGGTATGTAAGTACTTCTGGTTTCCATGATTGTGTTCTTCTTTCCAACACAGTACATGACAAAAAGTGTGTTTAAAAGAGTAGAACTGAGTAACCCTTACTGACTGCTCAGGTGCTTTATCTGCAAGACAATGGCAGTGACTGATAATTAGGCAGGCAGTTTGGTTAGACTGATGTGCATGCTGATTAACTGGAGATACAGTAGAGACTCAGCCCACGTTAAAGCATTTTGTCTTCTGTCCTGTGGAGACAGTTAAATATGTGGCATAGATTGTTGCCACATTACCAGGCATTCAAAAATTACTCATTAGTGAGATTTTGTAACCCAGTTCAGAGGTGGTACTCTCAACAGATACAACATATGGAAGGGTGCAGTGCTCACAGGTGTCTATGTGCGCTCTTGCACCTATGAATGAGGTGCACAGGCTTTTCACTCATATCTGATTTGAACTGTTCTTTTTAAATTTCTGTTTTATGATCATTCTTCTTTCTTGTTGTTTAAAAATTACAAATGGATAAGAGATAATGATCACGATAAGAAGGTAACTGTGTTTGCTCTCGCATTAAGATAGAATTGGACAAGGAAAAATTCTTCATTAATAAATTAACGTGGTGAAAGATACCAGCTCTATTGTTTTAAATGAGGTTCATTTAGTAAGTTCAACCTCTACCCTAGACATATACCTTACATCTGTTTAATTTAATCAGAAAAGACAGACAGTGTTAATTACTTTCTGATGGTTGCTCTGTACTGTGGCTTTGGCAAGTGAGAAAAGACAAATTCCCATGGTTTTAAGCTAAAGGAAATGGCTTCTAAGGGATTAAAAACATTTAAGCTGGATGGCAGTGCATTATTTAAAGTTTAAAATCTTTGCGTTTTTTATTTGCTATATGCATGTTAAGACGCAAATATGTGCTAAGAGAACTTGTGTCTATTTCTTCATTGTATATTTGCATGAACTCTGATTAGTGCTTGGGGAATACAGCAAAAGTCTCTGCAGTTCTGAAAGGTGTGTACTAGGACTTCAATTGTCATTAGTTTGCCACCATTTAAAATAAACCTACAGAAATTCATGTTTGCCCAAAGGCAGACTTCTGAGTTAATATTGCGGAGAGATTTGTATTGAATGTATCTTGAGTTAGTAATAATGGAGCATTCATGCTAGTCCTGCTCCGCGGAGTCAAGCTCATCAGGGAACAGAAACATCCCAGCTGCCATATGTGCCAAGCCAAAGCAATTTGAGCTGTTAACTCTTCACAAAGACTCATTTGTCAGATGATTTCAAAGGAGTTGATCCATAATCGTTCCTGTGTCTCACAGGTGCTTCTGGTCTCTTGACAGAAAGGTAGATACCAGTTGTTCCACCTCTCACAGAGAGGGAAACTGAGGAACAGAATGTTACTACAGATGGCACATTAGGTAAAAGAACAGAGTTCTTTACAAGTTGGTCCGAGCAATTTGTAAACAAGACAGAAGAAAAATAGATTGGGCATATTATTGAACAACACCTACTCTTGATGCTAAGATCCTGCAATATTTCCACATGTTGAAATTTTACACTGCAAATTTAAGACTGTGTGTGCTCCAGTCGCTATAGTATACAGTGCTTGTCCCCTTCTAATATGTTTAACGACTATAACCACTTTAACTACTTAAAAATAACTGCCTTTTTTTACTTTAAAAGCCATAAATCCAGACATGCTATCCTAGAGGATGTCACATTCTTACACACACAAGTGTGTTTGTGTTGTGATGATGTTGCAGTATCTGCCCTATGAATACCATGGGTAGGAATCTGATTTTTCCATCTGGTTCAACTGGAATGTTTTTATTGTTGTACAAGTTTAGAGGACTGTTCCAATGAAATAATGGAAAATAATACATGGGAACCTCTGTGAGGAACAATAAAGCCTATTGTCATGGATTGTTTCCTTAGTGATTTATCTGCTACCTTCACATTGAATTGGATAAATTCCTTCTGAAACACTATCTGTATGATATATGTATTGCAAAATTCTCACTTGAATGTAGCATTTTCCCCTCATTTCCTATTGAATATGACACATTCATTGTCTTTGTGCCTTAATGGAATGTTTAATTACATGTTTATTTCTGATAGGAAATTATACTTTTTCTTATTTCGTATTCTTTCTCTCCACTTTGAGGTTGTGTCCCATTAATGTCAGAATCAATGAGAGTCAAATTCACCTAGCTTTTCTCACATACCTAATAGTACTGAATTCAGTGGGACTGTTGGTGTGAAACAGCAAAGGTGGTTTATTTTATAGAGTATTACATCACAGAAAGAGGTGGAAGAAACTTCACATCCTATGACAGCAGCAAAAACTACATAAATGGCATGTTCCTTTCATTGCACAAATGCTATCTGTCAAGAAAGTTTTATTTGTGCACTTCTACTCTCTTTATTCCTGTAAGAGCTGCCAAGTATCCACCATTTGTACCTCAGCTTTAGCTAGTGACTCTATTTAAGTTAGGAGCTACTCCAGTCAAACTGATGGAATTATACCAGTTAAAAAAAGGTCAGAGGGAAGTCAAACTGGGACTGTAGCACAGCAATAGCTGTAGATCAACATTAGTAAGTATACAGCCAATGGCAGATTATTTCTTCATAAATAAGCAGTGAACATAATACGCAAAGTTGTGTGATTTCTCTGTGGTAGCTAAACAGGCATCAGGGCTCTTCTTGAAACAATTGTATTTATTATTATTTTTCCTACAATATGTTGTAGCCTTCTGAAATCTTGCCTGTTAAAAGTGTTTGGAAAACACTTCTTTTGGAAAACACTTTTAACTTGTGTATGTGCTGCTCAAAACCTATGCAGCAAAATAGGAGAATAGGGAGTGCCGAGATAAAATCACTTATGGATTTTTCTCTTTCCTGCCCGTCAGGTTTTGCTGAGAAAAAGGCAAAATCTCAGGATTAAAAAAATAAATCTTATTGCAGTGTAAAAGCAAAAGAAACAGAGAGCAAAGTCTTACGGAATAATATTTGATGTGTATAAACATCTGCAGCCAGCAGCTGGAATAGGTGTGAATATTTCTCTTTAACAACTACTATGCAGTATTTTCCCACACAGGTTTTCTCATCCTATTCTCCAAAATATTTGAAACCACTCCCAGTTAACCATAATTTACAAGTTTTTCATGTGCACGCATCTTAGTCATTAAAGAAAATATTTAATGGAAAGTCAAATAAAATTGGTTAAAAACAGACTTCTGTGAAACTTTAAAACTACTTGAAATACACATTTTAACCTTCTCCAATTGCACGGACTGACAACAATTAACATACATGTTGTCCCAAATCCTCAAAATCTACAGGAAATAATTTCTCCATTCTTTTATTAAATAGCACGTCAACAATGAAATCAGTATGCTTTGAATTCTGTGTAATCTTAAAATTTCTGTCATTTCCAATACCATTTTCTGCAACTGTCTTAAGAGGGGTGCAGATGTAAAATAAGTAATTGTAGTATACAACCCTCTTTCCTGAGACCAGGCTCAAATTTTTTGCTCATGTGCAGAACACAATTCCGCTTTTTAATACTTTTTTGAGACAAAAAGTGATGAAACTTCTTCACAAATAACATATGACCTGTAGTATCTAAACACTGAAAACAACAGCTGCAATAGTTGTATTTTATAAATAATTGCTAACTGGTTATTTCCAACAGATTTTTTTCCACTCTCCTACTTTTCCACAGATTTCAGCATAAGCCATTCCCAGGACACTCACATACATCATCAGCAATGACTTCTCAATGTCTTCAGTGTGGCACTAACATCTACATATGTCACCAAGCCTCCCCAGAGAACACTGCAGCTTCACAGAGTCTTTCAGCATTCCTTTATTAGAAATCAAGCCAATTTCTGAACTCAACCATTCGGTTTTCTGTAGAAACAAAGGACTGGAACAGACCTCCTAGATCTTTGAGTCAACTCCTCTGCTATTGTAAGCAACGCATCCTATAATTTTGCCGGAAACTCGTCAGCTTACAGTAAGGAAGAACAATAGTACGGATCTCAATTGGCCCTGGCTCTGGGATGAACATCTCAAAGCAAACTTGTGTCGTCGTGCAGTCACTGAGTCACTAGGATTGATTGTCTTTCACCGCTCTGTTTAAATAACCTTCTTCCCACAGAACTGCAGCTGCCTGAAGTCTCCAGCAGTGGGTGTGAAATCTGCAGCTTGCCCTTAGTAGGAACTCTCTAAACAATTCTCTCTTCTGTTCGTCCCTGAAAAGAACTGAACGGAGGCAGTACAAAGACGTGGGATTCAGAAGCACAGAACAGATTAATAGGAATATTATACAGCGGCTTTACTGACAACTGAAGGAACAAGAAGCTACCAGGAGTCTGGCTGAGCATATAGAACTGTTATAGTAACAGGCTAGTAATGATCTACCTTAGGATCACAGATAAGCTCCAGCAAATCAGCCTTTGAAACATCTTGCATTTAGAAAGCTTTGGGAAAATGTGGCGAAGACCAACACTGCTGCCCACCTTAGACGAATTCCATTTCTACCCTGTGCTGCCACTCTACCTGTTCATTTACAATGCAGGGAGCTGAACAACTTATTTTCGACTTCTACAACTTCTCTAAATGGCAGAGAAGGATACGTATACAAAATTGTTACCACATTTCCCTCACATATCAAAGGGCATGCATGATGGAGACCAACGAATTACTTTTAACCTGGAGAAAGCAGGGAATCAAGAAGTGAAAACTAGCATTATTCATTGCTCTGGCCAAGGGTGTTATAATTTTGCAAATAGCTATTTCAGGAAGATTGATAAAACACAATTGATCCAACTGTGCGGTAGGGAGAAAATTAAAAAACATCAAGCACATCAAATACTAGTGCATCAGCTATCCTCCCTGTGGCCACAGACCAAGGGATGACCATTAGACCTTCTTTCTTTGCATCCTACAAATGTGAAAACTCAGCCTGATGAAAAGAGTGGTCACCCACTCCATTTCCAGAAAAGGACAAGACACGTTTGGCCTACATTTGTGGAACTAAAGAAAAATAGTGTGATAGTAAGAGCTGGTGAGCATGTCAGACACCATCTAAGAACACCATCATGGTTTTTTTTCCTGTATTCACACAAGGTTTAGAGTCTTTTCAATTTAAATATCTGGGGAGGCACTTTTTTTCCTGACTTATTTATAAACCTCATTACACATAAAGTGACATTAAAAAGACACACCAAAAAATCCAATTGTATGCCAAAAGAGGAACATGGAAGTTTTCCTACTTGAAGAAGCAAATATCAACCCAAATAATTCTTAATGAAAAACTGAGGAGTGTTTAGTTACTTTTGAGACAAATACAAACAGAAAACTATTTAGTAGTACCGGTAGAGTTTGTGCTTATTTTGGCATATTCTGCCATCTCAGTCAACCAAACAGAACCCACCCATTTTCAACAGCCATTGGCTTTATACAGTCTGTGCTGAGTCAGAACTATTCAGAAGCTAAATACAGCTTGTACAATACATGATATTTATAGATTTCTTCTGTCTGACAAGATCTATTACAAATACAAAATGAATGTACAAGAATGTAAATGTCTGTATTAAAATATATTTAAAACATGCTTAGTAGAAATATTTTAATGAAATAAGGTATTTTTCTATACATGTGGGAATTTATGGTAGAAAAACACAACTTTGATAAGATCTGATTCTTAAAAAGAAGATCAAGAATGTGGTTTTCTACACTTTTTAAATTTGCAAAATAAACCACATTTCAGGAAGCCTCAATTTTCCAAAAAAATACAGCATTCCAGTAAATGCCAAGATAAAATTGGGTCATGTGCAGTCCTGTGATAAAATATACTTTAAAGCATACAATCCAAAATTGAAACATCATAAGGTTAACTAAAAGCTAACCTACACTCTAAGTGAAAAAGAACCTACACTCTAAGTGAAAAAGTACCTATGCACTTAAGTTTGGTAATGTCTACAAGTAATTTGTGACCAGTGAAAGCAGACAGAGAATAAGTTGACACTGCTTAGTGGATGGAGTATATTGGGTTGATTTCTTCTTTGCTTCTGTTGTTCTTGTTCTGGTCCCTATGCTCCCTATTTTCCTCTTTTCTTATATGCTAGATACAATAGTGGAAGAAATGTGTATTTTCTATACATTTGGAACTTGCTACGTGAATCAGTACTGAAGCTGATAAGTGAACTGTTAAGATAGGAAACCTCTGAGGTGATAGGTACTGAGGGAAAAGGGGGCATCTTCCAGCCTCAGATGGTAAGCTGGTTGTTTTTTGTAAAATATGCTATATAACCAAAAATGTGATCATTAAATATACTGACTTTCTGCCACTCCCACTGAAGTCACTGTTTGGTCAGCATCTCTTGGTGTTGTGATCAAAACACTCATTGCTCCCTGGAATTCAAACAGCTCCCACGGGCTCTCAGCTCTGCTGTGGTGCACCTGATAATCTTTTCACACCAGACGTCCATTTACAAGCATTAATGTTTGACGTTTGCATAACCATGGGATCATTTCAGCTGCACGCACAGTGGACTTCCACCATACCAAGTGCTCCCAGTAATCACGTTTGTTACGGAGCACAAACACAGGGCCAGCCTGTAGAAGGGTTTCCTGGCATCCCCTGAGCCAATTCATAGCTTTGCACTGAAATCAGGCGAAACTCACAAATGAGAAATCAGTTTTTTCTCAAATAAACTTTGAAACTAGTTAGTTTTAACCATTACTGCTTTCGATATTTTGCATTCACTTGAAACAGTTTTCAAAAAAAAAGACCCTTTAAAAATAGCTGTAAAAAAATTTGTCTCAATTTCCTGTTTTACACAGACTAATTCAGATACTACTAAATGGAATAAACTATTCATGCAATAATTTCTATCTTCATCTTTTTATTTATGATAAAAGACAGAAGTCAAGACAAAATATCAGTTGTTGTTCATGGAGAGCAAAATGTGTGGCAACACTTCTAGTATAATTTTTATATATGGGTGGTGAAGACTGTTTCTTTATTTCTACTTACTAATTTACTTGTATTTTGTCCATATTTAACATGTCAAATTGGCTAATGTGTGGTTTCTCTAACGAAAGTAGATCTGCATAAAGTCTGGATCTCTTTTGATTACCTTGAATTTGCAACTTACACACTTCCCTTTTCGTCAGCAGGAGCAGGTTTTGTCCTATACCTGGCTTACTATTTACACAAAGCCTGTACAACAAGGTGGTCTCTGCTTTTCTTCCTACATTTAGCTGGAACTGCACAAAGCTCAATGCCATGATACTGACTGGGAACTGATACATAGCCAATCTATCTACAAATCTGGATTAAACCATATGCAAGGTTATTTGCTAAACATGGAATGGGATGTTTCTTATTCAGCAACAAGACTGTTAGCATTAAACAATTGATACTCCTACCATTAACCCACCATCCTTTGGCTCTTTTCATTATGATATAAGTATTTGATCACTTTAAAATTGCAGTCAATAATATAAGCTACATGTAAGAAGTTTACGAAGAAGATATTCTACCTTTTAAGGTTCATTCAATACTATTTCTTTCCCAAATCTGTCTTCTTTCTGTTGTCTTCATTCTGTGTAATTTGTCAACCTTTTTCTTCTAATTAGTCACTTGTTAGGGACTTTGCAAGTACTCTGGCTCAAGAAATCCAGAATAGCTGGCATATATTAGATCAGGGAATTTCACTGCCTTCAATTTGATTTTAATTTAATGCAGTAATCTAGTATTCCATTATTTTCCTATGTAGCATGACTATGTGCCATCCAAAATATATGCTTATTTTGGGGAGAGAAACTTTCTTTTAAATTAATTCGGCCTTTTAAAATAACACTTTTTAAAAGAATGTATGTTTATGATGCACATTCAAAAGCAATTATAAACTAAAACGCAACCAAAACAGTAGCGGATGGAAGCAGAAACAGATTTTAAGTGCCCCATGGCAATTAATGACTTAACAGGCCTTCACAATTGGAAGCCAAAAGAAATGTTTTGTATGAATTCAGGATAAAGCATAATCCATAGAAGGAGAACAAGGATGACTGGTTGTATCTTGGCTTTAAGAAATCCACATCAGGAGGAAAAAAAGTCAGTGCTAACCACAGTTCAGTAAATTTCCTGTCATCAAAAATGCAGCCTTATATATTTGATTTGCACTTTGTAGAGGCTTGGGAGCATGCAAACAGAACAATACAGCAGACTCTGTTTTGGTCTCTTTTTTGAGGGAAAAGACAATGGTGGGCAATATGAGAACATGCAGTACACTTCTGTGGTCAGATCTGGCTCTGCATTACAACCGTTGAAGACTCTTCAGGCCTATTTCCAAAGCCCAGTGAAGTCAAAAGTGGTCTATCAGCTTCAATAGGATTTGGGTCAGTTATTTCCTATGCGTTCAGTTACTTGGGGTATTTCCTATTGCCATGGAAATGTTCCATCAAGACCTCAGCATAGTTTTTTGACACTCAGCTGATTTGTAAGAATGTGCTGTAACTAGGGCAATGCTAGAAAACCCCAAAGGGGTGTCTCCCTGGTATTTCGCAAGCACACACATGCTTGCTTTGCCCACACTCAAAGCTAGCTGGATGATAGCCAGCTGTAATCAGAAGTTTGCAAACAACTCTGTAGATCTGCCTCCGGAAGCGTCAGCTCATACAGAGCACAGAAACCGCCCGAGTTGACTGCATAGCCAACTCCATTGTAATAAACTATTGAGCTAATTTTCTAAGCGCAAACAACTGTAAAGAAAAGAGTGGCTGGTGGAAGGCATAATCTATCAGCTGGTAGGACAGCAGAAAAGGCTAGTAAAATGGAGAAAAGAATTGCTTATAGGATTGATGCCTGTAAAACATATGAAGGCTGAATTTCCTCACAGGGGATAAGAAGAGCGACTTAAGTCAAAAGATGACCTAAGAGAACAATACAAAATGATTATTAATACAGTTAAGGTGAAAATGTGCAGCGAATTCTGCTGCTAAGATAGAGCATGATCATTTCGTGGAAAAAAATGTATGTTCTGACATTCAAATTTTGAAGGACTCTCTCATGTCTAGATGATCCAGTGCTATGGTTCTGGGTGCTAAAGAAAAAATCAAAGTTAAGATATTAGGCTTAGAATCTCTGATTAGTCTGGTTTTCTTCTGTCAACATCCAAAGTGACCCTTTCAAAACCAGTCTAAAAAAGGCATTTTCCAAGAAAGATATTCATCTTTCTTATTTTCCCCTGTGTAAGTTTACAACAGCCTGGTTTTCCTGTACACAGATAAGTTAGTATGTCTAAAATATTGTTTGGTTAATTAGATGGGAATGTTACATGTGTTCTTTATTGCAACACCACAGAGCTGGACTTCAGGAATTGTGCTTTGATGCAGCCAGTTGCTGACAACATGTTACTGCATTTCCACTAGGTTACTGACGTCAATGTATGAGAGGTTTAGGCAAATGAGTGTATGTATGCTCGATAATTTGAAAGGCAAGGTTTTATTTCATTTTTTTAATCTTTGCTTTGCCTCTGAAAAGTTAGTAAGAGTGACTCCCAGCAGCAACTGTTTTCATAGGTAGTAAGTTCTGTAACTTTGAACCCTTATGTGGTTGTGTAGAACATGCCAGTATTCAGGAAAATTAACTTCAAAATTCATTTTCCAAGATGTGGAAAAAAAATTCACTGACCTTGAATAATAAACACCAAGAAGCATCTAAAATATTCTAAAATATGCCTTAAGCAATACTTCCTCCACTTTCTGTGATTAGGGATAACATGATCTTTGTACATACTCCTCTACATTCTCCTACCCACTTTATGACTGAGAAATCTGACAATCAGATATACTCCGTCTGAGAGTTGTGGGTTTACAGGATTTTCTTCTGCAGGCAGGTGTTTCTTGAGGTTCTAAAAATGAGCAAAGAATTCACGGGCTTTGCTTGCAGGATTTCCAAGACAAATCATTTAAAGTAAAAGTTGTTTCTTTCCCCATTGCCTTCTTTTGCCTGATTTCAAGAGAAATACATCAGTTAGGACAACAGTGTGGTTGCCAGAACATGTCAGTTTAGGTCCCTCATCTGCCATATACGTTTTTGTGTGAACTCCAGCCAATCAGCTTCTTGTGCTTTAGTTCCCTATAGGAACAATAGCATTACCCTGTCTTATAGGACTATTTTTAAGAAAACAAACAAACAAACACCAAGAATATAAAACTGATAGCTGTCTATGGTAATGGAAGCTAAATATATTTTAAAACAGATAAATTTACTATGCTATGTTTGGTTTATTTAGCCTGCAAATTAATCAGGGCAAAGAGAATGTCTTGTTCCTTTTGGTAAAGTGCAATGCAAATACAGTTGCTACATACATGTTTGTTATTAATAATAAGAGATACTTTCAGATTCAGGAGTGAAATCTGATTTTCCTGGCAGAGAACTGCAATTTCAAGGATATAGCATTCTTCTACTGCATTTCCAGAGTTAGTGCACTAGGAAAGGCGATATCCCTTTGGGGAGGGGCAAGTCACAATGGTTTTGGTTCTTAGTCAGTTTAAATGGCAACGTTAGCAAAATGCTGCAAATAAATGAGCTTGCTAAAAGCAGAAGATGGCTTGGACAGCCAGGTTTCTGCAGGCCTTTTGGTTCCTCAGTCTAGGAAGGTAATTTACACAGTCCATTCCACAGTGTGAAATGGATAATGATATGCCCTAGTGGCCTCAACTTCTGCATTCAGCATTTTGGGGCATTCCTCATCCACAAAATAGATCCTGCTGACCAGTCCTTGGCTGGAATAAAGCCAAAATCACTCCACCGATTCCAAAAGACTTAGTTCAACTTTGATAAACTGAATTTGGGTTTTACTCTGCCTCAGAAACTTCACTGAATGTTCAGTAGTCCTACTTTTTAGACAGCCAACTGCTGCTTGTGTTTGGATTTTTACTTGTGCATATTTTTGTGGTTTACATTTCTTTTTAATACCGACTGTATAATATGTATTAGGTCTAATACATGATTTTGTTTAAGCTCAATATAAGCTATGTAAGACTGACTCCAATAAACACCCTTCTCTCTTTTTTTTTTTTTTTAAAGACACACACTCTTCCTCAAAGGAAGGACTGAGAAAAAAAGTTATATTTTAAATTGAATAGACTCTAATGTTCCCCACAATATGCACTCTTGATATTTTGAGATATATAAAGCCAGCCCAGCAAATGCTGAGTTTGTAATTTTTTGGAAGATACAAGTTGAGAGAATAAATAAAGAAATACTCTGTATCACTTCTCCATCTGGTCCTACCAGTCTACTGGGGGGTACCACAAGAAATAAAGTATCTAGAAATTGGATTCCAAAGCCTATTGACTGCTCCACAAATTAGTCCGTTTCTAAGACTTCTGTTTGAACATGCCCCATACACACGTGAAGAATAACAGACTGAAACAATTGCAAATTAGAAACATAAGTGAAGAAGCATCAAGTCATCTATTGCTGCCAGTATGTACAGTTGCAAAGCAAGAAAATTCTTTTCATGAGTATGCAACTCTTTATTAAAGAGAAAGTGCAGATATGTTTAATTTCACAATCCTGTGAATCATGCTTTCCTTTCCAGCAGCTTCAGACATGTCTTTCTTCAGTGCAATTTGATTGATAGACCAGACAATTTCATAATTTTGTCTTACCAACAGAAAGTTGGCCTGATGATTAATCATAAAAAGCCTGAACAGAATTTAATTAATCTTTCTTTCTTTCTTTCTTTCTTATACCTGCTCCCTACAAATCAAACATGTCGGGCCGCACTGGGAAGAACTTTAACATAACCTAATTCTGAATATTGAATATTGGTTCACAGTGGCAAGTTGCTCATAATGAATCCATTAAGTAAAAGAAAAATCTCTCCAAGATCTTGCTTCAGAAAAATCAAGAAGATTGTGAAGTGTTTGCAAAGTTTCCATCAACAAAAAGATAGGCTTTGTCTGGAATATTATTCACTAGGAAATATTTCCTCAGGTCTTTTCTTCTTCTACTGTAGGAGTAGTTTCTTCTTCTACTATAGGAGTAGTTTCTTCTTCCACTATAGGTGTTACCCTGTAAAATACAGCAGCGCTGAAGCCAGATCACATAAAATACACAAACTGCTGATGACTTGCGAGCAAATGTAGAAGGGGAGACTGGCTGTAGATATCACCAAATAGGGTTCTGTCCCATCTCTCCCAGGAGGCCTAAAGAGGGGTCGAGAATGAGCAAAAAGCACCTGAGAGTAAGAGTGTCCTGCATCCTGTCATTGCTTGCCATTAGGGAAGAAGACCTCACCTCCCAGTGCTTGGCTGGCAAATGCATGAAGCCCCAAGCATTTACATGCACTGTTCTGGAATTTAACTACAGCCTGGTAACACAGTGCACAAACAGACTTAAAAACTTTCTGACTTACTTTCTACATTCCTGACTGAAGAGAAAAGAGAAAAATGATACTTCAATTGGTAGGAGATATTAAAAAAATTAACTTAACCTCCTTTTCTCTCCCTTGGAATCTCGAACATTGCTAAAACAGGAATGAGAGGTTTTGGCGCAGACTCTCCAACTCTCAGCCATGTAATTCCACCAAAATCTTTGCATATCACTCATACAGGATATTAGTTTCTAAGGTATACTGTGGGGAATATGGCCTTTCACATTTCTTATTATTAGTGGAATCGTTCTTAATGATAATATTAAAATTGGCAGTGATTCTCAGATGAGTAGAGATCACCAAAACCAGTATTTGCCACCTTCATTTCCCTATCAAACTGTGTATTTAAAGTACACAGGGTACAAAATAACAGCATGAGATCCATCATTCAATTACAGGGCTCCCATTAATTCAGGCAGATAATCTGAGATTTTCAGTTACTGTGGGAATTTTCAGAGTAATTAATGGGTTTTGGACAACATGACATCATTGCAATGACTGACATTTGGTTGAACTTAATATGTCACTTAGCATTCACTGCTAAGCAACCAAGCTTTTGGTATGCTGCATGTCTGAGACATGAGGTCAATGTCTAAAGTGTATATGCAACACAATTACTAGTAACTACTAGTCTCTAGTGAAAGTGCACTCACTTAAGTTATTCTTTCAGTAATTCTCCTGTTTCAGAAAACTTACTTAAACCTTTAAAATTGTCTTTCACACAGGCAAGTGTGTCCTCCATAATTTATAGTTCTGCACTTGTTCTATACTTAGGTATCTCCTATTTATTATCTACATTGGTATTTGCTGCTTAAGTACAGCGAGTTATGTCCTGCAAATAATAAAGACAAAGCAAGATAAATTGCTTTGACTTGGCTTCCAGTTATTTTATATTTACTGTAACTAAGGTTTGATCTATTGATCAAGATGGATTTCCAGGAGCAAAAGGCAGATCGAGAGCTGGATTTGATGTCAAACTTCCACAATGATGGACGAGGACAGTGATTTAGTCCCACTTGGTGAAGAATAATTTAACACAGTCTCCATAATGGAATCATAATTCTGATCACACCATCAGAAAGTCCTTGTATTGAGAAGCAATTCAGACCTACTTCAACTTAATATTCCAAATGAAGAGCTAACTTTGATGAATTCTCATTAAGACAGTTGTTCACTTTCTACTTTTTAGTCTGTCTGTTCTCAGGCTTTCTTACATAGTGCTGCCTTATAAAAGATCCGTGAAATGTTACAGCTTTTCACCAAATAATTTTTTCCACTCACACAATGTTGCTTCAGGAACTGGTCCCACCTCTTCCAGGAGTAATTTGGAAAGGGTCCCACCCTGACCAAATCTGACCTCTGATTGATTGCTTCAAAACCTACACACCCCAAATGAGAATAACTGTCCAGGACAAGACATGTAATAATGATCTCACCTGACAGAATGAGAATGATACAACTGAAGTAGAGACCAGAGTAGTGGAAAAAGAAAACGGATTGCTTTCTTACTTTCAGTGCTCATTTTCTTTGCCAAATACACTCAAACAGGAAGGATAATATAACAGATGATGGCCTGAACTCCAGAAGTTAAGGACCAAAGTATGTGATTCATATATGCTGCAACTAGTTAAGAAGAGACATATTAAGTAATTCTGGAAGGAAAGCAGCACTTGTCAGTATCATTTTAGTGCTAATACAAGAAACCCATAGCTCTACTTAAAACATATGAGACATAATTTGTGTGATCTGCCTTCCAGGCAGTTATATGTACGTTTTCAGCAACGTTACCATAAAATGCTAGATATTTTTAGCATTTGGTTACTATTAAATTATGCTTCGACTATGCCAAAATATCAGTAAATGTCAACTCAATTGATATTTAGCTAACTGGCTTAGATGTAGCTAATATAAATACATTTATCATTTTAATCTTATCAACAAATACTGAAGACCAAATATTACTGAGTAGTATCTGATCCCATTAACTCCAGTTTGATCACAGTGTTCTTACCTAAAACTGGGGTAAACGCTAACATTCTTACCAAGTTGCAAATGAACTTTTGTTATGAACTTTGCACATAAAAATGTAAATATTAGTATATGTGCAATCAGATGTTCTTTATCTTTACATGTGATCAAACCTGAGCTGCAGCTGAACCACTTTGAGTCATGAAGGAAACATAAAAGCATGTAAAGTAGCGTCATTTTAGAAGACAAATTTATGCTCCATTGAACCTCAAGAACTTCACTGAACCTCCAGGTTTTTAAGGATCTTTCATCATAACAAATGTTTATGTTAAGCATATTACCTACTTAGAGTACAATTTTTCATTTTGTAAAAAATTCTGCCCTTGCCCTCTGAATTGCAGACAAAATCCTTAAGCCAACATGGATCTTCAAACCAATCCTACTGAAATCTATTTCATTGAAATCAATTCAGTGAAAGGACCATGAATTTGTAAGTTAATACTATCTGAGGCTGAAAGGAAGAAATTCAAGACATCTCTATTCATTTCTGAAGTCAGCATACCTAGATTTAACTTTTAAATGTATTTTAAAGCAAGTTTTCAAAAACCTCAGATTGGTATTTTCCATATTGCTGCTATATGAGAACCCAGCATCCCACGCTCTGTACAACTCCCATTAAATTTAGTGGAAGACTGATATTAATCTAAGTAAGAGTTGGATGTGTCCAAAGGATCAACTTTAATCATATGATCGTGCCTATTTCTTTATTCTTTTTCAAAGAGTAGATGCTTTTCACAGTTAAATGCTTGTTTTGAAACTATTTTAGGCAGGATTATAGCCCAGATAAAACTTAGAATACTTACAATACTTAGATAAAGCTAAAAGCAATAGTATAGAACAGAATTTGGCTACTTGTATCTTATATCCACACTTCTAACTTTAGGCCTTCTCATTGTAAAGATCTACTGAAGCATCTCTTTGAATAGATGGGATATGAACAAAATTCTTGCACTAATAATAAACACTAGACTGTATTAGCCACTCAGGATATTTTCAAAAGAGCTTTGTACCCTCAAGCAGCAAAGATTCAGATAAAGTAACTTCTTTCCTCTTACTGCTTGTTTCACTTAGAACGCATGACACTGGAAGGATATGTTGTGAGTAACTATGGATACGTAAACAGAACCCCCCAACTCTTCGTGGACATTAAGTTTCTAATTTATTAATCTCAGCTCAATCCAACTTTCAGGCCCTTTTCTCCTGCAGCCCCTCCTTGTGAGCTATTTTCACTAAACTCAGTTGAATTTCCACAGATAGGATAGGACCCAAATGAGCATCCCATCATGCTCCAAAAAATGAAGCCAAATGAAGCTCCAAAAGAAGCCAAAAGTTATCATCCTCTTGCTAAGGACAGCTTAGTTCTTAGCTGAAAAAAAAGGAGTTGCAAGGCTCTCAAAAGGCCTTAGAATCATGGACCTAGGAGGTATTTGAGTCAAGAATGACTGATTAATCTTTGTGCATGTATTTTTTTGGTAACACTTCCACTTTGCAGCATAAAACTGCTCTTTTAATGGATTGAGAATTGCATTCAATCAGCCAGCTTTCACTGGATGGGCTGAATTGGAGTTACTGTTCATCTTGCTTTTAAACTTGCCAGTTTTAAGCTAGCTTCCAAAAAATACTTCATGTGGTTGAACTCTGCAGTGCACTTCAATACACTGACCAGAACATAGAGGCTCCCTTGTTGCATACTCTGCAGTCCTCAGAATGAAAAGTGGACTAATGGCTCACACAGAACGAGGGTTGGGACTCAGGACTCCTGGGGACTCTTCCAAGTTCACTCCATATCGGCCAGACGGTGCCATGACTTGTGCCCACACAACTATGCGTTTGCTACAATTACTGCAAATGCCGTCTGGTATACTGGGAGTTTATACAAACTGCCATACATCTAACAAGTCCTTTCACAGTTAGCAGCTAGCAGGGAGTTTTCTTCTACTCTTTAAACATTATCATTTTGACTTTGCTCTCTTAGTCTTCCACACAATGCAAAGTTCTTTTTTTGTTTGTTTTACAGTCCAGTATTCCCATTTACCTGCCACCATCTCAAACATGGGAATACCACATCAGTCAAAAATCACAAAATGTTGAAAATCATGAAAGGCCTGAAGTTTTGGGACTCATTTTAGTAAACTCCAATTTGCTAATACCACCTGCTCCATTTCTGGAGACATTTCTCTTCAACACACTGGGGAAACCAGAAGTGTTTCACTTTAGTAACTCTGAAAAATTTGGTTAATTTTGTTAGTAAACATTTAACAGCTTAGTTGAAAGTGTGCTCTGCATCCATACAGAAAACTGAGGTTATAAACCAGTTTTAATTAGCATGATATGAGCTACCTACATCACTGCACCCTGTGATTAGGAAAGGTGAATAGACTCTATGCTATGTGGTCAGAGTGTGAACTGGGCGAGTAAGGCGATAGAGATATTTGCTGTCCCTTTCTTCATGACAGTTGCAGGGTTATAATCTAGGTCTACATAGTTTGCTTCTCAAAAAAAGTCAAACTAGAAAACTGTTGTTAAATTGTACTTCAAAAGCAGATATGTATCGTCTCTTCCAACAGTTTTTAGAAGGTAAAAATTTTCCATTTCCATCCAGAAAATTCAAAGATCTTATTTCGACTGAACTCTGGACTCTTTTCAGCTGAAAAATGAAAACTGAAAAGCTTATCCCATTTTGCTTGATTTCAGTTTTTCCCTACAGTATATGTCTGTATATACATATTCAAGGATGTTTCAGTCTTCAAATTCAGCCTAGTATTAGACTGGGAGGTTCACTGTTCACTCTCCGTTGTTCCCACTTCCAAGGTACTTCCCTTGTCAGCTATTTGTACCATTGCTTAGCTTGGTAAGACAACCAGTGTCAGTTATAGGCGTAACTGTTTGAGCAGAAATGTGAGCACTTTGAACTTTCTTCTTTCACAGTGAGCTGCTTAAACCCTATTGTCAAGTAGGGTTTAAACTTAATTAGATTAAGCTAAATACCTTGTCAGTTCGGTTTGTTTGGGACAATGGGGACATCTGCTGGCCAGCGCGCCAAACGGCCCTGCACCCCGGGGGTTTCCCAGGAAGAGGGGACAGGGCCCCGCCGCGGGCACCGCACCTCTGAAGCAGGGCGGGCACCGCAGGCGGGCACCGCAGGCGGGCA
Source organism: Nipponia nippon (assembly GCF_047370975.1). Lineage (NCBI taxonomy): Eukaryota > Metazoa > Chordata > Aves > Pelecaniformes > Threskiornithidae > Nipponia > Nipponia nippon. The sequence goes on from NW_028262391.1 coordinate 46,892,989, forward strand.
CCGCGGCGCCTCCGCACCAGCCACGCGTTCCTGCTCAAGGGGGGAAACCAAAAAAGGAAAGAGGTTCTGTGCCGTTTCCAGCTGAAAAGGACGCTACTTTCCACTGTTTCTCAGAAAGTACAGTTCAAGACTTGCCTTGCAATTACAATGGCAACATTGCATATTACTGATAATTCTTTCCTTTCCAGAAGGCCAGTAGTAATATGCAATAGCGTAAGCCAAGAAGCAGATTTGAAGGAGGAAGTAATAGGTCTATACCTCCCTCCCCGTCGCTCACACATACATACGCGCGTCTGTTCTGGCATGTATGGTTCTGGTCATACAGTGCAGCCATGGAGCTGCACCGACTCCACAGTTCACTCTGCAACCAGACTGTCCTGTTGTTAATATAATATAGGCTCTATTCTCACATCTTCCACGGCAAATAGAAAATCCTCTACCAGAATTATAAGCAAAAATTCTTGTTGGCTCGCTGTAATATAATTTGGAAACTCAAAGCAATGCCTCTCGGTTTGCCCTAGCTGGCAAAGCTCGCTGGGAGCTCAGGAGACTCCTGAAATTATGCTAACCAGAAAGTCAGCCACAGATTTAAAACACCACTGTGAAAATGTATCTGGGTTTGGGATCACTGTCCAGTAGCTGTTGAGCTGTGGCCATGCCTGGCTCTCCATGCTGAGCAGAATGAAAAGGAAGAAGCGCAGGAAGACTGCAAATGTGTTATTTTTGCTGTAATTTATCGATACCTTTCTGTTTGATGTAATGGCCATTCCAAGAGCTTAGAACAAAGACAACGGGAAAGAATGGCTGTCATCTTTGAAAGCAAATGTACAAACTTTTTCTCTCTTGCCATTTAAGTTACAAACCCACTCTGGTCTTGATCACTTTTAGCATTGCTAGGCAAATCACTACTTCAAATTAACAATAAAAATAGCTGAAAGGGTATCTGAGCGAGACTATATTAAAAAAAAAACCAACAACTTCACACAGCAAGCAATGTCACCATTGGCATAAGGAGTTGGCCAATGCTGTATTCAGGGAGGAAAATTTAAATCTATCAAGCTGAAGCCTCACAACTTCCAGACAAAGTAAGTTAGTTAGAAGAAGACAAAGCATCAACAAAACTGTCCAGAACAGTAACAGCAACGAGAGATCCATCACAGACTGCAAAAGGCATAAGACACAAGGGTCAGAAGAAGCTCATTTACATGTTACACCCATCTTTGAGGAACTCAACAGCTTATTCTGAAAAAGCAGCCATTAATACCCTTCGTCTTTCTCAAGGGTTTCCAGTACAGAATTTGCTGTTGTTACCAGTAGCAAGAGCAGTCAAAAAAAGAAATAAGGCAATATATATACTTTGTTTGCCTTTTGGATACAATGGCACATAACATTTTTGACTTGCTGTATTATATCATAATTTTCCTCTTGACTTCAGCTGTCAACATGTCAGACTGTTCTGATCCCCTTTCAAGCTTTCATGACAAAAGCCCCCAAGAGATTAATTCTTTTCATTCATCGGTTTTCTACTTTAAAGTCTTCCGTGCCTTGAGGAAAGGAGAGCAAACACTAGAGGGTCAGTAGGGGGTTAAACATTCTTTGACCATATGAAACAAATGTGCAGGCCTACTAGTTGTCATAGGCTGGTAGTGGGGAAAATTGATTAGCAAATGAATGAGACAAAACAGCTAACTAATTCTGCACATTTATCTGTGAAAATTCAACACTTTATGCTACATGCTTTCTCATAAAACACTTCTATGAGCTTTTCTGGTTTTAACTGCTTTGATATGCTTTCCACCAGTGCTTTGATTTTCAGCTAAGTGATTTCCACTTAAGTGAAAAATCTATCCATATGTAGAAGCAGCAGGTGTTTGTTACTATTTTCCATGCCTTGACCTGCTGGATAGTTTTCTTTTGACTTTCACAGTATAAATACCATAGAAGTCTACTGCTTCTTGCAGTGATCAGGACATGGAAGAAAAAAAGGGAAGCAGGATCCTGGTGTTCTTATGGTTAAAATGTTAAGTTTTAGAAAAACACACCAAAATATTGTAACAACATAAGTCCTGTCTTAAACTTCTCCGAAGGTTTGACATTGTGTGTGAAAGATTTCACACAGTTTCTTTGGGGAATGTAAACAAGCTACAGTAGCTCGGAGCAAGAAAACTCAAAGGAATATCCTTTACTGGCATTGCATTAAGAGCATTTTCCTTTCCAGATGACTGCAAATGATAACAGTCTGTATTTGGTTTGAACTCTTGTACCAACCGAACGGGTTTTTTCAACTTAGCAAGGTTTAAGTCATCTCTATAAAGTGGTACTATTAGGGAATCCAGCTTCATGTAGGTTTCTGCTTGATTTCCATTGGACTCAGGTTTAGATAATATCGTTGCTGTGATCTAAAGAGTACTTCACTCTTCAAACTCTGTCTTGAAACCTATATAGGTTAGAGCATATCTTAGAGATATGTTCAGTGCATAACAACTGAACATCCATTTCAAAATGGAATCTACTGAAAATTTTGAAATATTGCACATAAATCAAGTTCAAAGTAAAACAAAAGAGTGAAAGTGAAAAAACAAAAGGCAGCAAACTGAAAATACAGATAATACAGCCTGCATGCATCAAACTTTTTTTGCCACAGTACCTACACAAACAGTAACTCAGTATAAATGCAGTTACATGCTTTTTAGGCTTCTTAATAAATGCTGCTAAGAACATGGAAAACTGACCATTTTTATGGTCATCTGGCATCATCTAAGTGATCTTGGAGTGTAAGCTCTTGTGAAAGCCAGTATCACTTTAGTTCCCAGTTCACCTAAGGAGAAATGTTTAAGGCACTTAAGCACCTGAAATTGTAATTACGTAGGTAGTAAGATTCCGAAAAGAGCCCAGGTTCCTAATCTTCACTATGAATTAGATAACTTAGGTGGTTTTGAAAATCCTGGTAACTCTGTAACCTCAATTTTAGGTGCCTTTAATAGTTGGGCCTTCAAAATTGGGCCATTAAATACTTTTTCAAATGTTGTCTTTTGAATCTCCAGGTCTTCAAGACCTAAGCTGTTGGTCTCTGCTTTGCCTGGAATGATATTATATGTTACATCTGATTCTACCCTCCAAAGTCTTATCGTATATAAAAGGAGTGACATGACGGGGGAGACTGTGAATGCCTCACATGGCAGGACCCTACTTTGTTACAAGGGGACAGTTATTTGGTAGCTATCCAGCAGCATTCTCATGAATAGAAGTGTGAACGGGCAAGCACACCAGGTATTGAGCATTACATTTTAGCACCTGTGGTTCCAGCATTCAGCATGTGCCCTCTGCAGAACTGAGTTCTGTCTATAACTTATCCTCCCATAGATATAATCTGTGAACTTTGCCCAGAGACTCCCATATGAGCTGCATCTGCCCTGTTCCAAGCTGCTGTTAGCTGAATTTGTCCCCGGCTAGTTTTATGAAAGCATTCATCTGTTATCACCATTTCCCTTTTGATGTATATTTTAAGTGAGCCATTACTGGTGTTCTGTGCAAACTTTCAAAACAAGAAATTCTTGAAGCAAACTATGTAAACATTTCATACACGCATAACTGGAAAGGCAATGATTATAGTAAATGCTGCACTAGCTATCTGTATGGCAATGTGGATTTTTTTGAATAAAAAGAACTTGTGATAATGACAATCACCTGGACACACTAGCTTACTCTTTGTATGGGAACCCACTCAGAATGCCAGGAAAAGGTATTCTAAAAGAACAAAATAATGTGCCTGATTCTCATGTGCAGAATCCGTAGATTCATACAATTATTTTTTTTCCTAAGCATGTAGCTGAACTCAGAAGTATTAGAATAAGAATACAAGCATGGATACAAGCATAACTTAGGGTAATAAATGAAATGGAACAGTTACAGGCTAAACTATGGTCTACAAGCCAGATCAGCCCCACAGAACAATTTGTCTGACTTAGGCATGCTTGCTGCTGCCTTTCATGACAGCACATTAGGCATAAGAAAGAAGTGGCTTCCAGCCTTCTGACAGGGTCTAACAGCTCCTTCTCTACTTTGTGACCCAGCTGCAGGCAACCTCTATTATACAATGGACAACATAAACTCAAGCAACAGGCATAGGCATATGCATGAGATTACACGCAATCAGGAACGCGCCAGTGTTATGAAGTCACTTGCTCACATGCGAGATGCACATCCTGCCATGCAGTGGGAATGGGCCCTGGGTCACGGCCCTCAATGTTTCTATGCTGCCTATGTTGGTATGGTACGCGCTATATTCTCAAATAAAAAATAGAGTTCTGATGACTGACATCAATAAAATATGTTTTTTGCTCCTGCAGTCTTCAGCTGAGAGTGGTGCATAGCAGTGAGAGTGCTCTTGACTTGCCTAGTCTAAATATGCAGCATGAACATAGTCTATGAATATATGAAAGCAAAGCACTTTAGCTAACATTTCCACATAAATAATATAAGGTATCCTTGTTTTGCTTTACACCCCGGTATCTTACTTTCACCTTTCCTTGCTGGTCCAGTTGATCCATAACAAGCACTACGCGTGGAGAGGGAAGTTTTACTTTGATATGCTACTGGAATTGCCTCACATTTCAAACCAAGAGGGGTGGTGAAATATGGCATCTCACACCAGGTTGTGGGACTTAAGAAAATAAATGTCTTTAACCTTACGGTGGTTGTGGCATTCCTGCTAATTATTCAGAAGATGCCACAGGAATTCTTGTTTGTTTATTTATTTCCACAGTATTCCAGTTGAAAACTCCTATGGCAACACCAGGCGCAGTGAATTAGAGTTAAGCAAGGCTAAGCACATCTCAGCCATTGTGTGAATTTAGATGTTCTGAAATAATTTCAAAGTGCCCAATATATTTGAATGTATACTTAATTGTAAGCAAATGAGTAGTTTCATTAATTTCAAACCTTAAATGCGTGCTGTACTGGGGTTTCACATGTCAGGTGAATCCTGGTTTTATTTACAGAGAAGGAAGTGAGTATATAACTATGGTTATTTTGCACAACAGAAGAAATCATCACAAAATTTTAAAGTGAGTGCACCACAGTAGCGGTATGATTTTCTAATTACTATCTTTATAGAAACACATATGCTATATACCACGAAGAGCTAAATATAAACAAACACAATACACTCGTTTAACTGTCAGTACAGAACATACAGGCATGTGGAAACGCAATAGGCATTCAACCCCGCAGGCAAGCAAAGCAAGCTCTATGGACAGCTTTGGCACACTGACTGTAGCTTTTTTTTTTTTTTTTGTACCATCTTGTGGATTGTAGTTAAAACTGCAGCACCACTCCTCAAGATGGCACGGTTTAGTAAGCGTTTTTTGGTATCCTGAACTCTCTGGATGTCAAAATAGTTTCTTTCAAGTCATGTGACAGGCAATAATTTATAAATAATGCGTTTAGGACAGAAGTATGATGTTCTCTTTCAATTAGAAGCTCACCAAAAATGGGCCAAAATAACTTCTTTCTGTCCTTAGCAAATCCTTAAAATTCCAAGAAAGTTCAGCTTGGCTAAATCTTTATCTGTGAGGAAGTCTGTGTTTCTTGAGTTAAACTGTTCTGCCTGTGTATATCCATGTAAGTCAGAAGCCCTCTGTACTCTCATGCACTTCAAACCTTAGAGGCTGTCTATCAGATTATGTTTTTACTTATAAGGATTCCTGGACAGGAAAGAAAGATGGAGGTTCATTCCTTGGTTTGGAATAAATGATGAGCTAACCATTGTAAAAACCCTCCTGGCTCCTTCTGGGCAGAAAGGTTTGCAAGTGGATGTTTTAGTGTATTTTTAGATTCTGTTTGAACAGCTGACAAAGACAAAATAATTGACAACAGATGCAAAGTTAGAGAGAGGCAGAACTGAAAGAATCAGCATACATCTGGAAAACTTCTTATGGGGAGTTGGAGGAGGATGGGCAAAACAGATAGAATTTGATTCCTGGGCCCGAGTTTCACATGTATTTGATTGTTATATGACTCGACCTCAGACTACTTTTATTTCCATTTAACATCATGTGGAGTGCCGGAACTGTAATATTTGGTTCTGGCTGAATAATCTTGGTTTGTTAAAAGGCTAAAATTCAAAGCCTTGAATCAATGCTTTAAGAAAACCAGAGATTTTACGTATGTGGACACAAGACACGTAAAGCCTTTTTTTAGAATTTAAGGACAGGTCAGACTGAGTGACACAATCTATATCAAGCGACCTCTCTTGCTATAAAGCGTACATATAGAAGACACATTCAAGACAGACAGACTTCGTTTACATGAGATGTTCAAATTAAATTACTGTGGTTACTTTTAGTCTTGGGAAATTCCTCTTGTGCTGTAAACATTCATAGAGGAATATTCATACAGTGATCTTCAGTTTTAATATATTTTCTGGCAAATCATAAATGAAATATATACTGCCTAAACATGTATAGGTTTCTAATAGCAGAAGAGCCTATACAGATTGCCTACAGCTGTCCTAACCACATGAAACAATTGAACAAACTCCAGTAACCTTATTTTGCTGTAAATTCATTCATCAAATGTTAGATGTTAGGCCATAGATAAATAATGAACAGTTTGGCTGCGTAACATTGTCTGTTGGTACAATTTTCACCCTCTACAGCAATACAATCCTTCCTATAGGATGTATACAAGGAAATATCAAGGACTTGTTTTCTTGTGCTGCTATTGAATTTCACAAACGAAGATCAGGTTAGGAACAGATTGTTGAAGAAAATGCCTTTATGTGGATTGATTTTCCAATCTTCATTTAACCAAATTATAAGACCTATCAATGCCCATTAGAGCAGATATTAGCAAGGACATCGTCTACGCATAGGAATTGACATTACCATCCTTAACTGATAAGTTAACAGCTTGTTTTGTTTGAGGCTGATTCTATGTAAGTTTAATTTATGCAAGAATTTTAACTGTCTTTATATAGAACTCTCTCAATTGTGTTAATTATTAGAGAAGTGATTACTGAGTCTCAGACTTGAAAACATTTCCAGCAATTCAACATTTCCAGAGTCTCAAGTCAAAACCAAGAACAAACTGAAAGCCAAATTTATTCTGATGTAATTCAAATGGAGGATAAATCTGGTGTCAAGATTCCAGATCGTGCTTTGTGCAAGTTTGGAAATGTCTCAACTTCTTTTTACTTACATTTGCTTATAATGTGAAGCAGGACAATGGGTGGCTATGAGTCCCACCTTTTTCACAAAGTTTTAATATTTCCAAAACACATCACAGTGTTTCAGTGAAAGGTGGAATGAAACTCCATATTATTCTTGATTACTTTTCATACCAACTTTCACAGAGAATATATAAGGCATAGAATATATTGGTTTACCCTGAGTCTGATTTACCACTTTTTCACGAGGCTAATTCTGTCGCTGTTGAGTTTCACACTGATTTAACATTCACACCAGTGAGAAATCGTTAAAATAGAATGGGTTTCACCTGTATTAAATTGTTATAATGGAGTGGTGAAGTTACAGAAACACAGATATGGTAAATATGCACAACTCAGAACCTATATATGCAGACCCTTGTATTTCTAGGATTTTTTTATAAGTCTGAAATTAAAAATCAATGGGCAATCTTTCCTTATGTGATTTTGAGCCTGCTGTTACGTATATACATATCTGATGAATGGTTAAACTTTTACCCTAGGATTGCCTTTGAGCCAGCCAGAAAATTCTTCCCCCAAAATCCGAAATGTACTAAGATGCAAAATGAAAGTGGATTGTTAGCATATCCATGCAGCAAGAGCACAAAATACCAAAGCAGTGCACTTGTACTAGACTCACAGGACATTCATTCTGAGCATGTTTTCTAATTGCTGTCATGGTAAAGTCAGTTCACCATGTTGTACATGTTTACGGCTAACATGAAAAAAGCTAGCTTGCTTTCAACAATTTCTTAACCATTTTATCTATTTATAATACCCCAGTTCAAAACAGAAATGCACAGACCTCTTGCAGTATCCAGAAACTCTAAATTATTTGTAACCACAACAATTTGTAGCAAAAAGGGAGAGGAAAGGAGGGACATTTTTTATCCCTTGTTTTTTTCCTACTGCTCCATATCTCCCACCCTGTAACTTAGATAAATAATTGCAATTATCTTCCTCTCTCCCATCCAGAAGTGTTTATTAGGTATGCTTAGAAAGTGCTAGGAAGCATTTTTCAAATGCTGTATCTCACTCACACATTTACATTATCCAGACTCAAGAGAATGATCAATATTGTAATTCATTAGCCAGGTCCACACAAAACTTGATTTTTTATCACTTTCCTAAGATTTCCCCTATATAATTCTCTGTTTTGTAATACATAGGACTCAACCACACTACAAGCTATTGAAATGTACAGGCAGTCAATTCCTTGCAATATTAACATTGACTACAGTAACCAGAATAGCTAGGGTGAGCCAGTCAGTTGAATTCAGATCTGTAACAAATTATAATCTGAGCTTTGCCAAACCAACTCCTCAGTCCCCCAGTAACACTCATTAAAGTGTAAAGGACACTGAAGAAAGGACACGTGACTACACAGACACTAATTTAAATACACTATAAGGGAAGAAGTGTCCAAAAGGAGTCTTAATTTTTTTTGCTGGCTCAAGAGATTACCAATTTACATACCAGTTATCACTGATGAGAGAAAGCATTGCTAGCTTTACAGAAAACAGCACAACATGCAGTTATTTACCTTCAGTTAGAGAGAAAAGCCTTGCTGTTAAGTAGGTGATTACACTGGAATGCAGAAGTGGCAGCGGACTTTGTAAATCCCAGGTAAGAACATACACTTGATCACTGTTTAGACCTTTACCAAGGACTTCGAGTCAAGGAAGAAGTTGTGAGAACTTCTTTTAACAGGCTTGAAGTCTGATGAGTGTTTTAAGGAACTAAAGTTCCCGATGCCTAGTTCCCATCTCAAAACCTTTGTAGCAAACACATAACCACCACAGGCCCAGCGCAGTCCCTTTTATAATTAAAAGAAATATTTCTATTGAAGTCCATGGAAGTTTGATCAATCTAAATGCACTTCTGGATATAATTGCTTTTTCTCTCTAGTCTGTTGTATTTGTCTACTCATATAACACAATATTGCTTAGTCAGAGGATGTCTATGGTGGGGCGAGGACTTGCAGACAGATCTTCATGGCCCTACGACAGTGCCATTTTGGTTTTCATTGGTGTTCACAGGGCTGAACTGCTGTTTTGGAACTTACTGTGTTTCTAGTCTCACAAGCCTGACAGATAACAAATGGATGACATACAAAGCACTTTGGTTTGAAAAAAAATGCATTTTCAAAACAAAGATATTTCAGATAGCTATTTAAAATTGCATTTCAAAGAATTTCACAGGACCTCACTTTGTTCAAGGATAATCTTTTTTTTATTTCTTCAGGGAACGCATTTTCAAGTGTCTTACAATGCAGCCCTTAGCCCTACCCTAATCCATTAATGCACATAAGGATTAGAACGCTCTTTTAGATATCATTACGTACTCCACAGTAACTCATGCAGATGATAGCATAAACTGCACAAAAATTCACGAAAAACATAAACATCTTTTTGCAAGGTGAATCAGACTCCTTATAACGAAGGGTTTGGAAGCCAGTTTCTTTTACTGATTTCCAAAATTCACTTAAACAGCATTTTACTTACGAATTTGAGTAATTCAGACCAAATTGCAGATAGTCTTGAACTTCTTTGATTAGACACATGCAAGTTTTGCTGTTATCACCATGGGTTCTAGGGGGTTTTGACCAAACAGGTGGCAAAGAAAAAAGAAACTCTTCAGACATGACATAATTAAAGATATATCATGTATTCACTGTACAGTGACAAAGCCATATGTCTATCAAAAAATGGGGGATATGGCATGTAAGAATTCCTCATCATATTGTCTTGGGGTAAAACATTTGGGGATTCTTAAGTTGAAAAAGATTCAAGAATAGACACAGGATGGAAGGTTCGGAGGAGGCAGAACTATGGAAACCTTCAACAAGGGGAAACCTCCAACAAGGGGAAACCTCCTGTCCTCTTGGCTTTCTGTGTAAACTCACATCATATACAAAAGTCTATGCCAAAAGTTGTCAGGCCTCTTTTATTTTACCATTAAATTAGGCTGACATTTAAAAACGTTTGCTTTTTCCAAAATGTCCTTGCTATTCTTGAGCTCTTGATGTTTGTTGTTACAAACGGCAATTATATCTCTGAGACAGCTTCAGAAATGAGTCCCATTGCTAGCTGAAAACAGGCACTAAAGAGTTCACATAAAAGTAATCTCCCTCCTGGAATAAAGATGGCATAGCCAAAACTTGCAGAAGATAAAAAGGACAAGTTTTGAGAAGGGAGACGCTAGTTTTAAAGCTACAACTATCTCTCACTAGCATACAGCTCATTAAATACCTTGTGCAACCCCTTTCAGCTGTTCTGAGCATCACTAGGCCTACAGACACCACAGATTTAGTCTAGGAAGACGACAGCTGTTACTTAATGCCTGTTACTGCCCACTGTGAGAATGGACGTTGATCGGAAAGCTGAACCTTATCCTAGGTATCTTTAGTGATAATATTCTTCAGTAATTAGGCAGGAGCTTTCCTATAGGGGCTGTGGGCAAATGGGGTAACCGGTTAAAAAAAACCAACAAAACAAAAACTTGAAAAAGTTACAGATAGAATGATACATTGTCACTGTATTAACAGATAAAGGGACTTCAGGAAATTCCTTTGGCTCACTCTTCCTACATTCCTGTTCTCACCACACCAATGAATATCACTGTGTCCCTAATAGCAAGTCACTTGCTTACACTTTGCACATCAGTGTCCCCACATTAGAACCGAAGTGGCTAGGCAGTACCAACCAAACATAGATTTTGTGAAGTAAATAAAAAAACCTGAAAAGTGCTTTGAAGTCTGGGAATTAAAAACAGAAAAGGAAAGCAAATATATAGGGGCTTTGTAATGCTTTGGCCCTCAAAGACTTCAAAAATCTGGAATACATCTAGAAAAGGTGTAGGACAGCCAGGGTTTACATTTGCCCTAGGCAGGAAAATTATTGAAGTGATTATATTCCAAATATTATCATAACAAGGTATCTGGAAATTAAAATTCTTTTTTAGTCAATCAATATTTATGAATGTGAAAACTGGGTAAGATCTCATTCTACAATTTTCATGCATAGCAAACTGGACTCCTGTGACAGAATCTTCTAGCTGCTAAAGCTCATAATTCAGGGGTTTGGTCGATTTTTTCAACTTTGAAGACTAGAAGTGGGAGGGGTTGGGTTTTTTTTTTCCATTTTCTCATCATTTGGTTACAATTGCAGTGGTGAAAAAAATGTTGTGTTTTAGATACAGCTCTGTCACAGCATGTACATGAGCCTGAAATACCACTTTTGTGGTGTGCACTGATTATTGCAAGTGCTTGGAATAAGCCCCTGCTCATCAACTGAGTTTCACAAACAGACTATGTGTACTCCTAGTCATCCCCAGTGGTAAAGTAAAACTTGATAGCTTAAATCACTTCAGCTTACAAACCCATTAAACTTTGGTAACTTGATTGGTTGTGAACATCCGTACACATTCTATGTCTCATTTTCAAATATGTCCTGCAGATAATTTTCAACAGTGGTTAGGCATCGGGGAGGCAAGTGGAAACCAAATGTGATTTTCAAATGCATGTAAGCAGATTGAATGTGTAATTAAAACTGAGCATAGGCACACTCAAAAAAATTTTACCATCTACATCTTAAAATGTCTGTAGCTGTCTCTATTTGGACAAAGGCTCCATCTAAACGAAAATGTTAGTCCCATCTAGCTGGACAAATACACAGTGAATGTGTCAGGGCAGAGTAAAAGCAGAACTGAGGATCAACAACAAACCAGTAGCATTTTTCAGTGTGAGGCTTTTTTAATGCTGTGCTCATACTAAATGCATTACAATTGAGTAAGTTGAGACACTGAGTATAGACAAGCATAGAGAAGCCTTGGTAGCAAGCGAGAAGTAAGTTAAAATTCAATTCAGATAAGCTCCTACTTCTGTTATTTGGCAAAGGAAAAATTAATATACCTTATCCTGAACTCTTTGCTCAGGTAAGTACTCTGCATTGTGTAAACAGTCCTACTGAATTAGCTATTAGCAAACTAAGTTATTTCTTTACCCACTTAACTGGTTTAGTATTGCCAAACAGGCCTACAGCTACTGCACCTTTGTTTATATTGGTGAGATGTCTCTACTCGAAGAGGGCTTTAATTTACATTCTGCCTCAGTTTGCTTGCCCACCTACGGTGTGCTGACCAATGCCCTTTGTCCTGCATCTCCATTTTCAGTCACATTTTATGCGTTAATCTACCTCAAGGAAATCAGAAAGATCTCAAGGAAATCAGAAGTATAAAGATATTTTTTTATTCTCCAAAGTTAGAACTAGACTTTGACACAAGGAATACTAACAAACTGCATGAGTAGATTCATTGTGATCGATTTGCTTGCAAAGAAACATATTGCTTAACAAAAGATCTTGTTCCTCTCCTCTCCTTAATACAATCTGAAAGTATGTCCCAACTGTTTTACATGACATGATTACTTCTCACAATTTTTTCTCATCATCTTACAGAGAGGCAATGCACACCCACACTACAGCAATTTGTTTCAGTAGTTTGTGTCTTTTTCAAAGCCTATGTACATACCGCTTGTCTGATATAGCAAGAAAGTAAATGAAAGATACGTGATTTACAGTTGGGAGAGTATTTTAGCACTTTAAGTGCCAGAAAAAAGGGGGCAAACCAGGGGAAAAAAAGTGGTACAACTAACAAAATATTTTAAACTTATTCATTCAAAATATCTCCCCCTTCAAAATTTTTTTGCAGTCAACTGTAGTGAACACAAAAATCAAAGTAGACAGGAAATTGTAAAGTTCTGACCCATTGCCCTTTGAGGAAAATGGGAATTAAGACCTACAAGACTAAAGAAATAAAGAAAGGCGGGGGGGGAAAGTACAAAATGTGTATTCCTGGACCTCCTATCTGAAATCCGGAGGACACATTCCAGCAAAGAGAAACTCATAATTCCTAAAGCACACTTTACCTCTGTATTGTTCTTCCCAAAAGCAAAGCAAAAAGTCCAGGATTTCACACACTGCTCCGTCAAGTGCTTCACTCCTGCCCATAACACACTGGTAAAGCACTGTACAGAAAAAGAAAGCCAGAGTGTACTTCAGCCTTCACGTGCTTCATTCCTCTTCTGCATAACAGGGACCTAGAGTATTTTGCAGGAAGAGAAAGCCAGAATGGCAGACACAGACAGAGCAACTGCAGTAGACAATTAAGGAAGAATAATGGAATTGAGTGGTAGATGAATGTTATTAAATTTTTTTTAATCTTATAAAAAATATCCTATTAGTTCTGAATGAGGTCAAACACAGTTTGGGATGGAATACATATGACTGGCTTGCCTTTGTTTTCTGAGTGCAATAATTGTTAAAAGAGCTGAAATATTTTTTCATAAAATGATTATGAGTTTTAAGAGGTGACATTTGAAAGAAGGATATAAATTATAAAGCAAACATCTAAACGTTTTCATAATGTTGAAATGGTTATTGTAAAAAATGTATTTGATATAATAGGAAGCATATGTTTCATTAGGCTGAATCCACAGAAAATGTTCTCTACAGAACAACTGCATAATCATTCACATTGAATATATGCTATTCACCTCACAAAACATGTGCACTGTAGTCTTTTTCACACAACAAACACTCTGCTGTTTTAAGAAAAAGGAACTTGGAGTCAGAAGTTTCCTAAAAGTTTTCGATTAAGAGAGGGAATCTGCTGTCTCTAATTTGAAAGGTTGCTTACATGAAATGTGGTGAAATAAAACTGTATGCCAATATAGGTTTCAAGGTATACATTTTGCACACTCAAAGCTCACTTAAGCCACTGAATTCCTCTCCATTATTTGGAATCCAGAAATGCCCAAGGGCCCCAACAGGAAGCCTCTCCATTAAATTCATTGGACTTTGTATAAACATTGTCTCAAGTCAAGTAATATAAGCTTGAACTCAGAGTGTAATATACCTAGGAGGAGGTTTTTTCAACAGCTCTTACACCAATCTATCCTATTAGTTGCGACGATTTGGAGTCAAATGTTGCTTGCCCCAACCATGTAACACTCTCATTGACGTCACTGTATCAAGATAACGGGGCCTGAGCTTTAAAGATAATTTAATGCGTACAATGATGAAAGAGATTTTAATGAGTTCATGGTATATATTCTTCAAGTTACAAACAAAGCATTTTAGTAGCTATTTGAAATACACTGTCTTAGAAAATCATCATCGACAGAAAGAGAAGTGCACTGCAGCAATTATGGCTTACTGTGTTTTATTAGCATCTAGATTGGATGTGCACCAAAACCCTCAAACAAAACCTGTTAATCTTTATTTTTAAAAGTATACACCTTTGCAAACATGAACATTAATATAGGAAATTAATTTTTACCTTGTGTAAGGAAAAAATAAGCATCTAATAAGCCCAGTATAACAAAATCACAAAATCTACAGAATTACATACCCAGGTTAACTGTCCAAATGATCAGTGGCAATACAGCTATGGATGTAACTGTCACAATCAATAAACTGACATCAGGGAGAGACAGTGTGGTATCTCTCAGGTTTTAGAGAATGAGAAGAGAAATCATTACAGAGATGGCAAATGTGCCAGCTGACTAAGGCTATTCATGGTTTGGATGACTGAAGTTTCAGCAGAGGTGCCTGATTATTCATGTCAAAAACATATTGAGACATGAGGCCTTCTTAACAATTAGTACAGGACCATTTAGGGCCCCCAGCTGAGGTAAGTGTTCAGAAACACACCATAGGCATATTATATTATGCAAGCAGCTAATGATGTGGCTGTTGGCAAGGATGGCAACAGACAACGCTCAGAAGTACAGTAAGACATGCAGGCAAAAGGCTGGATTTGTCTCACCTTTCTATGTCTACAAGTTAAATGCTAAAGTCTGAACTTGCATCCTTTTAAAATCATGGTACCACAGCAGTCCATCCTTTCGCTTCCTGGTGCCTATTTTTCTCTAACAAACTTATAGTACAGACCTAAGTTACTGTGTCTAGTTAAGACTTAGATGATTAACCTTCAGAAGCTTACATACAGGCATTTGAAGTCAATCTTTCCCCAACAAACTTTTTGGCATTTAAAGCTGTTGAGATAAATCCCATCTAAGGTAGTGCATTTTCAAAAACACTGAATTACCTTAAGATCACTAGGAAAAAGACAGGAAGATAGGTGCTGGACACAAGGACCTTAAAGAACCAGAATAAAAAATCCTGACTGAAGTCATATAGATGGTCAAGGGTTGAGCTGAAACAAGAACATAAATCTTGGTATCCTAGCTCAGTGGCCTATCTGTCAAACTGCATAGCCTTCCAACTCATCCCTCATACAAAATGGAGACTTGAACTGAGGCAAGGATTGCCGCTTATTGTATTGTGCTCTATTTGTGCTGTCCTTTGTAAACTGTATCACCATTCTACTTCAGGTTGTTCCATATTCCATGGAATAAAAAATAGTTCATTACTATGCAATCGTGTTCATTACTGAGGAAAAAAGCAGCACTGAAGACATTCAGAAATGTAAAACTGTAAGTCAACCTGACATTTGCTGTCTTGTGCCTGGGAAAGCATTTCTTATGAAATTTGGACTTTAAAAAGTCCAAATAAGAGTTTGGGCCCAAAATTAATGCGGTAAGAAAAAGCTGACTGTCAAAACTGACAGCAATGAACAATCACTGCTTTCCGTCTATGATAGGAGTTATCAGAATTACAGTTTCAGCCTGGGTTTCCCTTAAAGCATGGCTACGGGAAAACACTGGTTCTACTCTAATTCCCTGTGTGATGCATTGCTGAGCCAATATGAGTTGCACAAAAATTACCTACTTTGGAGTCCCCATAGAGACTGATGCTGACAATCAGAATGGCTAGAGGTCTGCATCATTGCTGATGTAAGTGCTATTTAGGACATCATGCTACATCATATGAAACAATAATTTTTATGAAGTGACAGAATAGCATTCATTATAAATTGTTAAGAAGTGAGGAGGTCTCAAACATAAAAATGCCATAAGGTGCAATGCAGAAGGTAATGTTTTAAAAGAAAAATATATGCATTCCACAGTAAGACAGTTTCAATGAAACAGTCCGAAAAGCAGAGGAGAGTCCAGTTAATCATCCAACCTGTACACATACAATGAACACAGAACAGGATGAAATAGCTCAATGCCAGTCAGCCTGGACATAAAACTATTTAAATCATAGCTCTGCAGTGCTTATAAACTGAATATGCACAGATAATCCCACTTCCACTGAAGTCAAGGGAAAGATCTTGGAGGTACGTAGTGCAGGTAGGTAGTCTGCAGTGTTTGGCAGTCTATGAGTTATTTATTTATAGACAAAAAAAGAGGGATGGGAAATGAAAGACCTCAAGATCTGAGATTCCAGAAAAATAAATATATACTGGATCTACCTAAGTATATCCTTTTATTTCTTATTACCTCCTCTCCCACTTTACCCAAATGGTCTAATCCATTCACAGCTCAAGTCCACATTCACCTTCCCTTCCTTCACCTTCCAAAGATATTTTCTTATCCTAGTTCCCAAGAAAGCTTTCCTGACCCAATTCCTTTCTGCCCCCTTGATACTCTAATCGTGCCTCCAAGAACTCAGTTCAGAACGCGTACAGTGTTGTATTCAGCCATCCTTCCCACCTATGTGATTCTCAGCAACACACAAAGGTCTTATATTTTACTGTGATGTAATCTTACTGAACACCAGAGAAAGAAGTAACAAGACAGCTTGTGTGTCCACTGGGATGGAGCAAGGATACAAAATGCTTATTAATGTTTAAGGCCATGCCCCGTATCTTTTGACAACATGAGAAGTGTTCTACAAATCACCAGGTATCCATATTTTAGCTCCTTTGTTAGAATGCAAATACTTTCCTCCAACTATTTTGCTTTCTTCCCATCTGAATAAATAAAATCGTACTGTTTTTCTTGCATTTACATCATTCAGCAATGTGCATAATATATTAGTCCTCATACAGACAATAATTTAACCTAATTTTTGTCCTTCCTCCACTTAATAATGCACATATATCTGAAGAAGAAGCAAAAAATTAGTGTTTCCCACTGAATGACTTTGAACAGAATTTACTCTTTAAGACAGCTTTCACAAGACAGTTCCTCTAAAGTTGTCCTAAATTGTCAAGGCTCTGCTTATTGCTTTATGAGTAAGAACTTCAGAATGTAGCTGTCATTAGAAATCCACCTTCATTAGACATAACTGTTCAATATATCCAAGTAATTACTTTTGCAGCTGTTGTGTAAATTAAATAATAGCTGATTTATCATCTCATAATAAACAAAAATTTATTCCGCCACCTGGATGGTAACCTTCAAAACATGCTTCTCATTATCATTACAACTAATCTAGGCCAGGTCAGTGAAGTCAGAAGAACTAAAACTATTAGCACTAACAGAAGATTCCCTGTTAATGCCTTTATGAAATGAGACGGACACACCTTCTTGTTACTCCAAAAGGGTGACACTTCCAACAGTGGTAGCAATCAAGTGAAAAACAGAGGGCTTATGAAGACCTTAAGGAGTGCATAGACCTGGTGCTGTCTTCAAAAGATATACGCTCACCCTGAAGACATCGCCAACAGGTATTAGTTGATAAGAGGAGGCTATAATTTAAGACTTGGTCTTGCATATTTCTGAGCAGTTTAAACTGCATTAGCATGCGGACAGAGAACAGAAGGGATCCTAGATACTAACTGGAAGTACTCAGCACTTTTGAGGACTGGACATGAAACTATTGACCTTTTTCAAAAAGCAGAATAGGTTTTCAAGTCAGAAACAGTTTAGACGGTTGGCCATGACTTTTTAGGGCCTGCATGACAAGCTCTGTAACTGCATCTCCTATGTCAACATTTTGGTGGGTTCTAGAAGAATATACTGACTGTTCAAGAGAGATAAGCTCCATGAAATCCCTGTAGCTGACATTCATAAGCACAAGTAAGGAACGACTGGCATTCCATCATTTACACGTTGTCTTAAAGGACTGTCACTGAGCACAGTGAGGGCTTCCAAAGCAGCATGAAAGCCTCCATCCTGTCTGCCACAGGAAGCATTACCAAAGGTGTCCAGAGTTGAACATATGAGCTGCCCATGTTTAACTAAAAATAACAGTTATGATCACAAATGAAAGCCAAGCTATAATTTCAGTTCTCTGAAAATCAGCACAGATAGAACCTGGAAGGGGTATTTCCCAATGGGGTAAACAGGCCCTGCTATAAGCAAAAACAGAGGAACCCTTGAAGTACAGGAATAAAATGTGATAGGCATGCACAATTTGGTATTACTCTAGTGTTACTCTGACCTACCATTTTACTACTCAATATTTTATTGTAAGCCACCTCTGAGCCAAACCGAAAACCACACTGATTATTTTACATTAGAGAGTCTGCTTCATTAAAAAGCAGTAATGTGGGTAATCTGTCATTTCGTTAGGGATATTTTTATACTGAAAATGAACGCTCCTGTAGTGGGAAACAGTTTGTGGGCAGGAGTTAGGTGAGGGTGCTAAGTGCTACTGAAATACAGTCAGAGTTGAGGAAAACTGCCACATCACATACTGAAACTAGGTCATCCTTTGTATTTGGAATATGATCCACCCCACAGCCAGACACCAGGAACATTTTTTTCCATGAATAACTGTCTGCTGAGAAAATAAGGGGAAAAGATGATCTGATACTCAGAATTAAAAGCAATTACAACTGGGAAGAAGCAAGATAGGTGGGACATATGTGCTGAGTTTCTGGAAGATAGAAGGCAGAACTTCCAGGTTAAAAGGTGAGATAAGTTTTCAATCAGCTAAGATCCAGGTCAATAGCTGCTTCAAGACATGGCTGCAGGCTGCAAAATTTGCCCAGAAAGAAGGCTACATCCTTGGGCAGTTAGCCAGCACTAAGCATATTGCTGCTGCAGCCGAAGTACTACTGGCGGTGAGGTATCCATAAAGTATGCAGTCCTGCATGAAATCCTTTAAGTATGGGTTGTTCGAAACATGCCCACTCTGATACACTCTTCCCACTTCTAACTCCATTTAGAAAGGCTATCTGCATTGGTCTCATGCAGAAGTTCTTTCTAAGAGAGCTCTCCAGAAGCTTCTCACAGAATCTGCCCCGACAAAGCACCTTCTCAAGGCTTTAAGATCCCTGCACATACATTCTAACTGTACGTAAGGAGGATGAAATGGAAGTTCCATTGTAAAGAAACCAGAGTAAAAAGGGGGAGTTCTGTGCAATGGGATGCATTCCTATACCTACCTGTAAGATCTGAGAGATACCAAGAATACTGTAGCCTGAAGTGCTCCCAGGACTCAGCTCCACATGTTCTTTTTCCTGCTGTCATGCAACCAGAATGCAGACTTTCTACAGATGTCCTATGTCCTCAGGGTGAAAAATTCTGGGGTCTTTTTAAGAAAGACTTTGTGTCACCTTATGTCCTGTATATTTGCCATTTGAAAGCACTGCAAAGTCAGACAGGATAGACTAGATCACCAGGCAAGTCACAGTCCTGACAGCAGGTCAGCACTCTCTACAGTAGAGGACTCACCCAGTTATTTCCTCCTGGGAGTACCAGCAGGGTCCTCACAAAGCCAATCTAATAGGAATTTCTGTAGGTAAATTGCGTGGACAGATGGGAAAATTTGACCTCAATCTCAAACTCAAGACTGCTCTTGCATAGCAATAACATCATACTATTTCATAAATTACCCTAGTTCCATTTATTTCAATTTGTATCAGTCAAAAACCTAGCTTAGTGCTTTGAGCACTATCTGAGTGATTTCCTGTGTTAAGATAATGGGCAGGAAAATATAACAGAGTTGTTAATTTCCATGCATTGTAGAAACACAATAGCAGCACAATCATCAGACTAACAGACTGCCTCATGGAATTTCTTGCCACAGGATGTTGTGGATACTGGAAGATTGCAAGGACTTGCAAGGGATTGAACAAATTCATTGAAGAAATATCTAATAAAGGCTTTTAAACACAAAGATGATCCTCTGGCTCAGAAAGTCCCTGAACATAAAATAATTTTGGTAGTTGATTATTCTGGGAATCTATCACTATGATTGTTCTCTTCCTCAGCATCTACCAGAAGCTATTATGTGTTGGTTGTTGCTGTTTATCTTTCAAAGGATGAGTAAAAAACATTTAGATGTGAAAATTCTGGTTATATCTGTGATCCTTTCACTATGAGCTGAAGAGACTTTGTGAGAAGGAAAAAAAAAAAAAAAGTTTATTGGGAGAATAAGGAGGCTAAAAGCACAGGATAGCCATTTAAGGGCTTGGTCCAGAGCAGAGCTGACAGGTTTGCTCAACTCAAAGCTATTTCTGGGTCTCTAGTTCCTGAAGATGCTGACATCATTTTAACTTCACTGAGATGGTGTGCAGGCCTGGGAAGAGATGCTACCTGGCTGACCCACTCCCAGCAGAATCGTTTAGAAATTAAGTCAACAGGCTTGGACTTCTATATAAGTAGCAAGAAAAAAGGTAAAAGAAAGAAATTTAGTCCTATAGAGGACAAGAGCAAATGAAGCCTAGTGGGCTTTTGGTCTGACCTGATCTGAGCCCACCACGTCACCAAACAGATAAGGAGCTTTCTTTTCTTTTTTTTAAACATGATGTTTGGAATTAAAGGAATATAGGGACAGTCTTGATTTATGCCATTCCTCTGATGCTTCCCCCAATTCTCAGCAGCACTTTTCTAGAAAACCATGAAAAAGCCATGAAATGAACATAAAAATTGCAGGGGAAAGTGATACCATGTCTCAGTTAAATAGTACAAGTTTGTGTACTCTTTTTATATGGTATTCAGTACTTAATGATATAAATTAATGGTTGGGAAATATGCTTCCAGAACCCAAAAAAGTGAAACAATAGTTTGAGTTTGCATTGAGCATTTGGCATGGCAAAGATTACACCAATTTTCATTGCTATGAGGTTTGCTTTGGTGTAGGTTTTTTTACTAGAAAGTAACTTATACAAATTTACTTTGTATTACATCATCCTTTATGTCACGTCCCTTTCCAAAGGCAGCTGATAGCCACTGATCCACATAATGCTAAAACAGGCTACGTGTTACTGATCTTTTGCTCAGTTTAAATACTACTTCAGATCTGGAGTTACTGTAACTGTTTTCAGGCAACTTGCTCCCTCTCATGTCCCCCTGCTGAATCTTCTAAGAGGTCTAAGAAAACACCAAGTAACAACATTTAAAACAGCTTGTGGCATGTTACTGCTTTTCCTTATTTGGAAAATTTGCAGGAGGAAATTTTTTATTATTTTTCTTCTATTTTCAAAAGAATACATTTTGTAGTCTTTATATATTGGGAATCATGCTTTTTCCTATCATTGTGTAAAAGTGCAGCTATTTTGAAGGATCCTGAGCAAGCTTCCACCCTGCGCCTCTATCTTATTCAAGGCATACCGTTTAATATTTTTATTCAGTTGACTGGAAAACTAACATCTGGAAATGTGAGGCAATCAAGCTTAATTCAGACTTGAATCTAATTAAAGGCTTTACTTAAATCAAACTATTTGAATAAATATCTAAGTAAAATGTGCTAGTTACAAGCAAAAAATCAGCAATAAACAATTGTTACCATACAATGATCCGCATGACACCACATGTTTTCTTATGGTTATCTAAGACAAACACTGGCAGTTTCCAATTCTTAGAGGTTGACGTGGTTTGGAGCTCACAGCATCAACTCCTTAAATTTTCCTATCATGATGGGAGATTTTAATATGGCTTCAATTCTGTTCCTGAATATCGCAAACAATATATTGTGCTAACAATTGCATTCATTCAGAGGACTAATTAATAGACTGGAAAGAGCTATGAATTTGAAGAATGACACTGCAGCCTTCTTTTGGAGACTCACAACTTTTATGAATGAGTTGTGCTCAGCATCGCATCTACATTATGTTAGGGGCACTTCATCTAGTTTCGCAGGATGATAAAGTTAAGCCATAAGATGTATTTCTCTACAGACAGGTTTTTATCTCTCACCAACAAGCAAAAATTTAGAAACTAAAGAAAAAATGAAATATCAAGACAACACGCATTTAGGTCCAGACCTGGGTTTATTTATGTCAGTTGCCAATTGAAAAAAAAAATCAGTGGGTCACTAACACTTTGGAAGCTTTCCCTTAAAGTTGCACAGATGTTCTTATCTGAGTAAATAGAGAGGGCTGTTGAAAGGATGCAGTCTGCTTCTGAACTTACATTTCAAAATTCCTCATTTTGGAATCAGCAAAGGCTGAAAGTTTAGAAAGGTAATGAGAAATTAGACTCCATTTGAGACACATCTAGTTCATGGCAACATTTCCAAGAGCAGAAATATCCTGCTGCCTCTGATAAATGAAAGGTAA
Source organism: Nipponia nippon (assembly GCF_047370975.1). Classification (NCBI taxonomy): domain Eukaryota; kingdom Metazoa; phylum Chordata; class Aves; order Pelecaniformes; family Threskiornithidae; genus Nipponia; species Nipponia nippon. The sequence continues at coordinate 46,915,556 of NW_028262391.1, forward strand.
CCTCCTCCCCCATAAGTGAAGAGGACACTAAAAGGAGGCAAACATTGATTTACTGCAAGGGAAATGTCTGTGAAAACACAACTTTCTCTTCTTATTTTCTTGAGTAGTTAAACCTTTCTTTTTGATTTCTCTAATCTAGCTTCTAATACAGTAGATGGAAAATATTTCACATTATTTAAGTCATAAACCACTAGTTCAGGTGGATTTGATTACCAACTGCAGGAGGTGGCACATTTCCAACACGCTACCAACTGAACTTACATGCTTGTTATTCACGAATTCTTCATCTTGTGGAATCTTATCATTTGATTTACGGACTGTTTGGGTTTATAGCTTTTAGACTTATGTTCAGGTTTGTTTAGGTTTTGCCTTTTGTACTTTGGCCACTACTTAAAAAATCAGAGCTCTGAGTAGGATTTGGGTAGCATACCTGCACTCTAACAAGGTTGGGGGAAGGTTCCTGACAGGGCACACACTTTTCAGTTGCAACTTGGAAATGCTATGCTTTTTTCCAGCAAACATCACTAGGAACAGGCAATGAGAAACCAGACGCTATGTGAAGACTTTTCCCAATAAAACCACAGCTGTGGAACAAAGCAAACCTCGAAGAGAAAAAACCACCACTGACACCAAATAGTCTAAAAAATGTTACCCTGAATCCTGTGGTTTCTTGGTAAAATCAGTTCTTAAAAAGCCTCACAAAGTGAATGTCAGACCCTTAGACACACCAAATAATTACTGATGGGATAAACTTTAAAAGAATCACTATATGATTTAGATCAGTCAAAGCCTGGAAAATCTGTGGGCCTAGAGTAAACCAGAGTAGATTTCACTGAATTCATTGCTTCTTCTCAGATTTAATCCAGCTGAGGTCTAGCCCTTTTGTTTATTCAGACATCTTGATGTTTTCCATGTCCCTCATCTCTCTCTCTCTCCTCTTTCATGCCAAACCAGAATGGTCTCTGCTCTCCTGACCCTGTTATTCCAGTCCTGTGACTCCCAGCTGGTTCAGAGTGAAACTATTTCAGATTTCATCCAGCCAGCATAATTCCTTTTCCCACCACCTCAGAAACTAAGGTAAGATGTGATTTTGCTGGCTAACACACAAAAAACCCCTTTGCACAGAGAGAATTATCTTCTTATTACTGATAATAACTTTTTGGTTGTTAGGAGCATATTGATGTTAGATTGCTTCATTCCCTGACTTAAACTAAAGAGGCAGCAGTGAAAGTGTCTGTGTGTACGTGCGTGTGTGATAGGATGTGGGAATGCAGGTATTTCTGCTGCAAAACCAGAATAAAGCATTTTATCATAGTCTGAAAACAGCAACTCCAGCTGATGATAAGCAAAAAGCAAAACAGTAGTCATTCATGGCAGAATATTTTCCCAGTGGGAGGACATAGTTACACATACCACATGCCCTGCCTAAGCTGGATAGCAGGTAAATTCTGTTATCTGCAGAGCTGAAGTGTTCAGAAAACACTTCTACACAATGTACACTGTTCTCACAGCCGAAGTCCCAGTGTGCTGTATTGCTAGAGAGGACAGTGGATGCCCTGCTCTCAGCTGACTCAGCAAGCTAAGAGTGAACTCCGTATTGAAGTGACTACGGTGCTCCCTGTTTGGGTTGGCAGGGAGCAAGACCAGCCCGCAATTGACTCTGTCTCCACTTTTGTGATATTTTTGCATGAATTCCACTTTGTGTTTCTTGTCTAAATGGTAGAATGAAGACTCAGCATAAGCTTGTCTCCTCTAGCATTGTTTATTCTGGGGGAAAAAAAGGATTCTGTTCCCATACGATCTGCATAGATTCAGCCTTAAGAATTGTTTGTCTCATAGAACTGTTATGACCCACTTTTTTAAACGGAGTCATTTAGCACAAGGACAACCATATAGTGAATGATGATATACTGTCATTCACAATGACATTTAATTTTGATGCTGTCAGTGCTAATACACTGAATATCCAGAATGCTATTGATAATGCTCAAAGCACAAATGCCTGCTGTTGTGATTTGACATTTAAATGAACTGGTGAAGCCTCAATTCCACTGAAATCAAGTAGTCTTGCCACTGATTTCAGCAGAACCAGATTTTTATGCATAACGATGGTAGTTCCTATTATTCTAACATAGACACTTTATTTGCTGTAGAAAATAAAACCATTTAGTTAAAATGCAGCTGAGCACTTATTGTTATGCTGCAGATGAAAGTAAGACCTCTCTCTATAAAAAACTGTGTTTTTCATCCCTAAAGCCAACATTGACATTAGAGATTCTCATCCCGTTCTAGTGGCTTGGCTGCTCACCATCTGCTACAGTACTATGGTTAAGTACTTGAGAGTTCCTACACTCCAGGGAAGAAAACACTTCCAATGAAGACATTTTTATCCCATTACTCTTCTTTCAAATATGACTTGAACATTTTATGCAGACAATACAATGACCATTGGGGCATAGAGGCCAGCATAAATGCTGCATTACAAGCCCAGTTTGTAGTTAATTTTATTGGAAGAATGATAAAATTGTATTGTTTTACATGAATTATGGCAATGAGTTACTCAGTGGTAGAATCTACAGACTAGACATCTTGTACTGGGGCTTGTCACACAGCCAGCAAAAGCATTATCATCTATTTAACTAGATTTCATTTCCAACATTATTTTCAGGAACATTTTTTCCCTGTGCTAATTAACTGCATTCACAGTTATACCACTATAAAATACTGCTTAATTTATATTTCTTAATTTTCTTCTTCTCTAAGCATTCCAAACAAGAAAAAAATAGCATATGTACAAAGGAGCTTCCATACTTTTTCCTGATACTTTGACAATTAGTTTCTTTCTTTTGAGTTGTATCCAACGCAGTACTTTTATCATCAGTTATTTGCACTATGACATAAGATCACCTTACATTAAGATCATCTACTCACTAGCCAAAGACAGTTCCCATCCTGAGAAGTTCGCTATCATCTGAGAGGAGGGAAAGGAGGCTTCCCATAAAATGAATAAAGACAAAATTTTCAGAGGTAGTCACAGGAAATCAGAGAGCCTGGCACATGCACATAGCTTTAAGAACTTAACCTTGAATGAGTAGGCCCAGCTTCCACAGTGCACATGAGAAGATGAATCTAGAAATGTCACTCTTGCATCAGTTGACCCGAGAGCCATAAGCCTAGTCTCCCCAGATTTAGTCACTATCTCTTCTGTGTCTGTTCATATTGGGTATTAGTAATCTGACAATTACTTGTTTTGATTTCATTGTGTTAGCTTGTTGCTGGCCTTTCTGAAGCAATGCAAGAGGAAAGAAAATAAGACATTGTCTTCCTGCCTGACAATATGAAGTTGGTTCTAAATTTGTGTCTGCACCTTGAGCAATGCAGGCGGTGCAGTCTAGGTATGTAGAGAAGGAAAAGAACAAACTGGGAAAGGAATACAAATTTCACTGTATGCTGAAAAGCTGAGCTGGCTGGGCCTATGAGGAAAAGCAAACATTCAAAAGTTAGTCAAAAAATACTTGCTTCCTTTTGTTTTTGGAACAAGAGAAGAACCCGATCTGCCTTTGGCACATATCTAACATGGTAATTGTCTCAATAGTGCAGTCATAGATTGCTCCTCAGATAGGATTTTCAATCTATCTTATAAGACCAGATACTGAGTCCATGTATACACATTGTTACGCAGGCAGACTAACTCGTTATTCAAGGAGCAGACATATTAAGAAAACTGTAGCTATCTCTAGTGTCAGTGAAATAAAGATATTGGAATGTGGCCCAAAGTTATCACTAACTATGACTACGAGGGATTAGGTCAGTCCCTGTATTACAGTACAGGTTTTTCACAGGCAATCTGTAGCACTCAGAGCCGCCTTCTCTTTGGATAGCAATAAGGCAGTTTATCCAGAGATGCTCAATAAAACACACAAATAAATATCTATGCACAAAACCTGAGAAGCAGACATATGATTCAAAAAGAAAGAAAAACCTTTTATTACCTCAAATCAGCACTGACAAAAACCATGGAAAATGAATAAAAAAATAATGTCATACAATGTGACAAGTTACATTTAGAACTGACAGAAAAACTGATCACCATATAAATTATTTGTTGGATATTCTCTTTTATTCCTGTTCCTTAGATACCAGTTTCGAAATTCTCTTTTGTGTATATTATCTCGCATTTCTCAGAAGGTGCTACGCAAAGTTTCTTTTATAGGACTAATTTTGAAGTTTGCAGTGTTCTGATAAGTCACAGGAGCCACTGGAAACCTGCCTAGCTCCCAGCCCCCAGCTGAAATGATTTCTGTAATTTTTCCTATATGGCTGTGTCTCTGGGCTGGCAAAACAACAAATGGAAAAGGATTTTTTGTACGTTTCTGTACTCTGGGTCTGAGCTAGTCAGAGCTCTCAGAAGTGGGGATACACAGTGTGGACATTCCCCAAGAGGCTGCATGTAACCTATTTCTAACAGGGTCACTGCTAAGCTGCACCAAAACTGAACTAACTGCTCAGAGTTCCTGGGGAATCTCTGCACTGAGATTTCACATCTCACAATACATGCATGCTGTCTGTTTGCCATTACCTGACCTATCCCAGTTCCCCATTATCCCGAATAATACACCTGACTGCACGTATATGACAGATTACTTCATCACACACGAAGTGGAAAAGTAAATAATTCCCCCAAAATTCTTCTCAAAGGTTGCCGTACACAGATGCAGGATGCAAAAATTCATATGAAAGACTCTGTCGTATCCCAAGTTCACGGTCTACAGCAGGGAAAAATCTATGTTAATGAAAGATTAAGTCAGTCTTTTTCATATTCTTTCTGAATAATGACAAAAGAAAAAAAATCCGGACAGGAATATAAATGACATCTCTGACAATGCTTGGGAGGTATGTAGTTCACTAGATACTTGAGAGAGATATATGCTTTCTGTTAACTTTGTGATGATGGGCTGTCTGAACACGCCTACAGTAATAATGTTCTAGTGCTCTTTCAGCATGTACAGGGACAAGGATCCAAACCAGCTGCCCTGTTCCACATCATGCCATTTATCTTCTCACTTCCTCTGAAGATGCGTAGCCATGGAAGCATTTGATGGAAGCAAATTAGATTCTTGTTACCCCATTCAAAGCCTCAGTGCTAAACCTGAATGGTTAATGTCATATGTGAGTTTTTGGAAACGACTATTTTCTTTATGGTTTGAACAGATTTTGTGTGATCTCATAACTCTCCTGCTAGAGTAAATAAAACTTATTTTTACTCTTCTCTTCCAGTCTTTCAGATATCTATTTCAAACATGCACAGGTGTTACATAAAAAACTACCAAAGGTGGGTCTTATTTGTTGTTTTCTCTTCTGGTTAACTCTAAGCATGACTTTTCTGGGCTTCTTTAAAGAGAAAAACTCCTGCAGTTCGGGTACCCCTGACACGTGGCCTGTGTCAGGGCCCCATGTGCACCAACAGGCCTTACTGGCCATGGCCAGTCTCACCTGGGGCCTCCACCAACACCTCTGGCCATGGGCCCAGTGGCTCCATTTAAGGGCAGGACGGGGCTTTCAGTCCTTGTCTGAGCTACATCATATGTGTACCCACCTCCAGCTCAGCTGGATCTATTTTGTTGCTGTGGACTTGCCTGGTGATCACTGGACCTAAGCTGCAGATTGACTTCCCAGCTTGACTTTGGACCTGCTGCATCACCACGACCTTTTCTGGTGATCTAGACTCCTGGTTGACCTCAGTTGCATCCCCAGGCCTGTCTTGTTCACCTCAGTCACGTTCTGTAGGACTAAGCCCTGGCTGGTGAGGCCCCTGCCCTGCCTGCTACGTTACCATGCTTGGCTCCTTGTCCTTTAGGCAGCAGTTGTCCCTTGCTGCTCTCTGGCAGCCTATTCCTCAACCCTCTCTAGCTTCCAGATAGAAAACAGCTTGAGATCGTGGATTTTTTTAAAAATACACTTAAGCATAACAACATACTGTGTGTTTTAACTCAACGCAGAAGCCTTTGCTTTGAGGCCATTGACACAGCTGAGTGAGAGTACTATTATACCCCCTAGCTGTCCAAAACTTACTTTTCTTTTAATAGCTTGTCTTGTTTTTCCTGGGTAGACTCACTATATGCACCATATTATCCATACAAAAACTTTGCTATTACAGCCCCTTACTGACAGTGTCTTTGTGGAATTTTTTGAACTGAAAATGTGAAGATCTTAATTTCTCAGTTTCTATCTATGTCCCTCCGCAATGCAGCTATCACAGATGTTCTCTTGGAAGATGAGAGGCTGCAAAGCTACATTTGAGATTTTTTCAGTTCCAGTTTACTCTATGCCTGAATCATTCTAACTTCTTTAGTTCCATGGCTGAAGCCAGACTGAAGCCTTAATACATGCCTGAAGTTAAGAATGGTTTTAGCTATTGTGTTCAATAGGGATAGTCCTTAATGCATACTTTTGTGCTTTCCTAAATTGGACTCCTACTGATTAAAATGAGTTTTTGAAAAGCCAATCATGGTGGATGATGTTTTAAATCTCTTTAAGAAGATAATTAAAAGAATAATTGCTATAAGGAAAATTTAACATGTCTGGAAATGACCAAAACTATCACAGCTGTCTTCCATGAGTTTAACTTTCTTCTTTTTTGCTAGTAAAAGCCAAGATGTTAGAGATTTTCCAGCTTTACCATACAGTGGTGCATTTTTAGACTTGTGGCTAGACTGAGTGATCTTCAGCCAGCATCTGAGCCCACAGTCTTACGTTCTGGTTTCTGTTGGTTACCACTGCATCGTATCTTCTACAAAGTAATCTTTTTTTCTTTTTTTTCTTTTTTTTCAGTCAGTGCCGGATGGCATCACATAATGTTACATAAGATGGCTCCCTCCTAGTTATTTGTGTTATGTCAGTTTTGGTATACACTCAAAGGAAATGTGGAAAAGACTAGTTAAGGAGTGAAGAATGCATGCTGTTTGCCTTCATTAATATTCAGACGTGGTTTTCAGCTTCATTATGACATACTCTTGTGAATGGCTGAACAGAGGGAAAACCAGTTGCTCTGTCCACTGTGCCATAAAACTTGCATGGCTCTTCCTTATTAACAGGCTTGGAAGATCCTTTTGATGACATACAAGCTTTCCACTCTGAGCCGAGGTGCTTCTAGGAGAGTTGAAAACAAACCTAAGTTGTTCTTACTGAGTACACCTGTGTACTTAACACACTTGTTGTCATTACGAGAATGAATAGGAGATTAATTTCACTGAGTTTGGGATATATAAGAGCAGTGCCAATCCGGCAATATGTCAAAACTGGATAAACAGTTTTAGATGAAACAAGACTGTATATAAATGAAAAATTTTGATTTTGTCAATCTGTTTCAAACAAAACAATTTGATATAAACAGGCACAAGCCTTAACTATTATGTTTTAAATATTAGTATTATTTGAAGGTTAAAATTTAGATAACATTAATTCCACTCTTTAAACAGAGTGTGACAAGGGTTTAACTACTGGTGAATACACAACTTAAAGCAGATGTAAATTAACTACAGGAGAACTGCATTAATTTTCAATAACTCAGATTCTGGTTTTATTCTTTTTCTCACAGATCAAAGCCATTATAATAGTATAATGGAACTGTGAAACAATGTGTTTCATTAAAAATGTTTTCTATATCCCACTAATTTCTGCGTAGTCACAAAACTACACACTCATTTTCCAAATTCTGGTCAGAGTAAAGATGACATACAAGTAATTCAAATACCTAGGCCTGAAAACCTGAGGCGTAATGAATTGGGAGTAGAAGCTGGCTGTCAGTGGATGGTTAGTATGGTCAGAAATGCTAAGAGTTGTATATCTAATTTGCTTAAACCCTTTAAAAACCTATCTGATTTCAATGAGATGGCTTCTAGCAAATATTCCAGATTTAGTCCTATGTAAAATGTACGGTTTTGCATAGAATAAATCAATATTTCACATATGACTTTGTATGACAGGAGACTTAACCTGTAACACTTTATACATTTTACATAAACAAGACTTGGCCTTGCACTGGGTCAGAATGATGACTTCAAAAGGAAAGCAGAGATGAAGACACTTGTTACAATGATGACAGTTTTCTTGCACCCTTTCTAAACACTAGCAAAAGATCTTTGAAAGGGCAAATAAATCAGTTTCAGAAACATCAGTGCTGACAACTTACGCTTTTTCAGAATTACTGCTTTTAAAAAATTTGCCTAAGGAGGCTTCATGAGAAATCTAAATTATTTTATTAATTAATTAAGCATTTACTTGAGAGTAATCCAAAACTAAACATAAGAAGCCTCCAGCATAACATCTTTCCAACTTCCTGTCTGTTTCAGTAATGGCTGTCAAGTGCCATACACAAGCCATGTTTAGTTGTTAGGCTGGCAAAATATATGTATTAAATATATACAAAATCTGCCAGTCTGGGATATAGGTTGTATAAGACTGAAGAAAAAACAGTTACCTGAATTAGGGTGTATGTGCAGGATAGAAATGTGGTGAACTACTCTGAGTCTCTGGAGGCTTTTGCTTGCAGAGGACTCTAGTAGAAATAACTGAATACAATAATTACAACAATACAATAATTCACACCATCCATCGCAGCACCAAATAAAAAATTTAAAAGTAATATATCAAATTATATAAACATAGCATGATGTGCATTGAGGGCATAATCCATTCATTTCAATTAAGGAAGGACATTTTATTATCTCTAATGGGGATAAAAGTGAATTATGTTAAAAGTAGATCTTGCTTATTTTTGTGTTATAGCTTTCCCTCATAAAAGAAAATGTGAGAAAAAAAAAGACGTTAGAGGAAATTGGAAATTGTTGAGTGGAAGGAGATAACGAAATCAAAAGCAAAACAAGGACGAGTGTTCAAGGAGGAAGACATTAACCAGGTCAAAAGCGACCACGAGTGCAGAATTAATAAATGAGAGCCCTAACATTTGCCCATGAAGATAACCCAGTGAACGGAGAGAAATAAAGGTGATGTGTGATGGGAGAATAAAAAGATGGTACCTGATTAAGAGAATGAGATTATGCTTTTACACAGGAAAAGCTGTAATCCTACTTGTAAGATGCAAGAACCAGGTGGAAATGAGGTAAGTGAATAAGGTGACAGAATATTAGGACAAGGGAAGTCCTTCTCTTATTACTAGAATAAGAGGAAATTTGCAAGGAGAGTGAAGGCATGAAACTTGCGTGCTGGAAATGGAAAAACAAAGTTTTCAGCAGTACGAAAAAGGCATGTTATAACATACTGGAGAGGGTCCAAAGGAGGGCCAGGAAGATGATCAAAGGGCTGGAGAACCTGCTCTATGAGGAAAGACTTAAGGAGTTAAGGTCTTTTCTCCCTGGAGAAGAGAAGGCTCAGGGGGGACCTCATCACGGTATTCCAGTACTTAAAGAGCGGCTACACAGAGGACAGAGGCTCTCTCTTCACAAGGTGCCACATGGAGAAGACAAGGGGCAAGAGATACAAGTTGCACTGGGAGAGGTTTCATCTTGATATCAGAAAGAAACTTTTTACATTGAGAGCAATCATTCACTGGAACAACCTCCCTAGGGACATGGTAGAATTCCCATTACTGGAGGTTTTCAAGATGCAATTGGACGGGGTGCTAGATAATCTCATCTAGTCTTCCTATCCCATGAAATGTTGGACCAGATGATCTTTCGAGGTCCCTTCCAACCTGGGCTGTTCTATGATTCTATGAACAGCTTTACTAGGATTTACTGACTTTACAATGGTGCAGGCCCCCTATGGAATTCAGATGCTCAACTGTGTAAACAGATTCTGAAGCGTCACCTATGCCATCAGATTCAACAGGCAGTAACTGGAGTACTTTGATGGAGATCTGAGGAAGGAATTGAAAACATGAGAATCAGTAACAGAAGCTTTCTCTTGGTTCCCTCCATTGTCTTATGAAACTGTACTGACCAGCACTGAATTTCCTTTTTAGACTGTGGGCAAGCCTGCACAGCTAATGCACACTAGCAGTGGTTTTCACTGCAAGCTGCCAACCACTGGAATCGCCTATAAGTAAACACAAGTAGCGGCAGTAAAATCTTTCTAAGCAATCTCATACAAAAGTGTCATCTTCATCATTCAACATCTCAACAAAAGGCAACTGGCACTGGCAACACTGAAATAGCTGGTTTTATAAAACTGAGATTTAGAGATGAGCTATATTTATTTGAATGCAGTAATTGCATGGTATTTTAAAAGAGCATTTTTTTTTATTTTACCAAAATGCATAGTCCACATTTTTCTTACATGCTGTTATGGGAAGATGACACTTAGCTCTTCTAATAGTCAAACATGGCTTTGCAGAACAGATCATTGTTAAAAATTAAAAATGGTGATTAGAAAAAAATAGAGGGAAGAATTTTAGAATATTTTAAAATGTGGCCTCTCTGTGGTATGTATTTTTATACTATGTTTTAAGGTCTCAAGTAATAGAAAAATCATAGAAAGGTAAGGCAAGTAATCTGAAATCCACTACATGCACTTCTATTTTAACTCAGCAATTCACACGAAATTCTTTCACTGCACTAAGAATGAATTCAGGAAAATAAATATCCAAGGCGGAATATGGATTTAATTGTTATTGCTGTTACATTGCTAAAATAAAACAGCTGTGATCACACACTCAGATAAAGCCATTGTTCAACAAATATTTTTATTAAACATCTCTGTAGTGAAGATGAGTCCAGCTCCCCAAGAACAGAGTAGACCATTTCCTGGACCACCCATTGCTCCCTAGGTAAAACAATTCATCCAGCTGTTGGGGGGTGGGGGGGAACTTGATCAGACACACTGGACACTATGGCAGCTATGGAGAAACTCATATTTGCTCACTGACATATTAAACTATAACAACAGTATTTTAACATTCAAGCAAATAGACCACAATCTTTTTTCAAATCATTAATTTGACCACGAGCTAATGACAGCAACAGCGTTTCTTACATGGCACCTTCCCAAAAACAACAATGCCCTGTGTAGCCCACAGGAGAGAAGTCTCAGAAAACTAAGGTCAGCTGATTAAAGCAGGCAATGGGGGAAAAGCAGGCACATAGGAAGGTCAGAGGTACAACAGGAGCAGTCAGGAAAATAAATTGGCCACGGTCGTACAGCAAATAAACTGCGTGTCAGAGCTGGGAATACAATCCAGAAGTCCTGATTCCTTGTCTCTCTGCTCTATTGCCCCAGTCCTCACCAGATCCTCTCTCAAAATTACTTTCTAATATAGACAGTCCAAGAGACTGCAACATTTTTCCTACCTACAAAGCAAATGTAGCAAAAAGTATATAAAGGTTTTTTTCACACAGTCACTCCACCATTTATGTCATGGCTGGAAAGAGTTTGTTAATAAATATTGTACATTTCCTCCAGGTCAGCAATCAGAATGTCAGAGTCTGCAGAATTTGTCATTCGTCTATTTAAGAACTGGTGCCAGGGTATTTTCAAGAATTATTCAAACTTAAATCTGAGTCACCTTTTACAGGGGTGTTTCCTTCAAGTTCTGCCATCAGTCAGTCTGTGTTTGCTAGATGTTGGGGGTATAAGAGGAGCTGTAAAATCAGAAGACCTTTTCAAGCACAACATTTATAAATATCCAATACCGGTCAAGACTTAGATCACTTCTCTGTTTCAGTAAAATAATAAAAATCTCATATTCAGACCAGGGAGAAAATAGCCAAGGAAAGTATGAAGGTTCTTACTCATGAAATTTTCTATGTAGAAGAGCTACATAATCTACAGGAGTAGACATGATAAATATTTAAAATTGTGAAATTGTTTCTAATTTCTAGTTGTAAACATGCACTGCGTACCACGGGATGTGCAGTGCGGTTTTTCCGAACAGCTTTTTATCAGACCAATTAAGCATCTGGTCTTATCATTTAAGACCTAAAAGTGCCAAACAAAAAACAGATTTAGGATGGGCTCCAAATTACTGAAGTTGAGCCATTTTGAAGTGTATTAATCAGGTTTCCTAATAACACATCAGTCACTGAATACAAGTGCTCAGTTTTAATTTAAGGCTTTATCAGTCACTTGGAACACGGAGTCCATGGGTCAGGTCTTTAGTGGTGCAAATCAGAGCAGTTTTCCTGTAATCCACAATTAGACAAGTTCAGAACTAGTCTAAATATTTAAGATGCCTGTTTTAAATTATCTCATTGTATTTGTATTTCGGGGAGATATCTGTATAGTTATTAATTGAACACAGAGTTTCTTAGGCTAGAAAGTTTGCTTCATAAAATGTAGGTTTTTCTTCCCCTTTGGCAAGTATTGTCTTCCATGGTAGAGGCTTCCCTCTAGCGGACACTTTCTCTGATGTTTTATTTGTAAGGTTTTAGTAATTTAATGGAGCAGTTGTACAACACATCCAATATCATGTATTTGCTTTCTGATTTAAAATAATTAAAAGGAAATGCCTGACAGGACTTCCTTAGTGCCTATACAATGTTTCTAGAGGACCTTTAAAACTATTGCAGCAGTCTCAATACCAGTTACTTCAAACTGTAATACAATGTAAAACTGTTTAACAGACTTAGGTATGTAAACAGGTACGTAAACAGCAAAATCATGTCCTGAAAAAACTAATTATTGATTTAGTAGTTCAGGGAAGAGATACAAGGACAGGAGCAGTGTTGTTCTGTACTGACTGGCTGCTGTTCTACTCAGCTATCAGTGCTGACCTAATTAATCTCCAGTCTGTTTGTATAGGCTACACTTACTGGCTCTTTTGGTATCCTGTTATTTAGAGGAGGGCAATAGATGGATACCTGAGTAGCCTGGTGCTCTGGTTTCCTCAAAACATTTAACTTTAAAAAGATGCAGTTGGGGCTCCTATACGGAATAAATACATACACACTTAAACGTTTTTGTTCTTTCCTATGGGAGTATGATCACATAATTTACAACTGAGAAACCATCTAAGGATGCCAACTGGCTACATTGTATTTTCATTATTCAGCAATGCAAAGGACTGTCTTAGCATGAACCTCTCACCTGTGAATTTTTCTTTCTTCAGGATGTAACAATAAAAACATTCATTGTAGCAGTAACTTTCATAATGCAAATCTCAGTCCACTAGTAACTGAGACCACTAACACATTAACTGGATTTTCAAATACTTGCCAGGTGATAGTGATATGTGGTTACTACTACGGTTCTATGGAATTTACTGAGAATCCTAAATTAATTCAAACAAATATGATCTGGGAAGTAGTTTTCTGAGTTTCAGATAGAGTAAGCAGAGGTTTCTTGAACCAGCTTGAAGTTTAATCAAAGTGTATGTTTTTCCCAACACTAAACTTTTCTATTCTAAGTCTCCCAGAGTACCAAAATCTACTTTTTTTCCCCACATGGGCTGTTGACATGACTATTTCTCATGAATCCTTTCATTAAATTTTGGAGGCCACACGGTAGCCTGTCTGACATTTTCTGCCTCTGGGAATTTTAGCAGAATACACCTATTTTCCCAGTTGAATTAGAGGAATCTCATTCCAGCTGAACAGATTTCCACATCACGAAGCAATGTCACAACAGTCTCTTTTGTTGTGATTTTCTCTAAAGAGAAACCAGTACTTCTAAGAAAATTTAATAACAATATAACTATATAATACATGCATATATATGCATACACCCCTTGTGAATTAAATTTTTCTGCTCTTTCTAAACATGGACTCTAGTCAAAAAGTCACTGCTCATTTGCAGCTCAGACAATACTCCCAATGCAGTAAAAACTCAGAAATAAAGTCAGTGAGAGGGATTTTCTGCAATCCTTTTCTGAAACAGAATTAAACGGGACATTAGAACTGGGCTCAGTTCAAATCAGATCAAACAGCATGGTGCCTAAAGGAGAAACAAAGATTTGCAAGGTCCAGTGTATAATTTATAAAAATGTGAGTAATGTGGAATCAAACTTGCCTCAAGTAATGACTTCAGGGATTTATACAAGTAATTTACATAACAGAGGTGGTCTTCTAATAGACAGAACCAAAGCACACATATTACACTTGAGAATATTTTTAGGTGGCCTTTTCAGAGAGAAGGCTGCCTAGTATGTGGGATCTGCAGTCAAGGTTTCCCCATACAGAGATTAAGCATGCAAAAATTGACATAATATAGAGAAGAAAAGAGCATTTTAAAAAAGGACAGAGCTAAGTCGGGTGCTACAAATCATATCAGATATGCACACAATATTTATTTCTTCACTGTAATTTGAGTAACTGTGCTCAGTTAGACTGCTGGAAGTTGCAAACTGAGACAGCGCCAATAATTACCCCCTTCATTTGAACGAGGTTTAAAACAAGTAGTCTCACCCGTACTGTTGATTTTAGCAAAACTACACTAAATTCTGTTTAAATGTGGAAAACTACGAGAGAATCAACAAATATGAAACCTATACATGTCTTTTTTTTTTCTATAAGTAATTAGTAAAAAAATAAATTATTTAAATCCTAGAACCAGTCATATAAAGTTGTAGGAGTGATACACGGGCAATCAATATGAGCGATATTGCAGCACTTAGTATTCTGTCATGGCATCATCCTCTCAGGGCTCTCTAGAGCACCAACATCCCTTCAGGACAGCTAAATTACACTGGGTTGAAAAGCTCAGGAGAGGGGAGACATACAAACTAGTCTGGGAGTCCCCCCCTTTTCTTTCTCTCGCTTTATCCACAAGCGCTTACAAAGGCAATGTATGTTTGCATGAGTTCCTCAGCAGCACTGCTGTTCACCTTCATTTTGGCACCTGAGAACAAGGAAGGGAGAGTACCTCCGCTGAAACAATAGCCGTCACTGTTTACACGTATGGTTTTTGTTAATGTTTCCTTTCAAACGAGGATTTTGTTGAGGAAATTCTGCAGGTTTTTGAACACTTGTTACTACCAACAAGAAAGGAGTGCCTTCCTTACACTAGGAATTAGAAAAGCAAAGCCTTTCACAAGATAGGGAGCTCACATATGTAAGGTAGGGAATATGACAGGGAATTCATAGAAGGAAGATATTGCTAATTGCATAAAATAGGGGCCAAGTAGCCTCAAGCCATTAATAGTTCCCAAATAGTACTACTATTTAACCTATCACTGAAAGGTGTGGATATGCCCATTAATACACTTGGAAGAGAATTTCCGCATTATCCCAAGTGTTATCAGCCACGGTCTGAAGAGGATCTGTAAGATTACAAAGAAATGATAAAAATCTTTCACTAATGTGCCCTCTCCCCAAGAAAACACTAAACTAGTTGAATTAATAAAATGTACCCAATCTGGTAAGAACATTCTGTAACATGTTGTATGCAAGCTGGCTTTAGCGCATTTTGTTAGTAGGATTAATTTTTAGAAAGCTGAGACTTTCATGTTAATCCCAGATAATAGTGCAGTTTGGTACACTAAAGTAATCAGATTACACTGAATATCAACACAATTTGATTTTAAATGATGCGGAGCATGTTACTGGAACCATCACCCCCTCATTTTATGAAAGGATGACCTGGAAGAATGTCAGACAGGGTTCACCACATCTCAACAGCTGCAGACCTCTGCTTCAAGTCATTTTCCAAAATATAGCTTTGTTTATTTAAATACTGATTTTTGACAGCAAGTTAGCATAAGAATTTTAAAAAGATGTGGACTTTATTACAACAATGGGTGTGCCAATATTGTGTAAGAAACTGGTATATACAATTACCTTCTACACATATGCCACTGAATTACCACCTGCTACAACCAAATACCTGATTTGTGTTTTCAATAAAAAAACCCACTACCTTAGCTAGTCCTTCCCACTAATTTGATTCATGTGCTTCCTTTTTGCATCTCCCTCGTTCCCCATATCTTTACCCTGATTAGCAGCAGAGCTAATGCCTATTTTATTTCTGGTTAATCTGATTAAGTAAGAATCTGGGATCGTGATGTCAGTGCATCAGTAGAAGCAAGTAACGCTTCCTGTAGGAAGCATGGCAGTTTTGACCTTTTAGAAGCAGGTTATGATCTGACTGCAAGATGAAAATAGAGCAAGACAAACTGCAGTAATAATACCAACTCCTTCTCTGATAGCACAGTTCAAAGTAAGATTATGGCTCATGGACTGCAGGTAAGAAAGCGTAATGTACTTATATTTGGTTACTTGATTGAAGGGAGCTTTGGGTGTGGGGGAGAGGTTAGCTTCAGCAAAACCAGTAGAACATTAAAAATACTGACTAATGAAAGGCCTTGTTTCTTACCTTTACTCAGGAGAAAAATTGGCTTTCAGAACAGAGGCATCTTAATAGACTCAGTTTTTTTACAAACTTATGACATTATTGATTTGACTTTAATATAACTATAGTCATATTCTTTCATTCTGTGCTGATGAAACAATACTTATTTATGAATCTCTTTATTGTACATAATTGCTGTAGTTCATTTTATTGTTTTTTCCCCCTTAAACTCAGAAACTGCCATCAGTAAATGAACAATAGATGAGACTGAATCTAAATTAAACAACTAATTCCTCAAGTTACAAGCTCGTGATTTAAAAATTTAATGACTTTGTGTGATAGTTTAGTAGATTGCTTTATTATAATGAGATGCTGCTGTATTATTTAGTAAGTGCCACAATACAAACGCTTTTATGAGCCTGTAAGGTATATGCAGCATGTTGCTATGGTGATGTGGTGCTCAAGCTGATGCAATCCTTAAGGTTCTGTTCACGAACCTTTCATCAGACCTTAAAAAATGCTTCACACATAGCAATAAATAGGATATTAATGTAGCAGACATTGTTTGCATGAAATAGCCTCAATGACCGTAGCTGTTAACCAAATAAAAGATAGTAAACTGCACTGTTGGAGTAGCTATAAGCAGTAGTCACTATGCACACCTGTATGCTTCAAGATTAGCTTTATTCAGTAGTTACATCAACATGGACAAAGATCATCCCTCACTTGAGCTGAACCAGTTGTGATACCTTTCATCAAATGCAGCAGGAAGCTAAATCCATTGGCAACAAGGCTGAACTTTAACTTGCTGTGCAGAAGAAAACCCAAATTATAACTGCAAAAGCAAATTGTAAGGCTCAAGTCCATTAAATGTGGCTGGGCGGAGAATGGATTGAGAGCAGCCCTGAGGAGAAGGACTTGGGGATGCTGGTTGATAAGAAGCTCAACGTGACCCAGCAATGTGCACTTGCAGCCCAGAAAGCCAACCGTATCCTGGGCCGCATCAAAAGAAGCGGGACCAACAGGTCGAGGGAGGTGATTCTCCCCATCTACTCTGCTCTGGTGAGACCCCACCTGGAGTGCTGCATTCAGCTCTGGGGCCCCCAACATAAGAAGGACATGACCTGTTGGAGCCAGTCCAGAGGAGGGCCGTGAAGGTGATGAGGGCTGGAGCACCTCTCCTATGAGGACAGGCTGAGAGAGTTGGGGTTGCTCAACTTTGAGAAGAGCAGGCTCTGGGGATACCTTACAGCAACCTTCCAGTACCCGAAGGAGGCCTACAAGAAAGCTGGAGAAGGACTTTTTACAAGGGCACACAGTGATAGGACAAGGGGTAATGGGTTTAAACTGGAAGAAGGTAGATTTAGATTAGATATAAGGCAGAAATTCTTCACTATGAGGGTAGTGGGACACTGGAACAGGTTGCTCAGAGAAGCTGTGGATGCCCCAACCCTGGAACTGTTCAAGGCCAGGTTGGATGGGGCTTTGAGCAACCTGGTGTAGTGGAAGGCGTCCCTGCCCACAGCAGGGGGGTTGGAACCAGATGATCTTCAAGGTCCCTTCCAGCCCAAACCATTCTATGATTCTATTACTGTTTAAAAGAAAAACTGCTGAAGTTGCAGGGAGCATAGTCATTACACTTAAGTTAAAGTTATGTAGAATGCAATAGAGATGGGAATCTTGGGAAAAAAAAGAACTCAAACAACAAAACAAACAACCCACCCTACAGCACTTTTTAAACTGTTTATCATGTCAGTGACTATCCTTAAATGTGCTTTTTCTGTACTCCAAATGAAAATGATGCTTATGTGTTCCAGTATTCTCAAATAAACACTGTCTTTTACCTTTGACCGATGCATCTAATTATGTTCTATCATCACTGCTTCTTGTCGACAGAATCCCATCTCCTGTATGTGTATTCTGTCTGTCACCACTAGCAACCTCGCACAGGCAGAAATTAGCCCACTTCAAACTGGCCAACTGGGTTAATATAACACTGAAACAACAATAAGCAGTTCTGCACTGCATTAAAGTCTGCTCATAGATGCTACTGTCTAGCCTCATCTACAGCTGATACCAGTGTAACTGCCAGTATCTCTTCCAAGATTAATAAACCACAAACAAACTTAATTTGAAAACAATCCTTCACCTAAGCTTTCACTTCACTGACTTCAGCCACGAAGAAAATAGTAACTAAACCAGGCAAAATAGTACTGCTGACACTCTAAACAGTGCTCAACTGCAAGGCTATTCTGTAAGTCTAACTTGGAACATCAAGGCCTATCAATTTTGAGTACTTGCAGAATACAGTTAGTTCAGCCAGGATGAGATTCTATATGCATTGCCTTGTACTACGATAATCTGTTCTTTGAAATCCTTGTTAACACCTGTCTCTCTAGTTTTATCTTTAAATGAAGTGGGCTATTTGTGGCCAATTTAAAATAAATGGCACTAATTGGTTATCTTGTTTTTGTGGCTGCTGTGAGTTTTGCAAGTAATAATCTACTCCTGCTCCCTACAGTCTGTTTTTACTTTCTTCCTAAGCACTCATCTCTTCTATGCCAAAAAAGGAGAATTAAAAACAATTCATCTGTCTAAAGAGTTTGCAGGTGTTAACTCGTTTGTTAGGCAATAATAGCATAAAGCATTACTAGCTCATAGTTCTATGCTGTCCGTTAGCAAGCTGCCAAATCCTTGGTTTTGAGGCCTGTTCAGCAAAATCAAAGGATGTTTCACAGTTGGTACAGGGGTGTTACACATGCCAAGTCTGAGGGGAAAAAGATTGACAGTCTCAGCGAGAACACTGAGTAAGACCACTCCTTTAAAGCTTTGCCTTCTACTGAAGTAGTTGTCTACTTCGTTGCTCAATAAACAGACTATGTGCTATTAGGAACATATGCTTCACCAATGAAATCTGCACAGTCAAGCACTCATATTTTTAATTATACTGTATTGAGTTCTGTTGAATGCAACTGGTATGCAGTTAACCTATTTTGCACTAGTGAAGCTTTGAGCCAGCTTTGAACTTTTCTTTCAATTAGTTCTGTATTTTTAAACAGTAACAGGGCAATATTAGATGTGACAAAATCTCACTAATTTGAGTTTTTTCTTATTTCTAATACTTACATATTAGCCCTCTTATTCACAATTGTTTCTACCTCATTATATTTTTTTCTTGCCTGCTTTTGTACTTCCACTTCATAAATGAACAAAGACCAAAGCATCCATTATGGTCTTGAAGGGTGGTAGAATCCAAAGACACAGATCTGTTTGTGGTCAAAAGACTAGTCAGAAGAGAAGTCCAAATGAAGAATACGCAACTTCTAGACATCCAGATGCCTCTGGGTGCAACAGCCTGGAGCCAGCATGTTGAAAAAAGAACTGTAATTCTAAAGCCTGATGGCAAAAAGGTTAAAGCCCTGATCTGTGGGAAGTAGCTATGGCCTCTCCCCAGCCATGCTGAGAAGCAATCTTCTAGCAGGGCAAACAGCACAACGAGCTGAACTGCAGCTCAGCAGGTCTCTGGTTGCCATCTATGGGCACCCTCCACAGCTTCTCTTCCCACTACCATCTCAAAGCTTCTCCTTTGGGTTAAGTTATCTCCCCTGTCCTCTGAGACAGCTGATGGTTGGTATGTGCTTGCCTCTGTTAAAAGTTCAGTTGTGAATTCACACTTAGGAGACAGAGTTTTCTCTTTTGCACAATGGAGAATGATGGTCAAGGTAGTGCAGCATCCTAAAGTCACCTGCTGACTGGAGATCAAGCTGTAATCCCAATCTACTTGCCTTCAATTTTAATTTTTGTTTGTCTACCACACGAGCAAGCTCCTATGCTCTGCAGAAGGGGAAATGGAGAATACAAGGGGTTTTTGTTGTTGTTGTTTTGGTTTTTCTTATGAGTTGATGATGGTTGAGAATTTCTCTTATAATGACTAGGGCGAAATAGTTATCTATCCATTCACATCTCAGACAAGCATACCAGTTGGCATTATCAGACAGATTGCGAACTGTTCTATCAGAAGGTTCAAAAACTCTCAGATACATTTTTATTTTGACACATTATGGGGGGGGGGGGGGGCACGGGGGGAGGAGTCTTCCTCCACATTATCAGAGACTGGAAGGTTTTTTCCTGTGTAGCTCTGTCTTTACTCTTAGAGCTATTTCCCTTTCACTTGCAGATAAGAGATGAAGAAAGTGGCTATAATAAAAATCTATTTTGCATTCCTAAGCATTATGAAGAAGATTTAGAAAGAGTCTTCATTCCTCATGGACTCATCCTGGACAGGTATGAGGGTAATCAATAAAGAGTAGTGATAGTGATGCCAATGATCCATTTCCCTCCAAATGAAGAGACTGATGCCCTACCCAGCATAGCCCATGAGAAACATGGAAACACTGCACCTATAACACTTGTGTTCTGGAGTTTAATACAAGAGGAGTCTTATGGAAAGGATTCCTCTACAACCCCCGTTAAGTTTCCATGTTATCTCAAATATCTTTAAGATTTTCTATTCTGCGTTGTTTAGATAATGGGTTAAATCAACAGTATGTCAAGTGGAGTAGGCATCATCTTGTGAACTGCAAATATATAACTAACTTTCTATGTCTTAATGTAGTCACAGCTTTCTGGTTATAAAAACTTAACAGCAAGATCAGAATTTTAACTTGGACATTGCTTAATATATGGACAAACAAATATGATATGCAAAACACATTAAAGAATTTGGTTTTTTTCCTTCCAGGACAGAACGTTTGGCTAGAGATATCATGCAAGATATGGGAAGCAATCACATTGTTGCGCTCTGTGTCCTTAAAGGAGGCTATAAATTCTTTGCTGATTTGCTGGACCATATAAAAGCACTAAATCAAAACGATGATAAATCTGTGCCTATTACTGTGGATTTTGTTAGAATAAAAAGCTACTGTGTAAGCAACTTTCTTTTCCTTGGAAAATTGACTGTCCTCACAAATTGACATTCTGAATACTGGTAGTTTATATGAAAACTCCACAAAACTTTTGTTTATGCATATATCAAAGAAACTTAATTTATTACATACTGAAGAGCAACTGATTTACCGATCTGCCCCAATGATCAGATGGATATTGTATATTCACTGGAATGAACATATAGCAGAACGCTTAAAATGACAAAGCCAGGCTCAGGTCTCCAATGTCTTTCTCTCCAGCCCAAAGCTTCCATACAGGTTCCACTCTGTCTTTACCATGGCACCCTTTGGTGGGAGGGAGTATGGAGAGGAGCTCAGCATCAGAGACTTGCTATTGTCTCTCTCTGCATTTTTTTTTTTTTAATTCCTATAGATAATATTGGAGAGACTTGTTTTCATCATCTGTATGTTGGGGAACAGGTATCTTTTGCCTGAGCCAGCTACTCTAAAGCAATGACTTATGCTATTTTATCTGGTTTATCTTCTCCCCTCTTTGAAGGCTAGAGTTCTGTGCACTGATCAAAATTTACCCCATGCTAAATACAACAGTTTACAATATCCCATAAATTTTTCATAGAATTCTAAAACAAATCTGTGGTAACAAAAATAGCTGAAAACAATGGTGTCTACTCCATGAATATGGATGTATTCTTGTTCCATGCAAACATCTGCCTGTACTGATACTTCACTCTCTCCTTTTGCTCTCAGCAACTTAAAAGCCATTTTACTGGAGTGCTGTGTAAAGTTGCAAGTGTCTTTTGATAGGCAAAAAGCAAGAGCAGCACACCATTCATGCACACACAAGATAACACTTTTGAGCATGTTTTATGTGACTTCCCTCTCTTCTTTCTCCTTCTAGAATGATTCACCTACAGAAAAAATCAGTATTGTTGGCGAGGAACTGTCTAAACTAAATGGGAAGGTACGAATTAGCATCTTCAGCTTTTAAGAGGAAAGAAGAGTTTTTGTGTATCTTCCAGGAAGTCCATCTTTTGATACTACATATTTACAGCCACTTAACATCATTGGTTTAAAATGCTATGCTTTGAAACAGTCAGTCATTCCCACTGATCTCAGTGGAAACTTAACACCATCGGTACTGAATGCTTCTAAAGATCCTATTCCACGTTTTATCCCACAGCCCCTAGAAATGAAACATCTTAAACTGACTCATGCAGTATGGTTTTAGAATGCTATTGCTACACACAGAATAATATATAAAACCTGACATAGGTGGCTTTCTCACAATATTTTATGCTTCCATAAATACTTACAGAAAGACTCTTTAGAAAGCACTAAAATAATGCAAGTAGTTAAAGTGAAAAGCTCCTTTGAAAATCAATTGCAACTTCATTGTAACTGAAGTTTTTAGTGCAGACTTCTCCAGGCTGTATAATTCACTGCATGTTGCCATGTAAATATTTTCTTTTCTTTCTCTTCCTACATGACCTTTTCCAGAATGTGTTAGTAGTAGAGGTAAGTAAAGATTGGAGTGGGGGGGAGGGAACGACGCAGACCTTTTCCTCCCCTTTTTGCAAGTTAATACCTATTGCATACAAGCCAACAATTAATAATGCTACTGTGCTGCCAGGGTTGCTGAATGTTTTTTATGCTTTAAATTAATCCACTGACAGTCTGTTTTTCCTTTCAGACTCAGACAATAATTTATTTTTTTTATCTCTTTAAGGACATTATTGAGACTGGTAGAACAATGAAAGCACTACTTTCAAAACTAAAAGACAACAAACCAAAAATGGTAAAAGTTGTAAGGTATTGTAATGAGAAGATATAGCAAAATCATTTAGGTGAATAGTCAGTGTATGCTGGTGGCTGTTTGTTTGTTTTTGTTTGGTTTGAAGTTTGGGAGAAGAGGAATTAAAAGCAGGAAGTAGTCCTTATCCACCTGATAAAAAACTAAATATTTATTAAACTGGGAAATTTACATACGCACTACCACCTTCATTGTTAAAATGACTAAAAAAGGTTTCCTGGCTCTTTTTGTGTAGCCCATACATATCCTCAGTCATACAGGTTTTCAGAATCTAAGAGTTTGTCAGCACTTGCAAGATGACTTCAAGTGGCATTCTAGACCTGCTTTTAGATGATCTATAAAAGGAATTTTTGGGGGAATATCCCTGTCTCTGTCAAGTCATCACAATGCTTTGAAAAAACATTTTGTGTTTTATGTATCAGTTATGCTCCTCCTAGTGACTGTCCAGGAGGTTCTCAGTTTCTTCAGAAGTGCACAGGAAAAGCAAGAATGGATATGACTTTGTGGATGAAATTGTAGTGGCCTTGCACAGCTTGTCCTCTTCTCCCTCCCTCCCCACTCCAGTCTTTACATGCCACTTGAACTTGCTTACCTGTCTGTGCTGTTCTAGTTTGCTGATACATTGCTACATGAAAAGATAATGATTTGGGATATAGAATTGAAGAGAACTAAATGTAAAACAATAGAGTCATTTGGACCTTTAGAATGAACCTAGATCAGAGCCTTTGGTTCTTCCTCAATTCTAAGGCTGAACACTACTTCTTTCTGCTACAATAATCTCACTGTTTTAATTTAACTGCATGATTGTAGCAGCTTATGGGGAGGGGTGGGAGAAGTGAAGCATACAGCTTAGAGCAAGACATATTTTAAAAAACATAACCTTCTCTTCTCTGCCTCACAGCCTGCTCGTTAAAAGGACACATCAGAGTCCAGGTTACAGACCAGACTGTAAGTATTGCATTTTTCTGGTTGTCCAAAATACGATCTCATAATGTCATTTTATGCAGTAAGTCTGAAAACTGGCATGTAAGTTTCAGGAAGGCCAAGAAAAATGGGGAGGAAATACATAAAAATCTGTAAACTGACGACCAGCTATCCCATGCTGAAACCTCATGACCACCACCTTTTTGTTCCCCGGTTGGTCTGAGTGCAGGTTTGGCTATTTGTTACCAGGTAGCAGAAACAGAATCAAACCTTAACTTTGTATTGCTTGGCTCTGACCCTGAAAGGCATTTGTTTTGACTCTGCATTAAGCTTGCCTTGTTTTCAAACTGAAAATCCCTACTGAGTTGCAGTGCATCTACTTTTACACCAGTAAAATCTCACTCCTTGTCTCCCTCTCCCAGGACTACCTTATAAGTAGGTTTTAAATAATTATTGTGTTCTTAAAATGCATTCTCTTAACATTTTAATTGTATTACTAACTGATGGGTATGGTATAGATTCTAACCTTTGTCATCAATTTATGGCTCTGATTCTTAAAAAAGCATGCTAAGTACCTTGAAAGCAAGAGGATGTATTTGTTAGGTATTACTCTTAAATAGCTGAAGCATGTGTTGAATACAAACTGTATACTTAAAAGCTATTTAAACCACCCAAGTATAAAAAGTATTGTATTTTGTTACAGACATAGGCTTTGAAATTCCAGATAAATTTGTGGTTGGATATGCTCTTGATTATAACGAATACTTCAGAGATCTAAACGTAAGTACATACATGTTTGCCTCGACTGTTACATATATGACTGTTACCACAGGTAACCAGCAAGAATATTAGCTTATGCCAGGAGCTTCTCAACAATTAACAAAACTTCAAATCTGACTAGAAACTTCCACTAAAAGGGCAACAACCTTATTAACATGCCAAGCTGATAATTCAATGTAAATGCATAAGAAATCGCATTACCTTTTTAGGAATCTACTTCACAAGCTTTGTGGCCCAGCCGTGCTGTACAGTATTCTGAATCCTCCAGGATGGCTGGCAGCACACAATCTGCTGGCCCCATCTGAAGAGAAAGTAACATGCAATTTGGCTTCCATTTGATGTTTGTCTGTCTTAGTGAAATCCTATGTTGCTTTTTCCTAGCCAAGTCTTTCAGATGGCTGTGTGTGGACTCTGTGAAGGCTTTTCCTACACTGTATAACATGTCCACCAAGATTTTTTTTGCTTTATTCCATTATGGTTTCCTTAGGCTGCACTGCGTAGTAGACTTGGAAATAACATAACTGAGAGAAAGAGCTGATCTTTTTTTCCCTCTTTAGTTTTCAAAAGCACTTTCTTAAATATGGTTAAGTGGAAAACCTTTTCCCTTGAAAGTCTTATCAAAAAGACAAACCTGTTCTGTTAAAGACACATAATGGATCTATGCTATTGCAAAGCAATATGAAGAAGGATACAATAATTGAACAAACCTGACCTCTTCAGAATATATAAATCTATAAATTACAGATGAGCTTGGAACAATATTAACATCTCAATTTTACTGCAAGTAGTAAACTTGCAACCAAACTCACAAAAATTACTGTTCTGGTGTGTTTTCCTTACAATGCTAGGAATACAACTGAAAATCTTTCTTGCGTTTTCTTTGAACGTAAAGAATGACTAAAGTTGTACTACATTTTTTTTTCTTTTTTTTTTTTCTTAGCACATCTGCATTCTGAAAGAGAAAGCCAAAGAGAAATATAGAGTCTGATAACATCAGTCTTGTGGAACAACAGTTCAGTTGCATGTACAGCTGTGTGGATGAATAACAAGTAGTAATCTACTAATTGTGCTCTTCATTGAAGAATGACAACATTTTCTAAAGATACTATTCTATATATTTTTCTTATAATTATTATGGAAAACAGCTCAAAGGTGAATGAGTTCTGTTCAAGTTTCAGTGAAACCTGCACAGAACACTGGCCAGAAAATGGATATTATATTCTGGTGGAATCACAGGGGACACAGCGGACATGTACATGTGTGTGTAATTATGTTTGGGGTTTAATTTACTATATGAAGTAACAGATTGTGTGATTGTATATAAACTGCAATTATTTTTACATGTGAGCTTGTGCGTGTGAATATATACACATGTACTTTATGTAACGAATAGGCTGAATAAGCATTTAAGGACTTGAGGGTAATTAAATCAACTGTATAAGGTGCATACCACATGGAAAACACATTTCGTTCTTTAGTTTAATGCAATGAAAAAAAGTAAACATTAAAGTAGCTACACTGAGATTAGTTCTTATATATTCCATGTAACTTCGGGTGTTGTGTCGTGTTTTTTGAGGGAAGGGATGACGTGTTGATTGTACCATTGTAGTGTTATTTGAAACGCAGGTAACACTGATTACTAGCTGTTAAGACTGGATGATAAACCATTAGAGCAGGAAATTACTTCTGCTAGTTGTGTGTTCCTAATGCAAACTGGAAGCTGAATTTTACTGCCCAGAAACAGGATCAAGCCTGAGGCAGTCTCTGACACCTCACTGTTTCCTACCTGCACGAAATTATTAAAATAAGCTCTAAGACCTTGGTGTTTTTCCCCCTTGTGAATTAAGAGTACCGAGCTAGGTGTCTGTTTTCAAGAAGGTCTGGTGATGTCCTTTAGCTTTTAAGAGTCCTGAGCTACAGGTGACCAAGGCTTTGGCGGGTGCGCTGTGGTGCTTAGCAGAGCCCCCCGAGAGCTGGAGGCGGCCATCTCTCCTGTCATCCGCCCCTTACAGCGTGAGAGAGGAGGAATGCTAGTGCCTGCACGAACAGACCCCTTACTTAAAGCAACGGGAACGGCTTACCCCGGAGCCCAGGGACACCCACTCGCTGCCGCCGCCCTTGCCCCTCTGAGGGCGGGCCACAGGCGACGCTCGGCAGGGCGCGACGCCCAACCGCTCGGCGGGTTTCTGTTTTTCCCAGCTGGAGCGAGGACTGCTGGCAGCTAACGGCGCCCTTTTCCAGGTAAACGCAGCCCGGGAAAGCTGTCGTCGGCTGCCCTCTGGCCCCGGGAGGGACCCTGGCCGCGGCGGCGCCCGGCCCAGCCCTCCCCTCCCCTCAGCGCTCGCCTCGGGAGCGCGTCCCGCCCGCCTGGGAGCGGCAACGCCGCGCGCCGCCGCCCCCTGCGAGCCCCCTCGCGTGGCCTGCCCGCCGCCAATCAGAAGGCGGAGCCCGGCGACCTCGCGTGTTGATTGGAGGGAGTGGCCGTCGCTCACAGGGGGGAACGGGAGGCGACGGGGAAGGGCCAAGTCCGCCCTCGGGTCGGGGGCACCAAAGATGGCGGCTGCGGAGCGAGAGGATGAGCTGGAAAGGTAGCGGTCGTCCCCGGCCCTTCCTCCGCTGCCCGCGGGTGCTGCCCAGCCCGCAGCCTCCGCCAGCTGCGAGGAAGGCCCGGAAGGAAGGCAGCGGGGAGGAGGGACCGTGCGGGAGGGGAAGGCCGTCCGTGCAGCGCCCCCTGCCCGCCGGCAGCAGGCCCGGGCGGAGGGAGGGGCGGCGAGCGGAGCGCCAGCGTCCGGGGCGGCCGCCGGCACCCGGCAGGTTCAGCTCTGAGGAAAAACACCTCTCGCGTTGCCTGCGGGGTGTTGGGAGCCGGGGTGCGGCCTCGGGGTGTCACGGCGCTCCGTTCTGTTTGCTTCCAGAAAGAGTATAAAAGAGAAAGCCAGGCTCCGCTTGAGGGAGTTCGATGTTGGAGACAAGTTCTCCCACTTGCCGCTGCCCAAAGCCTCCGTCCTCCTGCCGCTGATGGTGAGGGAGGGGCAGCTGCACTTGCTGCTCACTGTCAGGTCGATGCAGGTAGGTGAGCCGGGGCCGGGGCCCGCAGAGCCGAGCTCTCCCGGGGACGCGAGTGCAGCATCGGCGAGGCGGCCTACAGGGAGACGCTCGTCCTGTTCCCGCTCGGCTGCTTGCACAAGTCCCAGCCGCACCGCAGCTAGGGCCTGCTTTGCAAACTTCAGCCCAGGCAGCATGCCCGAGGTTACAAGCACGTATTTTTATACACCGACAAGTCTAGTATTTACATGCCAGAACAATGTCGGATACCCAGAAACCCATGACAGTAATAGACGATTTCCAGATCAGAAAAGGAAATTTCGATTGTTTACTATGACTTAAATGACAAAACTGACAATGCAGTGCAGCTTTTATTAATGTGATTTTTCAATCTGCAGTTAGTATTACTTTTCTCTCCCTTTCATATATGAAAAGAAAGGCAACAACCTACGTCTCCCAGAACTCTCCTGACAGCATTTTGTTTTCTTTTGCAACTCTTGTTTTCCATCCCCCTCCCCACCCCGATCAACTGCCTGTATTCAGAGATTATTTACTGGTCTGTTTTTCTGTTGCTGAAAAACGGAAGTTTTTTGGGGGTCTTAGAAATTTTAAGACCCTAATAACTACAGTTACTTAGCTGATAAACCGATTGTAAATGGGCTTTTTGCTGATCTTTGATGCGCAAGCCTATTACTATAACGTACTTCACGGTACATTATTTACATGTGTATTTTAGAAGTTCAAGTTACCGTGAGTATTTTAGTCTCACTATTCAAGTTGTCTGTCTAGATTCATCTCTTATGCAAGCAAGCAGAATGTATAGTATGAATTACACAATACTGTACAAGTGATATGTGTATTTCTGATAGTGAGGGTTTATGGATTAGTTGGGTGTAGGCCCAACTTTTTCTTGTGTAGCCCTTGATAAGGCACATTTCTTCTGATCTGCAGAAACCTCTTACCACCATTTCCAACTTCTTTGACTGGAAAGATATATCAAACATGAAGTGATTCTGCAATATGAACAAGTGTCTGTGTGGATCCAAGAAGAAATGTGAAACTTATATTTAACAGTAGTACTGCTTTAAATTCTAGCTGAGAAGATCACCGGGGGAAGTGTGTTTTCCAGGAGGTAAATGTGAAGCAACTGATAAAGATGAAATTGATACTGCTCTCCGAGAAGCTAAAGAAGAAGTGGGACTCCAGCCAGACAAGGTGGAAGTTATCTGTAGGCTTGTGCCTGGAATTGATAAAGTAAGCAATAAACTGAGTAAGTCAGCATATCATTTAGAAAATAAGCTTGGGTTATGTTCTTTTTTAAGGTTGATAATGACCTTTTCAGACCTGTTACTGTAAATAACCACCGTTTCTCAAAGTGCGCAACCTGTGTTGCCAGCAGAGCGAAGATCCTTGCTCTGTATTTGGTATTTGTGAGACCACATTTTGGTGTACCATGTCCAGTTATGGACACACTGGAGTACCAGAAAGACAATGGTAAACTGGCGGGAGCCTAGCGGAGAGCCACAAAGATCGTAAGGGGGCTGGAGCACATGGAGTACGAGGAGAGACTGAGAGGAGTGGGGTTTGCTCAGCCTGAAGAAGAGAAAGCTAGCAGGGGATCTAGTTGCTCTCTTCAAGTACCTCCAGGGTGGTTATAGAGAAGGTGATACCAGACTCTTCTTGAGACAATGGACACAAGTAGCAACAAATGAAATTTTGATGAGATAAAATTTTAAAATAAACAACATTCTTTTACTTGGTACAAACTTAGTGTTTGGGTTTTTTGTTGTTTTTTTGGTTTTTGTTTTTTTTCTTTTAGATGAATCACTTGGTAACACCAGTTGTAGGATTTATAGAGGATACATTCCAGGCCATTCCTAATCCAGATGAAGTGAGCAATGTTTTTGTCATGCCATTGGAGTACTTTGTCAAGCCCTTAAATTACAAGACCTTGCCTTATAAAACCTCATCTGGTTACTTAAGTTGGATGCACTGCTTTACATATGATGACCACGAACATAAAATGTCATTCAAGATATGGGGACTTACTGCACACTTTGCTGTACTTCTTGCTCTTGTAATTTTTGGAAAGAGACCTACCTTTGAAGTTGATTATGATCTTGACAACTTATTGTCATCCTCTGAGAATAAATTCATGGATTTATATGCATCCTTATATGAAAGAAAGAAGAGTAATCTGTGACAAGCTGGTCTGGCAATTAATTTATATTGAAGGAGGCAAAAGGTTTTTGTTTATTCCCTTTGTACCTATTATTTTATTGATTGAATTTCACATTTGAATTTCTTCTGAATTGGGAACTTATTAAAATTTATTTTTAAATCAGCTTTTTAAGTTGACAAGCCCTAACTAGATTAATATAATTTTTAATCTGTTTTAGAGTTGCTAAAAGCACATGGTATTTTTGATGGACTTAAGCAGATCTTCCAAATCTGTATGTTCAGTTTCTGCCTTTATTTGGTGTGATCTAAGATACTTTCTGTGGTTTGTCTTCTGTATAATGAGATAATACTCTTTTATCTATTTTTTGTCTGTTTGAATTAGAATAAGAAAACTTTGGGGGATCTGTCTGTCTCACTGTGTGGCATACTACATACGGACAACATAATGCATAAAGTCTTGTGTGGTATCTTTAAGCACTTATGAAATGCACAATAAAAATATAGAAGGTGGCAAGTCCTTTCACAATCTTGTTTTGGTTGGGCTTGTGGAGGGAAGAGGAAGGTTTAATGAGTTTTATTACTCTTGCTCAATTTAACATTTCTCACAAGGAAATTCTGTAGGCTACGGAAAACTTAGTATACAGGCAACAGTACTGAACTTTGCGCCTCAGCATCTTGTTAGTGTCACTCGCTCAGCTCCTAGAGGGAGTCATCTTAAGGAAAGAAAAGTGGAGTTGAGTATTCGTGAGGGCTAAAATGCTGATCTGTAGTTGAACCTTTACCAGTCACCCTGGCAATGTCAGATACACGGTGTTCTTTGTGCTGTGAATCTTTGTTTCCTCATTGC
This sequence comes from Nipponia nippon, assembly GCF_047370975.1. Taxonomy (NCBI): domain Eukaryota; kingdom Metazoa; phylum Chordata; class Aves; order Pelecaniformes; family Threskiornithidae; genus Nipponia; species Nipponia nippon. The sequence goes on from NW_028262391.1 coordinate 46,946,289, forward strand.
TGGTGAGGTAGAAGCTTATTCATAGTGGTCGTGATCTTATTGCCAAATGGTTAAGTTTTTAAAAGCATAATCAATTTAAGCTGGATTTGAGATGTACTTTACAAGTAAACAAGCTGATCTTCTCTGAGTAACAAGTGTGAGTTGAAAGCATTCAGCGTACCTCAGAATCACGTGCCCTAGTGCTAGTCTTGAATAAGATGAAGAAAAACACTCAGTTGTTCTTCTGGGTGTTTACACTTTGTGCTCCCCCCCCCCAGTTTCACTAATGGATGCAAGTGTGATAAAAAAGTTGCTGGCAGTTCCTATGAACTGTACTGTAATTGAGCAGAAGTCAGATTTTTACATTAAGCAACTTTTGTAGTATACTTGAAGTAGGCTGTGACTTTAGCAAAATGCATCCTTTTTACAAATAAATGTTTCCCAAGTATGGCTTGAATAGCTAATTATGATCTGCTAGAAAACCCAATTCTAAGATTATTATTTTTTTTTTTTAGCTTCTGATAATTGCATCCATAACATTCTTTGGCTGCTGTGCTAGGACAGTAGCATTTAGGCTGGTAACTGCAGCATGACCTTTTACTGAAGAAGACAAAGATGCTGGAGTTGCACTCAGCTGACAGAAGCGTACCAAAACAAATCAAGGCTAAAATCAATGCAAATCTTGCAAGGACTGAGTTTCCCTTTGCCTCCTCTCCCTGCTACAACTGTGCAACACTTACTATTTGTCTCTCCCCAGAGGTAATTCAGTGGTAGGTATTCTACTACAGTATTCTGCCTGAAATATTCTTTATGCAGTAGCATTAAAGAAGCACAAGAGTGGCAATCAGAATACTGGGTTGGAAGAGGCCTCAAGAATCAGCCTAATTTCTTGCTACCTCAAGATGGAACCAGATACATGATATTCTGATAAATACCTAATTTTTTCTTAAGCTTCCCTGGACAATACATTGTCATGCATACATTTAGCCATGCTTTACAAAGTTTGTGTAAATTAACAGATGCTAGTTGTACCAAGGAACACTTAGTTCTTGTCCTGTACAGAGAAGAATGGTGAGTAGCTCATTTCCTTAGTTTCTTTCTGCACTCCTGAAAACTACATCGCTGTGTCTTCCTAAGGCATCTTTAGACTTAATGATCAGATTCCTTCAGGGTTTTTTTCATCAGTCACATTTTCATCACATTTTGTACATCTCTTGTCATTTTTCTTGCTTTCCAGAATCTTCAGTGAACCTTCCCCCCCCCCGCCATGTGATAATCAAACCTGGTCGTAGTATTCTCATTAACGATTTGGGTTGGATAGGACAGGGTTACTTCACAGCTCCTTTTTATATATCCCATTGTGATGGCTGTTTGTGAAGCAGCATGGTAATATTGACTCATATTCCACTTCTTCCACTAAAGTTGCCTCATCCTTTTCTGAACAAGCTGCCAACTGTTGCTATATTTGTATTTATTGCATTCTGTATTTGAACTGTTGATTATTCCTACCAAATGTAGCACTTTGCATTTGTCCTTATTGAATTACATCCTGATTTTTTCAAAACAAATTGTAATGATCTACTACCGTGTTTTCCAGACATTTCCATTTTGCTGTTATCCTCAAGTTTAATGAATATATTTTTTGTTTCAGTTACAACTTAGAGTAAGCACACTCAGAACAGGCCTCTGCAGAATCCCAATTGCCACTTTGACAATGAACTACTAACTACTGTGTGTGGTTTTCTAACTAGCTGTGTAACATACTACTATTAGTTCCATATAGACCAACCCTTCTTAGGTTGCACACAGGAACATTAGGCAGGGCTATATCCAAAGCTTGAGGATTTATAGTTCTCCCTATACACCAAGCCTCTTATCTGCCCCACAGAGGAAGTAAACACATTTTTCAAAAACAGTTCATAGGAAAAAGACAACAGTTGCTACATATGTCCTTAATTAAAGTACTTACGTGAAGCTTATTTGTTCTGGTGTCTTCCCAGGAATTGGAACAATTTGAATGAGTTCTCCAGTTCTTTCATAGGGCACCGTTTGCCTTCTCCCAGCCCCTGTTAGGGAAGAAGATAAAGTTCCCTAAGTTTCAAAGATAATTGCTAATAACGTTGAGATTGGTTCTTAAGAGAATGGCTGTCCCATTGGGACGTTTCAAAAGATACAGCCAGCTTGAACATTTTAGCATATCTAAATACTATCAAATCTTTCATATTCCTACATTAGGTCTTTTGGTGCTTGTGTTAATTATATTTGATATCAGTTGACTTTTTAAGTTAAAAGAAAAAAAGACTTTTTTGCTAGGGTAAAATCCTTGGAGAAGCAGTAGCCACATTTATGATGAACAGCTTTATTTTTCATTATTAAACACTTGTGAAATTGTTAAAACATTTTTAAAAGCTTAACTTTAAACTCTTCATCATATTATTCATATCCTCAGTGGTTTCTCTCAATGCTAATGTATGCAGGAAAAGTAACTAATTAAAATAAGAACATTGTTAATTAAAATAGAGCAAAGCAATTAGACCTTTGATTAGTAAACAAAACAGGTACCAAGAGACATAATAACTTATCATCCTCCTCTATTCCCAGCAGACTTTTTTCTTCTTCATCTCTCAACCAGATCTGGCACAGAAATTGTACAAAGTGTACAAATTCAAACCTTAGTTTGTTTTTATTTCTCTTTTTTTAAACGCTGTTATGTGGAATTGTAAGGACAGCAACAACAATTACAGCTGTTGCTCTTTTTAGCAAATGCAAATCTTGTTGATTTTTGAATCAAATGAACCATTTGAACTAGTTGAAAAACAAAACTTAGAGAGGTCCAACCAAAAATCCTTGAGTGATCTGCAGTAAAACCACTGGGGCTTCATGCTTCACATTATGCATCCTACATAATTTTACTGGCATTAGTTTTGAAATTTGGGAAGTACTTTCTTAACTCAAAAGACTTATCCTTTATTTATATCCATCTGGGATTTGAGTGCCCAAAAAACTCCTTTGAGCCCAAAAAGAACAGAAGGAAATTTAAGTGCTCATTACTAAAACTGCAGTTCTGCAAGTCCCACGTTTACTAATGGGAAACTGTTTCCTTGGGCAATCTTCAGATAAAATTCTTCCACAGCTCATAGAATGATAAAATCATTAAGGTTGGAAAGGACCTCTGAGATCATTGAGTCCAACCTGTTAACCTAACTGCCTGGTCCATCTCTAAACCATGTCCCTAAGCACCACATCCATACGTTCTTTGAATACTTCCAGGGACTGTGATTGCCCCACCTCCCTGGGCAGCCTGTTCCAATGCCTGACCACTCTTTCCACGAAGAAATTTCTTGAGGCAGAAAGTAGAACATGACTCCCTCCGGCCTAGGTGGCCTTCCTAACCAATCCATGTCATGTTTGTAGTCTCTTTCCTTCAAGGGGTAAGGAGTGGAGAGTGCCCCAAGGAGAGTATCATCAAGTCTGGTGATATAGCCATTTTTCAGCATACTACCTCTGAAGTATGAGAGAACTAGAAGCGTGTAAGCCTCACTCCTCCTGGGTAAGTAAGCCCCCTGTGTAGTTAAATAGTGTATTAAAGGAAAGTTGCAGCTGCTCTGCACCTCATGTTTTTAAAGGAGAGTGTGACTGTGCCTTGTTTGTGTGAGAACAAACTCCTGAAAAGCTGGATACTCCAGGGAGATGGATCTTTCCCTGGGCATGGGGCTCCAGGGAAGCTGTGTAAACTTAAAAGGGAAAAGATCTAGCAAATGTGCTGTTCTGAGAATTTCCTACTGGAAAATGCTGTATTCTGCCCTTAACCTGGATCACGGCCTAGGACAATTAGCTCTCCCTTGTATCGTATGCAAAAGTTTAAGCATCTAAAAAAGGCCTGTTTTTTGTTCAATGGACCGGGTGCTTTGCAGTTTGACACTGCGGTGTTATAGTCCCTCAGTGCCTTTTCAGATTTGTCTTTAAAGTCATGTAACAAAGCACTTATCAAGACCTGAGTGTCCCAGTGTTCTCTCTTACTGGTCCTGTATTATACCTGAATATTATTAAAATAGATTTGTAGCTACTTTTATTTTGAATGTGGTGATTTTAAAGGACTCCTTTACCTTGAATTATTGATTCAAATTCATTTATGCTTTGTTTAAGTATGCTATGTTAATATAGCTTCCAATCTGAAAAAAGTGTTTTATACACACATATTTACTCTCTGCACTTTTTCTTACAAACAAATCACCAAGGCCATTGCTCAGTTGAAAAAGGGTATTAAAATATATATTCCAGTTTACATTGTCTAGCTATGGGATAAGTAATGCTAGCATGACAGTAAAATGAGTGCAAGGGCTTGTATCAGAACACGAAAATTACTGATATGATATAAAATTAACTAAAAATAAGTGGCATACAGTTTAATGTGAGGTGTTACTCATTCTTTTAGTTAATGTGCAGTGATTCAGCATTTAACATTTCTATATTTTTGAGTGCTTGAATAACCAGGCTTTTGGTATTTAGCGTTTATGTGAACATTTAATATTTATATATATTTTATATGCAAATTGGTATTTAACAATTATAATCACGTGAAAAAATGAAAATTACTTTTAAAAGGATATAGTATATATACTAGTTTACAGCACTTCTGTGTGGGGAAAAAACATTAAATGTTCATTTAATTTCAAGAAGTTCAGTGTATGCTGCTCAATTAAAATGTATCTCGCTTGCATAGCTGGAGTTCATGCAGGGTTAAGGCAGTTATAGTTAGATGAAAATGTAAATATTCAAGAGAGGAGATTATTTATATTCAGCCGATGCCTAAATCATATACATAAAATAGAAAATCTGGAGGTGTTTTTGTCTTTCAAGAAAAACCTCATGTGAGTGCTTACATGTCAATATGTATGTGATGTACCTACAGTGATTCCTTTTTTTAGCAGGTTGCCATAGCAATGCAGTTTTCACAACAGTACGTGTTAAACCATCTCCAGTTAAAAATAATAGTTAGAGTAGAAAGGGTCATTAGGTAATCCCTCTGTCCCTCTAACCTTACCTCTTCCCAAAATGTAATTTAAGAAATAAGGAAGACAGAAAAAGGAATCACACTTGTTTCTGATTCCTTGCAGAAGCTACAATTCTGTAGCCAGAATGCTTACTTAGTGTATGGGATTCTGAGTTTCAACATAAATTTCTTTATGCTTTATGATGTTAATTAAATTTACTATACTGCATGGTTGCCTGTTACTTAGTACTTCAGATTTAGGGTGAGTTTTGTTTGTTTTTCAAAATGAAAGTACATGTGCTAGGAAGGAAAACATCCAAGTAATAATGAAACATTAATGAAGAATAATCATCCTGTTTGTCAGAACGTGCTGCAGGGGAAAGACTGTTCACTGGCTAGCAATAGACTCATTATTTTGGGCACATTTATCTCTTCTCATCCTGAATTCTGTAATCCTTTAGACTGTCCAGTCATGACCATTTATTGACCTGTGTCTGCCTTGATCTCCACTCTATTACAAACTACATTTGGACATACATTGTATTAAAGATATACCCCTACAATTCATCCTGCAGCTGCTGCAGTGCTTGATCGCTAGCACAGCTGCTTTAAAATATTTGCATAGCTGTTCTTAATGAAGTGCTGGCATCCCCGTTTATGCCTATAGTAAAATCCAGAACTACTGGCAACAAACAGGAACTGTTCTTCAGAGGAAAGCTAAATTTGTCTTCGAGCCCTGTGGTAGATCATAATGCTCCTCCAGAGCCCTGGTAAGAGTCAGATATCCAGTTGTTGAAACGAATATGAATAATTACAGGCAAAGAGCTCTATATATGTTTGACGGATTAAGGACGTAGTGATGTAAATATGTATTCAGATGGATTTCTATATGGAAACGAATACCTGTAGAAAAGGGGTTGACAAACAGGACATTTAAATAGTGTTTATTTTATTCTCTGGTTTAGAGAAAATTAATGAAACTATTTTATTTTTCTAATAATTTAATTCCTGCACATCTGTAGTTGGCATATAGCACAATAATTTCATTGACCTTAGCACAGTTGTGCCAAAGTACATGCTCTGAGGCTTTAGTTTATACTGCATACCTACTTTAACTGATAACGTATATTATCTCAATTACATTTTATCTTGTATCTTTCATTATTTTATTTCTTAACATTTGCATAACAGGTGCAATCAATGGTTCTACTTAATAAATCAGTACTTTTAAAGAAGCTTAAGTTTGTTTAGAATGTATTGTTTTTAAAATATTAGGGTGTAATTCTAAATCTAAGAGCAACATCTTTTTAGATCATCTACAGTACTGATTCACAGATATTTATGGGAAGCAAATGGGAGTGCTATAGTTCATTGCCAGGTTTCATTGCTAAAAATGGAAGTCATACAGAATGCATTATTTGTGGATTTCAGCTATTAACTATTCAATTAGAAATGCAGTAACTGATGAATTAATAACAGATGTAAACGAAAGTCCACCAATGCTTGGAAAACTGGGAATACTGTTAACAGAAAGGACGCCGATGTTATACACCTGGCATCAAATTGTTCCTTACTTGAGGAAAAGAAAAAGGTGTGTGCAGTGGATGGAGCACGTTCTCTACAATCATTAGGCTGACAAGGGCTATAAGGGCTGCTGATCTAATTGAGGGCTTTGTATCTGTGAGAGCCTGTTAACCTGGACAGAGCTCTAGAAGGCTGAAAAAAAGACTGAGAAAAAATGAGATGATTTGGATGTAAGAGCACAAGAGTTCTGCGATTAAGAAACAGAATCTGTCTGGTGAGGGGAAATAGCAAGGAGTTGCTCTAGCGGGGGCTATGGTTAGATCTCCCTTCCCATAAGGGGAAAAGACCACAGAATTAGAAGGGTGCCTAATGCCAAGTGATGTGTGTGTGGAGGAAAAAAGGGCTGAGCAGCCAGCACCTCAGGGTACCGCCACGAGAGGGTGCCACCTCCCAGGTGCTGCAGAGCAAGCCCGGTTCAGCCTCCGGGCCAGCACGGGCCACCCCAGGCAGCAGCTGGTTAGAGCTACCTTAGACTGGCTGGTGTGTTCTGTGGGGCAGCTAGGTGCAGGGCTGTCCAAACATCATGATTTATAGCTATTTAGAATGGGACTATATTCGTATATCTCCTCCGCATCACACGATTGACCATATGTAACTTTCTGGTTTGCTCACATTATGGCATCTGGAATGATGGGTTTACTGAATAATTCTGGAATTTGTTCTAACGTGCTAGAAATAATGATATTCTTCCCATTCATTCAGACTGACTGTACATCAGTGGCTGAGCAACATGAAGGTATGCTATAACTCTGGATTCATGCTTTTCTTCAAGCCTGAGTGAATAGCAGATCTCAAATATCCCTAGCCTGCCTTCTTCACTCTGTCTTACTAGTCCATTATATGGCTGTTTAGTGAAGCCATGCAAATTGGTAACTGGTTTTCTTAAGCCCTACAAATTAATAGAAAAGAGCGCTCTGCTAGGAAAAATATCTCTCTGAAGTAGAAGGAAAAAATCTCTTTGGTCTGAGAACAGTCTTCCAAATATATTCCTGTTATTTAAAACTATAACACTGATTTTAATTATTAGAATTTGCTGTGGTATTTGCTCTAGCTTTGACTAAAGATAACTGATTACCACACTAATTTACATACTATATAACACATTGCTCTGAATTTAAGAGCATCAGTCAAAATAAATGCTCCAGTAAAACTTTATTGAATAGCGTTGTTAGTTAGATTCTTCCTAGATAGCCCAGATGGAGGCTGGTTCCTACTATTGCCAATATGCCACATTTACATACATCCTTTGGTCTTAACTGTCAGTAAGGAAGCTCTTTTGACATCCTGAACTGGTTATTCACAGATGTCCAAGCTTAGAAGTTTTAGGTGAGCATTTTTACCAGTTTATGTTGTCAGTATTACATGAAGGAAAAAAAAAAAGTGAATTTAGAATTCAAAGAGAGAAGCAGGGAAGGATGGAGGATGGTGAATGGGAACAAAAAGAGGGGAGAAAAGTTTCTTAGTTGCTTGAACTATTGATCCTATTTATTAATACCTACATTTCTGTCCAGATGCCCTGCTTAAGATATAAGCATTCCTCTAAGCAAGAACATAGGAAAACTTTCTGCTCTTGAAGCTTGCTCATTAAGAGATGTTAATTTCAGAAAGTGTCTGGCATCAGAAGAGTTCCTCAGCTACATCCACTGAGGCAGAAATGCAGCTGTGTACGTTCTGTTGGCCATTTTGCACTTGGCAACTGCACAGCCTGCAGCCTGATTTCTGTAAATATTAAATATTTCTTTTACTTATTAAACACTAAGGCTTATTAAGCAGGACAGACAGATGGTTCACAATTTTGTGTGGTGGGCAGTCATATGGTTCTTGGAGATGTATTGCGGAGCTCAGGATATAAAGACATTTCGGTCACATTTAAGCACTGTGAGTCAGATCTGCAGCTGGTGGAAATTAGTGCAGTTCCAGAGATATTGATGATTTGTCTACTGTGTGGAGTTGTCCGTTAGAAAAGCAGGCATGGTAAATTCTAGCTTTATTTAAGTACAAAAAATGTGTTTCGTTCAAAAGAAGTTTTCCTTGCTTTCAATGAGACTGATCAGATAAATAGGACCAGAGCTCTTACTGAATTGGTAATCCAAATTCTCTCCCAGTTGCCTGTCAGCATGAGTCCTTTTCCACTTGCACAGAAGTCAGTGTTTTTCAGCCATCAGGGACTCAGTGCTGCGCTACCTTGCAGAGGCAGACAAAGCAGAGGAACACCCAATCCCCTCACACCAGCCTGGGCAGCAAAACTAATCCTTTTCACAATTTCTCATAACATTTCTGAAATTCTTCAGAATAATCATCGGTCTTTTATTTCCACTCTATATAATTAAACCTTCTCTGGACTGAATTCCTTCAATTTGGCACTTTCTATTGACTTTCAGGTATATGTGCCTGAGAACAACAGACTCTGAATCCTTACGCTTCAAGCTTTCACAGTAGTACAATGGGATGATGCACCTCAAAAACAGTCATAGCGTATGTCTGTTCTCCTAAAGTGAGGGTTGTATCTTAAGTAAATGCTGACTTAGTTCATCCATCTTTCTCTGCTTGAATCTGACAGCCCAGAAATGTGATACTGAAATGTTATCATTTGAGAATACACTATTTAAGCTTTATGTGGCATTTTGGGGATGATTGTTGCTGGGGTTTTGAGGAAGGAGTGGCACTTATTCTTTGTCTATGTGTTTTTAAAGCAGGATAAATATTAAAGGTAGAATTATTTCCTTTTTTCTAATTTTTTAAAAATTACAATTAAAGCGATGCCAGCTAAACTCACAGAGCCAGCCTGTTTAAAACTTTACTAGTTGAATCACTAGGGACTTGAGTCAGAAGAGAATCTCTATTAAAAAGACTTAGTGTTTAATTGTAGGCATGAACTTACATCCCATTAGAAAAACACCAAAGCCAAGAAGGAGAAAAGTAAGTGGCTTAAACACTTTCCTGAATGAGATCCTATATTATATTCTTTAAAATTTCCACTATCCTATCAGCCTCAATATTGGATAAAATTCACCTCAGTGTAAACTGTTCTGCACAGAATAATGCAAACCAGGCAAAGGCCACTTTAGTCTCTTCTTAAAATTCAAATGTGGTTTCACTGAACATTTCCCTGGGCTAAATAGGACTTTGTCATAGATCTGATGCTTCTTTTAGGATTAAAAATCAGTCTGGGCACTATCAGGATGTGACGGGGATGAAAATAATGATGATGGTGCTAACAGTTAAAGTCTATCAGGTGCTCTGTTAAGACTATGGCATGTACATTTGTGCTTTGTTTTGTTATTTCTTGTCCATCTTCCTTCTGGTTTATGCCTTACTTACCTGGGCTCTATTTATTGCTATTGTTAAGTCCCTCACAATAATATTTTCTGACAGATAAATATACAGTAGGTAAAAGATGGAACATGAAAATAGATGCGCTCAAACATAAAAAAGCCATTGGTGCTAGATGATTGCAGGTGGATGTTATCTGTTCTTTATATTGCATTTAAGGCCTCAACCTGCAGTAACCTCAACAACTTTCTAATAAGGAACCTTTCTTTTTCATCTTTCCTTGGTGCTTTGCATTTTAAGGGAGATATTGGAATAGTTATTCCTTTATGAAGCAACATTACATTCCTTTTGTAATGAAGGCGATTAAAACTTAGCTGTGACCTGAGCATTCAATTAGATACGTCAATTATTCCAGAGCCCATAGATCTTTGGTGAGTGGAGCTATCTGAGTAACTTAAGCTGCTATGCTACATATTTCTAAAAGAGCGTGCATTACCAAAACCTGCTGATTTAAAGACAACCTCAGGCTGGCGGTCATATTTGATTGTGCTGGTTCTTTATGTAAAAAAGGATTTTATTGGCAAGCAGGCAGTTTACTGTGTATCTATCCACAAACTGCCCTTTTTTCCTTTAACTATAGTAGAACTAGAAGCCAATTCTGGAAAGGTGACCTAATCAGCCACCCTCAAGGGGAGAATTGGGAGGAGTGGGATGAAGAGGAAGATGAAAACGACTTGACCTGGATTTCTGCACTGTCAGAAGCAGCTAAACTCCTGTAACAATCCCAGCTGAGGTGCTCAGAAGTGAGCAGTACTGCGTGGTACATCATTTTCATCATTGCCTGGTTGGGAGGGAAGGAGGAGAGGCAAAGGAGTGGGGGACAGATTCATTTGCACATATACTCAAAATGCTTTGTGCTGAGGTAAAGATGATGCAGAGGACATGAGCTGCTGCTGCATACAGACAGGTTTATTTAGTTAATTGAGTTGTCATGACAACTACTTCATCTAAACTGCTACAGTGTATAGGTTGTCATTGGCACCTGATGACTCTACGCAAACCACCATACTTTCCAACAAAATCGGCAAACTCTGTTCGGTCTACTTAGAACTAGTGTTAAAGAATGTTGTTTTAATGGAAAAAAAAAAAAAAAAAGGACTTACTTGCTAATAGTAGGTCACTGCAGCTTAATTTTAGCAAGTTCAGCTTCAGGCTGGAAGCACTCTTCTGACTTATCCAGAAGAGCTGGCATTTCATCTTGTAACCCACAAAATATGAAACAATGGAGAGTTGTTCAGAACCTACAAAATAAGCCAATAAAGAATCGTAAGAGACTGATGGTGCTCAGAAGAGCCTCTGAGTATATAATGTAGCTGACTGACTGCTCAATGTTAAATACACTGTAACCTGAAGAAAAGATAGAGCAGTTTAAATTTGAGTCAAGAAATAAAATGCTATCATTTTTCACATGAAGTGAATGTTGTTTCATTTACAGGGAGCTAGGCTTCGTTATGACAATGCTTACCACTGAACAAAGTGCAACTGGAATATCCCTGTCCTAGCACAATCTGGCAAGTGTTCACAGCTAGAAATCCACGTGCCTTGGCACAACTGGCATGTCTGCAGCTACAGTCAGGAGCTAGAAAGCACACAAAAATGGGTGCTCGTGGGGATGCTCCTCTTGTTAAGCTCAGAAGCAAAAGTGGCACAAGTTTATTGCAGTGATTTTCACTTTAGAGTATCCTTGCCTTTGGGAGTGCACCTTACTGAGGCGTCTCTTGAGTTTGAAATCTCAGTATTGATTGATTGGAAATTGTCTGGAAGGTAGAGGAGGAGCTGCAACATCAGGCCCAGTCCTGGCTGAAAGCTACCTTTGTAACTGCAGAGAGGGAGAAAATATTGAGCAGCAGGAATCCCATACCTTTGCTTGTCCTCAGCTTGACACATAAGGTGACATATTTTATGGAAGAGGGCCCGTGGTACTGCATGGGAAATGAAAAGGTCTGGGAAAGAGATCATTGAGTGAAAAAGTATGGAAACTGTTCCTCTAAGTTCTTGTTGCACGGATGTTTATTTTCCCATAGTTGACACTCCGGGGCATTTCAAACCCCAGCAATTCCCTGGTGTGTCTCAGAGCGTGGCCGCCTAAGCAGCTGGGCCAGCCCAGCTGAGAAGGCAACACCTTGCGGCAGGTTGTGAGAATGAGCAGTGAGCAGCTGAACAAGGGGTAAGTGAGAATACCCTAAACTACCGGAAACTTTGTCGTCATGAGTTGCAGCTTGATTTATAGTTAGTTAGTTCGTTCCTCACAGCTAGTCTTCCGTAACTCTTTGTGGACTAATAATGTGCTCTTTTCCTACCCAGCTGTGAGATACAACGTGTTAGGCTGGTTGAAAAAGAGGTTTACCTCACAGACTGGGTGATCTGTGGATGTGCAAAATCCGTTACAGCAGCTCAGATGATAGGAAGTAACTCAGCAAGGCATGGTATCAATCACAGGCATAAATCAACAAGAGGAGGACTGGAAGTTGTGACTTAGGTGGTGTTTTAAGCTCCGTCACTGATTAGCAGCAGATGCATGTTGTGTAGGTTGTGATACAGGCGTCGTGAACACACTGGATGGTGTATTACAAGATCTAGTGCACAAGCACTTCCTTCTTAGGTGGCACAATTCAAAGGAAAGAGCAATGATAAGGGGCAGTTACTGTCAGTATCATTAAGCGTATCCTGTAATTCTGTCAAGGAGCACTTATGTTCAGGATAAGGATATGCTGCTATTAGGCTGGACTAATCCTCTCAGAATGGCTTTTTCCTGATGAAGGAATCTCCTGTTCTCCATTCCGGCAAAGAAACCCAGCTCCTGGCTGAGGTGCTCGAGCAGAAAAATCAGAACCTGGCAGGAACCTATTCCTTCTGGGGCCATTCTGTCTCTTGCACAGCAATACTGTATGATGGAGCTAATGTACTGTCACTGTTTTTGACACTGATGTGTCTATGCCACAGTTTCCCAAATAAAGGCCTCTTAATTTCCTCTTATTTTAATGTTTAAAACGATCTCTTAACTTCAGTTGTTCCATTTCTGATGTTGCTCACCAGCAGCATGGGCTGTGATGACTGTAACTGTCCTTCAGAATCTTTGCTAAAATGCTTGGCAGTTCTCTCCAAAATTTTACAAGACTTGGCTCTGTATTTTTATTTGAGGAGTGCTTTGGTCACAAAATTCACGGCTGCCTGGTCATCCAGGAAGCTTACTGGTAGGTATTCTGTGCAATTCTTTCTGTATACCGTTTGAAGTCTCCTGCAGAGGTCAGTCTCGGTAGCCGTGAAGCTGGAGCATCACTAAAGGAAGTATTGTTGTGTCCCTGATGGCTCTCGCCGCAATACCTCAGACCACTGAACGCTCATCCTGCTATTTAAAAGATTTCTTGCCTGTCTTAAAGGAATGTTTATTTGGATAGGGCATGCATTTTCAAAAGTAACTCATGAACCTTTTTTGAACAGCTTCACATGGATTTCTCTTTTGATGTGCTTGCTTCCCATGAAATGATACCAGATTCTTTTGCTTAGGTGTGCCTGTAGGGCACTGCTTTCTCTCTTCATTCCTTCATGTTCCTACCCACACTTCTCTCTCAAAATATAGCAAGTTCAACACTCCCCACCACCACCACCTTGTTAAAATCTATTGCAATAAGAGAGAAATCCTAAAAGGTTGACTTTTTGGAGCACCGTTCGTATTTTCTGAACCTAGCTAATAATTGTGGACAGGTTCTTGCTCCTCTTTTCACTTGATTAACTCAACAGTAGCTTTATCTTTTCTAAACTGGAGAAATTAAACACTTCAGTTAAAGATCTGAAAGTAGTTTAGGCCTCTTCCATCTTTCTACTAAGGAGGTGACTTCAAGGTGACTAGAGGTCTGGCCTCTTATTGGAAAAGTTCCTTTTTTCGTAGTCTTTTGGGACTACACATGCCTGACAATCGCACTGATTTCAAGGTCTCTGAGGAAACTTGGGTGACATTCAGCAGAAATAATTCTGATGCTGCAGCTTAACCAAGACAGTATTGGTATTTGGATCTGATTTAGTAACACAATCCCCCTTCTCTTCTACCTGAGATTCCAGATACTAGTCAGCATCTCCACATTTAAAGACAGATGCTGGCTGGTTACCTACCATGAAAGGACATTGCTTAGCTCATGATTAAAATATCGAGCAGAAAAGTTTGTTTATTTTTCTTTGCAGCAAAAAAAAGGAAGAGATTTTCTATTTGTATAGTGCAAAATACCCACTTCCCTAGAAATCTCAATTTCCTTTGTCCTGACTTCACTCTCCATGTTAGCCCTTCCCGACTTTTATTTTTAACCATAGATGTAGACTGCATTTTGAATTATTTCTTTAAAGAGTAAGGCAAATGCCAGCACTTGTGTAGTCCACCTTGTACTGTGAGTTCACAAAGTGACTCTTGGCTGCATTCCAAAATCTCACCTAAAATGATTTCCAATTTTAATTTAAATAATCTGATATATCGACCAGCTAGACTTTAGATATAAAATTATCTCAAAGTGAGGGGAAATCAAACTGCATGCTCAGGAAGTAGCTGTGGCCCTTCCATTTTACCCTGACAGAAAAAGATTTATCCAGACTGCCCAAAGTTTCTTGCAGTTTTTCTTAGACTGGACAAAAGATGAAGGAAATAATTGTTTACATGGATATCTAATTGTGTTAGGTCACATAGGGAGATAGCTGGTATGATCTAAAGCTTCCACATAAAAGATCATTTCATCAGGACTTCAAAGCCCTTTAACAATGTCTGAAAAAGACCGAAATTTTTGAAATGCACAGCGATCAAAATCATGCAGTGTGATTACATCATGGTAGTAAGCAGTCCCCACTTTGACCCCTTAGTTGGAACTTCAAGGTCTAATGTCCACTGTGGCCAAGTTCTACAATTCATGTCTAAATACTTTCTCTGAATAGTTATTCCTGATTGTTCACAAGTTATTAAAATTAGAATCCATCTGCACAGTTTCCAGAGGGAGAAAAATATGAATGCTTCCCTTATGCAACAGGATATGTTGTCTCCCTTGAGTCTACAACCACGTCCTACCCTGCTACTAAGATGTCTCTTACCATACAGACTTTGTATCAGTGAAAGAAATGTGAGAAAGCTGTATGGGTTCTCAAGTCCTGACTTTTTTCCCCCAGGAAGTTCCAAACGGATTTACAAACCGTGGAGTCTATTGGACCACATCTGATTTCTCAAAAGACTGGAGCACTGAAGAATCATTTGTCTCGGTTGCAACTATGAAGGCTTGCTATGCAAGGTTTACGTTAATTTTGTCTCCAGAAATCACCTTTATCTAACATTTAGCTGATTATTATTGAAAAGCACATTGGAAATTAAGCCAATACTTCTTCAAAGCCCCTAAGAAACAGAATAGCACAGTCAGTGCTCTTCTGCAGTAACACTGGTGTTAGCAAATAGGCCCCATTTCAGACTACAATACTCGTTTTTCAGTTATCTTCCAGTACTGTGAAATACAGCTACAGACGCAATAAATAAGTCATAAAGCTAGAACACTTATTCTAGTGCTATTATAAATATCGGGTACAGTGCTGTTATCAATAGTATAAGCTTAACTAAAGTACTTCACTAATACGCTTAACTGTAGCCTAAGGAACTACTTTTCTAGGTGGAAAAGGCATTAAGATTTTTCAGGCCTGTTTCCTAATGTATCAGTTTACCTGTTAAAATTGCTATAAAAAGAAGACAGGTGTCTTTTTGGTTGTGTTGTAGGTTAACTCCGACAGGCAGATAAGCCCCACACAGCTGCTCGCTCTCTCCCCTGCAGTGGGATGGGGGAAGAGAATCAGAAGGGCAAAATTGAGAAAACTCGTGCATTGTGATAAAGGCAGATTAATAAGTGAAGCAAAGCTTCCTGTGCAAGCAAAGCAAAATAAGGAGTTTTTTCACTACTTCCCAGGCAGGCAGATGTTTAGCCATTGCCAGGAAAGCAGGGCCTCAGCCGTAACCCCAAATGTCCCCCCTCCCTCCTTCTTCCCCCCAGCTTTTATTGCTCAGCACAATGTCATACGCTATAGGATACCCCTTCCATCAGTTGGGGGCAGCTGTCCCAGCTGTGTCCCCTCCCAACTGCTTGTGCACCCCCAGCCTACTTGCTGCTGGGCCAGCGTGAGAAACAGAGGAGGCCTTGACACTCCTCGGCAATAGATAAAACATTGGTGTGTTATCAGCACTGTTGTGGTCACAAATCCAAAACATAGCATCATATGAGCTGCTGTGAAAAAAAATTAACTCCATCCCAGCAAAAAAGAATTCAGGTTCTAAACCTTGCCTGCAAACTCATATGCTTTTATTCAGTGAAAATCCCTGTTTCTGCCAGCCCAAGTGAGATCTAACCTAGCAGCTTTGTAATGAACAGTTCCATTAGCATCTTAAGAGCGCTCAGAGTAAACCAGTCTCCTAATAAGCTGGCGTTTATGTTTTTTGTTATGGGTATTTTTTTTCTCCGGAGGGTGAGTAGAAGAGAATACAGCAGCGCGCTAAGTTGGTTTATTAAAATCAATGAGTTAGAAAGCAGTAACTAGCTATGGAACTGAGGAAAAGAGACCATTAATAGACCATGATAAAACACTCCACAGAATACACAATTATGCTAAAGAGCATCCTGTTCCTTTCTTCAACAGGCCCATCACAGAGGGCACAACCAGAGCGGTACCAAAAGCTGCATCAAGAGTTTGTGGGGGAAAAGGAGAGTTCTTTGTATTGTAAACCCTACAGAAATGCTGTGCTGTGACAGAGCTCTCACAAGAGCTGTAAATTAGTATAATGCCTTCAAGTTTAAATTCAAGCTAGAAACATCACTGCTTCCAGAGCAGCAACCTTTATGTCTCATGGTCTTGGACTGCAGCTTCAGAAATACGCAAAACAGAGCTCCGCTTAGTAAACCTAAAAGCTCACTTTCATCTACTTGAGCAGATTCAGGAGCTACCTGTATTATACATGTCAATACTTAACGAGAAAAAAAAACAAATACAAGAGCCACAAAAAGGTAAAACAGCTTGGTAATTTGTAGAAGGTAACTTTGATCAAAAATACAATGCATTACTCGATGTAATCAGTCTGGAAGATAACAGTCACAGACAGATGTTCAGATGTTCCTGATGATATTGTGCACTGTATTGTACCAGTGGATAACAACTGAGTGTAACCAGTATAATAACTGGATATATCCAGTATAACAACTGGATATGCTTTTCAAACTTATTCTCAGTATTTGTTGAATTCTCATTCTTCTGTACACTTCAGCTCTGTTGTAAAGTTCAGAGACATTTTTTCCCAAGCTTTGAACAAGTTACTCTGGATCCATAATGACCGAGACCAAATGGAGTCCAAATGCCAGGCGGGATTACTCTTTCTCAACGCCTGGAGTCACACAGAATGAATAAGTACATAAACCATCGTGTGCATCCCCAGATATATAACAGTCCAGTTACTGACCACAGTACTTTCAACAGGAGATTTAACGTGCAATATTTTTTACCTTTGCTATGAATTACCTTGAAGAACAGGGTACGAATAATGTCATGAACCTGCTGGAATTGAGGGATGGCATTGTAATATCCTAAAAAAGTCTAAGGGTACTTAGTGCTTGCACAGTACTACAAGTGAACTGTAAGTGTTTATTACTAGTCATTTTGCATATGGGGTAAACACGATTGACCTCTGCTTTACAAAGAGGGAAACAAGTCATAAAGAGTTGAAATGATGGAGTAGGGACAGTATAGCCGCTCTGCTTATGTCTTGAGTGACGCTTTTCAGCAATGACAGTACTAATGCACTCATCTCCTGTAACTTTGCTCGTTGTGATTTACTATCCCTCTCTGTAATTGTTTCCTGCCCTTTTTTTAATCTTAATTTCTCAGAGTTGAGTCCAAAAAGGAAACATACAGCTTCAATTTTACTATAAAAAATAATATAATAGTATTTTTTCAGTGTAAAAAATACTTGGATCTTTCAGAAAACACAACAGAAGCATTAGAATGTACGGACAGCAGGTGAAGATACTGAACAGTATTTTTTTCATTACACCATGGATTCGGTTAGTCAAACATATGGATAGTATGGCTCTAAAAATAAAATATATAAGTGAAGCTTTGTTAAAAGGTGTTATCTTGGTCTGTCCGTGTTTATTGATGACTATCATCACCGTGATGTAAAGATTTCACAACCTATTTAAATTTTCTTAAATTGTATTATTTCTTGATCATCAATAATGTGATCCCTTTAATTAATTTCTATTATACCCACCACTGAATTATCTGAGCACCATTTCCATACAAGACAAATGGTAAAATAATGAAGGAATACAATAACTGAGCAGTCAACCGGATAAGTCATATTGGCATATATTGGCCTTGCCAAATCCTGTGTGAATGCTTTGATTTCTTTTCCTCTTTAATTTAAAACACAACACATTTTCATCGCTCCTGAGGATTCTGAGGAGCTTTAAACTACTTCTCTCTACTGTAGGGAAATGTACAGTTCTTTTCAGTGACTATAAACAGAGAATTGCTTCATTGCTTCTATGATTCATACCTAGCTCCACCAGTAAGAGAAAGCCCCTGGCTAAGGTAAAATAAAATAAACCAATTATCTCAATGTGAATTAACCTTAGGAAATAGAGGTCTCCTTTGTTTTTAAAAAACCCAAACAAATAAATCTAGCATCCTATACTCTTAGAGATTCCTTTGGAAATTTCTTTCTTTGTTAATACATTCTATGCACGGATACAGGGCGGAAAAGTCACTAAAACCATTTTCTTATTGATAAGAGATGTTGTGGACTAGCGTTTGTAACAACAGCTGAAATAGGTATTCAGAACATGCTCTCGAAACATAATACATAAGATGCATCTTCTGTCAAGCAATATGGATATTTTATAGCACAAAAAGCTGTAGGGAGAAGATGTTGAATAAGACTGAAAAGTTAAGAGAGTCCTGAGGATTTGTTTCCTGTCCCTGCACTAAAGAGAATTTTATAACAGTAGACTGTAAAGAAAACAATGTTTTGGAACACAACGTATTAAAAGCTGCCCTGTTTATGCATTAAAGCAGCCAGAATATAAATAAATACGATTTTACTGATGTTATTTATAGCTATTAGAAAAATGCATCATTTAGCTTAAAAATATTTTTAATACTTTATTCTTTAAGACAAAATGTGAGTTATGCCCCAGAGAAAACTACTGAGACAAAAAATGCAGCATTATCCATTCTAACGGAGGGTTTGGTTTTGCCATCTATGTGTTACTTCCTTTAAGCAAAGTGACTAGCCATTATTCAGGGTCTTAAATGCTGTTCCTTCTAAGAAGGGAAACTGATATAATGACATCAAGTCCTTCTTGAACACAAACCTCATTGTTCTTCCAAAACAAACTGACCCAAAGTACATAATAGGTGTCTAACATAGGATAGTTCTGTTCTACAAAGGTCCAAGGGTTGTTTGGTTTGGTTTGGTTTGGTTTTTTTCATCTCCACACAGAATCAAACCTTGCATTTAACTCATCTACTTTAGTTTTTGATTGACCTTCCACGTGGTCCGTGTTTCCAGTAACAACTTCTATTTCTTCAGCTATCTTACTCCCAAAGTATGGTAATACTACAGTTAGATTTATCCTGAATGGCTGCTCCCCTCCATGAAATTCAGGCACGAGCCCTCAGAACAATATATGTGAAGACAACTGTTTTGTCCCTGACATAGGTTCTTTTGCCGAATAAATGATTATGTTCTGAAAATAAAGGATCTGAATCAGGAAGAGATGTTGACTGTAACTGCCAGCATTTATCCACAAGCACACTGTTCCATTTCCCTTCTTTTCTACATAGCATTTTTAAAAATCACTATTGCAAAGACTAGATCGCACCAACTTCACCAGCAGATAAAGACGGTGATCAAAGAACTCTTAGCTCCCTTTTGTTCAGGTTCTCACAGCATGTTCATTAATATTGTCACTACTCAACTACACCCATCAGAGTCCTATCTTTTCACTTTCACAGGTCTAATCCACCAGCTACTGAAGTCAATGGAAAGCCACCGTTAGAACTTTTTTATTGAAGTCTTAAGTGATACGAATGGCCATCCCACAGCCTGCTTCTAGAGTGGTTAAATTTACAGTCAACTGTCAGAATAAATCCTGCTTTTACATCTTAGTGTAAGCTTCTGTACTGCATCATCTAATATTCTTAAAGAAGTGGTTATGAATTAAATCAAAATAATGGAATCAGGATTATGCAAAAATATCTGCTACATGTTACCTCCATTGCCTTAACTGATGTGTGCAAGTACTGGTTCTACCATGAGAAAGACATTATGTTTCTACAAAATGGCCATCCTTCAATCATTTTGACTTGCAAACAGTACATGGTTAAATCACTTAGGATAAATTACTTTTGGTTCAGGCAGGATCAAGGAGGAATAGCTTTAAATAGCTTTAAGTCATTATGGGTAGGGTCAATCAGAAAACTCCCAAGTCATCAGCATAAAGCAGGACTACAGTAGCAGACAAACCAATGCGAAACAAATGCAGTCTAAAGGTCCAGATTCACTTCTTTGGATGTTTCAGACCACTGGAGTGAGACAAGTAAGCTGCCCCACGGCCTCTTCGTTATTCTGGATGTCACTTAGTTGACATATGCTATCTGCTTTACCTTCCCCAGTCCTTCTGCACTTTACCATTCATTTGAGTTAGAACTGTAATAAGATGCCAGCGGAGTGAATCATTTGGAGTCAAATGGACGTTATTCTTTATTCAGCTGCTGCCTGCCTGGTCATGCATTCAGATGGCCAGATCTAAAGTGACAGAACTTTGTATTCCCTATTACAGCGCTGAATTAGCCAAGTATAGGGAACAGGGAAGGGAATATTCATGGTATTAATGGTATTACCAGGGGAGGAGAAAAAGCTTCCTGACCTTTAAAACGATTAGATCCCTCCACGAGCTGTTACTTAGAATGAAGCGGATGGCATCACTTTAATACGTCGCATAGAAAATTCTCGATGGTGTTAATGAGCTGGGTTTGAATCTTTGTCCAAAACATATCTTAAGAACAACGTCAGAGGTGTCTGAGGCATCAGGCTTCACTTTTGATAAAATCTGTTTGAACTTCTTGAGATAATGAAGCTAGTGAAGCTTCCCTGTGGCTAGTACTCCTTCCCCTTTGCTCCTAACATGTATTTGTTTACTGCTTCATTTATGACAGGCTTAGATGACAAACTCTCAGCAATGGGCTTTAAAAATACTGTGTCTGCAAACTTTTTACAGATTAGACAAAAAAAAACCAAAAGTGTGACATACTAAGTACAAAGAAATACAAAAACTCTATCCACTCCTCCACTATCTCACTTTGTTTGTTAATGTGAATGAAAATGTTTTACCCCATTACTCGTTATAGCTAAGACTTTTCCAAGTTTTTTTGCTTCCTCTAAATGCAATAAACTGAATACATAATCCAAGATGAAATAAATGCATATTGTAAAAGTAAGAATATTGATGAACTCAGACCTTAACAAATCCACAGCCCAAAGATATGGTGGTGATGATCCCTACCACGAGTCAGAAAGGTCCTGGAACTTCTTAAGAACAACTCAGTTGCTGGAGGGGGGTGGATGGAAGAACTGTGTCCACAGAGAGGTCTGCAGGAACGCTCGCTATAGACGCAGAATGCTGCAATGAATTTTGAAACTCCATAAATACATGCATGATTTTAGGCATGTAAGAAGTGGATTTATTCAGAGCGAGGGACCATCAACAAACTGATGCAGGCAGTTCGAACTCAATAGAGAACATTTAGACGCCCATGGAACCACAACGAGTGATCCCCCAGAATCCAGGTTCAGCTGCCACAGGCGAAGCTGCAGGCACCCACCCTCATGAAAACCGAGCTCAGGGGCCGATGCCTGAGCCTCCTCAGGGCCCCGACCCAGGCCAGTCCCAGGAAGCCCCAGCTGGTGGATGTCTCGCAGCACACCCTGCGCTTGCATTAAAGGATTAAGCTCCCTGCAGAAACCAGCGAACACCAGCATCGATCATCAGCAAAGACCTGTTGTATAAAGGCTTCAATGTTCATCACAGCAGAGTTTCAAGCCTGGGTCTCTTGCTTGCAAGTGCATGTATCAGTCGTGAGGCAACTGCCCACCTGTATGATTTTCCTGATGCTAAGAGCGTTCACTGAGTTGGCCCCGAGAACAGCTTCAGGACAAGGAATGGGTAAGGAGCGATTGGCACACCCGGTTCCCCAGCAATGATCAAGACCTGGACACCTTCAGTGGAGATTTAAGCCACGATGCCATTAGGTGTGGGGCACAGAGGGGATGCGGGTGTCTGAGGGTGGCCGCCCCGATGAGACAGCCTTTCACCCAGCTCCCCGGGGGCTTCGGGCAGTGCCCAGGCCTAAGATGGAAGCATCGGGTGGGGATTTTTCGGCTTTGCCTCGCAGGGCTGTGGCCGCGCCTCCGGCACCGGACCCCTGCTCGCTGGGGAGGGGGGCGAGAGGTAGGGCCGCGGCCGCAGGCTCCTACCTGCGGCTCCGGGCGCTGCGCTCCCGTTGGCGGGGCAGCCCCTGAGGCGAGGAGCCCGGCTGTCCCGGAGGGCGGGCGGCCGCCGCCAGCTCCTCACACGGGAGCGAGCGCGGGGCCCGCCCGCGGCCGCCTCAGGGGAGCGCCCGCCCCGCCCGGCCGCCAGGTGCGATTTTCGGCAGGGCGGCGGCCCCGGGCGCTGCCCTCCCGACGCCGGCGGGGCCCCGCTCCCGCTCCGGCGGCCGGGCACGGAGAGGGGACCCGCGGGGGGCGCCGCGGGGCCGCTCCCGCCGCGGCGGGGCGGCGGATGGCGCTGCGCAGCTAGTCGGTGCATTGCGGCGGCGGGCGGGCGGGCGGACCGGCGTGCCGCTCCGCGCCGCGCCCGCGGCCATTCCACACGGCGGCACCGCGCCTCGCACAGGAGCAGCCGGCGGGAGCCGCGCCGCCGCAGCCCCGCCATGGCCAAGGAGGGAGCGCAGCGAGCGGAGGAGACGGAGCAGATGATCGAGAAGGAGGGCGGCAAGGAAGCCGCCGAGGGCAGCGCCGCCGGCAGCCTGCGGGCTGGGGACGCGAAGGAGATGAGAGCCGTGGTGCTGTCCGCCTTCGGAGGGCTCAACAAGCTCCGCGTGTCCAAGAAAGCCATGCCGGAGCCGCAGGAGGGGGAGCTGAAGATCCGCGTCAAAGCCTGGTCCAGTATCGCCTCTCGGCCTCTCCTTCCCTCAGGGGCGGCGGGCGGGAGGCCGGGGGGCTCCCCCACGCACAGCCGCGTCGCGCCGGCCGCCGCTCCCCGCGCTGGCGGCTTTGCCCGGGCCTGGGAGGGCGCGGAGGCTGCCGACGGGCCGGGGTGCGGTGCGAGCCCCGCAGCCTCCCCTGCCGCTGCCCGGGGCGGGCGGGCGGCTGTTGCACTAACTTCCCTCGCTTGCGGCTTCCCCCTGGGTGGGGAGCCCCGCTCCCAGCGGCCTCCGCCGCGCCCTGCCCCGGCTGCGCGGGTACCGGCGGTTCCCCGCGGCGGCACCTGGGGAAGCCACCCCGGGGCCGGGGCTGAGCCCTGAGGCACTTGGTACAGGGCGGGCAGGGAGGAAAGGCGGGGGTCTGCGTGCTGCCAGCGGCAGCTGTGGAGGAAAAAAAATGGTCATTGATTTTCACGGTACCAGCAGGGAGAAATGGGGGAAAAAAACCGGCCGACTGTGTTCAGGGTTTTGTTGTTTTCTTTCTGAGAAATGTGGATGCCAGCTTGTGTGTGTTGCTCAGCACTTGTCCCTTTCCCTTCTGATACTAGCTGTTATTTTTCTCCTGGGAACCACTTACTTCAGTCGTCCTCGTTTTCCTTGGGAGCCGGTGTGACAGCGTAGCTGGAGCTGAGGATAACTTACCAGTGTTTAATTCCTCTGCCCAGTCGACAAGTGGCTAGCAATCTGGTAGCATCCTGAAACGAGCTTTCCTAGAAGGCTAATTTTTTTTCCCAGGCAATTGGAGCAGACTGTTCTTCCTAGATAGCTGGTTCTCAGTGCACATGTTCCCTCATGAAAACAGGATTATTTTTTTAAGTGACAGAAGCAACATTAGGATCTTGTTCCACAACTTGATGCGTACCAAAGACCAAATTAATTTCGCCTAGGCAGGGATTTATCTTTTGTTTTCCTCTTCTGCTATGTGAAAACACAGTGCTTCCGGAAGATAAACTCCAAGGCGAAGGCCAAGTTGTTTATTTTAGAAGTAACTCGCGTTAAAAATTATACTGGTATGGGGCAGTGCGCTTGTTTTGAATCATGTATCTGGTGGATGTGCCTCAGATCTTGGAGCATCCTGGTAGGTTAATGTAGCTGAATGTCTTGGCTTGTTCGGACACTGGGCTTTCCATCCTGTACTTAATGGGGATCGTAAGGTTTGTGAGCTATGTGAGTATTTCGTGCCCCCCACCCCAAAGTGTTGCCCATGAAAAATGGTGACATCCATCAACCTGAATGAGAACTAATAAATGAAGGGCTGAGATTTTTTGCATTTTCATTTGTTTATTTTGTTCTCTACTAGTCATAATGGGAAATGCAAGAAATTCCATGCTAGGTGAACATAAGAAGTAATGGTAGCATAGTAGCTGCTGGGTAGGTCATTTTGCTATCAAGCAGAGCTGTAATTCCATTTGAGAATAGGCTGTGTTGTTTTTGAAGTGATTCCCCCCCGCCCCCAGCCATTGAGTTAACAAAAGTTATCACGCAAAACTTAAAATGTTCTGAGCACATGGACATAGTCATTTAAATGCCTGAGGGGTTTACAGCACTCTCTAGTACCTGTATGAATTCCACTTTCATCAAAGCAGTAGATATGTGTGTATCACAAATAGCAAGTTACCTGCAAAAGAACACTTGGCGGTAAAATAGAAATATTCAGCTCTGCTACATCTCCAGTGGCTTTCCAGGGTTGCATTATCACTAGCGAGCTGTTGCACGCTTGCTGTTTGACATCAGCAGACCCGCTCAACTGCTTCATAGTTACAGCCAGGTTGCACAATACCACGTGTGTTTTGGAGGCTTCCCTTTGTGCCAGAGGAGCCTGTAGGCTGTATAGCATCTGCTTGTCATTCCTGGCTGGAGATGGCCATAGGGCTGAAATGTGAGCAGGTCACCAAAGTGTGCTTCCAAACAAGGCAAAATCAATTTGCCAATCTTCTTGACCCGAGTCTGTAAATACAGAAGATTGATCAGGATGATGATGGACTTGCGGTCTAGTCTGGGAGACTGAGTGAGAAAAATGTCTGTTGGCCCTGCCCGGTGTAGTATGCACATGTTAATGCATGCAGTGCTGAACACGCCAAAGATGGGCTGCTCTCGTAAGCCGTATTGATGACAAATAATGTTTTTAGTTGAATCAGTTTTGCAGGTGACCGTCGCTATAGATGATGATTTATTTTTCTCCATCAATTTGTGGAGAAAAATAATCTTTATTTTAAGAATGTGTGCACGCATGATAAATAGTATATATCAGTAAAAAGTGTAAGTTCTATGTGGTCTCTGCATTCACTGGGGGATGAAACCAGTTGAATCATATGTATACACCGTTAAATCATACATATACATTTTGTAGTATGGTACTATAAATGGAAGAGATGGAGGATATGTTGCTATTAGCACTAAGCGAGATGAATAATTCTTTTGAAGGTCTGGAATATCAATGATCCAATTGAAAATGTGTCAGCTGAGATGAGTCATGTGTTAGCCTCATTCAGTGACTAAGAAATGGAACAGCCATCGATGTCCAAGCTGAGTCACAGCTTCTGCATATTCCCTGAAATAATTTTTGATTGATAATGATGGAGCAGCTGAAATTGCTGTGTTTGTTTGTATTGTAATTTGCAGTCAGCAGAACACTAGTATACATACTGCTCAAAAGATCAGACAAGTAGCTAGAACAAACCGAAGCAGTATTTCAGATAGGGTGTGTGAATAAGGAATGGTGTCCTGTAATTACCTCCCTTTATTTTTCTTTCCTCCGTTATAATTATTTCTTCTTTGTGCTGCTATACATGTCTGTCGTGAGGAATGAGGCAGAAGTGACCCTTCTGACTCTGAGATAACAGCACTTTAAAAAACTGGTAGCAAATAATAGACATCGTAAGTATAGCAGAGCAGTGGACAGTATTTTTTTCTTTCTTTCTTTTTTTAAGATTGTCAGGCAATTTGCTGGCCAGGAGTAAGAGGAAGGATTTTAAGAATGTAAAACTCGGTGGTCCTCTTATGTGCTCTGTTGTATTTCATTAAGACTCCACTGAAATTAATTAATACTGAAGTTGAATAAGAAAGACAGATCAAAAGCAGCACCTCTCCAAACCGCAGCGTGAAGGATGGTCTGCATGATTTGGTATTTGGCATCCTGGAGTGTGTGGGACAGAGCAAGGAGAACCAAGTTGACTGTTGCTGGTCTGATGGTGAAAGAAGTCTAGAATACAGCTTTCTATCTGCAGGACTTTCCACACTTAAAAAAAAGAAAATGAAAATGCAGCAAAGCTTAACCACAAGCATAGCAAATAATATTCAAGATGCTCAAAATTGGTGTTAAGGCAGAGCATTGCAGACTTAGAAAGTCAGATTCAAAGATACTTCCATGGTTGATAAAATCTGCCTCCAGAGATGCACAGGTAATTCAGTCTATGCAGTTCACACCAATATCCCTGCGCTTTCATGGAAAGGTTCTTGCAGAACCCCCCCGTGAATGTATTGATCTTGGTCATTCGTATCCTTCCCTATCTTCACTTGCATCCAGCTCTTGATTTAGGATTAAAAACACACGACTGCAAGAAATTGTGCACTTCTTGTCACTGGGTGACTTCGCATTTACACTTCTCCCTCTGCATATGCCGTTACTTCAAGTTCAGGAGTGACTTTCTCTGGCTACACACCAGAAGAGGCTGTGCTGGTTTGTACTGATACAAGAAATAAATTGTGCTTATTCTCTAAACCCATCATTCTTCATGAGACGTATTTTCTCGTGATATTCTGTGCAGCCAAACTTCCCTTTTCCTGTGCCTGCTGTAGGTTGAATCTCAATGAAGGATGTGGTGAGGTCGGGTGTCTCGGAGGTAGTTAGTAAATATCTTTGGGCCCTCCAGGTTATTCAAAGGGGAAAAAAAATATAAATTGCTGGTTTTGCCATACAATGTAGTTGTGCTTTCAGGTCTATTGGTGTTCATAAGGCTTGTTCAAATTTGGCAAGTAAAATAAAACAACTTATTTCTGACCTTATTTGAAAGTGGAGAAGAATGGAAACAAATGCATGTACGTGACAGTAACAGGGATGTGACAACATGTAGATGTATAGGAGATTAAAGATGAAGTGACTGAAGAGGAAACTCTCTGGAAAGTGACTAGAAATGATTAGAAATGCTGATCAACACTCTCTGTTCCAGCTAGTAATTAAAATGATAAAAACATGTGACTTAGGTATTACGTACCTTGTGTAGTGTTTTTTCTCTCCTTATCACACCTGTTCTAGTATCAAGTCTTGTAAGCTCACTGTAATAGAGATGAGCTCTCTATTTTATTTAATATTGCTGCCTTTTATTGAGGATAAAGGCAGACGAAAGAGAAATGGGACTAGAACAGAACTGAATTGCTAGTATTATGTCATTAGATGCAAAACTGAATATGTGCCCTTTCAAAAATTGTCTGACAAGTTATTTCGTAAGAATAAATGTTTCTAGAAAGAGCTGCAGTAATGTATTTGTAATCATATGTCATCATCAAATAGCTATGGTCTTTGCCATATCCATCTGTCTGCTTGTTGCCTGCTTGTTATGACGTCACGGTGCGTTGTTCCTACACAGGTTTCCGCATCACAGTTCTGTCTCCAGCTGCCCTTTCTTGCAGGAAAGTAGAAAAAGTTAACTTTTTGTAAAATGCTTACAGTGTGGAAAGATGTATTCAAAAGATCATGACTGAAGCTAATGTACACAGACAATGGGTGCCACCATGTATGTTCTGGGGTTTTTGGTTTTGTGGTTTTCTGTTGTTTTGGTTTTTTTTCCCCCCCAAATGATGGCTGCCTTGCAAGCATTTTGTTATTTGGAATTTCTCTTTCATTACCAGCCTTACAGTGGCAATGTAGGAGGTGGTCATAGCCACTGGATAAGAAGTGGCCTTTCCAAAATCATTTCAAAGCTCCCAACTTAATTGTGCCAAACCCCTCCTAACTGTCCATATGGTTAATGTTATGAGCTTTGTGTATGAGCATGTTGGGGTTATATTTTGGTTTAGTTTTTTTATTTTTAATTTTTCTCCTGAGTTTGTCAAGCTAGACTGTCAGTCACGTTTTAAAAAAAAAAAAAATCTATAATCTTGC
This sequence comes from Nipponia nippon, assembly GCF_047370975.1. Classification (NCBI taxonomy): domain Eukaryota; kingdom Metazoa; phylum Chordata; class Aves; order Pelecaniformes; family Threskiornithidae; genus Nipponia; species Nipponia nippon. The sequence goes on from NW_028262391.1 coordinate 46,974,545, forward strand.
TTTTACAGAGTTAAAAGTTGTGGGTTCAGGTTGCTCTTAAACCCTCCACCACAGTTACAAATACTTACATTTGGTGGAATTCCCGCCCCCCCAGTGACCTACATCTCATGAATGCTGTCTTGTCTTGGTGCTTCTGCTGTGTGTCTACTCTGTCTTTTTGTTTGTTGGGTCTGTTCAATTTGTTTGTGTCTTGATTAGCATCTGACTAAAGCTCCATCTTATAAATACTTGTGCACGTCAGTAATTTTATGTATCCAAGCAGTTGCTGGTATCATATGCATGAGTAGATGAGTAGGACTGGCTGCGTGCATAGCTTCATAGAGTCGAGGGAGTTAGTATGCAGCAATTTCAGCTAACAATAAATACAGGGCTGTGTTTTGGAACAATGGATTAATGCTGAGGCATATTTTAGCTAGTTAGGAGTTTTAGAAGTTTTAACTATGTGTGGCATTTGTGCCAATAATCAGTATATGCACATAGTAGATAAACGGTCCCCTTTTTTTTTTTTTGTGACTGCCTAAAAAACCACAGTATTTTACTTAATAAAATTGGATAGCATATAAAAGACAAAGAAAAGATGCTTCAAGGTTTTTGCAAAACTGAGACTACAGGGGAAAACCTGTATTTTTTTCTGAGCAGCAACTCTGAGGGCTCCAAAGACCTAAACAACCTTTGCAAAAGTGTACAAAAGTGATCCAGGAGGAACAGTTTTAAAACAACAGCCTATCTTGTACTTAATAAGTTCACGTCAAAGTTTGGACTCCTGCCTGGGATGAACACCAGATTCATTCCTGGAGTCACATCAGAGGTTAGGACAGTTACATCAGGTTGCTCTTGGCCCAAAACATCTATAATGTGTGAGGCTTGGGGTTTTCTTCTTAAATTGAACTGGGTTTATTTGTCAGCTAGTAATGCATTCCTAGAAATCATAATGTTTCACTGTATTGAATTTTTAAATGCCCTTTGAATTTCTACGTGTGACTCCTAAACAGTCTTGTAAGCTTTGGGGCTAATGACAGATGTGGTTGCCTTGCACGTGTACTCTTCTGCTCAAGGCCTGTACAGCACGGTGTAAAGTCAGTCTGTTCCATGCATGAAGAATGTCAGTGTCTGCTGGGTCCCTCTTATGCTGTGGAGCCGAGGTTTTTAATGCTACCCTGAAGTTTTCTGGCTTTCCCATCACTCAGGTCAAGTTTTCCTCCTCTGCTTTGATCTATGGTAATAGTCTTGATTTTATCTTTTTCCTGTGTTTTACAGTGGTTTGAACTTTATTGATTTGATGGTGCGACAGGGGAATATCGACAACCCTCCTAAAACGCCGCTTGTTCCTGGGTTTGAATGCTCTGGAATTGTAGAAGCTCTTGGAGATAGTGTGAAAGGATTTGAGGTAATATTTTCTTTACTTTTAGAGCAAGACTGAATAATGACCAGTTCACTGAGTATGTTGTCCCTAATCCCTTCTGGCCTGCCAGCGACAGCAGCGTTCACCACACTGAGATTTGAAAGGGCAATTTTTCCTTGCTGCTTCCCAAGCATGAGAATGACCTCTTGAATTTTTTCTAAAGCCACCACGGTCATCTCCTTGAAATCCTTCCTGAAAAGTCACTTGTGCCATGTGCATATCCCAATGGCTAAGTGGGAACTGGAAAGCATGACAGATGTGCTTTAAGAAAGTAAAAGAAATTAAGTTAGCTTGTTAAGTTTCTTGGCCATGTTTGCTATCTTCATTGCTCTATTTCTCAAAGCCCATGCGCTGCTGATTCTAGTTCCAACTTTTGATCTTGAGTTAATGAGACCCCCATCTACAATAAGCGTTGCTTCTTACAACCATGTGCATTCATGAGACAGATAAAATTGCGACCCTGTTTCTGGGATGACTTACTCTGATCACTCAGCAAAAGGATCTAATTCACCTAACAGAATAGTGATAAATGACAAATAATGTATATAATAAAGCTTTCATAACTGGTTGGTATTGTGTACTCTTTGGTATCTCTTATTACATATAAACAGCATTCTGTCCTATCTTCTATTCCATTATTGATGTTAAACATCTATATTCCCTCCAATCTTGCACTTTATTTCATAAGTAGATAGTTTTTGTTTCAAAATTTTTCTGAGTTAATACACGTCAATCCTATCTTAGCTATTTGCTGAGTCAGTCATGTCATCAAGTAATTGTATTTTCTGAATTCTTATTGTATCTTGATCTTAAGAAGGCAATTACCTAAAATATTTTTATTTAAAGGTAACATTTTTGCTCTGCTAAAAGAGCTGTAAAATTTCTCAGTTGAGTAAAGATAATGGCCAATTTAGTTTCTTGCAGGGCTTCAGTGATGAGCTCTTCTTAGGACACTTCTCTACCTTCCCCCTCCTGCCCCATCTCTGCCTTGAAACAAGTCATAATCTTCCAGAGCTTTTTGTGACAAACAATAACTTTGCTGTTTGAAAAACTATTGCTTCAGTTGTTCCGCTCCAGTATCTGTGTTTTGTAGTCACGCTCCATGCCAAAGAATATTCTATGAAAGGTGTAGAGAAAGTCTCTGCTCTAGATCAGCATTCTCAGTTTAAAAGTTCTTGCTATTTTTAAAGGGCATTATGAGGCTACAGCATATGGTGCTTGTTTGAAAAACATTGCACCTGAATATACGGGGTCTCTCTGAAAGTTCTGTCTTTGTTCTGACTATAGAACATGTTTGTACTCTGGTGTACTCCCTGAAATTGAAACAAGCCATGGTATTTTATTTTTTGCATATAACGTGCATAGCTATGGTAGTGTTTGAGTGATCTAGAAGAAGGGTCGACACTCGGAGTAACTGCTGTGCACGGGTATGAACCCACCAACAGGAGAACGTACCATGAGGAAGGTGCAAGAACATTCTGTTGGTTTCTGTATGGATTTCTTGCACGGAACAGGAGCACGCCAGATGCTTGTCTCCTTGGCATACGCTGGTACCACTGTCCACAGTGATGGCAGGAATGGCAAAGATTGCACCCTACGTCTTCTGACCTTCTTTCAGACCTCTTCTGGTTCAAGTCACATTAAAGTCGTGGGCATTTCATGCTCTGGAAAAGTGTGTCTTACTGGCCCTTAGTCTGTACTACCTGAGATACTACACCTGAGATATTGCCAGCCATATATTGTCTTCATTTGTTGTGATTGCATTATCGTATGACAAATGACAGCATTGAATGGCAGTCCATTTTGACAGCAATGTGTAAGAACATACTTTATATTGAAAGAAAGCCTTTTTTATGGAATAATGGTGTAATGCCTATTCCTTCTCCTATTTAAAGAAAAAGCTGATTTCTGCTGAGCTCAAATGTATCAGGCCTGATCTCTCTCTAGTTGTGGGGATGATGGTTCTCAGGAACTATGGCCTAATATGATATGATGACTAGGCTCTGTATAGTGTTTGTGATAAAATATGGTATTTATTATTGCTAAGAAATCCCTTGGGAATCACCAAGAGGGACTTCTCTGCATTCTTTTTGGTAATCATTTGTGTTTGTTTGCAAGGATATAGGACATATTAACATCTTCACTCATTAATCCTAGCAGACTTTAGATTTTAGATGCTTCTCTAACAGCAAAAGGGAACCGCAGAGTGGTTACCAGTGAGGCACTGATAATTTGAATGTGCTTTTCAAAAGGAGGAGGCATTTCAGTGAAATTGGAATGACAGTTCTGTTTCAGCATCCTCATTCTGAAAGAGACCCTTCAGAACTGTCGGCAGCACCTTAGCTTTTAGCAAACTTGCAATATCCCAAAGCCAAACTGATGACAGGTACTTGGGAGACCAAAATGTGCTTGTGCTATACACATTTGCCTGAAGGTAAATGTTGTGCTTTACTCCATTCCTGTGGAATATAGTTGAAATAGTGCAAGAGCAACCTGTAGCATTTCTAAAGCATTAGTGGGTATTGGCAGAATGTAAGATAGAGAGTATCAGGCAGATAAGCAAAGGTATTTTAGAGGGACAGCTGTTGTTAGTTTCAGTTAAAACATGAAGTCCTGAAGTTTGATGCTATTCCTGCCTTATTAGTTATACTGTGGCTCCATTGAAGAGCTCCTTTCATGGTTAAGGATGCTATTTTTGTTTGTGTATTATAGAAAGGCAGAGAGGTCTAAGACAAGGTAAAAGATGCATAGGGGCTGCTGGGGACAAGCCGTTATTGAGAGTTTGAGTTGTGCCTATTAAGGTTTTAATGTATATTGCCCAAATGTTTGCTTACTGTGGCTCTCCCTAGTAGCCCCAGCAGACCAATTTCTACTTTGACACGAGTATTGCTTTCCAAGTCTGGTTGTACCCCTGCAGGAGCCTCAGAGCTCCAGTTGCCTTGTTATTATTCTTGTCTGTCTGTGTGGAGTCACTATCTCCATTTTAAAAACTTGAAGTTGCAATGAAGGTCATTATACAAACATATGAATTTGATGTGCCTGGACCTCTGAAAGGCTCCTAGGAGCAACTGACTGTATCTAGTATTAACATAAAAATCTTTATTTCTCCATAGTGAAATACCCTTTCACTACTATATATATTCCGAAGAAACTGAGTAGAGAAATATTGCATTCGAAGAGAATATTTCATTGCTCCTTTAAATCCTGTCACATTCACTTTGTAGGCTTAGTAGTGCCTCAGAATCCAGAGGTATATTTTTGATGTTTAAGGTGGCTTATTTGAAGTTGCAGGATCAAATTCTGCTCTGACACGTGGCTGTAGAAATTCCAATCATGGAAATGTTTTGGTAGAACCAGTTATTAAGATAATAAAAATAGAGAATGGATACAGTTGGTGTTATCTTCTGAATGAGTGGTTTCTGAACCCTTTCATGTGCTCTATCTACCAGAGTAAAAGGCCTCCCCTTCTCAATCTGCAGAGAGGAAAAGTAGCTCTAAATTAGTGTGAAGACTGAGAAAGCAAAGTGAAACTTAAGTGTAATTTTGTTTATTCCGTGCATCTCATCAATATAATTATAATCTTTTTTCCTTTTTTTTTTCCTGTTTTCTCTAAGCCAATTTCCTGGTTATTAGTAAGAATGCTGTTTTCATTGTTTACAACCCCATTTGTTATTTAGGAGCTCCGCTAGCAAAAGATGATCTGTAGTGGTGATGGTGGAAGACCGCTCCATCAGAGAAGCAGTGTAGCAAAAAAGAAGATGTGGCTTTAACTTTGAATATTTTTGTTAAATTCAACTTTTTAAATAAATACAATTAAAAAATGGTAAAAGCCCAAAGCTGAGCAGCTTCACTGTTACTTTGCTGAAGATGTGGAGCGCCATTATCTTCACAGTGATTCAGTGACCCACAGCTCGAACAGGGAGAGCTGCAGGTCTTACACGTTGCTCTCTACAGTCTCAATTGCAGCCATTGTTTTCTTCCTTGTTTGTAGATTGGAGACAGAGTCATGGCTTTTGTAAACTACAACGCATGGGCTGAAGTAGCATGTACCCCAGTAGAATTTGTGTACAAGATCCCAGATGACATGAGTTTTTCTGAAGCTGCTGCGTTTCCCATGAACTTTGTAACTGCCTACATGATGCTCTTTGAAGTTGCTAACCTAAGAGAAGGCATGTCTGTGCTGGTCCACTCGGCAGGAGGTGGGGTGGTAAGTTGGAACTTTTCTTACTTTCTGGTCATCAAGTAACTGAAGCAGTCTGATGCATCTCCATTTCTGAAACGGGCCAGACCCTGCAGTTTGATTCTGTATCAGACTTCCCTATGTGAGGGATTGCAGTGGGAGGAACTGCATGTTTTCCCATCAAAACACTGATGTGAATGGTTGGCAGGAGCTTTTGGTGAAACAAAAATGTTCTGACAATAAGCTCTACCCAAAAAAACCCCTCCAAAAACCTTTGATAGGTTGTCAGAGATCAAGGAGCAAGTGTTGTCCCAAACATTGCATTCCTGAACTTATGTACCTTGTACTACTTCTATGTAAAAGAAGGCTGTAATGAAAGGAATAAATAAATCAACTCCCTGCACAAGGTATTTGTAGGTAACATAATCCTCCTTGCAGTAAGTGGCCCTCTTGGAATACTCCTGCAAATACCACGTGCAAGCATGTGTGATGCTTTCTTTGTGAAAGACTTTTTTTTTTTTTTTTTTTTTTTTTTTTCCCCTTCATTGTGGAGGGATTGAAAGCAATGGAAAGCATTATTATTATGCCAGCCCTGAGGAAAATACACAAATGCTGAATTTGAGTCAGTGGTGGCTGCTGCATGTCATAGTTTGGATCATTGGTAAGGAGGAGTTGCATTGCATGGGCAAAGCAACAGTAGGATGAATTTGGTGGAATACCAGGCCACACAATGAAATTAGAAGTCAGCATTTTGTGTTACCAGTTCCTTGAACTATGTTTTAGGAAAATCTCTCTACTTTGGAGAATATTTGAGCTCGTACAAAATATTAAGATACTGACAGGGGAGTTTGTTTACATTTGAAATTATGCAGTCCTTTTCCATAAAACAGATTTTATGACCTGAGAACATTAGCAGACCTCAGCCTTTCAAACTGGAGTACCTTTTCTGTTTTCCTGTTATGCTTTGTTTATGCTAAATTAATATTCTGCTGTCGACTGAGGTCTGGTGGGCAGCCCCAAACACCTTCTCCCTAATTCTATGCCCTTAGACCTTCTTTCAGGTTCTCATATAAAAGAAGGCTGTAATCAAAGGAATAAATTCATGAGTTCCCTGTACAAAGTATTTTTAGCTAACGATAATCCTACTTGCAGTAAATGGTCCTGTTGGAATACTTCTGTAAATGAATGGAATTTATAATCTTATTATGCTTCGGCACAGTACAACCTAGAGCGTTATGGCTGGCTTTATTGTTCTTTAATATTAAATCTTTTCATGTGGAATTTAGGACTGTTAAAGCAACATGAGGCCACGCATTCGGGGGGACTGTATATTCTACAGGAATTGAAGGCTCAGCTTTAGCCATAGGGCCGTTTGCCCAGCTCACACTGTACAGACCCAGGCCGAGCATACAGAATTAGCAAAACACCCAAAAGCAATCCCTGTGCGTATGCATGTATCTAGAGAAAATGAACTCCTTCTCATTAGATAAAGCGTCCTTGCTAGATTTCTTTTATTTCTTTCTCTCTTCCTTTTTCTAACCTCACTCACCTCTGTTATTTCTTCCTTCTCTTCCTGAAGCACTGTTAATGCTCTACCAACTCTCACGTAGTCTTCTTCACTAGTGTCCAACCTCTCTGCTGGGCTGTTCCTGTAAGGAGCTGCTGGCTTCCTCTCTTATCACAGATGCTCAATGAGCAGCTTTTGACTGGTCCTCTGCTGTGGCTGCTTGTGGACCTTCTCTGAGAGCATCTAAAGGAATGATGGGTCCTGGTTGGCTGCCAGGAGAAGAAGGAGAAACCAGATCCATCACCTCCTAAGTAGTTAAATAGAACAGTTTCCAAGGGAAAGACCAGAGATGCAGGGAGAACAGCCAAGCTGGCCAGTAACTGATACAGGTCTGTGTGTGATCCAGGGGGGACTGTGTGTAAGAGGGAGACGGGGCTGGCTGGCCTGCAAGGCAGGGTGCTGGTCGCTGTGTCACTGGGGAGAATGCCTCCTGCAGCCTGTTGTTCCTTGTAAGGGAAGAGCATGTCTAGCTAGACCTGGAAAGGAAAGACTTTGCTTCACTTTGCTTGATAGGTCTTACAGGCAAAATATCACTCTGGAGATGCATGGAATAAAGATTTCAGAGGGATCTGTGTTACTCTTTAAACCGTTCTAATAATCTGTCTGTTAATCCTTTGAAAAATTTAACAGCCTCAATCAAACAAATCATTCTCACAAAGTTCTTAGTTAATAAAATGGAAAACTGGCACTGAAATTGCTACGGGAAGAGGTATTTTTTTGTGCTGTTGCTTTAATAGATAGAAGGCCCGTTCCCACTTTCAGCAAGTGGGAAACCTGTCCAGTTTGTTTCTAAATGTCATAGAAATTCCAGAACACTTTAATGAGACAATAGGCTCCCTGTGGGACTAGAAGTTTGTAATTGTTCCTTTCTCATTATGCAGGATCATTATTTTAGCTGCTTCAGGCAGTTTATGAAAAAGAACTTGTTACTTGAATAACGTTTGTGAGGTTCTTTGTTCTGGCTCCTCAGTCCCCTTTAGGAGGATCCTGCAGCTTTTTCAATAAACGGAGTCAGGGAAAATTCTCTAGGACCTTTATTTATGTATTGCCTCAGTTTGTTTATGTGGCCTTACTTTTGTTTACAGGTATTTTTGGTAGTGAGGTAACTATAGCAATTGTCTTCCCATCTGTGCCTGGGGTATGATTAGTGTGTGACGATATCCTTTTAACGTCTGACAGGATGCTTTAGATAAGTCCAGATTACTTATTCCCAGAAGTTCCAGGGGACATCAGAAGATGATGTAGAGAAAAAGGAAATGTACCAAGATAACTTCTCTTGAAAAAAAGTCTCGCGTACCTGTCTCTCTGTTACAGAGACTTGAATCCTGTTCCATATACTAAACGAGTAGCCTCCCTGCCACCCACTCAGCTGAAAGGTCAGGGCATCATGCGATCTTCGCTGGTCAAGGTGGGAAACGTGGCTAGTTGTAGGGAAGCACCTTGTCTCTCTGAACCAGGAGGAGAGAGGTGGACACTCGCAAACTCTGCTGCTGACGCTGTTGGTATATTGTAGCCTTCCGTCTGAAGAGGAGGACCTGCTGTAGTGCTTAGAAAGGGAGTTTGAAAGGAGAGATTGTATTTGCTTTTGTTTCCTAGGGCCAGCTTGTTGATTTTTGACTGTTTGGAAAGGGGGCTGCTTTGGGGGTTGGTTTGGTTTTCCTGTCTCTTTCCCTCTTGAGATAGGGGCAGTTAAGAGAGACTGACTCTCAGCTCTCAACCTGGACAGTGAAATAGGCCGGAGAAATTTTAGGGGCCTTGTAGGAAAGCACGGGTACAGGCTCACAGTTGCATTGCGTGCTTCAATCAGACTTCGACGAGAAATTAATACCGTGCAAAGCATTCTGTTATCATTGCTCGAGCTGCTGCTGCCCAAGATCTAACAAGGACAACGGTTGTCATGCACTCCCTTTCAGGCCTCTGCTTGGCAGGACGCTTAACACTTCGGCTTAAACCATTACAGAATCGTAGAATCGTTAAGGTTGGAAAAGACCCTTAAGATCATCAAGTCCAACTGCTAACCTGCTAAGTCCACCACTAAGCCATGTCCCTAAATATTATATTCAATTATATTGAGTAGCAGGGCAGTTCAAACTGCCAGAACAAAAGATAAAATTGTGTAATACAAATAGAGTTTAAATGCTTAAAGCTACAGAAATATTTAAGTGTCCTTCTGAACTGATTGCTGAAATAAGGAGAAAGCTAACACTGAACTTCAGAAACTTCCTATTATCCATACATAGAAATTAATGCTCGGAAATATGAGTTTGCAAGAACATATGGCTTACTGTAGGATGTATATTGGCCTATCTGAACTGTAAAACGCTGTAATTAATGTTTGAAATGACTGTAAGACAATTGTAGAGTAGCTCCCTTCACAAATACACTCCCACGTCTGTCTTTTCAAGTGAAGCAAAGTGGCAACTGAAGAAAATACACTGAGAACACTGAGCGGTAGCATGTACCCCGCTGGGACTGATCTGCTGTGTGAAGCAATTAGTTCTTTAAAATGAAGACTGTTTAAGTCAGTGCATGCAGTGCGCGTCACAGCACAGGCTTGTATGAGATGATAAAATAGCTTTTAAAACTCTTAATGTAAACTTGTAAACTCTATCCTGGATTAGCTGAATTAGTATAAATACAGGACTGTTGTATTTTAAAAAAACCCAACCAAACGAAAAAAAAACAAAGCAAGAAAACTTAGACTCTGCTTTTCGAGGTTTAATGAATCTAGTCTCTATCTCTGTGATATCTACCTGGAAAATGAATTCTTTCAGGGATTTAGATTTGTGAGAGACAGCCATTACGCCCATTTGCTTATTTGTTTGCTCTTTATATACTTCCTATTCTGAATATTTAGAGCACAAAACTTTGGTTATTTACCAAGATTGTGTAAACACTTCAATTGCATCAGTTAACCCCTCAGACACAGGGCAGAATTATTACCCAGTTCTTTACATTTCGATCTTACAGATGTTAAAATTAAGCCGCCTTTCACGCAGGAGCATCAATTGCTATCCTGAAGCTGTGAGCTGACCTTCCCTTTCAGGCTCAGCAGCAGAGGAAGTGCAAGCAGAGTAAGCTACAGATGCAGCTCTCATGTTTGAATTTGAAGGGTAAATCTGACTTGGCAACAGATTTAGGTCATCCTGGCAGCATTGGTTACTGCTTGGCAGGAACCCTCTTTTTTATTGTGTCTCCCCTGCATAAATTGCAAATATTTGAGGATGTGTTCCAAACTGAATCACTGAAGTGGTGATATTTTATTTGACAAAGAACTGGCACTCCTTAGTAAATCTATTCACCCGCTATCGCTGGCAGCATATAGGAACCCTTTCAAGAGAATGATCAGATTTCTCCTTCAAAAAAAAAACAACCTATGTGTTTATCCCTTCAAATTCTCTCTGCTCTGTCTTGCTCGGTCAGAAATCTTTCTCAGTTTCCAGGCTTTATTTGTGGCCAGTTAATGTATCTTTCTTCTTCTGCTGATGTTGTCCATTAATTAAAATTAGCTGTTCTCTCCCCTTGGAGCACTTCTTTCAGATCTTTTTGGTAGTATGTATATGTGTTTATGGCTAGAACAAGCTCAGAATCAAATCTCTGTGGCCTGTATTTTTCAGGCTGAAAGCAGGTTTGTTTGTTCATACCCCTTTTTTTGTAAGGTTAGATGTCTCTTGCCTTGGTCATCCTACAGACACTGGTCCAGGCAGACACATACACGTTTCCTGAGCTCTGAGCTGGTTGGCAGCAAAGCAGCAGTAAGCTGGTATGAAAGCCAGAGCCTTTTAAAATAGGTCTCGCAGCATCCCTGATCCTTTTAAACATTGTATGGGTAGACTGAATTTAGGTCTGTCTGCACCTAGCAGGTAGGAGCACATTAAATAGCGCTCGTGTTTGAGTCAGTCCTTCTTGAATGTGAATAATCAGAATTTTCTCTGCTCTTCTGATGGTCCTGGCCAGCATACTGTACAGTGGCATTAATACTTCCCACTTTGCTGAAGTCTTTACCTGATACCTCCCAGGACTGCACTTGCTATTTTCATATTAGCAGTTCATAGCCGTTCTGCATTTGATGAAGTGCTTTCCTCTTATTTCGTCTCCAGCAGCCAAGGAAGGGAATGAATCAGCTCACACAGAGCTCTATGTAACCAAGTCTAGGCTGCTTTAAGTACCCAAGCTCTCTCACTTAAAACTAGACGGGGTATCTCGAGGCTGAGCTGCCCTGTGTCGCTGAATGCCTCCAAAGCAATGGATGTGCTCCCTCAGCAGCTCCAGAGAGTCCCGGTGCCATGCCTGAGTCTATTTCCAGACGCTGCCTCAGAGCATAATCTGTTAATCAAACACAAAAGCCTGGCGAGTCATACACAAAAAGCAATTTCCCTGACCAAAGCAGGCTGCAGTCTCTGAAGGCCTTTCTTTTTCCCTCTGGCAGCCCTGCACTCCCCAGAGGACGAGTCCTTTCCCTGAATCCCCTGCTGAGTCATGTCACAGATGGGCAGTGCTTAACTCTTCCTTGGCTGTTCTACCTTTTCAGAGAGAGCTTGTAACCTCTGGGCAAGGATCTCGGCTGGGCTATGTTGTCGTAGCTCCATTAAACTGAAGAGGATTTATACCAGATGGAGATTTAGCCCTGAGTTTTGGATGCACCTCAGCTGCGCAGTTTTGTAAGGGGGTAGGAAAAACCACGCTCTGCTAATTGTCACAGAAAATAAGAGATTTTGAGGGTAAAAGAGATCATTATCTCATGGTGACTCTTCCGTCCCCTCCCTCTACTCCAAAACTTATTTGTGGTGCACTGAGCGTAGCAGATGCTGCCTTGTGCTTGTTCAAGAATCACGCTGTAGTTTGTCCACGCTGCAATGTTCACCTTAGTGTTTGGTTTCCAATTTCCTCTGTTGTAATTGAAAAACTACACCTTCAGGAGGTGGCATTGTGTATCTGACTTCGAACACCAGAGAAAAGTCTTCCTTGATGCCAGGAGATTAGTAGATGTCTTCTCTAGCCATTTTCTTACTATGTTTGTGTACTTCGTACCACCTTCAGATACGGTTATGTGGCATCAAAGCATGTTGGAAATGTGGATTCTCCTCACGTTTGGTTCCAGACAGGTTTCTTGTGCAAGGTGAAGTCTGAATGATTTTTTTTTTTTAAACTGCTGTAGTACCTTTGGGCTGCAAATCATGTCCTAGAAATGATAATTTCTTACTGATGCTGTTGGTTCCAATAGATGCAATTTCGTGGGGTGGTATCTCCCAGATGGTTTGTTCTCCCCTGCTATAAAGCTGGGCTCAGTTTACGTAATAGCAAAAAAGATACTTCCATGAAAGTATACCCATCAGACCGAGGTCTGGCTTGTGCCATTAGGTCAGACCCTTTCAGAAATCCACTGACTTATACGCCTTATTTATATTTCACCCAGTGTTAAGTTAGTATTAATAAGCTAATTAGATTAGTAAGTTTTCTTCTGTTCACGCTTTCTATATTGACTTTCAAATGTCAATGACTTTTTTTTTTTTTACTTTGAAATTGTTTAAATACACAGAACAGTCTATTTCATTTTTACTTCCTAAAAATCTACTTTTCTGTTCTGTTCTGTGATTATCTCAGTAGGAGAAGTTGCCAGTCCTGCAGGTTTAAAGTTGGGTTTTAAAGCAGAGGAATGTAAAGAAATCTCAATCTTTTTAGCGGATCTAAAACCACTACAAGCATATCCATTTATAATAAATTTGGTAATAATCATATGTGTAGATTAGGTTCAACATACTGGTTTTACAAATTGTCAGGATGCCTTGAAAAGGAATCCATCTAACAGACTTTGAAGCTAAAGAAACACAAGACTCCTATGCCAAATCCAGTATTAGGAGACATGCTTCATTTCCACAGAATGCTTTAATCCAGGTTATTAATTTCTTTGAGGACTCACTGTGTGGAGTTCTGCACAACAAGTAGTATATAAAATACATATATATCTTAAAGGAGATTTAATTCCATTTTAAGGGAATGTTTTCTAACCATGTCTATCCCTTCCGTGAAGCAATTGATCAGTTTTTTCAAAGACTGATAAATCCTGTTAAAGGTAAAATTAATTGTCCAAGTGAGAATTATTTTTTGCCACTTATTAATTTTCCTAGGTTCAGGTAGCAAGAATCTCGTCTGTACTTATATGTAGAGATTTGCATCGTATGTGAAAAATTAGATGTGTGGAGAGTTTTATTTTCGCTTTTCAAATCATGCTTATCTAGTCAGACACCCTCTCAGAAGGTTTTAAAGTTCATACACTATTTCTGATAACGTGGTGCCTGCTTCCCTACCCATGTGGTCTCCCCAGTGAAAGCTGGTAGCAGAGATGATGTGGTTTTGTCTGGGCAGGGAGGAGACAGAAAGCCCTCTTGTCTCTGCCTGCCACAAAGCAGTTTTCAGGAGGCGAATGGCTTTGGAATCCAAAAGACGGGGCAGGGCTCGTGTGCCCCCGTGATCGAAGGGTGCCTCCCGGTGAGAGTGTGCGGGGGACAGGAGCCGCGTGGATACCTCGCTGCCCCTCCACGGCCCTGAGAGGAGGATGCTCTTCCTTCCAGCCGCAAAACCCTTTGTGCATGCTTCGTTTGTGAACTACAGACGTTCTGAACACTGAGGCCTCACGTACTTGCAATTAAAACGTATATCCCTCTAAACACTAGCTACTAATCCAGAGGTAGCTAGATGACTTGAGGGATTAGAAAAGAGACTTAAGAGTGACTTGCATAGCCACAGTGCTGTTTTGGAGCTTGGTCGAATTCCACAGAAATTAGTGAAATGTTTGAGTTCAGTTCTCCTATTTTGGTGGGAAAAGCATGAAAGGTCCAGTATCAGCCTTTATTCCAAAATTTCTGAAATACGAATACTAAGAATACTTTGCACAAAAATAAGTAAGAGTCAACATCAAATTAAGATCTTCAGAAAGCTGCAGAAGAATGTTTTGTAGTATTGCCTCAAAATACTTCAGTGTTGTTCATCCAATTATAAAAGTACTGGTCATATGAGTCAATTTTAGGCTTTAAATACCTCCAGAAAGCCGAAAAGTATTCTGATCTGGGGTTTTAGATAAGCTTATCTCTATGGGGGAAGGGAGGGGTGTATTAATGAGTTTGAGTCAGGAGGAAAATAGGTTATGCATATCCTGGGGTTTTTTTGTGCATTTCTTCTATTCATCTGACTGTCAGTTTGTTAAATGTTAATCATCTTCTGCAGGATAAAAATCAACATGTTTTCTGCTCTAATATTTGACCTTTTAAACATTCAGTGGTTTTGATTCAGGAAATGCTCATTATCCCTAGTCTTCCCAAGTTAGATTGAAAATGCATAGAACTAGGGAATAGATCAATAATGTCAGAATTTCACTCAACTGGCATACACTATAAAATACTGACTTAGCTAAATCACTATGGATGATGGTTTTCTGGGAGACACAGAAAGTAAGAAGAGAGGATTGCTGGTGAAAATGATTAAGAAAAGGAGAGATACAAAATCCAGATTAACTTTTTTTCTTGTAATTTTATGTTACAATATTTGTGGAGGCTAAAACCTGGGCTTCAGAATGAGACAGTAAGTAATAGAGAAATGAAGTATGAGAAGAGTAAAATGCTTTCTGCTCCCCAAAGAGATTATATCTTGTGAGATCATGCCCCTCAGGAATGGATTTTCCTATGATTTCTAAGAGATTAAGGATTCCAACCCAGGAAAATGGTGGATGATTTTAAAAAGAAAAGGTCATTTATGTTTGATACTGGATTACCATGCTACGAATCAGCATTCATACCTGGGTCCTGCTATGAGTTTCTCTGAACTGTTGGACAGGTTGTGCAATTTGCTGTGCTATTCTGTTTCTCATCTGTAAAGTAGGAATGAGAATGCATCCCTTCTCCTGCTCTCTTCTCTATCTCTATTGGTACCTGTCCGAAGGATCACAGAAACTGTGCCTTGCTGTGTAGCTGTTTACTGACTAATCCAGTAGGAAACCAATCTGAAACTCCTGGATGCCACCATGTATAAGTAATAATAGTGTCCTCTCTTGCGATGTTAAGCTCAGAGGATTGTCCCTAGCAATTACATTCAGCGTTCTATGAGGACGCCAAGACCCCCAGGGTATGCAGGGTTACCTAATTACTCTACTGTAAACAAAACCCGAGCACTGATTATTGGTGTTTACATACTAATAATCAGGGTTTCTGGTTGGAATGAACAGGAATGTGTTTATCCATAGATGATTTTACTGCTCATGCATACAGGTGACAATCTTTTGGCTGTAAATATAAGTAAGAATCTGCTGAATTCCGTCAGACAGTATTTTTAGAATGGCAGTGCCGTTTCTTGCTTCTGGGCATATCCGTGTAACCGTGTTAGCTCCAGTGGAATAATGTGGTTACAGCAAGAGGCAAGATGTGGCTACCAGAAATCTGTCTTCCATTTGTTGGTGTGTTAGGAGTAGAACAAAACCCAGGGTTGTGAGAAGATGACCTGTTAGGATCTTTTTTGAAATCTAGATGGCTCAGCATTTATGCAGTGCTTCCCTTCTCTCAGCCTCATGAAACTGAAGTTAAAACTTAGAGAAGTTAAAGCCTTCTCAGGCCTGAAGCTGGAAAGTCAAAGCACAAATTCTCCAATGCCCCAACTCCTGCCTAAACACTGACATAGCATCTGATTGACTCCACTGGATTGCTGCCCAGATGCAGGGGGGATATACTAGGAGAACGATTTTCCTGTACGTGTTCTAGGCCATTTTATCCCCTTTGCTGTTGATCAGTTTTGAGGTTGGGGCACTGGCCTAAGCAGGCCTGTTAGTGTGACTCAAGGCTATTCCTGCATTTTGAATAATCAGTAATAATTGTTATTAATAAGAGGTAAACCAAATTTCCTTTACTATGCAGTGTTTCTTATACCAATTTGCTGTCTCCCACTGAAACCATAAGAAGAAGTGGTTGCTTGGGAGTGGTAGACTGCATGCTGTCCCGGGACTGACTACACCAGACCTTCTGTATTAGGACTGCAAAAACCTGAAGTATAAAAGCTGTATCTGAGTACTAGAGGAGCCAAGTACTTTTACGTTATCTGCCAGAAATTCTGTTTGGGCATCAGGTGCTGCGAGGCCTTCTCTGTGAGCAGAGAGGATCTGAATCATGGGCAGGAGCAGTCAGCACTGTTGGGAGGGACGAAGTGCAAAGAGGACTGCTGACGTTACTCAGGGGCTCTGGGGGAAATGCACGTACGATGCATGCAGCAAATGAGAAATATTTCTCTAGCGTGCTTTGAGCAGTCATTGTTGGTGTTCCTTGTAAATTAGTGCTGTTTCCCTTAAATTACACTGCCTTTGTTAAAAGATCAAGAACAACTCTTTTCCAATCCAATTTTCGATACATTAAATTACTTTTATCCCTGCAGTTGCTTTGTCTTCAGAATATCCTTTTGATTTAAACGTATTTTTTTTCCTGTGGCAGAACTGCATTGCACTGGCAAGAAATTAGTTTGGGAAGTCCTTGTACATGTTTGGTCTTGGATTTTTCTGTGTCATGAGTGAGTTGGCAGCTGCAAAGTCTGTCAACCAATTTCCATGTCAGTGAACTAACATAATAATGTGCTTGCAGGGTCAAGCTGTGGCTCAGCTCTGTTCAACCATTCCCAATGTTACTGTTTTTGGAACAGCTTCATCTTTCAAACATGAAGCAATCAAAGACTCGGTAACTCACCTGTTTGACAGAAATGCAGACTATGTTCAAGAAGTAAAAAGGTAATCTTTTATTTTTCTGAGTAAGGGTTGTATATTGTCTGGCAAAATACTATGAAAGACACTGGGCTCATCATGTTTATGGGAAGAGATTACATGTGTGAGCTTGGGAACTGTAGTTTATTCCAGATATTCCATCTGTCTACTACAAGCGACAAGATAGCAAGCGTCTCTCTGTATTTCTTTATAAGCTATCATAAGCTTTGTTAGTCCATGTTCATACTTGGACATCTGTTGCAAGCAAAGTAAGTGAAGTGAAAAAGGATAAAGGTCTTAACAGAAGGCTGTACTTTGCTATTGTCTGTGTATGTGGTAGCTCACTGTAATGCACTGAGTAAGATATTTTCAGTGGATCTCTGAGTTACCCAGGTTTTGGAGTTCTCTGGTGTGTTTCTATCTGCCTGGGTTTTTATCCTCTGCCAGGGATTGATATCGGAGCACATGATGTCTGTTTTAATTTCAGATCCTTAGATTTTATTTGTTTGCATTCTGATTAGAATCATCCTGTTGCCTTTTGAAGTCATCATGTGTGTTTCTGTTTACATGCTTTCAAGTACTTTGTTTTCCAATTTGTCTAACTTTTTAGATATTGATGTCGATATGGGTGGCAAAACTTTAGAATTTATAAGAAAATCGTAGTAAAATCTTTCTGATTTTACTTGTCAGATAAGAATAATATTTTCCCTTCATCTTGTATCTGTTAAAATACTAGATTATGTAGCTGAGCATAAACCAAGAAATTTCTGGAAGGGGCACCCCAAGGTAGTACAGTTGACAGGCTTCCCGTCAAACTTCTGCATTCCTCAGAGCGACGTGCAAAGTCTCAGCAGGTTTCCCCGGACGAGGGTTACCTGCCCTCAAAGGGGCCCTTCAGTGTATGGCAGACTCTTCTCTGAGCCGTTAACAATCCAGACTGGTGTTGGAAGAGAAGCCAGGGTGTCTTGCTGCTGTTTCTGGAGCACTCCCAAGGGCTTAAGAGAACATTTGAAGCGATCCATCACAAAGGACATTTTATATCAAAGGAAAATTTTTTCTGTATGGGAAGTTTCACCAAAAAAGATAGGACTTGTCCAGCAGATGACACTCCTACCATTTTCAGCTCAGAAGAATTGCAGCACATTTCTTCAGCCCTTTGATAGGCTTTCTCTTGGGGAAGTATACGTACCGAAATGTTTTGCTGCCTCTGGAAAATTGCTGTAGTGAGATGAAGACTGAATTCTAGCAATCCCCACTTTACAAACATGGATTCAGCAAGAAAGAACGCTTGAAAACATTAATCAGAGTTCAGCACCAACCTTAGTGCTAACTGTTGGCAAGGGCCGCAGCAGATCCCTGATCTAAGTGGGTATGTGATGTGGGAGCAGATACAACAGAAATCAGTGCTTAAAAAAAAAGGAATAAAGCCCTGTTAACTTCTGATAACTTTATGATCACAGATGACATTGGCTGCTTCTGGCCTTCATCAGGACAGTTCTTCTTGGGACAGTTCCCTGACACCACCCGTGACTCTGTAACAGGCTGTAACTACTGAAATCAAAAGGCCTGGTTACAAAGGGGTGGAATTCTGCTCTTTAAGTCTGTTAAAATCCCTTTTGGTGACCCTGAATTTTCACCTACTTTTTCACCTCGCAATAGACCGATGAGGCAGAGAGCCAGTGGGTACAATAGCTAAAAGGTAGATGCAACAAGCTAGTTCGTGCTTCTTCCCTGGTACAGAGGTGCGTAGTATTAGCACAATTGATAGTCCTGATTAAAAGTCAGAATTGGCACCCTGTAGAATATGCCAATACTCTGATTTGTTGCTCAGATCTGTCTGTTTTCACTTTGCATTGAAAAAAAAAATGGAAAAAAAAATACAGTGGTAATTCTGAGATTGCTATAAAGACAAATTGTCCTTTGAAAGAGGCAGTGGGGGAGCAGTGCAGTTGTTTGGTTTGCTGGATATTAGCTGTATATTATGTTCTGCTTAAAATGTTTGGCTGGCCAGCAGGGAAGGCAGCTAGTCTGCATTTGCCTGCCGCACGCTGGCTCAGGGGGAGCCCTAGGGCAAGGGGAAGGCTCTGCATTTGTGGAGGGTTTGTGAGCAGGAAGGGGTAGGTCTGTGGTTGAGAAAGGATAGCGGTAGGAACCTGCTTTATTGCAGGTGACTGGAGTATTCCAGGGAAGAGCTTTCATCAGGAAGCAAAGTCAAAAAAAAAACAAAAAAAACCAAACCAAACCAAACAAAACAAAAAAAAAAGCAAAACAACCACACACAGGAACAAACAAAGAAAACCCCAGAGGTGATACGAATGTGGAAATGTTCCTAGAGGATGAGGAATTGGTTCAGCTGTGGAAGCCACTGAAAGCTGTTTGAAAGGCTTTTGCAAGTCATTATTCATTTACAGTGAAAGCTCATCATCCAGTGGCCTGAATATAAACAATTTATTACCCCACATACGGCAGCAGTACCAAAGAGTAAAGCTGTCTGATTTTGTTGCTCTCTGTAACCAGTGGATGTCTGAGTATCACCTTTGTTTTGTGAGGAAACAGGAAGATGCATTACAAGCCATAAAGCTTTACCTCTTTCCTGACTTCTAATTGCAGTGATACCACTGCAGAAGGCATGGTCATGAGGAGCTAATTGATGTTCCTGGGGATTAGATGCTATTGACTGCCCCTTAAACCTTTGATAGTCTCCAGCCTGCAATTTTCTTGTAGTGTCTGCACCAGTCATTTGCGTAATTGTTTAAGAGTATTAATCAAGAACTATTGCTTGGGCTGTTTACTTGGTTAGGAGGTAGGATATTAGACTTAGATCGAACTAGTGATAAGATTTTGCAGGCTGGTGTTTTGCCAGAAAAGAACAACTAAATCTGGATATTTGGGTGTATTTTTTTCTTCTTCAGCATCATATTGACGTTGCATTCACAAAGCTATTTGTTGGAATATTATAAATATGCAAGCTACTTATTGAAACAGAATAAATAATATCTGCTTTCTATAGTATGGCCTGATTGTATCCTTAGAGCTGGGTTTCTAGCTCTTGGTGACTTCTCTTTGTGCTTGATTTAACTCTTTGCTGACATCTAGTTGATACAAAGTCTGAAACAAGACTTTAAATACCTTTACAAGGACATCATTTTATCTGAGAGGAACTAGGATAAGATGATGTTTCCTTATGAATTCAAAAAAAGAATCTACGAAGATGTGAATAACAAAAACGTCCTTTTTCTCTATGACATTCGTTGACCCAAAAAAAAAGACATTCTCTGACATTTGCATTCACTCAAAAAGAACTTTATATCAATCACCTGTTTTTTGATAATATAATTTACTGATTTATAATTTATACTGAAAGCCATCAAAAAGGGGGAACAGGACGGTTTCCCACTCTTCTAAGCCTGAAAGACGTGGGTTGGCTAGCCCAGCAAACTCGCGTTCCAGCTCTGAATGAGTTTGAATTGTCTTTTGATGAGGAGAAAGTTTTCACGTAGTCAAAGCCTCAGCCTTAGAGTCCTTTCTAAACTACCTGGAAAATGTTAGTATTATGTTAACAGTCAGCAGTATTATGTTAACAGTCAGCCTGTATCATGCTGGCTGACCAGTCCTGTGGATCTTATTGCAAAGTCAGATTTCTTTCTTGCTTTTTAGAATCTCGACGGATGGAGTAGATATTGTTTTGGACTGTCTTTGTGGAGAAAATACTGGGAAAGGCCTCAGTCTTCTCAAACCACTTGGGACTTACATTTTATATGGTGAGTGGAAAAAGCCAAGTACATATTTCAAAACTAGAGCTTTGCAAAGCTTAAAATCTCTTAAAATCACCCATGCCACTCCTTCAGAACTGGAGACCGCCATGTTATACTTTCTCAATTTGACCATTTCCAATCAAGGATTTTAGTGAAGCTGAGTGTGGACTAAATTATTGAGAAACAATAGGTAATACGAAGAAACTCTTAAAAAAAAAAAAAAAAAATTCCAAAAGTGAAGCTGAACATATGTTTCAGACTGTTAAACATTATTGGGTGATACAGGAGAAGTGTAGGAGAAAGCTTGGATCTCTTATTCTACACACCGTAGGAATGGCAGCGTGGCCAAGGAAACTGTACTGTAGTTCTTGTGGGAGGGAAGCTTGGAGGAAGATTTTGGGAAGAATGCTATCGTTTTTATTCCACATGACTTTGAGGAATTCAAGCCCAGGCTTCTGTTCACAAATTTCCATTTGTGTACATGGACTGCTCCACATACTGAGTAAACATGTCTGTCCCACAGTTCTGCCAGGTTGCCATGTTGTGTGTTGAGAAAGCAGGACAAGCTTCTGTAGGAGGACAGCTGAAGGGATTGCTGAACTTTTGAAATGCAGAATATATCTGTATCGCAGGGGAAGGTGCAGTGGCATCGTGGATAAGCATACCTGCTTCCTTGGGCTTTCATCTAGCGAGCAGGGTGGCAATAACGAACACCTTGTCACCTGGATATCTGCTTGGACTGTACAAGCCAACCTGGTTGCCTGTTTGTAATGAAGTCCTTGCCAGCAAATTGTCACTATGTTTGTGAACAGGTCGTAGTGTACAATGCATGTTCACACACGTAGTGGTCAGATAAATGTATCTTCACAGGTACAGAGAAAGGGCACCTGTGTGGTGATCGCTGCTAAATAATAGTGTGTCAGAGACAAATGGCATTTTACTGCAGGGAAGGAGAGAGCTATAGAAGAGTTTTGGTGTCAAGATGCCTAGTAGCACTTAACGTGTTCCTGGTTTTGGAAGATTTGATACAGTTTGTCATATAAACTTATAGGGCTTGGTCACATTGGCCTCTTCGTTATTTATTCCCAGAGTATAAGGATGTCTACTAATCCCTATTAAACCTGGGGAAATTATTTTTTTTCCTTAGATATGAAATATGGAAATGATATTACGTATAATAAATGATCTGCTTGTTAGCGTGTAATAAGGTGTGTGTGAATGTACTCATCTTTTACAGGTTCATCTAACATGGTTACTGGGGAGACAAAAAGCTTCTTCAGTTTTGCAAAATCAGTAAGTGTCCCAGTGCTGTGATTCTGCTCTTTCCTCAAACTTCAGTCTTTTCTGTAGTATTTTCATCTTTATCATTCTCACTTATCTCTACTAAGTTGTTAGTTCTGCTGTTGCTAAAGAGAACGTTTTTCTGACTGCAACCTGGTCTGATATGTTTTCTTCTGATATGACAGCTAGACGGGAATTGGATCTGTGTGCAATGCATATTTAAATTGTTAGCTATCAGACATATATCTCTTACACAGCTAAGATTAAAGTTAGACTGCATTATGTATTTACTTATGGCAGAATATCATATCCATGGATATGGATAACTGTACCCTGTAGCTTCCTCATCTCTGAAAACACTGTCAGGACAGTGCAGTGAATTAAAGGAGATATTAAAGGAGATGCATCTTAAGATGGGGCTTGTGTCCAGTCATTTCCAGCTTTTTCAGAAATCAGTTCCATACAGAAATGCGTTTTTCAATTCTCTGTGTTCATTTCAAGTGACGTCAAAGTGATGATGTTGCATTTGTTTGCTAATTGATGACGTCAACAAATCTGAAATTCGAATGTTAAATTTTTTTTCTTCAGCTTAGTACAACAAAAATCTGCTCAGAAATCCTAGAGATCGAAAAAGGGACAAATATATCAAATAAACTGCTAGCAAGAAATAAGTTAACCAGGAGTGAAAGCGATTCCTTCAGACAAGAGGAACAGAGGGAGAAGTCTTGACTGAAGATCTATCATATGATCTTTCTGCCAAGAGCTCATTTACAGCTTCCAGCAACAACCCCTTCCCAGGAGAAATTTAGCTTCAAAAGTCTCTATGTAGTTGAAAACAAGATAAATCAAAGACTGTAGCAAGAAGCTGGTCTTTGCCTCCTACATTTTCTTAATGGTTGTAGTGGCACGATCTTTGTTATTGTCGTGCGTTTGTGAACTAAAACAAGCTAGTCTTTACTATGCAGCCTTTTTACTGTTAATATAAACCTATCCAGATGTGTATAACTTGTAGGGTAGGTTGGACCAATGAAACCAATTTCAACTGAAATGTTCTTCAGATAGTACTGGTATTTATTGACTGAATAAATATGAATACATTGAATTAATAAAAAATAGCGTATCAAATTTTGTATAAAAGTATGACTAGTTTCTTTATGTAATTATACTGCAAAATTAACTCATCAAAATTGTATGAAAATTTTAATTAAAAATTGACCCATTCAAATAAAACTTGCTAGGAAGCGGGATCGCAGTCTCAAGGATGCTCTTGGGCTAAATGAGATAAAATAATTTCATTAGATATTATGAGGCTTGCTCAAATATCACAAACATAATAATGGGGCGAAAAGTAAGTGGAAGCTGGTAGGCAGTGCATGGTTGACTTGTTTTCGAGAGAAGAGTAATAGTCAAGAGTTGCTTGCGAACGTTTGGGAAGCTTGCATGGCTCTCTTGAGATAACGAAGGAGGACAGCGGAAGTAAGAAGGGAGGTCCAAATTCCTTACTTCTAGACCCACATCCTAAAACCAGATCTCTTCACCATTCTTCTAACACCCTAATCTCATGCAACACAAGTCTGTGTTTTATTTCCGCGTGTCAGTCAGCTGCATGCTTTTTTGCCTCTTCTTTAAATAAAGTCCTTACTGCCTCTCTTGGCTGTTGCTTCAGATCTGACAGATGAGTCATGTATCACATCTGCCCAGACAGCTTTCTTGTGAACTTTCCTGTACATTTCTTGAAAAATGTTTTTCTAACGCTGCTGTTGTTTATTGCTTTCCAGTGGTGGCAGGTTGAGAAAGTAAATCCTATCAAGCTGTATGAGGAGAACAAAGTCATTGCTGGATTTTCCCTGTTGAATCTACTTTTCAAGCAGAATCGAGGTGGCCTGATCAAGGGTGTGATGGACAAACTCCTAAATCTATATAACAATAAGAAGATCAAGCCTGTGGTTGATTCATTATGGGCTTTGGAAGAGGTAGGAGCAAAATTTCTTTCCCCACTTTGAAATTTCTGAAATATATGCACTTTTAGATCTAAAATGAGATTTAAATATGTTTTCTGATTATTAACGTAGTCTGCTTTTTAGTTTGTGCACAAGTTGTTAGCAAAGCCCCTGCTATTCAGAAACTTAATGAGCCAGAGCTATCCACACATTTCTGTAATAAATATTTCTGGAGTTTCAAGTGCTCTGTGCAAAGTTCTTGAAAATAGTAATAATAAATGCGGTTTTTCAATCTTAGAAAATGGTTTCTGTTTCCTAAGTGCATGAAACGTGACTAACGAGCGCGGCATGAAATGCAGACATTATAATTGAAAAAAAGTTAGATCTTTTCCTCGGAATAGATTTTAATACAGAAGCTTTAGTTTGTGTTACGTTTGTGCTAGCAAACCTTGGAAGCTTGGAGGTTTTCAGGAAGTTACTGAAAATGTATCCCAGGCAGTCAAATCAGAAACCACTTTTAGTGTAAGTTACCCTTGCGGAGTGTGGGGGTTTTCGTTCTTTTTTCCTTCTAATTGCTCAGCTCTCCTTAAAGACATGTAAAGAAACTAACCTGATCATAGCCTGGGCAATTATAAGCCCCTTGACCGAAGCGCTGTTTCTGAGACCTTTATACTTAGGATGCTGATAAATGAACGTAAGTATTTTTGGAGGTGTGAACAGACATTAACATATAAAGAAACAGCATGATTATAGTAGCACTGCCACACGAATGTTAATCATTTGTGTTGTATATGTTTGTGAAGTGCGCTGAGCCTGACGCATCACTTTAAGATGCATGATCTGTAAGAGCTCTGCCGAATGTGGGTTGTGGTTGTATCGTTGTACGGTTGCTATTCAGAAGGTGCCGTGACAAAATTCTGTCTGTGTCTGAACACATTCGCTGGTATTACCGCACATCCGTGAGGAAGTAGTAACCACCAGACTTCATACATTAATAATATTGTATTTTATTAAGATTTTGAATGCCCTGTGGCCAGGGTTTTGAGGCCAGCATGTTGTTTGTTATTCAAGTGGCATTACAGCACCACCATGGTCATGGGCACAGGTAAGATGTCCTGAGTTGGGTGGTGGGACTCCGCAGCCTATGACCGTTCTTGGAGCGGGCTGTATCGCCTGTTTGCTGGGGCCTGTGCCTGCCTGGGCCGGGTTATATGACAAGGCGCGTACTGCCGTAGGCTGCGCTCATGTGGGAACTACCTGTCTCTTCATGGTATCGCTATGTCCGCCCCAGCGTACCCCAACACACTGCTTTATGTGGTACAGCAGATGCAAACGGTCCAGCATGATATGGGCTCCATTTGTTCCTCTCCAGCTAAACAGAGAGGAATGGCAGCTTCCCCAGGAATCTCCTTCTGTTTCTCCAAGATGTCTGCCTGAGGCCACACTGCCACTGGTAGCAACTCCTACCACCTGGGGGGTTTGCCAGCCCGTGGCCTGGGAGCGGCGAGCTCTCACCATCAAACTGCCTAAGGGCAATCGGATGGTGTTGTGATAAAGAGCAGCTGGCTCAGGCCAGACAAAAGCCTCTGCTATTGTCTCAAAGGGAGAGCCCTTTAAAGAGCAGTGTCAAATAGAAATGGCATCACATTTAGGTTTTTGATGTTGTTTTTTTAAATTTATTTAATTATTAAATAAGCTTACGAAGTATTTTAAAAATTTAAGTGGCACAAGTCTCTACATAGGCATTCTATGATTTCTTTGTTCATGTAAACATGTACTTTTTATGTATTGGTGAGTAAGAAAAGGATAATTAAAATAGTAACAATAGTTTAAAAAAATCTTGATCAAGGACATAACATGAAAAATTACACATGGTGGGCTGATCTTAATAGTCAACATGATGGGAATTTGTTGGGAGACTTCTGTTTGATAACATTTCATCTAACATTTGGCAGTAACATGCACCATCCCTACCGGTAGATTGTGAAATGTGTAAATACATCTGTTAAAAAGCGCAGTCTAGAAAACTACAGCTCATTTATCACGCCTGCTCACTTTCCATGAGCTATCTGGTAATTTACAAAGGAAATGTCTGGCTACCATCTTCTGGGGTATAACAGTGCTAGAGCTGTCCTTCATCGATGGCAAAGTATTACTGAAATATTACTCATTCAGGGCATTATCATTTGGGGGATATATTTTTGTGGGTATAAAAATAACTTAGGGCTGACTCTCAAGTTAATATGATACACAGAAAAATGTGTCATAGCTGAGGACTAAATGGAACCAGACTGAAGAAAGGTTGGTATGTATTTTTGTTCTGTTTTGGGAGGTTTCTTTTTTAACTCCATAGCTTTAACATCTTCCCGCTTCAGAGTTTGACATTTGATTGCTTTTCATTTCCTATTGAGTAAGCCTGATTTTCTCCAAATGTCCACTTTCATGGGACCATTCTTAGTAGTCTTCATTAGACACTAAACCAATAGGACCAGTTTTTACCGTTGATGTTTCCTGAGGAAATTTCCTGACCCATAAGAGCATTGAGAATAAATACGTTTAACTGGAGAGTGGCAGAAAGGTGGACTCCCTGCATGGCATTTGAAAATCAATGATTGAATAGTTTTCTATGAAGGTTTATCACCCTCTCCAGAGGCTCACAGGAGAATCCATTTGTCCTCTGACTAGTAATTCTGCAATAGAGATGAGCTTGAAGCCAATAAGTGACATTCAAAATGAAAATATTTCAAGGGAAAATCTCAGAGGAGCCTTAACCACGGGGCACCTTTCCAAATGTTCGATGTTAAATACCTGAATGTATCATCACATACATAAAAGTTCTGATCTATATAAGAAGGCATATCCCCAACATACCCCTTCAGCTTGCTTTATTCACTCTGCGTCTGCATTTGTTTTCATGTATTCCTTCTTTGTGCAAATATCAGTTCACAAATTACTGCAGATTCTCTAAAGCCAACATGGAAGACATCTGGTTTTCTTCCAAAACTGTGTTACAGTACAAATACTTAGCTTTTCAATCCTCTATCAGTTGCAATAGCCATCCGTGTATCAGAGCTGAAAAGCATCTTTGCAGTCTTAGAAGACAGTGAGTTGTATCTACAATGGTGTTTCCCCTTTGCTGCTTAAGGCTGGTCGCTCCAGGACCGCTTCCTTGCATGATAACCCCAAAATTGAGGGCTTTATGTTCTAGTGCTTGTGAGAACAGCCAGAGATGGGGTTTGTGTCTGTTTTAATAGGTCTCCGTGAGCTGTGTGGAAAAGATTTCATTGTTCTAAAAGCCTGGCATGGTTCCTTGAACAGCATTTCTTTCTTAATACTTTCTGCAAGAGTACGCAGTTTGAACTTAAAAGAATATACTGATTAGAGAAGAGTGTAATTGCAGTGAGATTTTGCATTTGAAAGTGTTTCAAGTGGCAGTAATACAGGGTTTAAAGAAAGTTATTAGATTCCTATTTGTCTGTCACGTAGTGTATGTTAAGTGATGTCTAGTTGATTGTCGAATAATATCCAAGATGGCAGTGGTCAGAAATTATTAGACAGACTTAGATTGATACTATTCCTGTTGAACAATGAAGGTTTGTCTGAGTGTCAATGAGATCATTCTAATTAGGACGTAATCCCTTCTGGTGTTCTGATTTCTCTGTTTTAGGACCTCATCCAAAGGCCATGGAAATCAGTGGAAGGACTCCTGGTTTTGCTGGCCTTTGTTTTAGGATGAGGATTGTCCTGCCTCTTCAGTACAGGCTGCTTAAACAAATTCACCAATTGGCTGAAGAGAGTGGGACAGAATTTATTCTGGATGGAAACTTAGAAGTGACTTTGTTTTCTTCAGTGCATCAGATTATTGCTGATACAAGGGAGATCAGAATCTAGATTATTGACTACTGCTGTGGAGCAAAACTATTTGTATTGCTGTGTTATCTGTTGGTGTTGGCTTGGGAAGGGTAATTTTTATCTCAACTTTACACTCATAAATCCTAGTCAAGTCAAGTCTGTTCTCAAGTAGGCCATTAGAGCCGTTTTATGATGTTAATGTAAGAAAGATTTAACTAAGAGAAACAGTAACAAAATCCATAGATACTTTAAAATGGAAATCTAACTGGGGAATTATTCATCATGAGATGAGTGAAGTCATACAATAAATTAGCTGCTGTTGCGATGTCTCGCTATTTTGCAGTTATTTCTTTATGCGTTTGAGTGTTTAAAAGACAAGGTAATTTGTAGAGGGTGCAGCTTAAAATACTGTTCCGTAGTAAAAAGCTGATTGTCTGGTAAGATTGCGTTTCACTACAAATAGCAGAGTTTAAAACAGAATTAGTATTCAGTGAATATTTGTTGAGCTTTGTGGTTGTTTCTTTGTTAGTAACTACTTATCTAATCCTTAATTTGCAGTTAGTCACTCTTCTTCGTTCTGATTAATTTGTAATGTGCATTTATGCATTAGCGTTCTCCTGAGGGTCTGTGAATCCTTGGCTTTACACAGTAGACGATTCTAGATTATTACTAAGCAGGATGAAAACTGAAGGTTCTCAAAAAATTTAGTGTGTCGAATAAAAATGTACACGTTTTTATAGTTGCAAAAGAAAATGCATACTCAAGGTAGAACGGGTTATTGACATAGAAGTTATATGCACCTTCTTTGGTGATTTACAGCAGTTACAAGTAGCACTGATAGCGTGTAATACAAGCTCACAAATTCTTGCACGTGAACTGCCAGTCAGGAAAGTGACAGTGCAAAATATGGTCCATGGCATCAGCATACCTGTAGGCCCCTTTCCTTCAGGCTGGACTACCTGTTTCAAAAGGACTCTCAGCATGTCAGAGAGTTTTCAGGCTTGGGCTATTCTGGTCCATACGGGTGAGCAGTGAGATTATGGAAAAACATCCTGTTTCATAAAAACTACAGATCTGTGTTGTGTACCAAAGGATTCACGGCATTCTTGTCTCTCAAATGATTTAAAGGAATGCACTGTTATATAGTAATAATGGTATCAAAGACCTGCACTGCCTTAGGGCCAGCAAGAATGATGAAGATGCTGAAACCTGTGGAACAGAGTTGCTGCTTACTCAAGAGGATAATCTGATAATATTACAAGATCAGGCTGGTACCTTATAGTAGGCACTGAACGTCACCCCATGGCATTATTTTGTAGTGATAATGTAATAATGTCTTTAGCAGCTCCTTACTTAGCAAATAGTAATGCAGCAGCTGTAGCCCAGATCCAGGAATATACTGTGGCACTCAGCGCTCAGCTGCGGCACTTCAGTCATTTCTGTGATTGAAATCAGTGGAATCAAGGCACTAAATACACTTATGGATCAAGCCCTGTGGATCTTGATAGGAGTATCAGAGGACTCTAATGACTGTGCCTCGTGGTCAGTGTGTAGAATATTTTTGGCTGGAAAGAGCCCTGCACCTTAATTTAGTTTGCAAGGGTTACTGTGCTATCAGTCGCTGGCTTTTTTGGCTGAATAATTATGAGAGACGTTGCAGGTCTAGCTGTAAGTACAATTTTTACATAAGTGAGATTTCCTTGTCTTGAAGCCAGAGCTTTTCTCTGTAGTAAATTGCAAAAAAACCAAGCTGTGTTTAAGAACCTGAACCTAAAGGAGTGCAGTGCAACTGATCCCATTATAGTAGCATCATAGAATACCTGTGGATACAACGATTTCCTTCAAACAAAGCATTTTCTCATATGTTGCTGTTCTCACATACTTTGTTCTCTGCATTAGCTTTCAATGTTATTAGCCTGCAAAGGAAAAAAGTCGAAACCTTGCATGTAAGATCACAGCCTCATCAAGTTGTGATCCAGGGATGAGGACTGGACGAAGGAACAGTGCATACAAAATTTATAGCATGTTTTGGGGAGGGCAAAGCCATCTCAATATGTCTGGTTTTAGCACTGCTCTGTGGCTTCAAAGGATTCAGGTACTGTAAACCTGGGGTTTTTTTCCCACTGAACTCATCCTCTCATATAAATTACCATCTCGGTGCATGCTTTTAGACATCAGTGTTTTTCGGGGTGGGGGCATAGGAAATCTCAAACCCACGATAGCAGAATAACAGTGAACCCCCTAAAGCAGGGACTTTAATTTCATCAAAAGCTATTTGTGTCTCTCACTGATCTTAGCTTTAGGGCAAAAAGCCTTTCATGTATCATGACAGTAAGACATAGAGAAAATTGACCCATTAGTTACTCTGAACATAGTAAAAGGGCAATCTAATAATATCGGATCAGGCTGGTACGATGTTATGAATACTAAATGCCATCTCATGTCTATTTTTTTTGTTTTTTAGTGATAATATAATAATGGCATGTGCAGGTTTTTCTCTTTTCTGCTTGATGAAAACAGATTCTTCAGCTGAACAAACTACAGCTTTTCTGAAGTCAAGTGACTTCTATAGCATTTAGAACCTGTATTTGTTCTTCAAGGTGTGCAAAATAATCTAGAGTAACATGATAGAAGTGGAAGTTCATTTATAACCAAAGTAATAACCCACTCTGAAATACAGAAAAGAATAATTTTTTCATAAGCATAAAACAATTTACTTTACAGTATTATATTGTAGAGAGGGAAATGTAACTCATTCTGTGAAAAATCCCATGAGCATATCGGTGTTTCCTTTGCTATGATTGCTCCTCCAGCATTGCAATGCAGAGTCTGCTTGTTTTGATGCTGCAAATATTTCTTTGACAGTATTTCATTTGTGGTTCTTCATAAAGTGCTTTCCTGATTTGCAGGTGTTAGCTCTGCATATATACCGTCCTGTGATACCGCCTTAGAACTCCCTGTGTTCTTCCTATGTGTGAGACTGTTCCCTTTGACTAGATAAAATAAACATTGGTAGTTCAAAGTAAATTTAAATGTCTTATCTGTACATCACTGTTTGTTTCTTTGTATACAAACAAGTCTAACGCAAGTTTAATACAAGCTTCATGCAGATATCAAAGTGTGCAAAAATGCGAGGAGCGATGTCTTACTGATGTAACAGGTTTCAAAACAGAGATGTGAGGAGAGCAGACTGAGAAGCAAAACCTGAATAATTCAGGGTAGCTTGCTTCTGTGTTCACCATCAAATTAGACACAGTTATAGGCCAAAGTATCTTTCAAATTTTGGGAAGAGTAAGGGGAAAGCTATTCCACGTGAATTTTACTCCGCTAACATTAAATGTAATGAACACAAGTTCTAAATGAATGAAAACTGAGCCATGATTAAGGTGATTTTTTTAATAAAGACTTTGCAAAAAATTTTTTCCTGAGATGCTCATCGGAAGTAAATATTAATTAATAACTCCAAATAATTTTGGTGCTATCTGCTTAGAGGAATGAAACATACCTTGAAAGTACTGGAGATTAATTAGGTATTGCAATTTTTTCCCCTCTAAAAAATTTGTGTATACCTGATTACAGGATCCTCGCTGCTCTTAGATGAATTAAGTTCCTACTAAATGCCTATATAATTTTATTTACATTTCTTCCCCATTTAATGCTGTTTAATAGGACTTCATATTACTTCATAGTTCATTCTACCCTTCCTCCCTGTATCAGCAAGTGATAGCATAACCCAGTAGTCTTTTTGGCTTCACACACTGTTGATGGCAATGTAACATGATTATGATTTTATTAAAAGAGTGAGATAGAAAAAAAACAAGACGAGACCTAGATATAGGCACTGGGGCTCCATAATAAGGCCTCAGATACATGACGCTAGCTATGATTACCACATAGCCGTTTTAGGAAACTCAGACTTCACTTGTTAAGTCTGTTAAGTATATAAGCAGAAGTCAGTTATTTTCAATTGCTATATATTATTCATAAACACTGCATGAAATTCAAGTTACATTAATGGAATTTATTTAAACAAGTAATTTATTGCAGCTCTGTTTTCTTTTGTTTTCTTTACAGCTTCTGAAATTTAGCTTGTTTTGTCTAGCCTGCCAGTTGAATACCTGTCTTTAAACAATTTTGCCATTTAGAGTCTTCAAAATGTTCCTTTGTGCACGCTGAGAATATTCATGCTGTAATACTAATTTAACAGATAAATAACACAAGAGAGGGTGGATATTTTCACTTGCCTGGTACCATGCAGCATGTTAGAGGAAAGATCATGGATGAGCCTAAAGTCTCTCGTTTCCAGTTCTAGCCTCTCCCAGCCAAGCCCCTGGGCTGTGTCTCAGCATCTCTGCGGGCCTTTGTGATTCGAGGCGTTTATTGGGGCTCTGGTCTCGGAACGGTGTGTGTTCTACCAGATTTCAGTAAGCTGTTTCATTTCAGGGGAATCTTAATGTTTTGGAATGAAGTAGTAGACATGGAAAAGTATTTTGGCAATATTTCTGATGAACATTGATTCTGTGTTCAAACGTTGCTGTTACAAAGGTTAGAAGCTGAATAGCATGAGACTAAAGCGCTCTCAATTAACATAAATACAGCCCGCAGCTAAAGCACTCTCCTAATCTACTTAGTAAGCACTCTGCTAAGAATTAATTAGTTATGGAGATACACAGGCAGAAAATACTTTTCTAGAAGGCATGAGACACGGGGAGTTGAGAGTGCAGTGGTGAGTCATGATACGTGTTTCTGGGTCACGACAGATTGTCATTTCTGTTTGCCCTTGTGTGCCACAGAGATAATAGCTTTCTGTAACTGCAGGCCAAAGGAAAACAGCATGTAGACTTGGTTCCTGATGGATAACGTGAGGGTGGGGGGAAATAGGCAGGAAAATAATATAGGAAGCATTGATAGATTCCACTCAAAAAGTGTGCGCTGTTAAAGATAAACTAGTCGCGTGCTTCCAGTTACTTAAATTAGCAACAGAAGACTGTATATGGGAAAAACTGGTTCATCGTTTATTAGAAAAAATAACAACAAACCTGTTACATGGAGGAAGCTGCTGATTAATTACTGTGAAGAAGCAGTATTTTACAGGAGTAGTTCGCTTACTGAAATATATTAGCTGGCTTTTAAGTAATAAATGGGCACGCACTCCTTATCTATAGAACTGATATGGTGATACTGTACCCATGCAAGAACATAACTAGAGACCTAGCTAGGGAAAGCTTTACCAAAGCAGGGGGGATATACTTTAGACACCAAGGACACCTTTAAAAACACCAATGTGTGTGCATAACTCCAGGAGATAGAGTATATTTCTTCTATGTTTATCTTGAACGTTTGACTCTAACACGTTTGTTTTACGCTTCATTTTTACTGTTTATGTCCTAGAATTTAAGCTGTTCTCAAGAGTTGGGAAAACAGGGTTTCATGGAGTCATTTCCCTATTCAAAAACAACTTCTAGACTCTTCATAAAGTATTAGAGAACAAAAGCTACTTGCTTTTACACCCTTGATCCAGATGTACTTCAATCCATTCCTTTTTATTTCTACCTGACAATGCAATGAAACATCAGCCTGTCTTCTCCCAGTCTTGCATGCAGATTGATTAAATATATGCCAATACATTACATCCACCAGCAGAAATACTTCTAAGTGGATTCTAACAGAAAGTTTACTTCGTCTCCTGTTCCGCAGAGTTGGTAGTACCACTAACTGGCAAGGAATTCTTAAGATTTGGAACAGCGAGTGTTTTCTGTCACTCAGAGAAATAACTATTGGATGCCATAAATGAAAAACACTAGATAGATAGCAAGTACTAAAGGGAAAATATTAGAAACTAAGTTTTCAAAGACACATTTAGATGCTATTTCATTCTTGTGCTATGCACTATTAGTGTGTGTAGTTTAAACCACAGAGCCTGGGAATGGAACCTAGGATTTTCCTCTGTGTCAAAAAATTCCACTCACGCTTCTTTGTTAATTAGCTGACTGGTTCAGAAAGAAAGCTCTCGGTTGTTCAAGTTGAACTGGCAGGGACTGCTAATGTGAGAAATTCAGCTTTTCTCCTGGGGTATCAGGAAGGAGAAATCTGAGGTTTGTGTTACAATTCCTAGTGATGTCATGCTCTCAAACTTTTTTTGGTCTCGGTTCAAATTTAAAAAGACCTATTTTCCCAAGTGCTAAGGATTTTTAAAAAGCTGAGATAGAAATAACGAAGTCTACTTGGTAATGTTAAGAGAGCTGAGAGATGTCATCCTTATATGTCTGGCACAATACAGAATACAAATAATTCAGATTCCTCCTGCCTTTGAAACCTTCCCATTTTCAGCTTGGGAAGAGATCCCTGATGATTTTGGATGAGGTTTTGGCCTCTGATTTGCAAAAAATCAGACTAGTTATTTGGTTTTTGTTTCTGGCTATAACCTATGAGTCTAATACTTTACTAATCAATGAATGCCTAGAAAGCAACCTAAGAAGTCACTGAAAAGAACCAAAAGGGAGTGGGAGATGAGAATATGGAAAATATCTCTCTCTATTTGTGTGATAGGGCCATTTTGTCTAAATGATGCTGCGTTGGCAGCATTGGTCCCTGTGGCCATCTTCCATGACTGACAGTGAGCAGAAAGGTTAATAGAGCAGAAGGGAATGAGATGCTTTCAGAGACTGCAACGTTACTGTAGTGAGAAACATCAGTAGATACTACGCCTTCAGCATTTCTGCTGTATATTCTAGCTCACGTTTTTCTGCTTTTGGGGATTTTGGGTGCTTGGCCTATAGAGAGATAACATTGACATAAGCTTTTAGATATAGCAGAAGGATGTTTAGTTGTTAGTAGACATGGAACTCTGGTAAATGAAATGAATTGGGCCTTTTTGTGTTTAGAAATGCCTTTCTAAATTGAACATTCTAGCTCTTCTCCTGGGATCTGCTTATCAGTGAAGCTATGTAACAATAGCCAAAGAAAAAGT
The DNA here is from genome assembly GCF_047370975.1 of Nipponia nippon. Classification (NCBI taxonomy): domain Eukaryota; kingdom Metazoa; phylum Chordata; class Aves; order Pelecaniformes; family Threskiornithidae; genus Nipponia; species Nipponia nippon. The sequence continues at coordinate 47,009,222 of NW_028262391.1, forward strand.
CAATTATTAGTTCCATCTGCAAAACCAAGTTTGTCTCTCAGCAGCTAAACATGTTGATGACTAGTTTTGGCAGACTGGTAGATTTTTAGAAATCTCACGAGCAGTAGCACAAAATTAATCTCCTGGGTGGTTGCTTTCATTTTTTTTTTCTTTTCATACTAATAGTCTAATTAGGTTACTAGATTCTCTTATTGCAAAGAAGATACAAGTTTTGTGTTCTATTTCATACAGAAAATTTTTGCTGATACCCAAAAAAATATCACTGTCTTGTAGATAAGACTTGTAGATAAGATAATTTCGTAGTTTTCTGTAGATAATCTTCTACATATTAACCAGATGATCCATTGCTGGTATTGATTGTAATTAGGAAGGACAGTTGAATATTAAACTTCATGGGTCAACGTATTCTAGTGTTTGAGGCCTACCTTACACGCCTTGAGATTCATTACTGGATCATCACAACATGGACCAATTCATTGCTCCCTGGAGAGCAAGAGAATGGCTATCCCAGTCAGTGGAAACTAACATCTTCCAGGTTGTGCTTTAAGCTCGCTCTTGGGGTTCACCAAGGGACTCGTGCAGTTTCCCCAAAGGCTGTGAAAGTTGGTCACAGGCACTTCGTAGTAGCAGCAGCACACACTATGTACAACTCTGCTCTGATGCCACCTCATGATTAGGCTGTTCTGATTTGGGATTTTTTTTCGATTATCCAAAATTCCCTGTCATGTGATTTTTAAAGTCTTAAAGCTTTCAGATTTCATAACATTTTACAAGATTAATACATACTATGATTAAATTCTCCTTTTCTAAGTATAGTGGGGAACTTCAGTTGGAAGCAAGTTTACTTTTCTAGTTTACATAACTTTACCCTGAACGAAATGCAATGATTGTATCCAAAATAACACTTTATTTTAGTGCATAACAATCATTAATCAAGACAAATGTTCTCACCTAATGAAAATGGCTCATACATTCTTTTCAATCGCTTTAAACACAGATGAGTTTTAAAAGCAAAATTACTCTTGGGCATAAAGACATCTCTTAGCATAATATAATCCAAATTTAATGTGATAATTGAGAGTTTTATGTGGTATTGCAGTTTAGTATGATATTACTGCTCGTTACAGATAATGATATAAATTAACACCAAGGCAGCAAAGCAGATATATTGTCGATACTAAAAGGTTTCAATATATATTAGCCTGCTGTGAATGACTGAACACAAAGATACTTTGTAGGGCAAATCTGTATGTTACGATCACCGACTTAGAGAAAACAATACTACAAGGAAGCAATCTAATTTAAGACTTTCAAATAAGCAAGTGATTTTTCTACTGTTTTGATTTTACTGAATATGCTAGTTTGAACATCAAAGTTCAGGCTTTGAATGTGGTCTTAAAGTGCACACTTTTGAAAATGTAGGCCACATCTATAGGAAATAAAGCCTCGCACATCACAGACAGCTCCAAATCTTTGTTTAAATGCATTCACGTTAGTGGAATAAAGGCTGTGTAAAAGCGAATTCCCTACCATCACCGAATACCAACAACCTTGAGAAGAGCCTGAGGTTTTTTCTGTTGTATGCTATGGTTATGTCCTGGGTAAAATATCTTAAAGAACTTAAACCTTCCTGAGGAAAAAGGGCATAACCTTTGAATTCTTTAGCAGAAGTAACACAATGCTCTACCTTTTTCTTCAATTTAAAGGAAACATCCAGCGTAATTCTAAGAGTTTCTACAGTTAAGCCTGTGTTAGCCTAGAGCCAGCAAAATGTGTGTTGTTAAAGTTCTTGCCTGTTTTCCTGAATTTTTGTAGCTAGTGTACATGTCGTTTGCTTTTTTGGTGCATCTACACATGCATGTTTAATTGAATTAGATTAGAAACTGTCTCAGCTGAATCAGTGATGTTCTATCACATCAAGCCTTCTGCTTTGGCTCCCTGCTACCAAACACATAGCAATTTGATTTCAGTCGATACAATGTGATGCTAAGCTGAATGAGTATTCACAGATGAGCATTAAACTTGTAAACTAAATCAATTTTTATAGCAATCACATTGGCACAATACTTAGGTGGATTTAAAATCTTTAATGTAGGCTTAGAATGAGATATTTTTTAACAGTGCCAGGAGAAATATTAAGTAATAAAGCAAATAGGACTGCAAAATATGTTGTAAAACTGTCAACTAGCAAACAAGATAAATTCAAACACCTTTCATCTTACCTGGATGAACGATTTCAATCTTACTGTAAACTGATGTAGCTCAAACTGAGGATAAGCATGAATCATACTCTAACATTACAACTGTATTATAATTTAATATATTGGTGGTTTTGGGATTTTTTAAAGTATAATTTTAATGAAGTTACAGAGTGGCACCCAGTGGTAGGATCTGACTTAGAGAGCTTTTTGAATAATCAAAAAATATGATGATGACTTAGGAATAATTAGATTTGCAATCCTTATGGTACTACTTTCTGAAACAAAAAAATTATAGAAGAAATCAAAGGAGAAATACTTTCTCATTTGGATCTTTAGAGACCTTTGGGATTTACCTTGATGAGTTTCAAGAATTTACATAATTGGTTTACTGATGAGGGATGGATTTTATTGGAGAAAATCCATTGTTACAAAAGACCATGGAGATTTTTTTCAAAGACGCAATATTAATGTGCTCTTGTAATCTGATCCTAGTAAGTGGATTTCTATATGAGGCTTCTCAGACTTTAGAAACTATAGTGGCAAGGCTTTTTAGTGAGTATGTCTTTACTATCTGGAAGACTGAATGTTTACCATATTTTGTAACCAGTAAGCTTAGTTCCCGTGGTTTGGAATAGCGGTTCTGGGTTTGGAATAGTGGTTCTGGAATAGAGCATAATTTATTCTCCATAGTAGTAATAAAGGAAGACTTGAAGTTCCTTGGAATAAGCAGACAGGTAGTACAGGAATTTCTAATTTTTTATTACTGATTTTAAGATTCCATATTGTGAAATAAATAGCTCAAAATAGAGCTCAAGGAAGAGTCTGAGGAATATGTGATAGAAGGTCTTCGGGAGTGAAAATATTTGACTCACCTGAATTGTTTAGAAAATACGATGAAGTTACAGTGGCAGAAGTCATGCTGGTCACAGGTTTTGTGCCTGACTTCCAAAAAAAAAAATCACCTGCCATTTGGGAAAGGTAGAGGAAGAAGCGCATTTTTTCACGAGGCAGGGTCTTGTTACAAGGTTCAAGTAGAAGAAAGCAAGGCACAGGCAGCAACCCCCACTACTGCAAGACAAAAGAAAAGCCATGACAGGGAAGGTTAAGGGAGAAAGAAAGGGAACTACTGTCATGCAGGTTGTAGTGCTTTCCGTCTGGGTTTAGAAATGTTGTTGAGAAATACCGAAAAAATTGGTGGTGCTGGTAAGCTATGGAGAAGTCTCTAACAGCGAGACTGTAGAACTGAGTTTTTAGTGAAGATCTAGTTGTTGAATGATAGTTCTGGTGGATTAGAGAACTGGAAGAAGCATGAAAGACAAATGAGGTGCGAGTAATATAGGCCATCAGCATGGAATTCTGGTCAAATAATATGAGATAAAAAAGGACCATGCTTTTGGAAAGTTTTCTGTAGTTTTGCAACTTCCTAAACCAAAGGAAATCCTTTCTAGGGAGGTACACATGAACAAATATCTCCTTTCTGCAAAATAAACTGGTTTGTTGCCAATAAACAGAAATTTGAATAAACAGGTACTGATAAAAGCTTGGGAAAGAGCAAGAAAGTAACCACGTGTGGGTTTTTGGTTTTGTCGTATCCAGAAGGTACATGGAAGGGTTTTTGGTCTAAACGTGCAACTGTAAAAAATAATTGCTTTTTTTTTTCCTCACCATAGTAGCAAAAAAGTGATGGTACAAATTATCTTTTGCATGCGCACGCAAACCCAAATGGCGTGTGTAGGTCTGCATCCTGGATTGAAGCAGAGTAACCAGTACTAATAACACATAGGAGTTAAATGGCCATCTTTATTCATGCCTCAAACTTCAGTGTACCTGGGTGAGCTCAGGCTGCGTTATCCCTAATTTGATTGCACTTGGAGCGTATGAACAGTCATATGAGGTCAGAACAGGGTTTCATCTACACAACATGACAAGGACTGTTGATTAGAGAGACAATAAAAGAAACAGCATGTAGAACAGGCACTTTGAGCTTTCTGGAATAATTTTCTTATATTATTTGACTCTGAACACTAAAGATGTAATAGCCTGTATAGTAAAGCTGTGGTATGGTTTAAAGGGCCACCTGACTGATGTACTAGCATGCAGCAGTATCCCTATGGACTATGTAATACTGTGTGTTGTCACAAAGACAAAGAAACCAAGGCATGTAATTCAAATGTTTTGTACACAGCCATACAGTGAAGCAGTGTTAAATCCACAAAGAATATCCACAGGTGCTGTCACTGTGAAGGTTTAATGCTGCCATTAATGTAGAGCCTGCTGTGCCTGGAAACCTCGGGGATCAGGGCCCCATAGTCCCAAGTATTGCTCAGATGAAGCGGGGTCCCTGCAGGAAAGAGCCTAGTCTTTGGTATTTCATTTATATTCTTGTGTAACTGCATACACGTAAAAAAACATGGTATAATTGGCATTGATTCTTGATAAATGCATGTTCAAGAATCCCTAATATTTTGCAAGCTGATTTGCTGGGTTCCCCCCGCCCCCAATTGACAATATTTGTGCCCGTTTGCCCAGAGGCAGAGTTAAGACATGGATTGACTTGGAACACCTTGAAGCTAGTTAGCTCAGAGGCAATTCAGAAAATGGTGTCAAAGAAAAGATTCTTCTGTCTTTTAAATAGTGTCCTGGAAGTGTCTAGACAGTCTGTGTGAAAAGCTGTGGTTCTGGAAGTATTTCAGACTTGACTTCTGGTACGGCTGTGAAACAATACAGTTCCAGAAGGGCTGTCTGATCTTTCCCTTGTGTGTGAAGAGGGATCTCTGTTTGCCAGATTCCCACAGAGAAGTAACCAGACGGGGTTGCTGCTGTAAGGCTGTGCAGAGGACATCAACAACATTCACCTTCTCCAGTCTAGGCATTATAATTAGAAAGGCAGCAACACAGCACTACGCAAAGCAGTATGCTTATAATTAAGTCTGCATGTTCCGGGGGTGGAGGAGGGGGAGAGTTTAATGGCACTCTAACTATTAGAGCATGCTTATGTGAAAGAGAACAAATGAGACATACTTGTGGGTTGGTGCAGTTTTTTTCCAAATGGTTTTTCAAAGAGATCATAAGGCAGTGTTGCTGAGGCAAGAGTTTAAAAACTGATGTCATGGAGCTTGATAGTCAATAGCAACATAAATTGTCTTTTTTTTTTTAATTGCATAGTGATGAATATAATAAACTTTATTTCCTGCCATAAATTGTTACAACAGATCATGATGGAATACAGGAATACACCAAACTGAACATGGTATATGAATTCGATTTCGGCAGAAGCCTGCTGCATCTTGACCAAATACAGAGGGCCTCTTTCTTTTGCCTGCAACTGCCAAAACTCCTTTGCAGCCCAAGGAATTTTTCCCAGTGCAAGAGCTGCTGCTGCAAACCACACCGGACTCACTAGAGTGGAATCTGAGCCACTACGCTTTTGCATACCCCAAGGGTCAGGAGTGTCTGGGGCATGCCTGTGTGCACAGTTGGACACAACTTACTATCAGATGTGTTATTGCTCAGAATAGAGAAGGGTACCATAAAGGTGACCAGTTCTGAGCTCCTCTACTTGTGGCTTTGATGTGCTTAAAGCCATCTTCCTAGTACAAATTGGGACCTTGCTATCATAGTTTCTACCAGCAATCCCAAAGACTCAGACAGCCGCTGGGAGTCAGTGGCTCGCAGGCACACAGTGGCAGCCAGAAGTGTGATGTAGGAGGGATCGCCCTTTGGTCCGTGGATTTGAGGAACTTTTTAACTTTATCACAATAATTCTACATCCCTTCCACACAACACCGCACTCATCTTCAGACTGGTTAATCTCAGTATAGAGTCGATATGATTGTATTGTGCTGTCGACTAGACAGACTGCTGCAGGAGATTTGGGTCCAGGAGATCTGGCTTTATTGCTGCTCTAAAAGAAATTCCAGCGCAGGATCCTTAAAGCTTCATCCTGATTCACAAGATGTGGCTTTTCCGCTCGAGTGAGTTCCAGGGATTTCTTCACCAAATCTCTACCCTTCAGAAACAACCTTTGACTTTGAAAGTAATAAGGTAATTATTTCCCATATTAATGCAGAAAAAATTCCCTTTTTCTTCAAGTTTATTTTAATAACAAATGATAATGAGAAAAGCTGTGCTGTGCCAGTTAAATCAAAAATAGCTTTCCTTCTCACTCTGTGCGGGTTTTCTAAGATAATACACATAGTCTTATAGAGATGTTCTTTCTATAGCACTTCGCTTGCAACCAAAACGCCAGGTTTTAACTGTCAAAGTGCTGAATACCCCTGAGCTGTCCTAACTTGCTGGAATTCTCTGTGTTGATGGATCAAATTTCAAGGTCTTTTCTCCTCTTTTACCGTGTAGGAAAGCTCCCACCAAATTGATAATCTAGGCACTGCTGTTTAGTACTTCTAAATATTTAATTTGATGTTGGTTCTGCCTTTTTTCTGCTTTATCCCTGTTGACTCCGTAAGTAAAAGCGGGCAAGATTTGGCTCAGTTATTCTGTAATTACAAGGCTTTAAATCTCTTTTTCTTTGAGTTTTACTGAGGCAAAACAAATACTCATTGACGTCAGCAGGAGCTTATAGGACTAAGGAAGGAGTGAAAACAGCACGCTTCTGCAGCTGTAGCTCTCCATCTAAAAGATGTATAACTTAATAGATATCTTCAGTAGCCGAGGGAGGACTCAGAGTCAGAATTTGCCTGTAGCGTCAGTTTTTATTCCTTTGACATTTTTCTCGTCTTGGGTCTGGTTTTAGTCTTGCTGCCATGGCAACATACAGTGAGGCTAAAAGGTATTCCAGAGAAAAGGTCTCTTCTCGCTGACAGGCAGCAGAAGGGAATAGAGGCCAGAGCTGCTGTTTGCAGCTGTGAATAGTCAATGGAGAAATGAAAGGGATTTAAAAAGTACTTTCTCTTTGCATGTATGCAGGCAAAACCATTGGTGCAAAAGTTCAGCATAACAGAGCATAAACAGGTGAGTTGGATAAAATCATTTTTGATTTCAGGTGGATACTAGCAGGATGACATGACGTGTTAGCTTCACAGCAAGGAAATGTACTCTGACCCAAGTTATTTTCCTACTCTTGTGTCTAAAATACTTTAATCAGCTCAAAATCATTGCTAATGATACTAGCTTTTTAACACTTTTGCAGTTGATTTTGATTGTATCCACGTTTTCCCCGTGCACTTTTTTTTTTTATCAGGTGTTTATGAAAATTGGGCCTCAGATATCCTGAGTTGGATGTGTCGTGTTGCATATGCTCAGTGCTTGATTTCTGCATGTTAAGAGCTGGCTGTATTCACCATGGGCAGGAATAGAGCCTATTCAAAATCCTGTAAATATTATGCTGCTTTTCCATCTGTCTTGCAAGATGCTGCATACCCACAGCCTCCAGGAGAGCAAAGAGAAGTTTGAGAGGTCTCTTTAGAATTAATGGTGTAGGGAAGAGAGGAGAATCAGCCTGGGAAAGAGAGGATAATGCAGGCCACTTGCAGATGCGGGGTTGCCAGCCTCCCATATACCTGGCTCCCATGCAACCAGATAATTGGAGGATTTTGTCACAGCAGTTAGGTCAATTAAATACTAGAAGCACTTTTCTGCTAGCTATTCCGCTACACAATGCAAGGAAAATATGCCTGTCGTGGATGCAGATCATTCCCGTGGAAGTGTGTTGTGGTCAATACAGGTTATTCCGTTGCTCCCAAGGGAAATAAGCCCTACCAGCAAAAGGATGGGTTTGTCCGAATAACTGTGTCTGTGGTAGGGTAATTGTCAGTAATCACAGCCAGCCAAACAGCTTTTCTGCAAAAGCTGGTACAGAAGACTTAGCCTGGGAAAGGAAAGTATTGCAAACTCATTTAAAAACAAAACAAAAGCTGTAAAAAAAAAAAAAAAAAAAAAAAGGTGCCAGCATGTTTCCCAATGAAATATTACTCCACTAAATCATATTGCATAAACATGAGAGAGACATTTCAGGATTAGCAAGGAGGAGATACACCAGCAAAGCAATAGGACTAAATTTTTATGGATGTCACTTTTGAGAGTAGGACGCAGTCATTGGTGCAAAGGAGCCCCGTGACTGCTCAGTGTGTGTCCCAGGAGAGCCAGGGAGCCCGTGTCCTGTCCCTTCTCTTAGCCCAAGCCACGTTGACAGGGCTGTGGCAAATGTAGCCTAAAAGGGAGATTTACTCTTGCTCTATACTTCCCGTGCCGTAACGCCCTGGCAAAATCTGCATGGAGTAGCGTACCAGTTCACTTCCCTCAGAGCTGCCAGCAAGTTAAGAAACTGTTACCCGTGGTTTCTTGAGTTTCCTTCCTTCCACAGTCCAAAGCTAAACAGACATGATCCAGAAGACAGACTGCATGATTTTTCTTCATATGTAGTGCCGTGTTCAGTTTTAAAAGCCATATATGCCAAAGACATCAAAAAAACCTCTTCTCCTAGTCTGAGAAGAGCATCTGCAATTATAATGCAGCTCACAATTCATATTAAAGACAACATAGCTTAGTAATAGACCACAGCAGTGAGTCTAATAATAAAAATCATGTTGCCTTATAGCACTAACGAAAGCTGTAGTATTAAAGCTTTGCTTATGTGGTATCTCAGCTAGAATAGACTGCAGTATGCATCTTTTTCTTCATTACTGCATACAAATGGTGCTTGAATAAATATTATTGATATTACTGTTTGTAATTCTGATGCAGATAGCTCTGGGCTCATTGAAATAGCATCTGTTATGAACAGCGACGGAACAGAACCAGCCCTAGAATGAAAAATGGGCAAGTTTTAGATTCAGATTATTCTTCCATAAATCTGAACAAGATTTGGATCATTACCTGTGACACTTGAGTTGCCAAAGTAACCTTGACTAGCCAGCTGATGTTTGCATACCACCTGACACTGTCACCATGGAGATCCTGTCCATGTGATTTTGCAGACATGATGCAGTTGCAGGCTTCTCAGACAGACCACAGTGAGCAAGAGAGGAATTAATTATTGGTAGGGAAGGCTCTCGCAGACAGCTCTTCTCTCTGTCGGGGGAGCCTGCACAGAACTAGTGCAGAAGCTAAACTTCTCCTTGTTGTTTAGCTGCACGTAGAGGACTGGGGCAAGGGCAGTAAGAGGAAGCTCGCTTGGCTTTCATAAGGAAAATACTGAGTTCTCCTAATGGAAAAGTTCATGCTCTGTCAAGATTGGAGGAGTGGTCAGAAAGTGCTGACCTGTGTCAAAACCATGTTTGAAGGATAATATTTGTTTACAGAATGTATGTTCGAGTAATTGGAGCCTATTGAACACTACTAGTATTCCTTTATCAACTGAGACTTTTATCCTCTCCCAATACCTGCTCTTCTTATTCACAGGCAACCTAGCGATGTCAGGGAAATTACACCAGTGGAACAGGGAGTGAAGTTTGTTTGTGTACACAGAATGTTCCAAATTCTCCTCAAAAAGTAACTGTCATGCTGTGCAATTTCTGTTCCACCATCTACTGAACCTCACAGTAGCACTACAAAGTCGATTTTGGACCCGTTCTGTACAGCAATACCAAACCAAAGATCACACTGAGCGTTAGAAAGATCCCATGAGATAATCTAGATTTCTTTGTCTTTTCAAACCTATTTCTGAACCAAGGCTTCTAATTTTAAGTTCTAGCACATGCCTGTGTGTTTAGACAATTATCTAAACCCCTTTGCTAGTTTCTGCATTTCTTATATTTGGCCTCTACATTACTGCTATTTCTTTCTCTCCTGAACTTGAAAGTTTTTATTGGCAATACGGTTAAAACAAACAAACCAACCTTTCGAGAAAGGACATGATTCTGTTTCTGATGGTTAAGCAGGCTAAATGGGTGCTCCCTCCTTTCTCTCTATATTGTTTGGAGAACAGAAGTAAGAGAGCCTTAGGATAAAGGTATTTTGCTGTTGCAAAATGCTTTGTTCCACCTCTGTTACTTGTGTGTGAAATTGGCTGTACAATGACAGATGCTTAAAAGGTGCTGCTGCTATTTCTGTGTGCTACAGCTGTGATTAGCAGGCTTGGCTATGATCAGGTGGGGTTCTGTTGACATGATATGCACACGCCTAAGAAGACACAGTCCCTGCTTCGAAAACTGTCCAAGAGCATCCCATGGCATGAGCCAGTAAGTGAGGGAGCACAGGGTAACTGTTCCTGACTATGGCTGCTACTTCTCAAATAATCAGCTGGTTTCAGCCTCCTATATACACACCAGAAGAGACTTAGGAAGAATTTGAGGGGTGTAGTGACATTGCCATTTGGGGGATTACTGTAAAGAATCACTAAAGCACCAGCTTTGGAGATGTCTTTCTTGAACTATCTCTTATATGTAAATGCACCACAGGAAAAATCATGTGGGTGCTTAAAATAATACTGGGTAAAAGTGCTCCTAGGAGGTGATGTGGGCAGAAGAGACTTGGGTTGATGGCCAGGTGCAGAGAGTAAATGTTGCTACTTATGTCTTCACTTTTAATCTGAAGAATCAGCTAAAGGATTAAGGAGGGAAGGGATATAGCTGGGAAAGTAAGACTTTGGGGTGATCTTTGCAGCACAGGCTTCAATGGATGAGGGGATTATTTCAGGGCTAGAAGGGAACCGTCTTGACATGCTGGAGGGCATGTTTTCAATGTGTAAACAGAGGACAAAAGGTGATTCTTTGAGGTGATATGTGAAAATAAACAGCAATATTGAACCTAAAGGTGTAGAACTAATGATAGCAAAAAATTACAGTTGTAGATCATAAAGTAAATTGAAGCTCTGTTCCACTGTACCCATCTGGAGGTGAGGGACATTCCCTTTATTTGGGTGCTGATCACCTTTTTAACAACACGTGATGATACAGCGTTGGAACGATTGGCGAGTTGGACAGATTACGCTGAGATGATTGAACTCATTTCACTTCTGGCTTGGATTAAATTTGTAACCTTGGCATAAGATTCTTTAGCCTTTCATACTACAGCCTAATTTACCAAAAAGGGGAATGAAGGATTCCTTTGTTGTAAGCACAAATCCTTTCATATACCCCAGGGAAACCAGAGGGGCCCAAGAAAAGAAAGCACACAGTCCTCTGCTGCCATCCAATAAACCTGCCTTAGCTGAGAGTGAGGGGGTAAGGAAGTCTGCAAAAATGAAACTGTCATCTGTAGGTGGCAGTTTGTGCAACAAATGGCATTCAGTGTCATGGAGTATCATGGAGTAAAATGAATATGCACTCCTCTGTTGCACCAGTGTCTTTCAATTCCATTTTTTTTTTTTCCTGAAGTAAATGTATAACTTTACCAAAAAAAAAAAAAAATTGATAAAATTCATCATATTACAGAGCTGAACAGCTTAATGTAGGATGATGAAAGCATTATGTTTTGACATTCACACTAGGAAGTTTTTCCCTGGCATGTTGCCTTCATTGTTTCTCTCTACTAAACGTCCATATTACTAACACGGGCCTAAAGCCCCCAGTGTGTTATACTGGCATAGCAAGCGGTTTAGCATTCCAAATTTGCAGTCTTTCTTATTTTACTCCTGAGGTTGGTTCCTTATAAGAGCCAAATACAGAAATGGATCATTATGTTTAAAATAATATCCAAAGGCATGAAAATAGCATCCGTTTCTTAGGCAGGCTGCATTTATCTTTCACATGGTGAAATGGTGCAACAGATAATTAGTAATACATTTTCCATTTAACTTTTTCTGTATTTATGAAGCAGTAGGCTGCTTTTGCTATATTCTAACAACAAAACGAAGTTCCAGAGACAACTGAATGTCAGCAAGCATTTATGAGTACCTCAGTGGAGATTACTGTTGCCTCTTGATTTCAAACACAGAACAGCCAACAAATTAGTTTGAAGTAAAATGGGTAAATAAGCGGAGGCTTGACTATAGCAATACAAAGTCAAAGCATAATGGTTTGTTTCGGGCATATATTATTTATAAAGGGTCATACTTACATCCAGGAAAACATCTCTATTCAGGAACTTCCCAAAGTAATCGTGGTCTCAGAACAGTTTGCGAGCTTGTTCTGTAATGGAGATCCAAGGCTAAATCATAAGATGTCTCCTGTAAGGCGCTGCAGTCCTCACTTTGTCTCACTTGGGTTGCAGTCTTCAGCAAACTGAAGGACCAATGCTGTGACTACCAGGACAGTAGAGGTGGGGACCTGAAATGAATGACTTAAGATGAAAAGCCAGACAAGAAATCTCTCCCAGTTCCTAATTCCACCTAGGGAAAATATAGTACTAAAAACAAACAAGAAAAATTCAAGGAGAACATAGGAAAAAAAACTAGTACTAAGGCAGGTGTACAAGATACATTTCAGGAAAAAAAGTCTTTTAGGCAATTTAAAATGGCCTGTTTTTACACACTCCCATCAAAAGCTATAGAAAAGCATTGTAAGCAGAAGCTAGCTGCAAATATCAAATACAATGTCATAATCTGATAGCATATTATGTAACTTGCTCTGTTTGGAATATACCTTGTTTTTCTTGATTTTAGATTTGCAGAAATTGCTTGAGTAAAAAAATGTGTTGCGGCTGCTACTTTCAATTTCAGTATGAAGATCTTTTTTCCAGTCTGAGTGGTCACAGATAATAGCATGCTTAATTTTGTGCTTTTTTTACATATATTTCTCACATCAAAACGTATTGCAAATTAGTTAGGAGTGCTGACAGAGCACTTCATTAAACTCATGTAAATCATTTGTGGATACAATGCGATTCCTAAAAGAGCTGGTTTCTTAGTTGCAGTATGACTACTTTGCTATTAGTACTCTGCTATTATTAGTACTTCACTATTTTAGAAATGCTAGTAAGAAACCAAAACCGGTTTTGTTTTTCTCTTTTTTTTAAATACAAGCTTGTACTTTATTTTAAATTAGAATTGCTCTCAGCTCACTAATGACAGAATGGCTACAATAAAATCATACCATGTTCCCAGTGCATACACTGCTGTTGTGTTCAGTAGGGGAAAATAATTTATGGCTGTTACTGTAGTGTATTCTCTTTTGCTTTTAGTGAAATAAAAGCTTTGCAAATCATATGGTCTGCCATGAGGTATTAGCTACAGAAATATGGAAATCTCTTTCTTTTAGAGATACTATATCAATTTAGTGTATCATTGCAACAAGGGACAGGAAATCTTTTGTATTTATGATACCATGCTATTTCTCTTTAACAATCTCTAGAGCTAATGCGATACTACTAAATTAGTTGTTTTGTTAAATTGAGACCATATAGGCATCACTGTGAACTACAGCCTAATTGAAAACATTCCCTTTGCTGCAGTGACAACTTAATTTTTTTACAAAAAAATACCATTTTAAAATTAGACAGAGAAACCTTAAGAATTATTTCATTTTTATGTCTTCTTTTTTGGCTTATTTTGGTAATAGGTAGCATCAAGACCTAAGTATCACTAATTTCAAGGTACGTAATCAGTCTTTCTAAAATGATATCAAATTCCCCAAATCAAGTAGAATCAGCAACACTGAATGAATCATTTTAGCTACTCCATTGGAAAGATATCTTTAAAAAACCCCACAAAGTAAAGACCAGACTAATCTTTTCCCATCACAAAGCACAGAAGTAAGCACTACCCAAAACACACAAACGGAGTACCCCACAATGCATACCCCTCTCTAGTCTGAGCATTGTCCTGAGACGTGCTGAGGTTTTCCTGCTGATTTCTTTGTGTTGCTCTTGTATGAACTGCAGAGGATTATAATATTAAATAATTTTAATTTTTTAATCAGCAAAGGAAGGTTGAGCAGAGTGTTGCATGCCATTACCCCGGGTGTGGCATCATTTCTGAATCTGCAAACAACTATCGGCCCAGCCAGTTACCGTCAGAGTTCTCACTGGGAGGAACAAATATTGAGCTTTCTCAATCCAGGTTTGAAAAGTCTGTTAGACCCACATGGAATTCCAGATTTATCCATCATTAAAATTTCCAAAATCTTATTCTTCAGTGTGTATCATTATCTGCTTTGTCTTTGAAAGCCTGTAGTGCTCAGATGTTAGAAAGTAGAAAGCTAAAGCAGGTATCTGTCCCTTGAATCTGGAACCCGGTGTGCCTGGTCAACTTGCTTGTTCCTTGCTTTTCTGTTTTAGTTTGTATTTTATTTATTTTATTTATTTATTTATTATTTATTTTATTTTAATTATATTTATATTTACTTATGTTATTATTTCTTTTGATTTATTTATTTATTCAGAATTTTAAAAACACCAACTTTTTGCAATACTTCTCTGTATAAAAAAATGTGAAGAGGGAGGCCTCGTTGTTACAGCTTGTTTTTGAAGACAGAGAAAACCTAGTTTGGTAGGAGATGAAAGTATTAAACAGTATTCTGAAAATTACTGTTGTTGATTAAGACGTTAAGTGCCTCGGCTTGATTTTGACAAGATTTGAGGCTGGAGAAGATGAACCTATTTGAAGCAGAATAAGAAATTTTAAAGAGGACACCACATCCAAAGTTCTTGATCCTTTTGAGGAGTACCCCAAGAAAGAGACTGCGGTGGTGTTGGAGAGGGCTCAGTACAGCTGTCGGACTTCATACTTCCAGAGAACCCAGCTGTCCCGAAACCTCTTGCAGAACATTCTGTGACCGGTAACATGGAGGCATTTTGGTCCCTACTCGCCTGCCAAGGTCTGTTGACAGTAACTGTTGCTCTTCTCAGTACGATACACAATACAGGTGGACAGAAATGGCTCTGATCCAAGAGAAGCCCCGAGATCCTGACCATAACATTCCCTCGGGAAAATATACTTGAATAGGCTTTTTCACAACAGGCCACCTTTGCCAGCTTTGTGATTTTTTTTGTCCTGTGTTTGTATCAAGACTTCTTTGAAGAATTCTGTTGATAGCATTGGTAGCGTAACACCTCTTTAAATGTGCAAGTGTGTGTTGATAGATGAAAATTTTCTAAGAAACATTAAAGCCGCTAATTTTTGCCTGTAATGCTAACACAGTGCAATGGTTCTGTACGTTCCCAGTTAAGCTCTATGTATTTCATATTCCCTGCCTCTCTGCTTGGGTCCAGCAGAGTGGTAGGAGGAAGGAGCTCGTAGAAGGCTCAGAAAATCTGCAGCACTCGGGGAGTTATGATGGAAAATGAGAATTTGACTATTTCTCACAGGGCATGGTAAGCATGACTTGTAAAGGACCTTGAGGTGCATTGGCTTTGTCTTTCTAGACCATGTTTTTTGTTTACAGATGACCTCATTACTGCATAGGTCATCTTAATTTCCAGATTCACTGTCATTGCTGAAAAACACTTGAATGAGGATATATGATAACATATCCATGACTCTACCATTTGTAGAGCTGAAAGGGATAGGAGAAATACACTTGTTCAAAATTGTTTTTCCAATTATAAAAGCATATTCCCTAAAGCAAATGCAAATTGTTTCAAACTGGGTTAGAAAGGTCCTTTTCTGGTGTTTGTAATCATTTTCCACTAGACTGAACAGATAGGGGAAGGCAATTCTGCTCTATAGTATGCTTGAAAACAGTACGTCAAACTAAAATACGAATTAATGCAAGTGTGCTTGAAGGAAAAGGCAAACTAGGGATTCCTTTTATTTCTCCTTTGCTATTAATCATTTTCGTCTACTGCTGCCTAGGAGGGCCTGTGCTGGATTCACCACACAGTGCGTGGCTGTGCAGCATTCTGGGTCCTTCTTGTTTTTCAGTAACTGGTTTGCCAGCTTCCCTTACATAAATAACATGGAAAGTGGAAGCATTTCCAATTGTCCACTAATGGGTAAAAATAGTTCTGATTCTAGTGCAGAGCTCTGTGATACACGTTGTGTCAATTCGGGGCCTCTGAAGGCTAAAATCTGTAGTTCAGCATTAGTTTAGACACAAACCCTCTGAGGGCTGAGCTATACCAAAAGCAAACAAAGGCCAGCAGAATTTACGTCCTTTATTCCAATGGAAACTCTTCATATTAGTAAACACTCCCTTGCACTATTTCCAATCCAGGAGCCCTCTGCTGACGATACTGCACAAGAAGAAATTCAATTAACTCGTCCATGTAAACAAAAGTACATCGGATCCATTTACTTGGACTTGAGCTGACAAATGCAGATAGCAACCGATATAGAATAATTGGTGAAAAGTAATTTCGGGACACAATTCTGTAAGAAGAGGGAAACCCTTTTGATCCTTGCTACTGGAAGGGATATTTATTTTGAATCAAACTTCAACCACTTCAGAGAACCTCCAATAAATACCAGGATTTCGACACGCCTCGCTGTACTACCAGTTAAGCCTGGGTCTGATTTTAACCAAGTGCAGGGTGATTCACTATCTTTATTGGTAACGTGCAAACACTCAGGCGCGGACTTAGCGTAAGCTCCATACCACGCTCTGCGAAAGACAGGCTATATGCAGCACTTAAATGTTCACACGAAAAAATAAATGCATTTGTATAGTCTGCACAGAACAACTTAAGCCATAACCATACTTGCGTAGCAAAGAAGGTTTTTAATGCTCTCTGCTCTCTATAGTATAAGAGGGAATGGTTTTAATATTCAGGCACCTTGGGAAACAAGTAGTTGCAGTCTTGGTTGAATAAGTGGACTGTTAGCAGCCATAAACATAAAAATTACTCGTTTATAAAATAGCTCATGGTCTCTAAACTCAGATATAGCGTACTGAATGGCATTGCGCTAGTACGGCATTTGACTAAGCGGGTAGGTAAGTTGCAAATAACACTAAACTATACCGATGTTGTATCAGCTCTTCAAACTTTTTTTCAAGTTTTTTATATATTTTAATAGCTCCATCTGGATCTCATAGCCACTATTATTGTTATAAGTTTTATTGTTCCCTTTGCCTCTGCCTGCTGTTTGCATTTGCAGGCTACTTACAAGTGTCCTGGAAACAACGCCTGAACCTTTCTCCAGAGTCTTAAATTTGATACTGTGCATGTGAAAAATGCAGGGAAAGCACATTTTCTCAAATTTGTCTTGCTAAATATGATATGGTACAAATTAAAATAAATGTTGCATGCCCTGCTTTCCACATGATGTGCTGGTAATAAGTTTCAATGGACGAGCAAGTCTGCTGATTTTTCCAATTCTGTCACATCGATGTTGGTTATTTATGCTGTGCTATAGACTCCTAAAAGCTCAATTTGGCTAATAAGAGTCATAAAAAAATAATACAGCTGCTGCTTCTTCAGAGTCTTCGTTGGGTATTCTTAAAGGAATATTGCCCATAGGGCACAACAAGTCTTATAGGTTAGTTAGGTATTGTTTGTGCTGTAAGGTAACTTCATAAAAGTTATTGTGATTTTGTCAATTACATTTCGAGGTCGACCTTCTATCCAGTGGGATTCATAAGATTGTTTTCCAAGGTTAGTTTACAATTATGCCCCAACTTAGGAGGTCATTGTGTTTTGCAGTGCAATTTTTCTTTTGTTCTAACAGATACTTTTTTTTTAAGTCTGGTATTTACTAATTGAGGGAACCACTTGGCAAAATTTAGGTTGTAATATTGAGTTCACTGCAGTCAGCTTTCAAAATGAGGCCGACAGATGGTAAAGACATTTTGTGCCCAGCATCCATTAAATTTAATTGGAAGTTGAAAGCTGTATTCACTTAGTATCTTTAAAAAAGTCTCATACCTCCTTCTGTATTAGATGTTCAGTAATGATCTTAGGTGTCTGGACCCCAGTTCAGGCTTTTAAATGTACTGTGGGACCCACCTGTTCCCAAGTCAGCATATTGTTTCAAACTTCTATGCCATTATTCTTAAAATATTCCATAAAACTATGTCACAGATGGTAGATCCTATTAACATGAAACTCTTTCTTGTCTCAACATATCCTGTTATGCCAGCAAAAAACAGTGTGATGAGGATATGAAACAGCCTTTATGTGTACATTTTCAGTTCCTGAAGTTTCCCACAATGGAAGTGAGGAAACTCTTGACATCTTCCAATTTTCAGTGATTTAATAGTGGTCTGCATGCTGCACATTGAACTTTCAGTGCAACACACACACAATTTCAATTCATCAACACTGAGCTCTCATGAGTTCTGAAACTTCATACATCAAAATAAGCTCCTCTCTAGTGCACTAGTAAGAAGAGGTTTTTCTTCCTTTCTCACATGTGCTAATTGCAGCCAGCTGTTAAATGTCTAGTCTTAGTGGTATCTGTAGGACACTACTTATTTAAAATTAAAAAAAAAAAAAAAGGTGGAAAAAAAGAAGGAAAGAAATACTCGCTTATGCAGTGAGACCCACAGTATTGCATTAATCACAGCCAATGCCTGGGTACGGCATTCCTTCTATAGGAATGCTAAAGAAATTAATTGAAAAATATCACAGGTCAGTTAGAAAAACATTTCATACTTTCAGTGAAAGTAGGGTTTCTTGATAAATATTCTGCGAAGAGAAAATCTAGTGAACAACCTGTAAGGATTAACTCCCTGAGCCTATATTTCTCTCTGCACCTCAACTAACTATTACTTTTGTACTACGTTAACATTATGTATGTATTACGCTGTTCAGAGACTGTCATCAAGACTCACATCTCATTTTTGCAAACACGATGCAAAAACCAGGCCTTATAAATTCACTAAAAAATGTTTAACTGTTAATTTTGTTTCAAGCAGCTGTTTGAATGACCTTGCACATGGCAGGCCTTAAACGTATTGCTGGGTTTGGAAGGAAGGAATTCAGGCTTCTCTTAGCGTGTGCCTGAAAATTATCAGTAGGTTTTCTTTCTTTCAGGTGAAGGAGGCCATGCAGAGAATCCATGACCGAGGAAATATAGGAAAACTAATTCTGGATGTGGAGAAAGCACCCACTCCCCTGGTGAGTGCAAAGCACTACATACATGGTGTACAGCCACACAGGTTAAAGCATGGTAGTGACCTTTGGAGAAATGTCCCTTATGATTTTTTTAAATACTGTTTTCTTCTAAATCCATAGCACCTAAATAGAACCAATAATCATAATTTATATTTTTAACCCAAAGTGAAATGCAATTGTAATTCCTAGAGTCCCAGCGGTTAATTTTCTATACTGAATGGCTATCTGCCTCTCCAAAAATGTGTCTGCAAGTGTTAGATCAGGGTAAAAGTGCCACATCTGTTTCTGACTCTGTGACGGAAAAAAAATAGATGTTTCACATAATACAAAATTCCTGTGTTAGTAAGTGAATTGAACAGAAGAAGACACAATCAATATTACTTCATTGTACAAACGTAGAAGTGCTTTCTGATTCCTATGCAGAAGTTGGAGGGTACCTTCGGTAGGAATTTCTTTTACTTCTATTATAACATATGAAGTATAGTATCGAAATACTTCTTTCTGGAAGTGTTCTGAAGGAAGATAGTTATGATGGAGCTCCGGTCCACTGGATTTGGAGCACTTGGCACTGAAACATTACAGAGGGCAGTAGTAAATGACAGTCAGGCTCCTGCCTAAACATTCACTGATGATGTAGGAAGGAGCAGTAAAGATAACGAAAAATTGATTTCAAATCAATACTGATGTATGAAGTTTGCTTTCAGACCTGAGATATCTCCTGTTTTGAAAGAACAGAAAAGAACCTGGAATTACAGTTAAGCTCTTACTTGCTCTTACTCTGAAATTGGCCCCAAATAATAAAATCACTGCAACGAAAAGGAGGGCTTTTGGGACCTCACATATGGAAACTGGGCATTATTTTTTAGCTGAATTGCATCTTAAAACTGTAAACAAGAACCCCTAATACAACATTATTACATTTGTTCCATCTGTTGTTGTTCACAATAGCCATTGTGAGAAGGTGAGAACGAATCTGATACACTTTCACGAATGGGTGTTAATTTAAAAATATGGGTAACTTCAGAGCATTGCTTTTCTCCATTAAAATCAGGTTGTGTTTGAGCTTTTTATTTTTATTTCCAGCAAAGAATCATAGAATCATAGAACGCTTTGGGATGGAAGGGACCTTTAAAGGCCATCTAGTCCATCCCCCCCTGCAATTGGCAGGGACATCTACAGCTGGATCAGGTTGCTCAGAGCCCCATCCAGCCTGGCCTTGAATGTTTCCAAGGATGGGGCATCTACCACCTCTCTGGGCAACCTGTTCCAGTGTTTCACCACCCTCATTGTGAAAAATTTCTTCCTTCTATCTAGTCTGAATCTACCCTCTTTTAGTTTAAAACCATTAAGGTTATTTAAACTAAATAAAAGGCTAGTAATCAAACAGGGAAGGTATAATGTCACTGCATTTCTCTTTCAAAAGTAAATGGGTCCCTTGCTTAGTTGGTTTTGAAATAGTTATGGGCTAATACAGGAATCTTCTTGTGTCCTAAGAGAGGTAATGGTGGTGTATAAGAAAATTCAGTCATACTAATCGATGCTGTTAAAGACTACCACCTGTCCAGTTACCCAGACTCTTCTTGTGCCTCCAGAGACAAGTCAGACTGACAAGGTGAAGTACAGGAGGGTCTTGCACCTTTACACAGCTTGTAATAAATATTCTCGTGTGAAAAAAACACGATGTGCTCCTTAAATGCTATCCTGAACTACAAATTTCTGCAACTGCCTACTACCTGTACAGGCATCTTCAATAAAATAGGAAAATGCAGTTTCTCCCCACTCCTGTATGAGCCAAGATTTGCACTCTGTCATGGGTATATTCTGCCAGCATCTACATATCCACTGCTCTATCAAGTTTCATTGTTTTTTATATAAAACAGTTGCTCTCTGAGCTTTCATGACACTATGGCTCATAGGGGACCAGATCCCATCCCTTAGCTGGCGTTAAAGAATAGCGTTACCTGTTTCTGGAAGAGCAGATACAGGAGTTGTAAACCAGAGGTCTCATACGTTCTGTAAACTTCTTACACAGTCGTTTTTCCTATCTGAGAGCCTTAATACTGGTTTGCTACAAGTGCACAGATCAGAGTTGGCTTGTGCAAGTGTCCTACAAAGCAGCTTTCTGTTACCTAAGTCAGCTGTAAGCTGGGAGGGAACAGCTTACAATTTTAGCTGGAAGTGGTGTAGTGCCAACAAAAGTTTTGCACAGACAGAACATTTATTTCCATGTTGCAACCATGTCTTCTTTCATTTTTAAAGTCACCTTATCAAATGAATCAAACTGAAATAAGAACGAATAAAACAACGTGAAAGGTGCTCTGATGTCCTTCATCTTTCATCCTGCAGATGGCCAACGACAGCACAGAGACAAGCGAGGCTGGAGAAGAGGAAGAAGACCATGAAGGGGACAATGAGAATAAAGAGCGCATGCCATTCATCCAGTAACAGCCAGAGGTGGTGGAAGCAGAAAGATTGATGAAGTAGAAGGGAACAAGACTGGAAAATCTATTCTGTGCATCAGTGAACAAATGCTGTAGTACAGTGTGTGTTGTATTTGTCTGCAGTCAGCTGAGCTATGAGCTGTTGATCATTGTTGTTTTGAACTCAAGTGCCATTGTCATCCAGTGCAGTATTATGACATTCCTGTGTAATAGCCAATTTCCCTGTAGGAGTCCCATGGATTTTTCTGTTCCGGTTTAAAAGCCTTATTAACTTCCTGTGTAATTTTAGATGGGCATCTTTCTCGTGCAAATTCCAGCATTTTGCATAAAGTTATTTGGGGGGTTTGGGCTTTTTTTGCAAGTTGGAAACAGTAACAAAAAAAATTCCCCACTTGCTGTCTGGAAGATTCTAGTGACTGGAGGGAGGATTTTAAGTTTGTGGATTTTCAGTGTTTAAAATAGTTTTCCTTTTATGAACCACAGATAAAAGTTGCAAAAAAGACGAGTTTTCTTTTTCCTCAGTCATGCTTTATCATTTTATAAGCAATCCTATCTTCATTTTCAAAAATACCTCATTTAGGATTATAGAATCTAAAATTGTGCAAGAAATCATTAATTGAGAGACTTTGATTAGTATTGTATAATCACGTTAGTCATCAGCACCAGTAATTAAACACTTTATTCAGAGTGCCAAACTATCGTGCTTTCCTGTTGATCTGAGCTATCGCCCCATGCATTACAGGCAAAGACAAAGGTCAGTGAGGCACTCTTCAGACCCAGAACTTTAATTGCCTGTAGCAATTAGCATTGTTATTGACAGATCAACATCTTCTGCTAAGGACACATTGACTCATCTGTGTCCAAAATCCAAACCAATTTTAAATTTCATTTTTAAATTGTATTGGTAAGGATCACTCATCAGTATGTGGAAAGAAATTTGTGGACGGAGTTTACTGCTCTGAAATCGCTAATGTGTTGATCAACTGTCAAGCTGGAGCTGAACTCCTACAGAAGTTAACCCTGTTAAAAATTTGTTTTAGGCCTTAATCCCATCCGAAATTATGCACAGGGATAACTTTATCTGGGTGAGTAGTTCTATCAAAAGCTCTGCTCCATCTGTACAGTTATGTTTGTAATTATTTGCAGGATCAAGTATTCAGAGACCAGCTAGTCTTATCTACCTCCCACTAGTGGAAACTGTATCTAAACATGGCAAAAGTAAACATTTTTTCCATGTCTTTCACCTGTCCAAGCAGCAGCTACTCAGGTCCTCAACTGTCTTGTTAAAACAATTGTTTTAAAATGACTGCAATCACCTACAGTAGAAATGCTAAAGGAATGTCAGAGACCTTGTATAATGCCATATATCTTTGAATTAATATTTTTTTCCAAAAGAAAGTATTTCCCCAGGCATGGCTAGTTGTTCACTTAAATCTACAAGTATCCTGTAGTGACGGAAGTTAAAAACTAGTATAGAAAAGCAGAGAGGGAGGGCTTCTCAGGCTTTTCTCAATGTGAAAGGACTTGTGGGTCTGGATGACTTTTATGTGTGGTTTTAGAAGATTCTCTCTTGTTTTTTCTGTTTGTTTTATCTTGCTACCCGAGTATTAATGTTCATCTCTTTACACTGTACTCATGAAGTTGCTGTTCTAATACCAGAATATAGTGCAGAATGTTCATTCTGAAGGAGTTTCCCTTAGGTTAAACAAATTCAAAGATAATGAGAAGAAATAACTGTGGAGAAAAATGCCAAAAAAGCTTTTGAAATAGTAATCGAACCAGAAATTAGTTTTCTCTAGATGTTGATGCAGAACTTCACTATAGTTGATTTTCTTTTCAAGCTGGGCGTGCCTACACTTCCAGTGCCATATCAGGCCCAAAGAGGGACTTTATCCACAGAAAAAATATCTGTTCCATGAGAGTTTTCCACGTATTGGGCTTGCCAATTGGGCTTTTAAGAAAGGCCATTAAGTTTTCACGACTCATAAGCTGACAATGGTAGGAAACATGCCCAATTTTGTTTTGCAGTTAGTGTAACAATGTTGTCCTGCAACAAACCTTAACGTAACTAGGAATTTTGATTTGACGCCAAAGTGAGCAATATTGCTGGTGACCTTCGAGCTGGCAGTAAAGTGGCATTCTCAAGGCCTTAAATTAGTAGGGCAAGCAGAATAGCAAATCCGTTCTTCTGTTATGAACCGCAGTATGGTTGGCTCTACAGTTAAATTACCCTTCAAGACAAATGAAGATGGGTGATCTTGGTCGTGGCCACAGACACCATAGGGACAACAATCAAATGAAATAATTTTGGCTAGTTCTTTCTGGTTTTGTTAGCAAGGCAAAAATACTCTTCATACTAATTCATACCAATTTTAGGGCCATTTTCTGATCAGCAGAGTATCAGGTAATTGCAGTGAGTACAATGGAAAACTTCTGGATCTACCCAAGTGCAACACAGATGAGCATTACCATCAGCAAGCTAAACTCTACTCTGTGTTTTACTGGTATTAATACGGTGTATATGAAGGTTACTACTGAAACGAATGGAAGTCTTTCAGGTATCCGTTCTGGAAGCAGGATTTGTGCTAGCAGAATTTGGCCCACAAGCCCTAAGTACCTTTTAGAATACCACAAACAGTAGTATCGCGTCTGAAGCGGTAGAGGGCATGCTATACAAAATGACGATGCCGAGACTTGTTACTGACCAAGTCTTACTGGAGTAGAAATGAAGGTTTGTGCTTACTACTGACAGTGTTGTTTAAACAACTCTAAGACAATTGGATAGTTTCTTCAAGTGAAACAAATTATTTCTCAATTTGCCTTAAAGGAACTGTGAAAGCTTCTCTAACTTAAGCCTGATTGAAGTGAAATGAAACACTGTTTAATTGTATTTGTTGCTTTAGAGCTTTTGTTATATTGTGCCTACAAAGCAAATTATGTTTACATAAAAATATAAATAAAATATTGAGCATAGCATTATCCTTTGTTTATGTGTTTTATTCTAGTATTATGGTCACATTAGGGAACTGACTTGGAATTGGTTAAGAGGAAAATTTGAGGTCTTATTTTCCATTTTGGTCACTGAGGGATATACAAAGAATTTTTTTTTTATTACAGAGTACTTCGAGGTTATTAAAATGGCTGAGTGTGCTACTTTACAGAGCGTTAACAATTTAGATATAAAATGTTGAATGTTACGGTCTAAGAAATTCAAAACATTATATAAGCACCATTCATGAAGTATTCAGGGAAGTGTATTTCAATACGGGTAGAAACTAGTTTCCAGAATTTCAGCACTCGGGTTGCACTGGGAGATGGCTTGACACCCAAGTTACCCTCAGAGAGACAGTTCCTTTCAGACATGAAGATACTCTAAGGGAATAATCTTAGAATAGGATCCAAAACAGCCACCACCAAATTAGCTAATAGAAAGCAGGAGGATGTGATTGAATCTAAAATCCCGCTCTCCACGGGCCTTGGTCTTAACTCAGGGCTGCACGGAGGCTTACACCTTTTCTTTCAAAGAACTGATGCCGGTTACCAAACCTTACAGGTCATCTCAAGCCTGCACTTGAGTACATGGCTTTAAAGGTCTCCCTGCATGAAAGGAAGAGATGGTTCAATGAACTTCAGTTTAATATCTAAACAAAGAGGAAGCGTTAGCTTTTGCTCATTCCAGTCATGCAGGACATGTTCTAAAGCCTGTAATGTCCCTGGAAAAATCTCACTTCAGTAGTTACTGCATCTGGTCTATAATCTAAAAGCTCGTATGAACACTTGCTGATTGTGAAGAGGAGCAGAGCAAATTTCTGCCCTCTGTTTTCAAGTCTTAATAAGCAAATAATGATCAGTGCATCCCTAATCACAGGGTCAAGAGAAGGCTGAAAGCAAACAGCCATAGCCTTTTGCAAACTCTCTGTGATTACTAATAAAGCTCTGCCTTTTACCAGCTTTCCCACTGGGCCATCTATACTCAGCTGTCATACGATCTAACACGCAGAGGCTGCTACCAGGCAAGCGGGGATGCAGCAGGCTGCCTTTGCCTGGCATCTGGGCAGATAAAATGCAAAAATCATCCTAGGGTACTGCGTATCCCTGGGTCTCACCTCATCCTCCATTTTGTGCTTCCCCTCTCATTTTCTGTGAGCTTAGTGATTAATCCTGGTTGGGTTTTGTCAGAAAAGAGTCTTCTAGTATGGCCGTGATTGCCAGCACGCAACACACTTAAAACCTCCAGCTCCTAGAGAACCGTGCAGGAGTTTCTCCCCCGGCAGCACCTAAGTCCCTTGGTGTGAGCTAGTGTTCTCTTTCACTGCAGAAAGAGCCAAAACAATCGACACACTGTAATTGCTATCTGCATGTCGCGGTTTAACGCCAGCCGGCAGCTAAGCACCAGGCAGCCGCTCGCTCACTTCCCACCTGCAGTGGGATGGGGGAGAGAATCGGCAGAGTAAAAGTGAGAAAACTCATGGGTTGAGATAAGGACAGTTTAATAGGTAAAGGATAAGCCACGCACGCAAGCAAAGCAAAAGAAGGTATTCATTCACTGCTTCCCATTGGCCATCTCCAGGAAAGCAAGGCTCCATCGCTCCTAATGGTTACTTGGGAAGACAAATGCCATCACTCCAAATGTGTCCGTCCCCCCCCTTCCTCCTTCTTCTCCTAGTTTTTTTGTTTTCTTTTGTTTTTGAGATAAAGACATTTAACAGGACAGGAAAGGAAGGGAAAATAATAAAATTACACAGAATAAGTCATGCACAATGCAATTGCTCACCACCCCCCAATCAATGCCCAGTCAGTCCCCAAGCAGCGGGTCCCCGGCCAGGTTTCCCCCCGTTTCTATACTATTTTTTCTATACATCATATGGTATGGAATAGCCCTTTGGCCAGTTTGGATCAGCTGTCCTGGCTGTGCCCCCTCCCAGATTCTCGTGCATCTCCAGCCTTGTCAGTCGGTAGCGCATGAGAAGCTGAAAAGTCCTTGACTGGTGTAAGCACTATTTAGCAACAACTAAAACATCAGTGTGTTATCAACATTATTCTCATCCTAAATCCAAAACACAGCACTGTACCAGCTACTAGGAAGAGAATTAACTCTATCCCAGCCCAAACCACGACACTGCATCAAGGCAGCTTTTTTCCATGCCTTTCATGTTTACCTGGGCTATCTCTGTCAACTACTTCTGCAGCAAATGGTGTGTTTTTCTGAACATTGCCGCAATCTTTGCCATTCGTAACAACGCTGTGGTGGGCACCTCACCACCAGGATGCTGTGCTGAAGCAGGAAGGTGTTGTGAGAACAGTGCAGATGATGAAGAGTCAGAGGATGAATGTATGAAGGGAAATGAATCAATCATCATGTATGTCTCTGCCCAAGAGTACCAAGTGAGTAGGAGCTGTAGCATGTTATCTGTTGATTTATTTGTATGCTTGAAAGAGAGGCTGTGGGGTGGTTTGTTACGGACGTGAGGTTTAGTCACCGCCCAGACTGCTGCGCTCCAGTGTGGCAGCTTCTAAGGCTTTCTGGTCTTGCTCTTTTTTTACCACATCCCTGGAAGCCTGACTCACTTCAGGGAAAGTGTTCAGTGCTCAGTTTAGCCCCAGTCTCTCTGACACCATGCATGTATACCAGGCTGAAGAACAGCCCATCAACACAGACCAAAAGGTAAACAGGGCAGCTGCACCCCTGCTTCCTACCCCAGCCAGCCAGGCCTGCGCAAAGCCGAAAAAGGAAGGTTCAAAAGATGCAGCTTTTTACCATACAAAGGGGCGCCCGACACTGACACTGCTGTTGCTGCAGTCAGTGTCCTCCTTGGAGCTGCTCAGCCCCCCACCTCTCACCAGGTCTGACGTGGGGGTCCCAGCCTTTCTCTGCGGGGTTTCTAGAGTCCCTGCAATACTCAGTAATGATCATTGCTCTCCGGCAGCACTTCGAGAAAATTAATTTTTTTACCTCCTGAAGAGTACTGGGTCACGTTCCCTTTCATGCCCCCGAGAGTGACCAGCAAACTCGTAGTGAACTTAACACAGGTAGGTTAACCCTTCACATATGGGAACCTTTCTTCTCTCCCACAGGCATTTTGGGCAAGATGAGGAAAAAAAGCCAGGATTAAGCATTGCCAACCTCCATAGTGATTGGCACATCTCTTAAAAACTCAAAACACCTGCCATCATATAAGATCAGCTTTCATTTAGAACGGAACAGTCTTCATGCACAGTTGATGGTAAAAGCTTTAAAACTGACTAAACTAAAACATAACCTAAAAAAAACAAATGAAGGCTTTTTAATCTTGCAGCTTCTGAACTCATGTGATGTTTGTCTACTGGTGCCTGTACCAAGCATTAAAATTGCAAAGTGGGCAGCCAGGGATTAAATGGGTGGGCTAAGAGGTGCCAGTGGCATCTCTTAGTTTAGTAACAGCAGCTGCCACAGCTATAAAAAGGGGAAAAGGGTTGTGGTTTGGGTGGATGGGGTCTGTGACTGAGGGAGGGCTGCAGGCGTGGGGCCTGCTTGTTTTGCTTCTGACATTAGGAGGGCTTTGGTCTCTCTGGAAGAGCTTTTTTTTTTTCCCCTTGCTTGGCGACCATGCTGAGATGCTACACTTAGCCCAAAAGAACAGGGAAAAAACAGTGGAGGAAAAACTGTTCCACTGTGAGGGCTGAGGGGTTGGGGAATAGGAGGTGGGTGCTTCTCTGGGGGCAGGTTTGCTGTTAGAGCTACAGCTGTGAAGTACTTGCGCCATCCTGCAAGCTGCCGTGCCCGCCAGGCGCAGGGGCTCTCCGCTAGCCCCAGGTCCAAGGCCCGGCTGCCATCAATCAGCCTCCTGCTACCTGCAGCCCTGCTGGAAGCAGCTCTGCTGGAAGCAGCGCTGCCTCTGCAGCCGCCAGAGCTGGAAATGTGCTACGTTCTGCCAGACATTAGCTGCCAAACATCATTTTCCTGATAAGCTGCAGGTTCCAGTACAAATCATTTTGTGCTCTTCTGCTGGGTAATCTTTGTAAATACATTTCCCACATGGAGAGATGTGTTTCACTACATAGTGCAGCAGTAAATGATGCAGCATCTTAGCTGCCCTAGAACAGAGTGAGACGGCAGATATGTTAGATGCATTATTTATGACAAGGATTTCTGTACTTTCCCTGAAATGGCTAGCCCTTGGGCTGGCCAGGTGATAAGGTAATAAGCAAACAATATTTGTAAAGGCTAGTGGGTGAAGTAAGCTGAATGGTGACTGGGGTGTCTTCTGGTGATACAGGCATCATGTGGCCTGGGGGACGTGTCAGATCAGTGATGTTTTCCAGAGGCTTCTAGGAGAAAACATTTCTTTTGTTGCTAACACAGAAGAGAGATGATAAGTGTTTTTCTTTTCTAAGTCAGTTTGCTTTGGCAGATTATTTTTCTGTTTCTCTGCTGCTGTTTTTTCCTTCTAGTGCCTGCATTTTATATTAGGAATATTTTCCCACTGTAAAAAAAAAAAAAAAAACCCAAACAAAAATCAAACCAAGTCTCCTGTGACTTGCCAAGTATCTCATTGGTCCTATAAAAGCATCCCTTTGAGTTCCTGGACCATTTCTATTGCAGACAGGAAAAATGAAATTAAGCGACTTGCCCAATGCCATATTATTGCCATTTGGTTTAAGGACTTATGGTTCTCTGGCATTTAATTCTCCATTTACTGAAGGAATCCTGATTAAACTTATCAGCTGAGCTGGAAGTTTTGCCTCTGTGGCTGAAAGCTGTGTCTCTAATCATACCTGCTCCAAAGCAAAGGAGATGCACAAAACCTTATGCTGAATACCCTCAGGTGAGAAAGGCCCTATAGAAATATATGCAGCTGAGAGACAATAGTCTAATTTTTCCTTGCTTTCTTATCAAATACAATAGCTCAGACCCTGAACCAACACTGAATGTGGCCATCATAAACATTTTCTACTATTTTCTTGATCATCCTCTCCATGTATATCTAAGTAATTGTCTCTGGTAGGGCATCACAGGGAAAGGAGCAACCCAAATCCCCGAACCCAGCCTCTTCCAACAAGCAGTGGCTGGATTCAGGTGATACTGCAGATCCCGCCAGTCTGGCTCATCCTCACCTGATGGGTGGAACTGGCTTGCTCCATCTGAGAGTCAGATGGGAAATGGTGTTGCATACCGGCCTGTAAAAATGAGTGCCATAATGAAGTCTGATTGCCAAGTGATGTTGGACCCAGACATCAGTGGCGTGTTTATGCAGCGTGTTGCTAGAGAGAGCTGAGCTCTGTGCTTAGAGACCCAGCATAGGCATGCGACAGGAGATTTACAGAAGGAATTGTCTTTAAAGTCTCACCTGAACAATCAATCTGCAACTGCTCACCTAAACGTATTAGATGCCATTGGCTGTGCTGCGTGACACTTACTCTAACCAGTTCTCACATATTAAATGTTAGTCTCATTTCAATATTTTCTTTCTTGCAGCACATTCCCTGGCATTGTAGGTTAATTTAATAAAGCATACATAATATGATTCATATGAGGTTTTTGATCTGCATTTTGTTCAACATGTCAGTGATGTATAAAGTTATTACACAGTGTTCTGTTTGCTAATCATCAAGCAAAACAGGATAATAAAAGGATAATTGTTGCAAGCTTCCTTCCTTATTCCCATTAAGATGGTAAATTCAACCCAAACTGGAATCTCACAGGAGTTTTACCACTGGCTTTGACAGGGACAGCATCAAGCTGATTGGTCCTCTAAATGAACCTAGTCATAGCTGCAGTATTAAAAATTCAAGGAGTAATATTTATTTCCATGTCATAACTTTTTTTTTTTTGAGTGGGGAAGGATTCTTTTTTTTAAATCCTTACTCAGTTCTCCATATTAAAATACACTATATGCATTGCCAAACTCAGTTATCTTTCTTGAGGATGCAGTATGGGTTTATACTGGTTTTATGGAGCCACTGGAGCAAGTAAGTAAAGTACAAAATGGAAAATCCTTCCACAGAGAATGCAGCTGCTCCTCTGCATTTGCAGCTGTGCTGCTTCTGACACTGCAGGGGACTCACGGCCCTCCGCTCTACCAAAGGCAGCGTGCAAAGGCCGGCCAAGCTCCTGCATCAAGTGCCAGGTTATTTAAGAAGCCTGGAGATATAAAGCGAGCACTTGTCTGGCAGGTCCTGCATTGAGAGATGAATTTGCTAGCCTTTCTTTAGAACAGCTGTTTTGTTTCCTGGTCACATTGGATCCCTTGCAAAGGGACTGCCTTGACAGAGACCATTCATTGCTTGTAACCTGGGGAGCATCTACATCAAGCAGCAGTGTGCAGTGCCAAGTTCCTGAAACTAATGGAGACCCAAGCTGTTAAGTCTACATAGCAGCATGTAGCTCTGCGCAAACCTGCCAGCTCATATCTGGAAGCAGTCTTGCCATCTCAGCAGGCTGGACCAGCTCAGATCTAGTGCTGCACAAATATTATGGTCTCACTTGTACATGTCCAGCTTTGGTGACCTGGCACCACTTTTCCTCTGCATGGGAAGATGGTCCCTGACTGTTTTGCCATTAATTATCAGAGAAGGAGCAAAGGCCGGTGGCCTCTTGCAGGCAAGACTCTGTTGCCTCTAGTGAGAATTTAACTCACGGGAACTTCCCCTTCCCCATTTCTGTGGGCTGAGCGCCTTCCAGTAACGTGCAAGTCTGTTGAGCAAGGGAAAGCACAGGGCTTGATAAAGCTATAAAATAGCAGCTCTCTCCAGTATTTGATTGCCTAGTGCATGTGAGAAGGGAGGAACCATGGCATGTGGCTGCAACCTGAGCCTGCGCTTGCCAGCACTGCGCTGGAGCTGTGTACAGCTGCCAGTGCTGCAAGAGGAGAAGCACAGGGCAATGAGCAAGGTAAAGCATAAGACTTGGCAGGTCCGTGTCAGCTGCAGGCCTCCATGTCAGCCGGGAACCTGGCCCTGCAGGGAGGAAGAGTATGAGAACTGCAAAGATTTGTCCTGTGTCTGGAGAGGCACCGAGAATGAACCTGGGCGGTGAATGTCAAATCCAGGCACACCTAACCTGGTTGTTCTCCCACTGCAATGAAGTGGTGTCAAACACATATGATCCTGAGAGTCAAAGATCTTTAGAAGATTAATCATCCAACTTAATCAGATATCCATGTAACTCGTGAAATCATGTCACCTTTTTATAAGAAGCTGATTTAATCTCGGCAGAGCTCACAGCATTGTTTTAGGAAACAATACTGACAAAACCAGTCCAAACAATCTCCCATTTCTTCTGAAACCCCAACTCTACAAACATGTTTGGTCTGTCTGCAACTGCTCTTCCTACAGTAATGAAGCATCTAGAAACTGTATAATCAGACTGAGCCTGATCCTCTACTGGGTAACACTGGTGTAAGGCCATACAACAAAATGGATTTACACTGAATATTAAGCAGACAGAGGAGAGCCTGGTCTTTTCACTTTTACTTTGGTGGATAAGCAATGTAAAATCAGAGCTCTCCTAATCATTCCTAGGGTACTTAAGACATCTGCTGGAAATGAGAATAAACTGCAGTAAGAATGTACATGACAGAATGAATAATGAAATAATGAAAAATTCTGTGAAGTTTACATTTACACAGTGTCCAAGTTACTTGATTAATGCCAGAATATTTTCCATTTGAAAGTACTATTTGAAAATATTTGAATAAATAGGCTGTTTATTCCTGCTGTTCTAGTTGCCATGGAGGAATCAAATTTCAGTCTCAAAAAACTTCAAGTCTGAATGCAGTCTTTGAACTCCCTTCTTCCCTGACGTGTAAGGTCACGCAACAGACATATATGCACAATATGTAGCAACATGTGCTGGGAAGAAGCTCTGACACTAAAGTACAGGCCAGGTTTCAGGCTTTGGATGGATGTGAACATCAGCTGCCTTCGTAGTTGGATACAGGGGATCACACAAAACTCTCTTTCCCCCTTTACTTACAAATGTCTTGCTTGCAAATAACAATGTGACTCCAAGTCCTCTTTAAAGAGCTTACCAGAACATTGTATATTTTGTCAGGGTGTGTGGCCCTGCCACTTGCACATCCTCAGCTGCTTAATCCCACACCATGAACCCACAGCTCAGGTTCTCTGGCAGCAGCCGGCTTGTGGGGTCATGGCGCAGGGCTGGAAATCCATGGGAGATGGACAGTAATCCAGGAATGTGACATGAAGTTCACACATGGCCCAAGCAGTGCACAGAGAGATACGTGTCTTACAGCATCCCCCCCCCCCCCCCCAACTCTACCAAAGGAATCTCATTTTTCAGGAAGAAAAGAAGATGAGGAGAAGTGGGGATTTGTATCCCCCTTTTCATGACCAACAGCCACATTTAGCTAGTTATAATATTATAACGTGAATTCCTTCAGTTCTGAATCCCAAAGAATGCCGTGTCCAGACACATAACCCCTGCTTCTGAAATCTCCCTAAACTGCAGATGAGTGCACCCTCTCAGGTATAACTGCAGCTACCTTCTTGCTGATCCCTTCAGCTTTTCCTTAAAAGCTCTGCGGTTCTCCCAAACATGTAGTGCAGGAGCTGGAACATCCCACAGTTTCTGAAACAGACTAGTTCTCCTCATGAAATATTGCCAGTATCTCAACCAGGGTCTATCTGCATAGACAGTGTAGACGGTGCAGTGAGTGTGTTTTATAGACATTAACAAGCTGGCTTTATACTAGATACATACAGAACATATCAGAAAAGATAAGTAAATATGTGTTTTGCTCGTTTGCACTGGAGGCCATGCTAATCTGGCTACGATACCCACCCAAGACATGTACTAAGATTTCAAATCCTTAAAGACAGCAGCTAACAGGAAAGGCAGATGCTGTGCTACCTCATCGTGGTTCTTTCTGCCCAAGCTAGAATTCAGCAGGGAAAAGTAACAAAGACTTCGAAAAAGCCCTCACAGATTTCTGTGTTGTAATCAGGAAAATTTTAGGGACAGTGATTGAAACGACATCTAATACAGTAACAGCATATAACTCATCTGCATATCATCAAAACACAACCTTAAGGGTAGGAGAGCTGAAGATGGGAGGGAATGTTACACTGTTGACCTTTCACAAAAGGGCAGCATTCCCAGAAATGAATGTAATTTCTCAAAAGACATATTGGGTTGTTAAAGAAAATTGCACTGATACAGGTTATTTTTTCCTTTTCTACCCTCTGCATCCAGTAGGTGATGTGTGATTTGCACTTTTATCCCATCATGGGGTCAGGGATGCGCATGCTGTGTGGTGGTAGGGCTTGCTAGGTAGGAGCTAGGCACTGCCCCTCTCCCAGCCTCCAGCAAGGCAAGGTCACCTTCCACTTCTCACTGCTTGAGTTTGCTTTCAGAGACAAGCAGACATCTCCCCAGCATTTACATTTAGGTGCTATTTTTCCTTCCTGACCAGGCAGCTAAAAACTTCCTTTAAATTTTAAAGAACAGTGTTTTACTTGGACCACATCACATGTTTTCCAACCCTGGGGCCTGGTGCATGAGCTGATTATGCCTGGGCATGGGGGCAGTGCTGCTTCTAAGACACAGTAAAGCAGGGTCAGCTGTTTACAGGTCCTGTGACAGCCTTGAACCGCAGACCCATGGTTTGGCTTCTTGCCCCGAGCCAGGCGGGCAGCCCCCAACTGAAGCATCTCCTTGTCAGTGGGCAGCCACATCGGCTGGGTGGGAGCAGCAGCACTGGGAGTGTCTCTGAGAGCACCTCTGTAGAAGGGCCATGGCGCAGGAGTTACCGACCTCAAAGGTCCTACAGCCATACATGAGTTGGGAACTCAAGTCTCTGGGTTGGCAAAGCAGAAGGCCTCAGCCCTTGAGCAGAACCTTCAAGTCCTCAGTGAAGTGCAGCCACCAAAGGGCAACATGATCACACTCCTGAGAAGGTCTCATTTTCCATCTGGTATAGGAAAATCCAACAAACATCTACACAAGCCAAAACGTAATCCTCACTCTGGCCGGCCCTACTGGCAGTACGCAAAGCTGCAGTGTTGGTAACCTGCTATGAACCTGTGAATGTGCAATTCAGACTGTCTGGAGAGCTTCACAGTGCCTAAATCAAGGCTTTGTCCAAATCGTTTTGTCTGGCACATGTAAGGATGAGCAGAACCTATTAAGATCACGTTAACGTGAAGCTGGAAAACCTCATATTAGGGAGACTGTGATGATCAAAAATAAAATATTTAAAGGGAGAAATTAAATGCTCAGGATGTTTTCAGATCATTTCCAGGAAGGAAAAAGGGCAGTACACATTACAGGAGAAAAATTAGCACAACAGGTAATTTGTGTTTACAAAGGAGAGAGACATTCTCACACACATCCCGAGGGCTAAACAAGCTGAGCTACTGCCAGTAATTCCCAACATGGAAACTTTGCCAAGTCTGCAGGAGTAGCATTTTAAATAGACCCCATTCAACTCTTCTATTTGCACCTAGACTGCAAAAAAACTGCTTTAACTTTTCTCCTAAAGTCCCTTATCTTTAGAGACGATGTAGTCAGCTGATCTGTAAAAAAGTCTCTGTTTTGAGGGGGATTACGGTTTGCTCTCTTTGCACATTTCACATAGCCATCAAAACATTTATCTCTAAATAAATAGCTATTCCTTCGGGGTCCTCCCTGCCTAAAGAAACAGGCAATGACAGTCAGCAAAATACTCAGCACCTACTTATTTTTGCAGCTAAAGGTCTGAAGTAAAAAGGATTTGGTAGCTGTGCCATTCCTTTGAGACGTCTGAACCCTGTAAGATGGCAACTTTATCAGTACAGAATGGCATTGGATAGGTAACCAAAAAAAGAGTGCCATGGCTTTGCTAACATTGCTTCATGTAGATTTGGTGAATTTTCTGAATTCTGAATCTCTTCTAACTTTGATAACCAGTATTTTCTCGGCTTTACAACCTATAATCTATATTCACTGCCATTACAAGAGAATGAAAGGAGTACAGGTGAGAGAGTTTGGTCACATAGATAAGAAAATGATATTTGCCTTAAATATGTGTGATAGATGTAAGACAAATCTTTCTGCTGCCTCTTGCAAATTGTTTATCCTCCTCTCTGCTTGCTAAGACCCAGCTGTGAGATGCTTTTGTGACAAAGACCCCAAATAAGAGATACAAAAAGCACTCATTCTGGAAGCTCAAAACACTGCCCTGATTCATCTTTTCAGCACACATACATTATTTATATCTCAAATTTCTTCAGTTTTTGAAGCTTGTATTTAGATCATGGGAAGTGAGAAGCACCAGACCTGTAGGAAATAACAGCTAGGTTTCGAACTGAAAAATACCACCTCGAGAGGCCCATATATTGATCAGTCCCATTATCAGTGCCACAGTGCCAAGGTGAGGCATGCATTTGGGATAGCAGCATCACATATCTAAAGAAGACATGAATGCCCTCATTTCAACACTCAGTGACCTTCAGTGCAGGTCACTGGTGGGCAGCCTGGTTTTGCAATAAACCTGGAACCTCCTTTAATTCTAATAGACAAAACAGATCACTTGTAGCCAGAAAATTTCCTTTCAAAAGAGCAGATTAGCATGACAGGAAAAAACTTGAACTGATCACAAAACCACCAAATATCATTAATAAGTTTCACAGAACCTCACATACCATAAGGTTGCCCTTTCTTTTTCTAAACACACAGTTTGTTTGTACAAATTTCCCCAAAATAACTTTGGTGTTGGGATGTCAGCCATAATCCTGCCTCATACCTGGTTGGACTGAGATCAAATCCTTAAGAAAGTCTTTGCAAGACTTTTCAAGGCCAAAGAAACCAAGCATGCAGTAATTTTCCAAGCACGACATAATCCGTGACTAGCAGAATTTGCAAAATTTGTTACATTTAATTGAAACAAATGAAAATCAACCAGTGGATCCCATTTACCACCCAAGACAGTAATAAAAACTGATGCATGGGAGGCGATAAACCTTTTACTAACCTTTGTGTTATCTGCTTTCATTGCCTATACTGGCTCTTCGGATTGCCCCACTTGAAATTCCTTTAGCCTGGCAACAGCTCTGGGTAGTTTTCATTTCCTCTTTATGCTCTGAGGAGAAGGGGCAAAGTTACCCACATACAAGCTTTTTTTCCAAATCCTATGCTAGGCTGAATTTTCCACAACTGAAATGCTGAAAAAAAAGTTTGCTATGACTTCAGTAGCAAATACAGCCCATCAGTTTTCCACTGGGTCAAACATGCCATAACACAATTAGCTCTGAAGCATGGAGGGGACTGTAGATCTCAGTAAAACATAGCCAGTCTACTAGCAATATGTGAGCAGTTCGCTTTTCAAGAGACTGATGCATTAATTTTCTTTAAAGATATTTTTTACATGTAGTGTTTTATTTGTAGCTCTGCTACCTCAGGAGAGAAGTAAAGGACATGATTTCCCTGCATAGGATCTTACTCCACACAACAGGAGATGGCTTCTGCAGCCAGACCTATTTCAGGATCTCAGCCCAGCATCCAGTCCTCATCTCACACTGACTTCTCATACTCTGTGCCCAACTGCATGTTCATTCCACAAACCCAGTGATGGCTGAGAATGGAGAGGAAAAAACAACTGTATGAAGAGTTCTTCTGAGTCAGTTTACAGGAACGTACAAAGGTAGAACTGTCTCTGAGGGGAATAGACTTTTTACCTTGAAGAGCCTCTGTGGAGAAACTGAAATAAACCTTTTACCAAAGGATGCTTATGCTCTGAATGGTTCAGTTGTCTGAAAGCAAACAGAATGACGTGGGGAGACGGGAGCCATAAAACCAGGTGCCTGCACAGTACAGCAGCTATGGCTTTTGCAAGATGTTTCTTATCAAACAAAGCACTTCAAGAGTGCTTTGAAGTGAACTAAGCACTTCAAGAGAAACTACGATTTTGTCTGTACGCAGAAGTTCTGTTATACTGGTGTCAATAAAAAAGTGCAATCCCATCTTAATCTGGATGCAGCTATAAAGGTATGAGGCTATTTATTCCTGTATAGCACCATTCTGATATAGAAAGAGAAATAATTTGTCTCAGGAAAAATTACATCTAGACATAGGGGTGTAGGGCTGTATTATCACTCTCTGGGCTGTATTATATTATTATAACTATGCTAGTAAAAGAAAAATTACAACTCTAAATGACATTGTAATGCTGGTTTCAAGACCATACACAGACCAGGTACTCACTTCAGCGAGGCTCTGGGCCTCCTATGTGGTTCCATTTCCTGCTTCCTCACAGTAGCACTGGGAGTTTACATCTTCTCAACAACGTATTTTGACTTTTCTCTGACTCTCCTGCCCACACGCTGTATACAAGAAGTTAAACTTGCTTCCTCAGTTGCTATAGATTAGTCATAAGTGTGAAACCTATTTCTCAGGTACTCTAGACAAATTCTAGACAAACAAGCCCCTATACCCTTGTGGTCTCTCACAGCAGCTGCAAGGACAGCTTTGTGATTCAGGTTTTAGGAGTGAAGTCCAGCTAAGCTACTTGCAGACTGGTAAAACGTTCAAAGAGACTACTAAAAGAGGGGGATGAAGCTTTCAAAACAGAGTTTCAGTCTGTTCTTAAAAGAACATAACATG
Source organism: Nipponia nippon (assembly GCF_047370975.1). Lineage (NCBI taxonomy): Eukaryota > Metazoa > Chordata > Aves > Pelecaniformes > Threskiornithidae > Nipponia > Nipponia nippon. The sequence continues at coordinate 47,047,273 of NW_028262391.1, forward strand.
GCATACTCCAAAAAGCACAGGTTTTTACTCAGGCTCTTGGCCAAGAACTCTCAGAATACCAAATCTGTGTTTTCTTTGTACCTCCATTTCTAGCGAGTTGTGTACTTGTCTCAGTAGAGTACAAATCTTTTTCTGTCAGACTCATTTCACAGAAAGAAAAGAAAGCCTGTGTTAGAAAACTCAAGTTCCTAGGAGCAGGAACAAATACATTCTGGTACTGAGTCCTAAAACATGCACACTAAAATAGTTGCTGACCCCAGCTGCTGGTCCTTGCCTCTCTCAGAGCCTGTGGGACAGCTAAGCTCCACATGAAACAGCTCCAGGGGTTTACAGCTCCCTTACTGAGGTAACCCCAAATTAGCACTAGTTTAATATGTCAGGCTACAAGCTGCAATGGGTCAGGATCAGCTTCATGTGCAATTCCACAACCTCTGAGAAGGGACCAAGTGAAAAACTAACTGGAGGCAGTTATTGATTCAGCTGTCTGCCCTTAATTAACTTATATTGATGCCCCAATATTACTGGGATAAAATATGGATCAACCCTGAACTTAGGGTTAGCTCTAAATGACAGATTAAATCTTGAACTAGACCCTTGCAAAGCTCCTTGTTTTCCTCTCTGACAGCTCACATTTCAGTTTCTGGTGTGCTAGTTGGAATGACAGCCTTTTCCACATATAACTGCGTACTGAAATGTGCAGCTGAGTGATTTGTTAGACAGTCCTGGGTGGGTGGGACCCTGTGATAACCATCTCTGGTGTGCTATGCTCCATAATAGCACTGAGGACTTAGCATTTTCAATCCAGAGGTTTCCCTACACAATGTAACATACTTCAATATTTTGAAGCAGGACCACTGAAACTAAGTTTTATCATATCAGGATGCATTTATGAAAAGTTTATTAACTAATGATTAATAGATGCTTACTAGTTATAGATTATTAGAATACAGCTAGTTGTTTAAAGGTATCCAGAACAGATGGTGTAGGTGTGTTTTACATTGTAAGTACTGAAGTGCTTTTAGACAGTACGTGGTGGTTGGAAAAAGCCAGTATGCATTCATGTAGTATAACAGCACATCCCTAAATCTCAGCTTTCATTTAATAAAGTAATAAGTCTCTTGCTGTTACAGTTCTGAAAAAATCTGGCAATGTGAGCAGGATGTAACCAAGGCAGAGATGGCAGAGAAGTATCTGGAACAACAGCTCTGAGGGGCACAAACTGCGCCTGCCAGCACCCTATCACCCAGTGATGACTTCAGTGTCAACATCTTAGACAAACCCTCTCTTCCTGCGGGGGGTGGGGGGGAAGGGAAAAAAAAAAAAAAGAAAAGAGTATGATGGATGGGCACATTGTTGTGACAATTTCATTTGTTCACCAAAATCAGGGAGAGGATCTACTACTTAGAGCAATCCCACTTAAAAGGCAGCCCCACAGAACTCAGAGCCCAAGGGCAAATGAAAGAGATCCACATGCAGAGAGGTCTCCGGAGTCCAGAGAGAGACTGTCCTGCTTTGAGCATCTTGTGTTGCACTGAGAGCAGCATCTCTTCCTCTGACCATATAGTCAGGACTTGGAAACCTTTGGAAGTGTATCGCTCTCTTTTGTTCCCCTGACTAGACCCTGCTGATAGCACATACTGTTCTTAATCAGAAATGCAGTCATATCTATTAGGTATTTATTAACTCTTCATAAATTAACAAATGCATGCCTCACATGATGTGATCTTAGTGTATATATATATAGCATGTGTGTGAGTGTAGCTGCAATGTTTGCATTTACTCAGGAGTGAGTAAACTCTTTTTTTTGTTTCAATGTAAATAAGATCATGACCGTTGTCATGACTTAGCCAGCTTGGGCCAGAGCTGTGCTGGGTGAGCCTGTTATATCTGTAGAAATCTTTTGGCTACCCCTTCTTGAGGCTGGCATTGCAAAAGGTGTTTTTGAGCATCTGTCTGCTTTTCCATACATTCTGGCTTCAAAGTTAAAAGAGGAGATACAGCGCTCATTAGTGGCAATCAGTGCACTGTTCAGTGCTTGGTACAGCCTCTGTAAAAGCAACCTGTCCCAGCTGAACTCAAAAAGGAAATAGGAATTTCAGATGAGATGTGAGAACAAGGGGATGCCTTATGCTACAGCCAGCTTAAGTATTAAACACATTTCGTAAGCAAGGAGTACAGCCAACCCTATCACTACACTTTTATAAAACTGACCTCGGTCAGTCCCTACTAGATCTGTCTATGTGACTCACTCTCAGAGCTGGTGAAGAGAATATCTTGAAGCTTCTTGCTAAGTTCTTTAGAACAGACATGGCACAAACTGGACTTATGATTTTTCTACTCATAAGCATACTAGTGCTGGATCAGACCATCAGCCAGGCTTCCAAATTCAAAGCCAGGAAGCACAGCAAACGTAGAGTGAAAGGTACTGGGTTTTAACTGGGAGGAGGGATAGAAACTTACAGACTATGCAAGTTTACTATGTACTTAAATAACATTGCATGAACCAGAAACTAACATTATACAAATGCTTATTAACAAAGCACAGTTGAGTCTATATTATATGTGTCTTTAAAATATTTTTATGTGAGTTAGCAAAGCTAAAAATAAGGTGGCAGAATGAGTTATGGAAATAGAGCTGTATAACAGTTGCAAATATATTGCTCTGTTATGCCTATTCATCTCTGTTGGCATTATTTAGGCCTTGGAGGTACAGCTGAGAGAGGAGTCTCGCCAATCATTCTTAGTTACATAGTTACATTGACTAAGACCAGAAGAATGGAAATTCATGTACATATGGTGGAAAAGAGCAGAATAAAACATTCAGTCTCCAAGGTTGTTCAGATTTTTGAACCTTTTCCTAATTTTAACGGAATGTCTGTCTAATATTTGGGAAATATTACTTTACCTGTGTGACAAGTACTGTGAAATAGCAAGTCAAACTAATGAAAAAGAATTAGCAGAAAAAGATAAAGCATAAATTCCCAGAGCAAAGCTTACAGAGCAAATAAAAAAACACTGAATGTTGTTTGGAAATGTCTGTGTATTTAATTTAAAGACTTATTTCTAATAGAAGAGGGTATTATGGAGGTTAATGGCAAATATTTAAACTCCTAGTCAATGAAAAAAAACGCAGCTCTGATAAAGCCATTGTACAACATGATTACACTGCTCTGGAGCTATACAGTTATATGTGCTTCTCCTTTTGAATCTCTATAGTTTTTAGCTTGGTGTCCTAAGGACAGGCTGCTTATACATTTGTTTCACCAGCACATTTGTCTGTCAGCCTTCCACTGCTTTTGAACTTGAAACAATTTGCCAGAAGAATGGCACTCCTGAGGATAAATTTCCCAATATTTTATGAAACTGGGGGGGGGAAGGAGAGATCTGCATTAGTGTCCCACTATGAAAAGGTTGCACCAGGAGCTCAGCTTGTTCTGCTTTTTGCCTCTTTTGAAGTAGCCGGGGGACATGGAGAGGCTACTGTGAACTGGGAATCACAGGGAGGACATGGATTGAGGAACTGGGAGTCCTGCCTTGGGGAACCAGGGAGTCACGAAGGACAGCTGGGGTTATCCCCACAGGCAGCAGAGAATATGGAGAAGAGATGAGCTTTCTGGGGTGCAGCTGGAGGATTAGTGATGTAACACCCATCTGTAGGAACTGTGGTTTTGTTAGCTCTGCTATGTGTGAAAGAGCTTATTTATTCCTCATGTTCATTACTGTGGCTTCTGGAAGGTCTGGTTACTGCCGCAATCAAATTGTCATCTTGTGCGATGGAAACGCCTGCTAGTTGTGTGATGGTGGTGGAATATTATAATAATTAAGAAAAAAGAATGGAAAAGAGGACATGAAAATGGAGTTATGTGCAAATTAAATTCTTTTCTTGTCCCACCATCTTCTTGGTGCTTTTGTAAGCGCTACAAAAGGGTGATTCATACTGAATTTATGTGACTCAAGTCACCAGGTCCTCTCTGTACTGACGGAGAGAGGAAGGCTCCTCCTGGGGAGGGGAAATTGCAGCTCAGCAAGCTTGTCTGCATACATTCAGACTGTGAAGTTGGATTATTTCAGTTGTTCCTCACTGTGTTAAAACAAGAGTTGTGTGAAACTTTCATGTTCACAGAAATAACATTTCTTTGAATAAACACAACTTGTGTCCTGCTATTATTTCTATGTCATATATATACACCATGGTGTACAGGTTCAAAAGTAAATAGGCAAATTTTGCTGTAAACTAGATACCGGCATGCAAAATAACTATTAGCTGCAACAATCCATGGTTTTCAAACAGTTACTAGGATACAGTCCAACTGAAAACTATGATGGTGAAAGGTAAAGGTAGGTTCCTCCTGTTTTTTATAGAAACCATACGGGAATCCTTTCATTAAGGAAAAATCTTTAAAAGAAATCAAAACATATCTCAGCAATGCAGAAACCCATAATATTTTGAAACAGCTTTTAACATTTAATTTTTTAAATATTCTTTTTGCTTGCGTATCTGTTCATTTATCCGTATTTCTTTTATTTAAGAAAAAGATGACCTAAAGACCCAGATTGACAAATTGTGGCGGGAAGTAAATGCTCTGAAAGAAATGCAAGCACTTCAGACAGGTAAAGCAGCTCGCACTAGTCAATGGCTTCCAAAAGTTATCACTGCCTTTCCTCTCTCCTTTACTCCCATCCTTCTCTTTAATGGGGACTTGTGACTGAGAAATACCACTCCTTAAAAACATGGTATGCCATAGCTGTAATGGTGAGACAAACATTGAAGGAAGCATTCAAGTAAAATCAAGTCTGAACTAATGGTGTACAAGAGGCGATTCTTCACTAGGAGCAAGAACTACTTTTGTCTTTGCTATGCACAACCCCAAGCTGTGATTTTAGGTATAATCAGGTAAAGGCAACACAATGAGGGTTGCTGGGTTTGAGAGTTTAGGTGGTCAATGAGTAAGGTCCCCAGCTTTGATATGAACATGGGCTAACTATCAAGTCAAAAATATACACAGAAAAGGCTGAAAACACCCCTAAAAAGGAAGCTAAAAGGACTGAGCCTTTTTAAAGTGTGCAGTTTGTGACATTCAAATGGGAATGTTGCCATAAAACTTCAAAGTAATACCACTGTGAGTTCAGAAATATCCTGTATCAATGTGCTGAGTCCTTTAAGCATTTAAATAGCCAGATGGAAATTTCCAAACAAAATAAGAAGGGTAAATACACATGCACCTACTAGACAGTTGTGCTTTTTCACAGCTGTTGACACAGAACTTGGCATTTAAACACGTACAAGAGGACACTACAGAGGAAATGACATCATTCATATTGAAACAGAACATATTTTCCTTAGGGATGGTAATATCTGGGTTGTCCTGTTTTACATCTTGGGTTACATAGAGCTTTTTGAGCTTTACAAAATATTTTTATGTTGAATTTCTTATAAGACGACTTTAGAATTTTCTTAAAAAGAGGGAGCCTGTGCTAGACAAGTAACTCTTGTTTAAAAGTAATTCTTGTATTGCTTCCAGAAGGAGCTTGAGAGTAAGCATGCAGTGGCTTAGAAATGAAACCAGAGCCAGGAGATTTTCTATCCTCAAAAATTATTTTGAGCTATATTCTAAATTCAGAACCCACACTGTTCAACTGGATTCCAAATTTGGCAAAAAGATATCTATTACCCCTCTAGCTCTGACTGCATTTATTAATGGCCTTATGATACTTGAAAGAGGAGCTGCTTTTTTAGTTTATGGACATTTCCAAGACACATTACAATCTTATTTCTTCTTTTGCTTGAATTTCCTAGGTCTCCTTTCTACATACTGCGAAATGTTGCCACATACCATTTAGCAGCACATACTTTCTCCATGAAGAGGGCCAGTCTCCATCATTACTGCAGCATTGCTGAAGTATATAAGGTCTCTCTGATCTTTCCCATGAACATAAATTTGTTAAAGAACTCAACATTTAGCAAATATGTTCATTACTTTTTTTTGGCCATTAGCAGTTGGAAAGGATAAAATTTGAAGGATAAGCCCTAATATAAAATGATGACCCTGAAAATGCAGTTAAGGAATGCAATGAGTACTACAACTGGAAATACTAAAAAACTAAGACATATAGGATATGGTCCAAAGTGGATTTCCATATCCTGTTGATCAGATACATAATTACTTTTTTACGAGAACAGATGACAGGGATTAGAAACAGATTATAGAAAACATCAGGACAGAAGATGTTCGTGTTGTTTCATGACATATTTCTAATATAAGTACAAGATGAGTTTAAGGAATAAATGAAATAATCTGGAAGTAGTCACATGCAGGATTCTAAAAATAATTGTTACAGGAGTTTATTCAAGCCCTTTGCTACCTTCCTCAGCTCAGAAGAAACACTCCTTCGAGGAGGGGTCTCTTCTTGTAAGTATTTTTCTTGGGACAATCAGTTTTTCACATATCTGCATTAGGAGAGCTGGAAAGCACAGTTTAAGGATTCACTCCTGCAAGCCTGCCCACACAGACCTTGGGCTGGAAGAACTTTGACAGCAGTTCTGCAAGGCAATTCCAGTTACAAAGCATATGCCAAATTAATGTTCTAGTACATTTGGACTTTACATCAAGACTTCCCTCATATGTTCCAGTAGAACTGAAAGCAACCAGATTTATAAATGCTAATGTTTAGATTATTTGGTTCAGATTGTCATGCAAGCTCAGTAATAAGCGTACACTTTCTAAAAGTGTTTATAGATTTAAGTCACTTCACCTCATTTGAATTTAGAGTTTGAAGGGATAGACTTTGCTGGAAAGATCAGAAATTAAGAACTAAAGAGGCAAATGTGTATTCTTCTGCAGGTGGAAATATACTTTTATCAATCATCCAGACAGAGATTTGCATTATGAATTTCAAATCAGTATTTTTCTGGTGGGCAGGACACATTTAAAATAGCACTTTGTCCTGCCTTTGTTTGCTAGGAACTAGGCTTAGTTAATGCATAAAACTTTACTTTTCTTTAGCACTTAAATATCTTAAATATGAAAAGACCTTTAGATCTGTCTGTTTACTATAAAGCCAAGTATAGACTTCCTGATGACCAACTCGCATCTGCTAACAATACAAACATCCATACCTCATCCATTCCATCAGTTTTAAGACTGATGAAATAAGGTAAAAATGTGTGAAAGCAGGACTATTTACTAAAAGAAGACATAGGATACACTGACAACAGGTGTGGGTTATATTTTAGCATTCTGAAACAGCAAAATAAGAAAATCCTTGAGAGAATTACATTGCTGCAGGGAATCTGGGGCTCAAGATCATGCCTGAGGTTTATCAACATAAACACAGGAAAGATTCTCCAAAGCACTTTATGGTGTTAAGTTCACAGCTATGTCTGTCCTTCCTCTTAAGTGCCTCTTCTCTGGAGCAGCTATAAGACCATGCTCTGCTTTTGGCCATCCCTTGTAGTCCAAAGTGCTTTGGAGGGTGCCTGTGAGCAGTCTGTTCAGAGTTCCCAAAGGCACACTAACATGCTGGCTGCGTACAAGGTCCTACATGAAGAGGAGGAATAGCAGGAAAGTCCGATCTTACTACTACTTTCAGGCCCACTCTGTGGAGGCAAGAGCCTTTCGCTTGCTGAGGGACTTGTCTGCTTAATTCCCAACATACCTTTAGAAAATGATCATTTTAGGAAATGTTATTCAAAGCTGTAGCCCACGCTTTTACTGAACATGCAAACCAATATCTATTCACAGTCTGTCTTCGTGGGACAAAGGCCCATAAGAAGTGCTACCTCATATCAGAAGGCACCAAACATTTTCACGAAGCCAACGAAGACTGCATAGCCAAGGGGGGGACACTGGCTATCCCAAGGAATAACGATGAAACAAACACTCTTCGAGATTATGGCAAGAAAAGTATGCCTAGAGTGTCTGAGTTTTGGCTGGGTGTCAATGACATGATAAATGAAGGGAAATTTGTTGATGTCAATGGCATGGCTCTACAGTACTTCAATTGGGATCGTGCCCAACCAAACGGGGGGAAGCGTGAAAACTGTGTCTTTTTTTCTCAGTCATCACAAGGCAAGTGGGTCAATGAAGTCTGCCGTACTGCCAAAAGATATATTTGTGAATTTCTGATCCCATAATTACATATACAAATGACCATGACCATGTTTTGGGTTCTTAACATGCAGTTTTGCTTGTTAGTAACCCCTCCCACTTAGACAGTGGTGAGTTAAAAATATCCATCTCCTGCATTGTACTCACTCTTTCCTCAAACAGAAGTTTCTCTATTAATTTATTTTCTATTCAGATGCTAAAAATGTTATGTTTAGTGAGTGCTCTCATTATGTACAGGAATACATATTATGTTTTGACCTACATTGTATCATATTTTGGCATATTGTTTCAGCCTGATGTTCGGGTTGCTGGAATTCACCTCTTATTTCTGTACTTTGTATCTCCATAGTAGGATAGTATTTACTTGAACTCAGAACTCTAGTGAATTTATTGAAAGTTTGCAAAAGATTTCTGCATGGTGACATGTGCCAATATAAGGTGTAGGGATCCTTTCCGTTCCAGTGCTTAAGAGGGACTTTCAGATTATGTGAGCTCCTATGAAAAATGGCCATCATCCTTGTAGAGTTTAACAGGATGGATCTGTGACCAAGAGTTTTACCTATGGGTTAAGAAAGCCAAATGAAACAGAAAAATCTGATGTTAATTTTTAAACTACAGGGAGTTAAAAGTGATACACTGCTAGAAAATGGGGGAGGTAGCTGTTCTAAAACATCAGTTAATCTAAACATGTTTGCTTCTAAATGTCTCAATTATAGTTAAATATTAGATGTCATTTGGAACATTCCCATAGAAGAAACCAACCTGGGATTAGATCATACCTCTACTATGTAATGACTTAAGATGTGCAAAAGCCTTCTCTCCTGCAGGATCAGAAAGAGGCTTTGTAATTCAGACAGTAACACTGCCTGAAAGCACAAGTAGAGAGGAAGGATCCCCTTTCTGGGCACGCCATCACCACTCATTCACCTCTCTCCACGTGGCAGGCAGCACACCTGATTGGCACAAAAGACTGGGGCCAAACCACGGCTCATTTGGCCACATGCAAATTTTCCCAATTTAACACCTGACATTTGAAAATGAAGTAAAATGCGCTGGTTATTTTTTTGCTGTTTTTAACCTCACAATAGAGACTTTCCTTCATGTTATAAATAGCAGTTTCTCTCTTGCGTAAAGGAATTTCATTTAAATATTTAAATATATTGCTGCTTGGAAGCTAATTCCTACTTTTTATCTTTTAGTTGTGCAAAATTTTCTTACATTATGCAATAAATTTGCAATTACTGGTATTTAATTGTAGTAGTATTTTTGATGGCTTATGCATCCATGTGAAGGCCATTCTTACCTAGGACTTTTCTTGATGATTCAAAAGGGGTACTGTCTTTGGGCACATTATACTGTACTTTTTTTTTTTTACTAGTGCACCTACATGCCACAGGACAAAATCTGGATCCCTGCTTGCCTAAGTGCTGTATGAGATGCAACTGTTCAACGCACCACTGTAATGTGTTGTAATTAATTTCATTTTCCAACATTTAATGTATTTGTAAAATAGTCCTGATTCTGAATTCTCTCACTTAGCTCCTGAGTTAAAATAAAGGAGCAAAAAGTCCCCAAATATCTCCAATTTTCTTTCAAAATCTACCAACCTTTGCTAAGGTTGAGATCAATATTCCTTTTACCTACATTTAAACATGATTAAAAGTCTGCAGCAATTTTGTATGGCTTCTTTACCTCTGGCTTGTCTGAAATAGGTCAGTATCTCAGCATATCCCTACAGCTACAGTCAAATTGAAAATTCACCACAAATTCCAGAACGTGTTTACTTTTGAGGAGTTTATGAATTTATGTCCTATTCAATCTATTTCAGCCAAGCTTCTAAAGCTGTACGCAGGAATTGAAAACATTCATAGATATTATTGGTGGATACAGATACCAGAGACACAAATAACTTTGTTTAGTAGTGATTTACTTCACAAAGGCAAAAGCCACCATACAGAAATCAGTAATCAGTTTGAAGATTCCCAGCAGAATGCTTAGTTAAGAAATAACAAAGGGGCATAAAGTAAACAGGAAAAGTGATGGAGGAAAAACTCAAGTGGCTAGGGTTGGAGAGGAGATGGTGGGAGGATAAAAGACTCCCCCAGAAATGTCTGCAATGGGAGGAAGACAGAAAATGAAGTAGAAACACAGCAGGGAGACAAACTTTGTCCTGTCAAATTAACTGCCTCTATCTTTCCTCTCAGTGACCAAATGTGCCTGTGAGAAGCGAGCTCAGAGTGAAGATAAGTATTTGCTGCCTGGTGGGCCTGCTTTGACCCACTGCTGCACCAGTTCGTGTCCCCAGACCTTTGCTCCCTACCTTTCCTCTCTCCTGATAAACACATGGTATTGCCCATCTTTTCCATTCAAGCAGATGAGGCTCCCTTCTCTACACCAGTCTCCTGCAATTAGTTTCTGAAATCTTCTGAGGTCTCCCAGTGACGTTTTCCCTTCAAATTCCAACTCTGGGTTCTTCATCTCTGCAAAAGTCACACAAAATCGTGCACCAGGGACCCCTGCTCCCCAGTACGTGCATGTACAGCTGGCAAAAGGGATGAAAGAGCCAGAGTTTTGCGTGCAACTAGGGTATTCTGCTCTGCAGATGGGTGCTGTATCATGGAGTGGGCGGTCACTTAGTGATTTCCCATTTGCACACTGGATAGTCATCACGATTCAGTTGGGAATTCCTTGGGTGACGGGGAATTCAACAGGACACACGATAGCAACTTTTCTACACATTACTGCAAAACCAACAACAGAAAAAGCTCCAACACTCACACCTAGTGGTATAACAGGAGAATGCAGAGTTTACAAAGTGAAGAGCCACTTAAACGCAATTACTGTAACAAATACTGCTTCTAGTTGCTTGCTAAAGGAAAAAGGACCAACGTAACATGTTCAATCATCTTTGCAAGAAAATAGAAAACAGTTTTTTTTTTAAAGACTTTATACTAATTTTCAAAAGTGCTTAACATTCAGCTGCTAAACCTACATTCTTTTTATTTTTTTTATGACAAATATCAGCAAATTTTCATTTTAGGCAGAAAAAAAAAAAAGGACTTTTTTTTTTCACTCAAACTGTTTCATGGACTCCATCCTAACAGACCAAGCAGTCATTGTGATAAAAACCTCAGGAGTGGTGCCCTGAATATGTGATACGACAACATAAAAAACCCTAAAACTATTCCTTGCATTGCAGCATCACAACAGGTTAAATAATGTGTGATTTTTCTCCCCACTTATTTCACACTTATATTTGTCCTCCTACCTTGCACCTGATGTGTCCATGGATTTCCCTCCTCCTTTGTCTCACCCCAGGGAAGGATTCATTCTTCCACCTTCCCGCCCTAAAGGAATGCAAAGCTGGCTGTGGGCACCCAAGTGAGAGAGTTCCCTCCCCAGCTTTTATGACTCGATAACAGAAGATGTTCACAGCCAAGTCACCACATACGGTGGCACAGGGTTAGGTCACCATTCTCTGCTCCATCCCTAGGCAACTCATCTCTTATTAGAGCAAGAGGTTGTCCCTTGCAGTGTTCACATCTCTCTGCTTCTGCCTTGCTACATGTTTTAACAGTAATTTGTTTCTAGCATAAGAGCTGGTAGTTACAAGAGGTTGTCAGAAGAAACCCTTTCATCCTGTTCATTACACGATATACGCCCAATATCGTTTGGCCTGGCTTCAGTTGTGCTATAACTCACAGGATTTTCAAGAACTCAGCTTCATTCCTTCCTTTCTCTTTTTGACCACCTCAGCCCTGCCTGTGTATGTTAAACCAGGCTGATCTTCATCCTAGTGAGCTTGCTGACACTGCCTGCAGCAAGGGGAGAGCCTGACGTGGAAGACTGCCAGCACCAATGTCCAGCTGAGAGCTTAGCTGTACTGCACAGTTACCCTCCTTGATCTGCTCCTGAAGGGAAAGTTCTGATATTAGCTGAGAGGTGCTCAGGAGCATCTCCCAAGCTTTTCAAATTGCACAACAGAGCCCCAGGGTTGCTGATTTGCCCCTGACTTTCATTAGAGAGCTTAGTGGGAAGTATAAAGCTCAAAGTAGAGCAGTTTGGAGTGGAAGGAAGTTACAATTCAAAGCCAAGCCCAGAGCTGGCCTTACACACAAGAATGTAAGCACAGTACTTTTATTTACTGTATTTTCACCTTTCTCTCTTGACTTTTACTCCTTCCATTTATTTTTCTCCATATGTTCTTTTCCATAGTCTTCATACATACACATTAACATGCTGGGAAGGAAAATTTTCTAGGAGCACAAAAGTTTGATTCTGTAGCCAGGTCTATACTTTAAAAGACTTTAAAGATCTATTCTTGAGTACTCACCCTAGTACCAGTGCAAAATTCAACCTTGTTAAACTCCTTGCATCCAGCAGCAACTTCCTAGTACCTTGTGGAGTACTCAGTGTTTCTGAGGCACTGATGTCACACTAAGCTCAGACCAGTTATGAAGTCACCTGTTGCTATGTTACAGGGGCATACAATTTGTCTGAATCACACACTGCAGCTACCTAAATCTGAGTAATTCCTGAAGGACAGAAATTTTATCCGTGAACAACATGAAACAACCTCAGAGAGCCTTACCTTTGAATAGCAACAAGCGAGGGGGATTCCTCTGTAGGGGCAAAGAACCTCAGCTGGAAGCTCTGCTCATATTTAAGCTCAGCCCAGGCTTGTTAGCATACATCAAGCACCTACCCCCACTTGAATGCTTGGGTTGCAGTGAAAAGTTCTCAGCTGTGCTTGAGGCACTGGTTGTCTGATGGATTAATGTGGGCTGTGGATTTCAGCAGCAGAAGCTCTAAATAGAAAATAGTCAAACGTTTACTAACTGAAACTGGAAATTCATTAAAATATTGGGAAATGGTTTCAAATTTCAGCTTTCTTGGTCTTAATCTCCAATTTAAGCCTTCTTCTGGGATTAAGCCAGCTCTATAGACCACACAGATGTGTGTTATTGGGAAAGCTGTGTTCCTTCCGCTGTAAGGGGTGTTTATAAAAGGAGAAAGTCCTCTTGTACCAGACTCCAAGACAGCAGGTTGGGGGATGTAATCCCAGACAAAATTTCTGCATCCCAGCTGGAAGCACCTTTCTGTGCTCAGCAGACCAGGCATATGTGTACCTAGGAGAGCTCAAAGCCTTCAGTAGGAGCTGGATTAGCCCACTGGGACCAGGAGGCTACTGAGCACAGGAGACAGATGGGGGTTACATGCACAGCCACCACCTGTATACAAAATGCCTGTTTACTGGCATCACAGGCATGTAGCTTCCTGCCTTGCAACCTCTCTGAGGAGAAACGTGCTATGCAAAACAAAAGTACTAAGGGGTTTTGCTGTGCCTCATTTGAACTGCATGAGAATTTTCTCATTAGTACAAGCCTTGTCCCTCCACCTTTGGAAAGAGGCAAACAATCTGCTTCAAGGAGGCACAAATCCTCTTGCTGATCACTATCAACACATCAAAAAGGAATATCTGCCATGAATCAGGCTAGCCTTACTGGTGACTGAGTCACTTGCAGATAGGCTATCGAAGATCACATTTTAAAATAAAAAAGTGATGCACAGTCTTAGATTGTTTGTATTTGTCCTAACAGCTGGATGACTGCTTACAAATTGAGGCAGAATTTGGCCCATGTAGGCTTAGCTAAACCTCTAACAGTTCTGGCACTATTTTCTGGAAAAAAAAAAAAAAAAAGTAAGGCTGAACTATGCATACTTTGTTCTTGAAAGGAACTCTACTTCTTTTTCTGTTTATTTCTTCCCCTCTGTGGCCTGCAATTACTCCTCAAAGTTTGGAAATATTTCCTTCTTTATTGATTTCCTATTTACTATATAGGAGTTTTTTTATAGACTTTCTCCTACAAAGCCTCCATAGCTTCTCTTTTCTTGTTAAATTCCATCTTGTGGATCACTTTAGAGAAGGATAAAAGCAGTACTAGATCTTGGAAACTAAATGATGGGTACCTTAGAAACAGCTTATTGCACTGATAAATATAACTAACACCAATCTCACTTAGTGTTGTCTAAACAAAAGATAACTTCCCTGGAGTGATGGTCTTGATACAACATTCCTCCCCTCAGCCAAGTTTTAGACAGGAGGGGATGGCTTGAGAGCACATTAAAGATATCTTTGCGATCTCAGGTTGCAGCTGTCTATAGGCTCAGTATTGCACTCTGCCAGATGGCCTCTTCTCCTCCTTCAGCAGCACCCGAGATGAGGGTACAGATGGCCAAACTCTCACTTGTAGGGAGGAATAGCCCAGAGGCTGGGGTGCACACAGAGCGTTGCTTCTTTGCATTGCCTGTGCGGAAAGGAACGAGAATTTATAGTACAGGGGTTTGAATGTAAATAATCTAGTTTGACTAAACTTGTAACACTTGAGGTTTTTCTTGAGAAAATCACCCTGTGACATTCAGAGTATTACTTTGGCTCATACTTGCAGTCAACTAAGTAGAAAAGAAGTTTAAAAACTTTTTTGGGTAGTGAATTAAGTATGGCTGAGCGCCTGCCGATGGCACATTTAATTAGACAGGCTGCCTATAAGATAGATATATTCAGACCAAAAACTTGGTAACATGATACATGTACTAAAGCACCACGATTTATTCTTTTATGCTTATGCAGAAGCAATGTGGAAAATTCCACACACATAGATCCCTTCTGTGAGGATAGCCAAAGATGAATATAGGTGTAGTTAAAAAGAAAAGCAGCAGTGCAGCAGGGACAAGACTCTGAAGATGGCTTAGTTGTTAAAGTAAATGATGTGCTTTTAAATGAGCTGTCTTTCCTCTGTACTGTATCACAGCTATGAGAGCTGCTAGTAATTAATAAACCCTTTGAAATTAAAGTCTTGCTCTCTTTAAACAAATATAACGAAAAATAGCTTTTCCAGGGATACTCAACCTCCTTAGGAGCACAGTGGCATTTCTCTTTATTCTACTAAAGTACTACATTATTTGCCCATGTAACGCTAATCATTTTGTAAAAATAAAATGTACATTCTTAGGGAAAATGGAGCAGAAACCTCCGAATGTTGCATTATTAGGGCATGACCTAAAGTTCTTTAAACTGAATGGAAAAACTCCTGTTGAAATCAAGGGGGTTTCAACCAGATTATCCCAAACCCTTAGTACACAAATGTTGAAGTACAGTCTGCTTTAAGGCAAGCATTCTCATGGGCTCCTGCAGAAGATGGCTGATCAAAAGATGGTGTTGCCAGGTCCTTCTGCTTTTTCAGAAAATTCAACTGTAAATGAAAAGACTCATTCCTCCTTCAATAGCAGTGATTTTTTCCTTCCCAGTGGAGGAAACACAGAAGCAGAACTAGATCTTAGTGGTGTTTGCTTTGAAGATGTACTCACTAGTGAAATCTTTCAGTCCATTCAGGGTGCAAAGGCCTGATCTGCAAACTATTGAAGGAAAAGGACTGTTTTTCAATTTACTTCAACAAACTTTGGGTCAAAACAGGAACTTGACATTCCTCTTCTATTTTTACTGGCTATCACCCTGGTTTCATTTCTGGAGATGTTTAAACTAGTAAATGCAGACATCAGCTCAAGAAGGAGAGGAGCAGAGAAAACCCCGATATTTTTCCTATGATTTCCCAGCCCAATAAAGGTGTGAATCCTCAGTGGGCTAAGGGGGTATCTCAGCTGCAAAGGATTTCGTCTTCCAGCATAGCAGTGCCCGTGAGTGCTGGCTGCCCTAAATACCGATGCCATCTGTTACATCACCCCTGTCCCTCGACGGTCCCTGCTCAGAAATCTCCACTGTGAGAGCGGCTCTCCTGCCTGCTCTGCTAGGACCCAGAAGGAGCTGTTGGTGGGCGAGAGCAAGGGGATTTTCGGGGGAAGCTGCTGCTGCGTGCTGGAGGAGCTGTTTCCACGCTGCTTTCGCGCTTCCCCCGGGCACGCAGACAGCACTCACCGCCCACCCGACGGCGGCTCCCGGAGCACCGAGCCGTATCCCGGGGCGGTCCGGGAAACGCAGAGCTCCGCAATGGCCGGCCCGCTACTCGCTGGGCTTGGGTTTTGGGGTTTGTTGGGGTTTTTTTTGAGATGATGTTTTTGTCCCCCGAGGCCAGCAGCGATCAGGACGCGGCCACGCCGAAGCGCTGGGGCTCCCAGGCAGCGGCCCGGCCCCGCGGCCCCGGGCGAGGCGGCGCTGGGGCGGCGCTGCGCGGGGCGCTGTCCGCCGCCCCGGTGCTGAAGCTGCCCGCGGAGGCGAGGAGCGCCGCTCCGCCCGCCCAGCGCCGGGCACGGCGGAGGAGGGGGGCGGCGGGGGAGCGCCCCGTCCCCTCTGCCTGTCCCAGGGGGCCGCGAAGCGGGGACCGCTCCCTCCGGCTGCGCGGCCGAGACTCGGTGGAGCTCCGTCCCCAGCCCCGGCTGGGAGCATGGCTGCTACGCCTACCTCCAGACTCCCTCTGGAGTCTGTACCCTCCAGCCTCTGCTCCTGCGGGAGGGCTGCACCTCCTGCGCGGCACCTGCTGGCAAAGACAGTTCCTCACTCTTTGAAATATGTAGGATTTTAGGACATTTTCTTTAAGTTAAGTTTTTGGGGTCACTTTTGCCAGTGTTTTCTTGAGCTGGGGTTAGCGTGCAATATCAGGGGTACTGCTCTTCTGTGAGATGTTGTTCAAGACATCTAGAAAATCAGTTGAAATGTGGTTTTGGTCACAGTTTCTGTCTAGACAAAAAAGAGATTTACCATGCATTAAACATGTTGGTAGGAAAATGTACCCCTGCTAGTCCTGCCGTCTGCTTTTGGAGGAATGCTGTACAAAAAGAGTATGAGAAGGAGGAGAAAGAGGAGTTGTGGAAGTCTTGAGAAAGAAAAGAGGTAAGGGTTAAAAAAGCAAGCTGTTTTCTTAGGGCAGAATCAGCTTTAACCAGAAGTGCCCTGCAGCTGCAGAACTAGCCCTTTTGAAAAGATGACTGATTTGTTTAAATTTTCCCTATACGTAATCAGAATTACTTATTCTAACTTAAAATATTAGCACAACCTATGCTCAGGGCCTTCTTGTGTATATGGTAAAACAAAGGGTCTGTTCCAAAACGTTTAGAGTCTAGATAGACAAAGGGGAGATTAGTATCCCCATTTTACAATGGGGAAGCTGAAGCATTAAGAAACTAAGGATTGAAATAAAGCATTGTTGAGCAAGGAAAAGAAAATGAAATCTTCCGGACCCAGTACCGCAGCCACTAGGTTATCTTTCTTTCCCAAGAGTCAGATCTGGGGTGTGTGATGAATTATAACAAATGTATAGCTCCATCCCGCATGCAGCAGCGGAGTGTGCATGTGTGGGAGCAGCACGGGGACCGACCAGGCTGAAGGATCTGGGTGCCAGATAACAAGGATGGCAGCTGGGAGAGCGAGGAGGGCAAGGGCTGTTCCTGCCAGAACTATCCTGTCCTCTGACAGAGACCCTGGATTTCCCTCCTATGAGAAAGCCCATATCAAATTAACTTTATTTTTGATTCGTGGGTCAGGTAATGCTATGGCAAGCACTTAATTGATAAACATTATATTTCATATTTACTCCAGTAATTACTTTATGTTAGTGTGCGCTACGTGATTACTGTAGCCAATAATGAGTTACTGTTGAACTGCTCTGTAAATCTAACATGCTGTTAAACTAATTATCATCTTATACATTTAGCTGAGCAATTGGTCTAAGCTAGCTAAAGCAATGAGAAAAATATCAAGATTAAAAGCATGAAACAAACTGTGGCTAGTATCTAATTAAGCAGAGAACAATATGGTGAAGTGCAAACATGGATACTGCAGGCGAATTTATTTTAGGAAACCTGTCCAAGTTTGAGAAAGCACTATTTCAGTTAATTTCACTGTAGTTGGCTGAAGACTGAGATATTTGTCTCGGTTCAAGAATGCATCGTATATTTATAATGCTACAATTTTAACTGGTTAGAGAAATGGAAAGAAGAGGAAACTGCTTCTGTTCCTATTGCAAATATATTTCAGACATGCTGCACAAAGTTAAACCATTTCCTGTAAAAATATGGCTAATGCAAGGATTTAAGACTGTGTAGTCTGTAGTCTCTAGGCATAATTATGTTGGTACCCTAGATGAGAAACAGCTTCCTCTGTTCCAAGCACCAAGGTCAGAGGTTCAAATATTATCTCCAAAGATGTTTGCTCATGCCTAACTTTATCTTGGCTCTGGAGTTATTGACATTATCAACCCATTCTTATTGTTAATCATCATACGTATTACCTGCAACCATCTAGTATGTTCTTTTGCTGATTAAAACACAACATTTGCTGGGAATATTGCTTACTAAGAATCACTGCAACCATTTTGGAACATTATAAAAGATAGTTGAAAGGCTTTGCTATGAAGCCCTTTGACTACCATAAATCCTACATTTCATAAAATCTGTTGTGTAAAGACAATTATGTGAACATTGCTTATCTCCAGTTCATGAAAACTTTGGTACTAATTCTATGCAAAGACCTCAGTGGAATTTCTCCACTGCTTTAAATGAATTTAAATTCTAACTGCTTAATTGCTTAGGCTGCATCCCATGTCTATAAAATACCCATTATAAAGAATGTGAACTGCTTCATGCATTTCCCCTAGCAAACGTAAAATAATCACATATGAATATCCTTTTTTAAAAATTGTTTTCCAGGTGATTCTGTAAGGAAGCATTTATCTTGAGACTGGCCAAAAAAATCTGTGGTAGTGGACATATCTTGTGGAGAATCCAGTTCAGTTCTTGGGATCAGCCCAGATTACATTGTGGAATCTTGGAATGCATATGGAGCAAATGCAGATTTTGAGATCAGAGTCAGGTAACAAAGAAAACAGCTTCAGCTTTCTTTTGTATACTCCGCTATAGAGACACTGCGATAAATGGAAGACAATGGGCTCATAGGGATTTTATAAGCATGTGAATCTTCCCAAACTTTTGTTTGCACAGCACTATAATTATTCCTACAATATTTTTGCCAATATATGGCAATTAAGTAACATGCACTGGATCTTGCTGACATAGAGGGACACTAGGACACTTAATGTAGTCCTTACCCACCAGAAAACAAGCTTTGCTAAATGCAGATTTTTCATGCTTCATTAGATGCCCTAGTGAAACTCGATATTCTACTAGTGCTAAATTAAAACCAGATGGTTTCTTAGGAAATATAAACTATATCTACACGTGTGTGTGTGTACGCAGCTGTTCAATAATGTTAATGACTGGAATCTAAGTCTATGAGTACACTTACAGTAAGAGTTAATAAAGAAACTGCTAATAGCCCCTTACATGAGCAGTGTGTACCATACATCACTATGCCTCAACCTGGATCACTGATGGTTTGCCAGACATCACACGGTAGCCTGCAAAATGGTCTCTCTCCTTTCCAAAGAAATGGTCTCACAAACAGTCCTGTGCACATGACCAAACCATCAAGGCAAAATAAAAAGGGATATGTTAATATAAAATATAACAAATTCATATGAAACACATTGTGGCAGTGATGCACAAAACAGTCCATTTCTATGGGACTAGGCAGTCAGCATTTTTTTCAGGATAGTAGGTGGCCCTTTGTTTTTAGAAAGTTTGAGAAGTACTCTAGGCAGATCAGAAGAGCTTTTATAGTTACAAGCAATTTATTGGTTGGCTGGTCCATGTAATAGCTGTTTATTAAGGCATACATTAAGCACTCTGTAACCTTTAACAAATTATTTATAAGTGTTAATTAATGAAAAACATCTTTTTGTTAGCGTGCTGCCAGCATTATTAATCTGTTCTCAATATCATGAAAGACAGATACCCCCAATAGTCTCATTCAGCTTTCTTGGCAAGTAGGAATAAGTAGGAGTGAATAAGCAAGGTTACATATGAAACATTAATTAGAAGGAAATGATTACCATATGAATTGGGTAATTCTACTGAAATATTAAGGGAAGGTGATAAGAATAGAATGTTCTGGAGACACTGCCAGTTTCCTTTCCCATGCATTGCATTAGTAGTATTGCAGTGTTAATCCATTCAGTCATTGAAAGAAAAGAGAAAAAGGCCATTGGTGAATAGGCAGGGAAATGTCAAGCTTTACACAAGATGCAGATGTTCTTCATTATGCAGGGTACAAAAACTCTGAGAAAGGAGCTCATTAGTAGAGCTGGGTGAATAACGGCTTGTCTGGTTTTGTGGTCAAACCAAAAAAACAGGAGGGGAAAAATGATCAAACTAAGCAGAAAATTTTGAGGGTTTTTTGTAATTTTGTTTTCTTCGAGGGAAGAAGAAAGATTGGATGCAGGGAAGGCGGGCAGGGAGAAAGGAACCAAAAAAATGAAAAGCTGATCTCTGATCAGCTTTGCCTGGTAGCAATTGTACAAGCTATCCTCTCCAAAACAGCTGATGAGAACAGATACTTTTCAGGATAGAATGAATAGGGTATGTCTACAGTGTCAAAGCCTCTGTTACATCTCCTGAGACAGCTAGACATGAGTTTCCTTTTTGGAAGCTATGTAGTCACTAAGCAGGGAGCTGAGAAGCTCTGCTGACAACAACTGTCTGCCTCAAATGCTATATGTGCACCTTTTGTCTTTAAACTGAATCCTGAGAAAGTGAGAGCACACAAGCTGCCATAATCTGTGACTGCTTCACAAGTCTTCCTTAGCTGCCATGTCAACCAGGCAGTATTAAAAGGTGATTTTAATACTATCTTTTTGTTATGATACAGTAAACTTTGCTGGAAATATCTTGGTAAGGTAAGAACCTCTTCTTCTCTTACTTGTGCTTCTTCCCACCTTCTGCTTGACAGTGGTATGTATACTATGTAGGCATCTCTGCTCCCCCTCTTGTGTTAGGAATGAGGACAGGTCCTCACATTCTTCTGGGAGCTCAAGATACAATTGACTTTTATTGAGGAAAAAGTTAAATAGTATGCTATCAAGCTCTGCTCCCAAAGGAATCACACTTGTTATTAGAAGCTAATGAATAATATGAAAAACATTCAGGAATATGATCTTTAGCTGAGAGGACCGAGATCTGCTTTTTAACACTGTCATACGCTACATTTGAGTATTCCAAACACTTGTTGAATATTTGCAGCAGAAGATCCCCATTAGAGTCTTGTGTCTGGCTTAGGGATACAAAAGTGTGTGCTTGAAGATTTTTATTAACACATTTTGAGGGGTTCATTTTACCACCGAAGACAGAGTAATTGCGAAGAGTTTTGCGAGTTTGATCAGAGATTTAAAATGCTGGATTCTTTCCAACTATGGAATAGAGGCTCCAGCACAGAAATATTTTGTGCCAAGAAAAGCAATTTAAACATGAGTAATGAGGGCACATTGTTAACCATTACTCTTTAAAGATCTATTTTTCATTTTTAAAGCTGCACAAGCACTAACTATTTTTGGAAGCAACTTTCCCTTTGGTCCCTCTTCAAAACCACAGAACATATATTTTCATTCAGTAAGGAAAGGTGAATACCTTAATTCAAACATCTTATACAATAAAAGCTACACTTTCAAGGGAACTCATGACCAGGTTTTTAAGAGTATATGCAGACTCAAGACCCAAGGTTCAACAGCATTCAACACTCAATAACTTAAGCCCTTTTGAAAATGCAGCTACTTGGTGCCAACATGAGATTTTAGCCATTTGAGATTTTTTCTCCGATAGCGACATACCATTCAGTGAAATGCACTGTGTTTTCCAGGTGATTATGTAATATTGGAAATGCAATCCAACGTATCCATTAATTTGCATTTCTATAAATGCTTTTGTTTTCATTAGATCATCTTAACACTAAGTTACTAGATTAAGTAACTGTGACTGCTTTTTTGTTACTGAATTACAGAATCAGTAGATGTCAGGAATGTAAATGAATGTACTGCTAGCTTTTTACTGAATTCAAATTGATTTTCAGGCAGAACGAAAATTGGCTGAAGGACCATAAACAGAAGATAATAGACCACTGAGGAGAATATCCAGTGAAATGCCTCAGGGACATGCATTAGGCCTCATGCTATTTAATTTATGTTATTTAGATGACAAGGCTGACTCTACAGGACACATTTTCCGCTCTGCGAGACTGTAGACCATTTGACTTCAAAGAAACATGACTAATGACTGACACAGAAATTTTACAAAAACAAGGTGTCTGTCACTAGTCTGTGCTGCCAGGCTTCTCTCTATCCCTTCTCACACTCAGTAAGCCTTATATGAGGAGCCCTTTTCTATTGTGTCTAAACCTACTGGCTATCCTGTCATAACCCAGACATGCCCTAAGAACTGTTTTGCCATGATTTTGTTGTTATAGGTGGCCTTACACCAAGATTTGCATGATACGTTTTTTGCAGAAGGCTATGTGCAATATGAATAAAATCCAGCTGAATTAGATGGTTGATCCCTTTCCCCTGCATTCATGGATGTTTGTTGAAGAGGTACAGCTCACACCAAGCATATGGATATCCTGAAGCGGCTGATCAAACATCTTTAAAACCAAGTTCTATCAGACAGCTTGAAATGCTGTTACAGGGTTGTATGTAACATGCATCCAGGAAGAATTCCCACAGTCTTACCAAGAAAATAAAGTTATTACCGCAAACCAGATGTGATGTGCTTCACTGGGATGACTGTTAGAGATTCAGAGAGAGAAGGAAATGAAAGCAAGATTTTTAAACAGATAAACAAACAATGTATGGTTATCCAAAGGTAACTGAGAGGGGGGTTTAGAGGGACTTATGATGCTGCTTTATGCAAACGTACTACACACTAAAGTTCCTTTAAAGCTGGATTCAAATCTCTCACAAGTGAAATGTCAGTATGTCAGTTATCAATAGTTTAAGCAAGATCAGAATCAGCTCAAGGTTTTTCAGAGCGTTTCCAAAATGAGTTTACTGCAGTCCATACTGCACTAACTTCTCTGACATATTAGTCCTGCTTTTCCTTGACATAATGCAGCAGCCAGCCTATGGAAAAAAAAATGTCCACTACAATATTTTTGTAAAATTTATCAGAAATACTGTTTTTCTTTGTAGCAGTTCTATTTTTTCCTAGCAGTTTGATATGAATTAGAATGCTTTGTTTAGCGGAGTCTAAAGTCTCTTCCATTTGATCTTCTTGATCCTGTATCTAAATAATACCTTTTCTTCCATAGTGCTGTAAAATGATTGCATATCATCAGTGCTCAATAGTTATTCTAATGAGTTCCTTTCATAAATAAGGCAGTCCTGGTCACTAACCTTCTAGATCAAGGAAAGGCTCATGCAGTTACTTAGTTACAATGGGCTATTGTGCTGAAATAATTTTAGGAGAGAACATTTTTTAGCGAAGAACAAATTTTCTGAGAAAAATGCTAGAGTTTAATCTAAACAACAACTGTATTTGAACTGTATTCATTGTGCATGGACTGCATCCATTGTTATGAGTGTAAAGAACCTCATTAAAGATGAGATTAATCAGGAGTGATAGCTAATTTGATTAAGAAAGGATGCTGGTGATTAATATTTATGAACAGTTATAATGATTTTTCTATTTTCTTTTAGTTACGCTCCATCTCTTTGATTTCTCCTGAGTAATTATAGAGAAATCATCTGAATGCTTCTAAATCTTTCAGAATGAAAACTTCATCTTTTTCTGTGGTCTGTGGTCAAATATCAACTCTCACCTTCATTTTAAAATGTACTGGTAATTCCCCTTCTTCTTCCATTGCCAGCAATGTTGCACATGCATATTCTAGCTTTCTCACTATTGCCTCAGGTAGGAGCTGGACTAATAATGAAAAATGAACCAGATGTTCTCCTATACCCTCCAGGTCTGACGCTGCAAACATTTCCATATTTAACTTTAGATGTGTGAGTAGTGTCCCTGAACTCAGAGATTGCAAAACCAAGAGTGAATAAAAGTGTTCATCGTACTGAAGAACTTTACCATTAATTTATTCTTTCACTAATTAATTTTGTTTACCTCTTGCTTTCTTGTCTGTGCAAAGCAATTGAAGTCAAATGTTTAAAGGAGTTAAGATACCTGAATTCCACTTCTTTTTTCTTCCTAGCTTATCAGTGTCCAATTTTGCAGCCTGGAAGATTAATAATTACTTAGTAGGTGTGAGTAAATACTTCTCTGCATGTTCAAATATGGGTTTTGTACCTAGGGAGGCTTGATTATTGTTTGTTCTTTTTTTTAACCAGCTCGTGAAGAATATTCCATCAATCTTTCAATGCCTCCAAGATGGATATAGAATCCAGGGTGAATGAACTGACTTTGCGTCACATCCAATGTAGCAGGACATTAACTGAGATATGATGTCTCACAGGAGCTTGACAACTGCCTTCAATGAGGGGGCTGATGTCAATGCAGAAGAAGTTCCCAGAATGAAGAATTTTGACACTGGTAAGTTTGGAATTTATCTTACAGGCTTTTATGCATGCTGATGTACATATAAAGATAGGGAAAAAAAGAAACTTCTTGATCATGCAACATGCAAGAGAGGAACTGCTTATTATCAGTGTGTTTGTCCTTATAAGTGCCACTACTGGTTGAGTCAGAGCACTCAAGACTAAGGATACTTAAAGCTTAGAAACAAACAAATAGCATGAAAAATTACTAGTGTATAAGGCAAAAACTTATAAGCTCTTGAAATCATATATACACAGGCTGAAAGTTTGGCTGAACACTGCCTCATCTTTTGGATTATTTGACTTTTACTTTTCTGCAGTGGGTAAGTTTTGCTCCTGGAGAGTAACAGAAAGTTCTTGCCTGAATGACAAATAAAAAGATAAAATCTTGTCCTTTTAACATTTATACCAAAACTGTTAAATATCACTTCCTACCATTATTTTTTTTAATCATGTTGAACAAATTTAATATTTCTATTAATAATGTATCAGAATTTGCAGGTAAGGACATCTAATATGACCCTGGACATTAATTTCCACACTGTGCATGTTCTTAACAAATGAATATTAAATTAAATATAAAAGGTAGACTTTACAATATTCAAGTATGGTCTATTGGAGGTTACTGATGCCACAAGCATTTCAAGGCACAATCGTATTCCATAGCTTTTTGCATCTCACTAGTATGTTGTTTTCTCTGGAAATATAATAAAAAAAAAGGACACAGAAACTCTTATGAATGGGATTCCAACTCTGCAGTTTCCACAGAGGTTTCATAGACAGATTCTATATGCAAAATGTTCCTTGTGTTGTTTTCGGAAGAAACTGAAAGATCGTCAACAACAAGGCCTATTTGAATCCTATTAACTTTGAAATCATGTTGAAAATGATGCTATTATATCTAAGGAAGAAGAATAAAATTCTTGACATTTCTAAAAACAAACGGGTAAAAAACTCAGGGGTTTTAAAAATTCAAACAGTTTTCACAACTTGAAAGAAAGTCAAAAGTGACCTTGTAAACATTTTTATGGAAAGCTGAGTTTAACTCCATCAAAAAAAAAAAATTGTTCACTTGAAGGACATGGCACATGCACACTAGGCAGTAGCTCAAATATTCTGTTATCATGTCCCAGTGGATTAAAATCATAGCCTTATGCAGACTACACTGCTTTAGTCTAACGCTGAGGTAAGAAAGGCATGAGTCATGGAAGCAGAATTTTCACCTGAAAAGAAACAGCTGTAGCCTACAAAAACATGTTTTGGCAGCTGCTGGAAAATTATGATCTGAGGGCTGTTCAGATTTTTGTCATATTCCTGAATCATGATTTCTAACAAATAGACACATGCTCTATCAAAAGGGTGAATCAACCTCTTGCTGTGTCATCTGGATGCTTTTGCAATATGTCACGATTATTTTTCTCTTGTCCAGATAACTCTCAGTGCCCAAATCCTCATCAGATAAATCAGTACTCAGATCATTGACAGACAATGGCCATGATTTAGCAAAGCATATAAGCCTGTGACTAACGTTAAGGAAATGTTAAGTTTTTGCTGCCTTAGGCTTGCCAGTGTAATTATATGACCAAATTTTTGTCAATGTTTCTCATGGAGAAGCTAGACAAATACATTTGATTTTGATGGTTTTAAATATGGCTAACAGAAAATAAGATTAAGATTCTAATTGACATTTGTGTTATTGTGAAATCAACAACCATTTCTAAATGTCTTCTCGTTTTAATTTATCCACTTTCTGGCAGGCTGTAGAATTAATCGTGGTCTGTGAGGCTTAGAATCATCAGAAGAATTAATTTACAGGATTGCTGCAGCAATGGATCAGAATGATATCTTTGAAGCACTATTTGCTAAAATATGACTCTGAAGTCATAGTGACAGAAGATTTTAAGCAGAATGGATTATTTACTACCCTGCCTCAATGAACATGATGACTGAGATCACTGTGGTAATACAGACTCCTTCTTTTTCTGCAGTGCAAGAAAAATGGATAGTAACTTTACACAGTAGCTATTACAAAAAAACCCAAACAAAAACTGAAACGCAAAAAGCCAACCAGAACAATGCACATACTGTATAACTCAAAGATAAGTGCGTACACTCAATCAATTTATATACAATTTCTTGCTTTCCTAACACAGAGCTGATGGGGAAGAAGTGACAAGGAGGAAGGCTGCCTTACTCCCATCATTTTAGGATCTGAAAAAGTGTCTTAATTTGTGGTAAAACTGTTACAGACCTCAATCTGTGTCCTAAAGTTACAGTCCTGCTCTTATGGAAATCATGACCATTGCTTTCTGGCATTTGAGAAACCTAGCAGAACTAGTTCTGTAATTTAATACAAATGGACAGAAACCTGAACTTGCATGGACCCCCACTGAAATCATACATAAATCGTGTATGTCCGCATTAAGTTTCTTGATGCAATTTGGATTATATAGGTAAGATATGTAAGTAACTGACGTCAAAAGAAAAAGCTGGAAAAGATGGCAAAGGACTTCTCTGACCCTCTGAAAGAGAATGAATCTTCCATTTACCAGAATTTGAAATTGAAATACATGGCTGAATTCCAACATTCTTTGAAATAATTAAGTAAATAACACATGTCACCAAATTATCAAAACTTGTAACTTTTTTTTCCCAGTGAGAACTTCCTGAAAAGTAGGAGGTGGTTAAAAGTAGAAGGGAAGAAATATTTGTGAAAAGTATCATAACTGCTGGAGTCTCTGTTGATTCTGAATTTTCAAAGAGGAAGGAGTGGGGTTTCTTAAATATTTTTGTAGAAATTGAAATTGCCCTGAAAACAATATAAACCCATAGGACTTCTGTGGTATTATATTACTTGTGTACCAAGGACTTCAAGACAATTTGTTAATATCCATGTTGCTCTGTCAAACAAAGCCTTTGCTTTGCACATACACATATATATGTGTAATTTTAAGATTCTATTTCTCTTTCTAATCTAAAGTACACTGTACACCCTTAACACTGAAATACTGTAATGCTGCTGTTTACATTTAGGATATAATGCATACTTTATGCAATACAGATGGTTGGGATAGGATAAGTATCAGACAAATAATTTCCACGTTCCCACTGAACGCAATTCATGGAACGCTGGATGCTACTAACAGACTGCAACAGGAAGAAAAACTAAAAACTACCTTCTCCTACAGTACTACTGCTAGATTAATACTCTTTTTCTGTACTTCAAATATTGACTTGAATAATCTATTTTCTTGAGACCTAGCACATCTCTCCACGCAGTCACCTATGGAGTATTTCAGCAGTTTCCTGGACCAGAAGTGAGCATGTCACTTAAGTTTTCCTTCCCATATGTTTACCCAAAAGAGTATGGTCACAGCCTTTTTTAATACTGCCAGTAATACTCACATGAAAACTAGCTCTTGATGATGCATGGATTTTTATTTCTAGCAGGAAGAGATAATTTAGTAGGTGTACTTCCTCAGGGGAGCCTGCAAAGTAATGGGAGCAGCAGGGCAGAAAAAAGTTCAGGCTGCCTTTTCTAGACAACTATGCATGCCATTAGTGGGGAGTGAGTGAGCCATATAGGTCAGTGTCTCAAATAGTGCGTAAAAATGTTACCCAAAGGAGTCAGAGCATTCTACTGCATTTGTGGGGTTGCACTGCCACCTGGTGCAGTCCTCAGCCATTACAGTCTCTGCCCAGCGCTGGGTTTGGTTTTTTTTTGCTTAAAACACCTGCCAAAGGACTACAATGGGAAGATGCTGTTACAAATACTGACAGTTTGGTTTGGTCATATTAATAGATATGAATATGTTAGCATATGGGTACGGGATCAAAAGCACTGAGGCAGGTCAGGGGGCATATGCCATGTCAGCTGAGTAACGGTAACAGACAAGGTACTTCATCTGCCAGAGCTGCAAAGAGGGCTGCCCGGGCTTCAGCTGCCAGGACAGGAGGTACTATAGGTTACTGTCAATTCACTGACCTGTACTGCTTCAGTCTTTGCAGCTGACTGTGTTTACGCCGCCAGGTGACCCAGGCTTGGCAAAGGGGCCTGTGCAGCCGGGCGGGTGAGGCAGCCTGCCGCCTGCCAGGCGGGCGCTCAGCGCGGCGAGGTACTTCTCTCCGGCCAGGCCTTCCTCACCAAGCAAAGCAACACGGAGGAGCTCTGACCAACGCGGCTGCGATGGAGAATCTCGTCCCAGAGACCAGGAGGTGACAACTAATGGCGAAAAGCTTAAAGAACGGTTCGTTTTTCGCTGCTTTCCAGGGCCTCATTGTATTCACACCCGTCTTTGAAAACAGAAAGCTAGAAACACTTAATGCCCCCAAAATCTGAGATTCTTGTGCCATCCAAGCCGACTTCAACTCGGTCCGAGGCCCCTTTGGCGTTAAAAACTCACTGACACACGTAAAACCCACTAGATCGAGGGTGACGACGCTGTTCAGCCGCCGCCCCCGCGGGCTGAGCCTCTCCTCCGCCTCCCGCCCCCTCACCGCCCTACGGCGCCGGACTACACTTCCCATGGTGCCCCCGGGCCGCCCCGCCCCGCTATTGGCTGGGCCGGTCGGAAGGGGCGGGGTGACGCGCGCCCGCTGGCAGGCGGCGGCGACGGCGGCAGTGCGGGGCTACGCGGAGCGCCCGTCCCAATGGCGGCGCTGAAGTACGCGGGGCTGGAGGACACGGACAGCGAGGAGGAGCTGCCGCCGGGCTGGGAGGAGCGCACCACCAAGGACGGCTGGGTGTACTACGCCAAGTAAGGGAGGGGGGCGAGCACGCCTGGAGCCCTCTGACCGCCCGCCTCTTCGCCTTGGGGCAGCATCTGTGGAGCCGCCGCTGCTGCCCCCTCAGCGCGGGGGGTGGGGGGCAGGAGCCGCCGTTTCCCGCCCTTTATCACGGGGGCGAGCGGCCGCCGTGGGGCGGCTGGGGCCGGAGCCGGGCTTGGTGGCGGGACCGGTCTCCGTGTGACTCTGTTTCCGCGTGTGGTGCCCTCCTGATTCGTGGGAGCGTTGAGCGTGGGCTGGGCTCTCCCGGCGCCGGCCTCCCCGAGCTGAGCCCCGCGGGTGCCGGCGGGCAGCGGGAGCGGAGCGGGCAGGCAGGCAGGTCTGTGCGGCGCTGCCCGCCGCCGGGCGGAGCCACGGCCCTCTGCCGCGAGTGGGGGCGACGCTGGAGCAGCTCTGGGCAGCCCTGGGTCCAGGAGCGAGCTGTCACACGGCTGTTGCTGTTGCGGTACACTTCATGGTTCTGTGGGTGATCTTTATATATACGGGCGGTTGAGCCATGCACAATATTGTAGTTTTCTTAGTTTTCCTCCTTGTACGCGTCGAGAAGAAACAGGTACCAGGGCAGTTAAAAGTTATAAATGCTCTCCCTCAGCTCTTCAGTATACCACAGCTTTGACAAGAGATAAAAATTTGCATTTGGCACCATCTGCTTGTGCCACTCCGAAAATGATTGCATCCTCACCGGTTACAAAAGGGGATGTGCTACAGAGCTGACGAACTTAGTGGAATATATATTTATGTATTTTCTTCTCTCTTGTGGTTTCTGTAACCATGCTGCTCTTGGAGTCTGTTTCAGTCTGTTTAAAGCTGCAAGATTTATTCCCTTCCACAAAAAGGGGGCAAAGTATAGTGTATTCTCACCTGTGGTGAGTTGGCAGCTTCTTTCCAAGTTCTGCTTTACAAACACCTGACAGAATGCTTTAGTTTAGCGGGACTCAGTTTATAAACACGGTAAATTCTCTGTAGATGTTTGTTTTTCTTAGGTCAA
Source organism: Nipponia nippon (assembly GCF_047370975.1). Taxonomy (NCBI): domain Eukaryota; kingdom Metazoa; phylum Chordata; class Aves; order Pelecaniformes; family Threskiornithidae; genus Nipponia; species Nipponia nippon. The sequence goes on from NW_028262391.1 coordinate 47,077,536, forward strand.
GTTTCTGTATATTTCCTTTGACTTCAAAGCTCTTTCAAAAAGGAATTGCGTGGTGAAAGTAGCAAACCTACAAAATGATAAGATATTACTGAGAGTAGTTTTTACACAAACAAATAATTGAATAGTTCTGGTTTTGTATATCTTTACCAGCTGAAAATCTTGCCCAGTGTGCCTAAATATATTTGGCATGAAGAGGTGTTACACTACTGCTGCCTTTAACATAAGCTGTATATCTGTGACACCTTTGCATGTTCTGGAAATTTGTTTTTAAACTTTAGCAACAATATGAACCCTAAACTTAGAAGTAATAGGGTTTATTTGGTTTAAGACCTTTAAAGGTCTTCGTGATGAGTTAGGTATGGACGCAGTCTGTTACTGAAGCTTGGTGGGCATGATTTTATTTGTCAGGCTATGGTAATTATGGTTATGTGTCTCACATCAGAAAGGAACTCGGAATCTTTTATCTTTAGTGTATGATTGTCCTGAAGTTCAAGTGCTACTGCAAGTCACACAGATGTACTTATTTAGTCTCAGATCACTAGCTGTGATTCTTGTAATACAGTGTGCTGTCACTGTGGGCTAACTGCGTGATTATTATAATGAGGAAAAGTTGCTTATGTTGTGTGTAAATTGCTGTTGGTACTAAATCTGTAGTTCAGTGGTTATTTGTGTCGGTTATTCAATAATGCTGTCAGTCTTTATTTCATACTTGGGCAGTTATCAATTTGGACACTCTTTCAAGTAATCCCTGCCTGACTCTTAGTCTAAAAACTTGGTTATTATTTTAAAATAGTTAATGAAAGATAAGATTTTAATATCCAACCTGATTTCAGCACTTGGGGTATTTTAAGACCCTGTTTATGTGTACGTCACTTTGCTTATTAGTCTGTAGTGCTGAAAACCTTATGATAGAGTATATTAAGTCTGTGATTTAAGCGAATAAAGACTCTGAATTGGAAGAAGGGATGTGATACCATTATCACCCATATTAAATAAATAGTCTGCTAGTCAAAGCCTTTGGATAAACTTATCTGTCCAAGCTGCAATTGCTTATGTAGAAATCCAGACTTATTTACCTTACAGCTTGCAAATCAATATTATTAGACAAGAATTTTAGAAAGGTGGTTTTGTTATTTGAAAACTTTCTAATAGTATTGCTACTAGTTTCTGATAAATTCTTTTCTTGCTACTTTCTTCCTTTTTCCTGTGAAGGATCACCATCTTTTTGAGACATTTTATGAGTCTGTTAATGTTGTTCGTTAATGACTTCTGCATTTTCTTTCTTCTCATTGTAAGCAACAAAACTTCGATTGGAACTCAAACATGTATTTTAATTTTTATAGACTCCTATGCTCTCTGGTTAGTTACTTTTCTTTCAGAACTGTGGCAATATGGAAGCCTGATAAATTCTAACAGCAGTTTTGACTGTTCTTAAACAAGGGATTGACGTGTTTCTTTTTTTGTGGAAGACAAGCCATTTTCTGAACTGTATTTAAAAAAAAAAAGTAGTTAAACTGTATTTACTGTACGAAAAAAACAATTTTGGATTACATAAAAAAAATTATTAGGCAATTTTAAAAAAATCTTAAACTTTTGTTTTCCTACAGCCACCTGGAAGAAAAAACACAGTGGGAACATCCTAAGTCTGGGAAGAGGAAACGTGTTGCAGGAGGTTTGTGTTAAGCTTTTGTAAGGAACTGAAACTGTGTTACAAACATCAGTTGGATTTTGCGCAGGAACTAGATCTCATTTTGATCTTCTAGTTGATACTAATCACCTGGGCAAACTGAGCTTGCAAAATACAACTGATTTCAGTGGGGTGTTACCTATGCGATTGTTGTCTGTGTAGAGTGATCATGTTGCAGTTTTCTGGCTTTATTGTATTGCTCCATAAAGCCAAAGTACTGATTCTGGGATAAAGGGATTGTTTTACTGTGGTTTGTAAAGCGTATAGTCAAAGGCTGGAATTATCTGATTGGGTTCTGATATCCTGGTGTCCATCGGATAATATTTATAGTTGGATTATATTCTTCAAAGAATATATTTGATCAAAGAATATCCCTGGCACAGAAGGAAGTCTCATTAGTTTTAATTTTACTTGTTTTCCCTAACCCAATTGAATGTTTGTGCCAGAACAGAAGACAGCCAATGTTGCAGGACACTTCCAAAGGTACATGACTTCTTAAGGACCTTGGATCAGTGCCTTAAATTAGATCTTCCCAGAAGCTTCTATATGGCATACATAGGGGTACTGTACTGTTGGCAAGCAGTATTTCTTTTGGCATTGGTGATGTGACTGTAACTAACTGGAATGTTTTCAGTAGGTTTTGAGCCAATTGAATTATAATTGAATACTTTTCAGCCAGCATTAGAAATACTGGGAATGCTATCTGTTAAGTACTTCCATAGGGTCTTTTATAGAAGAATTTATTTTGTAAAGATTTGTTGTTTTTGTTCATCTGTCCTTCCAACTTTGATTTAACGTATCCCATACCCACTTGAGGGTTATGATCTTCCAGTTTTTGGTATGTGTTACATATAACTTTTCCTACATTTAGTTCAATGTTTTTTCCTATTTACTTTATCAGGGATAGATACTAAACTGCGTGCGATGTAGATATGTGTATGTACTAGGAAGCATGGTTGCATTTTGCCAGTTTGTGCTATAACATGAAATAATCTTTATAAAGAATTTTTAGATTATACTTAGTATGCTAGTCATTACAGTGTGCCAGATCTCCTGTATGTTGTACTCTTATTAGAGAGCAGCTGCTTGTGATTAGGGAAGCAATCCTTCTTTCAAGTTCCAGTATTCAAGTGCAGCAGGTAGCTGCATTATGTACGGAAATAATGCAGAATTTTGCCACCTCTGTCTGAGAATTCACTTAAGCTTCAAATCTGAGTGTACTCTAATGCCTGCAGAAAGATAATGTTTTATGTATTTCCTAGGTCTGCCATATGGATGGGAGCAGGAGACTGATGAAAATGGACAAGTCTATTTTGTAGAGTAAGTATGTAAAAATGCAGAATATGGACAAGTAGGACAACTGTGTTTCATGTTAGGTAGCCTTTTTGAATCACAATACTGTGACAGCATCAGCTGGAAAGACAAAGAAATTAATAAGCACAACTTCAGAATCCAGATGCAGATATTACAGTTGTAGCAGTGTCTAAGCACCTGTTTGTGGTTTTGTGAATTCTTCCGCGTGCACAGAAATACTAGCATGGGTGGCAGATTGAAGTGACTTGAATAGCCACATCTCAAAATGTGAGCTGACCCTCAGGCAATGTTTATGTAGGCTCATTTTGTTTGTATACCTTTATGGATAAACTCTGTACATATAACTTTAAAAACATATCCAGAACTTCATGGCTGATTGTTAACCTTGAAGTAGTGCTTTAAACGTACAAGACGAAAGCAAATTTGCTGCAGCTCTGACTGACTTGCAATCTAAAGTACAGAAAGAAAACAGGACAGGGATTGAGCTAGCAAAGATTTTTAGAAAGGTAAGGGAGGAGGAGGTTCTCAGAAGCAGAAGGAAACTTCTGGGAACATTTCCTTTTGTATCTTTTCAATGGCACGGTCAAAATGGGGTAGCTATCTTAAATTTACTTGGCAGAATGAAGAGCATTCACAGGCCAAAATAGTAAGTGTAGCCTCTCTGTCCTATAATTAAGGGTTGAAGACTGAAAGTTGTTGCTTAGTGTCTTTCTGATCATTGTCTGAAGAAAACTAAAACTCCATTTTAGAAAGGTGAGCCTGACTCAAATTGTGCCATTTGCTGACCTGATGTGAAGCTGTTTGTTTTCAGTTGTTTGAGAAAAAAGTACTGAGCTACATTTCTCATTGGTGTATTGTTTCAAGGGGGTAGTGTAGGCCCCTTTCATAGAGCTCCTAAGAGAACATGATCTTCCCTAATATAGTAAGATTTTTCTCTTGACAAAATTCTGCTTTCTATGTCAGGCGTTCGCATGAAGTTCACAATGGCGTTATGAAGTACGTGAATACAGTTAATAATGCACACTGTCACAGTTGGAAAAATGGTTGATAAAAGAAGTAATTGGGATCATTTTAACAAAACTGAAAAAAATAATTTGATTTTTTGGAATTTAAATAATCCACTGGAATTGTACACTACAGTGGTTGAAATACATTTAAAATCTAAATGCAGAGTACAGAAGGGTCAAAGCAGTTGAATATTTGTGTTCTTTTGCAGCCATATAAACAAAAGGACTACTTACCTTGACCCAAGACTGGCCTTTACAGTTGAAGACAATCCAGTAAAACCTACTACCAGACAAAAATATGATGGGAACAGTACTGCAATGGAAATACTCCAGGGTCGTGACTTGAGTGGAAAAGTGGTTATAGTCACGGGAGCAAATTCAGGAATAGGTAGGTTAACATTACACATAAGGTAAAATATGGCAACCTTTATCTTACAGGCTACTTTGACATCTGTTGTTGTTTAAATATCTGTGTACTTTGGGTATTCAAACTTGGTTTGCATTATATCAATATAAAACCTCTAGTTAGAAAACTTTTTTCAGGTTTGTGTAATGCTTTTTGAAAAAGTGTGGAGAATTTGGAGCTTTGAGGAGAGCCACAGGAAACATATCAAGTCTGAAACAATTGACTTTTGTCTAGAAAAGTATTGATGGAGGCATTTTACATTATGTAAATATGGAAAGGATGGCTGTGAAAGGGAAGTTTCTTTTTATCATCTTGGTGGCTAGGACACAGAGTATGGCTGGAGGGGAGTTCTGATAAAGTATTCAGAAAAACTTTCTAATGGCAGTAAGTAAACTCAGGTAAAGATTTTCCAAGGAGGTTGTGGAATTTTTATCTCTGAAGGTGTTTTCAAGTCAACTTGGTGATGAACTTGTGTCAGAATGTCATATTCGATGCTCCTTTAGGGGAAAAAAAAAGTTTATGACCTTTTGAAATCCCTGTTAGTTGTATTTTCTAGCAGGTTCATAAATCCTTTTAGACGCTCAGCTTGTTTAGGTATCTGTTGTATAGCATTACTTCTATAGTGGGTGAGTATTTGAGAGATTCTAATTAGCTGCTTTTGTTTCATTTTATAATAAAGCTTTGGTGCTTAGGGGCTTTGCCTTTCTTCTGAGAAGACAGGATTTCTTCTCCAACTTAATTTGCTAGGCTGTTTGAAGTTTCACTCAGCAACCTGCGCAGGGCATGTCTTTTTTGTGGCTTAAATTTGTGGAGGAGTCACAAATATTAAAACACTGGTGTAGTTTGGTGTTATATTTGAACTTTTTTGGTAAATGAGGGGATCTACCGAAATCCTAGATGATTGTTAATCTTTTGTTCCCTTTTGTGGTTTGCATTTTTCTTTATGGTGGGATTACATCAATATTGAAAGAGTCCTTATGCAAATGATTTTGTGTCTTTTTTTTAGTGCAGGATCTTGACTTAAATGTATTTATGAGGACATTGGAAAACCTTGGAGATGTTCTGGAAAATGGGTTAATAGCAGGACTTATCACTCTGAATTATCTTCGTCTTTACCTCTTAATTATTTAAGGGAGTGTTATCTCACATGAGTCAGATGAAGAGTTTAGAGCTTTATTGTGGCTTGCAATTTAAGCATTAACAGCACATGTCCTGCTGTCATTGCATGATATGCTACTACAGATTGGTATTGCAGTTAGGGCAGCAAGTGTTCTACTTACCTGTCTCATTGAGGAATTTGTGTTTTCTAGTAAGGTTTACGTTCCAGATTCTTCGTACAGCATGTCTTTACATTGCACTCAGCAGTAGAATTTGCTTTGTATGCAACTGTGCAGTCTCAGAACATTTAAGAACTACCTGGATTCAAATGATTTGCCTTCAGCAGTAGAAGAGCTACCATTCAGACTTGCTGAATGAGCTGAAAGTGCTTCATGTATGGCAAAAGATTAATCCAAGATGTATGATGCTTTTGTCAAGATTTTTTCCCCCTGTTTCTCCCTTAGTTTATAATCTGGATTGATCACAAGTAAGTGAGCATATCCTTGCACCAGAGCTTCTTTGCTTGTGACATATATGCACAGATTATATATACACATATATACTTTCTTGATTTCTATTAGTAGGTGAGGGCAGGACATTGCCCCTGGTCAGAAGCATACCAAGAAGAGTGGGAACGTTAGTGAAATAAGCCTTGGGTTCGTGCTGCTATATGAGGTTAGGACATAAGGAGTCCATAACTGTGAAGGAGATGTATCAGGTATGTGATTAAGGTGGTATTATGGCCTACATAACTCAAAACTCTTCCATACTGTGTTGCATTACCTGCATACCTCAGCAGGTTGAGGGAGGTGATTTTGCCCCTCTGTTCTGCTCTGGTGAGACCCCACCTGGAATACTGTGTCCAGCTCTGAGATCCTCAGTACAAGAAGGACATAGACCTGTTAGAGCGGGTCTAGAGGAGGGACACAAAAATGATCAGAGGGATGGAGCACCTCTGCTGTGAGGAAAGGCTGAAAGAGCTGGGGTTGTTCAGCCTGGAGAAGAGAAGGCTGCAGGGAGACCTTATTTCAGCCTTTCAATACTTAAAGGGGGCTTATAAGAAAGATGGGGACAGACTTTTTAGCAGGGCCAATAGCAATAGAACAAGGGGTAATGGTTTTAAACTAAAAGAGGGTAGATTCAGACTAGATATAAGGAAGAATTTTTTTACGATGAGGGTAGTGAAACACTGGAATGGGTTGCCCAGAGAGGTGGTAGATGCTCCATCCCTGGAAACATTCAAGGCCAGGCTGGATGGGGCTCTGAGCAACTTGATCTAATTGAAGATGTCCCTGCCCATGGCAGGGGGGTTGGACTAGATGACCTTTAAAGGTCCCTTCCATCCCAAAGCATTCTATGATTCTATGATTTAATATTGCTATAGTCCTAGGCTTTGTGTCTGGTACTACTTACCAATTGCCATGGAGCATTGATTAAGGAGAAAGCAGTTCTTGGGTTTATGCTTCTTATGTAATCTATGTTCTTTTTTTCCTAGCTCTAAGGGCTAGAGAAAGGGTATCTCTCTAGAGAGAGGATATAATCTGAGCTGGGCTCGTACTGGTTATGACTTCTGATTGACCTGTTTGATGGAGAAAAACAAGATCCAAATTCCTTGGTGTTGTGTGAGGGGAATGCTCCCCCTTTGGTGTTGGCTAATAGCGTTCTTGTTCAATTAATTTGGACATAATTGGCAGAATTTGAAGTTTTCTTGAAACTCTGTTGTCTGAGTCTTTAAAATATAATCAGTCTTAGCTTAACTCCTAGCCATGCTTTGTGACTCTTGGCAAATTGCTTTGAACGTGTCAGTGTCATGTCATGGATTGCAGTGTAGAGATCCCTGTGAGCTTTAGTATGTCTACACAATTCTTTGGGACTGATGTGGAAATACTAATTAGCTAGCTCAAGTAGAGTCTTACCAGTTTTGGAGCTTATTCCCCAGTTATTTTAGGATTTCAGTGCTGTGCTCCACTTTCTGTTGTAAATACTCCTTTTAAACTTTCTGTGTATTTTGGAGCTAGTACTTCCTTCCCTGAGTATTTTGAGAAGTAAACAATTACTGTGTTTTCAGAACACTAACATGCTTTCTTTAAGAGGTTAGTGTAAATATTTCCAAGGAAATATTGCTGTCCATTAAGTAGAAAGTGATTGAAAAAGAATGGATTACTTGTTGAACATTTGTACTTAATAATGTAAAAGATCACTCAGCCCTTTCATTGTTGCCAAAATTAGTTTCAATGGTGTATTTGAAACTAACTTTATGGTATCTGTACATTTGTTGAGAAATTTCTCATTTCAAGATGGGTAGAACAAAGATCAAAGTGTGGTAGACTGCAATCTATGAAAATGCAGAAGAATGCATTTTCAATTACCGCATTGCTGGATGCTCAAGATAAAATCTGGAAAATGCTGAGAATCCCTTGAAAGATGGATGAACATAGAAGTTATTTTTTTATTTGTCCTTATACACTGCTTTAAGATAGCAAAGTTAAAAACAGATCAACAAAGATGGAATGATATGTTAATTGACTTTGTGAATCTAATACAGGGAATCCAACATAATTTGCCAGGAATATTTTTTTTTTTTTCTCATAGTTGAAAAATCTTCTTAGCTTGTGAAAAATAGAGATGCTTACTCAAGTACTGAGGGAGTACTTTGGATGACTTCAGCAGTGGTAGAGTTTTAGTGGTATCACACATACTGGCTTCTCAAATGTTACTTCATTGCCATTAATTTCTCTTAACGTGTCTGTCTTAACATCTGCTGTGTGGTGGTTCTTTTCATTACTGATGAGGAATATGGACTGTAAGAATTTCCTATATTACATATCCACTTTCTTAACTTAGTTCTTAAAATTGCTGCAAAAAGTGTGTGTGTGTGGAAAAAAGTACTAAAAAAAGTAGATTTATAAACACTTCATTAGTTTTCATTAGCAACTTGGAAAAGGTTAATGAATTATTCTGTTCTTACAATATAAAGAAATCATAGCAGATCAAGAGTTATTAGTAAAAAGTTTTCTTATTTTTTAACTTTGGAAGCTTGTTCTTCTGACAGTGCAGTCCAAATATTCTTTGGATTTTTATCTCGTCTGTTTTTTAAGCTCAATCAAAATTTTAGTCTGAGTATCACATTAGAAGTTCGGGTAACTTGTGGTCATGGTAAAGCTGGTGTAATAAAAAGAAATAAGACTGACTTAGTGAACAGTTTAGTCTTGTTGCATCAGTCCTTCTGGTTTTAAAAACTTACTCTTCTGTGTACATTTAAACATGAGTAGCGTAAATTGTCAGTTTGTTCTCTTAAAGTCAGTAAGACTTACTCCACTGTGAGGAATTAAAGATAGTGTGCAGTTTTGTGTCTGCGTTTTTTTGTTTGATGTTGAGACCTTTAAAATAAAACAGTTAGGTTACAGAGAAAATACTTCCTTAGCATGCTGTTTGTATGAATAAAGTCATACTTTCTAATTTTTCCACTAGAGGGCTGTGTTGCTCTTTGAAAATACTGAACAAAAGAGACCTGGTGCTTTTTCCTGGTTTTGGTAAATGCTCCTGTAATTTTGTTGTTTGTGTTCTTAATTATTAGGGCTAGAATCCAAAATTAAAAAAAAAAAAACATGTCAGCTGTTCATCTAGGTTTAATTTTATAAAAAGATGTGGTATTTTCAACTGCATCTGTAAGCAATCTCCTCAAATCAAACAATTTTTTTTAAAGAGTATTACTTGGTTTTAATATCAGGGAGACAGTTGTGTAGCTAATGTGATTTTTCTATGACTTGTATAAATATTGCTGTCTGTTTTTAAGATTCATATAGCTATGCGACCTTGAAACAACATGTTCTGTTTTCTGTATCGGATGCAGTTGCATCTAACCTATTGTGACTGCTAGAGTATGCATGAGTAGCGAAATGTAAGTAGTATTGCAGTATATTATGGAAGAGCAAAATGTGTATGTTCTGTGCAGTAAGGCAGATTCCACAAAGTAGGGTTTTTCTTAATGCTTTTCCAAGATTTTATCACAAAACTGTATTGATAATCACAACCAAACCATTGCTCAAACTGCAATTCTAATTTTTCTGCTATATGAAGGTCAAAAGAAATCTGTTAATTGCTTTTGTAAGGGAAGCCCAGAACAAGCACAAATTATCTCAAGAAAATGAAAACCACTTTTGGCTTTGAGCAGCTTAATTTTTTTCAAATACTAAAGAAGATCCAGAAGCTTCAGTCATAATGTGGTTTGCTATATTGCTTTTCTTGATTATGTTTTACCAGAGTAAAGCATGTAATTTTATAATTGTGGAAATGTTTTAGATTATTTCTTCAAAAATAATTGTCAGTTAATGTTTGGTTAAATGGAATTCTTTTTTTTTTTTTTCCTAGCACTTTTATTGCTATGCAGTGTGAAGATGCCTTAGCCAGGAGAAAAGTTGTATATTAGGTATTATCAATCAATACTTAAAAGACGAGTCACTGCTCCAGTGAGCTTTTGGTCTGCATATACTTTTGGTGTGAGAAATTACCATATTTCTTGTATACAACTTCAGTATTAGCAACTTCTGTCGTACTGATGCAAAAGGTTGGGAAACGTGCTTATAATTTATCGCAATTAAACATCTGCTTTATGATTTTAAAAGTTGTTTTGAATAACTGGCCCTTTAATTTATAAATGATAAACAGAAGTTTTTCTGGTTTATTCCTTTCTCTCATAGCTTTTTTTTTCGCCTGATGACTCTATTGGTGTGCTATGTTTTAAGTGTGGAAAGCTAGCCTGACATAGTTAATAGTAAAAAATGGTTATTGCAAAACTTGTGCAAGTTAGATCGTAGCGTATCACTTAGGTTTTTAAACTCTAGAAGTCTGATTAAGTTACAGCTAAAAATGATTAGTAAATTTTAGTAGAAGATGACATGTTTTATTAAAACCTGTTTTTACAAACAAAGGAAATGCAAAGCGACTTGCTTTTTTTTTCTTAACTACTAACATACAGTTAGCAGCTATATTGTTTCATTCTTTCTTTTTAAATTGATTTATGCTACACCCATGGTTGATTTGCATTGCCTTAAACAAATGTAGCCAACACTTGAGGATCAGGTATATGAAATCAGGGGAAGAGACTTAGAGCTAAAACTCTGTTCTGAGCTCAACTATCAGAATAGAGCCTATGCAGCTTTTGAAATACATTGTATATTTAATGAGCTGTATTCCCAGTATCAAATGTCATAGTTAATTGCAGTGAGCGTTTGTATATGTACACAAACATAACTGAACATTGTGAAACTGTAGAAGGTAACATTTTGACAACGGGTAACTTGATAATTTACTTAGTATTAATCATCATGGTAACATGTAGATGATTAGATTTTGTTCACACATGGTGGTGCTTTTGTGATAAATACAAATTAGGTAGCTCTACAATTTATCATGTGCCTTTCACTGTATCACCTGCACCTAATTCAGAAATCTCTCTCATATGGGACATTATTTGAACATTTAACATCTGTAGGCAATGTAGAATGGCTACCCCTCTTAAATTATTCTGTTCCCAAAATACTAGAAACTTTTCTGTCTCTCTTACTAGAAAAAAACCAATAAACTTTCAGTGGTCTGGTATGTGGGATTAACTGTGTTAATTCCAGGACCAATAGCATCCAAGATCTGATACTGTCAAGTGGAAATAGAACTTTAAACTATTGGAAAGCTAGGAATCTCTCTTTTCAGTAAGCATACAATGCTTACTTTAATTCAGAAAGATCCCAAGATATTTGGTTTTCGTCATCGTTTTACTGTATTAAAAAAAAAACAAAAACAAAAACAAAACCCAAAACTTCTTTTTGGTAGCTTTTTACTTTTTTCTGTTTATCAAAGGAGTATAAAAAAAATAAACCTGTACATAAATGATACAATACACATGGGCAGACTGCTGTGCTTTGACTGTGTGCTTTTGTACTTCATACTGGCAGAAGCTAATGAAAGTTTGTTTTATTGGGGGAGTGACATATTGCATAGCTTCAGAATTTCTGAATTCCTGATTTCTGAGCCGTTGTTTCTGTATGTCGTGTAGTAGTGTTTGAGCACTTCCTATATTAGTATTGTTCTGAATCTTTCTTGTAGTTAAAAAGCAGAATCTACCTTCAGAGCCTTGATAAAGGCAGGTGTGGTTAACCTTTGTTGCATTTCTCATGCCAGTTGAGTAATAGCTAATTGAGTTATGGCTATTTAAGCTACTGCCCATAAGAGAATCAAAATTAAACTTCTAAAACTTCTCTAAATTTCTCGTGAAGATCATTTAAGGTTTCTGATAGATGCTGGCTAGCTTTCACCACTATGCCTTAAATCTGTTGGCAATGGAGAGAGATGAAAAGTATGATGAAAAAGAACACCTTTACTTCTTAAGAAATCAAAAATTGACTGCTCTGTACCTGCAGAGAAGAGAATTTTGTGAATGTGGGGAACTATTCTAGTTGTAGAAGTTACTGAGATTATTTGTGGGTGACATAGCGTTTCTACCGAGGCTGGCTTTATCGGCCTTCACAAAGAAGGTAACATTTGCTGAATCCTAATTAGACCAGTGAATGGTCTCATTTAAGTCAAACTCAGATCATATGGGAGGAATAAAACAGACCTTACAAATACCATTGAGGACTCTCATTTTAATAGTACTAGTCTGACTGTATTAAATATGTTCATTGTCTTTCACTTTATTGCATGAGTTTGGTGGTCTAAGCCCACAGATGTTTGTCTGAATCTGTCAGTAAGGAATTGCTCAGCTCTATTTTTGAGCTAGATTGCAGATTTTCCTTGAAAAATGTGCAGATTTTTCTTTGAAAGCACAAAGTTTATTTTCAAATTTCTCTTGTCTGTTTCCAGATGAAATAGTATTTAAAGGTTATAAAACTGGCAGGACCTCTACAAAGGAACTGCTCAAGATAGTCCTCTGTTTCAGATTCGTTTTATGATTTCTTGTATGGTTTTGGTATTTTTCTTACACTGTAACACCTGAATTTTGTCAGCCTTGAAAAAAATCGTCTGTTTTTGTTGGATAGTTTGTTTTGGAAAAAACAATCTTTAAGAGAAAATACATCTGGTTTTGGTCTATATTGTTATTTTTCTCAATTCTTTTCATATGTTAACTTTTCTCGAAGATTTCTAAGTGTAAACTTCTTTTTTGTATGTTTTATTATGATGGATAAATAGCAAGGTGTTTGCTTTCCAGTAATTGTCTATTATTTGCAGCCCATTTTCTTATGAGAGCAGAAAAAAGGGATGTGACATGGAGGAGCAAGCTTGTGATAATGCTTCTTGAACGGTCTTTTCCTACTATCTAGATCTTTTCTGCAATTTAGTGAAGAGAGTGTTGTCTGAATCAAAATTAGTTTTCATAAATGCATGAATTCCTGTGGATTAATAAGTTGAAACTTGTGCCTGTTTTTATTAAGAAGAATTTCTGTAGGTAACTGTTGTAGCTTGATGGTGCAGAGCGAAGGGAAGTACTGGGGTTTTGCTAAGGGGATGCATCTTTCCTTCTCGCTAAACCAGCATAACTTGTGGTGAACGAACTATTACAGCCTTTGCACGGTTGTATGTTTTCATGCTGGAAGTGTTTCACATGTGGAGAACTGAAGTGGATATTATTTATGGAGGTTTGGGTTCAAAGCTTATTGCGAGGCAGACAAAAAGATCAGCAATATATAACCTTGGATTATTTTTCTTGGCCAAGTCCTAGCTGTCCCTGAGATTGTTTTCATGGGATACTTTTCGTATTTATTTGGCTTTTAAAAGTATGAAAGAGTTGCTCCTTGATGTATATCTTAATTTTTTTGTGAATTCTAGACTCCATGTATCACATGTTTCACTATTATAAGTATATATACTATTACAACAGTGTGTATATATATACATATATAGTATATATATCTACATATCTACTACATATATATACTATAATATATATATTCTACTATACATACCATATATCTATATATCTATATACTATTATATTAACAGAAAAGCATGGTTGATCTGGGTGCAGCCAGTGTGTGTGTGTTTTGCCCTGGTAGAATAAAATAACCTCTCATGAGAAAAATAAGTTACCCAAGAAAAACATCATTTTGCAGATGTAACTTTTACAGCAGCGTCTTCTGCCAGCACAGTTGTGTTGTTTAGGGACTGTTTTCTTGCCATCCTTTGCCAGCAAAACTGTGGCAATGAAGGCTTGGTTTTAAGCCCTTTTAAAATGTGATTGGGTGGGGAAGGTGAGGGGGAAAAATAATCATCCTTCAGCCTAATACAGGTTGGTAGTGTATATGCAGCTATGTATTTTAGTTTCGTGTTGTTACTCTGGCTTCAGCAGACTTACTCATTGTCTTGACAAACACCTGCTTGCCTAATGAAGAATTCATGGGAAAAGTAATGCCAAAGAATGAAAGGCTGAATTTTTTAAGTCCTGTGATCCACGTGCTGTGGACCAAACTTGGCATCGATTGTCTTAAACCACATGACGAGCCCTAGCATAAAAATGTTGATATTTGTATAGGAGTTTAGTTGTTTGCTTCTTATTTAAACACACCTTAAAAACCGAACTTACACTTTGCTGATTTTTTGGGGATATTTTCTTTGTGGAAGTCCAAACCTGTAGCAGGCATGAATTTTGCTGTACAAGTGTTTTTGGGAATGGGAAGTACATTGCTTTTCCAGGAGAGCCTGGATCTTGCAGGAAATGTATTTTTGGCCAGAGTACATTATCTGCGTAATTGGTATAGAAAAGCACGGTTTATGGAGGGGAATGTGCCTGTGGGGTGGAACTTTCAACTCGTTCTGTTGCGTGATGCTAGCAGCTGTCAGTCAGGAATTAGTACTGATGTATATTGAACAATTAAAAAAACCTCCTAAAAGCTACTATTTTCAAACTTTGAATAATGTTAATAGAAGAGGGTTCTTTTTAATTTACAGTGCTGTATTGTGAAAATTTATGGTAGGTCATAGTGATTGAGTTTTCCATGAGTGCCATTGCTCTGTTTTAACTCTGGCTTAATATTGTGGAATACTAATATTGCTCTGCTTTACGTAAGGCTCCAACTGTCTACTTGTTACATATTGTAAATATTAAAAGGTCCTTTTGGACTTCTGTAATTTACTTTTCTTACTGAGTAAGCTGAAAATGGTGTCAGATGTTCATACTGCTTTTTCATGTCCATTTTGATGAATCTATTTATTACTTCTGTAATGAGTAGTACACATGGTTGGTTAGCCAAGTTATTGAACTTCATCAGCCTTGGCTGAAATTCACAATGCATGTGAAACTTGTTGTAACATGTAAGAAATTACATCTGGGCTAAAAGGTTCAATAATGATTACTACTTGTAATGGCATCTTTTCACAAAGGATGAGATAGAGCTATATGCCTGTGTTGTGCTTTCTGGTACTCCTTTTGCAGGGGAATAACATATTTGTAGAACAGGAGCCTTCATATGTGGTACGTACTTTCTTGTCTGTTATCTAAGAGTTAAAAAGACTTTTTAATGGGCTGCAATGTAACTTGATCGCTTTTCTGTCTTTTGAAATATTTAGTTTCACAAAGGTTTTCCTCATTATTTTATGCATATTTCATAGTCCAGAGATGAAAAGACATTTTGCATGATTCAGTCTATCTTGCTGCAACATGGAACTTACTCTCTGCATCATCTTGTGCCTTCGTGTTTTGAAAGCTAATTCTGCAGCAAGAGTTGTTTGAATAGTTTCAGCTGTACATTTGTATTTTTTTGGAATGCTTGTTGGATGGTGGCGACGGAAGAGTTTGATAAATGTATACTGTTTTCTAATGACAGTATCTTCTGAGACATCTAGTGACCTTTCTAGATACTGTCAACACTAGTTAGAGCCTAAAGATGTACATTGATGAACATGATGTTCTTGGCTTACCAGCAGAAAATTTCGTAGTGAGTACACCTATGCTAAGCAGTAGGGTCACAAGAAGAAAGACTTTTAGTATCTTGTGTCCCTTTCAAACTCCTCATGCTTGATTGTGTCAAGGATTTATAAGGCTTTGAAACTCAAGTTTAAAACAGTAAATCCCTACCAAGGGGGAAGTGAAAGGATGCAGGTAAGAACTTGGGAAGATAAAGATTGAAATCCTGTCGGGATTAACAGGAGTATTGCTACTGACTTCAGAATTAGTGAGGCCAGAATTTTGCCTGAATTATAGAATAGGAGTAGTACTGTGAGAAAGAAATTGATCTTGTATTCATCCTAAAGTCTATGATATGCAAACCTTTCTGAAAGACGGTGTATGACTTAAGAAAATAAATATATCAGATGTCATATTCTTTTAATAATTCTCAAAGGAAGACCATCAAAAACAAAAGTAATTTTGTCTTCTGTGATGTTTTTTTAATTGATGATATTTGCAGTTCTTAGTGTGTGGTTAATAACAGAACTAAGTCTTATGCTTTCCTGTTTTTATTTTTCTTCTGCAAGTGAAAGATTTTTTGTTTGTCTGTTTCTTCTCCTTTTTCCATTTCTTCTATAGGATTTTCTTTTTAATATGCGAGATCTTTGTAGCCTTCTGTTCAGCTACATAACCTCAGTTTTTCCATTCTTATAACATCTAGCTGGTTTTGATTTCTTGCTGTACTTCTACATGGTGGGTATTATGTTGGGTACTTGGAGATCCAGGAACTGTGAGAGGTTCTGGTTATGTTCCTCCTCTGCCACTGGCAAGCGTGAGCAGCGTTTCTTGCTTCTATACATTTGTATGTTACAGGCATTAACTATGCTACTTAAGATTTTGAGAAATGTGTGATTAGTCTTATTTTACATATGGAGAAACATGCGGCTGCAGTAACTGACCTAAGTTTACAGATTATGTCCATGTCCATATTCCAGTTTAAAGTGGGAGTTGGATTGTTCTGTCACAGGATAAAGTATACTCCTCTGAAAGCTATTCTAATTTAGCAGAAGGAGTAATTAAGGTATGTTAAGAGTAG
Source organism: Nipponia nippon (assembly GCF_047370975.1). NCBI lineage: Eukaryota > Metazoa > Chordata > Aves > Pelecaniformes > Threskiornithidae > Nipponia > Nipponia nippon. The sequence goes on from NW_028262391.1 coordinate 47,094,021, forward strand.
AAAATATGGCAACTAGAAGTATGTAAAGAAAGCTTTTCCAAGAAGTGCTTTATTTGTTTGGGTCTGTGTCCAGCTGCGAGCAATTGCTGAGGGATATAAATCTTACTCTTGTTGAAGGATTTTTGACTCTGAAGGTAAATTTGGACTATTTTGTACCTTACTAAGATAAGTGATGAAGAGTACATAAAAATGTGCATGACCTACTTGGCAGCGTGCTTTTGGCATCCTGAGTGAATGAGGATTGTGATCTGTGAGAAGGTTTCTTACTGTATCTGTTTCTGAATCTAATCTGTGGTCAAAGGAATAGAGACCTAGACTTCCTGATCCTGTTCTTTGTATCTGGTACTTCAAACACTTGTCTCTTGCAAAACAAAAAGTTATGTATCTAGAATGTAAGGCAGAGATATGCTTCATAATGGTATATGATGTAATTTGATGAATAAATATCGCTTACTAGACTTTATACACACAAAGTAAGATTTGATCATTTAATTGGGGAACTTGTCATGGACAAGACAGACTGAATATGAGATCAGGAATTGTACAGCCTGATTTCTGTGTGATCTTGAGTGAACTATTCAACACTAGATTCTGACTATGAGTAGAAGTAATGCTTTTTACTTCATTCACAGTAATGTTGCAAACTGTGACTCGATCTTAGAGTACAATATCATCACAAAACCAATAGGTTTTAGAAAACATTTAGTATGCTTGTTCACCTAGGAGTTTGTCCTGTTTTACAGATGTAAGTTTCTGTAGGCATATGGATTTTTGGATTTAACATCCCCCTTCCCCAAACTGGCAAGGCTTATGTTCTTGGAAGATGAAAAAAAATTGACATATAACATGCAGCTGTCATTGGCCATTTGCTTTAGAAGATTGTTGTCATTGAGCTCTTGGGTGGGTTGCTGGTGTTCCAGCTGTTAGCAGGTAGACCTTAAATGTCATCCAAAAAAAATATATATTAGTTTTGGCGTGAGAAGACGCATGATATGTTCTTGTGCCCCTCTTGAAAGTGTGGCAAAGAGGTCTGATATTTTTTGCCCATGACCTTGCGTTATAATTTAATGACTCCTAATTCTTGCTTGTTTTCCGTTCTCCTTGCTTTTGTGTGACACTTTTTGTTAATACTGTTCTTATTCTTCATCTTTTGTTTCAGAACTCCATCTCCTGCCTTACTTTGTATGTCGGAACCACATGATGGATCATTTGAGTTACATAACAGCTTCCCACCTCCCTCTTTCCTTCGTAGTTTAAAGTACGCCCAAAAAGTTTGCCAGTTTTGAACCTTGGGAGGTTGGTACCCATCCTGAATACCATCTAATCCAGAAAAACTAGAATTTAAGGAGGTAACCCAGGACGGTATAAATTCCCAAACCTCCATGTCTTGTTATCTTGCCCTTTGCTAGCTGTCTCTTATCTGCTGTTTTTATTAGCTTGCACTAGAAAGAACGATGAACTGCATCTTCCTTGTATTCAGTTCTTTTCACAGGATCCTGAAATGACTCTTGTATTAAAATCTTTATCTGCTGCTTAACTAAACAAATTGTCTTATCTCATGTTGCCCAAAGACAGAGGTGGGTAGTGACTGCCAGAAATCAAGTAGCATTGTTTTAATTTTCGATCTGCTCATCTATTCCCCCCATGACACAAACTGTGAGCTCTTCAGAACAGGACCTAGCTGTGTATGTTTGATTCTCTAAGACATCTTTTTTTGTAACGTAAATTGTGAGCTGTTTAGGACAGAACCTTGTTTTATTATTTATCTGTAAAATGTCTAGTATACATTTTAAAATATTTCGCTGTTTGTGTAACTGATATAAATAAATATCAAGTTTGTTTTAAGAAAAAATTTGGTCCAATTTATGTTGTAGTAGTTTCTCGGTATCTTTACATAACACTGAGACTTTCTCATGAAATAACTTATGGATTAAAGCTTGGAGGATCTAGCACTTTAGCTGACAGCACAGTATGTCTTTTAATTATTCTGCCTTGGATGAAGTATTCCTCTTTATTAAACTTACTTCTTTTATTAACATTGCACTGTTGTACTTGCCAAAAGGAGATTCAAAACATGCAACTAATTTTTTTGTTATGTTTAATTAGGGCTCAGCTCAGCAGTACAGAAACCTATGATACTGTTGGCTTACAGAAGAACAGAAGCATACTTGAAAAGAAACTAGACAACTTCTGGCTTTTTTCTCCATTTTTGCTTTGGTGGGAAAAGCTGTTGTGTTGCCTAAAGCTACTGCTGATGCAAAGAGCAGCTTTAGAGAAGGCGAGTTTGCCAACCCCATTTCTCTGAACTTGGAACTTTTTAAAAAATATCTGATATAAAAAAAAAAAAAGCCCAAGACAGTCAAAGATAAATTTTAAATTCTCTGGGCTTTTTTCCGGTCACTTGAATAAGCTTGTCTAAGAAGGTGTGCTAAAAATAGCAATAAAGGCGGGGAAAAAGGCCCCAAAGTTTTGGGGATGAGTTGAAAAAAAAAAATATGCCCCTCAAAACAGCTTTCAAAACCTACTTGATACTGAATATCTGATCAGACTTTTTATAAACCCAGTTATGAATGCTCTTAGGCTGGCACTTTTCCAGAACACAAACCCTTCAAGGGTGTGTGGATTAGCTAGAAACTGGAGTGTCTTTATCGTTGGCCTTTGATACTTGCTACTGATGTTAGGTAAATCCTTAATGATTTTTTGTGTGTGTGTGACTGTTGTAAGTTTTGTTGCCGTTGCTTCTATTTAGCTTGCCTCAGCTTTGCTATAAAATAGCGATGAAGCTACAGTAGCATGCACAAAAATGTTATTTCCTTAATAATGTGTTCAAGTAATGGTAATTATAAATAGACTGGCTTTATTGAAACAGATAAACAAAAAACCTGGTCACTTATCCCATAGTGACTAAACATTCCTGAATGATTACTTTCTGGGAAATAGTGTGCCCTAAATGTCATGTCAAATTTGACTACTCAGGTCTGATCTAGATTTCAGTGAGATGCTGGTTTGAAGTTGACTTATGTTGTGGGCAGATTTATTGTTTTCTGCTACTCTAGATTTCAGTTAAATGTTTATTTTGGAAGTGTTTATTTTGCAATAAAAATGGAAGTAGTGTATTAACGTAACTGTAGTCTAACAAAATATTTTTTATCCCTTATGAATATAAACATATGTAATTCTGGATAGAGTAATTTAGGTTTTTTACTAAAATTAGGGATATGAGTCACACTAAAATGAGTTCTGCTCACTTTGAGACAAAGTTGCTAGCTCAAGTTTCTTTTCAAATGTATATAACTTTTTGTTTGACTTGACTTCGTAATAATACATGTAGATGCACTTTTAGGTGGAAAGGTTATTTTTGTCTAGAAAACATGAAGTTGTGTGCTGAGTTGCTGCGTATTCAGATGCCTGTCTTCCCCCATGATATGCTATCTGTTATAAAGCAAAAAATTATATGCAAACAAAAAAATAAACTTTCTAATAAATTCTCCTTAAATATTAAATTATAAAGCCAATAAATTCTGATATGTTTTTTTAAATATAATAATTGATTTGTGTTAGGAAAACTGGCTGACCTGCTTGCAAGAAGCCACACTGTAATTTTTAAAGACAAACAAAAGAAAACATGGATTTATTCTATGTTTGAAGAAACGCTGAGGATAAAAAGTTCATAGAGAATAATCTTCGATTTCAGATGTGATGGTAAGATATGACTAGCTGCGTTAATTTCTGCTAATGATTTTAGTATTGGTAAAATGCCACTCTGGTATTGTCCATTGGAGTGATACAATACACTTTAAAACAATATTCAGGAAAAATTTGTTTGGGATTTGGTTGGAGCATGATCCTATCATTTAATAGATGAAGAAAGGCAAGATGAAACATGAAGGCTGAGACTTTTTTTTTTTCCTTTCATAAAGGAGTGTATGTTATTTAAACAGCTTTGGGATTAGTTGAAATGGAAGACGCATGTCTGAATCCTTTTTGACTGGGATTTTTCGTTAATGATGTAATTCTAATGCAAGGAGTAGATATGAAAGATAAAACTGGGATTTCACTGAAAATTCAGTTCTTATCTCTGATTCTCCGTGTCCTCCCTTCACTCTAATCCCTGGCCACTGTTCATCTATTCAAGCACCTAGCAGGACCTGTTTGTTTACATGACCTAGCAACTGAAAAAAAAAAAATCTTGATTGGGATCATCTGTGCAGTTTAGTATTAAATTTCAGTTTTGGTTCTGTCTCCCCCTGTGTTTTAATGAAGCTTCTTTAAGAATATCTAACTTATTTCAAACCCACAGTTTTTCAGGGTAGTCATCTCCGTGTATTTTAGGGACAGACATTTAATGGTTGGTGGGAATTGCCTTTACAGAACTAAAACAAGGTCTTATCATGGGCCATGTTAAGTAGCTTGGCTCTGTATTTAATATGCTGCATCTCACAATAGGGTTCATTCCAGACTGGAACCCCTGGCTGTTTTTGCAATATTGGATAGTAGCACCTCTACAACATAAAGGATAGGAAATGTGGGTTTGAATCTGCTGCTAGACTGTGCCTTTGGATAGCCGAGATAATTATCAGTGTTAGGTTTTAACAGAGCTGAAAGGGCTGAAGTCCAAGCTTTGTTCATATCTTGTGTAATTGCACTTCAAAGTGAGTTGGTGGGCATCTTTGGACAGTACAACTAGAGTAGATACCAAATCTGATTGCAACTTCGTGGCTCTTAGTCGCAGCATATTTGTAATGTATGTGCCTGACATAGTCACTGTTCTGTATTTTTGTTTGCTTGCAGCGTCTTCAGTTATGAATTTATCTTTCTTTGCCTCAAATGATGCATTTTTAACTTTTTACAGGAACAATGAGTCACAGATCTTTATAATCCCATCCATTTAAGGATGTTTTTTCATATTTGTTTAGTGTTGTGCTCCCTTCAGATGAAACAAAAGTTTGAGTTTTGTCAGTGACAATGGCAATGCACTTATTGTTAAGAATAATTTTGCCTTGCCCAGAACAGTACATTGCAAAGAAGCGTAATGTGCAATGGGTGCATGTTTTTAAGTTGGTTAGATGGAAAACAGAAGTGATGCATTAGTCATCCTGTTTCGTTTTCGTTGGCTTTTTCTGTGGTTCGTGGCTCCAAGAAAAACACGTTTGTCCAACTTACACACAAAGGGAGAGGCAGGATGTATCTTTCATATAACATCAAACTTTTCAATGAAAAATATCAGTATGTGTCATTACCATGGGCCTGCAGACACATGGAAACAAAGGCAGCATTAGTATTTCATGTGAATTGCTCATTTTAAATTTAGTCTCTTAAAAATATTTTGTGCTTTATTTGCTTGAAAACTTGCATTTGGAGCAACTTGAATAACGTGTCTCTAAGATTTTATCCTAAATATCCGTATTGAAGCAGAGTGATTGTGGCCGAGCAATCCTGATACAGAATGCATGGTGCTTTTTGGGCTCTGAAAAGTATGCGTTTGTCAGGGATGTGATGTTTTGCATATGGCTGCCATCACTCCATGTGAAAGATCTCTTGGATGTTGTACCCTTAAATGACCATCACAGGCAACGACAGCCTTAGTTGCAGAAGATTCTTCCCTAAATCACACATCGTTGTTGCCATATTTCAACCTGAAAAAGAGCTTGTAACTCCAAATTCTTCATCACTTTATCTTTAGCACATTTGAATCTGCTTTACTCCTTTTCTGAGGAAGTGTTGAATAAGATCTGATTCACTGTCACTGGCGTTTAGGTCTTCCAAGTTGAAATAAATCTAGTGATGTCTAGGAGACAAGTCTCTCTTTTTCCATTTATATGTCGTTCTCTTGGGTCCCAAAAATCAAAACCCACCTAGTCTGTTTGCTGAGATTCAGCATTTGGGATGAGAGTCTATTTTGGATTATAAAGATGATTTGTTGCAAGCTCTTGAGTGTTTAACCTTTTCACAACTCTCCTCTGTAGTAAAACTGGACTTAAATTGCATTTCATGTAGATTACATGTTGCATTTAAAAAAAAAAAAAGTATTACTATTGTATATTGTGTCATGGTTCTGCTCTTAATGTTTTTCTCACTTCCTTCCTTTTTAGCTAAAATTCAAGGTTACTCTCGATCCAGGAAAAATGTACAGTTTTGTTTTCAAAGCAAAGGGGGTTTGAAGGGATTTTTCTACCTGGAAAAATACTTTTGTGATACTTTTTTTACTTCTGCATTAAAAATACAGTAAAATCAAGTATGATTTGGATGGTGATTGGATGTTGCAGATGAACTTTCTGATGGTTCAGTAGAAATTGTTATGCCTTATCAGAATGTGAAGGCTTTAAAGAGATGCATACATACCTCCGTTTGATGGCTTGAAACTGCTAAGACTTTGCTGGGTCTGTGCATGCCATAGATTCTAGATAAGGTGTTGGATTTGTATTGTAGAAACACACTGGCCAAGCAGTGAGAATACTTTTCCTCTCCCAAAGATCTTAAACCAAAGTAGAATTGAAGTGCTACATACAGGCCTATGCTTAGTGCAAGAGGAAGTGTCTGAGAAATTGTTTATTCTTTTCTGGAAAGAACTCAGAGCAAGGAGACCAAAAAACCACGAAAATCGCATACTTCTTTTTACATTCTCCTCTGTATGACTTCTGCCTGGAGGAAGCATTTCTCTTAACTTGTATGTTTTGTACACTTATCAGTTTAAATGCAAACTCCTGAGCTAGTGGCTATACTGCCCTTGAGCGAAAGAGGCCAGAAAGTATTTTTTCATTTACGTTTAGTGCCAAGAATGTTTTAATTAAGGTTTCATATTTTCTGGATTGCAGAATTAATTTAAAAAGCTGTTGCTTTTATGTTATGAAAGTTATAAAAAATTATTGATCCTTCCCAAGAAGAACCAAATTGTACAAATAAAAAACTTCCTGTTCATTGGAAGTTGAATTTTTACTTGCAATATCATAATGCCATATATGGAAAAGAGATTGCTTTTCCAGCTACTGGTTTATCAAGGAAAGATTTTGTACAAGTCTTTTACCCATTTTATATTAAAAGAAAACAGAAATATTTAAAAAAACCAAACAGATCTATTCTGAAAATTAACTCACTTCAGTCTGCAAATGGGACATCTGTCTGTTCATAAGAACCCAATAGATGTTTGCTGCAATTCAGAAAGCAACATGAAAGTTTGAGAACAATGTAGTGGGGGAGAAAGAAAGACCTGAACACAGCTGTGAAAGTAATACACACTTTTAGTGATGTAATATGTTTATGCTTACAAAATCCAAGTTGCTTTCTGCTGTTCTACAGTCCATAAGTAATCCATCAGTGTATGCAAGGCCAGAAATACATAACACAAGGAGGCTAATGCTTTTCACTTCCAATTCCACAGAACACTTCTGTTCACTTACTTGGTCTTGCTGTGTTTACTGTAGTGGAAGGGAAAAAGGTGTTCTCGTGGACTCCCTTGTAGTTTATGCTCAAACTGCCTGTGATATAGAGCTCAAGGAAGGCTGGACTCATGACAGCTTTAAATCATTACTCAAGCACTTGTGGAGATGTCTTAGAATCTCAGGGCCTCCAGAGCTCTTCTGTTGGTGGAGAGAAAGGAAGAAATGGTTTTGAAGAAAATAAATGCAAACAAACCCTGTATGCTTTTAAATTGAGGACTAAGCTGTTACCAAGAAAGATAGCGTCACTGCTTTTCAAATGTGTTGCAAATGACAGAGCCAAGGTATCCTGGAGTGTTTTGGAGAAGGTAGGGAAGCCGAAGAAAACCTGCCATTGCCTGAAGTGTTTTTGAATTTCTTCTTGTGTATTCAAACTTCCTTATATTTGGAATAAAGGGATGTTTTAAAACATGTGAATGCCTGATGCAAATTCTTTACAAAATGTCCCCAAGGATAAATGGACTATATGCAGTCCACTTTATTTAAAGAAGAAATCGCTGAATTACTTTTCTAGTCAGTGAATCCCTTTCTCTGTTTTATAGAGGAGGTTGCACCGTTTGATGGAGCCATGTACTCATCTGGTGTATGTTGACACAATGTAGTTGGCATTAATTGAGCGACGCTAACTGCTCGTTAATTGAGACTGTTAGCTGAAAATCTGTCCCAAAATTCACTGATAGTAGTCGGCTGCAGAGAGACAGGAATGTGAGAGTATTGAATTGAACAATCATCGCAGAAGATGAAGAATGAAATTGAGTGCTAAGTTTGAGTCTTTATGAAAAGCATGCTGTAAGTAAAGGGTTTTAAATGTCTGTAGCAAATCCCATGCACTTGTAGCTCTCTTGTTAGTTCTGCTACCAGTCCTTTAGGTTCGCTGCTGATGTAGAGAGCTGTGCCATAATGTTTTTCCTCATGTGTGGCTGGTTCTTAAACGGGATTGTCACTTTTGAGTGTCAGATTAGAGCTTGTTTGCTAAAGCAACAGCAGCAAGAGTAGTCGGTCTCAGGACAGTCTTGTCTCTTGAGATTTCCAGGGCAATCACGTGAAATTTATCTTCATTTTAGAAAACATGTGCTCAACACTGTATAGAGTATTTAAATATACTAGGACTGCTTTTCCAAAGTGTACGTTATTTAAGCATGTTGTTCTATCACATTTGGGGAAAGTATCTGTCTTATTCTTTGTAACTGTCTGTCCTTGATGCTCAATTGTATTATCCTCTGCTGTTTTTCTAACATGGTGTTTCCTACTTTAAAAAAAAACAACAAACACAACTAGCATATAACGTGTGATTTTTCTATAAGAAGATATTCAAGTTTTGCAGCTTTTTTTGAGCTGCCTACTTTGAAATCTGAAAACTGAAGCACAGAAAAATATATCATTGCGGCTGGGCAGTTTCCTTCAGCCACGTACACCCTTTGCCAGCTGTTGCAGCTAGGCAGAATGTAAATGGCAGTAGTTCTTGTCGGCAGTAGGCTGGGCTATCTGTTTTAGCTGGGTTAAATAGCTTTGCAGCTGCAATACCCCAGCACTATAGTACAGGGAAAATTCACCACTGGAGGATATGATTTGTCCTGGAAAAGATACTAGCGTCATTGCTGTTAACGTTCCTACATTGTGAAAGGGCTGTGTCTCTGTGAGAGAGCACGTTGGTAGCTGCAGTCTCAGATTAAGTGAAGTTTTAAAGAAATGTTTGGTTCTTTTGAAGTCCATGGAGTTGCTTATGTGGGTAGAATTAAGGTTGTTCTGGTTCCTTAATTATGCACATCCTTAACATAGTTATTTAGATTTCTCTTTCTATTTAACCCTACAGTGATTTTCCCTTTTTTTTTTTTTTTTTTTTTGAGGTTTTACTGTTTGGGCATTTATGATGTTTGTGGTTTAACTTTGGTGTATGACACCACATTCAATGTGGATTTTGATTCAATGTAGATTATAGATAGGCAAGGTTTTTCTCTTCGGAGTTTAAATAGTTTTGTACTTTAAATACTCAATCTCTGTGTTAGGCCGAGGTTTTAAAATTTACTGTATATTGAAAACATGGCTACATTTTGCTGAAAGACAAATGTTCTTGGCACACTTTAGTTTAACACAATGAGTGTGTTAAAAGAGTAAGTTTTCCACTATGCTAGAAGCTTTTCTCCACCTGTTTAAGCTATGTGACACTGGGGGAGGAAAGAAGCCTTAATTTTTGCAGCAGAAACAAAAAGCTAAAGCCGTGAAAGGACTTGAATACTGAGGTGCTTCCAAACTCCTCCTTCAGGTGTTTCAGTTAGAAATGGCGTTCTTCTAAGCTCCTGCATAGTTGTTTCTTAAACCGTAAAGGTACTTAATTGTACTGCTTAATGAGGATTTTCAGGTCTATGAAGATTTATTTTAAGGACATATGTAAAAATGCTTGCAGTAGTTGGTAGGTAGATCATACTTAAACTCCAGTGAGCTCTATGAAGTAGACGTTGTGTTACCTCTTCTTCTTGATATATTTCATTTGGTAGATGGTCTGAAAAGATGCCTTATGAATTATACTCCACACAAAGTGATAGAAAGACCAAGCAGTAATAGTTATATACCATCCCTACCTTATAGCCAGCAATTCAGTAGTTGAATTGGAACCTTTTATGTGGTTGGGGGCACCTGGATTTGTTTTCCTCCTTTTGCATAAATCTAGCTGTCCTAAATACAGTGCAAGTGTGTTCCTGAATGAGTTAGTAGTTTAAAATAAGTCTGATGGGGAGAGACATCAGCACTTGACCTGTGGCAGTATTTTCAATGGAAGGATGGACTGCTGCTTAAAAATCTTCTGAAAAGAGTTTTTTAAACACATAATTTCATGGAAAGATTCACAACATGTCTGCCTAAGGGTGAAGAATCATCCTTTGGTAGCCCAGAAGAGAGTGAGTACATCCTAAAGAGGAGTGTTTAACACTCATCTCCAAGTTTTCAGGGAAAAATCAAGGTGGTATTAAAATTAACTAACGTTGCAGCATGTAACTTAGTTAAATTTTAATCTTTCTCAGTTTAGTTTATAATGAGAATCAAGTTAACTGTAACAGAGAATGGAATGGAATTTATTATTTTGCACAGTGTGACATGGGGTAGGGTTAGCAAAACATCATCATGCTTAGCTAATTAAACTGGCCGTCAGCTCTGGATCTTTGTGTAACAGTAGAAAAACTGTATTCCCAGGCATTCCAACTAGTTTTTAATATGATGGTAAGCTGGTCAAAATAAGTGTGTTGTGCGTGTTTTTTTGTTTTTTTTTTTTTTTTTTTTGTGCAAAACAAGAAGCATACAGCTAGTTAATAGTACACTGGTACAACATGTCTTACATTAGTTACATGAAAAATTCTAGTTAAATACGCTTAAAGTGGAATTAGGAACAGGGGAAATCTTTGCATATGCTGTAGCTGAATTCATGTGCATGCAATGAATTACCCAGGTAATTAAAGTTGCTTGGTGGAATGAATGGCTTTAAAAGAGATACAAGAAAATTGCTTGGACTTAAATACCGTTAGTATGTAATTGCAGAAAATGGTATAAATTCATCTTGGTGTCTGTTGTTTCTATAATGTAAGTTATGTCTTGTGCTGTAACTGAATTTTGTTGCTTCAGGGTGTTTTGGAAGTGAGACAGCCCCTCTTAATAGGTTTTTTGGTAAACAATTTTTAAAAGGAAAACATGAGCATGCTTTAAATGTCATAAAGCTAAACCAAATACCTCTTCTCTTTGACTTCTTCGCATACTCAAATTGCTGGGCATTTCAGTTTTATTCTTCATTTTCTAGTTTAAGCTTGTCTAATTGGAACTCATTAAGCTATGTTATGCCTCTTTCAGCTAGATGGAAATTTCTATCATTGTTACAGTTCTCCATGGAGATGGGCACCCAGTGATGTTACTGAATACATCACAAATATTGTAGTAGCTCACCCCTGATAGAAACCCAATTTCTGGCTCAGTTCTCTACACTTCATGGGCATTCTGCACTCCCAAGAACTCATCATCTCCTGGTATAAATTGTCACAGATTTTTTCCAATTAAATGAAGTTTACCTTGGACTAACTTTTATGCAGCTTTTCATTAATGAATTGAACAGTGAAACAGAGTACGCTTACAAAGCTTGCAGATGATGTCAAGGTGGAAAGATCTGCAGCTCTTGGTGGACAGTTTCATAATTTGAACTGATCTCGCTAAATTGCCGTACAGTCCCAAATTAACAAACTGAAATGAAATCTGAAGTCTCCTTTTAGAAAGGAGAAATGAGGTGCCCAAATTCAGAATGGGAAAGAAATGATTAATAGTATTGCAAAAAAAAAAAATTGTGTACAGTCATTTAGAAATTCATTGTATATGGATGAAAGAAAAAAAAAAGGGAATATGGATTCATGTTGCGCTATAATTGCAGCAAAGTGTGAACTGTCTGTCCACTTGTTTCAGATTTAGAAAGAATGTGCTTGCAGATTAAGTCATATCAGTGAGTTGGGCAAAAGAGGGAATTTTTCAGGGATTATTTTTTCTCTGTATCATCTGGTACATCCAGTGGCCTGTTTAGCCCCATGATACTGTAACCAGTATATCAAAGCTGCATGGCATTTGACTGGTTACTGATAATGAGAACAATGGTGAAAAATTGTTCTCCATCTATCAGTTGATGAAGGGACAAAAAACAAGTTGATTTAACACAGAAAATTTAAGGAAAATTTTAGCGAAGATTTAAAAGTGCGTGGTTAATAAAACAGACATGTAGAGTACAGATCCGCTTAGGTAGAATCTCCTTTTCTAAGAATGAGCTTGATAACCCACTCCCGGGAATGATTTAACACTTGGATAGTTCTCTGGTCCCTGGTTTTGTGCAGCAGTGTTCTACAGATGGGGTGGCGTTCGGATCGGAAAAAGGAGTAGTTATCTCCATGTGAGTTTGATTCTTATTCCCTCACACATCCCATTGGATGATCCCCCCCGCCATAGGTGGTCCTCAGATTGGTGAATCCAAGGATAACTGTGCATCTAAAGAGCCCAGAGCTCGGTTTTAGAATACTCTATCACTTTCAGTGTGATGTTGCCAGGCTTAATAGGTCTGCAGTCTTGCCTTTTGGCTCATTCTTCACAGTCAAACAAGTAAGGAATAAGCATAATCCTGCTCTTCTAACAGCTGAAGACACCGAGGCAGAGAAATTGAGTCTGCTTTTTGAAGATCCCAACCCTATTTTGCACAAAATTGTCCCAAAGACCTGCTCAAATTGAGGTGTCTACATTTTTTTTTTTATGTATGCTCTTAAAAGCTGGGTCCAGGTGACTATCAAACAGATAGTCAGACTGCAGGTAGTGTTAGTGTACTTAATTGTCTGGCTCACCTTTTCAGGTAATTTTGTAGCTCTGTTTTGTTCCTGAGATCTATTTCTGACTAGGAAAATGTTTTATCGTAGGTTTTGAAACTGCAAAGTCTCTTGCACTGCATGGGGCACATGTTATCCTGGCCTGCAGAAATATGTCAAGAGGCAATGATGCTGTACAACGCATTCTTGTGGAATGGGTAAGTGAATGTATATAGTGTCCAACACTAAGCTGTGTTTTTCAAGATGTGAAGTCTTTTGTGCAGTACAAGCCGTTAAATAGATATTGTGCTGCTGTGCAAGAGTCTAAGGAAGAAGGCATTTGTCTTATTTTGTAATATCCTGTTCAGTCACTGGTATATAAGTGATAGAGATTTTTCATTTCATATGACTGTATTGGACTGCAAGGCTTGACGTGCTGTTATCCATGTTACATACAGATGCTTTGTAAGGGCAAAAATGTTTGAAAGAACCACTGAGGCATGTTTCATAGTTCATAGGACGTTTCCAGAACCAAAGTGTATAACTGAAGGAGAATGTACACACTCGGATATTAGAGATAGTCATTATGTTGCCCATAGTTTTTATACTATGAGAGATTTCAGAGGATCATTCTTACACTTTTCAAAACCATGAGTGTTTCCCTCCTTTGCTTTCCTAGTCTATCAGGCCCAACAGCACTGCTGCCAGGCAGTTTTTTTCCCTTCCCATTTCTTCCCTTTCTTTCTTTTTTTTTTCTTTGTTTTTCATTTTGCCATGCAAATGCAAGCTTTTGAGTACTGTCTATTCTCTTGTTTCTCTTTGACTCCTAACTTCCCCTTTTCCTTTCCTTTTTTTTATTGGGGGGGGGGGGCGGGGAGAGAATCTTCTAAGGCCCTTATTAAAATTTATTCAGTGTTCTTAATTTATTCCTCCCACAATCATTTACTTGCTAGTAAGGATTGCAGGCTAGTTTTGTCTGAGCTTGCTATGACTGCTGGCTTCCAGGAGATAATCTGTTGACACAGTCCTATACACTTTACTTGAATAATAAACTGCAGGATCAGATTCTCGGAATTTTATTTTTTTCCTGCTAAAATTAGTGATGAGTGTTTTAGCTTTATTTCCCAAGCTCTGAAAATATTTCAGCTGTTCCCAGATGATATGGGAGAGCACTCAGTAGTATTAATATTTACACGTAAGTAGTCTACAGATAATTATAATATTTATTAGTGCAAAACAAACTTCTTATTTACAAGTAGAGTATTTCCAAATAAGTGATGCTTATAATGCTAATTTTTGTAACCACAAGTTTCTTCAAGAAACAGTCTTTGGATTTTGGCCTTTTTCTCTTGCCCAGATGATAATGATTTACAGTAAAGGATTGGGAGGGAAAAATATCGACCTTTCCCCTTCAGTACTTCACATTAAAGCTCTCTTTTTGTTTTTTATTTCAATAGCATGGAATTCCAAGAGAATTCCAACAGGGGCAAGCAAAGTGTGTGTTGCTTAAAGTTCATCTGTTGGTTCTCTTTCAAGACAACTGGATTTGGTGATATTTTGTCTTTTGAATTTAGTAGTCCCGGTCCAGCTAAATATGTATGTTTTTTTTAAACATGTATGGTTTTTTATGTAACTAAAATAAGGCGGTACTGAGTACCTTTTATTTTAAAAATATCCCGTTACCCCCTTAATTCTAAGCATATCTCTGAGCACTTTGAAGGCAATGGGAGTTAAGGAGTACTTGTCTTAATACCTATATTATCTCACCAAAAGTTAATGAATTGTTAATTGAATGAAGATCACTGAAGGTCAAATTACTTCAGAAACACTACAGTTATTTACTAACAGTTTTCAAATTCTAATTGTTCAGAAAAGAATCTCATCTGTAAACTGGGTAGCTGGAAAACCTTCAATGCATCTTTGTAATGGCTTTGTTGTTGTTTATTGAGAGGGACTAATTAACTTTGATTATTGCACTAATATTATGGCACTTTGACAGTCCTTCAGATTTATGACTCTGGGAAAATAAACAAATGAAATGCAGGTGCTGGAGCAGAAAGAATAAGTTATTACTGAACTTTAATTACTTGGAGTGTGTAACCAGGAGAGAATTAGTTGATGAATTACAAGATGCTTAAAATTTACATCAAATTGTAAGCAGTCTTGAGGAAAACAAACACAAAAACCTGCCCCAAAGTCAGCTACTGAAAACAAAGAGACAAAGATTAATTTGATTGATTGATACTAATATTAAAATATTGATGTAAAATATTAATTTTTAGCTTATAGGTGTAACTATGGAGCAGGAAGTTGTTAATTGAAAATTCTTTCCTCAAATGAAAGAGTTTAAGAAAAATGTCAACAACCTCTTTATATGGTTCAGATGAATTCTCAATATGTAGCTGCAACTACCCTGCTATGAAGAACTTCAAAGCATCCACAGTATTTTGTCTCCCTTGTTTCCTAGGGAAAGCAAAATTATTGAAAGGAAATTGGTTTACCTTTAAATTTGGAACCAATTAAAAAAAAAATACAGCTGTTTAGGATGCAGCCTTACAAAGCCTCGTGTTTATGTAACTCAGGTAGTATTTTTGTCAACAATAGTGCTACCTACTTGTTTTATATTTTCTTGTAAATTTTTGTGATTAAGTCTGAGCTGCACTATAAATACTGTCTTCCTCCAATATTTTGAGGGGCGGAAATCTGGTACATATGTTCCTATTCTTCAACTGAATGTATGAACCCCATTTTCTTCTAATTTGCATGAACTATACTTTTATGACTAAAAAAATCTTTGCAATATTGAATTCTAGTGTGTTTACGTGTCGTAAGTGTACCGTGTTGGTAATAAAATTGGTATTTCTATAGTAAGGTGTATATTACCAAAAGTGATGTGTATCCTATTCTGGCTTTTCTGTGGGACAGTATGCTTTAGTACTCAAGGTTTAAATGTCAGACAAAGACTGTTTCCTTTTTCATGCTTTTTGTTTTCTGATGCAAAAGAGAGTTCCGCTTATTTTGCAAGAAGACAAAATAATTAAAAATGTATAAAGAAACAACTGTTATTATTTCAAGTTTTGATACAATTATCTAATTGATGGTCTGTATTAAATAAAGCCTGAAATATATATGGGGAAAAAATATAACTCTTAAAAAAAAAAAACAAACCAATCACCAACACTGCCAAACCAGAACAAAACAAAAAACCCCTAAAATCAAACCTACTGTGATGCAGCATTTAAAAATAAAGTACAGCATATATATATATATACACAGTTAGGAAACCATCCAGCTTGTTCCCTTAGTGCGTCTGTGACATCCTTGTCTGGAATGGCATAAACCGAGTGTCTGCAGAAAGACAGCTCTTCTTTGGGCCTGTTGTACTTTTAAATAAGTTGTTAGGCAAAAAAAAAAACAGTTTCAGTCTGCTTTTAGTGAAAGCTGAAAATCAAGCTTATAAAGAGAAAATGGGACAGCTAAATGGCTTGAAAAAATCCAATTGTTAAGATTTAGAGAAAACAGGAGGAATAATGGGAGAAAATAAGATTTTTCAGATTAGCTGCCATTATGTTTAAAAAACAAATTCAAACTGATCTTAATTGGCTGTTGGAGACAAATCTAGAAAACTTTCTTTTTAACAATTTATGTCTAAACAGCGCTTTTATAGAGCTTGAGCCATTTGAGTAGGGATTACCCATATAAACTTGCTAATTACTTTAGATAACTGACATTAGTTTGCAACCTGCAGTATTCCAGTTATTTTCTTTCTAAACTACAGCAGAATTTTGCTAATAGAGGGTAATTGCCTTATGTAAAGCGTTGTGACAAGTTTTAATGTAACTGGTCTAGCTAGTCTGTCAAATATAATTTTTATAGAAAGGTATAGTTGATTATATTGGTACAATCTAATGTTTTATATACATACGTGTGTATATAGAAAGAGAAGGAAGAGAAAGTCTGTAAAAGAAGCAGATAAAAAGAGAGATCAGTATAGCTTTACATTTTATATCTTGAAAATGAATGTTGTTCACGCACGATGACATTCAATATCAGTTTAAAACTGTTTGATAATTTCTTGCTCAGAAAAGAGGAAATTAGAATTCTAGAGTTATGATTCATTTTAATCAGAAAGAAATTGTCAAACATAAATCTCTCCTTGAGTAGTGAAAAGGCCCAAAAGCAGCCAAGAAAAAATATCAATACTTTGCAAAGGAGGAATGATTGTTCCAATTCGTAGCTTAATTGACTTTAAGGCTTAATGAAAAACACTACAGTGCTGTTTGTACACATAGTTGCTCTGACGAACATTGAAATCTATGCTCCAGGAAGAGAAGCTAGGTAATTTATTTTACATTACTATTGATATAATTTTCTAATTGAGTATGAGCAGAATGTTTGGATAAGACTGTGTAGCTCCAGATGTTAGTGGTGTTCTCAAGAAAATACTTAAGAATATGAATGAATAAAATATTTCATAAATCACAGTTTTTTCTTGCCAAGAAGCTCTCATTTATTTATTCCTGTCAAATAGTCTTTGAAGTAGATATTAAAAGATAAATTGTAAGTTTAATATTTCATAAAAAGTATAATGTTTCTTTAGTAATTATTCCTCAGTGTTAAGCCTACAGCTCCATCAAAGATTAGATTAAACTGTAAAAAGAAAATTTGGGTTTCCTTTATATGTAGGAACTTATAAGGTAGCGATGTGACAAGAGAAGAGAGAATGACTGTGAAGAAAACCAACAAAATAAATGTGACTCCTTGCTGTATTCCTGTCCCCCAAAGTATTCTCCACCTAAGGAGTGATTTATATTCTTGCTGATTAAGTAACTGAATGAAATTAAAACCTGATAAGTGAGTCTTTGTATTCCAGTTGTAATCTTCCAAAGCACAGAAAGACGAGAGGCAAACTGGGCATGTTTACACAGAACATGAGCAACAGTTTTCATGTGTCGACTATGTGTGTTTCCTCCTCAAGGAAGGGGGACTGATTTCTGATGTAGTGTTTTGTCTCCACTGGTGTCCTTGGTTTACGATATTTTGTGTATTTGCGTGGAACACAGAATAGCTCTGTAAAATATTCTTCTGTCTTAGTCTCTTGATACTAATGGACGCTAATCTTGATACAGAAGATAAAATTTCCTTTTCTATCTATTGGATGTTAATTTTGTGAGCTTTTTCTGTAAATCAGCCAGGCTATTAATACAGGATTTCCGTACCAAGACTATGTAAGAGTACACTAGAACCAGCACAATAAATTGTTCTTGGAATTAACTTATGTGAATGATTCAGGGAGGGCATCTCATCATAATTAGTGGCAGATTTTCCTTTATGGAAAAAACTGAAGAATGTGTAAAAGATGGCTTTGGAGATGTAGTAAATACTGAATGAAGCCACAGTCTGTTAGTACAGAACTGAAGAGTTTCAAATTGGTGCTAAATAAAAGCTCTTAGAAAGTAATCTCTTCAAAATAGAAAATATTTCAGAGTATCAATACCAGTAGAGCACATGCATTTCTGTGAAAATATTCTGTCCGATATTGTGTTATTTTGTAATAAAGAATTGTATTGTTTCAAAGCATGATGTTCTAAAACGATGTGTTATTGGCTCACATGCCATCACGGTGTAATATACAGTTATAAAAGCCTGCAATGTATAGACATATTTCATCTTCCAGTGGTCTGAATAGTGACCATGCTGAAGAATCAAGATAAAAGTAGTTATCCAAACCTTGCTATGGGGAAAAGGCCCTGCAGGAAGAGGCAGTATCTTTTATTAAGCTAACTGGTAATGCAATAAAAAAAAATTCTGCGTCGACTTGTCTCACTTGCAGCCACAGACACTCAAACTAAAGCATTATTGCCACTGCTGACTATAACGCTTTTTTTGTTTTGTTTTAAGGGTGTACTCCAGATCTTTCTGAAGTGAAGGAATCTTTTTAGTTAACTGTAGTTGCAATGGAATTGGACCTTACGTTACTAGTGGAGAACTGATAGTATAAGGCTTAACCAGTACCGGTGCTAGTAACAGCTGATTGAGAATGGTAGGAAAGTATGACCAGACTTTGGCCATAATGTTCAAGAATTCAGTAGGTCCCTGTGAGTAATCTGCTCAGCTGAGACACCTTAAGAGAGTGATGTGTGCTGCAAAGTTATTTTCCAAATACAGATGGACAGTGAATTGTTAAATAATGGTAGACATAATGTTTGAGCAGTAGTAGCATGCATACACAGCGTTAAGAAAAACTAAATGTAATACAGTCTGCTAATACACTCTGTTAATATGAGAAGCTGGAAAGCAGTTGCTTTTGTATTTCGAAGTCTTCTGACGTGTTCTGAGGCGGCAGTTTCTTTCAGTTTGCAGGCTTGTATTTTGGGACGGTAACCATCCACGTGGACATGTCTCAACCTGTCAGAGCTATTGATCTTGTTATCAGTGAGGAATCTGCGATCTTCAAGTTCTTCTGCCAGATTATCTCTAAAAATAGGTGCAAATCAGTGAATGCAGCCACTGACAAAAGCAAGAGGCTTTTTAATTATTTGCGAGGAATTTTGTGCTTAAAAAACCCACACAAAGTTAAAAGCATTGAACAGTTTAACCAACATTTACATGGATGAATTGTTGAGATCTATTTTTTTTGTACACTATAAACATATGGCATGAATTTGCTCTCATTACAGATGCTGAGAAAAGGGAAAGGCAAATATTTATATTACATTCATGTTTTACAGTAAAAACACTGCTCAGTTTGTTTATACAGTTCCACTGTTACAGTTTTTATGGTTAGTAATGAAACCACTGTAAAACAGAGTCTGAATTATATAGCAGATGTGTTAAACCCCTAACTTTCAGGGTTGGGCATCCTTCTGAATACTGATATCATTTAGTTAGTTGATGTACTGGCTACAGCTGAACTGTTTCATACCTACGTCTTCATCTGTAGTTAGCTCTGCACTGTTACTGTACTAAAGATAGTTTTATTATCAAGATAAATACATTGATATTTTAAAGTAATTACATTTATGAAATATAAAGCCAGTCAGTGTGAGTGAGTGCAGGAGGCTTTAAAGGATTTGGTCGGCATTTTCCAAGCATTTAGGACCTCATGGCTTATATTTCCAGTAAACAGGGATAAATTCAAAATGTTCAATTAATTTGATGTATATTTTATTTCTCAATATGGTGTTCTCGAAAATATTTTACTCTGGTTCAATTGATGGCTGGGATTCAAAGTAAAGTGAATACTAAATGTGAAAATGGATAAAAAAGGAAAATGCTTCTTAAAAATGTGGCTATATTTTTAGCTTTTATCTACTTGAAAAGGACTACAGCTATATTAAGCCAGTTTTTGATCTTTGCCATACTGTACTCAGTGAAGTACAGAATTCTGGTTACATAAAGCAAAGATCATTAATATTAATTCTTTGTATGTATATGACAATTTACAGGAAAAGTGCATGGTAAAAATAGCTTAGGTCCCTGCCCAAGGCACTTCAATTCTGGACTCTGCAGAGACTTACTTTTCATGGTACTTTATGCTCACTACCCTGCACGGTCATATTGACTTCCATCGAAGTGGTATCAAGCAAAGAATTTAGTGCTAAGTGTTCTCGGAACGCAGCTCTTATTTATTAAATGAAGATTAAGGAAATAGACATCAACGTTGTGTAGTGTTGGTTTTTTATTTTGTTGTTAAGCTTCTGGTTTAAGTTGTTAGCATGTCTTTAGAGAATACTTTTTAATGGTGATAATATAAGTAATAAATGCAGGAGAAAGTTTAGTAATGTCCAGCAATGTGGAAGGGAATTTGAAGCGGTTTAGCACTGTGGAATTTTTACATGTGTAGGAAATAACATTTTTAAAAAGTCTGGTAATATGAATGATGGAACTACTCTGTAAAAGGCAGAAATTTTTGGTTTCCTTCATTTTTTTCTCAGATATGAGGAAAACCCATATAATGAGGCATGTTGAAATAAACTGG
Source organism: Nipponia nippon (assembly GCF_047370975.1). Lineage (NCBI taxonomy): Eukaryota > Metazoa > Chordata > Aves > Pelecaniformes > Threskiornithidae > Nipponia > Nipponia nippon. The sequence goes on from NW_028262391.1 coordinate 47,114,750, forward strand.
GACTTCTTTACAAACATAGATAAGGCAAGCAGAAAGATTTCTACAAATAATGAAGCACTGGGTGCTGGTGAAGGAAAAGGATGGTGCAACAGTTTAGTTTTATAGCTAGGAGAGGTGATGCTACCTAAGAAGAATGGATAAGTGAAAATTGTTTTTACGTCAGTACTAGGGAAAAGGCTGTGATATGCTTCGAGTAAGGTGTCCATTGCTGTTCGTAAGTCATTCTGATCTTGCAGTTCACGGTAGCCTCATCAAATCATGGAAGAGCTTCTGCAGTTGTTACTGCTGGTTTCATCCATCCCTAGGACAAGGCAAGATGCCAGAGAAAGAAAGGGTTTCTTACTACAAGAAGTACATGAGGACTGTTTAGAGAAAAAAAAAAAGAAAAGGAAAAAAAAAAAATCCTGCAGGGGCACAGACTTTCAGAGATTTGAATTCCACAAGACCCTGCTGACCTGCCAATTACAGACTTTTTGTTCTGATGGTGACTATTATTTAGTCTGCAGATGTTCTTTCCTTCAGAATGGCCAGAGTTTATTAACTGTGGTGGAATAGAACCAGAGTGTTTTTCTTTTTTTTTGAGGGGGGTTTTTTGTTTTGTTTTTTTTTTGAGAGGGATGGGGGGCGGAATCAATTTAATTTTTTTGTGATGGTCTGGTCACTTTATCCCTTTTGGTTTTGTGCCTTGTACAAGAGATTCATTGTTCCTGAAAATATGCTTGAATAAGGTGGTGAATAAATGGTCTGGAACGTATGGTTTACCCTACATTCTGTCTTTAATTTTGGATTTCTAGGCTGGATTGAAATTTTGTGCTAATGTATGAATTCATAATGCTGTAGACAGCTGATAGAAACCAACAGAGCACACTCATAGCTATGAGATTGCAAGGTTTTAACATAGTGAATTTGCCATGATTTCCTCCAGTGAAGACGAAGTTGTCTTTTGAGTTCACTGAATTACTTCTGCTCTCATAATTCTGTTCACCTTTCAACATCTGCTACACATATTTAAAAAAAAAAAAAATCTAAAATGTAATTTTGAAAGAAGTCACAGTATCTTACCATTCCTTAATTTTTTCCTCCACTCAGCAGAATTTTATACATAGAAATGTTGAGGTGATCTTTTTGGTGATTTGTTTCTTTAGCACAGCCCTGCTGTTCTTAATCTGGAAACGTGAGTCACAAAATACCTACCATGCGTAAAGCTTTGTAACAATGCTACTTCAATGCAGTATGAGCTTTTTAACAAGACACACCTCCAAACAGAAATAAAAACCAGAATAACCCCTTTTAAACTGCACTTCATGCTCAGTCTTCAATTAAATGGCATTAGGAAATACTGTTTACTCAACAATATTAAAAACCTGTCTGTAGATGTCTGTCTTTAAAAAGAATCGTATCCTTTGTATGTTGACTTCAGTTCAGCTTAAAGGGTGCAGAGAAGTTTGGTTTTCACTGGTACTTTACATATACTAGCGCAACTTGGATTTGATCTTTTTCTGAATCTTTCTCTCTCAGAATCTGTTTTCTTAAACTATTTAGTGCTGTTGACATTGAAAACTTACTTACTATAGTCTAGGTAGATGTTTCTTCATAAACTGAGTTCTGCTATCACTGGATTTCTGGTTGTCAGTTCTGGGAGAGGAGAGGGGGAATAAAAGTGTCTGGTTATAATTCTTTTTATAACCATCTTCACAATTAATCTGATTGTAACGTAAGCTTGTAATATATTCCATTAATGAAGAAGACAAGCTTAGCTTATGGTAAATACAGTACTAAGTGTTTATAGTGCATTTCATATTTTACATGATTCCCTTTATAATTCTGCTTATCTTTTCATTCTAATTCCCTAAAGGATGTATAAAAGAACCCCTAAAGAGAGTAATTACTGCTCTATTCCTTAACCAAGGCTCCTTTTGCAAAAAGAAATCTGAGCTGCTTTTTAAAGAAAGCAGTTTTAAATAAAAATGCAAATAAGCTGCTTTGTAACCACATTAATTACCCACCTAGCCTCTTATTACCATGTTTGTATTGTTTGCAAACACTATTTACAGTCGTGTGGAAATTACCATTCCTGGGCCGGAGGAAGGCTGTTGTTGGTAGGTTGTGCTTTGGAACCAATTAGAGTGAACCTTGTCTCCAGTGGGGCTCATGGGAGAAGGCATAGCCTTGCAATGTCAAATAACGGCATTAACTCAGACTGCACAGGCACCGTGTTGTAATTATATTATTGGCCCTCTTTTGCTTCTGCAATGAGTTTCATTCTCTGCATTTTAAAACTAACAGGCAGCATTGTGTCTCGCTAATGATTTAATATGTACTGTGATAATTTCTTATGAAAGTCATGGTGAAATCCGGTGGGTCATTTTTGTCCCCAAATTGGTTCTTTGCTTTAATTTTATGAAAAGTGAAGAAAACACTAATGCTCATGTTCAATATCTCATAGATTTCCATGTAATTGATTTTTTTTCACAGTAAAAAAAACCAACTTTATTAGTTTATTTCATTATCAGAAGTGAACAGGGTAGAGTATCTGTTAGTATTAGTTGTAAACAGTATGTTACCTGGCAATAACTGAATGGTTGTAGGTCTTTCAACACTTCAGAGAAACTGAATGCTTCATAGTAAAATGTAGTCTTATTCGTTAAGTGAAATGCACACTTGTTGCTAACCCAGTATGTGTTGTGTTCTTTTCTTGGTTTTCTGTGTCACTTATGATTGTGAAATGGGCTTTTGCTCTAAAAATTGCTCAGAAATTAAAACTAAACCAAAGAGATGTCTTTGGTCTTCGTGAGTATTTATGCCTTTGGAGTTATAAATGTTTTCAGATCCCAAAGAGTTTAGTTTGATGGGTCACACAGTCTGCAATGTGAAGAATTGGTTCTTTGAGATTTATTTGTTTTCTTAGACTTGTAACCAGTCTGCCAATATGTTAAATGAGTCTTTTGAAGTAGAGGAACTTTGCTTGGTTGAGCTTAGTATGGGGAAGAAAATGTAAAGAGATTATTTTTCTTCCTACTTCTGAAACTACTGCATGTATCTGCAGCACTGTGACAGTGTGATAATGTTTAAAGAATACTTGCTGATAAAGACAAAAATGTTAAGGTCTGTATCAGTTCTGCTGTAACACTGAATATAGTAGAGTAGGAAAATAGCAACTCCAGCACAGTGTAGTACGACTCTGCATAATTGTTATGCATTAAAAAGAAGAAAAGAAAAAAAAAAAGAGAAAAAAAAATGCTCATTGCTGGATCACTAATAGTTTTTTACAGTGACAATAGACTAATGTGAGGGCATCAAAAGAAGCACTCACTTGCTTCATGATCCACAATAGCTTATAAAACTGAAGATAATTATCTGGCTTATATGACTACAGAGCAGCATCAATGACATAAAACAACCACAGATGGAGTTCAACAGGAATACAGAAGATGCGTAGAAAGTAGACTTGCTAAGTAGAGTGCTCAAAAGGTACTATTAATTTGTTTACTTGTCAATGGTATTTCTAAATCTTTTATTACTATGAAGCCAAAGCATCATATTTTTTGCTTATTTTACTGTCCTTTCTAATTTCTCATCATCCTTCAGTTCCCTTTTATCCTGATAATTTTCTGTGGAGGGGGTGAGTTTGGGACAGAAGAGAACTGGACTTCGCTTGATACCCTGGACTCCCCTTTAATAGCCTGCTACTTTATCTTTTATCTGACTTTGTGATATTTAGTGCTAGCTGCGAGAAATTACACTGCTTCCTTTGAAAAATCTCCATTTTAGCAATGCATGATGAGAACTATTGTTTGTCATGTGTCCAAGGAGAAAGTGGTCCAAGTGGCATGCAAAATGGTCGTGATTCTTTAGGTAATTTCACAAACTAATAATTGAAACCTTTGTCTGTACCAGACATACTTATTTTTGTATGAATAAGATGATTTATTATCTCCTTATTTAACTCAGTTGGTTAAGGCATTAGGGTAAATAGACATGATACCATTGTGCTGATAATAATTATGATGCTTAATTTAATAAGAAGCTGTAAATCTAAGGTATATCTGCGTGCTGCTATTCAAAAGAATGTATATTTATCTTCTTAAAAGTCTGTTTCCAAAGCCCACTGAAAATACTAATTTTCTGTTGCTTTAAGGAGTTTTGGATCAGACTCTAAATATCCGTATGCACAAAGATTGGTTTTAAGGGGCAGAACTTTAGCTGTATGTCTGCAGCCGTTTGTCCACACTTAATTTGCAAGCGTTGAGATATCTGCCAATATCCGCCATAATTTGTGTTATTTAATGTCAAACATGGAAAGGTGATTGTATTCTCCTGTGCTTTTTTTTTTTTTTTTTTTTTAATCTGGAACTGTGTTACTGAGATTTATTAGGGCTATGTTAAGGGAGTACACACAAGATATAACTACCCTTTCATTACGAAGTGAGGTAATTTAAAAATCTTTATTTTGCTCCTTTCTGTTTTATGTCTTGGAAGGAAGCACTTCACATATGTGCTTTCCTGGTTGTGCTAGAGGGGAAAGCATGCATTACTTCTGACTGCAACTTGTCCTGTTAAAAATTCATTTTGGTTTTTACTTGTGACTTGCCATGTGAGAACTCTGAACCAGAGTGAATTAGATATAATGCTGCCCCTACAGTGAGCAGGTAAACACTTTCTTTCTGTTTTCTAAACAGCAACTCTTGTTCCTTTAATAGCACTCTGTTGATGAGGGGATGTTCATAATGAAAAATTACATTGAAAACACAATCTAAATGTTCCGATTTTTGCACTAAACCGCTATTAATTTGGTCCCGATAAAGATACTCAGTGCATCGTTTTGCAGAAGCAGCTTTATTACTCAGTATATAAAAATAAGCACTAGTATGCTAAACTTGTTCTTTCCCGTATTTCATTTGAGGTCACCGAGATACAGCATTAACTTCAACAATATACTTTGCTTATCAAAGAGAAGTATTGAATTAATGCAATGAAAGGAATGTTTGAGGTAGTTTTTTGTTAGTTTGTTGTTGCTGGAGACATGCAAAACAAGCCTTGAACCACCTAAATAAATCTTGAATAGCTGATCCTAGCATATAAAGAATAATGGAAAAATTAGCATAAAATATATAACTAAATACTTTTGTATTTTCATAAGTGTGCTTATCAAAACTGTTGTTATTTTAATTTTGAGTAAGAAAATAAATCAGGATGTCTTTACCTTAGACTTGCACTTTGCAGATGCCTCTTTCAGGTCCTCTAAATCCTTACTCATACACAGATGGCAGCTATGCAATTTGTAGGGTAGTTCTGGTCTTTTGGTATTCCCTAGTTCTTATAAGGGACATGTTATGATCTGACTGTAGTTTCGTTTTAACTGAAACATCTTTAGGTCTCTTAGGCCTTGAATATTTGTCGGTTGTGATGACAAAGAGCTATTTGTACTTGACGGTCCTAACCACACCATGTTAGGCACCTTCACCGGGGATCTTAGATGAGTTTTACACTACAGATTCTTGACAACATGGTAGAATGGTGAGGCATATGTGATCCAGCTTAGTTGTATTGGTAGATGCTCTTTATGTAGATGCAATTAAATTGCTAAAAAAAGCTTATGGTTAATATCCCTTATTTTGCCACAGTGGAACTGAAATAAATGCATCTTGCTGATGTAAGCTTTATGCATGCTTGAAATGCTATAGCAGTATAATTGTAATAATAAACACTGCTAGGAAAGTGCAGCAGGTACAGATCTGGTCTCAGCAAATAAACAAACACTCTTTTTGTTTAGTTTTAAAAGAAAACGTACAAATGACTTTGTTTCCTTGCTTTCTGGAGAGTAATCTCTAGTCTGATTTCCCAGGGAACCAAGGCACTGTATCTGCCTGCCCTTGTGTAATAACTTTTGGTCCCATAGAGTGTTTAGAAGCAAATTTTTAAGAAGGGTAAAAAGCCTTAGGATAATTACGTTCCTGTAAGCATTGAGCTTTATGAAAGGGTAAGTGTGCAATCAGCGGGCAGAACTGAAGGGACTTCAGGCCCTTAGACATAAGAGAACCCTTGAGAACAGATGGGGAAGAAAGTACAGGACCCAGTTCAGGAGAAATTTCAGTCTGGACTTGTATTCTGCCATGGTACATTGGGTGTCAAGAGTTCTCACAGAACTGCTAATCTGCTGTGTAGAAGAATGACCTGTATACTACCTGCAACCTCAAAACAGGACATCAGGAGAATTTAAGTGGTGGTGACCCTCTCTGTGCCAGGGTGACATTTATGCCTTGTGTGGTCAGGGAGCTTTAATATGTTACATGGTTATACTATCTTATAATTTTTAAGAACTGCTCATTAATGTAGTCATGTTTAACATGTTATGGTTACAAACAAAGACATGAATGTATGTACTCATTTCTAATTAATTTGTGTAATTATGTTTTATAATCTAGGTGTTTGCAAAGCAGAACGTGGTACACCCCATTTACTGTCTGCTGTAGCTAATAAAAAATAATAGAATGAAATAAATCTTGAAACTAACTTTAATTGTAAGTATAGATTAGTTGTAAATTATATCTTTGTTATGTTTATTTTTAATTCTGCAGTGTTGCAGGTTTGTAGAGCATACCAATTAGTGTAGTTATTCGAAGTAATGATGAGTTAATTACTGTAAATGCTGAATGTTATTTTTGTGACAATTTAAAATACAGTACTGAGATATATTTTTTTAAATGTAGGACTAGAAATAAAGGGAAAAAGGAAATGGTGACAATAATGAGACCGGTTAATGTTATAAAGATTTTTTTTCAGCATTCAAAGTGATAATGCAGGTAAGATGATTAAAAATACATGAAGAAAAAAGTATAATAATTAAGAATAAAACCTCAGCATCTCAACTAATACCATTATAAGCGTGGACACAAATGAGGTAAACCTATATATTTCACTATGCATTAATGTATAAATTGACAAAAGGCAATTTGACTGAATTCATCTGAAACTGATTACTGTTCTTCTAACGCTGCTTATGTTCACTCGGTGAAGCCTCTCTTGCTTTGTAACTCACCTCACGCTGATTGGTAGCCTTCCGTGTCAGTAGTGCTGCTCTGCTACCTAAGGCAGTAAGTGTTGTCGAGTTTGTTTTTGTGAATACGTTTAAAGAGTAGAAAATGCCTCTAGCTTAAAATTAGTGTGTTCCTTTCTGATGAACGGTAGTAAATCCTACCGTTTTGAAAGCTGTATAGTATACCTATGAGAAATGAGCTGATTCGCAATGTTTCCTTGAGCATGCACACTGTAAGAGATATTAATAGCTTCCTTCAGCAGTGTCCCACTTAAAGTAACTTTGAAATGCAATATTTCATTACGTCCTGGTTAAATTAACCTTACATTTTTCTGTGAAATGGCATGACTACCTAGAGAAAATTTGAAGTGTACTATGTATGTTTACACAGCAGGGGGAAAAATGGTATCCAGGGTAGTAGTTATGCATTAAATATTTAGTTTTTCAATCCATAATTGGTTGCCTCCCAGTTGAATGCAGATTTGATAATGGAAACTGGTGCCCTGCACTTCTCTGTTTTGTTGCCTTTTTAAATAATGAGAGAAATATTAAAAATTCGGCAGTCAGTTCTGGTGACATTAGCGATAAGTTGGATTTTTACATGCGAAAGGATTTACTTTATAAAGCGGCAGCAGAAAAGTGTTCCTCTGCTCCCAAAGAATGGTGCAGTAAGGGAAAAACTCTTCCACTCCTTGGGGGAGTTTTGGGGGCCCTCCCCTGCACCAGCAATTCACAGCCCTGTGAGGCTGAGAAAAACAATGCACAAACCTGAAAATCCCAGACATTCAGGTTCATCTATTTGGTCCTGTTATGACAGAAATCATTGCAAGTTTGATAGATTTATTTATAAGGACTTGCTTCAATATTTAAAGTACATCTATTCCAGCATTCCTCATTTCAAGCTCGGCTGTGGATCAAGATGAAAGAAAAATTAAATTGTATATTGAAGAGCTGTTAATTGAACTGCACTGCATTTAGCAAGGGAGCGTCAGCTTCAGGCAGTCAATACTACAGAGAATTTTTAATGTACTGTATCACTTGATTGTCAGTTTGTATTGGAGAATGCAAACAGACTGCTTCGACTGGCGATAAAGCCCTGGAAACTTTTAAGTTGTTGAGGGGAAAAAAAATGTTATTTTGCTTTGATATGTTGTGACAAAGTTGTTGATAGAACCAGGAGCAACATTTTTTTAGGTGAATATTATTTGAATATCTTTTTATTGATAATTTCTGATTGCTAGGTATTTATTCTTTAAACGGGTAAAGATTGTGTACTGATTTTTTTTTAATGGGAGCAAAACAAGTTCCACAGAATTCTTGCACTTGCACAAATGTTACTTTGCAATTTAAACAGCTCTGAAAGTCTCATTTAAAAATATTAGTTCTCTCCAGATATAATTCTAAAAAATATCATATCAAAAAGCTTTAGAAATGCTTTAGAAAAATGTTATCTCTCTTTCCTAAGGCAGTGTTAATTTCTTTTGTAGTTAATCTTTTGCACTGGAATTTAGTACATTTATAGTTAAAGATTCTTTTAACAGCTAAATTATTTAAGCACGTCTTCTGGGATAACATGGTCTGTTTGGCGTTAAGTATGAAATACTTTTTATTTCATTTTCTTCACTGATAAAAATGAAATAACTAGAGGCATTTGTAGAACCAGAACAGATTTAGGGCTATGGTGTTAGATTAAAGATGTACTATTCTAAGACATAGCTTGTTACAGCTGTCACGCTTTGGGATAATATTCTTCTTACTTTTGGTGGTCCTTACAAGGCTTAAAGTCCATCTTCAGAAAAACCATAGTGAGTCTGAAACTTTTAAACTATTTTTAGATGTCAGCCTCTGGGACATCTCTGGACTTCTTTTTCATAAACGTGGTAGGCCTCAAGTAAATGGTAAACTTAAAAATGCCATATGTTGCTGGTGCATTGGCTTCTCTTGGAGCAGAAAGATCTTTCTTAGAGGCTGGGTTTAGCCTGGCCCATTTGGTACCTCTGTGGCACCTGAGAAGTCTGGGAGTGGCTTTTTTTGCCAACACCCAAATACTGCGTAGCTGCTCACTCTGGTAGGCTGATGTTGCTGAAGCCAGTATGGATGTTGCTCATATGCTGTCAATTTACTGTTGCATTTTTCAAGTTTTTAATTTCTTTCCTCTTTAGTAAAGTCTTTGAATGTTTCTTACCATGTGGAAAATTGCAAGAAGGGAGATACTGCATATTATGAACACTTTGGTATTATGCCTTCCAAATTTCGAAAAGTTAGGGTCTAGATCAAAGGTGTGTATTTGATTTAAAGAGCATCCTGTAAATATTTGAACTTAGACTACAAAATTCATTTTTCAGAAAGATTATGATTACAGAAATACTAGACTTAGAAGTTGTATAAGAAAAAACCCTACTTCATATTAGCAGCTATAATTTTAATATCTAAAATGTTTTCGTGCAATTCAAATCAAAATCATTATGCTTTATGAATATTATTTTGAATATTTGCTTGAAACAGTAATGTCTAGCAACACATTCAGTGATTTTTGCTACACTTGTCTGCGTGAGACGGTATTTGACAACATGAATACATGCAGTAATGTTCAAGAATCCTTTTACATGACAGCTTGACAATCAGAGTAATTAAGAGAATTATCTGAAGCTCTGGTAAATGCAATAAATCAGAGGTCAGCTTGAAATCATGCAGAAATGAACTAAAATTCTTCGATTTTATTTTTATGTAGGTAAATTTTGAAACTTCTGCATGGCGTGCAGTTGTCTGATATGAGGGCCTAATTCTGAGAACCATTGCAACAGAAATAATGTAGGTTACATGAGCAAATCCATTAATGTAGTTGAAAATTTACTTAGGCAACAAAAAAATGCAACTGAGATGACCAGCAACATCAGGTCTCTATGATGTGTTCTGTTTTATTGTTGGAAGAACTGAAACTTTCTGTTTGCCTTTCTGTGAAGCAAAGTTAAGCTGGGTGGCTTCCCTGTGACTCTAAGGTAGTTTAAGTTTAAATGTTAATAGGCTTCAAGAAGATGTGTGTGCATGTTTGGTTTCTTTTTTTTAGACTGTTAATTTGTGCACACGCCTAATCTCTAGGCAATCTGATTAAAAAAAATTGTATGTTACATGTTTCTTTATGCACTGTGTAGCTGCATGAGGCAATATCTTTAAAATGTAAAAAAGCCTACAAAATGCACAGTCTGATAACAACAACAAATCTAATCTAAAGTGACAACTGGGAGACTTTCCCAGACGTTTTTCTCTTTAATGTTACATGACTTTAAATTGATGCAGCCCCACAGTGATTGAAAAACTCTCAGAGCTTGTCTCCCGTGATTACATTTCTGATCTGTACAACTTAATTTTTTAACTCGGTGAATCTCACTTTGCGAATGAGCAGTTTGTTTATGTTTTAAGAGGGTGAGTTTCACTGATGCAAAAGCAATGGAACTGTAATACTGTGAAAAGTAATATTCCTGATAGTGATCCTGGTCAGCAACATGGACCTGTTCTTTATCTGAATGATACAGAAGTAGTCTGGTGGATAAGGCACTGTATTGAGTGCTGGTTTATACTTATTTAGTGAATTTAGTGGTAAATTAACACAGAATTAAGAGTAGAAAAACCTTAGGTAACCTTTCCCCCTCTCAAAATACCTTTATTAAAGCATTTTAAATCTGCTTAAGGTTATTTATATCTTGAAAATTTGTTTGGTTTTTTTGAGTTTTATTAAAATAGGATTTCTGTTATGCCTTACCATAAGCAAGCAAACAAACAAAAAACTCTATTAGGGTTCCTGAAAAACTTTATTGTGAAAAAAGTCACTTCAAATTTAATAATGAACTGAAATTGTATTGATATAATATTTTATAGAGAGAAGATATGAAGGCTAAAATTACAGTATTTTTTATTGTTATTCCATGGTTTTATCTGGAGCTGTGTCTGTAGATTGACATTTGGGTTTCTGGTTATAATTTAGGTAACTGATAGTAAATTTTAAGTTAACAAACCTACCTATCAAGTGGGAAAAGAGCACGGCTCCTTTACTCAAGGATACTTTTTTATATCCTCCTCTCCCTGGTTATTCCAGCTCTCAGCCTCTGAGCTACGGGGACAGCACAGTGCGAGGTAAATACTGGGGCTGTATCGCCCCAAACGGGAGGGTAGGGAGACATTCACAGTTAGGAATGCAGTGGAGGAAGATGGAGGAGATGGCAAATGTCCCTAGTAATGTGGAAAGGACAGATAAGAAGGTCAAAACACTCATTTGATACTGTCAACAGTTTTTGTTTAGAATATAATTGGAAAACCAAGAATTGGTTTGTAACTTGCAAAATCAAGTAAATTATTGAAAATTGTGTTTTTTTGATACGCCTCATTTTATTCTAGCTTTTTCTTGGCATTTTTCTAGTACACAAGTACATGAATTCTCATTTACTTTTTCATTTACCTTTTAAAATGTATACAGTCTGAAGAATGATATATTTAAAGCAATACTTTATAATACATGTAACTGCTTCTAGGGCTGCCTGCTAGATCTATGTACAGAAAAAATGGTCATGTGTTAGAAGAAATGTCCTGTGGTCAGTTTTGTAATACAAATTCTAAAAATCTGTTATTTATTTCTGTGTTGCTACTCTCAAAAGCAGAATATGATCCCCATGGGTAGGTGCAGTGATTGGTTGATATCAGTTGGAAATAAAAAGAAATAAAAGCCTTTGAAATGTAGTAGCTGTGTTTTATATCAATGATGCATCATAGTGTGTTGTACTTATGAGATTGTGCCTGACTTATGCCAGGGTAGAACAATCAGGGTTTCAGAAGACCGTGAATTTAATCCATAAAACGGTGGACAATATGCAGGGCAGGTAATAGGCGCAATAGATAATCTTTCTTGAAGGAGAAAGCAGTGAGGTGAATGTTGTAGTCCTTAGGAGCATTTCAGCTGCCTTGATTAAAGATAATAAAGCTCTGGAGGTGCTGGAGGGGAAAAATTGGAATAACAATTGTATTAAAATGTCAAATTTGTGGAACAGTACAGTAGAATGTATATCAGATGAAAATAGATTGGCAATTTAAGATATCTAATATTATCCTTTCCATAAGCTGTAGTAATCAAGCATTTTATTTGATGCTTTCATTACTTGAACACAAAACTTATTATTTTGTGATCTACATCTCTGAGTATATCTGATGGTGATGATGATGATTTCAATCCTGCTTTCCAATCCTTCCCCTAGTTGAGTTTGCATAACCTACTCACCAGAGTATTATTTCACAGTACATCTAAACTTAATTAACAGCTCGGAGCCACCAGGAAGGTGGTTGTCTTGCCAACACGATCAAGTCATTGGCCAATATAAACATGAATCTAGAGAAGTCCTGACAGGTGCCCACAAAACCCCTGGAAATTACATACATGCAAACATATCAGAATGCATATTTGTATTTTAAACCAGTCAAGCTGCTTCATCTGTTTAGTTGTATAAACCTAGTGGTCTTAAGAAGTTTGTTACCAAAAAAGTAAAGTTTTGTTTGTAAGAATAGAGTGAAACTTTTGCTGTCTAGAGAACGATTTTTCAGGATCGCTACTTTTTTTTTTGAAGAGAAAGTAAATATTTGATGTTCCATTGTATTTAATTTGTTTGAGAAATTAAACAATTTAGTATTTAATTGACTTTTTTCTTCCGTGACTTCTGCTTTATTTAAGCATAACTTTGTCTCTTCATATTGCTAGTTTGTTAAAGGACCATTCTGGTGTATAAAAAGCTGGGGAGTCAACATTGCATTTCAAGTAGTTCAACTGTGTCTTTGGAGTCTGATTCAAATCATGTCCAGTTCAGTTATTCAGTCACTGGATTGGACTCGCGCAGTCCCGTATGGAGTTGGAAGGGATTTCTTTTTCTTCTAGTGGTGAACAGCACTGGAATTACTTGCAATTTTTCTTTCATTCTCTTTCCATGCTAACTTCTAGAGAAGGGGAATGGTCAGGAAATTTGAATAACTGTGATTTCCACCTTTACTCTTATCGCCAAGTCCCACACACTTAAAAAGAACAGTCTTGGCAGAGCTGTTTTCTGTGGCGAGTTGGTGCAGATTCTTGCGCGCAGACTTTCTCCATCCCATCTCTCATCCTGTATTCAGCAGCCTATGGGGTTTGCATTTTGAGACCTAACCTAACCCATCTTTACCAAGGTGACTGTGGGTTTATCTGGATTTGCCCTCCAGGGTATTTTTAATTAGATATAAAGGAATGAATACATTACTTTAAATTATTTTGATGAAAGAATTCTTGCACTGTCATTAACAATGAGTTAAATGAGCTAAAACTTCCCTCTAGTTCCCTATCTTTTGATGAGGAAACAAAGCAGTTCTTTGCATGATTAAAATTTGTGGTATCACGCCTGAAATGAGAAGCCATAATATATGCTTTATAATTTGTGTAGGTTTTTTTTAACTCCTCCATGACCACTCTTCTTTTTGCGACTATTTTTACAGCTGGTTTTGTCGTGTTTTCCTTTGATTTAAGATGCTGACATTGTAAGTTTACATCTATGTTTTTATTTTTCTTTATTGCTAAAGAGGTTGATTGATTCCTGAGGCACCTCAAAGATAGTTGGCCTTGAAAATTCCTGAGGCTCTTTAAAAACTCCAGATCTGGTTATTTTTAGACCCATTAGCCTGAATATGAATTTTTGATAGTTAATGATGATTAAACCATAGCGTGGTGTGTGAAAACTTGTGGAAAACCATAGGGCAACAAGCTAATCCCTTCAGTCATTTGAAGTGTGCCAGGAGTTCAGAAAGCTTATTTCCAGTAGCAATTTTACAGTATTTTACTGGCATTACAGTATAGCAGCAGTTTTAACAATATATTGAAAGCAGTTAAAGAAACAATACAGCTTATTTACTCTTGGAGAAAGATGATTATTCCAGTGAAAAGGAAAGGATTTAAATTTTGTTGTTGATAGAGCTCTTGGCCAAATCTCAGAATATATTATTCTGTAACAACAGCATGTTTTGGGCTGTTGACCTCTATTATTTCTGATCATCCTTGTTACATAGCTTCTTGCAGAGTTTAGGCGAAAGAGCTGTCCCTGCCAAGAGTCAGGTGCCAGAAAATTATCAGATGGTCTTTAATATCTTGAGGTTTTTTAAAAGAAAGGTGTAATCATTTGCCTTATGGATTTTGATTCATCTCAGTTTTAACCTCTGCCTTGCAACCATGAAAAATCATTAAATATTGCAAGATTCAGAGCTTTCTCAGAAAAGTTGCAGATGCATTATTACATCCATCATGTTGTGAATGGAAATTGATTTCTGCATCTTAGAGCACCGGACCCATCGTGCATCATTTTGTATGGCTATTTTGGAACATGTAGAGCAGAAGAACTGAGGTATTATATCTGGGATCAGTGGGTTGTTGACATGGGATGTATTCCTGTTGGCTTTAATTCAATCTTGAGCACAATAAAAGCTAGCATAATTGGCTTAAACTGTGAGGCTGAAGATGGCAGGTTATTTAAAATATCGGGTAACGCAAACTGTAACACTAATACCTTAAGAGTAGCAAAGGTGCATATTCTGCTAAATAAACTTCAGTAATTACTTTAGGGGGTTTTCCTATGCAACATTGTAATTTTTCTAGTTTATATTCTTCACAGACTGCTGACCACAGTGACAGTTTTGCTGTTCTTGTATAAAATAACTCACACATGTGTGCACCTGGTCTTCATTATTGTTACATTGCATATATGGTAATGGCAGAATGGGAAATTTTCTTTTCTGATTTCTGCTGATGACGCCTTGTTTCAGGTACAGCACTTTACAAATACATTGTTCATTAACTGTCAGCATCCATTAAGCAGCACTAACAGGCAAAAGGACCGTACAAAACATTCACATCATTTTCATAACAAGAAAGTATTTACTATAAAATGCTAAAAAAACCCAAACAAAACAAACAACCCTACTGTAACTTTTTTGGACTGTCAACAATGTGAACACTCTTGTTTTACCTTACTGAGGCAAATGTATTTGCAGTAACAAAGCATAAAGAAACAAATTCCAAGAAAACCTTTACAAATAATGTCCTCTGTATAAGGTACTGACTAAACAGAACAGAAACACTGAAAAAGCCACTTTTTAAAGAGTCAGCATTGAAAGTATAATTAGAGGTATGTTGATTAAAATCTATTTTTGGCTAAGTGAGTTCACTTCCAAGTCTTAGTATGCTAAGGATAATTTGGCCCACTGTATTTTAGAAAATCTTTATTCTCATTGATTTTGTTTTTCTTGCAATGATTTTTGCTAGAAGTGTGTGATTCTGAGAAGTTACTTCCAAACCTACAACTTACATGTTTGATGGCCAAACAAAAGTAGTGGTCGGGAGGTTAGCTGGTTGGATAAAGGCAGGGAAACATGGAGACCTCTTATCTCTAAAGGGATGACTGTAACATCTGGATTGATATGGGAACTCTGTCAAACGCCATCTCTTACAGAGATGATGTGTGACTACAGCACCAGAAGCTGGTAGGGTTTGGACTGTAACTTTTAAAGAGTGGTAGGTTTGTTATTTATTTCATGCAGAAGAAATGTGGTGTGCTTGAGCTAGGATTTCTGAGTGTCACCACGAGATGTCACTATTTTGTTAGAAAAAAGTCTATCCAATGACATGAATATCTGGAAAATAAATTACATAGCCCTAAAGGGTGAAAATGTAGGAATTTAAGGAAGATAATTCTTTAATGTCTTCAGCTGGAGCATGTGCTACGTAAATACACACGATGTACTGGCACTGGCATCACTATTTCCAGGTTTCTTAGTGTTCTAGTTTTCCAAGCTGGAAGGACTGTAACAGGTTTTAACTCATTTATAGGTCAGCAAATATTTGGGCTTGTAACATGGCAGCTGAGAGGGATAAATCTTTGTTGTAATCTTATTTACAAAAATAGAAGATACCTAAATATCTGTGTTACATTGCCTTGTGGAGAGTAGAGTACAGAACTGCCCAACGTCCATCGGTCACACAGCCTACGCCCTGCTGACATGGTGCAATAGTGACATCCTGTGGGAAAGGTTTAAAAAGGAGACAAACAAAAGCTTACTTCTGTAGTCGTCCTGGATTCTGCTTGGATTTATCCATTCTTTTTATTTTTTGCAGCCAGTATCTCAAAAGTAAATTAATATCCATTCAGAACTGTGATTAGAGCATCATAGCTTTCCACGCTTTAATTTACACTTTTGGGGTATGGAGTTACTGATCTGCATTACAGGAGTGCTCATGTTTTACTTTGATCAGAACTGAAAATTTAGAAATGTTAATACAATTTTGGGAGTATATAGCTTCCTAATATGCTAGGATATTTTACATGTGTGTTTCCCTCTAAAATTAAAGATAACACTTAGATTTCACTATATCTTTAAATGGGGTCTGAGTAATTTATTTAAATTCTTCTAAACATTATTGTTTAAATCAAAAGCCATGAGAAAAATCCTTCCTAGGTTTTGAAAAAAAAAGTACTACTAAATTTAATAAAAATGCGGGCTGTAAAGCACTTTAAAATCTGGTTCTGATAATAGAAGTAATGCCTGAGATTCCTGTATTTCAAGCTACGTATAGAATTATATACTTGTATTACAAGACTGCAACAGAAATTAAAGAAATTTGATGTTACTAGAATGATGAGACTTTGGCTGCTGAGTAGGTGCTTCTCATTTCTTCCCTTAATCTTATTAGCCTTTTTTTTAAGCATGGAATGATAGACTCTCTGTCTGATAATTTTAAAATGAGAAGTATTTACACCTTGTATTGCAATTCACTGTAAGTCTTCCAGTAAGAAATATAAAACTGTTTCTGGGATTTTTCTGAACACTTTTTCCTGGTTTAAAAATATAGATGGATAAAATTACAGCACTATCCCCATGTGGAAGAATTATTTGCACATTTATGGAAGGTTGGTATCTCTTGTGTGGTTATCAGCATCCTCCATTGTGCTTGCTGAAAAAGGACCAGATGATGAGTGACGCCTTGCAAGATTAACTTTGTATTGGTGGTCATTAAACAGTGTGAACTTTTACTAACTGGCTGTTCGGGATGCTGGGGGGGGGGGGGGGGAAGTAGTAGTATTATAATAGTTGGTTGCACATAGAGCATCTAGAATAGACTTGGGCTACTGGCAACAAATGTGATGGAACAGTTGGTGAACAGAAGCATAATAAATAGCTATCAGTAGGTAAACTGACACCTCTGATCTTGTCCAAAATTATATTCTTCCAGCATTAATAAAACAGTTAAAGTAGATATATCATTCTGTTTTAAAGCAACTAAAATAATTACTGAAGGAAATTCAGTATGTTTTTGTTTTACCTGAAGAACATGCGAAGACCATGTAGTCGGTGTGTCCTTCCAAACGCTTTGTAGTGACGTTGACAAAGCTAATTTAAAACAAATCTGCTAAACGTAGTGGTAGCCATTTTTCTAGGGGGGTTTAAACATGTCAGTAACTTCAAAGAGGTGAGTGGAGGATTCTTTCCACACACATGTGAAGGACTATAAAAGTGATTGGCAAGCTTAAATTAAATTTTGAATATTTTTGTGTAATCACTGTTAATTTGGTTTTCAACCCATTCCTGGCAGATATCTGTGGGAACCAGATGGCTAAGTTGTGTTGACTGGGAGCAGATTTTCAGATGCTTTTTACAGAAGCTCTCTATAATTGATTTGCTGGCAGATTAAGAGTTGCTCATGAGACGTGTTTTGTTTTGCTTCTCTGTTTAAAAAAGTATACTGTCTTGTGCAGCTGCACTTAAATTTTTGAATCTGCAAATAACATGAGTTGTGGTGAAGATCTGTTTGTTACTATAAGAATACTTGAGAAAGATTTGAAAATTGAGAATGAGTAGCAGTAACGAGTCAAATCCTAAAGCTTCTGCTCAGATTCATGAAACATTTTTACTGAATTTTCTATTTAAGTTGATAGAATTTCACTCTCTGAAGACTTAGGCTTCTGTATTTTAACTGAATAGATATGACCATTTTCATGGTGCAACTCTGATCTTCCCATGCCTTTTTTTTTTCTGGATTATTTTATCAGACTGCTTTTCTTTCACTTATTAAAATTCAAATTAATCATATCATTCAAAGTTGTATTTGAACACTTCTGCAGAAGGAAATAGCAAAGCTGAAACTTTCTGGGCCTCATGGCTGCTGAAATTTATGTAGATCCAAGAGCAATTAGTCAGATTAATGAAAGGAAATTTAATAAAAAAAGAAATTGTTAGAGACCAAGGTACTATCTCTGACTCTGGATGTCCTGAGCTTAAAACTTGTTAGAAAGTAGGAGAGTATCCCAAGGCAGTGTCATATTTTTGTATTCTTCCTTAGGCATTAGAGAGAGAGAACTCTGCTTCTGTGAATATGTGGGTATAGTCTTTAATTATATATGATATATTTATTTTTGCCTCAGGTTCTCTGTCATAGCTTGTGCAGGCAGGATTTGAAAATTTGAGGGACATCATGGCAGGCTGTGTCATGGTAGAGAAGATGTGTTTGCAGCAGGATGGGTGGCTCTGTGACTATGTGAGGTCCAGCCAGCTCGTCTTACTCCCTTCCGTTTGAACATTTAACTTGTTCTGCATTGCAACCTTTCTTCTTCCCCTATGACTTTAACCTGCAAAGGTGGTATTAAGCGAATTGGTTGTCTTTTGGAGAATCACAGAATGTTTTGAATTTGTTTCTGATTCAAAGTTTTAATTTAATTCAAGTTTTAATCACATTCAATAGAAAAACTTTAAAAGAAAACGCTTGTTTACGCAAATTTCATTTTCATTTTCTCTTGTGGTTCTTTCCTTCTAAGACGATCATGGGATTGTGTGGGCCAAGAAATATTCCTCCTGTCTTGTGAGAAACCTGTCAAAATGTCATAAAAATATGCTAAGCACTTTAAATAATATTAGTGGTTAGGAGAAAATGTGTATGTCTAACTGTATAGCGTACTAATGGATGTGCAGAGCAATGCCAAGTATTTTGGGGCTGTGGAGAAGAAAGTATTTAAAAAAAAAACAAAAAAACAAAAAACAAAAAAACCTTCTCACCGTGTGAGTACTAATGTGAGTTGGCTGCTTTTTGTGATGAAAGACATTAGTGTGCAAAACACAGCAACTCTTCTGTAGTTAGAATGGGAGCTCAATAATTGCTCCAACTTCAGTGGTGAAAATCTTATAGCTTCTTGTGGCTGGTTAGATGGTAGATGGATGAGACCCAGTTCTTTTGTAAGTCTGCTGGTTAAGTTTCAAAGGTATTCAAAGTTTCAGTATATTTAGCTTGTGTCTGTAAGCTACTTTTTACTTTATTGTAGTTGAAATTAATCATTCAGAGGTTAACTTCAGTTTTATTGGATTATTTGTTACAAAAGATGACCCTACATTTCAAAATATCATAAAGTATGATTTTGTATACTGTTCCCAGCAGCTGTTTAAATTAAAAGCCGTCAAGGTCTTGGAGATATAATTTAAACATTTTTGCATTATTTTTAACTTAATTGAAAGTTGATATACTGTCTTTTTGACCTGGTTGCTGTAAAAAGCTACATTCATTGGCAAATATTAACCACTGTGTGTGGTCTAAATAGATATTCGTCTAACATGGACCAAGCCTTCCGCTGGTTAAAGACATCTCTTTCCACACATTTCCTAAGCTATAATGAACATTTTTATTAGTGGTTTCACAAAATGCTACAAAGTTCCAGTAAAAATAGAGCACAAATCCATTTGTACGCAAAGCATTTATCATGAAATGTTCCTTCGAATTCTTTTCTTTATTGTAGTGAACATCATATTGTTCATTTTCAGAGCAAAAGGTTCTAAACTTTTAAAGTAATTTAGTTCATCACATTTGAGGTACATTTAGGGAAAACCTTCCTAAATTTTATCAGTATCAGTTAAATACAAAATCTTTACAAATACATTTTCTTTATAATATAAAATTTCTGTGTAGAACATGCTGGATTTTTTTCAGACATCACATTTTCATCTCTGAAGTCATTGGCTGGATCAGGAGTTGCAACTGTGCTGAGCACCGAGGTTTATGGTTCTAACATAGATAATTCTTTAAGTGAATACCTTTGGAAAGGTTTGACTCAGAGGATAATATGTTATTGGTACTACCTGTATGAACTAGGGCAATATGGGTAGTTGCAATGTTAGTAAGAATTCTATGTGGTACTATTTATGACTTCTAAGTGAGGATGGGTTTTGTTTTTAAATGTACAAAGGCTCTTGATGTTGCTTGTATTTTCTACGGGAATGCAGACAAATTGTTTTTTAGTGTCTTGTGTGTCATCATCTCCAAGCAAATGGGTTTCAGAAACCTTAATTTCATAATTTATTTCGAAGTTGTAGCTATGGATCAAGTTTAAAAACCATAATGCTTGTACCCAATGTACTCTAAATTTTTTTCTATTTCTTTTCCTAGCGTTTTAGGTATTTTTTTTTATTAGTATAGGTATCTCCTCTCCCCTTTTAATTCAGCATCTCTTTTGCCTGAGCCATAAAGACATACTATAGAAAACAGCAAACCTTAAGATACCTGACAATGTGTTGCATTGCAGACTAAAATCTGACCTTCAAGGAAAAATAACCTTACCCTTGCATTGCAGCAAATTGCTCCACTCCTTGGAGACAGTGCAAAATGCACTCCATTGATGGCAGTCTGGCTTGACTCTTTTCTCCATCTGATCCCTCTTTCTATGCAGCTGCTTCTGTCTCAACAGTCTTTCCTGACACAGCTCATCTTATGTCCTGTATTTTTTTATCTGTTAATCTGACAAATGTTTGCTTTCTCCCTTGTCCTCCCTATCTGACATACTGAATATTGTTAGAGTGTAAAAATACAGGCATTTTGAAGTAGACAATGATTAATGAGAAGAGGAACAAAGAGATCTTCATATTAAAATACCCTAAGTCTCTGACAACAAAATCCATAGTAGAATCAGAGTACTTTAGTGGTAAGTATTGGAAGGTTTGGTTACTTGGTAGCTTTGGAAATCAGTAATTTACGGAAACGTTTAATATAAACAGAGCTGCTCAACACGAGGCACACGCATTTCATCTTTTGGCCACGTTGTTTTGCAAGGTGTTGAAAAGACAGAGCCCTCGCAGTCTAAGTTGTGTAAGTGGGTAAATGCCAGGGTGCAGGGCTTTGCTTATAAGTAAATCAGCTTGGGAGGCTCTGTGAAAGAAGGGGAGCTTGAAGATGTATTTAAACAAGGAGAATGAATAGGAACCTATGAGAAGAGTCGAGGTTGACATGAAAGAGTACGGAGGGTCAAGCATGGGGAAGCAAAAAACCATCATGGCATAGGAAGAACACACTGAAAGATGTAAAGAGCAGGATTAGAGCAGAAAGGGTAGGATTGGGCAGGTTGTCCACTTTTCCATGTGTAAAGAAAACTTGGATGTGATATTTGAAGATGTATTTTTCTTTCTATTGATTCTCGCTCCTTTCCTTGCCTTCAAGAGGGAAAAAAGTTTGACATCTGCCCATCCCTTTCTCTCACAATCAGATTGGTTTTGGTTTCTGTTGTTCACCCCATTTCCAGAATTGGAAACAGGATTTAAAGTTTTTAGCCTAACCTCAAATCTCGGCTTCTCTGGTGAGTGCTGTCATGGAGGTAATGTATTGTGAGCTTTCCTGGTAGAAATAGCACCTGTCAATATTAGCAATTATTTTTTGCATCCTGTTGCAAGATAATGGTTGCAATTTAATTTTATCTTATCATCAGACAATTCCTTTTGACTGCTTACAAACTTTTTTCAACTAATCTATCAAATACATCAAATATTCTTATTGTCTTCCACTACTGAAGTCTGAAGTTGAGATATGCAGTAGTCAGTCTTTTAGCAGACTGTTACGTAATGCTCTGGTCTGAAAATGAATGTGCAGGATTTGGGAGACTTTCAATAATATTTAAATGTGTCAAATTAAAACTGTCTGTTGCATTTTCTTAGAAGAGGAGTGTTTCTAGTAGCAGGATCAGAGAAGAAAGCCAAACTGATAAAATATGGGGTAGTAGGTTGGGAAATGGCTCTTTTGTGATTGCTGAAATCAGCGGGAGTTTGGCAGTGATTTTAGTAGAAACCGAATTGGGATCTCTAAGACTGGTGCTTATGCGCTGTTCTTTTAAATGTCCTTTTCTGTTTGTAATGTTAAATAAAAAGGGAAGATGAAGACTCCTTGAATCTGCGTGAAGAATTTGACAGTTCATGGTGGAATGTTCACTGTCTGCTTTGGCTCATTCAAAAATCACAGAAAACAAAAATCCCTTAAAGGTGGTGGCCTGCAGGTGACGGTCTAATTTGCTCTATGATATTTACAGAAGGAAGAGCACATCTCGTAACTTCTTTACCAAATTTCAAATGATGAAGGTTAGGGAGACTATAGATGTACATGATGGTGTAAGCTGTAGTTGTCTGCTTTCTATTCTTAAAGCATATACAGGGTTACAGCCTACATATGTTTGTCAGAGTGATTAATGGCTTGTATCCATACATTAGAACTCAGAGTATTAAGATCTATATCTTTTTGTTTTGAAAAGCAACAGCAAGCCCATAAATACATGCTAAATGTACTCCATCTGATGAGCATGTGACCTAGAGTGGACATTTACAGTAAATGACTAAAACCATTTAGAGTTTTTTTTTAAGCTATTAAATACACTTTAAAATGTCATAAGATGTCATGAGCCGTGTATGTAAAGCTGATATTTATATTTATCAGACACTTTAAGAACAGAAAAGGTCTTGTCTTCGTACCTGTTTCTTCTTTGCTTTCTAAACTGATGAATGCATTACCCGTGACAGAGGAGGTCAGGATAGAAAAATACAGGTAGTGAAGGTCCAAAACTTTTCACAGTGTTTATTTACATGGTTTATTCAAAGTGGCATAGGTGGTATAGCTTGGTGATGCAAAAATGCTCGAAGTTGTGGGGAATTTACAACACCTAGATTAGGTGCTGTGAGGAGTTGTCTGAAGCCTGCCAATAGGAGACAGTATGAAGAGACAGTGTGAAAGAAGTTTATATAGCTTTTTTGTCTTCTAAATAAGATATTAAATATATTCCAGGACTGTTAGAAATGTTGTAGCTCTATCTCCTTTGGTAACTTGGCTCAGAGAGCACTTCTGAGGCATGCCTGCTGCTATCAAGCTCGATGGTGGCTGACCCTGCGCACTGGGTTATCTTCCTTTGGATACAGTGTCCTCTGTCGTCATTACACCTACTTCTGCCTATTTATAGGTTCTCTTTGTACTGAGATATTCTAGGATTTTTTTTTCCTAATCCGTCATGTAACAATGGTGAGAAAACTCTTGGCCATTAGAAGCAATAGTGGGTCCAGCACTGGATTTGCGTTACACCTGAGTGACCTTGCACGCATCAGCACTTCAAAGTCGATGTGTTCAAGCGAAGATGTACCCGTGCCTTAAATCTGCAGTTTGTATAAACATGAATAGGTTCAATGGACATGTGTGTGGTTTTGTTTGAGGAGGAAATTGGTCAAACATGTGGCCATAACTAGTGTAGAAAACTGTGGTTTTGAACCTTCAGGATTTGATTTCTGGGATAGATACAAGCCTGTTCATTAAATATATTTGAAGACATGGAAGATTTAATTTACTAGCTGTCCTACTCAGCCAGCCAAGTAACACTTTCTATAGCACTCATTTTCAGTAGAAATCCTAGATTACTTTAGCAAGCTTAGGCAATGTGATTTTGTATGCTTTTATTTTTGTCTTGTACAGGTTTGTGAAAAATCTTCAAACAAAATGTTTTTGAAATGTTGTTTTGATAATCTAGCTATCTTTTTCCAATACCATTGATGGGTTTAAGGTATCTGAACTGACAGTGAATGAGCTGTATAAGAATCTTTTAATGATACAAGGGGGTATTGAATGACGGCAGACTTTTTTAGCATCTCTGAACAGTACAAATTGCTAACATGTTTGCTTTTCTGTAAGGAGTACCTGCTTAAGGCCCAGTGGGGTTAAGAATGTTGTTTACTCTACTCTTGACTCCTGCAATATAACAATAAAAAAGTGATTAAAATTTAAGTAGTCATGAGAGATTTTCAGTATATCTAATTTCTTGAATGCTGGTATGCATTAAAACTGGATCATTGCATAATACTGTTGTGGTAAGTATTGCTGTATTATCTTGTTTAGCAACCATCAGAAATAAGAACAGTAATTTTTTGGTAAGTAGTCTTGTCCAAGTATGCTGAGTTCAAAGATTGTGTAGCATTAAGGTTGCGTTAATTGTTTCCTCTGTAGGTTGTATTAATACTTTCCTCCATAGACCTGTATTTTGAAGTAGTTAACATACCACAAAAATCTTTTGCATGACAAAATTTAGTACAGAGTTTCTCACATCAGAAAGCATTTTCAACTTCTGTTTTGGGTAGGTAATGATTTAAGTAGATTTCACAAGGAAAGCAAGAGAGAGGCAGTCTTTTTTCAGTGTCTTTGCTTTCATCATGGAAAGAAAGAGGTATATATTTTAAAGCTGGCACCTGCCCATATGATCTAGATGTTCTTGGTATTGAAATTATTTTACTATATCAAGAATATGAATGCTTTTGAAAATGTATTGCAGTTTTATGTAAATACTCTGTTCAATGTAATTGAATCTGAATTAAACTTACTTTTCGTATTATAAGTACTATCGTCTTGTATATTCACATTATGCTAACTAAGAAACTGTCATCTTAATTTGCAGTAAGATGGTACAGTATCATCCCTGCTGTCACATAAAAAGATTTTTGAGAGTAGGTGATAGCTATGGATTCATATAACAATTGGTACAATTAATATGTGTCCAGTAGAATTGAAGTTTAAATTGTGAAAAAATGAGAGGGTAAAGTATTTCAGGGATGGCGTATTTTAAAGGATAAAACAAACCTGCATGTGGTTGTCGTGGCTCCACAGATTCCATCGTTGAGCTTCTGTATGCGGTACAAAGTGTGAGTGCATGCAACAGGGACATACTTCAACTAGTTTTAAATTGAATTGAAGAGGGACTTGTGTCATGTATGCATAGCAGCGTGGGGTCCTGTGGAGGCTGCAGAACTTGCATGGGACCCTGGAAAGTTTGGGTAGCTAGCTTGCGTTGATGTGCTGAGTCTCTGTAGTTACTGATTTGAAAACTAGGTTAAAGCCAGCTCAGGAATATGGCTATACAAACTGAAAGAACGAAGGAGAAATTTTCCTTTTTTTTAATCAACTGAATCCAGAGGAAGCAGCGATGGTCATCTCCTTTTTATAAGTGGCTAGACTGTTTTATCTGCTGTCTGGTTCAAGTGAAATCTAGAAACACTTGTGGTGCTGAAGAATTTTTCAGGACTCCTGCTGAGCAGAAAGCCACAGACTCCAGCTTTCATTTGGACATCAGCAGTGGCGTGTGTGGGATCACCGTTGCTAGCAGCATCCAATTCCAGGGGGTGAGTGAAGTCTGCCAACAGAGGTGGATATTGTCCCCTGTACATCTCAAGTCCTGACAGAAAGCTCAGAACTGTTGCTGCTGCTCATCACAGGGTCAGAGCAAGGGAAAATAAGCTGTTTTGTGTGTACTATCTCTTATCTGTACTTTTAAAAAAGTATTTCTTTTCTTTCCCCCTACATTAGCTAAACTTCAGCAAGAGAGCTGAAGTATTACCACATACAGAGTGACCTATAGCTGAGTGGTTGGGATAGATTCCTGTGAATTGTGCAGGTTATATTAACCCCCTCAGGTAGAGGAGAGAAATAAGCACAGATCCCTTATTTCCTGAGTATTTTAAGCATGATTTGGGGATGAGATTAGCTCATGAAAATGTTACAGTATAGTAATACCGATCTTCTGACTTTAAGTCAGGCTTAGCTGCACATTAGGGGTGGCATTGTGCAGTCCTCAGAGGAGATAGCCTTATCTACCTATAGTCCCTTTCGTCTCCAGACTTCTGGCCTGCCATAACAGCTATATCTTTTCAGGCTTGGACTTGGAAGGGTGCCCTTTTCATTCAAGGGCATGCATGGTTGCAGTTATTTGCGAAGCCATCAAGTTCTCTTGTGGAGCTGCTGTGGAATTTGAGCATTATAGACATATAATACACATTCCTAAACCCCAGTACACAACAGCATCTCTTTACTGACCAGATTGTGTCTTCAGTTAAAAGTGGAACATAGCAGAATTAAGCATAACTTGATATCAACTATTTGCCTGTATAGCTCCATCTGCCTGTTCATCCTCTATTTTTCCACACTTTCCTTTGGAAGAGTCAGAGAGGGAGGTGGTAGAGCATAAATAAGCAAAGGCATCCTGTGCAATAACTTGTGCTAACTTTTCTGAGTCTTGAAAGCTGTGTTTTAATGTTCGGAACTGAACAGTGGAAGTGTGTGGGACGGCTTTATTTACTTACAGCACTTTGCTTTACTGTCTTTTGGAAGCGATTCCTTGTCACCGTATTTACTGCTCTGTAAAGTAAATCTTTTAGCAGTCACAGTCTGTTAAAGAACTGTTTTCTTCATGTTCAAAAAGCACTTCATGTTCTTTCTCCCCAGGTCTCCCCAGCCCACAAAATGTGAATTCCTTGTCTGTTTTTGAATCTGCTTTGTTACTGGTTTTGAGTCTTTTTCACTGGTTTACAACAGTTTATTAGGTACTTTTCCATTATGAGGAAGATGATTTAAAATATAAACAGATGATATTTAAACAATGCTTTCTAAACTGATTCCATTTTATTTCATTAGTTTTGTCTCATTATAATGTCCTTGCTACCATTAGTATGTTAATTTTTTCTTATATTTAAAAAGCTTTCTGAACCAAGGCTCAATCATCTGTGTATAAGATGAATGTGGTTTTTTTTTTTTTTTCCTTGAAAAGCCTCAGTGTCAAATATGATCCATTAAGAATTGGACATTGCAAGGACATCAGACTAAGGAAAGAGACTTTCTGAATACCAGAATCATTGAAACCACCAGGACAAGTTTTTTGAGATTCTGTTCCAAGAGAGACACTCACACGCTTACTGACTCACGTATTAGTACCTACTTTGCCAGACCTATCAAACTAATGAAGATTGTGGTCATCTGAAACTCTGTTATTGAGTTCACATCTCATAATTTTGCAGCATCTAAACCAGCCATGATTCTTTGTGTGGCACATGAAGTCAAACTGAAAAATTATGTTGAAATGATAGGTTAGATTTTGTTGCCAATTTAAGATATTTCACACTTAATGTTCTTATAAATCTATTTACAGGTTTATTTGGAAAATGTGCCTAGATTAGTGGAAACTTCTCTGGTTTAACTTCTGTGTCTGTCTTCTTATGCCCACCATAGACATGTATCCTTCGTGCTATTTAAAGGAGACGTTAGACTGTCACAAGTAGAATTGTTCTCTCATGCTGTACAAAGATTTTATAGGAAAAAAGTTTGAACTGAAATTGTAAATTTCTCCTCTAAGCTACAGCCAGAGACAGCAAGCAGAAAATTCTGAACGCCTGCTGACATCTTTGCAGTTTTCATTATTTTTAGTAAAAATTCTCATAATACAAACACACCTGCTTCAAATGGTTATGCTACATGTATGCTGAATATTTACAGCTCAAATGGATCTAATTGGTCTTGATTGATAAAATCTTAAGCAAAATTAAGATACGATTGTACTGTAAAATGGCCTAGAACAACATTAGTTTGAAATAATGATTAATGTAAGATAAAAGAGAAAACCTTTAGGGCCCAGAACACTTCTCTGAGGACACATGCGGTTATTTTATTCTGCATTAGTTTCACTGATGGCACATTGTTAAACACAATGACTTATAAGAAGATGTGAAGAAATTTGTATTTTAGCCACTGATTTACAGTTCTGCAATGTGGAGATGTTTAACATGAGGATGCCTCCATTTGCAGATAGGATAGCATTATTTAAAATTGATTAGGAGCAATTCACAGCAGCCTGCCAAATTGCTAATGGAAGCCATTTGAATCAATTCTCTCATATAATTTAAATGCCATTTCACTGCATATAGTTTAACCAGGAAAGAATCCCAGCTTGCAGCCAGTAAAATTAATTATTTATTATTCTATTCATAAATATTTTCTTCATCCAAAAAATGTAAAAACAAAATAAATGCTTATATGCTGAAACTTTTTCAGTGTATGTGTACTTCCAATGGCTAATCTGAGAAATGCCGTAGTATTAGTTTTTACTTACGTATGTCAAAAAGCATTTTTATCTACATGTCAGGTTTTTTTCTTACTTGATAGCTTTTTGTGGAGTGTGCATTTAAGGCTAAATTACAAATTGGATTCTGCTGTTAACTGTGGGGCCTATTCAGCAAAAATTATATATAGGCTTTTCTCAGAAGGTCGTGGAATCCATCTTTGCTGAGGTGATGAAACTGGGAACTCCTTTTGGCCCCAGAATCGCTTTTGTCCAGATCTGCCCGGCTGTCCCATGGGGCAGTTGTCTGACGGCGGAGAATTCATTGTGTGAGGTTTGGTGTTCACTATAGCACTCTCATCCATCACTGAAAGATTGTCCTATCTGTGGGTTAATTTTATTGTTATTTGCTTGAAAATCAATTGAGTTAAACTTTAGAACTAATGGTCTGTTGCCCTGGTTTAAAAATAAACATTCTGGGATTTGGCTGTTATTGGCCGAGATTTTGCAGAGTCAGCACTATGCAGGAAGAATATCTTTTAATTTCAAGCTTTGCCCACACATCTATTGCACTGCCAATTGCAACCACTGTGGTGCCAAACAAGTGAAAATATAGATCATGTAAAATATAGAGCAACGTTGATGCTGCAGCAGCATAGGAAGTGCATGATGGGGGCTGCTACTCTTCAGACGGAAATAGCATATTGAACTCCTTTCTGGTCATCCTTCGCTACTGTCCGTTGTGACAGAGAACCCAAGAATAAACAGCGGTGTCTGTTATTTTTTTCCCCTAAGTATAAAAAACATATTTCAATGTCTTTTGCTCACGTATGGCGATGGATATTGTAAGGGTTAAAATATGTCTGAAAATTAATCAACCCTCAGTTGGCCTTTCTTCACTGGAGTTGGTATGTAAGTTGACCTAGAGGTGTAGTAATAATATATGTCAAAGATATTTAGCAGGCTTTTGCCATGCGTGCCTATATAGATACGGTGGGCATATGACTGGACTGATTATGGGCCTGAAGGCTCTTCCCCTGCAAAATATGTGTATCAAGTCAAGAAAGGTCAGCCTGCAATAAGGGTATTTAAGAAAGAAATCTTCAGCTGCATTGGCACAGCTGGAAATCTAATACCTGTTTAAGCAGCAAGGTCTTACAAGTAGTCAGGTGAACGTATTTGAGAGACTGTGAAATTTCATGACTAAAAAGGGGAGAGAAAAACCCTAATAAGAAAATTTCTTGAACATGTGGGAGAATCCTTAGTTCTGAATGTAAACCAAAGGACTTAAATGTCAGATATTCTAAAAAAAGGGGACTTAACTAATGTATGTTAGGTGTTGCTCCCAAAAACAGCACACAAAAAAAAGCAGGGCTGTAGTAGAGGTGATCTGGGTGCATTTTTTTTTTTATTATTATTATGGTAAGAAAAGCTTTATGGTAATGGGATTGTACTGGGTTTTTGGTTGTTGGTTTGGGGTTTTTTTTTTTACTGATAACCCCTCTGGAGAGAGCTACTGCATTTGTAACATTAAATGGAGGAAAGACAAATGGTCATGTCAAACGTGACCAAAAGCACACCAGAAGATACGAGTTTTGAACAGAGACTGAACTCTGGTACAGCCTTGTAGAGGGGACCCACTCGTCCCTCAAACAAAACCAGCAGTTTGAGTATTCTAAGGGGATTGTGCCATATTTCCCTTTCTTCTTTGAGAGCATGATAGTTTTGTAGAAAAAATAGTTCCTTAACTGTATCCACTGGCATTTTAAGACTAATAAATAATTCTTCACAGTCACTCAATCACTCTCAGTGCAGACTTCAAAAGGTAATTTATTTTGCAGATAGACACATCTGACAGCACTCTGGAGGCCATCCTTTCAGACGTAACCACTTTCAAGAAACCAAGACTAAAACATCCGGCTCAATCGGGTTTTTACATGATGAAGCCACTCCTTGATAGAGAAATCTAATCAGTATGCTGGGGAGGGAGGGGGCCTCAGCTACTGTCTTTTTTCATTAGGGTTTCCTGTCCTGTTAACTAAGGAAAGGGTCAGTCACACGCTTGCCGATCTCATCGCTTCATACGCAAGCACCAACAAAAAGGAGAAACCGTATGTTTACCCAGCCCATCCAGTGTAGCATGGGATATGTTAACAGAAAATGGTCACTGAAGTAAACAAAGAGGATCCAAACACTTTTTTATTTATCAGAATTAAGAACAAAGAAGAAACAGTGAATGGTTTGGGAGGCCAAACCTGGAGGAACTCATAGATTCTAGGTGTGGGAGTGATGGTGGGGGGTATAAAAGAAACTTAGTTAATGGGACAGAGCTGAGTGAGCAGAGACAGATTTTGGAGAAAAATAAGCGACGTAGTTTGGTATCACAAGCCATCATTTTCATTTTAGCTGCTGGGCATTAAAATAGCTGACACTTCACAAAACTGACTGTAGATTGTACAATCTTTTCTGAAGTCCATCAGTAGAATAATTTACGAAGTCTTGGGCAAAGTCTTTCAAGGACTTAGGCAGTACCTCTTGCTTTTTATCTGCTCGTTCCCCTGTCTGAAGATAAAGTTCCCCTATTTCTTGGTGATGCAGTTTGAGTAGGCCTGGCGCAGCACTTGTACTCCTCAGACATCAACATGGTCTTTTGGGCAAGATTAGGAAAATGTATTAATAAACATAGTGGCAGCTCGACTCTTTTGAAAAATGTGTTTTTTTTCTTATTTCTCTTCATATTGCAAAACAGATTACTGCATATCGAGAGATTAAAGCCTTCACTGGTACGGTAAAGAGACACTCACATGAATGAAAATAATTTATTTCTATGCATTCTTCTTTTATCCGAGTAAATGAAGTTTAGGGAGATATACGGCCCTATTTCATCAGGAATTTCCATTCCGAAGGGAAAAGAAATGGAATAGGAACTCTGTTTCTAAATATCTAAGGTTACAACTTTGCTGTAACTGGAAATGTAACTCCCTGTTATGGCAGTATTTGATCCACTTGCTGATTCTGAATGCTGCCTGGATTACTTAGATATATGTCTCACCATTAAAGCATTTTCCCCTTTTCTGTTTCTTATGGTAAATGTGCTATAGAAAGATTTTTTTTTTTTTTTTTAACTCTTTGTAAAGTTTTAAAATAAAATTTACAGCTGGTGAGGAACATAGTTTTTACATACTGGACCATATCATCTCAGTAACCAATTTTTTCTTGTGTCTCAGAACTCTCATTAATTTTTCACAGGCTTGTGATGGATAGTTTTTATTTATTCACGTCTGAGGTTCTGTTGTGTGAAAAGGACTCATTTTATAACATTACATATTCATGGCTTGGGATAGATGGGATAAGGAACTTATTATTAATGTGTCACAGTGGGAAACTTACTCTGGGTTCATTTGCGAATCTTGTTAAATGTGGTGCGGTCAGCAGACAGTACTGAAATTTTTGATACATTTTATTGGAGAAGGGCAAAGAGGTTCTGTGATGCTTCCTTATCTAAGCAATGCAAGTTTGATGGTGTCTTTCTAAATGCATTTGAAACACTGTATCAACAACACAAGGGTAGAAGCAAAATATGCGTGAACACCAGTAAAATAAGAATGACTCTTTTTATTAATGACTGTTTCCAAGTGCCATTTGGGTCTATTTAAATCCAGTTTGCTTAATTAAATATTGTTTTATTTTTAACAAAAACATGGGAGTTTCTTGCAGTGAATTGTTGTGAGCATATTTCAAAACATGTAACTTGATTTCTAGCAAGTTAGGTTTACCTATAGTAACTGATTCTGGCCATATTTCACTGAGATTCTTTCGTTAATGCATAGTGCTACTGTGCAAATTCTGAATATATACATGCAAAATTTTTTTGAAATCAGTAGACAGTCTATGTGTTGAACATATGCAGCATATAAAATAAAAACTAAAGAGGTAAAGTTTGGTGTAGACTATTTTAGAGTCCTAGAATTGGATCTGATTTAAAAGAACCAAATATCCTTTTCATCGAGTCACAAAGATACTCATCTTCAAAGCAGAACATTTTGTACTTCTTAAAATTTTTAAGTAGGGGCTCTGCCCCGTGTACTTATGTGCTCAAAAGTAAATTATTTCAATTAAATGCTTCCATACTCATTTTCCTAGTTACAGAAACGGGCCCAGAGAGGAAGTCTGCAAGTTAGCTATACTTCTGACTCC
The DNA here is from genome assembly GCF_047370975.1 of Nipponia nippon. Taxonomy (NCBI): domain Eukaryota; kingdom Metazoa; phylum Chordata; class Aves; order Pelecaniformes; family Threskiornithidae; genus Nipponia; species Nipponia nippon. Next base: position 47,147,183 of record NW_028262391.1, read on the forward strand.
CAGTTATTTACCACCTATTGTTACCTTTGTATTTATGTTATTGTTGGAAATCTAGAGTGTTTTATTGAGGTCTTTTTTGAGTATACTAATCACTTTCTTACCAAAGCAGCTTGTGGATTAAGGTATTAATGTTTATGATGCCAGCAATTATTCAAACATTTAAGAGCATATTATCAAAATCTAACTGAATTATAATTCCTCTTTGTTTTCAAATATTTTTTCTTTTTCAATGAATAATAAAATAGATAAAATAACTTTAAGCTACTTAAGCAGTTTGAGATGACTAGGACAAGACAATTTATGATGGCTGTATTTTAAAGGAAAATTTTCGGTGATGTTAAATGTTAGCTTTATTAGCGATCCTACCAGTAGGTCAACACAATTATATTGTCATTTATAATAGAAGAGCTGGGCAGTGAGAAAACTGTAGTCTATTAAGAGTTTGTGAGTGTGTGTGTATACAGTGAAATAATATCTAGTGTAATGTGAAGTGACAGTCAAAATTACAGCTTTTCTCTTGCCGCAAGGGTACTTCTCTGCCAAGTATAGTAATATTGTTGTAGCAGTGTTCAAGGTTGTCAGCAGTTCTTGGTTACTCTGCAGAGAGCCATAACTGTGTGTGGAAGCAAGGAGCTTCCTGTCAAGGGAGATACTATAATTTTGATATATATTTGTTGGTGCCAAACTGCAATTAAATAGGAGGCGTTGGAAGAGGTTTTATTTAACCAACTCAAATTTGTTGATTAATTAGTTAAAACCAAAAAATCCAAAAGGAAATCCTCCTCTTACATGAACATAGTTTAAATTATGAATTTATCTGGTATTTGTCCGTGCTCAAAGCAGTGTGTTATTTTTATGGAATAAACTTTATTTCTGCTAATGAATTTGGGATTGCTGAGAATGTATAGGGCATACTGCTTTTACTTAAAATATTATCTATCTATCTAATTATCTATCATAAAGTTATTTTAAGGGGTAGTAATAGTAGATTTCGGGTTTTTAGAGGTCAGCATGGAAACTGTTTCTTCTCAAAAGCATATTTTTTCACAATGTGTCAGGTCTTGGACAAAATATTGTCACAAAAATGTGTATTATCATCCATATTGGAAGCAGTAAAGAATTTCTCCTTTTTTCCCACGTTGAAAACGATGATAATCGTGTCAGCAGTTTTATTCAGTTGAAAACCATTTTTCTTGATGATTAGATTAAACAAAATGAGGTGGGGGAGAGAGATGCTTTGGGAAACATTGCTTTAAAGAAAATCAGGAACTCTCTTGCTGTCCTTTAGCAAAGTATTGAGATATGAACATACTTACATCATCTTACTACTTGCATGGTGAAAATTTAGTCATATACTAATATAACTTGCTGAATGGAACCTAAAAGATCACTTAGCCAAAACCCCCACTGACTTCTATTGAATACTTTCCAAGTGGAGCTGCCGATGCATGTTGTGAGGTGCTTCCATGCCCTGCCCCTCCACTATCTTCTTCCTTGATTTCGGTAGGTATCTATAGGCTGCAATGCGTGCGTGCGATTTGCGTTGTAGAATTAGGTGCTACTTAAAGCAAAGCAGAAGCTGCAAAAGCTAGCACTTTTTTTCAGATGTGGGTATATAAGGAAAGAGAAGATAATTCAAAAAATAAATCACAAATAACTTTTCAATATTTTTGTTTTAACCATAGCTAAAATAAATTTCAAATGCTTTATGTTGAGGCAGTTAAATAGAAAGCAAGAGGCTTCCTGTAAGTTATTTTTCTCAAAGAAAATTGGGTGCTCAGTGGGGACCTGGCACAACTGGGATAAGTTGTTCCACTGTTGTCTCAAGCACTCTTGATTTATCCCAAAGCACCTTGCAGGTTTAACTTACTCTGGAAATCATATGTATCTGATTTACAGAAACTGAGTGTGTGCTGAAGTTTACAGATGTGTTGAAGAGCTAAAGTCACACCTTCAGGTGGCCCATTGAGTAAGCTTAATGAGTAAATGGAAAACGTAGCAGTAATATTTGTTATTGCACTGAGGCCCATCCTTAACAACAGGGCACATTTCTGACCCCCGTGCAGAGGAGTTGTCCAAGTGCATTGTGATGGCTAATTGGCCGTAAGACACAGGAAAGACGCTACAAAGAAAAGTTGTGAAATGTACAGGAAATACTTGTTTTATGGTGTTTCTCTCTATGGCTTCCTACAATGCTTTGACCAGTGTTTCTCTTGTTATCATCACTGAAGCTTTTTTTTTCCTGGTGGAGGGCAGTAAGCCTAGAATGTGGGCACATTATCAGAGCTGATTTCCCCAGTTTTGGTAAATATATCATTTACAGTGGTATCTTATGATTTTGTACCTGTCATGTTTTCAGAATTTTCTCAATCTGGCCAGCTGTTTGGTTTATGAACATCTAAAGTCTTTGTTTCTAGCTCCTCTGATGTCACTAGAAATTTTGCTTTTTTCCTGTGAAGTCTTATCTCTTCGCTACAGAAGCATTGGTGCTCAAGAGGTGATCATACAATATGTTTGTATGCAAAAATGCGCATACCAGTCTACACCTCACTCATCATCTTTAACCTGAGTGGACTTAGCATCCTATGTGTGACAAAGCAGTTTACCAAATGTAAATTCCTTCCGAATGCTCTATTAGTATGTTGGGTCTTTTTTAAATTGAATAAATATATTACACAGTAGGACAGGTTATTTTCTTTGTGGCCTTGCTGTTGCAATTTGGGAACAGATACAATTTTCTTCAGCTGATGAAGAAAGCAACATCTGTTCTGGGTTTCCTGCAGCTTTCCTTCTTCAGACAATGCATTTAGATGCACAATTTGAATTCCTTCCGCAGAAATAGAAAATTAAAAAATTGACCCCTCCTTCAAAGCAGTGGTTACACTGTGACAACAGTGGGTTGAGCTAAATTCAGCTATGTCAAGCAAGAACTATAAAAGTAGATAGATTGCCCTCTAAGCTTCACTTTATTGGATATTGTAATTGACATATAGTTGTCATTTATAATCATCTGTCCATTCCTGTGAGTTGGGAGCGGTAAAGTTAATTGTGGCTGCTCATTTGCATTAATCTCACCTCTGAAGGGTACAGTAACCCATTAATATCATGTCATGATGAATTATCACAAATAACATTGAACATATTGATTAATGATCTCTGAGATTTGTATCTCGTTAAAACATTTTGTTAGCTCTTTAAACTTTTAAGCAGACAGTCAATGTATGCGGGAGAGGTTTAGAGATCACCCAAGAGGTGATGAAAAGTTATGGCATACATTTTGGGTCACTAATTAAAACTTGTTTAAAAGGTTTCATACTAATCTTTAAAATGCTTTTTCCTTCTAAAGGTGTAGAGCTTGCAAGCTTTTTAATCACAAGAATTGTCTTATTATTGTTCAATGCTTATAAAGACAGAAATTTGTGTTAGGGTTGGGATGATACAAAAAAAAAAAAAAAAAGGAGTAATAAGACTTAGAAACTGCCATAATTTCTGTAGGTTCTATTCTATACCAAGAATCATACTTAGAATAGCTATGTGTTTTTTTTTAAAATATAGTTTCCTTCTATTTAAATTTTGTTCTTAATGCAAAACTTCTCTTGCTAGTTCAGCACTTGAAGTTACTTGATTTCCTTTTTCCTCCTGTTCTTTCTTTATACGTACAGATATATACATTAGCATGAATTAAATGTCCTCCAGTGGGTGGCCATGTAATTTGAAGTAGCTGGTAATTAAATATTTTGCCATTTTGATTATTACCTGCTTGAATTTCTGTAAGCTCAGAAGCATAAAAGACTTCAGGGAGGCAAGGGAATTTACACCGTAGTTCAAGAAGGTGACTTGGCAGGACAGAAGTGACTCCTTTGCATATCTGAGTATTGTGTTTTGAGAGTCTGTGAAATATGTAATATTTTAAATCACTCAGCAATCTGTCTTATTGCAAAGGTTTCTTTGTCCCCTCCACATGAAGTTGCTGTGTTTGAGTAGGTCCTTTTTAATAAATCATAACTCTAGCAGGTCCTAGATCTATATTCAGGAGACTGGTTTCCCTTTCTTCCACCTGCAGTAAGCTGCCAGTGTAGTTATTTGAAGGGAAACTACTCAGAATAATAATTATTTCTTAAGATTGTTTGAATATTCTTGGTATTTCACTTCCCAGTTGTTCTTCTTCTTGAGTCTGAGGAGGTGAATCGCATATGCAGAATATATTGGGTTAGAGCTGCTTTGTTTTTTCAGGCTGTCTCATTCTTTTACACTGGGTGAAAACAAGGAGAGAGTCTGGTTTTTATGCTTTTGATAGCATCGTCAGTCCCTCTCAAGAACTAATCCTCACCTTTTTCTTCTAACTATTGCCCTTCTTACCTAGGATGAAGTTCACGCACTCTGCCAAATGTTGAAATAAGCTAGTTTTGTAGAGGAGACTAATGTGAAGATTAGAGCAAGAAAAATCATCCTTTCTAACTTGAAGATGTGATACGGCAAATCTTCACAGGTGTGCCATGACTTCTGCTACTCTGGACGTGTACAGTGGCTAATTGTATCGCATCGCCTTTCCCCAGGCTGGGATTTTTGTATGTGAACTAACACAATTTTAACTTATTTGCTAGCTTTTCCGGCCAACCCCTACAATCTTCTTTCAGTAATTCCTGAGAGTCCGTTTCCCTGGCACACGAGGCTGTAGAGTCAAGGATTATATTCTAGCTATAATTTATGATTAACTAGATTTATGGCTGAGATCCCAAAACAGCTTCAGTACTGTGGCCTGAGGAATTAAAGACAAAATGGAGACTATAATTTTGAATTGTTTGCTTCTCTGGATTTCAGGAAAACTCTTAGATATATTTGAAAAATAAAATCAAACCCTAAACCCAAACCAAATACGATTTGCAGTTGGGAATTTAGCACTAAAACACATAAAGTCCTCAGCCTTTCTAGTATCAAGCTATTTAGTTTAAACCTTATTGTTTGTCACCTAAAGCCGACGCAGTGAATAATGCATATTAGACCCTCCTCCCGCTAATGCAGGCCCCCCCCGCAAACAAAAAGTGTGAGGGGAAGCACAAGTAGCGTTCATTTTTACCCATGGTATTAATCCTTATTCATTTTAAAAACCTGCTAACGGAAATATTTCCATTCAGCTCATTAATCAATTGTGATTTTCATTCCCTTGTTTTGTAAAAGCTGTTGCAATAAATACTTTTTTCACAAAGCGAAAATCTAAGAGATGGATGCAGCAAGCGTAATTAATAGCACCCAGTTACAGAAGATCAGCAAGTTTGTGAGATTCACATGCTGCTTTACCATATGGCTGCCCAGTAGGCGAAAAATTTGATTAATGTTTTGAAGTAGTTTTTTTTCAGCAAATATTACAGCCCCAGATGAGGAATTTTACTTTCTAGTATTGTAAGACCTAACTAAAATAACAGATCTTTTGATTTAAAGCTAAATATTTTGATCTCATGAAAACTCTACATGCAGAAGAATTACAGTCCTGCTGTATAAAGAATGGACCCTATAGCTTGTTTATAATTCAGCCAATAATGGTTAAAATTTTGTTTAATCTTAGTTTTTATAAGTTGATTGATTTAAGATATCAGTATGAGTGCATGAGTTTTGTAAAACGGATTTGCCCTATCAAAAATAAATTTATAACAAAATTAACTGATTAATTTTAACTTGTCATGCTGTGTTTATTTCTATTTCCTTATGTAAAAAAAACAAAGTTAAGCAGTTTGCTGATAAACAATCAGAAAATAATATGTGGTCCCTTCAGTAAAACATTACTTTAAATAATGTTATGTTAGCTGTACAATGTATTAATTTTGCTTTTAAATAAGTAATTGTTGTAATAATTGTAATTAGTACTTAATCTATTGATTTTCCCCCCACCCTCCCACACGTTTACCTGAAATGAAAAATATTTACATAAATGCATCCGAAGAGTATCACGACTTAGGATCGAGTGCTCTCAAGCAAAGCTAACACACAGCGGGAAGTTTTGCTTCTCTCACAAATTCTCAGTTTAATACAAGGAACATCAGCAGCTGGTAAAGAACAGATTCAGGGTGCTGAGCCGAAATGGAGTGGAGAGCAGCTTTGAAGGGAAGTCTTGCTGAGCTTCCAGAATGCTGGAGATAAAGCATTACCTAATGCTACTTTGCCACTTTGGTTTCTTCTAATTGCTTCAGGTGATGCTGAGGTTCACAGTCTAGTGGGATGATGCTAAGGCTGAAAAATGAGAATTTCTGCATTTGAAAAAATACAATTTTGCAGTTTTTACAGTTATATCATCTTAGAAATCAGTGATTGATTGCAAGGGTATGCTAACATGAAAAATAATTCTGATTTGACTGGCTGTACATATCCCCAAATCAGAGATCTTGGTACAAAGTACTTATCTATATTGCTAATTTCAGGGGAGGGAGTGGGAACTCAAACCTAACAATGAAATAAAACTGAGTAAAAATAAAAGCCGTCAGTTGTTTCAAACCAAAAATTTTCACCGTTGCCAACTCTAGGCAGTGCATGACAATAGGGGTTGTCCAGCTGCATTAGTTATTGGTGTTAAATGTCAGAGGTAGGAAACCAGCTATGAAGTTTTTTTTGTTAAAAGCTCAAAACAGAGCGTAGCTGAGTTAGGGAAATTATGGCTATTACTTCTGGAGAATACAAATGTCACAACAACTTGTGCTTTAGATTAATAGAGAACTAACAGATGACAAAGCAATGTGACCAAATCCATACCTTTAATATAGAAGGACGGATTGAATTGTTTTATTCTTTTGAGAAAGGACAGTTAATTAAATTGATACAACCTTCCCAGACTTGCGCTGTTTGAAGATTGCCTCTAGAATTTTTTTTTTCAGTAATATTATCAAATTTATTACCATTTGCACAAAGTATGAAAATTTTTTTAGGGCATTTTCCATGTATTCTCTTTTTTTCTTGTCTATATCGGTGATTCCCTTGTCAGTGATTTATTTCTCGTAAGAACACATTTTATGCTATAAATTTATGTAAAATGTACCAGTGTTTCCCTTAACCTGTGACTAAATGACATGCTGATGTTAAGATATTCTATTATACGCTCATCAAAATGTGAAGAAATTGATATTTTAGTATTTAATTTTCTTTGTTCTTAGTTTTGATTCAATCATTTAAGAAACAAGCAGAGTTTTCATGTATTTTAATAGTGGGACCGAATTTTTAATCGATAGCGTCTGCAGAAGAAGGTTGCTTGAAGCTGCTTGAACTGTGTGATTAAATTATACCATCGGATGCAATTATTACTTAATCTGAAAGAATGAGGAGGATTGGGGGATGTTATTGTAGGCTTGCAGGTTGTTGGCTTTTTAATTCCGTAAATAAAGGAAAGTGTTGACTCTGGTCTGTGATGGCCGTTTCCTGTTAATATTCACATTTTTAACTGTTTCAGAGTTGCTGTTCTGCTTTAAATCTGTCGGGAAGGTCTGTAAGGGATTGTCTATATGAAGAGGCTGTAGAGTGGTCCCTCTAAAAAGCTCCTTAGTGTAGTACTTTGAATTTTAAATCACGCACATAATTCAAAGGTAATCTAACTTTCAGTGTTAGACTTAAGTCCATTCAGTTAAATGGAGAAAAATGACTGACATAAGGAATGAGTTATTGATTTGTTGTAGGAAAATGACTTCTGTAATATAGGAAGTATGGTAAAAGGAACAGCTTAATTATTTAGGGGGCACCGTTGAAAAAAGTGCTTTTGCAGCATTGCATATTGTCTAAATAGGAGTTGTACAACAGGGGGTTTTAATAATTCTTTCTTAAAGACAAATTGTAGTGGTTTAGTTTTTTCCTCGTAAGATGGAGCTTATCTGGTTGCTTAAAATATTTTTGTGTTTGTGCAGCAGAGGCAGAAAAGCAGGCAACAAAATAATTTTGTTCTTAATGCTAAAGGCACGGCAGCTTTTAACTGGTGTTTCCCAGGTATTTGCATTATGTTTGTGCTTTGTGGAATCTTGATGTCTGAGGGCTGGACAAAAAACAAACGTACACAAAAGTTATTCTGAAGCCCTTGTTTTTAGTAGGTGACATGAACTTTTAAAATGTGAATTTATAAAATAAATATGTGTGGCAGTTTATACCTGTACGAGCAGAATTTTTAAAATATGATATTTGATGATATATAAAATATCAGCTAAGATATTTGCTTTGGCTTTTTCCATATGTTTTTTCTTTTGATTTAGTGCTATTCTTTGCAGAAGGACTACAGTGTCATGTTATTTTGACTGCAGTTCACAATTTTTGGCAGCATCTCAGATAAACAGAATATTTGTGGTTAATTGGTTGAACATGTTCAACAATTATAATTGTATTAAAACCGTAATGTGTTTGAACATTTGCCCACTGCAGGCTGCTAATACGTGCTAACTTAAATTTCTGTCTTTATGACTGGAGCTAGCTTGTAGCTGCTTTTATTGGAAGTATCTGTGCAAAGTTTAAAAGGCAGATGTATTAAAGCACATCTAATAGCACCAGTCTGTTGAAGAGTCTGCCACTGTGTTCAGTATATAGGCCCTTGTTTTTAGGGATTTATAATTCAGTCTTAAGATTTCCTGTCATCCTGAAATTAGGTATCTAAACTTCCAGTATTACTGAAAAGAAATAGGAGTCAGTATTGTTTTTATTAAGTAACTTTTCAGGAATACTAGTTTGCCTTTCTGTCAAAGACTTCCAAATGAAATAAAAAATTGGAACCTTCTCCACTTCTGATGTTTTAAGTCCAAAACATGCAATTTGTACTTGCTACTGCACTTTAAGGGAATGGCAATAGGCTGAGTACATAGTGAATACAGAAGAAGTTAGACGTTAAATTCTCAGAGTGCTAATGGAATTAGGGGTGCAGTTTGATGGATTTTCCATACATAATTCCCTATTTTTGTTTGCTTTGATTTTTTTAAACTTCCAAGCAGAAGTCACAATCTAGTCTTGCTCAAGAGTTGTTAGGTTTTTTTCCTGTAGGGTAGGTAAATAATGCTGGATTTGACTTAAAAGCTTTGGCACTCCATTACCTGAAGAATCACCATTGTTTTGTGTGGATGATACCCTGCAGCTCTAAAAAATAGAGGCAATTATGCTTGCAGCCCCTTGTTTTAATTGAGTGAAGCATAATGACTTCTCTTCTATAATGCTCCATGGACTCAAAGCTGCGCCTGAGAGGCTCCCCAGGGACGTGCAGCATAGCCCTTCCCAAGCACATGTTTTTTTGGGGAAAGTAGCTGAATGGAGGGGTCAGCCAGAGGCTGAAGCTGGCACAGCAGGAAGCAAGCAGCAGTACCAGCTCTGTCACTGGTGATGCAATCAGCCTGCTCTCTGTTCGCTCCCAGCACTTTGTCCCTTGTGCCGGCTGGCGTTGGGCTCCAGCCTTGCTTTCCCTGCTCCTTTTCTTGTTATGTTTTTCCACCTCTGTAGTTCCCCTTCCTCTTGCTGTATCATATTATGAAGACATCTCTCTCTTTGTATGTTCACATGCTAAACATTTTCTTATCTTTTGCCTGTATATTTTTTTTTTTTTAAATTCAGATTTGAAGATATTTAGGGCATGAGTTTCTTGTTTGTGTTTCTATCCTCAGAGAGCCTGCAGTTTGTCCCTTGAAAACCAAATTAATTAATTGCAGTAATTTCATCTTTCTGTTCCCAAGTTTCCGTATCTCTAAAATAAATCTGCTCTTGCTCATGGCTCTGGTAAAATGCTTTGAAAGATACTTCAAGAAAAAAGGGAGAACCCCCCCTAAAAACCTATTTAACTGCAGTATAGCATATTGAATAAATGGTGGGTTGTTCTCAGTTTTCTATAGGTTAACTGAGGTCTCCTCAGATCTGGACTTCTCTCCAGTCCCTGTAGTCTGACAGCAAAATGTGTTGCATTGGGAAGACAGGCGCCTGCTTTTGCTGGACAGGATCCAAGATCATCCTACCAAGTGGAGGCTGCACACCTGGGAAGCCCACTGACCCCAACGAAACAGTACCTGACTGCAACGAAGTGCCCAAAGTAGCGAAACGCTGTGTAAAGACGCCAGAAAAAGAACTGAGTTGTGGCCACTTTGTGGATGTGAGGGGCTTGTGAGGAAAATCCACACCTTGCGATGGGGTGAGACTGAGAAAACTGAAGCAGGACTGGTGAGGACTGTGATAGAAATGGAGAATAATTCCTGTGGAGTGACGTCCCTGGGAATAGTAAGTAGTTTTGAGGGGAAAGCTGTTGATGGTGAGCTATGATGGAGGCCACCATATCCCACTGGCTGGCTCTTTAAATCTGCCTCTGTTTTGGTAGGATCAATTTTAATGGCATTAAGTGCTCATTAGCTTGCCATGTTTTGGAAAATTGGCCTGACAGTCTTCAGGGAAGTCAACCTTGTAAATCTCCTCTGAACTCTTTGCTCTCCAAAGCAAAAACTGAGCCTCTTTTGCAGAACTGCAATGGACAACTGGGGAGGATGCTTATGGAGGCAGAATGAGCGGTTAACTCAAACAGCAGTGTTTAATTGTTCAGGCACTGAGTCTGCAACAGGATGGAAAAACGTGTGTTGGTAGAACTCTGATGGAACAAAAGCTATGCAAACATTTCTCTTGACCAAATTAGCCTTAATTTCTTGTAAGAGTTAATTCCTCATAATATTGGAAGATATGACTAATGGCTATCTCAGAATATGGCTGAATTAAATCATTCAGGATTACCTGTTCAAGTAGAATCTTGATTGCGTTAAGTCTATACTAGTATCTGTTCTTTGGGATTTTTTCCTGTTTTTTTGACTGCTGATATAAAAATATAACTTTCTCTTATTATTTTAATCTTCACTTTTCTTCATGCATGGATCATTTATTTGTGAACTGGTTATTTCAGTAAGGGCTCAAAGGTAATTTCATGGTTTATAGAATTTATGTCTGAGGATTTAATGAGGAAAACATATTGTTTTCTAACACATGAAATAAAGAATCTTTCATTATATTTTTATTTTCCTTCTCTAATATTACATGTATATCAAGTTCAAAGCCTTGAATACACCTACGTATAAAATTATTCCTTTCCTACACATGGGAAATATGAATGTTTGCAACTCAGAAATCAACACACACAGACTTAGGAGGTGATTTTATTTTTAATGAATCTACATGATATAAATGAACTACTCTTCTGTTTGTGCATTGTGCTATAGTATACATTTGAAAATACAATAACAGAATATTACTTTTCTGTGATTTAGGTTAGGAATTAATGCATTCAAATGAATTTAAGAGCCCTGGGTATAATTCATACAGGATGCAAGTCCCTCAGTAGACCTTTCATGAACATTATCAGATTCACTACAGTTTGCATGGTCAAACAGATTAAAATTTGACCAACCCCCTCTTTTTGCCATGCATTAAACTCCAGAATATCTTTGAGTGGCTTTCTTCTCAATTATATAGAGTAAACTTGATTATTCAGTGTGGGATAAAATGAGCAAAGACAAGACTTGTGTTTGGTGTGTTAATTTGTGAAAGTGTCCTGTTTTCAGTGTCAGTTTAGTCAGGGCAGATCAGGTTGGAACTAAGGCTGCTAAATATCAAATTTACATTGACCCCTTTCTAGGTACGTTTTCTGAGAGCTTTCACTTTATCTAGTGCAGAGTTATCAATGCTCTTTCACTCCAAATCAGAGTCATTATCTACTATCTAGATTGCGTTTGTTGTATGGCTCGTGCCTTCGATTTACAATTGTGTAAACTGGAGGATGCTTTCAGCATCAGTTTGATCTTTTGATGGATCAACAGCTTTGCTGGGCTGCCTCCTGAAGTACTTAAAATATATCTGACTCTTTCTTTCTGATATTTTGACAGTTTTACATCCTGTGTTAATTATACCACAAAGCACAAAATCTATTAGCAATTTTCAAAATGTATGTTATGCTTACAGGGCTTTTGAGCACTTGTGACTGATTCTGGTGTGATGAAAGTATCCTTTAAAATAGCTTCTAAGTTCTGTGATACAGAGGAACTAATTCCGCTTCCTTGCAGTGAAGGTTTGAAAGAATTGTGCTCTTAAGTATAACAAAATGTAAAATGTGTCCAATACTTTGAGCCATCTCACTGGGAAGCTTAAATACAGATTTTTACACGGGAGGGGAGTAAATGTTGTAGTAAGTACTGTTCGGTAGTAATGCCCTTGTGTTTTTGATTTATCAAAAGGTCATTGGAGCATCTGAAGTTCCACAAAAGTGAGTGTTGTGTACACTGGAATTGGTATCTGTGTATGTCCTCTGTTCATCATTTGCCATGTTATCCTTCAAGTGTTCTTACTGTAACGGAGATAAGTAAAACCCTCAGTAAACTGCTCATGCTACATTGCTACATTGCCACATTACATTTGCTTTTGCATGAGAGGAGGGGCTCTACGGGTTTTCGAGCCATCCCAGAAGCCCAGAGATCAGAATGTGTTTCCATTTCTTCTTGTTGCCGGATAGTGATTGATCACCCAAAGAGGAAAGGAGGAGCGGTAGATGTACAGTGCTCATTCTGGGGAACTCTAGAAAGCTTTGTGCTTTATAGGAGATGTATACTTCTCAGAGGACTTCTTGCTTGATTGGGTTTTGGGGTTTTTTTAGGATTGCAGGCTCTCGCTTATGTAGCTTTCATGATGATTTAGTGCTTATAAGACATCACTGAATATCAAGGAAGCCTTAATAAATCTGAATTGGTCTCAGTGTGGATGGAAATGAAGATGTGTTTTTATTTCATGTTGGGATGATAGAATGAATTATATCAGAAATCTGACTCCTAGAAGAACTGGGAATTCTTGAAAAATAGTGAAAGAATACAACAGCCAGAAAAGAACACTAAGATCCATAGAAGGTTTTTGCTGAGAAAGAGTGACATTGGCGGTGTATTATGTTAATATTTGGAAGATACACCAATGCTACTGCCAGGGTGCAGCAAGAGCAGGGTTGCTTCACGAGAGAGGGTGAGCCAGAAGCCAAGGGCACCCACCAGGGCTCAGTCTTACAGCATCTCCTGAGCATGGTGGTGATAACAAGTTCCTTGGACCGTCCCAGAAAAGGCAAGAGGGTGCCTCAGGTCCAGGACCCATCCAGGGCGTCCAGGCAGGAGCAGCAGAAGGTGGGGCTAGAGACAGGACTGGAGATGAGGCTTCAACAGAGGTCCAAGGTCCATCTAGAAGACGGGGCTCAAGACAGGTACACCTATGATATAGCTCAGGTAAGGACAGAAGGGCCAAACCATCAGGAGCGTGGATGGAGGTCCTGGACCACAGAGAAGAGGGTGCATGGGTGAAGGTTGCAGGGGAGGCTGCACAGGGTACTGAAGACTGTGGCAGGTAGATATGTCATCAATGATCTGGGACTACAAAAAGAAGTTTCCAGTAAAAGTAATTTTGAGATTTCTAGCTTCATAGCAGGGATAAATTCCGATATACTAACTTGCCTTTAATAGAATATTATTCTAGTTAGTCCCTCTGATTTCAGATTAATACTTCTTTTCTGTCTCTACCCTCAGTTGTAGTACTTTGACATGTATCACCACATTTTTATGGAAAAATAATTTTTTTATTGTAACTTTTAAATTTTATTTTTCATTAATCCTGTTTTATTGACTTAAGAAACGGATGTTAGCTATACCAGTGTAAATCCAGAGGAAGTGAGTTTATGCTGTTTTTATACCAGTAAGCATAATCTGACACACTCTTGAGAAAAAAAAATATTGAAATTGTATCGTCAGCAGTCAAAGCTTCTTGTTAGAAAGTTCTCAATCTCTAAGACTGCTATTGGTAAAGGAGCTAAAAACCTTAAAATTGATTTATTTGTTATCAGCTCAATACAGTTTGTCTGAACACAGAACTTGCTTTTTTGTTCTTCCATGTGATAAAGGTATTTGTCTATGTTGTAAAATCTAAGCTGAGATAAGCTTGTGTACAAGCTGAGCATAGGACTGGAAACCAGGATTTCCAGAATTTTAACTCTTGTTTCTGTCACTAAATGAGGTTGTGACCTTAAGTAACCTCTGAGGTCTCATTTGTAAAGAAAGCCGAATTCCCTGAGCAGTTTATTGATAAGTCACTAGGAATTCAGCACCTTATGAAATGAGATCTTTTAATATTTATATATTTTGTTTCTGTAATTGTAAATTGAGAAAAAGATAGTCTCCTTTGGAGAGTCTAGTTATGCCAGACCCTGAGTCCTTATTACAGCTCTGTAGTTGCAACGAACATCCTACTCCAGGCATGCAAATGGGAATTAACGTAGACCGAAAATTTGGAGTCTTTCAGGCTTTATTTTTTTCCTTTGTGCTGATTTATATAGTTACTTGAATTACTTATTTTGCTATACTTAATTTGTCGTTTTAATTTCTGAATGTTTTGACAGTAAATGTTTGTAAAGCAGATAAATTCATTTTTATTGGAAAGGCTAAAGAAGTACAAGTAGCATTCTTATTTTCCTGTTATTTCTATGGTATTGAAGAGACTGAAAAATGTGGTCTGATTTTTTTTTTTTAGATAATTGCTTACAAATTTTGTTGTAATTCTACTAATTCATGCTTTCAACTGGAAAACTGTTGCATGCACTGTCTCATTTAATCTAAATGTGATAGTCACTTGCTTTTTATATAGTCCTTGGCCATTAACTTAGAAAATCTGTTGCTCTAGCCGTGGTTTTCCTGTTCTGAGAGAACTGGTGGATCTCTCTGACATGTAGTAAAGCAGTTTTCTATCTACTGAGCTGGTCCCCGTGATGGGGGGCTAAGCTTGTCCCAGTAATTAGCTTTCCCTTTCACTTTTGCCCCGTAGTTTCACTAATCTACAGGAACATGGAGAATTCATCTTCCCTCTTCCCTCCCTTCTTATGCCAGTAAAAGAGCCGTTTTCCCTGTAATTCCTTTTGCAATGACTAGTCACATAAGTGGAATATTTTACACACTGCACAACTGAGACATCTGGAAATACCCAGAAAAAGAGTGGCTTCTGTCGCACACAGTTAAATACGTACTTAACTGAATCTCAATGCCCATTTACTTGAGCAGACTTGAAAGGGAGGGAAGAACAAAACATATTTTTCTTACTATGCTTGAAAACAGTTGGTGCATAGTCTGTAGATTTCTCTAGTATTTATTGCCATGTTTTCTCAGTGTTTCCATGCAGAAGTTCCTAGCACTTTTAGAGTAAGAAGAAAAATGTGTTTTATCAGCTAACTGGTGAATGTTTTTTGCACAGTGTACACATTCTTTGCCTACTTTGTTTATGCTTCCTACAATGTAGTTTAGGGTTTTTTTTTCTTCCTTGCGTTATTTCTTGCCTGTGCCTCAGAAGGCATAAGAATACCAGCAGGGCTGAAGGGTGGTTGCCTGTTTATGACCACAGATGACTTGTTTGAAGTCTTATCAGTTGTAACATTTAACAATGCAAGGCCTTGTTTTTTTTTTCCCCTGTAGTTTGGTTTTAAAGCAATGCTCTAAAAGTCAAGCTGTGCTTTATTTATTAATTTAAATTATATGATCTACTTTTTGCGTATAGTAGCATTTGCTTAGTTTATACCATAAGTGACCTAGTTTGCATTTTCTTTCAACTCTATAAATTACCCTATTTTTTTTCTGCTGGTATCGAGGTTTGCTACTAGTCCTTCTGAAAAATTAGGTTTTAATTTTTTTCTTCCTTCTAGCCAAATAAACATAAAGAGGGGTGAGAACACAGGAATCGGGACTGGATTTATGGCTTCTTGGAGGCAGGTTTTATTCCTCTATGTGCTGCTGCTTTAGCTTTTGATGAAGTTATTTCATTCATCTCTGCCATGACTTTACTACCTTTGAAATGCCTAATGTGCATAGATTGTTGGTGTTTAGATGTTCTGCCTAGATTTCTTTAAATGTTGAAATCTTTTGAAGGACGTAACTAGATAAATGAGAAGAATTTTGTGCATGCATTAGGTATGTGTCATGCGCCATATTCAAAATGATAACTGGGTACTAAAGAGTAGGCTTGACTTTAGCCCTTTTTTTTTCCCCTAAGTTTTTTTCAATGGGTAAAAATCCTATGCCCAGACTATTAATTTCCACATTTCTGCATGCTTGGATCAGGATTTTAATTTCTGAGTTAAAGCTACCTGACCCTAGTCCTTGTCATTGCTCATGCTGTGGCCACAATACACGGTTCAGGTGCTGGAAAGGAAGTTTGGACATTTGTGGACTACTGGTCTTAAAAGCAGGAAACCAATTTTATATCCTTTACATGATAGATACTGAATCGATAAAGCATCAGCCTAAGGTTACACTTGACATCCCTAGTGAAAAGACAATAAATCATGTTATGTGCATACAGGTATATTGACTCTGAGCTGCCTATGCAAAACTTAAGATGATTGAAGCTAAACCATTAGAATAAAAGTCTTATAAAGCCATTATCTGCTTTTTATGATTTGAGATTTTAGAATTAAAAATCTAAGTACAACATTTGAGTCAAATTGAAAATTCATCAGGTCCTGTGCCCTGTTGCAAATGATGGTCAATAGCAGGTGGGTAAGAGGGAGACTAAATAACAGAATGCATATGGAATTCTGGTCTTAGCAATCAGCAGTTTGGGTACTTTCAGAGCTGGAGGCTGCACCCACTTAAAGAATTTAATATGCACTGGTGGACTCATCTTATGTAAACTTGTTAGTTCTCATTTTCAACCTGTTTATATTTTTGCTTTCCCAGTGGAGTTTTGCACACATATATTGGGGGAAAAAGAGCTTGACACATGTTAGAATGGGTGGGTAAAGAAAATAGTCCATTTGTGTTTTATCTCTTTCTTACTGAGTACTTTCTGAGGATGAAAAGCGATGATTGTTGCTCCTTTTGAGTCTTGACTTACTTGCTCATGGTGAGAATGTGTAGATCTGCCAACACAGGGCATTTTTATTACCATCTGCTGGCTTGAAATAAGGGACATTTGAGAATGAAGATGGGGTTATTGATACAGCAGGTCTATTGGTAATAATGTAACATTTTTCTTGAAATTTTCTTATCTCTACACCAAACAAGCAATTAATGTGGATAAACAAGTTGAATTCACTTAAGATGAAAGATTAGTGCTGTATCGTTAAGAATAAGCACATGTAAGTGAAGAAGGTTTTATAATGCTGCACTGCATTGCTGGGAATCATTTCCTTGTTTTAATACTGGCTGTTCTTTTTAGTAACTGGACTTGACACGGGCTGGACAACAGCCTAGTATAGTGCAGTTAATGGATTACAGATTGAAAAACCAGTTTTAATTCTAATATATGTAAAATATATATATGGAGGATGGGGGGCGGCTCAGGAAACCACTTGCAACCCTGTTTAGATAATGGAGCATAACAGGTTACATTTTCTTAACCACAAGATAGCCTTGGCATACAGCTTATTCTCATGCTGAGAATTAGGCAGAAGCCAGTTACACAGATGAATCTGGAAAGCACATGTGCAAGGGGAGACATTCCTTGCTTCTCCCTGTGCCCCTCCAAAAGCCTGATTGTACCCTCACAGCTGGAATTTGTGCAAGAACAAGTTCTAAAGCAAAAAGCACACATTCAAGTGTTACGCTTACAGGCAGTTTCACGTCTGAACTGGAATGAAAATGAATGCTTCTTTTCTTTCTAAATGAGCATAATGGTATTTGGTGGCTTTATGGGGGGTTCTTTTCTTGCACTTTAAGTATCAAACTGTGGTATTTTGTTAGACTTTTATTTTCTGCAAAATCTTTCTCCTTTTTTACTGCCCCCCTCCAAAAGACACTCTTTTTTACTATATAGTCATTATGTATCATTCATTTGTATATTATAACTACTAACTCTTTTCATACAAGCCATTTCTGACTCATTATGTTTAGATGTTCAACTTGAGTACTGAACAGTAAAGGTTATGAAAAACATACCTCACAACTCTGAGGAGAACACTGATTAAATATACTTTTATCTGTGAAATTCTGAGGTGTGGCTAGGTAGCCTCGTCTATCTTTGCTCTCTGCTTTTGTCTAACATCAGGCATAATTTTTTATACTAAATCAGTAGGGTTTGCGAATGGTTTTGGCCCACATGTACGGGTCCTGTGAACGATTTAAACTGCTCGTGTTGCTTTACTAACTCTGTTAGACTATATCTTGTATTGCTTATTGCTGTTTAAGTGGCTGGCTAAAGAGATTTTGTGGTGAATGAAAAGCAAGTTTTTTCAAGCACTTTCTAACACAGAATCCATGAAGGATCTTATGCTTCTGCTCTTGAACGTTGTAAATGATGGAGCATTTCAGAACAGTAGAATGATGGGGGGGATGTGTTTACCCCAACTGCCACATTACCTGCTCTTCAGAATTGCTTTTTCTTGCCGTATGCACTCATGTGATGTCCATCCACTCCTGATGTAGACTACAGTGGCTAGTTTAACAGTGGTTAAGTTTGATTTTAAATGGATGTGAAATTCTGTTTAAAAAGAGTAATGGCTAAACATAATTTAAGTTACACTTTATATAACAAGTTACAACTTGTATAGGTTATAATAACATATAAATAACTATAACAAAAGCTATGTATAAATAAGATCCTTGCTATCACTGTGTATTTAATTCATATACTGTAGTCATTCAGGGGCTGTTCTCTGACTGTAAAATGTTACACATGGAGATCTGTTATTGAAAACTTTATGATATTAAGATTTGTAGCTAGAAGAATAAATTACAATTTTTCCTAAGTTGAATATGCCACTGTCTTATATGTCTGAGCCTTTCTGACCTGGCCTTGCATGATGCTTCTTGACTTCCTGTCCTGCTGTCATTTTCGTTCATATTGGCCTAGCACTTAGTCTCACTGGAATCAATAAGGTTACTCACATGCAAGTGTTGAATAAATAATTGATTAAGGAGATACTACACTTGGGGCATCTTTTCCTAGCAAAGGTAGCCCAGATAACTGTTTTTTTTAAAACTTTTGTTCTCTCCTTTTACTGATTACCCCTCACTTCTTCCACTGAAAAAGTGGAGCGTTGTATCTACTAGATAGCCTGATTGATTTGAGCTGGAATATTTGTAAAGCGATAATACTACTCAGTGTGTGCAACAATTGGGAGAAATGGGTATCCTGCAAATATGTAGTTCAAACCAAATGGCTTTCTAATATTTCTGTCTGTTTCCCTTCTAAAAATTTTAACCTGCTCAATTTTAAAAGCTGTAGTCTAGAATGGCAAAGCATGCTTGGATCTCAGTCATCAACCCTGATTACTGTGCTCATCAAATCCTAAATGAAATATTTAAATAATTTGGTGCTATAGGAAAGCTAGATAGAAAATGACAGATAAAGTGATGTCTATTGACAGGAATAGTCCCAGTGAAGTTAGCCTGACTGCTTGAGTGGGTTTTGTCTATTTACGCTTATAGATAGAATTGCAGTAAAAATAGAAACATTTCATGACAGCCGTTGTGTATTGTGACATCTGAAATTGAAACAGGCACTTCTAAGTTTTCTGCCCATCTCCTCAACACAAAGGTTTTATTATAGCTCCTACTACGTTATGTTAGTATAGTTAAACTATAGTGAACTTTCTGTGATGGGAATGCAGTTACACTGAAGACAAATGTACGATTTCTGTAGAAGATAGACAGTAAGATATCCCAGACAAATAGACACCTGATGACTGTGCCCATTGTAGTCACTCTACCAGAGCGATTAACCTTTTTATCTTCAATTACATTCCTAAGTGATATAATTTGTTCCAGTAAAATAGTGTGCAAATCCAGTCTTGTTCAACATTTTCCACAATTACACTGACTCGCTGTTTTGGTTTATGAAATCCTTTCTGTTGTTGTGGTTCAGTGGCAAGAGAGATGAGGTAATTAGGAAGGAGTTTGCCCGCTGGTTTCTCTCTAGTGCATCGCTGTAGTCAATGCTGTTAGTCCACTCCTTTCATATACCCAATTGTCAAACAAAGTGAGGGGAAAAGGTTCAAATATCTTTACCAGAAAATATGTTGATACCCCAGAAGTTACAGCATGCATTTTACGTCATCCTACATGTTGCCGCGTTTATTTTGAAGTAATGTTTCATTATTGCTATTGTATGATTAAATATTGAGAGTATTGCTTTTCCAATTGTTCTAGTGCAGTATTTAATGAGTGCAATTAAATGGAAAAATTGCCTTTTTAACTGATGATAGTCTATTAGTGTCTCTGTCTGTTCAGAAAAGAAAAGAAGTGAATTATTAGAATGACAAATGAGTCAAAGTTACCACGGTGATGGAGAGGTGCGATTCCCCTCCACATAATCTTCAATTAGTGATCTTTGTAAGAGGATGTTTTTCAAAAGGGTAATAGAGAAGTAATGAGATCAGAAGGAGGTCAAACCCAGCCTTCTTCGTTTGGCAGTTTGATTAATTTATTTCTCCTTCTTGCAGATTGCTGTAAGGGGCTTTTGTCACCCAGTGTTTTTCATGGGACTCTAGTCGAAGTGACTGCTTATATTAGGCTTTTGTGTACCCAAGAATGTTCATCCACTTGGAACTGAAGGTTTTTTGAATGGTTCAAATTTGATCTTTAGTACAAGCAAGCATTGATAGTTCTGAAAAGGAAATTTTTTTTTGAAGATGCAATCCTGACACTTCCAGGTGTATTGTTTTGAAGAAGAAAAAGTAAATGGCTGGACATAAATGGCTGGCCATAGTACCTGGATGCATTGCAGCTTATATCTTTTTGAGATGTGTTATATTTAAGTCAAAGGAAAGGGAGGAAAAGAACGACCCAAGAGTATTAAGTTGCAGTGAAGGTGCTTTTCCCACAATATCTTCTCGAAAAGTCCCACAATGTCTTCTTGTATATGACACGTAGCATTTTATGCGTACTTCAGGCATTCTTTCCTGGCCTTTTCTCTTTCTTGTCACTTGTGTAGAAAGTTTTGCTTCAAGGAGTAATGAGCTATTTCATAATAGCAGTCATAAACCTGAGTGGCTGTAGCTCCATGCAAGCTCCATGCAGCTTGTTAAGTCTACCAGTACCCTATGCTATGAGTACAGTGTTCCATCCATGTTTAGTTTGTTCTCAGTAGTAATTCATCTCTTTTTAAATATTCAAAATAGTTTTTCTACAAAACTGAAATGCCAGTAGCATTTTCTCAACCTTTTCCTCAGGTTTACTTACTTGTACACTGATCAGTTTTGCTCTGCCAATAGTTTAATATATTACTACGGTTTCAATTTTGATATAAATGCAGTTATTCTCTGTAAAGTCACATGGCAGCAGAGGAGCAGTAGATGTTAATTTAATATGACATTCTCTTGCTAGCACATGTGACAGCAACAGTTGCTTGATATCCAAGACGTAGCTATGTCTGGGTTATCTCAGTTTATGCTCAAGGTACTCATGCAACTTTTATTTTTGGCTTTGGTGAGGGTAACATCGTCTGTGAGTTTTCTTACTTTCTCATGCAGGCTTTGCAGCAATCATTTAATGGATATTCAGAATTCTCTCTTTAAAATGTTTCACCAATAAAAAGAGATACTTTGGATCAAATAGGACATGAAATAATTTTATTGTACTGATGATGTAACCCCTTTTTTTTTCTACAGGGCTATGCAGGCTTCTGAGTAACAAGCTGAATAGACTAGCTCTTCAAATCAGCAGAATAAAAGAATATTTGGGTAGTATGATATAGCACATGTCCTGAAATATTGGCCTAAATTCATCACTGGTACAAGCCCTTTGAGTTATGCCAGCAATGAATGTGGCCCATTTTCTATGCCCCATTAGGTATGACACATACCTCTCTGGCTGCTGAACACCATCGCATCCCAGGCAGTTGGATGGATGTCTTTTTAAGAGAGAGTTTGGATGGCCGCTTAGCACGAGGAATGGGCATTCATGTGGTTGTGTTTCCAGCTTTGCCGCTGAAACGTTATGGGACTTCACCGGGGGACATGACCTCTGTGCCTTCATTTTCCCATCTGTTAAACAGGGATCACAGCCCTTACTAAAGAATATTATTGTTATGCTAGTTTAATGTTTGTAATAAGAATATATAAGCACTAGGACCTCCTACCTGTGGACGGTTCATCTCATTGCACGTGAACAGTTGTCAGACTATGAGGGCTTGTGCTTAATAAGGGGTAAAACAATTCTTGAAAGCTCCCCCTCCAAAACACTGCATACGCAGAAAACAGAAAACCATCCTTTCTCCTTTGTTCCTTTCTTGCCCCTTTTTTGTAAAGTTTCGTCTTCCTTCAAGTGAGTTACAATTTCAGTAGTTTAGTAGTTGCTGCTGTCAAAATAGGTAGTGAATTAAGAAAAATCTTAGGCAAATCATGGAACAAATTTAAGTCGCAATTCATGAAATCACCTGGGAG
Organism: Nipponia nippon; assembly: GCF_047370975.1. Lineage (NCBI taxonomy): Eukaryota > Metazoa > Chordata > Aves > Pelecaniformes > Threskiornithidae > Nipponia > Nipponia nippon. The sequence goes on from NW_028262391.1 coordinate 47,169,540, forward strand.
ATCTTCTTGCCAGGCAGTGGCTGGCAGAAGGTGGGAAGAGTAGAGGGTTTCTCAGGTGGACACAGGACCTCCTTGGGTAGCGCAGGGTGCCTTGGGTATTTTCACATGGAGTTTTCCCCCTGCTTTCTGTCACAGCAGGAACATATTTCTCTTTCAGAATTTGTCTGGGGCTGCTAAGCCTTTTGAAATGGAGTTTACATCAAGCAGTGAAGCAGACTGTGGAGTTTCTGTGAAATGCAGATAGTTTTGTCTATTCTGTCATTTTTTTTTTGGTACATGAGAGCTGCTTGTGTAAGCATTCAGTGCAGGAGGTCGTGTATACTAAAGTAAACGATATGATACATGGTAGACATATCTATGAAGAAGTATTACTGTCTATTGTGGGTATTTGTGTAATTAGGCCTTGCCTTAGTAAAATTCGTCTATCGGTAAACTGTAAAATTTCATGCGTGGACAATGCAAGTTTAACTTGAGTTAAAGCTGTTCATTTGTTTTGCCCACATCTCTGAAAATTAGGTGTTAGGAAATGTTCATCTATCCAAGATGTTTTCATCTGGCCACTATCACGTTTTCAGTGAATTGTTTTCAATTTATTACACTTCTAATTGTTTTCCAATGTGCTTGTATGTATTAAAAAGAAATGTGACTTCTCTAGCAGGCGTAACCCAAGACTTATTTATGAGGTATAGAATGAAATATAAAGTTTATCTATATTGTATATATACAGTGCAGTTATTGCAGATAAAAAAGTTAAATACCAAAGGATCTTCTGATTGCAACATTTATAATCACAGTACACAGATGCCAGACAATTTTGTGAATTTCTCCTTTTTTTAGGCGCTGTCTATTTGAAGGCAATTTATACATACATACACATATATATATGTGTGTGTATATAAACATGTCTCCTACTTATCAAACTTCTCTCAGAACAGAAAAAGTAAAATTAGATTTTTGTAAGCTGGAGTGATGTGCATGTTCTTATTTTCAATGTATGGTAAAGTAATCTTTCAATTTTATTTTTTAACAGTATTCTGTAATATAAATAATCTAGTCTTTTCTTCTGCAGACTGTTTAATTCAGACAGGTTGAAGTTGCCTCCAAAGATTGGCGTCAAATTGAGGAAACCATTCATGTAGTAAATAAGATAATTTGTTTCCGCCCAAAAAGATTAAAATATAGATTTTTTTTTTAATTTATTTTTTTTTTACCCCATATGATTTAGCACATACAGTACCTGCATCTCTATGGTTCTGAATGCATTTTGGAATTAAGTGCTTCTACATGGATTTCTGTTCTTCATTTTCTGCACTGCATTTTTAACTTGAATTTCCTGAATTTTAAGTAATATAGTGAATAAAGGTCTTTATATACTTCCAAGATATTAATAAGTGTTTATGTAATTTCAAAATGTGATGGGAAACTGATGCTCCTTATGAACACAGAGCTAGTAAAAATAAATAGCAAGTCCTACAGTTTGAGTATTATTGTATATAAGAACTAGGGAAAGATGTGTTTTGATTCCTGTTTTTTGTGCCATATTTAATTCAAGAATATATATTTCTTTGTGCTTCTTGTTTTTGTGTCTTTATAAAATCTGTTTTATCCCAGTTGTTTTTCTGCTGGTCTTTCAGAATATCAGTCTTATTACTTACAATTAAAATAGTCATTATTAAAGAAGTTTATGAGAAAATTCTGCTCAATAGAACTGGAACAAATGTTGTGAAGCAAGAAGTTTTTATTTTATTTTTAGTTTTTTTTTCTTTTGGCCTGAGATGGTCTCTGCAGATATGTGGTCTTAGAATACTGTATGGAACGTGATCTGTTAGGATTATCTCTCTTAAGCCCTGCCTATGAAGGGAAGACACACCAAGTAGCTATAAACTATCTGATAGCATGTGAACTCTTTCACTTTTATTCCAGTGTAAGACTGCCTTTTCTCAAACCTTCGATGTGTAAACACGCTGGCCTATTGCAAATAAAATGGTTCCAGTCCTAAAAAGTTGTAAGCTCCGAAAAGTGAGTTTGCCCTGCCGCAGCTTTTGCAAAACGGATTCGGATGACATTTATCAGCCTTGCCCAGGCCTGCTTTTCATTGCACAGTCCACACATTTTTCACCCTTCGGATGCACAGTCTGCTTATTGTACGTAGGTGCCGTGGTGCGATTTGCTCCAGGCGTGCGCCTTACTCTTCGTGTGCCCATAGCCTGAGCGTGGTGTTGGGAAGAATGTTTTAGTGGAAAAAGGTGACTTTCATTCTAGAGTTGTTCTTATGGCGTACTGACAGAAATACAAACAGAGAGGTAAAATATGAATGTGTGTAAGGGAAAAAGCAAACAGTTAATATTTAAGTGGTTCTTATCCAGCTTGCAATAGGAGCTGCTTATCTTCAGTCTTGGTTAGTAGAGCCCAACAGGGCATGTTTAATTAGTTACGCAGTCTTCTGATACTCGTTTATGTTCTTTTATGCGATGCTTATAGAAGAATTAGAAAAATTTGGTAGTTTTGGGGGGTTCGTTTACTTAGAAAAAAGAAAAAGTAGCAGTCAGCTGCTGAAAATTTGGTCCTTATGGTAATGTGGTCTGTATGGGAGTTACTAGCTCTTCTATGGTGGATGTCAGGCTCATTTAGTGCCAGGGTGGTAGAAGCAGGCTTGTTAACTGATCTCTCCGTAGAGAATAAAATATTTAGATGACAGAAGTCCTAGCAGAGCAACTAAAGTAAAGGTTGAAAACACTTTTGAGGTGTGCATTTATGTTACTATCTTTGTTGGGCCCATACAGGGTCATACAAGAAACTTCTGCTATTCAGGCATGAAGGTTTATTGTTCTACTGAAAGCGGGGTTCACCTTGGTCTGCTTTGGTCAGAATATGTTCAGTGTTAAGTATACTGCAATTTTAAATGCTTTTCAGATTATATTAAAGTTTAGAGAAGCCTACATTACATCTCAGAAATCATTCTGGACTGCCTTAACCATCAAAAACGAAAGAAAAAAGGAAAGATTTCTTTTCTCTGTATCCTGAAGACAAAATAACGTGTTGGCTAAAATTCCCACGTGAGCTTGACTTCTTCATGATGCAATGTTAAGTGCATAATGGCTTCTTATCTCTTTTTGTGCAAAATCCATTCTGGATTATTGGACTCCATATAAAGTAAGTTGTTTGCTTTTAGAGTTTTCTTTTTTGTTGTGGTTGTTGATATCAAACTAACATTAACTATTAGGGATTGATCAGTTCCTGAATATGCAGGTCATTCTGTTCTTATAAGATGCAAGAATTTTTGTACACAAAACCTATTTGTCCAGACTGTCTGCCCACCGGCTTTGTCCATAGATGTGAATTTCTGAATGATTTTAGCCTCAAGCGTTGACACTTGTGTACTAAAAATCTGTGTGAGCAGAAAATTGCACTGCAGAAGCGAAGAGCAGAATATAACCATAGTGAAAAATCACACTCAGTACAGCTGAAAGTTGAAATATCTTCTAGAAAATTTCCATGTTAGAAATATTAAAGTTGTTTTTAAAATAAACATATAGAACAGATGAACTTTTTCTGAGACTTAATGAAGACAGAGTGACAATTAGATTACAATCTTGGTTTCTCTTTTCCCCCTCCACATATTTAGTGTGATTCACACTCTTTCCTGGCCAATCCACTTTTTCAAATTTTGCAAAATAAGTATTTCTGAACTTAGTATCTGAAATCATATCTCAGCTCTTAATTATTTAGTTAATTGACACTAAATTGTCCTGAAGTTTTATAAAACACTGAACACACTCATACCTTACTGTATATTACGTTGGTAGTTTTGAGTGACAAAACCACTTAGACACCGTGACTGTTGCCATATCATGGTTTGAAAGGTAAAACAGAACATTATCATCTTTTTAATAGGAACACTACATGATTCATAGGTGGTGAATATTTCATGCACTTTGCAGTTGCCTTTGTGCAGGAAGGTAAATGGAAAGTAAATCCATGTGTACTTTAGACAGTAAAAAGGCATTACTTTGTTACATCATGTAAACATGTAGATTTGATTCTCTCTTTACTCATGCTGTAAAAAGAAAGTTTTAAAGTGTTTAGCCATACCTGAAAATGTAAATGCACTAGCCTAATGTAATGCTGAAGAAAAATTAAGACAAATGATACTGCATCCTTGCCACAAACTGCAGCTTGTACAAAATTCACTTTAGTTATTATACTGTGAATACGTGTGCTAAACCTCCTCTGTGTATGCACAATTTATGTTGAATGCAACATGAATCATTTTAATAGACCAAGCAAAAAGTCCCCAAAGTGAATTTTCAAATTATGAACCTTGGAACAGAATATAACAACAATGAACAACAAATAGTTCAGATTTTATTCTGAACTACAAATGAACCATTAAAGGTACAGTATACTCATTCAGAAAAACATTTCCTCCTCATCACCACAATGGTTGAAAAGTATAGCAGGAATATTTTTTACAGGTCAGTTCTAAATTTTCTTTTTTTCTGCACCTTATTAAGAGGGACATTCATGAAAGCTGATGCTATGAAGATTTTAACATTTATTGCTAGACCTGGATGACCTTGGTTAGATTCTGTCTCTGATCTACCATGTAACCTTGAGAAATTATTTTGTAAGTAAGTCTGCTTTTGTCCTCACCCTTAGGTGAGATACTTTGTTTATTTTGGGGATGTTCTGTCTGTTTGCCCAGTGCATAGCACAGTGGAGACTTGATCATACTTAAGGGTCTTAATGCTTTAAAATTCAGGAATCTGTTCAGAATGACTACGTAACGAATGGCTTTGGCTACAGATGGGTCATTTCAGAGCGAAGCGTTTTCACTGCCTGATTGCAACTGCCCAGTGTTACCAGGACACAGCAAAGGTGGTAACAGATGAGCACGGGTCTTTTAATGGTTGGTAAGCAAATAAAATTCAACAGAAAGGAAGAAGGAGTATTTGAGTGTTATTTAAAACCTGGACTTGATAGGTCAGGCGGGCTGTCACTCTGTAGAAAGAGGTGACAGTTTCTGCAGCCCACGGAACGTGTGGCAGGTTGGCACACATAGTAACAAGTTTTTATGCCCTTTGTGAGTTCAACAGAATTCACGTGCTTGTGAAGAAATGCTGCAGAAAGGGGCTGGCCTCAGTGCTTAGGACTAGTTCAGTTTAAAATACCGGGACCTAAATTTTGCATTACTGCTTCACCAGGCACTGCATTTCCGAATGTGGATCCTCAAAATCTTTCCTTAAACTCTGGAAGAACCTAACATTCTGAAGCACTTAAACTTTTGCACAGAAATCTCCATGGTAACTTACTTGCTTGGTTTTGCCCATCTTTAGAATTCAATTAGTCCTAATATTTCTGAATACATAAACCTTACTGAGCTGCATGTTAGCTGTGTTTTCTTTATCTGAGCCTTACTTGGTGAATGCTTTTAGATATTGCCTACCGGATTGGGATGCTCTGGGAGATAACGTGGTTGTACCTCCTCCTGTTTTTAATCATGTTTAATGGGAGATCTGTATCTCTCTTTTCTTGTGCTTAAAAGGATTTGAATTAGCATCCTCAGTTTTAGAGGTGAATGTTCAGAGCAGAAGGTAATTGTATCTGAAGGGACCTTCTCTATTCCCTTGCCTAAAATGTCTTAAGTAGTCAGTCAGCTGGAGACAGAAAAGATTATGCCATTCATTTGGGATGTTCTAGGCTTTGCTTCTTGTTTTATGCAAGAAGCATAAGAGTACAGCTGTAGTAGGTTAGTTCCCACATAGAGATTTGGAAAGGAAATCGTATTTCTTGTGTCATTCTTTTCATTTGCCCAAGTGGGAGTGTACAAGCACCGATCATAGTTTGATGCTGTACTTTTGATGAGGGCCATGGATACAAGCTAAATGCTCTGAGGTCATCAGCAGCCTGATACATTTAAATTAATTTTGCATGGGCAAGATAGCTAAAAGGCTTTGTGGAAGAGTTTGAGTGCACGGTGCTCAAAGAGGTGCACTTGGCATCTGATGGACTGAGTATGGCACCTAACATGCCTGGGTTCTCTGGCCTGTCTGTTCTTCTGTCAAGTTTAAGGGTGTTTGCCCAGTTTTTAGTTCTGTATCATTACTCTCTTCAAATACAGTGAGGTACACTGTCCAAAGGACAGGCGGAAAAAGTGTGTAATTAGTGTATTTCACTAGGCTGAACAGAAGACTCAGCCAGGTGTGGAGGAGATTGGATGGTACTTATGAATGAATGTCATTATTTTGACAGGATGATGAATTAACATTTCTAGCTTTGGAGCCCAAGTTAAAGTGCTTTCATGTGGTCTCGTCAGCACGGGGGCCTGCAGCTTGTGGCACCTTCGAAACGACATCGTGTAGCTTGGAAACAAACGTCAGCAAACTGAAATGGAAAAATGATCTCCTGAAAGTGATTCAATTCAGGCCTTTACTTTGGCTGTCATCCTTCTGCTGCTCTTGATACAATATTTAAATCTTAAATATATTTACTTATTTAAAGCAAGTAATTTAACTTCTTAACTGCAAAAACCTCTTTTTAAAGGAAAGATGAAATTTTCAGTGTGCTTTGATTGCTGTCAATTTTAATGGGAACTGAGTACGCTAATAAACCTTTCAAAAGTTTACAGGGGTCAGGTGTGCCAAGGTGTTTACCTTTAAAAATGCAAATAGTTACTTCCTTAAGCTTGCTAAATTACTGGATCGAGGTCAGGATTAGGAGCCAGATCTGTAATGGTACCATGTGTTTTTGCAGTGCTGGCAGTTACTTGGTGGAACTTTTTTTTAGGTGTACAGTCATCGTATTCTTCAGGAACAAACAAAAAAAAAGTTAAACTTAACAACTTTAGAAAATTATTGCACAGCTTTTTATGGAGTTCTGAGAGGCAGCTCAGATTTTTGTCTCGTCGGTTTATATTGTTTTTTTTTTTTTTGAGAGAGGTCCAGCACCATAGCATGAGGTATTTGAAAAACTAAATTGAAAACAAATGCTTGCAAGTGCTAAAAGACATCTAAATGGTTGGCTTAGATATGCTCATTGCCTCATATACTTCATTGATGGTTTTTTTCATTGCTAGATAATTTCACTTATTAAACGGTGGATTTAGTTGATTATAGGGATGCTGTAGATTTTTTTAAACAAAATTCAGTACTTTTGGAGCCTTTTAATTTTCTTTTAACTTGTCTCTCTCCTCCTAAAATTGCCTACTTAATCAAAGTCTTACAAATATAAACCTTTTCTACCTTATCATCTTGGCATATCCTTTTCACACGGGCCTGAGAGAATTAGTGAGTCGTACCTCGAAATTCAGAAGATAATCAGAAAATGAATTTTATGCAGCTGAAGAAGGAAGTTTCCCATCTACTAATCCAGAAAGCTCCTAAGTCAAATAATTTTAAGGTATCAAGACAAAAATATATTGAGTGACTTTTGGTGGTTTTGGGGTTTCCGTTTTGTCTTCTTGACTTGCATTCATGATATTAATTGTATGTCAGTGGCCCACAGAAGCCTAACCAAGATCGCTACAATATTGTATCAGGGACTTCACTAAATTCTAAGAGAGAGCCTCAGCATCAAGTAATGTAAAATTTATACTGGTAAAGAAGGAGTAAGGATAAGCAATCTTTAGACTTTAGCTAAAACCAAACCAGCAGTAAGATCAGAGGAGTCCTGGGGTTTTGTCCAGGCCACGATCCACTTGATCATTCCACCCTCTGATGTGTGAGAACCTCCCTAACTGCTGGAGAGATGAGGAAACAGATCTTACTACGAAAAGCAACAGCAAAAAATTTTGAAAATCCTTTCTTTTCTTTTTCTTGCAGATTATGAGATGTAAAATTTATGAAAATGATGTGTATGTATGGAAAGATGTTATTTATATTCCATAAGAGTAATAGTTATTCCAATATAATGGCAAACCCCCCTTTATTCCTCAGCATCATGCGTTTTCTTCATTTTGTGATATATTATATGGCTTTTTGGTGTAACTACACTTTTAGGTATTATTGAATAGAATTTATGTGTTGCCTTATAGAAAATTTGTTTCATAATTCATTAATTATTTACTATTACTTGACCTTACAGTACATGAAAAAACCTATCCCATAACTGTAATTTCAATTCTCTCTAGTGTGAAATCAATCACATTCCACATCTTTTATATTATTTAAAATGTGACTGATGAAATTTTCTTGTGCATTTCTCCCAAGTTACTGAGAACCTTCAAACATTACTGTGTGGGAAATACGCAGGCTGTCCCCTGCAGACCTGGGTGAACTACTGATTGTATTGCAAACACTGCAAAACCATTGGAATGAATGAGCTGTCCCTTTTTGTAAGTGGAACTGGTGGCTGATGCTCAAAAAAGGCAGGCTGGTGCTGTTAAAGACCAGGTGTATTTTATAAAAATCTACTTCATAGTTTATTTTTTTTTCCTTTGTGTACAAGTAATATTTAGATAGGGACATAGCTTTTAATTAGTACTTCCTCCCTATCTCTACAACCTGATACCCTAATTGTTTATGCTAATGATATTACCGAACAACTTTGTCGTGTCCGGTTTCCAGCGCTGGTGGGAACTCTTTGGCAATTGGATAACTGGAGAGTTCAATTTTGCTGTTTGTGTACCCTGTCCTGTGTGACTAAGGTGACGCGTATCCTGTTTATATTTACAGTTCAGAAACAACAGATGACTGTTGTGGGAAGTCACCCACTGCACACAAGAAAGTGATGAAAGTTGTGTTAGTGGTACTGAGCTACAGTTTTGGATTACTTTGAGAGTCATTTTTGAAAATACGAGTAGATAAAAGAAAAGCAGAAATCAGTAATGCACTTGAGATTTGGAGGATGTTTTGTACAGAAAAGCTGCAAGGGAAGTATCATAAACCAAACAGAGTTTTGAAATGATATTTTAAACAATAGACTTATGTTTATGGAACAAATTACATTTGTACCTCAGCCTGCGTGAGCACAGAAAAGTACGACTTTTGTTCTTGCCAAAAAATCTTACCTCTTACTGTTAATTCCTTCTCCGTTTGCTGGCATGCATGTCCATATTTTTCTTCTCTACAAGACAGTTTATCAACAAAATATGCTTTTTCTCCATTATTCTTTCAGTAGTTAAATGCCAAAAGTTGTATGTTCTAAAACATGTCCAGATTGCCATATTGCATCTTATGCAAACTCCTGACTACTTTAGAAACATATATAATCATATTATGCAAAAGCCATTCCAGCTATTCACGTATACACTTTTATGAAGATCAGATGTAATTGACAGTATTTAATTTTACTTACATGACAAAAGCTTTTTAAATATAGGTTTTCCTGATACCCGAGCATAGTTAGGAAAAAAATTCTGAGTATATGTAATATTATACAAGAAAATAAAGTTAATTTTCTTGAAATATGCAGTACAGTATATGGATGGAGTTTGGGAAAAAAATAGTAAAATGAAAAATATAATGCTATTTTCCTAAGCCACATTTGCTAAATGCAGACTTTTGCAAGGTCAGCAGTTATGCTGAAGTTGAGCAGAAATGGCTTCAGTGGCTTTAACTTTAGCAGTGCCCTTGATGAGGTGCAGAGTTGTCAGGATTCTCGTAAAATTCCTCAGTGATGGCTTCTTCTGTTCTCTTTATTTCCTTAAGTGAACATCTGTCTAATTGTTCACCTCCATTGCTTTAGTGCTTTCCTCATGCTTTCTCTGTTTCCAGACAATAAACTTTATTTTCTTCATAAGAATTCAGTCTACGCAAGGGTATTAGGCAGCTTGTTTGCACCTTTTAATTTCTGGAAGTTTTCCAGAAGGGCTTTTTGCTGTAGTTCCAATGGGTTCATCAGTGAATCATGTAACATAATGCAGCATTGTGTTTGGGTTTTTATCCGTTACCTTCTGTTTATAAACATCTGCTTGGAAATTTTCTTTTTGAATTTTTTTAATATGTTTTACATTTTTGCATGTGGCATATGGGTAAGATATACAGTAGCTGCTATTTTTTCAGGTGTTCAGGTAGGTACAGCCAGCATTTACCTTAAAATTTGGGAAAAGCCTAAGCTACTTGCTTAAAAAGCAAAATTTTAAGGTAGAATATGTGCCAGTTATTTGGCTATGTAACAGTATCTGTTAAATTAAAAACAATTTAATATTTGAATGACTACATTAAAATGCGGCATTAACACTTATGGTTGCAGAACTGCAGAAGGCACCTAAAAGTCTTTCTGTCCAGTAGAGAGAGTATTACTCACAAACTTGGCATGCTGCTTCTCTTCATCTTCCGTTCTTTCTGTTGAGTTTTGCTTCTTTTATGAACGGGAAATGCAGCGGTCGGTGGTGTTTTTTTTTTTTCTTGCTTGCTTCCCCCTCCCTCTTATCTATAAAGCATTTATATAAATCTTATGCACCTATTCTCCAGGCAGATATTTAAAGTTAAGAGTAGGTTGTTATTATGCTTTTCTTGCTGCTTTTCTTGCTGTAATGACAGCACTTCCTTGTTTTGCATGTACAAATTCTTGTAAGAATATCATTTTTAAGGCATATTCTCCATCCTCGTCTATATTGTTCATTGACAACGTGTATTTAGGAAGTAAGTATTCTAGTAAGTATAATGATAGGTGACTGTCAACTCCCCCACTGTACTGCTGCATGAGACATTCATTTTCAGGAGTACTTTTATTGTCTAGAGATGAAAATTTTATCAGAAAATTCATGTATATTTAGTAAATGAAAATTTCAGAGCTTTTCGTGTTGATGGTGCTTAAAAATGAAAGTCTTGATTTTGAACTTAATTCACATTTACACTAAAGCCATTTTAAACTTTCTTACTTATTAGGACAATGGGACATGGCCTTATGACCCCTCCCGTCTGTGTCCGAACGCCATCAGCGTTATGCAGCTGTAGAATACGCGGTCTAGACTTTGATCTCAGATTTTTAGACAACCTTGGAATTACGTTATGTTTTTAATGATGTATTTGGTTTTATATCTATATTGCTGATTACAAGTAGAACAAAATGATTCCTGAGATGGACCACGTTTTCACAGACATTTAATTCCCGACTTCGGTTTATTTTGTTCGTATTTTCTTTGTCACACGATCTTTATTTCTTGAAAAAGAAAGTACAGAAAAACTTCTTCCTTTTGTGATCACAAAACAGGTGACATAATGCCGGGTTTCCATATTCTCGTACTGCTCAAATATGCCTGATATTTTCTTGTGCATGCAGAGAGACTTAATATTTTTCTTCAAGTCTATATTGTGTATATTGAGTGTATGTTAGGAACCTGATCCTGCCAACCCTTATTTGTACAAGAAATCTTTACTAATGTGATTTGGTCCTTTTATTTCACTTTGTAAAATTACATAACAATGTGACCATTTTCAATGTATCTCTTAGCTAGGGGATATGAATAGTTGTGGAAACAAAAGAATTTGTATGTGTGTTTATTTTTTTGAGGATACTGTTCTGTAAGATATCTACTTTATATTATTTAAAGCTAGGAGATTGTAACCGTGAACTGCCAATTAAAATGTCTTGAATAGCTGATTATTCAGTTCTTTCATTTGTTTGTTTGTCTCATGTATTGATTTCTACTTATGTTGAAGCATCCTGAAATTATTCATGATTAAAGAAGTGATGAGTTTTAACCATGTCCATATTTGTATTCTAGTATTAAGAGTGGGGGGAAAGAACTATGTCTTAAATCTGTTGGCAAGCTTTGACGTACTTCAAAAGAGCTGCAATGCGTTTTCAAACCTGCAGACGTCACTATTCTGCCAATTAATTGTGCTACACTAAATGTTCATACAGTGCTATGACCACATTTAAAATATATGTTGCTTCCATCTAGCAATTATAGCACTTTGTTTTTAATCTAAAACAATTTCATCAGATTTATTTTAATATTGTTACTTCATTTTCAACATTCCGCTAAAGGAAATAATAGGCTTTCCTTTTAACTTGTATAAGACTGTCTTTAATTATTAGTTATTGTTATTTCAATACAGAATTATGAACTATTTATTTTCTGTCATATAACATACCATTTTTAAGCAACATTTTTCAATCTGAACATAGCTTCCAGGAGGGCCAGCTGCCCAGAACATCAGTGATCTCACAGTTATTACTTTGTGTCATATATAATCTTGTTTTTTCCTGCAACAAATAAATCTTTGGGCCTCCCTGCAAAAAACATTTGTGGTTACAGTATAATAAAAATAAACCGTTTGTCGTGACTGCAGCTGACATTTATCAGCCTATTTGTGGGTGCTCTTTCTCTCTCTGTATAATACGGAACATAATTTGTCACTTTGTAAATACATTCCAGCCTAAATCCCTGCCAGCATCTGTTAGTGTTTGACGGATTAATGCACTGCACAGTGCATGTCTGCACTTTCAGGCAACAACATAGCTTATGATTATGGATCATGAGAGAACAGGGAAAAAGGGTTCATTTTGTATTTACTTAAACATTGTTGCCCTTTTGACCATCATGCTTTTCTCGTCTTGTTTGTCATCTGTAGTAGGGATGCTAACTTTCCTCTGTGTGTAAAACCGGTATGTGAAATCCTGCTGTAAGTTTTATATAAGTCGGTGTATGTATAGCTGTACATATAAGATAACACATCTTTAATTTTATGGATAATTAACGACAATAATATTGTATTGCAATAGAGATGTTACTGGTTTAATCTGTTTAGAAATACTATTTTTTCTACCTTTTCCAACAAATCCATTGCTGTTTGCTACCTATATTGCATATTTCTCAGCAACCCATAAACTGGGTTTATTTAATTTTAAAAACTTCAAATTGAGCAAGTTTTTAAAAGGAAAGAAAGTCTGTAGCTTCTAAATTATCCCAATGCTGTTTGCCTTGTTGCTGTTTTTGAAAATGTATTCCGCTATCACTTCAAATCTTGCAGAATGAAAAGAATTGAAAGCATCTGAATAGGAGGCTCTCCACAGTTGGGATTCTGTTACATGTTCCCAGGCTCCCTCGATTATTCTGTAAACAAGAAGATATGTTTATTAGAATAGTAAACCATATATATGTAATATATTGCCAAGATTATTTGAGATTCCCTGAGATAAATTCAAATGAGCTTTACAGCAATAGGCGTTTGCAGAAGGAAAGAAATGATCTATATCCAGGGGAAGAAAATAATCCAGCTAAAAGTAGGCTCCCATGTAAATACCCACAGTTCATGTACATTAAGAGCGAAACAAATTCCTATTGCCAAAACCTATGGTAGATTTTTTTTTTTTAAATGCATGTAGTTTCTTCTAATTGAAGCAAATGTATACTGCCTGCGATGGAACCATGTGCATCCATGAAAAATGAGGGACATTTGGAGCCTACAAATTGGAGTATTCTGAAATTACAGCCTAGTAATTTTTGTGTGTGTGTTTTTGTTCTCTCTGGTTAAGGAATACATAATTTTAAAGATGTCCTGGGAGACTGACTTCTCTTCCTCCTTTTTAAGGATAATTTAGGGTTGCTGTGACATAGTTTACTTCTCTGAGGATATTAATTTCAGAAAGAAATGCAGATGTTTTTCCTTTTTTATTTTATAATTATCTTCAGAAGATATAAAAGGCCAAATTGACAGAGATATTGATCTAAGAGTTAACTAATGTAAAGATTGTGAAATAACATTATTGCTTATTGTGGTGATATTTATTGCAGAAGATATATAAAAAAAAAGATACTAGAATCTGAAAAATTCAGCAACCACAAAGAAATGAATAAGTGTATTTTGCATTTCTTTTTACATGTCAATGTTTACTAATAGAAAGAGATATAGTTTTAAAATTTTGGGGGAATTTAAAATGACTCCTGCATGACCAAGGAAGCCCTTTCACATCCAACTTAAATATACAAACTATACCTACAGACTATAGTCACATTGTTGTATTTGTGACATAGATTTTAAATTTCAGGTAAATTAAGTGTTTGAAAAAAGGAAAAATATTGCTGTGAATAGTGTTTTGTTTAAATGTGAGGACCAAATGCTGAGTTGGTGTATGGCATCCTCAGAAACTGAGCTCCTTCATATCAGGTCACGTTTATCACTCTTCCACGTCTTCAGAATTTTAATGGCTCATTTGTTGCCTTTATATTTACTCTCTAGCTAAAGGTTCCAGGCTTCTCTGTGGCTTTTATAACCCAGTTGAACTCAACAGTTAAATCTCCAGTTCAGCTGTTTGTTCTAGACTATCATGTGTGGGGAACTGCCGTTGCAACTTTAAGACATTCATGTGCAGTACAATCCTACTACAGCTTGAGGGATTCAGGTTTTTCTGAAGAGGCCTCTTACCACTCTAAGTTGTAGAGGATGCCAAAAAGATAAACACTGTTCTCTGCCAAACATCCATAAATGTTCTGGAGGAGGGACAGAGACAAGGAAAAGAATAGTAATAATCATAATTCATTCTTCATAATAAAATGTCGGTCCAAGGGTGGTCAGTAATCCTAGCAATTTGCAGGCTCATACTGACCCATGAGGTCTTTATAGATGTGCTATTCACTTGACTTCGATGACAGCAGCCCCTGCAGGAATTCTGGTTTTGTGAAGAACGTGAAGATCTAGTTACTTAAGCAGGAAGAACCAGGCTTTACCAAATCAGGTTTGGGGAGAGCTCACACACAGCATGAAAACGTTTGACAGGATTGAGCAAGATTAAGAGTGGAAAAATTTACACCAGTAAATTACAACCAAAATACAGGTAAAACAAATATGTTGGGAAATAGTAAACCCAAGTATTACTAAATAAATTTTCTTTCTAATGAAAGAGAGGAAAACCTTTTCATCTCTGATTTTCATGACGAATCACAATCACTCCCAGCTATCTCCTTGTACATCACATATGTGGGTTAATAAAATAATTAATATTTAGGAAATTGGTTTGTGACATGTACCATCTTGTCTTGCATAAAGTTAGTGAAAATTTGAAAGTACTGTATAGAAATTGCTGATACTGGGGGGGGTGGGAGAGGAAGGAAAACTAGAAAAATGCGTGTAAAATTTTTCCAGCACGATGTCTTCTAATGAACTTTATTAAGGTATATCAAATGTAGCGGAAGAACATATTATTAAAGCATCTAGCATGTATCTTGGGTTACTCTTAAAGCGCTATGATTCATCTGTCCCAATCAGTTCCACGAGAAGTAGCTGCACAGCATTCAAAGCACACAAGAAGATGAAGCTGGCATTACATAAATACAGTTTTGCATGAAGTACCAAATGTTGACTACGTTAGGGACAATAATATTTACAGTCCTAATCCTGAGTGAAAGCCTTTTTCCCTATTATGTACCTCCATAAATAGTGCATGGCACTGGCTATTGACTGTCATAAGCTATGTGTCAAATTGTCAGATGTGCTTCTAAAACATCCTCTGCTTTGTCCTCCACATGGAAATATGGGTGTATTTGGGTATTGCTTGTCATATGCTGAGTTTTGGTTATTTGTTTACTTTGCCTATTTTAAGATAATTCC
Organism: Nipponia nippon; assembly: GCF_047370975.1. NCBI lineage: Eukaryota > Metazoa > Chordata > Aves > Pelecaniformes > Threskiornithidae > Nipponia > Nipponia nippon. Next base: position 47,185,037 of record NW_028262391.1, read on the forward strand.
ACAGACTTTTCATCAGCTTTGATGTCACATTCTTTTTTTCCCTGAAGTTCTTCTGTTTCTCACACTGCATATAAGAACTATTTGCATTCCAAGATGTTGTCATGAAGATTTTTCTTTATCAAATTAAACTGCTTTTTACCAATTTATTGTATTTTCAGTCCCTCAAAGTCAGATATTTTTGTTGTTGTGCTGTGTATTCAGTTTTGAGTTCAGGGCTTTTAAATATCGAAGATATATACATGATATTTTTTGAGAGTAAAATTATACAACAAATTATCTAGTGTCCACTATGTTACATTTTAAGTAGGCCCTTACAAAACGACTTGTACTTACATAAGATACAGGGGCTACAGCATATTTATTAAGACTCTTCAACTCTGTATGAAACTGGAGCAGTCAGAAGTAATGGTGTCTGCTGAAAGATTCTTTATCATATGAATTTACTTTTAGTCATCTATTATTTATTTCAGCTATTTTATATGCCATTATAATAAATATTATGACAGAGAAAGCTTTTATGCTTCAACTTATTGTACTGCTCTTCGCTTCCTTGCAATCCTTCAGGAAAATGTAGCTATGCTTTACCTATATTTAACGTAAATCATCACTTAGATTTGAATGAAAAATTCACTATGAAAAAAGGCTCCTTCTTCAATACCAAGACACAAATGCACAATCATGTTTACTGCCAAACTACTCTACCGTGCAGTGTTCATTTTTAAACAGTTTTTAAGCTGTAAAGTGAATACATTGCATATAGTGAAATTGCTTGCTTTCTGGCTGTTTTCACTTTCTTGTTAGTTTCTGGCTCAATAAGCATTTTTCTAGCATGAGTGCAAAATATAACCAATTGCACTTCAGCATTTTTAATATTTTTGCTCCAATAGGGAGCAGCTTACATACAAAACTAAACAAACTGTTTTCTGGTGCTATTTAGAGTAATGAAACTTACCTGGAGATATTGATAAAACGCTTTTAGAAGTGGGCATAAAATTGTCAAATACAAGATAAAATTTTTTCTTTGCACTTTTCAAAATGTTATTGTGTTTAAAAGAGGACTTGTTAGGAACCCTAGAATGGATCCACCTTCAGCTGTTTCTTCAAAGACAGGATGTTGGTGCCTAGACGTGGTTAGCTTTGAACTGCTCTTTGGGCTTCAGGAAATGCAAATACTTGCCATCCCAAAAGCACTCTTTCGGTTGGTTCTAGCTGACCTTGTTTTCACAAGTTCCAGTAGACAGCAGAAGCGTGTTCACCTCTTGTGTCTGTTCTCCTTTTGGACAGTTTGCGAAGCTGGTCTGAGTCTCGTTGTGAAAGTGGTTTTGGACACAGTTGGGACATTTGTCCTGGGGATCTGCAGCGAGGGCACCAGCTTGTTTTGCACAGGCTCTCAACAGCGCCACGTAGCAATGATCCTGTGATCTAGAAGTGAGCTCTTTAAATTTTTGTACACTCATTCTGCTATTTAGTGTCCCCTTGAATGATGTAATTGAAAATAAAGTAGTAGAGGGAGCATTAATATCTTTTGTTGATTTCATTTTAAAAATTCTGGAGTTTTCTGCCTTAGTGTGTTGATTTTACGATGTCAGTTTTAAGACTGTCTTCTCTGTTTGGGAAAGTGACAAGTCCCATTTAAGATTTCACAACATAAAATGAGGCATAATTCAGTACTGAAAATATGTGAAGTGAAATGGTGAGAGACATCAGCATAATATAATTATGACACATTAGATCAGGATTTGCAGCATACCATTAACAATCAGTTCTGACTGTGGATTACAATTACAGTTATGATGCCTTTTAGCAAAAAATGTTTTTAAGTTTTATTTTTTTAATAAAAAAACGTTTTCTTTTTCTGTAAATACCACAATATGTGCTACCTAGGCTTATAGGGAAAGAGGGAAAACATTATAACAAAGGTAATACTGAGCTACTGTAAGAAAACAAACAAAAAATCTTCTATTTGTCATTGATTGGAGATATTCTTACATTATGAAGAGCATACCTTGCAAGTATATTTTCTTATGCGTAGCTTTTTTTAAAGAAATTGTAACATAGAAGTCAGCATGGGAAAACTTGGAATGAAAATGAGTTGATACTAAAGGCTTAGCATTTCATGCTCTCAAGCTATAGTAGGAATTGATGGTCTACAAAATACTTTGGTGGAGTGAGAGGTGCTTGAATCTCAGTTGGCAAGGGAGAATCTGAAACAGAAAAGTTGGGGAACTTGCCTAAGCTCACGGTATGTAAACTGATTCCTGCCCCTGTCTGGAGAAAACACTGACACTTGGCTTTTTGCATGCCTTCAGAAGCTGAGGTGGCAAGTTCTGATCTGAGGGCTTTGGATGTCACATGCTCCCGTTTCTCCTGTGAAGAAAACAGAGCAAACGGATGTCTGTGTGCTCAGCATGTACCTCGTGTATATATGAAGGGAGGACTGTTACCATCAGGTTTTTAAAAAGCAAAAGCAGGGAGAAAGTTGAAAAAAATTTTATTTTGCCATTTGTCTTTGCTGACCTATTCAATGGAAAAAATACTAAAACCATCCTTTTTTTCCTTCTCCATTTTTCCTTTTTCAAGTCCGTTTAGGTAGAGTTTCTTGAATTTCTTAACAAATGTTTTCTTTGTCTTTTTCTGTAACTGTGTGTGTATCAAAGCTAAAAGAAAAAAAAGGTGAAGTGGTGTTAAATTGTTTGAAAAGAATTATCTTACTGGCTGAAGAAAATGGAGTCTGAATAGAAAGGTGGTCTCATTTCATTGGTGGAACTAGTACAGAAAAAACATAATTATAGTTTGCATTTGCTATCTAACAGTCAACCATTTATCACTTTCAATAATTTATGATTTTTAAATTTCCAAATTTTACATTTTCAATATATTAATCCACAAATCTAGGCCAACCTTAGTCTGTTTAATTTCTATTTCTGAAAGTATTTGGAGGCATCATACTTTTTTTTTTTTCTTTTGGACTCTAAATATATGGACACCTCTCTTCTGTTCTTGGAATTAGTAGCAGAAGCCTAACGTGGCACCAAGAGGAAAAGCATTACCTGAGTAATATCATGTGGACTTGAATCTGTGTCCCCAAGAGGACAGTAACTAACAGCTTGTGGTATAGTCTGTTGAACTACTTGATTATTATTTTTTTGACCCCCCTTATGTCCTTGTATCTGTAGCATTCTTGTCCTTTTGCCCTTGGGAGAGACAGGAGAAGGTTTCAACGGAGGAAAGCAGAAGCAAAATAAACCCAACTATGCACACTACTTCTCTATTAAGTAAACAGCTTTGAACTGCAAAGTTGAAGAGAAGTTGTTACGGAGCTCTATTGCATAATGCAAGGCAGCATCGTCTTTCTCAAGTCTCTGACCATCAAACAGAAGAAAATATTTACCCAGTGGGGCAAAATGAATTCCAGAATGATGTGCATCTTGTGAGGGTAAAAAAAAACTCTTTGTAGCAAAGTTGGGTTTAGCATTTTCAGACTCCATCAATTGATACTTCCTGATGGGAACTGAACCTGCTGAAATTTTAGTTGTATTTATTTTGCTGTCCTGATCAGTCTGGCTGAAGTGGAACAAGAAGAATTTGAGTGACATTCTGTTTAAACCCAACCTGTAAGGTAATTGTAGCGGGCAGAATGGGTGCTAGCAAAATAGAAAACAGATGTAGGGAGAAAACTACCAGATGTAATGAAACACGGAGACCAGATGAATTGCTTGAACTTGGGAGACAATGGGAGCACTCTTCTTGGCTTCCTTCTGCGCTGGCATGCGTGCTGCTTCCTTTTTGTTCCTCCAGAAATGCTCATTGTATAACCTTGTACGCACACTAGATCCCCTGGTGCACCATGGTGCTAACACAGCTCCTATTGCCTCTCCACTCCAATGCTGCCTTTGATTGCGTAGTACCACTGTATCTGCTCCATCTTTTTCTTTTCCTTTTAGCAGTGCTGGTGTCCAGTCTGAAGCACGACCATTGTACGCAGGTGTAGGTGGCATGTTGGAATTACGTGAAATGTCCCTCTAATTTCTTTTTTCCTGAATAAGCTAAGCAGAGTGGACTAAAAGTTGACATCTTTAGGTTTGGGGAGAGTACAGGGCTTTTGCCAGCTTTCTTTTACGTGCCAGAGAGTTTATGTGGTGTTGGGCAGCAGTGACTCTAAAAGTGAGTGTGAGCACAAATGCACATGCTGGTAATTCCTTAGGGGATCTGCGTAACTCATATGTCATGATGGTTGGTATTTTGCAGAGGATCACAGATGTCTTAAAGTATAGCATTTGGGGAAGAACCAAAGACAACTGTTGGATCTTGGTGGTGCAGACACACAGCTGCCGTCATATGAAAGCTAGTTCAGAACTGTGGCTTGAAGGAGACACAGTCCCCTTGATTCTGTGAGGACTTTCACTTCAGTGATTGCAATGAAAATGGACTTTTGGTTCATTTTGTTCTGAAATTTGGCGTGTAAGCATTTGAAAAGGTCTGAGAACAGGGATCTTAAAGCTGAAAATATTGTTTTGTGTTTTGAGTATTGAGTATTGCAAGTTGTTTTGCTGGGGCTTAAGGTTAGCACCTTCAGGTTAGCCTGTCATTTTGTGGGATTGCAGATCCTCTTCTAGGTGAAAAGTTGGGTTTAAGTACATATGCAATTTCTTTAGAAGATATTATGCACTGGTAAACTCTTATTGTATGAAAAACTGTGTAGGCTGATCAGTTGTTTTCTATACTCATTTTATTCTGTCTTTTATATCACCTGCTATGAGCAATAGATTGTTTTGGATTAATATGTGCAAGTTTGAATTTAGCTGGTTTTTATAGAGTGTTTACTGAGTATTTTTCTATTGGTATGGTATGTAAAAAATACCGTGCATTAAGGATAATGCTTACTCTACTTTTTATTTCATGAGTTACATAAGTTTCACCAGCTAAATGCAAGAAAAAAGATACTACATTAACCTTAACACTACTTTGTGTCAATTCAGTGTATTTTATGAAGCTGTGTGTTACATAGTGTATGTTTTTAGCAGAACCACACAACTGCAAGGCTACTTTTGCCACTAAATGTAGTGCTCCTCCATTCTTTTTGATGATTTGTATTCATTTTGGGGTTATAATGTTAAACAAGGGAATCAGACAAGTTTCATAACACATTTACTGTAACATGATACTGTGAACTAAACTTGCTGTTATTTATCTTTTTTTTATATTTTCTCTTGTTCCAGCATAAAGCCAAGGTAGAAGCAATGACCTTAGACCTTGCTTCTCTTCAGAGTGTGCAGCACTTTGCTGAAGAATTCAAATCCAAGAATGTGTAAGTACTCAGAAAATTACATGTAATAATTTCTTGTTATTTTAATGTCTTTATCAGCTGAGCACAGTTGGCAGAATTCACCATAGTTGGACTGATCAGCAACTACAGTTAGTGAATAATCTTTTTACAGGATTTTTTTTAACATAATATTAAAGATTATTTGTTTTCATCTTAAAAAAAAAAAAAATAATTACAGATCTCTCAATATTCCATGTGTAGCCCCAGCCTGAAAGGGGGCATTGATACCCCTGTGGACGTTGAAAAAGGCCAAAGCTGAACTGCATAAAAACCAGCTCAGGCAACTTCTGTCAGTTTTACAGTGGTTTGGAAGAGGTCAGGGATGAGCAATTAGTGCACTCCTTGTCTTGCTTGCTTTTCTAACCTTCTCTCTCTCTCTTTTTATTTTTAAAGCATTTTAAAAAAATAGCCCTGTGAGCCAGACAGCTCCATTTTCCAGACCTGTATCTGGAATCGTCCATAATTTAAAAAAAAACAAAAAAAAGAAAAAAAAGAAAAAGGGGGAGGGGGGGTGATAATGACATCACTTAACAATAGACCAATTTATATGGAGATAATCAGGTTAATGTCCAAATGGTTTGTTTAATTTAGCTTGAACAGAACAATGAATCTCTAAATTGAAGAAATGATTTGAAATCTTTAAGTGTGAACTCTTGACAATAAATTCCACACTTTGTGCTTTTATCCACAGTTTGACCCATTGATTGTTGTGACTATTCAAACTTAGCTTTTTTCTGCAAATATTTCTGTAACGCATATACATCTTACTGTACTTCTCAAGAGAATATGGCCTCTTAGACAGCTTTGAAAATATATTGTCATAGGGAAAATACATAAAAAAGAATGTTTTTTCACTTTTGAAATACTGCCAAAGCTAAATCTCACATGGATAGACAGATGACATTTTAGTACTTATAGGTCTTTTAGATTCAAAGAATTGTCAAAACTGTCTTCTAACACAAGTTCCTTTACTGCCAAAATCCTTGGTAACAGTATTTTCTTATCATATATCATCTTCATATATTAAAACTTTCTTGAAATAGAAAGACAAATCCTTGCAGTATTGCTGCTTTAATACTAACTCCATTTCATAATATAAGAACGGTTAAGTGTTTTAATTTAGCTTCTTCATGCTTTTAATATGCTACATTTCTTTAAAAATTATATGATACAGTGAAAAGTTAAACCCACCCTTCTTCCAAATGCAGCTCTTAATTTGATTTGTGTGTTGCAGATCCTATCATGGTCATCCTAGCTAGTCCATTTGGTATGCATGTTTATAAATCCTTAGAAGTGAACACACTTAAATCAATTTTTGCCAGAGAACTTAGAAAATGAGAAGATACAGAATCAGTAAAGATATAGAATCAGTAAAACCTGTTTTACTTTTGGTGGCATACATTGTTTTTCCAGCGTAGGTCTGTTAAGCTATACTGTCAGTGATGGACAGGTTTTACTAATGTATCACCCTCATTTTATTTGGAAAAATTTTAGTAATAGACAGCATTTATAGCCTCTGCCTTGCCTTCAGGTACTTCTGTCTCGAATGTGCTCAGATGTGTGTGTGTGTCTGGCAGGACTACTCCAAGCATTATAGGAAAGTCTAAGGTCTGTATCTGTTGTGAGGCTTGTGGGGTTTTGACCAAAATGAATTTCCAGTTATATTTTGTTTAAAGTCTGAGGCTGGATGGAAACCAGACCCCACACACTGCCTGTAGCAGTAGATCTTTTATCTGATACAGATACAGAAGAGTTACCTTACAATCATCTGCACTGGCGGGAGAATGGACTGGAAGACCTACTAGGTCTTTCTGGCTCTGATTTTTTGTGATTTAACTATGTCTGGATATGGTCAGAAAAGCAATTATATGGCAGTAGCATCTTATTACTACAATGCTAGCCCTATGTCTTTTCCAGACCTGATGTACACTAACTACCTTTGTCTCTTCATTTATTTGTTTTGCCGTAGTGTCCAGAGGCTTTTGTCAGACCAGTGATTCCTTTGCATTAATAGCTTTATGAGCAATTGAAAGAAATCTTACAGGCTTCAGTGACAGACGGAGTCTTGTTCTTTACGCTTTGGCAAGTCTGTCAGCTGGTAGCCTAACTTTCTTAAAAGGCTTTCATATCTCTGATTTCATGCACCTGTAGGAGAAGGCATACTATGATACGCTCTCCCCAGTTCCCATGAGGTAGCTATTAATCCTATTAATGAGCATAGGAAAGTCATTATAAGTATAGAGTTTTCTTTCTTACAAAATCTCTTACAAATTCCCTAACAGTAAAGTAGTAGGAAAAGCAAATGAAGTGTTTGGGTTTTTTTCTAAACAAAACTATCATTTCAGTTCTGAGTTGTATAGATATTGGTTTCTGGGAGAAAACTACAATAATTTTAAAGTGTGAAGGAGAAATTTTATATGAATGCACACATTTTAATAAAGATCTGTATTTTTATTTCCCACAACACATTCTGTGAGGAGGTCTTTAGTATTCAGTGGTGAATATCTTAAACTTCTGGGTGCAGATAGTTTTATTGTCTGTTTAATTTCTCCAGTCCACTATTGCTTTCTGGGACACTTTGGTATTCTACAGAATCTGTTGGTCTTGGTGGCACCTGACCTAATATCTGAAAATTTATAAAACAGAGAATAGATTTGCTTGTCTTTTGAAATTCTGCTTTTCTGGGACACTTTGTGGCTCTAGGACTAAGATGGAACTACTCCAGAAAAAGGATCCCTAAATTTCATTGAGTTACAACATCAAAACCTATTGCAACTGGGGAAGGTGGTGGTGGTGGGATTGCAGGGAACAGAGGAAAAACTGCTGAGATTGTAAATCTCCTGCCTTAATCAAATAACTTCTAGAGAAAAAAAAAAAAAAAAGTCTTCTTGAATGTGCTTGAGAATCTGAGAGATTCTGGAAACTACCTGAAGAATGAAGAAATTTCATCCTCTGCTCAGCAGGAATTTTAGAGGGGCTGGTTGCATACAGAAAACAAATGATGCAATAGGGGGAGCATTGAGAAAAACATAAATAATAAATGGGAGGAAAGAGTTACTCTGGAAAGAAACATTTAATATAAATTGGAGTTGTACTTAAGAGCTAAGAAGGCTTCCTTGTTTGAAAGTAAAAAATCAGATGATTCATCTTCAAGTTATCATGCTTCTAAGAGATTTGATAGGAGTCTTTTATTCCTGTTTGGATTTGTTAGGTGTTGCAGCCTTGTCCACAGATAAAATTTGGGCTCAGAGTATAAAAACACTGGTAAAATATGTTGTATTCGTATATATATTCTAGAAAATCCTTCATCCTCACAGAAAAAAAATAATTTTTTTGTTTGCATGATCTGTACTCCTGAATTGATACAGCTGTTTCTCTGACACTTTTTTTCATCCATGCAGTTTGAAATAAAGCTTTGGGGGGAAGAAGGGTTTCACAGGTTATTTTAGATCCTGCAGTTCTATGATTGCAGCAGAATATAAACTTTCCTTATGAGCAGAACAGAGCTCTCCAGTTTTTCTTGCTCTCACAGTTACAAAGATTCTGTGGGCAGCATAAGCTAAACGCAATAACTTAGTTGGATCTCCCAAAGTCGTCTTTGGGAGAAGACAGAATAAAACAATATTGCTGTTAAATATTTGATCTACCTCTTACTTAATTGTAGCACAACCTGAACACAATGTGACTAATATATAAAATGGAAGTCTAACTTGGTAAAAGATAGGGCTGAAGGATTTACAGAGCAAATTCTTTAGAGAAAGCCAGTTCATTATGTTACAGTAATGGAGACTTATTTTAGGCTCTCTTGTAGTTTGAAATGCAGTGTGGTTATTTCTGTGATTTCTGGCTATCTTTTAGTATTCCTGACTTCTTGTCTGGACATACATTCCCCACGGGATATTTCCACCAGGGGTGAAGGACCTCCACCTTGCTTCCATGTGAAGACAGTGCTAGCATTAGGATGAGAGGAGGAAAAGAGGTCTCAGTGCACCTAAATGGCTAGATTTGTTCAAGTTACTTTTTTTATCTGTATCTAGTCTTTCCCCTCTGCTAGTTTCCAGCTCAGGCAGTTGATTGAATGTCTCTGTTATGGAAAATCAAATACATGATCTGTTTATAATAATGTTCTGGGCTAAGATGGATTTGGCATTAGCTGATTTTTGTGCAGTTGGAAGAGGCAGACCAACCAATCTTTCATATTAGGCTTTTGGAACTAAAAAACACTGAATTGAATCTCCTCTTCATTGAGTGGGCACAATGTGAGGAATTATGGTTGGTATTAATCCACTTTATAGACAAAATGACTGCCCTCCTGTGATTGTATGCAACGTAGCATTTAAATTTAGTCAGCACCAGTGTTTGATAGTTCAGGGTCTGTAGGAATTGGTATTTGTGTAGGAGCATGGATTTGTGGATGTGATACTTTGGTACTTATTTCCCAGTTTAATCATCACATATTTGACTAAAACGCGCATACTTTAATTGAGGGACAGCACTAAAGTTTCAGTTCTAAAATTTCCAAAATAGCTACCTGTTGTCAATACTTACAATCATGTTATCATGGCATTTGCCTGATCCTCAGCATAAGAACGCTGCCATGATCAAAACAGTTAGCAGGCAGAAGTGAGCAGTAAAGTTACAGATGAAATTTTATGTGCATCTTTAGTTTTGAGTGGTGCATACTGCCACTTGGTTTGAATTAAAGTTATCTCCAGCCAAACAGTAAGACATCAATTTAATGTTCTCAATGTTCGAGGAAAAAAAAAGAAATTATCCTGAAAAATCTTGAATTACTTCAAAGATATAAAATAGTGTTTGCCAACAGCTACTACTTTGAAATTTCTGAATTGGTAGCAGCAATTCACAATTGTTCAGGACTTCCATATGTAGCTTTTCACTGCAGTTACTCTCCTGTACTTTAAAATAGGAATTTTTTTTTTGTGGTAAGGATTGGCATATGCTAACAGTTTATTCACTTATGCTGTGTGTAGAAATATGGAAAAGACAGCAGTTATGAATTATGATTCTCCATTTGGATCTTTAGTCTCTTCTTATTTCCCTAACCAGACCCAAAATGGAGAGGGCCAGATTTTCAGCTGGCTTCCTTAACTGAGGCCTCAAACTCTATGAGTACATTCATTTTTCATGCTGTAAGCACAAGCACTCTGAAACCTTGCGGGTGCAATTAAGATTTCAGAGCCTGCTGAAAATTCACTCCAGAATATTGTGTTTCTGCATTTTCATGCATTATAACTGACATATTGCATGTGTGTTAAGTTGGTTTTAGATTCCAATTTAACCACAATTAAATCATAGACATTGTATGATAAATTCTATTCATACATATAAATACATGTGTAAAAATGAGATCTGGTTAGCAAGTTGTTGCATAGATAACTTAAAAGATCCAGAAAAAACGAATATATGATTTAAACGAATTATTAGTGATGCCATTATGCCAATATGCTTAAGGATTCTGTAATAGATGTATCTCTGTCAGGGATGATCATTGCCACTGTGTATCATCTTTCAAAATTTGAACATATTTTCTAACACTGTACAAATCTGTTAACTCTTTGACATTTATAGAAATACTTTTTGTGCATTAAAACTAGTAACAGTTGAGCTATTATATTTGTCTTCTCAACTTAGAATACAGTTGGCATTCTGACAGTGCCACTGAGGCACAAACTTCTGGATGACATTGTACATTTTGAGATATCAAAAAATATCCACATTGAATTAAGTATTGAAACATGCATAGCTCAGAAGTTACTGTTGCAGACAGCCGGTATCTTAAATTTAAATAAGATCAAAGGCTGACTGCATTTGAAACATACATAATAATATTAGGGTGAATTTTTTTTTTTCGTCTCTTTGTGGTGGTACTGTGCCTTATTAAAGCCTAGGGATTGGTTTTCTGCATAAATATTTTTTTTTTTCTTCTTTCTTCTGTTTTTAAGCTCTCGTACACAATTACCCCATTGTGGTAGCATGTGTCAAGTCATGTGGATCCAAAAACTGTTTCCAGTATTTTTTAAATTAAAAATCTCTCAAGCTTAACCCCTCCCCCCTTTTACTGGAGGCAGAGATCATGACGTTTTCACCAGATCACCTTTCATTTCATCTGCTGTATCGTGGAAATATCTCCTACCTGAGAACATTGTTGTTTTTTTTTTTTTTTTTAAAGTAGAAGTCCATATTAAAATAAAGATAGGAATGACAGTTCACCATAACTTTATATATAGTTGCATCTGCAAAAAATATTAAGTGTTTTTACATATTACGAACAGAAAGATTTTGTTAGGTGTTTGTTACATAGTTTTATGACTATAACTGTGCTGTCTAAAATCTGCAAACTTGCCACTTGTCTTTGGACACTTTGCACTCTTTTCAGGGTAACCTAATGAAGAAACCTTGATAACCCTCCAGTGACTTTCTGCTTAGCACCCTGGTTGTTCTGGTTCCCATTTTGAGCCATGTGTCTATGCCTAAGTCTAAGCTGAGTCTAAGATGGCTCATAAAGTCTTGGGGTCCTGTCTTCCTAAAAAATTTCCACAAGATGCAGCAGCTGTGGAGGCTGTTTTGAGTATCTAAGGAAGTAAAATATGTATGATTTAATATGCCTGATTAAAATGTATTTTGTTGCAAATAAAACAAGGATTTTGCAGCATTATAGCTTAATGGGTTTTAAGAAGATCTGTGTGTTTAATTGATGTTGTCTTCTAAAAATTCTGAAATATAAGGCAAGAGTAGCTATTTAATTACATATACATTAAAATGTATTTAGTCTATTTAGTTAAAGGCTTTCTATGGGAGATAATTAAAACACATGAAGGCAGAGTCTTCTGGCACTTGGGCATGGAAGCCTTACCGCTGACATTAGACAGGCCATGCATATACCACATGTGTCTTAATCTTAGAATCCAAAAATTTGTGTTGTAGTCTGAAAAGGTTGTATTTCTTCATTAGCTGTTCTCAGGGCACCAAAAATCCCAGAGGATGTCAAAGTACATTAATTTTTATCACAACATGGAATCTTTCAGGTCTGAATGGCAGCACGCAGCTGCTAGGGGCTTTCTGAACTCTATTACAGCTCTATATATCTCTAGGCAAAACAGAGGAAGGAGTTGTCATTGGCAAGTGAAATGTTCAAAATGCATGAAGTGTTTTATTGTTTGAATGATCAGCTGTGGTCCTGAAAACACTTTCCAAAGAGTTAGCTGTTTTCAATGGGAAATATCATGAATATGTAATAACAGTAGTAATTGACCTTCCTTGTGAGTTGTAGCTTTCTTTTTTCTAACAAGTGTTTACTGTGTACAAATGAAATTCGTATATTTAGAAGTATGTGCAGAAACAACAAATCATTCCATGATTTGCAAAAATGAATGTTCCTTTACAGCTGCCTTATGCTTATTTGTAACTCCTTCCGTATGTGTGTAAATAATGATTTGCTATTGGGATTTTGAAAAAGATGTATGTGTCCACTTTGAGGTAGCGAATGTCCTTAGGTGAGCTGCTGAGTGAAAATTACCGGATTCTGGATATTTTCATTGTTGCTGTCTCCTAAGCATCAGGGAGATTTAAAACAAAACAAAATACCTTTGCAGAGCATGGGAAGGAATGGAACAAAGTGCTCCTCTTATTGTGCCAGGGCTTGAGAAAAGGAAGAGGATGCAGAACGGAAATGCTGAAAGGTCAAATGGATACAGAAATTAAGTTGCAGAGCCCTATCCTATCCCTCTTCTACCCCAGCCTGTCCCCAGGACTTTCAAAATCCATATGTATGGAGGCATTTTGAGTCCCCAGGGATACAGAACTAGCAAAGACACAACACTTTGACAGAGGAAAACGTGGTTTCTTGGGTGGATTTTGGTTTGAAATGTGGTCCTGAAGAAGCATTTTGGAGAGAGAAGAGCAGCACTGACACCTGTTGTTACTATCAATACCCTGCGTATACTGTGTGCTGTCAGTCAGAGGAAATTTAGGGTTAGATTATAGCTATGCAAAAGGAAATTCAGAGCTGTGGATAATGGGCCCCCAAAAGGTGAGAGAGTCCCTGGTACGAACCTAATGGAAGGAAGAAACCCACGACATGCTTGTGAAATATAATTCTTCCTCCTTATCCATCCTGCCTTGGAGTTCTAAGTTAAAAAGCAAGTACAAATACTAACCTTGACCTTCATTTTTAAGCAATAATTTGTATCAAAAGAAAGTGATTTACTGACGTAATGATACCAAATAAGAAAATGTAGATTAAAAAGTTCCTAATTTCTCAGATTTCTAGTATCACATACCATACTTGCAGTGTATAAATTAGCCAAGTGTGGGAGACAGATCATGTTAAACCTCATCCCTGCTTTTCTTATTTTGTGTGTGGTCTCTGTGGAACTCATACTAGAGTGGAAGGAGAAATCCCAGCTTGGATCATTTTTGAGCAGTGCAGGTTTGGTGCTTTGGGCAGTGCAGGTTTTACTAAGGTCAGTTTGAGGGCAACATGACAAATGTTTAAAGTGTTAATGTTAAATCTTTAAAAACATTAAATGTTTAAATGTTTCGTTATTTAATATTGGGTCTGAATTTCTCTTTAGAAGTTCAACTAAAATTTTCAAAATAGTTGAAATTCCTTCTGCACCCCATTAAGAAGAAAAGTAGGCCTCTCAAACTCTTCTGTCCCCCTAGAGCTAAAATGACAGAATTTTTCTTCAAAGGAAGAGAACTTATTAATTTCTGGAGGTGTAAGATGATGTGGGGTTTTTTGGTTGGGTTTTTTCCCCCGCTGTATGTGTAAGAAAAGCTACCAAAGGGAAAATCAGGACCTATGGATGTTTTCTGTTTAGTTCTAAGTCTGTTGAGACCTCTGTTCCTTCTCCAAACTTTTGCAAAATCATATTCTGAAGATTTTATAGAGGTAATGAATAATGATTGAGAGATGGTTGACCTATATGGCAATATGCAGATGATATATTATGAAGACATAGGGGCATCTGCTCATAGTAGTTCCCATGTATTTGGTATGAAGGAAGAAGCAGAAGAGTTTCAGTCCCCTCCCATTAGTCTCTTGGAAGTGGGGCAGAAGTATTTGCTGATCAACAATGTCAAATCCTGCAAAGAAATCCAGTAGGATAAATTTGAGAGAATTTTCCATGCTTCTAGCAGGAGGTCATCCATCAGGGCTCTAAGTCCTGTGTTAGTGGCTTGCCTTAAAATGAAGCCTGTCTGACAAGGATCCACAATTCTGTCAGCTGACCAGTGGCAACAGAGGGTATTTTTGCTGAGTTTTCAGTCAATATTTTTAGAAAAAGGGAAGTTAGACATTAAGCAATTCACTGAGTTAAGCAGTGCTTTTTTTCGTTAGTTTGTTTTCATCGGACAAGTAAATATTTTTGGGTCAATGTTAGCTTATACATGGTTCTGAGATTTCCTGCTGCTGTCTGACGCCTAGTGATTTTCTTGGTGCTCAGTTTCCCGTCAGTGCTGCTTGTAAAACTGAGAGGGATTTCTGGAGATGTTTTTTTAACTCACCCTTTTTCTGGAGAGCCAATAAGCCTAGCCTGCGTGTTGGTTATTTCCTTTGTGAATACAGGCATTTCCTCACAGAAAGAAGTACCGTTTTCTAACTTTGAGAGAAAGCAACATGGGTGTTCAGAGTTATGGGATGGAAAAGTTTGGTGGGCTGTGACTTTGCTTCTTTATGGAAGAGAAGTTACAACTCTCTGCCTTCTTTACTGGCCGTGACATAGGTCTACAGTTGCTTATGGGACTTTGGGGATATGGCGAGGCCTTTTCTGTTGAATTTCTGTGTAATTCCAAACAGTGTGAACTTTTCAAATCACTTGAGAAGTGCCCCAGATGGTGTGACATTCTGCTTCATGGGAAGATTTGAAAGTATTCCCTTTGCATAATTTCTGGTTAACTATTTCATTACATTTGAAATGGGAGAACACCAAAGCCAAGAACTTTGTTGACATTTTGGTGGTGTTTGTTTAACCTCCTAGTGCACAGGCTACGTTTGTTGAAAAATATTATTCTTACCTTTGCAAATCATCAGTAATTAATTCCCTTGGAAATATCTACTGCTGCACACAGCCAGCTTGGGAGGCTGCTGACAGATCATAGTTTTACATCAGGTGCTAACAAATTGATTATTGAATTTCATAACTAACTGATTTATAGCAACAACTTAATTTCTGTATCTCTCTAATGTATTCACTTACCGTGTTTTCAAATAGTGCAGAGCAGCTGGATTGCTTTGTGGCTTCTAATGGTGAACTGAACACAACATATAAGATCTGAATGACTTGCCCAGTGCAAGGGTTAGTGATATATCACAGACTTGTGAAGTGCACAAGGTATTAGATGGTTTTCAGCTGAGATATTCACAATTAAGAATGTCCTTGTTAATTGTACATGCTTTTTAACTTTCACTGAATTGTAGCTACACTTACCAGCATGGTGAGAGTTTCCTAGAATTGCTGTATAGCTTGCAGTTAAAGCAGTGTATTCTCAAGTCTCAGTCATGCTGTGAAGGATAAGAAACAGTGACTACATGCTATGATGGAGCAGCTTATGTTCAAGTCCCACTGCATGCTTAAATTGTAATGGTAGACCACGTTAGCTCACTTGGTGTGATGTAAGTCACTGACTGAAGACATTTTAAGGAGACATAGGGGTAAATTTTCAAAACACTCTGCAAGGTTTTAACTCTACAGTGTTTCCAGAAATATCAAATAGGCGTCATGGTTAGAGGGAACAGCTTGGTAATGTCGATACCAGGAGTAAACATTAAAGAAAATTCTCCTTTGCTGCTGACATTTTTTTGTTGGCCTTTGATGTAGAAATACAAACTATTTTAAACTGACAGGGGATTTTTTCCCTTGGGCTCAGGAGGAAGCCTAATGTAGATTGCAGGAATGTTTTTAATGAACTTGTGAAATCAAGGTCATAGTTCTGCTATCATCACTTAAAAATACTCCTGTCATAAAGCAAAGCTGTAGTGCCAGATGTGTGGTGTGAATTGTCATGTATCTTAAAAATTTTGTTCCTGCATAATGATACGTTCAGTGATATAGAGCTCTGCACTGCTGAGATTAGAATCTGTCATCTGTGGCTGAAATTCATAACTATATGGTGGCTGTTGTATAGGTAATCTCATTCATTTCCTGGTGTGTAAATGTCCAGGTCGCAGAAACTTAGATGACAATTTTCAGTAATTGGACCTTTGTTAGCAGTCTGACAAGAGACACTGATAGCTTAATGGACATGGATCCAAATCCAAGAGGTGGTTCTTTCTGAGCTGAAATGAAGCACAACAGCAGTATCTATTGACATGACCCTTTCAGTTTCTTTTCTGTGGTGTTTTCTAGAGAAATCAGTTTTTAACCATTTAGAACCGCTAACGCTAATTAAAAATAAAGGAATTCTAAAAGGGAATCTGATGTTACCTTTTCAGTATGATATTAAAATGTCTCTGTATTTATTTTTATATTTCTTCACAGATTTTTCTAGTAGAATATTGTAAATACTTTTAACTTTACGGTCTCTTTAATTTTAATTGCTTTTACTTTAAAAAATTAGAACAAAATGTTGTTTGAAAAATACAAATTTCATGAAAAGGACTGAAGCATAATTTTATTTCTTTTAGAAAACCCAATTAAATGCCCTGACAATTTAAAAGTGACTACATTTTATAGTTTTATAATTCTAGAATCATTTTTAATTAATTGAGCTGACAGATTTAGGTATAGAGTGCATATTTTGCCTCTGGTAGTTATTGTGTAATTAGTATTAATGAAGGATAATACAATTTGGATAGGTGCAATATAGTTTTGGTTCATATGCGAGTCCTTTCTGTCTTACTGTGGTCTGTTACTTCATAGTACATATGACAATTATCAAATAGAATTACGATCTTTTTAAAAAGTGCTGTAAGAGCATTTGCAGGGAATGGTGATGGTATTTTTCATCTTACTGCTGTACTCACAT
Source organism: Nipponia nippon (assembly GCF_047370975.1). NCBI lineage: Eukaryota > Metazoa > Chordata > Aves > Pelecaniformes > Threskiornithidae > Nipponia > Nipponia nippon. Next base: position 47,202,351 of record NW_028262391.1, read on the forward strand.
GCTTCAGTTCTCATACAGGAGGCTCTTATACCAAAAATTGCATCCATGTTGAAGAAACTTGTTCCTTTTTCCTGGCAGATTTACAAATCTGTAAATTAATCCTTGCTAGGGCTTTTCACAAACTTTCAAAAGAGATGATGAATCATCCCAGGTTTCCACACATGTACTCTCAATCTTCATGAGGCTTTGTTTTCCTCTTGGCAGATGTATCTCGAACAGGCAAAATGAACTCGTGTTTAAAAGATTTTGATAAAATATGCCTCAAAAGGTCGGATACCTTTTAAAAAATACGATCCTGCATATCTTAGTAAATAGCCTGCTTGCACTGTGTTGAGTGAGGCTGCAAAGATGATAAAAAGAACTGCCTTTTTTGCAGGTTGAACAGAAAGAGAGAACCTCACCTTTAAAAGGATAGTCCCTCTTTGTCTTCAGTTTCTTTTGCGGGTGTAGTATGTACGTGAAGATATTATGCTTATAAGTGTCACTGACCAAAAGGCAAATCAGTAATTCAGCACTTCAGAAAATGAGCTTCCCAAAGTACACAGATGTTTCATACTGCTTCTGAAGCTTTTTGTTAAAATTTTCCAAGTTGGCACAGGTACAGATATTAGATTGTTAACAACTTCTTAAAGCAGACTACATCGGTAACTTCCCAGCGGGGTTGAAGTTGAAATTTATTTTAATAAGAAAATACAGCCTACTGTTTACGTCGATGCTTATGCAGCTTTTTCAGTATTTAGCAAAGGTGCATTTGATTCCCCCAGAAATGTTTTTTTGAAAACCGGGCTATCAAAATCAGGGGTTTTCAAACATGCCTGAAGGAATCTAATTACTTAGGTTTGTTTGACAACCTGGGGCTTCATGTTTCACATTCTTTTCCAGTGTTCCTTTTGCAGACGCTCAGAGTTGCAGTATATGTGTCCTTCAACCACATAGAAAAATGATCTGACTCTGGGTCTCCTGTCACCTTTTGTGTGTAGGGCTGTGAGGAAGTACTTGAAAAGAACAGAGGGCAAGCAGCTATTTTTCCTAGTTGTGCCTCATTTATTATCTTCAGAAACAGAGTTTATGTTAGGTAGTTGATTTTGTATCATGGGATTTGGGCAATTGCATTAAAGACATAATAGGCTGGAATGGACTAAACAAACAAATGTGACGGATCTTAATATTGTGGTGTTAGGGCGTCACAGGTATTAGTGCCCGGTTAGTGCAGGAATGAAAGGTATTTGTCTGACAGTCATTATTTTGTGCAATCTTTCCTATTTAATTATATCAGGGCCAGGGATGCCAGATGCAGACTCTCAAGTCTGAGGTTTTCAGCTCAGGTACGCTTGCTGAGGTCTGCTGCGTCAGACTCTGACTCAAGGACAAGAATACGCTATTGGTGCCAAGGTTTCCTTAGAGATGAAACAATCTAGCAAATGTAGATCCATCTGAGGTCCGAGAACCACAGTCTTTGCTGTGTTTCATAAGGATTTGAAAAAAGACAAGAAAGAACAGAAAGGGTGTTTGTCCTTGATCTTGCTGTGGAGGTTGGGAAGGCTGCAAGGTGTGTAGCATCCTGAGATTACAGTGGAGACGTCAAGGAATTTGAAGTTTTCTGGACCTGATTTTTGAATGAGAGAGGTATGTGACAGCCTAGGTTCTTTTCTAGCTTAGTTTGGTAGAATCTTACCCTTTGCAAAGCAAATTAGGAACGCTTCATTTCAAGTTCCTTCATCGTGGCGTTTCTGTTTAAACTGGGTTAGCTGAGTGCAATGAGGAAGGAATCTGTCTCAAGGATCTCATATGTATTGTGTGCAGTTTTTCCACCAAAGATTACAGCTTCTGGAGGATGTCTTTATTTTCCAACTCAGTCTTTATAATCTTTTATTTTTTAACAGCATACGTCACAAGCTGCAGAAGTATAAAACGTGGGCATATGCCTTGTTGCATTGTGGCTTTATTTCTTAATCACTTTTCCCCTACCACTTGTCCAGATGTCATGAATAGATGTGTACCCCACATAAGAAAGTGATAGGAGTTGCTCCTCCCTTAGGAAAAGTTTCTTTTCTAAATTCTCCAGAAGGAGACTGTTTCCTGATTAGCAATTGGGAGAACAGTGATAGTGTTGAGGTATTTCTGGTGACCTGCCCATGCATGTCAGCCATCCATCCGCTGAGCACTATTGCTGTGAACGTTCAGGACATATGGAGTTTGCTATGATGGTCTTGCTCTGGTAGGCGTCTTGAGATGACACATTGTGGTGGGCTAATTTATTAAAGTAGAATTGGATAGTGAGAAACAAAAACTGGCACCCCATTGGATCTGTTGTTTACAAACAGAGAAGGACTTGTGGGTGATGTGATGGCTGGAGGCCATATTAGGCATAGCGATCACGAAATGATAGTTTCCGATTCATGAAGAAGTAAGGAGGGGGGTCAGCAGAACTGCTACTTTGGACTTCCGGAGGGCAGACTTTGGCCTGTTTAGGAGCCTCATTGACAGAGTCCCTGGGGAGGCAGTCCTGAAGGGCTAAGGAGTCCAGGAAGGCTGGACATTCTTCAAGAAGGAAATCGTAACGGTGCAGGAACAGGCTGTCCCCATGTGCCAAAAGACGAGCTGGCTGGGAAGAAGACCAGCCTGGATGAACAGAGTGTTTAGGCTGGAGCTCAGGAAAAAAAGGAGAGTTTAGGACCTTTGGAAGAAGGGGCAGGCAACTCGGGAGGACTACAAGGATGTTGTGTGGTTATGCAGGGAGAAGATTAGAAGGGCCAAAGCCCAGCTGGAACTTAAAATGGCTTCTGCTGTAAAAGACAATAAAAGATGTTTCTACAAATACATTAGCAACAAAAGGAGGGCTAAAGAGAATCTCCATCCTTTATTGGATGCGGGATGCATAGTGACAAAGGATGAGGAAGAGGCTGAGGTACTTGATGCCTTCTTTGCCTCAGTCTTTAATAAGTTAGACCAGTTGTTCTCAGGGTACCCAGCCCCCTGAGCTGGAAGACAGGGATGGGGAGCAGAATGAAGCCCCCATAATCCAAGGGGAAATGGTTAGTGAGCCGTTACACCACTTAGACACACAGAAGTCTCTGGGGCCAGAGGGGATCCACCCAAGGCTACTGAGGGAGCTGGCGGAGGTGCTCACCAAGCCACTTTCCATCATCTCTCAGCAGTCCTGGCTAACCGGGGAGGTCCCAGTTGACTGGAGGTTAGCAAATGTGACGCCCATCTCCAAGAAGGGCTGGAAGGAGGATCTGGGGACCTACAGGCCTGTCAGCTTGACCTCGGTGACGGGGAAGGTTATGGAGCAGATCATCCTGAGTGCCATCACGTGGTACATACAGGACAACCAGGAGATCAGGCCCAGTCAGCATGGGTTTATGAAAGGCAGGTCCTGCTTGACTAACCTGATCTCCTTCTGTGACAAGGTGATCTGCTTAGTGGATGAGGGAAAGGCTGTGGATGTTGTCTACCTGGACTTTAGTACAGCCTTTGACACTGTTTCCCACAGCATTCTCCTGGAGAAACTGGCTGCTTATGGCTTGGATGGGCGACTCTTCACTGGGTTAAAAACTGGCTGGATGGCTGGGCCCAAAGAGTTGTGGTGAATGGAGTTAAATCCAGTTGGTGGCCGGTCACAAGTGGTGTTCTCCAGGACTCAGTACTGGGGACAGTTCTGTTTAATATCTTTATCAATGATCTGGCTGAGGGGATTGAGTGCACCCTCAGGAAGTCTGCAGACAACACCAAGTTGGGCGGGAGTGTTGATCTGCTGGAGAGTAGGAAAGCTCTACGGAGGGATCTGGACAGGCTAGATCGATGGGCCAAGGTCAGTTGTATGAGGTTCAACAGGGCTCAGTGCTGGGTCCTGCACTTGGGTCACAAAAACCCCATGCAACGCTACAGGCTGGGGGAAGAGGCTGGTGGAAAAGACCCTGGGGGTGTTGGTCAACACCCAGCTGAATATAAGCCAGCAGTGTGCCCAGGTGGCCAAGAAGCCCAATAGCATCCTGGCTTGTATCAGGAATAGTGTGGCCAGCAGGACTAGGGCAGTGATCGTCCCCCTGTACTCGTCACTGGTGAGGCCGCACCTCGAGTACTCTGTTCAGTTTTGGGCCCCTCACTCCAAGAAGGGCATCGAGGTGCTGGAGCGTGGCCAGAGAAGGGCAATGAAGCTGGTGAAGGGTCTGGAGCACAAGTCGTATGAGGAGAGGCTGAGGGAGCTGGGGTTGTTTAGCCTGAAGAAAAGGAGGTTGAGGGGAGACCTTATTGCTCTCTACAGCTACCTGAAAGGAGGTTGTAGCGAGGTGGTTGTCGGTCTCTTCGGCCAAATAACAAGCGATAGGACGAGAGGAAATGACCTCAATTTGCACCAGGGGAGGTTTAGTTTGGATATTTGGAAAAACTTCTTCACCGAAAGGGCAGTCAGGCATTGGAACAGGCTGCCCAGGGAAGTGGTTGAGTCTCCATCCCTGGAGGTATTTAAAAGATGGGTAGATGTGGTGCTTGAGGACATGGTTTAGTGGTGAACTTGGCAGTTTTAGGCTAATGATTGGACTTGATGATCTTAAAAGGTCTTTTCCAACCTAAATGATTCTATGATTCTATAAAACTAAAAATTAAAACGCCACCTTCTTCTCCTTCCTCCCCCTGCCCTTTCCCCAGGCTCAACTTCACTCCTTCATCCCAACTCCTCTACCTCCCTGCACCCTGAGCGGCGCAGGAGGATGGGGAGTTGTGGTCAGTACACAACAGCTCCTCTTTGCCGCTCCTTCCTCCTCACACTTTTCCTCTGCTGCCACATTGGGCCCTCTCCACAGGCTGCAGCCCTTCAGAATACACCTGCCCCAGGAGGCCTCTCCCTGGGCGGCAGGGAAAGTCCTGCTTCCATGCCTGGAACACCTCCTCCCTCCTCTCACCGTGCTGTTCATGCTGCTGTTTTCCAATTTTTTTTTCCCCTCACCCCTCTCCCTTTCTTAAATATGCTTTTCCAGAGGTGCCACCCGTGTCGCTGAGGGGCTCTGCTGTGCCCTGTGGTGGGGCCGCTGCAGAACCGGCTGGAACCGGCTGCGTCCAGCACAGGGCAGCTCCTTCTCACAGAAACCACCCTGCAACCGCGCCGCTGCCAAAGCCTTCACACCTACACCCAAGGCACACCTTGGCCCAGTTCACACAGGAATGTAATTGCATGTATTTCATTGAGATTTCTTCTTCCTGATTCAATTTTATTCAATACTTGTGATTATTCAGGCCTCTTCACATACTGATCTGCAATGCTGCTGTGTTTGGTGCTCCCTGGTGCTTGACGGAGGATGACCTGGAGTCCACCTTCCAGGTGAACCACTTGGGTCATTTCTATCTTGTCCAGCTTCTGGAAGACGTTCTACGCCGGTCATCTCCTGCTAGGGTTGTGATGGTGTCCTCCGAATCACACAGGTTGGTGAACATTACCTTTGATTTAGCTGAAATCTGCAATCCTTAGAGCATAAAACAGTTATGGCAGAACCGCAAAAGTTTTTGAAAATGAAAGGCCTTGCTCTAAAGCATTTACGTTTGAATAATCTTTTTAAAATAGAATCATTACTAATGCCTGTGGATGTTACTGGATTTGGCTCTGTTGCTGGATAAAGTGTGTTCTAGTTTTATAACAGTATGTAGGTATTTTTTGATCATTCATTGTATGAATGCAGATTTTTGCCGCATTTCAGACCACTCATTGATTTTGTGAGGAGATGGAATAATAATTGATTAAATCTGAATGGCATGACCTATATTGATTTGTCATTCAACAACTTCAACATCTTACCAAGAAGAATGTGCAGTTATTTTAGCAGGAGAAACAATGCAATTAAAAACTGCTAGATGAAATCCAATTGTTTTATAATGAGAAATAAGGGAATTCAATGCAGACATTAGCTGTATAATTGTAAAATGGGAAGTAGTGTAGTTAATACATATTAGAAATCTGGCCATGCCTCTTTTGGTGAATTTTTTAATTAAAATGTTAGTTGCTCGCCTTCTCTACTGCCAGGAGAAGTACAGTTGGCAAAAAAGACATTGATGAAGTTTGTCTTATTTCCGACATGCTTGTGGTGTTTGTATTAATAACTGAAAAGATGGATTTGATTTAAATAAAGTACCTTGTGCAAAATGCATGCCCTAATGCTGAATTTTAGCAGGCACAAACCATTTACTGCCTTCTGATTTAGTTCAGGGACTGCAGGATTAGACCTGTAATGTCCAGCTTTAAACACTGTTGATTTCTATTTCACTTTTGGTTGTGTGTAACAGCTCTAGCAAACCAAAAGGAAGAATGTGTGAGTGCTTTTTTGGGTTTGGTGTTTTTTTTTCCATCTTTATATTTCTGAAATGTTTTAGTGACCCAGAATGAAGCTTATTTTTTTAATCATGTTTCCATAAAATGTAACCCCGGGGACCTGGTAGAGAGAGACCAGCCAAGGGTCGGGCTGAAACCTTTATCACTTCCAAACACAGGGGCTTATGGTATAAATGACACACTGCAGATAGATTTACTTTTACCATTTTAAATTTATGATGGCTGAAATGAAAGGAAGCAATAGAAAATGCCAGTAATAATCCTCCCCGGTGTTAAAAGACATGAAATGTCTAGTAATTAGGTGGTAACAAAATCTGGACATCCTTATCTTTGCAAATCACACCAGGTTTGTGAAAGCAAGTAGCAGAGTCCTGTGAGGAGTGAGGGAGGCTACTGCGGGGCAGGCAAGATAGCTCTAGAAATAAATCTGCCAACTCCAATCACTTGCCAGATGTGGAGGGCACAACGGGATACGTATAAACGAGCTGTTATTTAATGGGAGATTATGTTGAATTGTCAGCTGCTTGTTCCCCTTTGTAAGTTTGTATCTCTAATAATATTTTAAATGGCATCTTTGTTTTTCACTGTATTAAGTGCTATGCGTAACTAGAGCTCACATCTCTGGACAGATATCTTTATCTGTGTTTTCGAAAACATTTTTTAAAGTGCTCACTGCTAACTCAGTAAGATCAGCCAAGGTTTATAGAAGCCCATCAAAAAATAAGTAACAGTGTATGTTTGAATAAAATACTAAACACAACTAGTAAATTTCCCTTTTTCTAAGGAGTCCAGTTCATGTATTATGGCATATTTTAACACTTAAACTGATCATTGTAAATAACTGTGCTTTTTCTCCCCAATCTGTTTAATGGCAAGAAGTTGATGTAAGGAGTTAGTTTAGACATTAGGTATTACTGGGTAGTAGTACTTTCTGACCTACTTGAGAACTCTAAGCCTTAAACTATGTTGTAAAACAGAAGTGTTGGTATCTAATTACTTCCATAAACCTTGGTTGGATCTTTTTGCTGGAGTCAAGACCCCCTGTTAGGGGAAAAATAAAGTCTCGTGTTTGCAGAAAATATTATACTAGACTGCTCCAAGGCAAAATATTTATTTGCCTCTCTGGTTCTTCTTTCATTTCTAGTTACTTCTCTGGATTCAGCACAAATAAATTCTGTTTAAATTAAGCTTTTGGGTATTTTAAGCACATCATATTAAAATCAGAATAATAAGTAGGTTGACTTTCCTTCTGTCTTTATTTCTGTGTTGTTAATTTGATTGTACAGCCCTTATCCTACTGAATTCAATGAGATTGCCGACATAAGTAAGATTAATTCACATAAGCACACTTGCAGGACTGGACTAAAATATGCCACCGTGTTTCCATTACACAGTATACACAAAGTATTTTATTTCTATATTATTTTTGGTATCAGAAATGATTACTTGAGGAATGATTATAGGAAATTCCTCCCAAAATAGTCCTGTTAATTTCAGAAATATATTTTCTCTAACTGAAAATTATGAAAGAGAAATTTTGTTGTTGAAATTGAAGGGCTAATTCTGCAAGATACAGAACATCCTGGATTCCTCTTGAGTTCAAATACTGTAGTTGGTTTTCTCTGAGTGTATTATAATTCTGCTCACAGAATCAATGTAGAAATTCCAGCTGATCTCTTCATTTCTGGGCATGAGATGCAAAATTAGTAAAGATATTTTAAAACATTTTTCTAGTGTGTACTATAATTATGTTTATCCCTGTTCTCCCCAGCTGATTCTGAGAACTCTGAGTATTAAAAAGAGCTTGCTAAATCCTTTTTATTTTTAGTAGCTGTTCTGAATGAAACATAGATCTGTAACTAAATGTTGTATTATTTTCTAATATTAAGATATACCAGTGAATTGATAAATCAAATTCTAAGAACTGGGGGGGAATGCTATATGGAAACTTCCTTTTCTTCATCTAAACGTCTTCAGAACATTCACTACTTTGTTATTAAAAAAAAAAAAAGGAAAGAAACAAACAGCTGGTGTTTAATGACTCTGTCAGACCCAATTAAAAAACATCAACTAGTTACTTTGATTTGTGTTCAGCCATGCCATGGGTATACTTAAAAACATTATACTCTGCCAGAACTCATTTTGGCTTTGTTTACATTTATCTTTTAAACATATAAGACTATTGATGGCAAGTTACCAAGGTTATAACCCCTTTATATTCATCAATTTTTAATCTAAAAAAGAGTTTTAAGAGGCAGTGAGACTCATCCATAGTTACTCGAACACTTAAATGAAAATATGCAGTATGTGAACACTGGATGAAATAATCAGGGGAAGGGAAGAAGGGGAAATGAAAGGATGCTGGTTTTCTCTGCTTCTAATGCAGAGTTATTTTATCCTACATTATTTCCTCCAAGTTGATTGTGCTTTCACGGACCTATGGCAAAATCTTTTTTTGGATTTAAAATAAAGTGATTCGTAAGTTACATACGATGCCTTTAAATCATTAAAACCTTTTTTGACTTGTTTTTATTTATCATTTGCTTTTTCTAATTATTCAATAATTTTACTGCCATGTTATATGGGACTATTGCTTGGGTCTCAGGTAATTTCCAGTAGATGCTTTCAACTGCTAAATAAGCTGTTGTTTTATGTTGGTTCTGGCCAAGTTCTACTCTATTGTCTACATTTTATGTTGTTCTTAATGAGAGCGAAATTAACTCTGGGGTATCTAAGGCATATTTACTGTTTTTTAGATTTACAGAAATTAAAGACTCCTCTGGAAAACTTGATTTCAGCCTGCTTTCTCCATCTAAGAAGGAGTATTGGGCTATGTTGGCCTACAATCGTTCCAAGCTTTGCAATATACTGTTCTCCAATGAGCTGAACCGACGCCTTTCTCCCCATGGGGTGACGTCTAATTCAGTCCATCCTGGAAATATGATTTACTCCTCCATTCATCGTAACTGGTGGGTGTATACCCTGCTGTTCACCTTGGCTCGACCTTTCACCAAATCCATGGTAAGTGAATGACTTACAGTATTTTACACATCTTCATTTTTCAAATCAGGGGAGTAAAGTTATAAAAATCCAGATGTATGTATCTGCTTTGACCTATTACCTTTTATAACTACAACCCTGATTTTAATGACAAACATCGTGCCAAGATTGTGCTCTAGAAGAGGATTCTTCAACCATTTTAGATTAACTTTGTCAGTCTTCAGTAAAGGTACCTTGGTAGATGGAGTGCATGACTTCCTTGTCTGAATATATGATTTTCACTGTGATTAAGGTAGTTGTACATCTTACGTGTACAACTCTGACCCAGGTTATTTATAGGGAGTCCAAAGTCTTTTTTTAGGTAAAGGATGACTTTTACTTCATTGAGAACTGGCTTCCTTTAACCTTATTGACTGTTTCTCATCCCTTATTCACTGACAAAGAAGGGTATTCCCAAAAGGGGAGCAGGGAAAGGGAGTCTCCCTTGAATGTTTGCAGATACAAATCAGGGAAATGAAAAGATTCATACCTCTGCATTTCATACCATTGCAATTTGTTCAAGCCCAAACCAGGCCCCTTTTACAGAAGGCTTCAAAACTGACAAGAGTGGTTGTGATGTAACATAACTTATTGTCTGCCTGAGCTGGTGATACAGACCAAATTAATTGGTTTCATTTGAAAAAGAGCAGAGAAGGATTTGTTGAGGCAGAGGGATCCATCCTTAAGTAGCTTAATCTACCGCATAACCTAGACTAGCTGAGCAAATCGGTGGTGAAACTTGTATGTATAGCTGCAAAAAAAGTTTGCTTGTACATTTCATTATCATTGGGATAATGAAATTAATCTTAATTTATACTGGGTTAATGTTAAGTGGAAAATGCATCTTATAGTGTTTAAAACTCTGCTTACATGTCCAAAAATGAACATCATCTTGAACAATACTGGTTCTTCAGTAAGACCCGTGGAGCAAAAATACAAACACAGTGTGGTGCACTGAGAACGTGCCAGCCAGGAGGGTCTTCATGCCTCTGACCTCTGCCTGCAGTTTGCAGCCTGTACATAGGCAAAACCTATTTATGTCCATGGGATTGGTAAGTGGGCATTCTGGCACGTTGGAACACGTAATAATACCTTTAAACAGCATGTTTTTTGACCAGGGCCTTTAAAGCCATGTCTCTGCTGTGTTAAGGATAGTTTGTAAAACAAATTCTTGAAGTTCTCCTGAGAATGGATAAGTGGATGTTATCAATGTCCCGTGAAAAGGATCCAGTCTGTGGAACTTCTATGAATTGTTAGTTTTATTTCCTCTGGCATATTTTCACAAAGGAACCTTTTGTATTTGCTGCTCAGATAATCTCATCCTCTAAGGAACAAAATAAAACACTTAAGTTCATTTTTAATTCTTTAAAACAATTGATAGGGTTTTTTTATGGTACCTATTTATTTATGGGTGGTACATAAAAGAGAATAAAAAATATAGTACAAAAAATATCAGCACTGAATAACAGTGCAGTCTAGTCCAAGCCCAATCACTTCACTAAGTTCTTCATGTTTGTATGTATTTCACTGAGGTTACTTGAATGTTATGGTGGCAGGTGTGGGTTGAGGGTAAGCATCAGTTTTATAACTCGTATTCGGATATGAATTTTTATGCTCCCCTGAACTTTACCTACGTTTCGGTTGCCAGTAAAACTAGAAAAGTGCCCCTTCCTGGCTGTGCAAACAAGCTGAGCTGAAATTCTCAACATCATCAGTGTAAGAGTTCTTCTGTTTTAAGATTTGTAGGGGGCAAATGATCTCCTGCTTCTCCTTTTTTTAGGGATTGTGCTGTAACCAACCCGGAAAAGACTTTGTTGAGCATCTTTTTGTGGGCTTCCTCTCAGGATTTCTGTGGCAGCTCACCCCAGAGTTTAGATGAGTGTTTTGGTCCAGAATACTGGGTGTATATCTTAGAGCTTAAAGCTGCAGTCCCAAGGTTGTGAACTGTACCTTGCTGTGTTTTTCAAGGATGTCTGCATTGCACAATGCAGCATGATGCAGCAGCATTTAAAGTAGTTGCAACTGACCTGGGTCCGTAACTAGAATTGAGAGATCCGTGTCAAGGTTGTGTGGAGAGAGGTAAGGTTTATCAGTTCAGGCAAGGTGCCATACGGATATGCCTGTACCAGTTTTGATCTCCGAGGCAGTAGCTTTAACTGCTGCAGCATTGTGGTACGTGGAGAGCCTAATCCTTCTGGAGCCAATTGAAAGCTCTTTACTACGTTTTAAACTGTAGAGGGTCCTGGAGTCTACATAGATACATGCATACACACACACACACGCGCGCGCACACACACACACACACTCTGCAGCTGCACGTACCTGACTGTAACTGGGGCCTTTTCATAGTATTGTAGTAAAAGCTGTTAATAAAAAATAATTACATCTTTAGTTTGTATTTCACAAAGACAGACTTATTAGATGTTCTGAGAATGATAGATAGCTCAGAATAACACTCATAGTTTCAACTCTTTTGGAAACTTTGAAGTGGGATGCAGGAGAAAATTAGAAAATACATTTGATTCCCTACTAGTTTTTTCCAGAACAATATAATTCTTATGTTCTATTCCAGCTGCAAGTTGCTACTGAGAAATTAGTCTTCATGCCTTTGTCTTAGTTGTCATCATTTTCTATCTATCATCATCTATTTAAAGTTTACTTACTAGAAATCATAACAGTTCGGTAATTATTTTGTTTTGTTTCCAACAATGAAGAAATATACATTGTGTATCTGAAATATATTTTTTAATGTAGTTGTTCAGTTCTTGAATGTTGAATAGCTCCACTTTGGTTGATGAGGATGTAGTATTTTCTTCAGAAATGCATGTTATTGCATACTGTGAATTGTCATTTTGGGGAGAGGTCATGCAGCCTCTGGCGCATGGCACTTGGGATATTCAGCAAGACAAAATTTAGCTTAGGAAACACTGCTGGTAGCTGTTCAGTTTTAGCTGATTCCCTGAAGCACTGAGAATCAGTATTCTAGTATCACATTCTTATTCACCTGTTTGTTGTTACTTACTGCGACTATGGTGACTTAATTTCAGTAATTAGGACACTTTATGAAGTCAGGCTATTTTAAGTTTCTGCTTAAAGAAAAGGCTTGCAGATCACTTAGAATCTGGTTTTCCTAAAAGAGCAAACATATTTAGATAGGGTTTGTTTGCATTTCAAGTGTCAGGCTTTTAGAGGCATAATTTTAGTTGTTCTGTAAATGGTCATACCTTAATGCAAGGAGAAATGCAACTTCACATTTTCCAAACCTGTTTTATGAGTGACTACAGCATAAAAATGATGGTATGTTTGTGCTGGTTATAGTGAACTCTTCTGTTGAATCACAGAGAGTTGTCTGGTCAGCTTTTGAAACATAACACAATATTTAAATCACTGATGATTATAGGGATTCAGGAAGTACTTCCCTTAAGTAGAGCATTGGAAACTGAAAGACTATTCCTTTTTTCCTACCCACCTCTTTTCAAGTTCTAAAATCTACAAGGATTTGTGAAACAGAAATGGAGAACAAGTATTTTTTTGTAGAAAGCAATAGTTGCAAATAAATTACCATTTTATTATTGTAGTAACTGTAGCTCTACTAATGTTCAAAGGGCCTGTCTTTTACTTACCACTATATAGTTACTCAGTAAATTGGAGAAGCTTATAGTATAATTAAATGTAAATTGAAACAAGTGGCCACTGTAAATAACAGACTGGAAGAGAAGCTCTGAAAGCAACTGCGTAGGCCACGCAAATGCTTAGCTGGTTTGATATAAGGCTTTAGGGTTTTGTTTCCTTGGGCTTTTTTATTACTCCCCCGCCCCGTGCTCTTTCTCTCACTTTTTCTCCCTCCCTCTCTTTTTCTTTCTCATCTTGGAAGTTGGCTCAAGAACAGTTTGACTAAGTTGTTTCTTTTGTTTTAAATTAATGCTAGTCATTCAGAACCCATCTGATATGCTACTATTTACATACAAGACTAAAATTAAATAAATTTATTGTAAGTTTCGAGCTTAAACTGAGTATGTTACCTAGTGTCACCCTCAGGTGATTTTGTGAGTGTACAACGGCATATAAAATTAGAAGCAGAGTGCCATTATCACACACTTGTGATAGTCTTACATAGAACCAAATATTTTTGTTGGAAGGTAACAGAGCAGAAAGAATATCATGTGTTAGAGTAGCAAGAGCTTAACAGATGTTTCAGTGAACTGAATTTTCAAATCCTTTTGCATTAAGAAATGGCTCGGGTTTGTAGAAGTTCTGAGACTATTGGGTTACACTTCCTGTTGCAGTGCAAAGCCAGCCATTGTGCTAGAGTTTTAGCAGATGTGTTACCCCATTTAATGGTTGGGAATAAAACATTGGTTTTGTTGCTGAGATATAAATTAAAACTAGAAAAGCTCAAGCTGTCAACTTTAAACAGCCAATTAGCTGCAGAAAGACCATTCTGCCCCTGATTTTTCACTGTGTAAGAGACTGATACTTGAACTGCTCTTTGATTTCTCCCTCCTACCCCAAAGATAGTAGCTTTTCAGAAATGGATTTTGTATTTAAATATTTGCTGTTGAGAATTACAAGGAATATTTTTAAGGGCGCCAAAGTCTTCTGCATGTCCTGGTTTTACATAAAACAATGAATTCTTGCCATTCTGATACTATCCCAGGAGTGTTTTAGGCAGTTGGCAGGTATTGCAGTGCTCATATGGGCAGGAGGAAACCCCTGTGCCTACAACTGCTTCACTGGTTTTACTTTTGCCATATGTTGGAAGTGTCTAAATTTAAATTTCATGTGATGATTTGCTTTCACACCTAGCATCAACTCAGAAATGCTATTCTGGCAAGAAGTGAATCTGCATCTATAGGAGTGACTTGCTTCTACCTAATGATCGCATCTGTTTGCTTTTGATAGAAGCCCAAAAGAGGCCCTGCAGTGTCATAATCTCTTCTCTTTCTCCCCTGTTCTTTGCTAAAGAAGCTGGAATAACCCTTAGAGCTGAGGATAGTATTCCCTCCTTAAGTAAACATTTTTTGCTGTCCAAAGATCTGTGTGGGCTGTGTTGAGTTGATGTTGGCTTCCACTACTGAATTCACAGTTGAGGCCAAATTCTGCCCTCAGCTGTGCATGTTCAAGTCCAAGAGCAGTCATGGGCAGGGTGGGTATGTGCGTGTTTCAGAGTACAATTTGGCTTGTATTTTCTCCCTAAGACATTCCTGAAAATGTACTGGGGTTTCTTGAAAAGCAGCAGGCAGTTCTTTTTGAAAAGAGCCTCACAGTTTAGATTTGAACAAAATGGCTGTTGCTTTTCTCAAATTGGGTTTTGGGCAGGAAGTGAAAAAGGAAGGGCAAGTGAAAGGAGACTATCTACTGGATATTAGCAGTTGTTGTAAAGAGTGTATAAATCACATATGCAATTCTCCTGTTATATGGATTAATGCCTAAAGGGTAAATGTTAAAGGGATGCTAAGCAACAGCTCTCTTTTTTAACACACAGGTTTGTGGACTGTACCTCTGTTAACATGGAGGGACAGTTATTTTATCGAACCCTGATAGCATATGCTTCCTTGCAGAATACTGTTATTTAAAATTGACTGAATTGGGTAAAAGGAAAGAAGACATATGTGGAGGAATATTTTGACTCGTTGTAATAGGATGGTAAAGAAGTGCCTCCAAAGTAGTTGTTAATCATTTTGGAAGGATGGTGCAAAAATTCTTCTATGCACTTAGAATTTCTGTGTCCTGTCTAGTAATAAAGTGTAATATAAGCTAGTTTATTATCAAACTTACATTTAACTGATACATATTTTAACTTCCTGCTAAAATAAATGTAGCATGAAATATGAGGGCAAATTAAATCCGTCCCCCATAACCTACACCACAGGAATGGAAAGTCTTTATGAAAACCTATCCATGTGCCAAACAGAACAGCTCAGGGTCTCAGTGTGCAGAGCGGTGCTCAGGGGGAGCCATGGCCGTGGAATTTGCTGTGTCCAGCACATCCCCATAACTGTTTGTGGAGCAGCTCTGTTATGTCCTATAGTTTTGTGGAGGAAGTAAGGAATTTCTTCCTCTCCCCCTAGATCCTTGCAGAATTTCAGAATGCCCTGCCAAGTATGTGGGCTGCAAGGCAGGGAAACATTTGGTTCATAATGTTTTATATTACGTGTAATTAAATTAGAATTTGAAATTAAAAAGCATATTTCCCTATTTTTCATCCTGAAAAAGCTTTCTTGGAATGTTTGCATACAGGATTGGAATTGCCCACAAATGCTAATCTTCTGTGCAACATCACATCCAGCCCTGTCTGCTACCTTATTTTCTCCTGCCTGAAATCTGAAAAAGATTGGCCCCATAGGTAGTTAACAGCATAGAACAGAATATGTCTTTCTGAAACTTGCAGAAAGTCAGTCTTGCATTCAGTTATTTCCATTTCTTGGTTCAGATTGTTACTCCGTCTAGAAACAGACCTTCTTATTGAATAATGGGGGGGGGGGGGTATCGGATTTGTGGGCATAAGCTGCATTACAAATAAAATAATGAGTGCTTAACAAAAGGTTTCAAAAGTAAATCTTTTTTATTTTTGCACTTTGGTACGATGCATCCATAATTTCTTTCTTGTCTGAAAGTCCCAGACTTTCCTCCACTGTACTTTTTTCCTGTGTTCTTTTGCAGTCCTCCAAAGAAGATTTCAAGTTCCTGGTTTTCCCTTATTCTTATTCCTTCTCTTTTACTCACCATCACTTGCAGAGCTAAACTGCAGTTGAAGTGCCGTGGTGTCTCTGAGGTGTTACGCAGCATTGATCTGCTCAGAATGTATTTGAGAAACCATAAGGAAGGAAATTTCTGTTGTATTATGAGTGTTGAGGTGCTTGGGTGACAGGCAAGATGTTGCAGTCTGACAGAAATAGCTGAACAGGATATTTGGCCTTTTTTTTGTCCCTTTACCTTTCTTTTTTTTATGTCATCACTGTACTTGCTATTAGGAATTTGCCTCATCCTTGTGGTAGTGTTCTTGAGATCTTTCTCATAGTGAAACATCATCATTTGTTTTATTTGTTGCAAAAATTGATTATCTACTGCAATAACTGAAAACAAGTAAGGTATAGATTTTCATGGGCAAAGATGACTAAAATTTAGAACCGTGAGTTTGAAGAGACTGTAAAAAACCATTTTTTTGTGTGCTTAGGTAGTGAACTTCAGTACTTTCAAAATGCTTGAAGTTCTGAGGTTCCAAGGGTTTTTCAATTTTTGCATTTGCATTTCTTTTGCATATTGCTGTACAGGTATTCTTTGTTTCAATGTCAAGTATTACAAAGAGATGTGGAAGTAGGATGAAAATTTAAAGTTTGTGGGGAAAAAAAGGGTTCTCCTTATGGGAGTCTGTATTTTCACAATGGTCTGTGAAAAATTATTTTCATGTTTTTATTCTGTTTTGTCAGGGAAGAAAATAGCTAACAGCAGCACTAGATAATATTCTGGATTTATATGTACAACCTCTTGGCCTCCCTTCCTTCTCCTGACTGATTAGAAATATGTTCTCTCTCAAAAGTGGGTGTATGCTACTTTGCCACATGGATATAATGTTAAAACTCTGGTTATGGACAGGTTTGTGACACTTCTGGTTTTGTGGCCACACACAAAAAAAAAGATTTCTTGTGTAGTTTGCATAAATCTAATATTTTTTGACAAGCATTGCTAAGAAAGCAGCAAAGCATTTATTATATAGCTTTCTTAAAAATAATAGATTGGGAAAGAGAATGTAAGAGAAAATACACAGTGAGGAACTTTTCTGAATGTATTGCATACTTGAGTTGCATAAACCAAAAAGTAAATGTCATGTTTGTATTCTTTTTCTGTCTGTAGCTAACAACAGTAACTTTTGCTGGGAATAATCTAGGTTAAAATTTAGTGATTTCCTGTATAAACAGGCAAGTGAACTCAAATGTCTTGAAGATCTTTTTAAAAACTGAAACAGCTTGCCTCTACTTTTTTTCATGCATTTATTTGATGCTAATGCAAACATGTGGCTGTTAACTTAGGAAAATGGCAGCTATGGTCTAAAACAGTTTTATGATCTGTGCCAGCCTAGGTCTTCTTAATATCTCTCTGAACTAAGGTAGTAATTCTTACCTTTGCTACTGGTCTTCCTTTGCCCACTCTTAAACAGTCTTCAGATTATGCTAGTATATTGTTATATTAATAATTTTAAGAAAGTCCAGTAAGCAAAAGGGATCTTCATAGAAATAATTCTGTACTTTTTGCCCAATAAGGGTTTAATCTTTGATATCTTCATAGCCAGCAGTGAAAATTGCTGGCTGAAATTACCGTGCATTGCTGAAGACCAAATGCAAGTGTGCCCCAGAGTCCTCCATTGCCTTTTGCTTTGTTGGAGAGCCCTCCGGGTGCCCCTCACTGTAGCCCAGAGCCCTCCGGGTGCCCCTCGCTGCCTCCCAGAGCCCTCCGGTTGCAGATACTGCAGATGAGGCGACTCAACCCTGCCTGTGACCCCACAGTTTCTCATTTGTGTGCCTGAGCAAGGTCACTTAGACAGTTTGTTGTAAATAACACAGTTGGATCCAGACCTCCTTAGTTACCAGCTAGCACATAAATCACAGGATTATTCATTTCATTTAATAACAAGAGAGTAATAGAGATAACATTTTTATGAATGAGATAACTATAATCAAAAGCAGAGTCAATGCACTGTAGTTCATTTATAATGATCCAACGATCTGTTGCTAGCATTCTAGAAAGATAGTCTCAAATATCCATAGTGATAAAACTTGAGTTTTTAGCTAGCAATGAGTTTCAAATCACTTTTTATAAAAAAATAGTCCCTAAAAACTCTTTTTAATTAATGATTTTTAACTTTTTGGACAGACATAGCTAGTGTGCTGTACAGCTAGCCAGTAAATTAAGCACTGCCAAGCACAAATTGTAGCCATTATATATTAAAGGCACTTCAATTGAACCAGATATTTTCAGCTATTGAAATTATGGTGCCATGAGTGATATGAAATGCATAAACTAAATCCCATGTGGGTTAAGATGTAAGATGGCAAATCTGGGTTCCGCTTCGAACTGTTGCCATCTGCCAAATTTTAGAAGCTGTGAGAAGACCTTAATGATGGAAGGGCGGGGGGGTTATGAATGAATAGCTGTAAGAAATAATTGCGCTTCATTAGTGTGCTTTTCACTTTCTCAATTTTCTTCTCTTAAATCAAGTTTCTTACTGAGTTTAGAGTGCAAGAACTGAATAATTTTTGGCTATAATTTTTTTTTTAAATGTAAATCTGCTGTTTATTCCTTAAATGAGGAGGAATCAAATTCAGACTCCTCCTGTATCATTAAACTTTGAACTGAGGCCTGCTTGTCCGTGTCACTTCGCGTGGCAATTAGGCAATAGTCCATCTTTTATTTCCTTGTAGTTCTTTGTTCCTTTTATATGCACATACCTACCTGCTGATACTAAGCCTTCTAGATAGCTCTTTAGGAAACAGAGCTGCTGATCCACACGCCTAAAGTTCAGCAAAAATAAGGTTTTGGGACAAAGTTTAGGTTTTGTTTCTTTGAACTGTAGAAGTTAAAAATCCTATGCCCAAATTTAAAAAGGTAAATGGCAAAAATAATGAAATTACATAATTGAACGTTGTTAGCCCATGTAATTTTGTGAGCATAGCTCACAGAGCAATATAAATTTTTGTGGATTCTAGAACATGGTTTATCTTTCCTTCCATTTTTTTGAAGTTGCTGTTTATGAATGGACAGATGTTCAGGAAACCCCAAGCTTTTATTGCCCGTATTTAGAATAGATGAAATACCAAATTGTTTAAAAAAGAATGCAGTTCCTATTTTATGGAACTATCATTTAAATACTATTTCTTAATTGGGGGATGCAGTGCTTAGTTACATTAACGTTTCCCTTAACTCCTTGGATATCTGAGATGCTTTATCATAACATGGTCTTTTCATTTCTCTCTATATCATCTTTGAAGAGGTGCCATACCACTTTAAACAGTTCACCAATCAGTTGCATATGATGGATTCTCTTTAATCATTTACATTCAGAGAAAGTAAAATATTCCTTAGGAAGCCAAAATAATCTAACAGAATGTATAGTGTTTGTGCAGCTGGATATCTTATTTATTTGAAGTTCTCAGGGAAATCTCTTCTGACTTCACAAAAAAGATGGAAGAGTAAACAGTCAGAGTGTCCAAGTAATCTGAGCTAGAAAGTCCCTTCTTTTAGAGCAAAGTCATTAAAAAAGTATATTTGGAAGGTCCAAAAATAATACAGTATATCAAATGCAGAGTACTACATAATGTTTTTTCAGTATTCTCACTATTTTTACATACATATGTGTGTATATGTACCTATCTATCTATATATAAATGAAAAATATACTTGAGTTTTTAATATATTTAATATTCCTGGATAGGTGAACACAATAAGAGTCTGTTTTCCTGAAAAAGTGATTCATCTGTTTGTTTTTTGCATGTGACATGTCATTCATCATCATGTTGGCATTCCCTGGACATAACAACTGCATAACTGAATTAACGTTCCTAAAAACTTCCTTTCAGGAAAGCTATTGAAAATGTACGTGTATGTATAGAAAATTCATATTTCTAGGCTGTTGGGAGGTATCCCACTGTGATACTAATAGTGTTTCTAATTCTTGTCAGTTCTTTATTCCGAACTTTACTGTATATATAGGTATCTTTTTTTCTCCTGAAGAAAATGTGAGGGAGCTTATGGGGTTGGGTTTGTTGGTTTTGGGGTTTTTTTTTGGTGTTACGGATATGAGTGCGGTAATTTTCTTTTTTCTAAAGGCAAGACTCAAACTGCAGGATGTTCCTTGGCCAGCTTGTAGCATTGGCTAGATTCCCATGTGGAGGGAAGTACGTCTGTGGTTGATGGGACTGTCTTAGGGAGTGTGTTTAGTTTTTCCACTGGATATTCACTAGTATTTTGTAGTTCAGTAGCGTCCATTGTCTATCATTCTGTGAGAGTTATTGAAAAAGCTAGAGTTAGATACTGTTCAAATCCTGAACTTCTTTCTACTGTAGTCCTAATTTTTCTATTGTTCCTGTGCCTTCTTTCTACGTAAGAGTGTATGTGTTTCTAAACAAAGGGAAGAAAGAGGTAATATATGTTCCAGAAAAAATAATGAAACCAAAAAGTTGTCCTTAATTTCACGTAGGTTTTACTGCCAGTATCAGTGTAAGATGATGTGCCCTTCTGCCTCTCCTCTTCCTTTTCTTAACCTACTGTCTTAATCCTTAGGTCTGTGGTTTCTCACCTTTCTCAAAAAAGGAAGAAAACACAAATGTATGATTGTATATTAAATACCTTGAAGGTAATGTCTTGAAGAGTTGTTTTAAATGTTTATATGATTTAAGAATTATATGTAAGAATAGAGGAGGAAGATTTGGCAAAAAAGAACTTGCTTGAATCCATTTGCCAGTTGAAATATTAAAATGGTTCCATGTTTTGTTATGTGTTATATCGTCTGAGTTTGTATGATTTACTTGTGATGAAGTGGCAGAATGTACTCTCTTCAAGGGGGAAGTGAACATAATACTGAATTTGTCGTGCTTACTTCAGTGTAAAAATGCACAGCAAATGATGCAGTACTTATTAGTTTTGCAATAATCTGTATGAGGATTTGTAATCAGAGATTTTCTGAATTTATTTCGCTTTTAAAGTTTCCTTTGAGACTTACAGTACTTGAATCATTTGGATTTTCCAATCCCTTTATTCTCCTGTTTCTAGGAAGTTGTTAGAGTAGTAGCATCAATCCTTTTTTAGCAAGGAAGATGACAGTAAATATAAACATCATAGTCAAATTCCATCCGTTATTTTAGTCACAACATGTTTTTGCAGTTATTAAATATCACTATGGATATAGCACTGTCTTCTGTGCATGCCAAAAAAATCTATAGAAGATATTTGAGGAATTTTATTAATTGCAAAAGCATCACATTGAAATGAGATAAAGATAGCAATGTTGGATGATGCATCGTATATAAAAGTAAAGTAATTTTTGAGATATAGAGAGACTTGTTTGTCTTGAAAAACAAGATCTACTTGTCCCAAATATGCAGGATTGATTTGCCAGTGCTGTGGATTTCCATCTCTTATTATCATACTGTCTTAAGAGTTGACGTTTCCAAAAATGGAGTTCTCATACATGTGCTGCTTCTGTGGGTGGTACTTTCAACTTTAATGCATTTAAGATGGATATCGCTATTAATTCAGAAGAATGTTAAGCAGGCATAGGAGTTGAAACTTACTGTGAGCTTATTTTTAATGTTTGATCACACCATTGCTAGTTTCTTTTGTTTCTAATAGATGACTGTGTATATACAAATAGCTGGTGAGATGCCTAACTGGTTATGAAAGTGTTTACTCAAGTGTCAAGTACCAAACTTTATATAAAAGGAACAGATTTGAAAATCCTTGTGATGAACTGGCACATTGTTACCGATTTCTGCTTGAGTGTTATACCCACCATTACACAAAAAACATTGAAGAACGTTTCAAGTGTACAAGCTAGAGCATGAGAATACTTGGAAATACTAGTTTTCACTTAAATTCAACACAATTGAATGTAGGTATTTTTCTTAGGGTTACCTTGTCTGTCACTGTAATCTATTAATGAATGTAATTAGGGTTTTTTCATTTTGCTAGAAAATTGGAAACACTATTTCTTTCCACTGAACAGCATTACTATTAAAATGTTGTCCTGAAATGTCAAACTTACATTATGATGAATACTACCAGTACAAGAA
The DNA here is from genome assembly GCF_047370975.1 of Nipponia nippon. Taxonomy (NCBI): domain Eukaryota; kingdom Metazoa; phylum Chordata; class Aves; order Pelecaniformes; family Threskiornithidae; genus Nipponia; species Nipponia nippon. The sequence goes on from NW_028262391.1 coordinate 47,224,497, forward strand.
AACTAATTTAGCACTTCAAATAAAACAACTGTCTTGGCAATTTTTTATGATAATGACTTTGTAACAGAGTCATTTAGAATCTGATTGTCTACTCATGTCAAATAGTTCATCCCATCCCAAACAGTGCTGTTGATCTAATGATGTTAATTACAGAGCAGACGCACGATCTGCAAAGGGATACTGGGTGTCCTGATGCTCCTTGCCCCAGTACTGAAGAGACCGCTTTCCACTGCAGAGCAGTGTTGTGCCTGTGTAGGAAAGGAATTTCTCCATTGCAATTCCCCTGGGCAAAGGCCCTGAATATCAGCGTGCTTGAGCAGGCAAGGTCTTGGAGTGGAGTGGTTGGGCGTCTGAAAAGTCCTTCCATATTTCCTCTTGTGGACTGGGCACACGTGTTACAATTCTGCTAGTAATCTGATGGCATAAATGTAAAAACTTATCATTATTTTCTGCATACTTAATGACAGTAAAATAAAGGTTTTCTGGGCAATGCATTTTATTTTTTTTTTTTGGTCAAGATATGAGTGAAGTGGAAAGGTATTACCCTGAGCTGAATGATCAGTAATTACGCTGAGCTGAATGATCAGTAATTACCCTGAGCTGAATGATCTTAAAGCTATACTGATTCCGTTTGCTGAACTAGTATGTATAAAGTGAGCTTCTCTCTCAGCTTTTGGGCCAAAAGTGGTGACTTCATATTTGTGAGAAAAAATTACGGGTTGAGTTCTTCCATTCCTTTGATGAGAAATGTCTGTGAATTTCCAACTTTTAAAGGAAATATAGCAGAAAGTATCAACAAAACTGGCAGTTCCACTTGCGGTATAATATTTTTGTCTCATTTTGGCTTTATATTTCTAAAGGAAATGTTTTCATATAAAATGTCTTTTTATCGAAACAGTATCTGACCTTATTTTTGGTGGCGAGGTAAAATTTATCATTATTGCATTACATGTATGCTTATTCAATAGACAGTAACGTGGCATTTTAAATGGCCTTCGGCTAAGGCCAATTATGCTCTTCAGAATGGAATCCAGATCATTGCTTGTCTTGGAAAATCAAATACTGTGCATGCATACTCAAGGCCTGCAAAGCTGAATGCACAGCTCAATGCTTTTTTTTGCTGTTAGGAAGGGACAGAAGACTAATCAGAAAACTTTGTCACTGTCCGCAGCAAAGATTCCTGTAAATGCAATCTAATGGCTAATCTATTCCCCTAAAATAATGTTTATAATTGGTAATGAAATGTGGCTGGGCCAAATTATATGGTCATTCCTGTTCACTATCATCATCGGAAAAAAACTTCAGCTCTCCTGCTTCTGTTCCCTGTTCGCTTCTGCTGGCAGACACATCCATTAATTAATAATATTGTCATACTCAGAAGCTGGAAAGAAAGGGTTGTCCAGACCTGAAATAGAGACTTACGAGACCTGGAATGAAGACAGTCTATTTGCTTTAAACATTATGTCTACTGAAATATTTGTAGTCTGTTATCCCTTTCTGTTTTGGGAGATATTTGTGAATTCTTCCCAGGCATATATTTTAAACCAATTTGAAAGACTTCCTAACTGCATAAGTGTCAGCACTGAATGTCAAGAGTAAACAAATGAAAGCTTGTTCCATATTCTTCATTTGTTGTCAGACACTGTTGGTTTGTCATTTCCACAAAGTTTATTTGTTACAGTAGATGCTGTCAGTGTCACAACCATGCTTTTTCAAACTTCTCTGAATTGATCTGTTCAGGTGAGGTAAATGAATTACCGATCTTCTTTGTTATCCACTAAGATGAATTTACTTTTGAGACTTTCTAGTAGCCTGGGTATTTTTTGTGTTGTAAAACGAGACTTGGTTGGTAATGATACTAACTACTGTATCAGAAGACAGAGGTGATATGGTCTTCCCATGGAGACAGTCTGTAAAGCTGCTGCAGAATATTGATATGTGAACTTTCCGAGGCTGAAAGAGGAGGTCTCTTGAACTGATTTAAACTCTTCACTGACTCGTGCTTTTGACGATGTTCCTGTTACCTTGTCTATGGTTTCTGTCCAAGACTGTTACTTCACTGTATGTTAAATGATACCAACTGAAAATGGCAGTCAGTGCTGTCAATAGTGTGCTCACTTCCCACTTTACCAGGTAATGGTTGGCTAAAGGCTGTTTTATCTACTATTGTATATTCATTCAAGTACAAATAAAAAAATTGACTAGGCCTTTTCTTGTTGTCTCTCAGAATATTAAATGAGGTGTTTTAAAACCTTGTATAGGTATTTAAACTAAAACCTTTATGCAAAGCTGTAGATAATTTTCTCAGCCATGACATGCCCAAAGACAACACATGCTGTAGATGAACAAAATATGTGCTGTAGATAACATTTTTGCCTTGTCAATCTAGAAAGTAGTGGCAACAGATCATCCATACATAGGTGAACATTTGCCATTCAAAATCTTACAGATGGTACTGAACGTTGATAAGTTTTTCCCTGTCACCTGCATTTGTATTTTTTTCTGTACCTTCTCAAACCTCAGTCTTAGAGCCGAGTCGTGTTCTCCTTTCAGGAAGACTTTAACTTGGATTCATTCATTATGCGGTTTGTAGCATAGCCTCCAACAGACACATGACTGAGAAAAAATAATTGGGTGTGGAAAATTCCTCCTGCAATCTCTATGAAGGGACTGTTACACTGACCTAATGTCATTTCCTGCACGGTACATGCCTTAACTTCCACATCAAGCCCTGCTTGAGCTAAAGAAAAACTGGCAGAGAAGCAATGAAGTTTAACTTAAAATTTCAAATTGGTATCTATAGCGTGCTGGATAATATTCTATGTGAATGTGGTTTTTAAAAGGTAAAAATAAAATAAAACATTAAGAGAAATGTTTCACCATAGCCATTTTAAATATTTTAACTATGTGTTTTGGCCAAGATAATTTAAAAAAAAAATATATTGAGGAGTAAATCACAGAGTTTTCTACAAAAAGAGCAAAATTTGAAGATAGTCGCTTTGGTTTTTTTTAATGGTTTATGGTCAAAATCCAAATTCTCAGGCAACATGTTCATAAATGCCCACACAGATGGAAAAATATTCTGCTTGTGTTCACTGTGCGAAGAGTTAAAATGTTCACAGTTTCTGTTTAGATAAAAGAGTACTTTTATTTGAGATAATCAAATGTAATAGAATTAAGAGAAGAATTTGCGGTTTCTTCCTGATTTTCAGATGATGACCATTTTTCCTAAACATTTATATTGTTGGGATTTTCATTTTCAATAGAAAAATTTTATTTTGAATTGTTTCATAGAAAAATGTTTTCTTTTTTTCTTCCTGTCCTTTTTTTTTCTTTATCACTTAAATAACTAGAGGAATGATTCTCAAATTACTACAAACAAGTCCTTGGCTTTCAGACTAAGTATAGGAATCTTCAGTCTCATAGGTGACTGCTTCCAAAATTTCCAAGTGTGGTCATGAATAGATTGATAGAAGCTGTTTTCCAGTTTTCATTGCAGCAAATCTTAATGGGTGCCAATTAAATATGTTTACATATGTACTTACATTTCCCACCATAACAACATGTGGAGCCTATAACATGACTTATACTGACAGATATTCACTTCCTTTTATCCACACACTTTTGAATGATGAATTATATCAATCCTTATATCTTTGTTTGTTTTAGAGAAGGTTCTTTTTTTTTTTTTTTTCCTCTTGGCACACCATATATGCACCAGCAAGTGCTAGCAGTTTCAGCTGCATTTAAGGAAATATTGTTGTAAGGCTTTTATGTGCTGTACTTCAATCAGCTAGTGCCAGCAGTATCCCAATAGAAAGACCCTCAACAGACCATTTTCAGCATTTTGCTGCAATTAAACTCCTCTGGTTTTAGCCCTCAGGCAATTTAGTACCTTTTTACATATGCACATTATGAACTTTTGACCAGGGCCTGGTAGTCATATATTAGATAGCAGCTTTTGAAAGCAGACTTAACAAGTTCCTCAGAGTATTACAGTCGGAGTCAGTTGTGGAAAAGGTAATTTAACCAACTTGCAGTGAGGCCATTCAGAATCTTACTGATGATCCTAAATATGTCTTTTTTTTTTCCTTGTTTCCTCTGGAAGCTGGTAGCAAGAGCTCTCAAAGAATGTGATTGATCTTTTATTCAGTAGCTAACGAGGGCTGTGATTCTATTAGTGCTCTACAAGGCAAGGGAACAGTGATTTAATGAAGTGTCTAGTGAGCTGGTCATAGATTTATCCTGTTGTCTCTAATTTGCAGTGCCGTTGTGAGTGTAAAAGAAACTGCACTCACACTGCCATTAGGCAGGTATTTCCTTAGTAAATTGTTGTAAGGTCAGGTGTAGTTATCTTAGAAAAGGCAATGCCTTACCTCCTCAATGTCTCAAGATGACAGCCGCTGTGCTGAGCACTCACTGAAGCGGAAACATGAAGATCAGAGGTCCGTCTCCAAGTCCCCCTTAGCTGATGCAGGAGCAGATGAACTGCCAAGTAGGACTAATAGAGTCATAATTGGCGATTAGAACTGGAAAGGTGCAATAACATCTTAATACAAACTGGCGTATATTATAGTTAGTGTCAGTTGTTGTAAAGTTACATGGTAGCCTGAACTAGTTACGCTTCCTTTTTTCATTTTCAAAAAATGTGGCAATGCATCCTAATAGTTGCAGTACAACAAAAATGTAAGAACATCAAAATTTGAGTTGCTTTAAAGTGACATTAATGTCTTCAGTACATTCACTTCAGCATGTAACCTGTCAGTCTTACTCAGAAATGATGCAGTAAAATTTGCCATAGAACTATAGATAAAATAGTCTCATAAATATGCTTTGGTTTTCACGTAATTAGCACTAAAGAGTGGATTTTATTTCTGTTTACTGAAGGCCACTGAATTTTTGTTCTGTTTGTCTTTGCTAACATGAGATGTTACTTTGATGATGCCTATGGTGTTGCAAATCTGTTTTGCACTGTTAGGTTTTTCACAAACCTGAGTCCAAGTCAGCCAAAAGCAACCATTTTCAGGAAGAACTTATCTTTTCATGAATTGCTTGATAATTTGAGAAGGAAATTATGGTACATGTTGCCAGGAAGTGCAGTGTTACCTGTTTCAATCAAAACGCAATATTGAAAAATAAGGAAGCAGATCTCATACGTGTGGTTCTTTCCTAGATTAACATGGAACAGTAGATAAATGAATCGTCTTGAGATTTCTGTGGCATTTCCTGCTGGCAGCTGGAGAATTCCCATGTGCAAAAGTGGTCAAAGCTGACAATTAGAGGGGAGGCAATCAGAGAAGATTGTGGGAGCATTAGTGCAAGTTTGTTTATGTGTAAGTCACAAGCCTAATTGGGATCTCAGTCTCATGTTCCAGGCTCTGTGCATATAGGTAAAGAAAAGTTTCTGGTGCAAAATGCATCAAATCTGTTTTAAGGGAAACTGCTAAAATCTCCTATGCAGCAGATGGAACTTGGATCATGTCAAACAGCAATAGCAAGAAGACAGTATCATGATAACTTGTATCCTCATATAATTATAGCACATGCATCACCAAATCGTTGTCATGTGCTCAGACGGATGATTTTGGTTTTGCAAAATAAAAATATTTTCAGTTGGATGAGCCCTTGAACCCCTGTGAACTTGACACCCTATGGGATGTCATCTGAGATGTCTGTTAAATATACAAACGCAATTAGTCTGGAAAAAGAGGTATTGGGCTTTTAAATGAACAGCAAGAGGATTTAAAACAGTAAGCCAAACTTTCTAATTTCCTAATATTGACACTTCTGTCCCTCACAATCTTATTATTCTCTGCTGATCTACCATTTCATCAAAAAGTCTACAATGGAACTAAAAATCTAAGCCTTTTAGCCCATAGATCATTGCACTTGGTAAATGGCTTATTGTAGATTAGATAATGTGGTTCATAGCACATCCAAATCAATAAAAGGCTAGTCTGAACGTAGTGAAGTGCTCTCAGTCTTATTCTTTTTATTAAGTATATCTGCCATGAGCAAAGTGAAAATTTTAGTCTTTTTGCTTAACTTGATGTAAGAAAAAGACATTGCTTAAATTTCTACATGGTTATTTTCTTTCTTAGAGAAGATCTGTCCCATAGAATTTAGTTTTATTTGAATCAAAATGAAATATACTGTATGAAAAATTATAAAATTCTTATATCAGCAAAATTCAGAGCCCAATGGTTTGGTGTTCCCATTCATATCCCACTCTAGAAGTGAACGACTAAGATCTCACATTTGTCAGATATTCAATGGTCTCTATGAAATAAATACTTCTAGGCGTGTTCTCTTACAAAAATCATCAGCAAAAATTGGCAACTTCAGCAACAAATGGAGGTGGAGAATGCTTTCCTTTGGGAGAATTGTGAAAGAAATATTTTGAAGACAGAATGGATGCTTAGACACCAAAAAAGCAGTGACATTTTAATCTAGGTCAGTAAAGGCCCAGGATTCACCTTTAATCCTACAAACACTGTGTGTTTAAGTTAAAGGCTGATCCGTGAAATAAGAGAAACTAAGGCCACAATAGCACTTAATTTGTTATCAGGTTTCTAGGTTAACGGTGCATAGCAGAGGAAGAGGAAGGTTGCTCCTCTGGCAGATACGGCTTTCCTCTGTCCCTCACATCTGGAAAGGTATCTTTGCAAGCAGAAGGCAAGAACAGTGCTATTGTAGAGAAATGGCTGTACGGCATGTTACTATGTCTGCTCAGCCCAGCTTTCACTATACTGTCCATGTTACGTTTTCTCTCATTTTGAAATTCTCTGACACATGTAAAGAGTGAATTGGCAGGTTGCTACAGTAATCTGGGTCTGGGAGGATATGGTTCTCCTTTCTGTCTTACCCTGTGGATGATCCCATGTTCCTGAAGGTGTGCAAATACCAGAAGGATATGTTTATTTGTACAGGAGAAATTCAGCAGGCTTATACATGAGTCAAGGGTGAACAGCTATGGAGACAGTGTTTACCCCTTCTAGCTGGGGTTATACTACATACCTGGAAGAAATTGGTGGCACAATGGGAACTAATGGCTGCCTCTGCCTTGAGACTTTGCGCACACTTTCATGCATTGCAATTTTGTATTTTCTGTTTACATCCATGGTCCACGGTGCTGAGGAAAGGATACACAGAAGTTAAGAAATGTTAAAATGCCAAGCTGCTGAACCTGGTCAAGAGCTTGTCACAATTCACAGCTTTGCTAAAAAGGGTTTTTAAAAGCTGTATTAAAAATCTAGTGGATAACTTGGAATTTCTTGCAAACAATAAAGCCAGGTTAACTGTAATTTGCAGTAGAGAGATGCTCTTAACTTACCGTTCTTTGACCATGTTATTGACCAGTATGTGTTCACCCATGTTGTTAATAATTTATCCTTTAAAAAAATCTATGTGCATTATAGTCTTTGATCTTCTCACAAATTTCAAAGCTGAAGGTGCTATTTTCGTTTTCCTTTTACCTTTTTTTTTCTTTTTAAAGAAATTTTAAAAGATAACAGAATGAAAAATAATTTTAAAACTTTTTTCTGTTTATTTTGGTGGGAGAACTTCCAGATGACACCCATCGTTGGTAATGAGAAGTGTACATTAATACAATAAGAATATATATGAATAAAAAAATCAAGGCAAGCTTACTGTACTTTGCAGATGAAAAATAGTTGAAAACAAGACTTAATGCATCTAGTAGATTAAAACAGAAATTAAAGACTTTAGAGTAAGAAGAGATCAAAGGCTGTCTTTTCATTGTTCTTTTTATTGTTTATTGACTTCAAAAAGACTTTTTAGTTTAAGCTGACTTTAATGTCTCTTGAATGCTCTTTTGTAAAGTGACTTTGAAAACTCACGGATAATGTCTTCATTAAGTGGGGAAAAATCTTGGTAAAAATATAACTGTAACTTTGCTTTCATTATAATAGAAAGAGATAACACTTTGCTTAATTAAGGTCTGTTTTCCCTCTGTTCTGAATTTTACGACCATTTTTTTCATTGAAATTAGTGCTGATAAAAGCTTGAAGTAGACATTGCTAAACTGAAACTCTTAGTTTTCCAGAGAAGTACGGTAATGTGAGTTTTCTGTCTATATTTGTTAATCAGTTAATCAGAATGTTGTCTTGTGTATACTAGCTATTTTAGGAAACAAAAGAAAAATCAAAAACCAAAAGGATATTAAAGTTGTATTAATTCTAAAATATAGCATACACTTTTTGCATTGTTGGGAATGTTAATTTAGAGACTTTCTGCTCTCATTCTGTTTCCAAATGTCTGTGCTTTTCTTACCAATCCCTGATGATTTTGGATTATGGATTATGTTAATACCTATATTAATAATGACGATAAAGATCATAAATGTATGGAGGTAAATTGATAGGTTAGGAAAGCTATGCTGAATAACTGAGACAAGGTCCTTGGCACAGATTTCTCTGGGGAGTTGTGTGTATTTTCCCCAATATTTTGAGGTTTAAAAATGCACTTGAGGAATAGGACTACCATGACCTTACCCCTCCCAATAGTACATCTCTTGCACATGGTTCTGTGAGACTCAGCTCATGTTACTTTTAAATGGAAAGGGAATTTTCCTTGGTTTCATGAAGTGCATTCCATCTTTTCTCAGAAGCTGTATGTATGGCAAGCTAAATGATTCCTGACAGTAGAAACATATTCTATAATATAGATGAGTTAATTGCCTTCTTTTGGTTAATTTCTTGCCAGTATTGATTGAGATACATCCTCATTTTTGGTTGGCTCCTCGCTTTTCTGTAATTAGGGTATAATATAATCTTAGTTTTAGCAATTTCTGACATGGGTTTATAGTAGACATCAATTGTTTGTTACTCTGGGAGTGGTAGATAATAGGTGTGGTGGTAATTTTATGATACATGCCCTTCCCATTCTGTGTATTTCTGCCAGGGCGGCAGAATGTGCAAATATCGGGCAATCTGTTTGGCTCTTACTGAGGATCAAAAGATTCTGACTTGCAATCTGCAGAAGTTGTCTGCAAGATCTTTTTATGTATTTAAAAAACTCAACAACTCCTTTTAATGTGATAGCTGAGTTTCCAGAGTTTTTTCATGAGAAATGTGTATTGCATGTTTTCTGTAACTGCCTAACCTTGCTTCAGCTTTAAAGGAGATTGTCTTCAAAAGGAAAACCAGTGCTACACTTGTTTCCCCTTGCTTTCATTCATGGCTAGGGACAGAGCAGCAAAGCTATTCTGGGCTAGATTTATTTTTACTGTCTTTCAACTATCATACACATATTAGCAATCCTATGTCCAGTGCAAAAATGAGACACTGAAAAGGATGTCTTCTTTAATGCTGGATATATCAAAGGGCCACGCTTTGTATTAATTTTGAGACTGATGTTAATGTCACTTATTTATGGGTTGGTACGTAGTTTTCATTTACTTCATTTTAGCGTGGGCAACTACATTTTGGATTTGGCAATTCAGTATACAACGGTTCCACTTTGTAGACTATCTTACCAGTTTTCATATTCATAGATGCAAAAAAAATTTTGCAGTATAAATATTTTAATGGCACAAATAGTTAACTATTTTTACAAGTGTAATCTTTGTGGGTGGTTTAGAGGCTCAATTACCCACTGAAATGGAGGAAATAAATGTCCTTGAGGATTTGCATTTGGATCATATGACACTGTGGGTCTCAGCTCATTGTTAATAATTCTTACATCTGTGCAGCGTACAACAGCAAATGAGGCTGTGCAGCCTTTGAAAATGTAATACAGTATTACTTCTGGTACCCTTGTAGAAACATCTATGTTCTTTTATAGAAGATGACAGAAAAGTAAGCCAGGACAAAGAAAGTAACAAATCAGCTGGTAAAATTGATATAATGTGTATCCTACTTATTAGATTGAGTATTTAATGTGAAGACTATTGAAATTTTTGTGTTTATCATGCATATGGCTGATGCTGTTTGGGTTGCATTGCACCTTTGCACTATGGGCATGTAAGGGGCTAACATTCCACAAAACCAGAAAGAAGCCAGAACTACAACAAGAGAGAAAGGAACAATGAAGCAAAATGATGAAAGAATGAATGTGGCCAAATTCCAAGCTTTTTGTTGTAATTTTTTTTGCCTTTATGTTGTATTAGGAAATAACATGGGGTGGTCCTACAATGCAAGAAGTGTCGTTGCTCTGCATTTTGTAGATTTGAACCTACTTGCACTAGAAAACAATGGGCACCCAGGATACAGAGAGCTTAATCTCTTGAGATTAGGTAACCTACTTCTGTCTCAGTGTTTGTGAGCAAGAGGTGCCAAACTTTGTTCCCTTTTCAGTGTTATGAATCTTGACATGGATGAGAGCAGAGTTTGGCTCAAGGCTTTGTTTGCATATTCGAATGCTTCAGTTATATTATTAACCAACCCAAACCTGGTTTCCTGCCTCGTACATACAGAAAGGCCGCTATAGTAGTAATGTAAAAAGTGAATTAAAAGGAGGATGCAAAACATTTTCCTAAGTAGGTGAGATCAGTAAAATTAGAACATTTCAAGAAGAATTATTTAATGGTTATGTATGTTAGATAATAAATACCTCATAGCAATGATTCCTGACTTCTTTGTGGATATAATGACTCTAATTATGAGCCCCAATTCTATGATTTGTTTTCTAGCAGTCATACAAGCCCGTTCTGGAAACCAGTGCAATAGATAAAATATTATATTTAACAAATTCAGTGTTTGTCTGAGAACTATTTGAAAAAGAGATATTACTGCCTGTATTCCCTTCTCCAAAACCACTTGAGCTGTCTTGTTATGAGATCTAACTCCTTGTTACCTACTATGTGTAGCAACAGGGGACCTGAGGGGACCTCTTAAGAAGAGAAGGGTCAACAAATCACAGAGAGTTCAGGCAGTGTAGCTTTCTTTTGGGTCTGAAGCAAGACCCGGAGTATGCTGATAAGGTCCTGTTTATAGCTGGGCTATGCTCAGACTCTGAAGTTGTTCATATATGAATATATTCATGAAAGCTGGCAGTACTGGCCTGTTGGTTTTTTTGACAAACTCTTTCCTGAAATGAACAGTGCTGTCATCAGGGGAACACTGAAGAGGTGTCTGTAGAAGAACAGCTTTATTTTTGTTTGCCTGGTTTGGGCACCTTGTGGCACTTCCGCACGCTCCTTTTTGCTCAGCTGATTCCCTCTTTCTGCAGCATTCTCTTCCAAATCCCGTAGTTGTTGTACGCAAATGGAGTACTAAGTTGTTAGAAGCCACCTACCTTTTCCTTGATTTACAGCCAAACAATTCACATCACCTCAGACTTTTCCCTACATTCACTACTTACAGTAAATGTCCTTTCCATTTCATTTTTGGAGTTCTAACGATGTTTGTGTAGCTGTTTTTGAAGATACAAGTTAACATCATGTTAGAGAGGATTTGCAAGACTACAACATCTTTCTTCAGGAAAGCGACGGTGTCCAGCTGCTCCTCAGCTCCTGGTGCTATGCCATAGGAGTGTGCTGCTGAGGCAAAGCTGGCTTCCTGCTCCTGGTTCTGCAGCTTCTCAATTTTATGGTGTAACTACTATAAATCCTAAGTAAGAGTGCTAAAATTTTCTCTAGTCATGTGTGCCATGCATGACAGTGCACATAGCTGCTTTCACAACCTGTTCTCCCTGGGGATATACATTTTAATGCTGCGTCCATTTACATCACAGTTGTATTAATTACATTTAATGTAGTTTTGAGCTAAGGTAGCACAGCCTTATTTCAGTGAACAGAGAGTGTGTGTGTTGTAATGAGGCTTGAGTACAATTGATCTATGACTTGGATATAAGGGATTCTTAAGGGAGTTTGCTGATTTATGTAGAAGACGGATGTCTGTGGCCATTAGGAAACACCAGTTTTTATGACCTATCAATCTCACGGAAAACCTATGGCAGCAAAATCTCCTGTAATAGTTATCTAATCTGTTAAATTAGAGATTAATGAGATTAAAACATTACAGAGGAGGAAAATACACTTTTAAGAGCGGACAGTATCAGAAGAACAATACAGACTATTTGAAAGCATATGCAACAGCAGTCTGAAGACAACAAAAAGATAAATCAGTACATGCAATTGTTGTCTTAATCCATTTTTTGCTTTCAGTATGCTTATGGGTTTTAAATTGAAAAAAACCTATGTGGATATATGGGTTAGTAAATGACTAGAGCAATGGAGCATATAAGACTAATTCCAAACTAGAAAAAAAAAAAATAGGACACACCATTTAAAATATCACACACTCATTTTTAGAATGCTCTTAGAATTTAATACAGTTCAAGTTTAATTTTGCTTAACTACAATTTTATTTTCAGATTTGTAGAGTTCCAAAGTGGCTACTTACTCAAATATATTAGTAAGACCAAAAATTAGAAGAAAAAACTTGTACATTATATGTAGCTATGACTGTTACTTAAGGCAGCTGTGTTTGGAAACTCTGAATCTTTACATGAGGAAAAACCCCAGTATCTTAAATATTTTGAAAGGGAAAAAAATGGGGACAATATGTCTTCTATCAGTTCATTTCTAAACATCTAATTTTCAGTGTGTTCCGTGTGCTTGTTTTTTTCCTTGCAGCTGCTATATGCAGTGGGATATAAAACAGACGGAATTTTCAAAAAAACCAAGTTGCATTTATCTATACATAAAAAAGAAAATACTATTGAGGTGACCATGTGTGTCAGTACATCACTTTATTTCCACACCACCTGCTGCAATTAAAAATGAAATCACCAAGCAGCAAGTACAGTAACTTCATCAACCAGCTGATATTATAATTAATGACTATAGAGTCTCTATTATTGTGTACTTCCAAGGCATCAAGTGGAAAGCTGTCGTAGTGCTTTAAATAATGAAAAAGTTTCAGGCCTTGATAAATGGCTCAGTTGGATGCAGTTTAGAAAGTTGAGAGCATATGCTTCTGTCATTAGAAACTAAGGACCCTCGTTACCCTTGCTATAACTCTTCAGACTCATCTGAAACCCTTTGATCCCCTCATGTACTTACACTGTGTTTAAAATGCAAAAGTGTAGAAAAATATGGTGTGCATGAGAAACCCAGTTAATAGGAAGAAAGATTAAAATAAAGGTACCGTTCATTAACATCTTTGTTTCAAACCTATCGAAAAAGATAGCATTAGTCTGTATCCACATTTCTTTTGAAATAAGAGTAAGCAAACATTTTTCTTTGATTCCTTTGAGATTTTTCTTTTAAGAAACAATTGAAATCCAATAAAGAAATGCCCTTCAGAGAATGCTTATGAAGATACTTAACTGACTTAACAGAGAAATGACAGCAAGGGTATTTCTTCTTGCAGTCTGTACTTTGCTTCAGCTCCATGGTATTCTGCAACGATGGATGCAGAATGGGTGTCAAGAGTAAAGTACTGAAGTAGGACTTTGGGGTATTATTGGTGAGACAGGTTTAGATAATATAAACTTTTAACAGGCAAGCTATTGCTAAATTAGCTTCCTGAACAGTATAGTTTTGTTGTTAAATATCATCAAAGTAACAATTAGTTACTTTTCAGCTACTATTTATTTTTCTTCTTACTCTGAAACTTTAGTATAATGTGTTTGCCTCTGAGGATATTTCATAGCTGAAATGCTTTGCTTGGCAGAGCATGTTACAGATAGAGAAAATTTTGTCTAATCCCTGACTCTCATGGTTGTCAATTTGCTTTGTTTCATGTACAGAAGCTATATGCCAGAACCATTTTTCAAACCTTTTATTAAGGAATTATGTTTCTTATAAACTATTGAATTAAGATAACGAAACACGTATGTGAATACACATATGAACGTATAACCAACAACAGAAAGAAAGATTTCTTCCTCCCTATCATATGAACATGTGAGATAATATAAAAAGTGAGTGCTGTTTTTCCCTCTGCATTTCATTATTTGGAATCTACATTTCATGAGCATCCAAACCCACCAAAGCACTGTGCCTAGGCATTACGTGCAAGCATATAAGAGAATATTCTAGTCTAAGAATTTCTCAGTGGCTAAAATATATGTTCAACAACCTGGTGCGAAATTAAGGAAAGAAATGGAAAGACCTATGAACAGATGGAAGCAGATGTGAAAAGTCTACTTGTGCAAGGAAGGAGTCTTGTGTTTATCCTCTGTTGCATGGAGACTATTGTGCTGCAATAACAGCAGCAGCAGTCTGTGCTGTGAGTGACTCCCTTAGATTCTTCATATTTGATAGCTCTCACTGCTTTGGTTTTTTAGTTGAGCAAAAAGGACAGTTAAGTGACCGCTTTATAATGTTCACCTCAGAATATTTACAAAATCTGTGCAATTGGTTAGACAGTTGCAAATTAAGTGCTGATGCAATGGGTCCATTTCCATTCATTTCAAAGGTGTACTTGCTTGCATGAGATGTGAATTTGTGATAAGTGCTGAATATTAACTAGGATATTTGGACTTTAATATAGTGATCTTATATCACCACAGCATCCTGGCAAATTAGATTAAACCTGAAGGACACAGGACCTGATCCATCTTTAAATTCATGATGTGTGAAAGTTGCACTTCAGACAAGTGTTAGGCTAATTGCTTCCTTAGCTGGTGACTTTAATAAGTTATAAACAGAAATATTTATCTCGTTGTGCTAAGTGGCTAGTAGGCTGAAAAGAAAGATAGCAAAGACATTCATAGGTGTAGGTTTTTGCACATATTCAAAATATTGTCAGATTGTGCTATTAGATGCCTAGGTTTTTCACATATTTCACAACTTTTATGCCCTTGCTAGTAATTAAATTAATTATTTATCCATTGTACACAGTCTTGAATTACTGTATGATTAGCTTGAGCACTTAAAAGTATAAGAACACTTGAAAGCAAAATCCAAGCATAGATATTCCATAGCACGTCTTACAATCTAAATATTGCTCTTAGTCTAATCGAAGCAGCAAGAGTAGTCACAGCAGTTGATGGACTATTTTTCAAATTGATTTCAAAAATGTATTTAAGGGGATGATCTTCTACTCTAGATTACCTATTGATTTTTAATATGAAAAGCTCATTATATAAGCAGTAACTGCATATAAAAACCTAGCAAACCTTTGCATAAATCCTTTAATTGAATTTCCAGAGCCTGTGGTTCTACTTTTTTTTTTTAATTAAATCTATTTCTTTTTTTAAGTGTTACTGTGTAATTTGCATGCTGTGAAGTGGCCCTGTCCCAGATAAAGTGCCATTGATCCTTATTAAACCTCACCTCTGGGCTTGCTCAAAACTAACTGGAAAAATTAAAGTGTTCATGCTGCAATGCACTTATTGCTTGTGTGATAGGATTATGGAAAAAAAGAATAACATTAATTTCCAAGAGAGAATTTATAATGCAAGATTTTATTTTTTTTCAATTTGATAATTAATAGCAAAATCATATCCTAAATATAAATTGTATTTCAGTCTGCAAACTGCAGTAGTAATTAGGAAAGATAATGTATACCTGATATAAAACCATGATGTTTTATATGGACACTCCTTTGGTATATTAATTTTTTTAAGTGTTCAAAATGATTACGGATTCAGCCCAACAGCTTAAATAGAGATTTGAGGAAAAAAAAAAATCTGGAACCTATGCAGTACCTTATATTAGTAGCTGTTTCAATTTTATTTCTTGCATTTAAAATGTGAAAAACGATAGTCTGCAAATATCCATGCTAACAATTTTTATATTAGAATTATCATGAGAAAGAAAAATATAAAAGTTGAAATACTATTTTCTATTTTTTAAAATACCTAACATTTTTTATTTTTAAAGCAATAAAATCTCCTAAAGAAATATTCATAATCAATAAGAATACAAAGTATGGAATATATTAACAGAGTTATAAAAATGTTTGCAATATGACTCAAAATGAAAAACACGGCAAGTTATGTGTGGTTTAAAGTGTAATCAATTTTGAGGTTGCGTATGAGGATATAAATGATAAACACAAGTAGTAGCATTTTTCGTAAAGGCTGTTGCAAAAAAATACTGTATTTATGGTCTCTTCCATTCTTTCTATAGATCATTAATGTAGAAAACAAACACAGTGTATCCATCTTCTTAGACAGTTTAAAATTCCATTAAATGATAGTTTTAAATGGAAATTTTGAGCTCGTTTTATATGCTGCTTTCTACAAACACATGCTGTACTGAAAGCAAATGTAAACTGGATTTCCAGCAGAAGCCGATACCATGGAAGTTATATTGAGGAGTGTTCCAGATTTGTAGGGGAAGCTAGTGGTTTTTTCCACTTTCAGCAAAGAAAACTGCTAAATCTGTTATGTTTAAGAAAGTGGTGAATTGCACGTTGTATTGCCTGTGATATATTATGTACAGCTAGGTTGGAATTGTCAGTTGTAGCACGACCTCAGTCTACAATGAAAGTATTTGTTTCAGAATGTCTCATCTACAGGGTAATTAGCACAACTTGATTTTTGCACTTTGCTTAGTTCATACAGAACCAGTTTAAATACTACTTTCTCACTGATCTGAACCTAACCACATTGTGCTTGAGTGTATTAGCTGCTTAAATGTATTATGTATTTGCTTTAAAGCTCCTATATTGCTTTTACGCGAGCACTAATTATTTCAAAATTAGCCTATCAGTCTTGTTTCATATAGCTGCTGAGACGATAACAATAACATGAAATAAGTTGTATTTTACTCTTTTTTCAGTACCTTCTTTTGTGCATTTGACAGCACTGTCCTTGTTCCCCCTGCTGAGTCAGTTGGTTAAGCCTTGAACTTTTATTGTGCTCCATAGAGGTGTTGTTACCTTACGGCCACTGGAGCTCTTTGCCTCTGCTAGGACCAGTCTGGACCCATGGATCATTTTTCTTTCATTCAGCATGTAACATTACAGAGTATTTAGCAGCACTTCTTAAAAACAAAACAAAACAAAACAACAAAAGAAAAACCCCTCAAACTCTAAAATTCCTGAATCTGCAATTTGTGATATTGCATAAGTATTTATAATGACTTGTATGAAATGTATAGAAAAAAACCCATAAGTAAGATGTGTTATTACTGGGGTAAATTGTTCTTACTAGGTCTGAGAAGAAAGCCCATCTATACAAGCATTTTTATATCAAATAAAGACCTCAATGCTTCTCTGGCTGTTTTGCAGTACTGTTACCATTCCTATACAAGGAACATCCTCACAGGACAGCAAAGAGGGGAGATGAAGAACATAGATTGTGGATCAAGGGAAGGGATTGTGCTGTTTTGTTTTGCGCCTTGTGGAAGTGGACTCATGGCTTTGAATCTTTGAGTTTGAATCTGTAACACTGAGCTCCTCGTCTGTGGCACAGCATTCCTGGGCTTGCCCTGGTGGCTGAAAATGCCGAGGGATATCCTCCTTCACAGGGGCAGCTGAGTGGTTCTTAAAAAAATGTCCTAACTGCAGCAACGCTTGCTTAAAAGGAAAACAGACAACAAATGGGCTCCTGTGGCACAAAATTTTCCCAGAACGTCTTCCTGATCTCGTTCTTTTTAGAAAACCCTTTTTTAGTGGCCTTTCTAAAATAACACGCAGTGTTCCTGGATGAACTTGATTTTTTTCCTAGTGTTATTTCCTGGAGGAAAAGAGAAGGTGGACAGAACTAGGGGAAGAAGCGTATCGGTCCTCTAGCAGCAATATGGAAGTTACTCAGGAAAGCTGTGCTGACCTGGAGCCTTGTTAATAAATGAGCATGAAGCTGGGTTGGTATCAGTTAGTTTACTCCTGAGTGAACAGTACTCAGCTGAGTAAGGGCAGCTGGAATAATGCATTCAGCAGCAAGGGAGTGCAATCGCAGCTGCAGCGAACCTGCTTATTTCTTCTGCAGTGTTGTGAATTTTGCACTAAAAGGTGGTTATCGTGCATAGTTCTCGACAGCAGTCTGCTTGCTCCTTCTCTGCTAGGGCAATATTGTCTTCAGCTTTGCGAAATTAATGTGTTTCAGCTCGCTCCACCAACAGGCAAACATGGGGCCAATGCAAAGTATTTGCTCCAAATTTTCATGTTAGTTTGTAAGATTAATGTGAATGACTTGTTTGTCATTATTTGTGTTCCTCCTCTATGTGGTCCAGCAGGTTTCTCGTGGATTATTTCTTTGAACAGTTATTACTAGTACCATGTTGCTCCTTGAAACCTGTTTCTGTTTTACCGTACGTAAATCACAAGTGTTCTGAAATTATGCTTTAGGAAAAAGGTTTTAAAATTCTTTCCTGGTTGGTTGTCAGTGGATTTGTTGTAGTTTCCTCATGGTCTTTAGTGGAGGAAGTAAGTGACACTGATCAGTGAAGGTGGACAGTAAGATTTATAATGTATTTGTGCTAGCTGATTGCCAACAGAACTGGCCTTTCCCAGCGGTGCTGTACGCATACTTGGAAAATCAATAGGGATTAGCCTATGACCCCCTTCACATACTTATACTGTGGTCTGCATTGCTTACCAATATTTCATCTGTTTCACTTAAATGCTGTTACTTACTCAATAATGTGTGGCTGTTCTTGCAAGCTACTAATTAATTTTTAAAATGCAGTATCACTTGAAACAGAGATAAAGCACAGCTTTAGCATCAGAGTGAGTGGAGGGCAGTGGCTTACTTAGTGAATTTGCACTTGGTACCTTTAATTAAAAATCCTACTTTGAAAGATTAAAGTTATACATTCAGATTAAAAAAAGTACTAAATCAAGTACAGAGACCTTTTCATGGTGGTTGCCAACAAGCTAAATTGCCAGGTTTAACTATGTACCTACTCTGTGTGCCATTTGCTGGCCCAATTTGACTTTTCAATATGTATGTTTATACTTAGAACACACATACAAGGAACTTATTTTTGGTGACGTTTAGATAAATGTCTGTTTAATGTTATGTATTATACAAATTCTTTTGTACTAGGATTAACAATTTCTGAAATGTGTTATGAGAAAATAAGGTTTTCCTTTTGGTTTGCTGTTTAATTTTTGCCTTGGTTTCCTGTTTGGGATTTTTTTTAAAATTTTGCCTTAAAAATACTTGGTTTAAAGTTCTTTCTTTTTTTTGTCTCTTGTAAATTGTAGGAGAAAAATATTTTATGTTTAAATATATTTCATTTATATTGAGTCTAGGGCATAGTCTTGACAGTGTGTTCACATGTTACATAGACCAGGTTGTACTTCAAATACTAATGAGTTGAAAAACTAAACAAAACTATCAGGTATTCTTTTGCCTTTGACTAGTTTAAATTTTTTTTAATATATAAACCTGGTATAAAAATAGTTTGTTATACAGTGTGAAATTCTTATTTCAATTTCTAGTTTACCATACAGTTTGCCAAAATCTAAACATAATGGCCTAAAGCAATTATTTTTGATGAAGTTGTTCTCCCAGTAGAGGGATTTTAAAAATTCACAGTTTCTTATGCAAGTGTACCTATTCCCTAGAGTTACTTATAGTTTCTTATTGATCTAGTAGCTGGTATTTGAATTGGTCGATGTACTCTGTAACTTGTTTAAGATACCCTACCTGAACTGTTAGTTTAAATAATATATTCATAAATTGATTAATGATTACAGTAAGAGTTATTAGCTGCATTTTTATCTGTGCGCTATCCACAAATGACTCCTGCTGTAATAATCATGCATATATAAACAGAGATTCAGGTTTAAATTGCAGTATGCCTACTAATAATTATACTGCTAGTAATAGTATGTTTCTGCAAGAAGGAATCAACCTTTTTCTGTGTGGGCAGCAAAACTCAGTGTGTTTATTTAATGTGGATAAAGTAATTGTAAATATTGATGTGCTTATAAGCCATGTTATGGGAGAGAGGAAAGAAAAGATGCGGCTTTTGTTGGCAAAGGCAGGTAGCTGTTAAGGTTTGATGTGTGTTTGGGTGTGACCAGGTACTGAGCGAGCTGAGCAAGGCGTGCAGGAAGCTTTTAGGCCACACGTGCACGAGCGATGGGTGGGAGGGTATTCCGCAGCCTGTCTGCGACTGCAGGTGGGACTGGGTGGCTGGACACACTGTGGAAGCTGTGGCTAAACTTACGGTGTGGATCTCATAGCTTGCGTCTCCTTCCTAGAAGAGGACTATGGAAAGGAGCCAGGGGAACTACCTAACCAAGAGATATTTATAAAACAATGCACATAAAGGGATGTAGCTACTTCTTCCTCTTAGTCATTGCAGAAGAGTTTGATGCGCATGCCTTCACTTGATAACATCGTCCTTTTGAAAGGTCTGTGTTGCCGTCAATATGCATACAGCATATACAACTGCTGTAACTGGGGGATGGTGGTGGTGGTGAAATTTGGAGCTTCAAATTATTATGAGTAAGGAGTAAAGGTTTGGTATGTTATTTTATAATATATATTTTAATGTGTATAATAGGAATGCGTTCCAAAAATTGAGAGAGCAACCACTGTAATTTTCATAACAAAGATCCTAGTCTGGCTCACACAGGAGTCAGTGTGAGTCTTTCTGTCTACCACAGTGTGCATGGACTGGATCCAAAAGTTTTTATTAGAAAAAGAAATACTGTCCAAAAAAAGTTTGTGTGTGCAGAGGGAACTAGAAAAAATCTATTTAACCAGAAGTGCCAGAACTCACTTTCTCAGCAGCTCTCAGGTTTACTCTGCTGAATGGTGCAGACTCCCAACAGCTTTAAACAACTTTCACTTTGATTTAATCCTAAATTCTATGAACAACTGTAAACACAGAATATATGCACATGCAATCTTACCATCACACACATATTCTCAAATTAATGGCCTCTTTTAGTTAATAATCTGAGCGTAGTGTGGAAAATCACACACCTCACATTTCAGCTTATTTCCTGCATAAACTATTGTCATGAGCCTTGGACTCCTGCATTTTGCAAACGCATAACTAGGGGAGCTTTTTCATATTTTAGTTTGAAAGCCATTTTGTTTCACCACATGCGTTTTCTGCTTCATAAATTCTACTTTAAAACATTCAACAACCTGCTAAATTAATATATACTGTGTTCTTTCTTTAATGGGTAGGGGAACTTGTCTCACAGCAGTGCATTTATTCAGCTCTGTTTTGAAAAAGCGCTGCCTGCCGTGTGAAGGACATCTGCTCACAAATGAATGATTGTGCTTTTGATTCGGAGCAGCACCTTCACTTTAAATGCTGGCTACAGATGAAAGGAACAGATTGCTGTGGTACCGCTTTTGTGAGGATTCCTCTACCCAGCATGTGGCTTCATACATTATTGAGAGCAAATCCACTTTATGCTACCACTCCTCACTGCACTTATTTTGCCAACCTTATTCAGAATGTCAGCAAGGATCACTTTTCTACAAAGGAATAAAAGGCCAGTTAGGAAGATTAAGCAGATAAATTATTTACAGTGTTTAATTATCATTGTACAGGTTTATTAAACTTCATGGTTACCTGGAAACCTAAGCAGGTGCTGGAAGAAAGTCCAATAAAGTTAAATAAAAAATGTTTTGTGTAAAATGAAATCCTTTTATGTGTGGCATGTTAATATAAATGTCCAGGGTTTTTTGGTTGAGTGCCAAGCTTGACTTGCATTTAATGTTATGATTATTATTTTTTTCATAATCCATTCCTAGCTCAAGGCTTATTATGATAGGACATCCCACAGAATTCTCTCCTGGGTTGAGCAGCAGCCTGTTATACTACTAAGTGTCCTAGACAATAAACAGATGTACAAGGTATGCTTGGTAAATCTCCAAAGATTCCCTTTTGCTGGTATTAAGGACAACTGAATTTTGTAGCAAAAAACCCCACTGTAGCACCAAAATACTGAATGAATAATTTACTTTATTTCTTCTTCACATAAATTGACGTAATTGGTGTTTATTTAATCATAGAGGTGAGGATTTTAATTTTTGTTAATTTTATTTTTTTTATTTAGCAGTAGAAGTGTTGTCCTCTAGGAACAGCTTCCACGTCTCTGTACGCTATTCACTAATATAAACTAATGAGCTCCATTAAAGATCTGCCCACATAGTTGCAAAGAACCACCTATTAATCTGTCATCTTTGAATACTCTGAGAAAATTAAGACCACCAAGCAACCATGAATTCGAAAATGAAAAAGGCAGTACCAAACCTATTATATTCTAAGGATGAGTGCCAAATAGGTAGGAAGTGACTGGTGTTATTAAAAAGAAGCAGACAAATCCCACTGATTTAGTTCAGTAAAATAACCCAGAAGCATATCAGGGTAAGTATGGGCTGAAATCCTGGCTCTTTTAAGGTCAAGGGAGCTCTGCTACTGACAGGAGAGGACAGCAGATATATATATTTTTTGAAAGTGTAGTTCAATTAAGAACTCAATTATTACCAAAATAATTTTGCCAGAAAGTGTGCATTTTAATACAAGGCCCATTTGTATTCCCATTCTACTGTTTACATATTGGGTTATGATACAGAGAGTTCATAGGCTGTTTATGGAGAAGGTCTTGTATCTTCCTGTGATGTTATAGTTTTCTTGGTACATAGTTACTTGTTTTAACAGGAAACTGGTGACCAACTAAATGCTCCATAGCAATAGCAACTTGGATTAATTCTAGGTGGGTTACTTTATGTAGAAACTAGAAAAGACTGTTCAAATTTATCCAGTAGAATAATTCTGGATTTAATCCACAATGTGAGAAATGAATTGTGAAAATTAATATCCATGATTCTCATTGTTTTGATTGAATTTGATTTATGCCAGCATAGTAAATTTCTCATTCCTGAATCTAACTCTAGGAATCAGGATTTCGTGGAGAATATTCACATCTGCGTGTCTGAAATCTGCTTTAAGGGATATTTTCTATTATTGCTTGAAACATCCAAAATATAGCATTGCATTCAAAAAATCATATAGAGTTTTAATTCTTTTTTTCTTTTGAGGCTTTATTTTTATAAAATAAATATCCATAGCTATCAGAAGTATATTGATCTTTGACCACTTTTTGTACATTGTCCTCTTGTTTGGAAGATGAAGGAAGAGAAGAGGCAGCCTGGGGGAAGATTTCACTGTATCTGTTGGGGGTTGGATGAGTTTTGTGTGGTTTTTTTTTTTTGTCATCAAACCACTTTTCCTAAGTATGACTGATTTCACTATGGACATCTCTGAAGGGGGAAGCATATCAGCTTAACTAGTGGAGTTGAACTTGCTGTTTCTTTATAGCGGCTCAAGATATCTTACGTATAATTAGTAAGCTAGCTGCTAACAGGGGTGGCATATTGTTGGTGAGAATAAAGAGTTTATAATACTTGGGGCTATAGTTAGTTGGTACTAATTTTTGTATTCCACTGGGTAAGCTTTGACAAAGACCTATCATTTCCCAAATAAGCCATTCTTTTAAGAGAACATCTGTTGAAGGAGGCAATTTAAAATCTCCTTAAAATCGAGGGCATAATTAACACTATAGGGATACAAATATTAGTTTTCTAGAAGCTATTTCTGTTTCTCTTTATCTTGACGTTCTGTATCCTTTTCAAGTTTTTTTTTCTTTTTTATCACCATTTTGCACTTAGTATACAATTCTACATTCAGAATAAGCATCTGAACTAAAACAATAAAAATACTAACTATAGCCCACTGATGTTAAATGAAAAAGAGAGAAAGTCCTGCAGCAGGGTGACGTGGTTGTCTTCAGCTACAATAGGTGAAAGATGTAGGACATCTGCGTTTGTGGAAAGCTCTTTGTATCTCAATATTGAACCATTATGCTACACCGTTATCTTTTTAAGCACTGTTCTATGTTAAGGTTATTAAAAATTAATTGAAAAAAATCAGTTTCTACAAAGCAAATTGGAATAAACAGAGTGATGTCTGCCATTTAAGAAAATCTGAGGAAAAAATGCGATTATATGTTTTGAATTTAATCGCCTAATGTAGCAGCAGATAACTCTAAATAACTTAGTATAAACACTTCAGCAGTTTTCCTGGTAGCAGGAAACAACAGTCACCTGCCTATTTATTTGATTCCAAGATGCAAAAAATTGTGTGAAATACAGCCCCCACTGAAGTTGATAAAATACTATATTAGACTTTGAGCCATTATACTTAATTTTGGCTTTTAGCTACCGCTATCCCTGCCTCGATTGTATGAAAGATAGTGAGATTTTTGCAGCAGGAAAAGAGTCCTTATTAATGCTCTTGCTAAATAAAAATGGCAAAAGTACTGCTGGATTACAAGAGTTGTGGTGAATGGAGTTAAATCCAGTTGGCGTCCGGTCACAAGTGGTGTTCCCCAGGGCTCAGTATTGGATCCAGTTCTGTTTAATATCTTTATCAATGATCTGGATGAGGGGATCGAGTGCACCCTCAGTAAGTTTGCAGATGACACCAAGTTGGGAGGGAGTATTGATCTCCTGGAGGGTAGGAAGGCTCTGCAGAGGGATCTGGACAGGCTGCATCGATGGGCCAAGGCCAACTGTATGAGTTTCAGCAAGGCTCAATGCCGGGTCTTCACTTCAAGAAGGACATTGAGATGCTGGAGCGTGTCCAAAGAAGGGCAACGAAGCTGGTGAAAGGTCTGGAGCACAAGTCTTGTGAGGAGCGGCTGAGGGAGCTGGGGTTGTTTAGCCTGGAGAAGAGGAGGCTGAGGGGAGACCTTATCGCTCTCTACAGCTACCTGAAAGGAGGCTGTAGCCAGGTGGGGGTTGGTCTCTTCTCCCAAGTAGCAAACAACAGGATGAGAGGAAATGGCCTCAAGCTGCGCCAGGGGAGGTTTAGGTTGGATATTAGGAAAAATTTCTTCACCGAAAGGGTAGTCAGGCACTGGCACAGGCTGCCCAGGGAAGTGGTTGAGTCTCCATCCCTGGAGGTATTTAAAAGACAGGTAGATGTGGTGCTTGAGGACATGGTTTAGTGGTGGACTTGGCAGTGCTATGTTAACAGTTGGACTTGATGATCTTAAAAGTCTTTTCCAACCTAAATGATAAGAAAATATTATATCCACAGAATATGGAATATGAATCATGAGTCATTTATGCCTATTTTAACATTTTTCTGTATGTCGGTCTGTTTTTTCTAAGTCTTCTTTTGGGACCTCACTGTCTCTACTGATTATTAAAATTTAACTGTTTCTTACATGTTTTGAAAATATCTGACCGCATGGCTCAAGCAAATCAATGCCTCTCAGGATACAGCAATGAAAATGGTGTAGTCTCAAATCTTGTGTATTTAATTGAAATGGCTACTGTACAGAGAAGTAGTACTCCCACACTGGAATTCCAGTTATTCATTACCTTATTTCTTTCTGGAAAATTGCAAATTTATTCTTTATAGAGCTCAGGCATAAAAGCTGTCTGTTGCACTAATGTGGAAAATGTTTTCCTATTACACTGTCTCCATGCAAATAACAAATTAATGCAGCTTGTAGAGGAATCTAATCACTGTAATTCAACATTCAGGGGAGCAAAAAATGATCGTGCTTGTCTTCACTCTTCCAAGAATGACACCAGATTTTAGTTTTTTAATGCATTGCCTATTTAGCTCATTAGTTTTAATATACAGGTTTAAAAGTCTTTCCTTGAGCAATATCTTCAAAACAAGATGTCAAGTCTGTAATCTCATATCAAGACGTGGTTATGGCCTTGCAGTTATCCTGCTATTTCATGCCCAGTTTTGTCTTTATGCATGCATCTTCTATTGTATTTCATCTTTGAGAGATGTAATTTATGCAGTGGGTCATTACAGCCTTCATTTGCCCATACAGAGGGACCGTGGGGATAAGAATGCATTAAAATCAACTGCCCCCCCAACCTCAACCTTTCTGGCGACTGGAAGTCTTAACTATGCTGCTGAGCACGCTAATTTAAAAAAAAAAGTGTTAGTTTACTAACCTTCTCTTTCTTACCAAGGTCAGAAATCAGCTACTTCTCAAGAGGTCTTAAACTACTGTCAGCCTTACCTGCATTGAAATTAACCTCCACTCCTTTTACACCTTCAAAATGTTTTTAGAAATATCTGCAATTGCTCTCTCTGACTGTATTCATTCTTTGGCCTTTCTGTTGCTTTTTAGCTACTAAAGACTCCTTGCTTGGTTTTTTGCAATGTTTTGTGTAATGTGTCTCTTGTTTCACACTGCTGTCCCTTTATCCACTTGTCTTAGATTCCAAAATGAGTTAGAGTTAAAAAAGTTATGGTGATCTGTTGACTCTGAGAACACTGCAATTGCCCTCCCACAGTGTTTTTTATTAGTTTTACCTGTTCTACCTTGAAACCCATTCAAAAATGTAAAATACAAAAGCAAAGAAAAAAAGAAGGCTGTTTCACTGAAGGACCTAGTGCAAAAAGATCCAACAATTTAATTGAATGGTTTTTGAATGATTTTTATCAAGAAGTGGAAAATGGTTTGAGTGTCAGATTTTTTTTTTTTTCAAATCCGGATCTTTTTCAAATCCTGCCTTGAATTAAAAAAAAAATTAAGTCTCATGCTTCCTCACCTTCTCCCACACCAGATCCATTCCCATCTCTTGGTCAGAAAGAAACCTTCCTCCACAGGTCAGACTGTTGCCAGCACACTGACACTCATTACCTACGACAAGAGAAATACACAATTGGACTTAAATGAAAGGTACTTCTGCTGGGTGTTTTCTTGAATTTCTTTTATCCCCGATGGCCTGTTTTTCTGCCCCCTTTAGATACTGTCTGTTCAGCAAAGGAGGAGGAGGTTTAGTCATTCTTGTCAGTTTGTCTTTTCTGAGATAAGAACCTGAGCTCATCTGACCCACTCCTACTCTGTGGCTATGTGACAAATGGAGGAAAATCAGTCAGAGATCAGTGAGATACTTTTCCTTTTCGGTTTTTAATGTTCTTTCTAAGCTTTTTCTGTACTTAAATTTGAAATAACATTGTCTCTTGAGGTTTTGCAGTAGTTCAACGGACATCTTGAAGAAAGACTTGTGCTGTACATCATTTCTACTTGCTGTGCTTTCTACGCCTTGTTTGGTGGGGAGCTGGTGAAAGGATCATTTGCTGTTCATTCAGATGCTGTGTGTCCCTGGAGGACTAGGAGGGAGGAACTGCCTGTTCCTTTGCCTGACTTAAGCAGGCGAAACCAGGAGAGAAATGGTGCTAATAAAATATTTTCTATTTGGCAAACAGCTGTTTTGGCCAGGCTAATTATGTCCTTTATTTTTCTAAAATGCTGTGATCTTTATAGATTACTCTCATTGGGACCCCTTTTTCTTCTGCTGCTTTGTTTCAGGGGTATGTGTGTGGGGGGTGTGTGTGCGCTCACACGCACCACATTGAAAAGGGTAAGATGGTCTTATGGTTATTTCTGCTATACATTATAGATGGGGAAGGACTTCAGCCAAGCAATACTTACTGCTTCGAAGGAGGTATGCCTTTGTCAAAACTTCCTCAGATCTAAAAGCCTATGGAAGATCAGCACATCTGTAGAAGTGTACATGATCCAGCTGGGCAGAAACCATGCAAGAAGCTGGGACTGATCAGGGTCAGGTAACGAGGAGTTTAATGGCAAAGGGGTGTGATCTTGTTAGTCTTAACAGGACTAAATCTGAGTGGGATTGCGGATGCACAGCTCCTCCTACGTTGTAATAATAATTTGAAAAAGCTGACTCCCAAAATGCAGAAAGTAATGGTTCTTCGGAAATGCTAAGTGAAATCATGAAGTACATTTTTTCCTAATATATATCTTCCCCAAAGTGTTGTGTTTGCTTCTTTCACTGAAATAAAAAACAAACCAAAACCTAAAAGACAAACTCACTGGAAGTTCATCAAGTTAAATGTTAAAACTTGATTAGTTGTTGGATTGTTTCCAGTCTTGTCTTCTGTATATTTGGTGACAGTTATACTGGGAATCTATGATAATGAGATGGAATTTGTGCATATATCAAAGCAAAGACCAAAAATGCCGTTGTTTTTTTTTTTTTGGTAGAAACTCAGGTTGCACAGTTAACCACATAGTTATAAGATTTTAACTATGTGTAACGTTTTAACAGCTCATTGGCTGATAAATGAAAAGGAATTTAGAGCTGAGTGGAATACAGACAAGCAGAAAACCTGCTCACAGTTGCTGGTTTCTTAAGTTGGCGATTATATTGTCAGATTTTATGGAATGCTCAAAAATGATTCTGTGTTCACATGTAGACCCTCATCTGCTGAGTCTCTCTCCTTTTATATTTGTAATAGACAGTGCAGGCTTGGCAAGGATTTGTCCAAAACAAAATACTAATTAAGATTTTTAGTCTGCTAACGAAGAGATGAAGTTTAATAGGTTCTTCAGGCAAAAAGGATAGGTTCTGTCCTAATGCATTATATTTCTGAACTTGCAATTTATTCAGTAATTAACTTTTGATGACAATGAAAATGCATAGCCTTGCATGCAAAATTCATTTTAGTCTTTACTGAATGTACAAAACATGTGAGTACATTGTACAAGATATTGGATGTGTAAAATTCTCAAAAACTTGAGGAACCATAGTATATGAAGCTGTTCCATTATTAACTGTATCGAATTATATAGCTGATGTGCTTTATGACAGAGCAGTTTAATAAACTGAGTATTTTGTGGAAGGAGAGCCAGGAAGAGCAGAAATGTTGTCAGTAAGTTTCTTCTTGGTGTTTCCTAAATTTTTCAGAGAGACATAAACCAAGCATTTTTTTCCTTCTTATAATATTTCATGGAATTTGCAATGCTTGTGCAATTTCCCTTCTTTATCCTGAGCAGCTATTTATTCCAGCTCTGTTGCATTTAGTTTATTTTGGGCCTTAAAATGCTAACGTTTCTCCTGGGTTACTCAGCAGGGGAAGCTGACCCATGGCTCGCTAATGACTTTCCTTGAGTCACCAGATTTTCCCAGCGCACAAAAGTATGTATTAGCAATGCACTCTCTATTCAATGTAATACATGTACGTATATTGCCATTATATGTCAGCTTAATGTATGCCTGAAGTACCTGAAATAAACTCTCATCGCAAACAAGACAGCTTTTTCAACATGGCACCCTAAAGTGAGCGTGAACTTAAATCCTTCTTTCCTCTTGTAGGAGACTGAAGTTAAAAAAAGTATCGCTAAATGATTTGTAACGTGTATTTCAATATCCAGAGGTTCATTAAAGTTTCAGTGCTGATCTATGAAAAATACAGTTTATTAGTAATAAAAGTGTTCACACCTTACATCTTCAAAGCACAGCACAAATATTAACTTGCTTTTGTTATGTAATATGTATGGGTGTGTAAAATGATGTATGGGTGAATTTTCTCCCACACACCAGTTTTTTAAGGTGTTTGAGCTTTTTATGCCTCAGGGAGTGGCTTAAACAACATATTGTTCTTGGCTACTGATAACTGCAGTCACTTCCAAATGGGAATACATCGCTCTGTGTGTGGAACTCTGTCTAAAAGCTTGAATCAGATAACTTTAATAGCAGTAGTGCCCCATTTCAGGAAATTCCCGATGAGACATTAGATTCCATATTGCTGGCATATTTATACTAAAATAAAACTAATTGAAAGAATATGTTGGCCAAACCATGTTCACATTTGAAATCTATTAGTTTGGTTATTGAAGGGGTGTATATCCCAAGAGCGTTTAAAATCATCCTGAGAATCTTTGTTCTTTGTGGGTCAAGCTGATGCTTCATTTAAGAAACGGCAGGATACCCACAACAAATATCTGATGCATGGTCAGATTCACAGTCTACTTCAAGCCATTAGACCAGTTGATGCCAGCATGATATTAGCAGAAAAATACTTAATAAAGGTTAACTTCGTACAGCTTTTCTTTCACGTATCTGATTTTCAGAATTCACCGTAAAAAAATGGATTCAGGATGGGCACCGTATATTTAAAATAGAGTAATTAACGTATTATTTTTCTGTATATAACTCCTCTGTAGGGCGCTGGCAGCCAACTTGGACTTTTGTTCATATGTTTATTATCAGCTTATAGGAATGAAGTAAATATTTCAGTCTTTCTATCAACTGCCAGGAGTGGAATAAAAAATGACCTCCATATGATATGCTTTCCTATGTTCAGTAATAAAAGCTAAATTGGTTTTGTGAGAATGCATATAGAAACAGGTAGTTCCCCCCCCAATTATACATGTGCACACATCCTATGGATAATACGCCCTAACACAGCTCTGCGTATGGATGTTATCTGGCACCCGCTGCATAGCTTATTCGTGAAAGGAGTGAGGATATTTAACGTTAGGTGAAGGACGGGCGCAGGGTGGAGGGGCCTGGGGCTGCCGGGGGCCTGGGGCTGCCGGTCCCGCGGTGCCGGTGGCCACGGGGGGGCAGCGCGGCCGCGGCGCCGGGGCGGGGGGTGCGGCGGGCCGCTCCGGGCGGGGCATGCGGAGGGGCTGTGGCTTCGGGTTTTTGTTTACAAACAGAGAAACCAACCCTGCTTGGTAGATGG
Source organism: Nipponia nippon (assembly GCF_047370975.1). Classification (NCBI taxonomy): domain Eukaryota; kingdom Metazoa; phylum Chordata; class Aves; order Pelecaniformes; family Threskiornithidae; genus Nipponia; species Nipponia nippon. The sequence goes on from NW_028262391.1 coordinate 47,254,873, forward strand.
AGCTGAAAGTAGGAAGCAGAATCTTTTTCTTTACATGTTGCATTTAATGAATATTGTAAAGGGAGGTGTACCATGAGATGCGAGATAGAATTACGTATAGGTAATACTTTGTTGAAAATGCTTTCAGATTTGAGGCAATTGCATTCGTTCAGGTTTTTAAGGAAAACCTTGTATTGACTTCAGTACTTACAGGAATGTAACAGACTCTAGATATTTCACAGTAAAAAACAAAAAACAAGAAACAAAAAAAAAAAAACCCCAAACCCAAACAAATCTGGTTTGGGGAAGAAAAAAAAAATAGTGCTTCATGTGGCACCTTTAAAATGAGATTATCAAAGATCTCTATTTAGACTTGACAAACTTCTCATTGACGCAGGCAGAAGTACTGCACCGAGGTACAAGGAGCAAGGGATTTGCCTGCTGTGTGTGGGATGTACCCAGATTTCTGACTGCTGCTGTTGCTACTCTGACTGCAAACTTCTCCTCCTCTCACATTGGAGGTTGTGCTACAGCTAGAAAAACGCTACACACTTAGCTTTAATAGCAGTACTTGTCTCATTAGGCAGAATGTTTTAAAACCATACGAGAACTCTCTAAAATGACTAATATTGTGAGAGACTGCCTTTTTCACTACAATTTGTAAAAGTAAATGTTTTGATCAATGTTTATGTAGAATTTGAATTTTTGTTTATTTGTCAATATTTTGTTTTATACTGCACAGCAAAGAACATAACTTAGTTTTAATGTTGCAAGAACCATCTGCAATGAAACCTAATTCTTATTTTTTTATTGTCTGGTGGAACACCACCAGCTTTTATGCAGTGATACAGGCGTCGCTCTGCATTTCAAGGTAATCAGTGTCAGTTAGACCCTGAATTTCATATATGAACAATGGCAACAAATAGAGAATACTACTTTGACTGAATAAATGGGGTCTGGGAGACTAACATGTCATGTAGTCCTGTTCTTTGATTCGTAAAATTTCCTTGTGTTACAAGCCTTCGTTTTTCAGCTTTGTGCATTTTGTGTTGGGGCTCCAGCATGACCAATAATCCAGACCCCTTGATATTCCCTATAAATCAGCTTGTTTGATGCTGACATCTCCTACCTGGCAGCTTAGGAAGTATCAATCCACACCAGAAGAAAGCATCGTACAGTTTATAATTACTGAATCTTTTTCAGCTGTCACAGTCTTTTACATTTGCTACACACTTCCCCTCTTCTTGTATTAGGGTGTAACATTGCGGGATAATGTTTTATTTTCTTTCTTTTTCCGTGTGTTTTTTGTACTTACCCTCTTGTTGCAACTACAGGCTGCTTTTATAAGTTTCAAATTTGTAATCAGTCTGGAGTGACCTTGTCTTCTTTTCCTTCTCTCTACCTCTCCCCTAACCATGTATAGCAAACCACCCTCGTATTGGCATGGTAACCTCTCTAAATGTCTCTTTTATAAATCTTTCATTCTCCTAAACGCTTCATAGTGAGGAAAATTGGCTTGCAAGCAACCTTGCCCTTACTGTGCTCAATAAGACACTGCATGTATGCGTACTGCTTCTGAATATCTTTACTAAAAAAGCTCCAAATCGTATATTGCAGAACTCGCAAATCACTGGTTCGTCTCCAGTTTAGATCCTTAATTGCTAACGTATGTAGCCCTAGTAAATTGTGCAAGGAAATCTTGAGGAGTAGAAATTGAAATAGATTCAAAGACATTCCCTGATTCTGTAGCCTGTCACTGATCTAATTTGAACCCAATTGCTAATAGGGACGACTTCAGAAATTTATAAATGTTAGATAAGAACATCACCAAATTAAATCGGAAGGGGAAGAAACTAAATGTTGCTTATGTTCTTGAAGGACTTGGGTTCTCGTACAAGTTCATTACAAAAGTGAATTTTCCATCCAACAGATGTTTATTTTAATCCAGAAAAGTTTCTTTAGTACAGATGTCCACCATTTGGAACAAAACCACTCCAAAGTGATTATGCCACCTTATTGCTTAGATATCCTCATATATTTCTTGTTATTCTAGTTGAGTACTACATTCAGACAGAGGTTGCCAATAAAGTTTATTGTAGGAGCTAAGTGTCAATATCTGTAGTACCCCCCGCCTAGGGTGCTTGTAATTAAAATGCCACAGATAGTCTGGGAGAAGCATGAAAATTTGATGGCAAATTGATTTCAGGTTCATCTTGAAATTTGTCCTCAGCTGGACTCAATACTGCTGGCAGACATTGGATGGCTTTTGTCAAAAGGGTTTGCTGGGATGAGACAGAGATGCCTTGATCTGAATATTAAATACAGTGCTCTGCTTATGACAGTTTGCTTACTGCTAACGTGTTCCTTTTTTATATACATTTTATTGTGTAGGGAATGTTTAGGGTGGCATCACTCTATTTTACTTAAGAAAATATGTTGCTTACAAATATTTTGGCACACTAAAGAGCAGACTTAAAATATTAGCTTCAAACCTAAACATACAGCTTCAAAACTTCTGAATTCTATAGGTATTTCCAAGGTTAAGCTGAGCCGCACGAAGAAAAGGAGTCTGGTAAAATTTGTGTCAGTGATGGTGTTCGAAAGGGGAAATCCCGTGTAAAGTAATCTTTATTTAAAAGAAAGAACTTTTTTTTTTTTTCCTAATAGTTTCATTTATAGAGAAAGTACTTGGAGCAAATACAAAATACCTTTTCTGCTGTCAAGTTAGAATCTTATAGTAAGTCCAGTATAGACCTTAATTTTCACATATCTGTTCTTAGCAGTAATCTTCTGCTCTAGTGGGTATTTGAAACAATCTTATGATGAGAACTGGTTATTTTAAAGTATTTTAAATCTGACCACTGGTCTAAGTCCACAAAATAAAGAAAAAGGTTATTTATTTGAAATGTGTTCTGTGTTTCAGGAATGCAACTTTGTTTCGTCAACATTACTCCAGAAGTAATTCTGATTCTTTCTAAACAAACGATTCTGCGTGTTGTTAAGGCCCCAATATTAACTTGAAGCCTTTGCTTGTATTTTCATTCTTCAAAAACAGGCCAGCCAACACTTAAGGATGCATTTAAGTTCAGGTGCTGCCCACAGCACAGCCTGAAAAGCAGGGTGCTTAGAGAAGGTTATCCTCCGGAACAATTGGGACAAGGCAGTTGGGTGGGTACGGCAGGCTATGCGGAGCCCCGTGGTGCCGAATTGCCAAAGCTACTTTGGTCTCTGGTACACCTGTATAGATGCAAACACAGCAGTGACAGTAATGCAGACAGGACCATAAGTTTTGTTTTTGTTTTTAAACTCCCCGATATTGGCACTCTCAGCTGAAGTGATAAGAAAGGAAAAATGAGAGTGAGAGAACCAGTGGGAAAAAAGTGAGAGGGAGAAATATAATAGAATAAGAGTGGCTCCTGAGGGCTGCTGATCTTCCACCTGTGGAAGAATTAAGTGAAGGCTTATCATGACCTCCTGGCTAGGTCATCTCCATTGGAACTGCCACAGCACTTCACTAATTTTTGTAACAGGATCTTCTGTCCCTTCTTTTCATCTCATTGTTGTGCTAGTATGTGGACAAATACTCAAGTGGTGTAAAACGTTGTTTAATATAACTTAAACATTGATCTCATCTCAATATTTCTCTATATCTAAATGATGCAACCTTTTGCAATTGTCAAAAAAAAATGATTTTTGACTTAGCTGGAGGTCTTTTGGTACTGCTCCTGTGGGAAATGAACTAGCGTCGTTATGAGGAAGATTAGACCTGGATAGTTTAAATTTAGCATTTTACTTCATTTTGATATTTTAAATACCAGAACTGTTCACTCTAAGCATTTGATACTCCATTCTTCCTCTTCTCCTTTTCCTCTCTGCAATATTTAAAACTAAAATAATAATCAACTATTGCACTAGAAGGAGACTCTCTTAGGTGCCTGAGATCCAAACTGAAGTATCTGATCTCATTTCAAATGGTCAATTTATTTCCTCCTTTCCTGACACTGGTGAAATTGTGTTTTTATTTCCAGCTATGATAGATTTGTTCGCTTGGTAAATATTATATGGTACAGGAGTCTTTATTTTTTCATATAATCTTTGTTTACAAAGTCAATACAATCACTTGGAAAATATGTAGCAAACACCGCAGTATATTAGAATCTTGTGTATTGTGTTTGCTGTAGGTACAAATTCAATACAGCAACTCTCCAACAATTGACATGTCAAGTAATATATCAACCGTTGGTATATTACTTTTTGCTCATCCTATTACTACTTATCAACACCAGCTCACCACCCACACTCCTCTTCTCATTAAGGACTATTGCTTCAGGATGCTCAGCAGACTCAAGTCTTGCTGATGTTAAGTGCAGATTCTCAGAAACCTTAGCAGAGATGTCATGCTTGTAACAGAACTGGATCCCAAATTATTAGTGCAAAAATCACGCAGAGACAACATTGAATTTTTAATGAAGAAAATTATTTTCTTGGAGGAAAATTAATTTAAACAAACAGTAAACAATTCCCATACAGAAATAGTTTCCTACATAGAATAAATGTAAGTGAAAGAGGACTTTTGCATATTTTGAAATAACTTTGTTGTTACTTCTGCCTGTGTATATGTTTGTAGCTTTTTCTCTGAATCATGAATTATCTTGTGTGCCATACAAAACAGAAGAAAAATGGATCGTAAATTGGAGTAATGTCAAGTGACCTTCAGTCTGTTCCTGACCCAGGCTTTGACCTGTTTGAGAGACTTTGTATGAATGAATTTATCTCTTAGTTTCTCAGTTTTACCTATATATGACTGGAAAGCAAGTGCAAGCAAGCACTTTTATGTTTTATAGAATGTTTTAAGATTCGTAGCTGAGAAGTGCTGTATGCTTAATGTTACTATTAAATAAGAACTTTTAACGGAATTTTTTTTTTAGCCATCTTTCCCACCTGCTTGTTCTAAATGTTTGTCCACTGTATTTGCCATTTAGATAGTGATATTCATTTTTTTTCAAGGCACAAAGTTTTGTCAGGTGAACTAGTGTATATATACTGTGATGAAAACCGGTTTTATTTTATTTATTCTTTTTTTGACTGCTGACAGGACTGTTTTATGCCTCCGTGCATTCAAAGAATTATAAAACACAAGTGCCAAGAGATGACATTTGTTCTTGAGCTTGGATGCAAGCCATATTTCATCTTGTCCAGTGTTACAACACTTTTAGAATTCACTGTATTGTGAGACAAAAGGGTGATACTAATATGACGTATATTTATTAGAGGTAAAAATACCCTTATGTCATTGTCCTCCTTTCTTCTTCAAAACTGTGACAGGAGAAGTGATCTGGCAGTTCTCCTATGGAAGCTAGAACATATGCTTGCCACAAGACTTGATTAGTGCCCATAGATCGATGGAATTTGATATTTTGAGTACTGAGTAGGTTTTCCTGCCATCAGACACAGCTGAACAGTATTTGTTTGATGGCACGGTTTCTAGAAGGTGGTTCCTATTATTGGTGGCTTCAATGTGTTAAAATTAGTTACTGGTTGATCAAGGTTGAGACACTTCCACCACCACCAAAGACCATGATTTCGTATTTATTCATTTAGAAGTTATTAAGGATAACTATTTTTTTCCAAGTCAGTCAAGAGGATTTGCATCAAAACTTCAGAAGCAAACATGGTGATATAATATTATATTTAAGGATATTTAGGTTCTTTTTCAAGCTGTCACTGCTTTCCCATGGATCTTTCAGTTGCCTCTCCGTTCTTCATTCTAATTCCTCCCTCCTCTTTCAAATCCTGTGAAAAAAATAGGAACAAAAATACCTAAAGACAGGATGGTATGGATATTTAATAACTGGCGGAATGAACAGATAATTATTTGCTATTTTATTACTATGATTAACTGATACAAGGACATGAAACACGGTAATAATTTGGAAAGTTCACCTCTATGTGGCTCTACATTGGATACTGAACAATAGCAAGGATCAAAAATGTTTGCAAAAGATTTTTTTTCAGTTATGTGCTGTTATCCCCAATAAATCTTTGCATGCATCCTTGTAATAATGCTTGTGATTTTTTTCTACAGAACAGCAATAATTAAGCTATCCAGTGCTCTTTGAATACAATCTCATTACTCGGTATACAATGTCATTACTATCTTTGAGCCCCTCCCTGCCTTCAAGAGCTATTACATGGCCTCCAGATCTTTCTTAGACTCCGTGTATTACCATTAGAAGACATCCACACTGGGAAATCACTCTGTTCCTGTTTTTGATTAATATTTTATCAGCCACGAGAGCAAATGGTATTCTTTAGCAACACTAATAAGTAATTGAGCAGATGAGATGCCCCTGCTACTTTGAAAAAGCGGTATGTAGACACTGTAAAAGAACAGCTTTATGTATGACTTAAGATACTCAATGGAAAAAAACACCTAGACGGTGCTGTCTACAGTGAACAATCAGTAGCAATATCAGCAGAAAAAGAATAGTAATAATGTCATCGTTAGCAATATGTTGTCAAAAACATGGCAAAAGTGTGTTTTCTTCAAATTGGTGTTCAGAATGTATTTTCACAGAAGTGATTGATCCATTGACTTTAAATAAATTTTAAAGAGAGTCAGTGAAAACCACATACAATACACAGTGAAAACTAATAGTTGTTGAATAAAGAAGTTGTTTAAAGGCTTTTTCAGCTGCTAGTTGAAAACATCAGTCATTATACTATCAACAAATATTTAGGACTAGCATTTTAAATGCTTATTAGCTACTCTAGAGTTATGTATTATGAACCGAAGGAAAGTGTTAGTGGTACGAGCAGTTGTCTTTTCAGTAAGTATTGCACTTGACAAATCTCTTGGCATACCTGTCTGTTTTGCTGGCTTAGACAGCAAAGTCTTCATCTAATGTTTTATTTTGTTTTACTATATTTTCCTGGGTCACTTTTTCGTGAATGGAAAAGCTAAATTTGGGAAGCCCTGTTACATCATTGGCTCATAAATATTGTATTGATCGATATGCTTAGGAAGAAACACATGTGCCTGTGATGAATTGTATTATATCAAGGTGAGTGAAGTGAAGACACAAGAAGAAGATGTCTTAGGCATCTAAGTTTCACTGTTTCTTCCCATTTCCCCCAACAGGAATATAAGCCTTTATACTCTTATTGGAAAGGATATTGTAGAGAATGCTAGCAGTAGAGTCATGATGTTGGTGTAGTGATTTAAGGTCTCTGTCATCCAGTAATTATTTTCTTTTGAAACCTATAGGAAATTTCCCGGTATGTGATATTACTGTCTTTATATACTATTGGTGCAGTCCTTTGGCTATTTATAACCAGGTATTACTTTTAAAGCTTAAATTATAAACTGGTGAGAATTTATGTTGTCCCCAAATCTGTAGAGGAGAGGAGTGTGATGCACAACAGTAAATCCATTAGTCTGTGTGGTTTCATGAACACTTCTGCCTAAACGATGCATAAGTTACTTGTTTTGAGTTTTTAAAATCTACAGGCCTTAACAGATCACAAACAAGAAATACAAAGTAATGGATTAACTATCTAGTTATATTAATTAAATAATGTACATAAAATATGAAGAGTTATTAAAAAAAAAACAACTAGGAATTACTATTACTTTATTCCCCCAAGTGAGAGAGATGTGTATGTGTGTGTGTATGGGGACTACTCTGTATCTTAATGCTAGGACTAATGCTAAAATGGACGTTATGAATTAATCATGGGATTTAATTTACCAGAATTCTTTTTTTGGCATTGAGCCCCTGTAATTAGCATCTCAAACACAAGTGGGTTTGGTGATCTTTATGACAGTCAAAGCAAAACCTTCTGCCATTAATTTCTTGAGAATTGTTTAATAGGCAAGAACTAATTTTGCAACTAGATTTGAAAATGAAATGGGTTCATTTAATGTGATGGGTGATAATGGCCTCCTTGCTTGTAAGCTGGTCTCATTTCTGTAAGCTTGTTGGGTGTAACATTCACACTGAAAGCTTCGGAGAAGAACTTGGGCAAAAAGAGGAAAGGGCTTGTTTTTCATTTTCTTCCATGTGTTCTGTATTCTAGTGGGATGTAAGTTTTATTCAAACACAATCATTTTAGGTTAATAATCATGTGACTTCACTGCTTAGAGGCCAAGAGTCAGGTATGTTCCAGACTACATGTGTGAGCTCAGATACCAGCTGGTCTCCTAAAGCTAGGTTTGAAGCAGGAAATGAGGCTACCAATCAACAGAATATTTTGCTGACTATTAATCAGGTTGAGCTCTTTAATGTTTTTAATTCAAATTATTTTAAAAAAATAACATGTGAATCTTTATGTCTTCTTAGAATAGTTTTTTTCCCCCGCTAAATATTTCGCCAAAGACAGAAATCATTCAGTTATCCCATATACATTACTACTGCCTAGTTCAGACGCAGTCAGCAGTTTCATTCTGTCCTTTGGAACTTGCCAGCTGTGTGCTGTTGGCCACCAAGAGCTAGAAACTGTTATTCCAGTGGCAACTAAATGCAGCTAGATAATATATTTTCTCTTCCCCTGACTGTTCCTAGAAAATGAGAGGATGACAAGTTTATCCAAGTGAGAAATCTTGGTTTTCCATTCATTTTCCCTGGGTAAATCATACTTTGTATTACACAGGTGCACCTGAATGGCCACCAGTCGTAGGTCAAAATCTTCACCTTGCCACTCTTAATTTGCCTAAAAGGAAAAACAACTCACTGGCACGCTTAGAGTGGTGGAAAGCATTAGCCACTGCTGAGGGGGGCCATAAGTAGGATGCTAGCACAGTATCTCAAAAAGGAATCAAGAACAGGAGTTTGTAATTCTGACCAGAATATACTGCTTCCTCCATTTTTTTCCGCTGAGGCCCTAGACTGTGTGTCCCTTACAAGCTTAGAGATCTGTACCTGAATGACTCCCCTGATTGCGAGTAAGAGCATTTATGCAGATTGGAGTAGGGCTGTGAATCCCTAAATGGTACCAATAGAGGCCTTGAGTGCTCAGCCGTCCTTTTATATTGCCTTGCTCTGTTGCTGCTTTTCTTCACTGAGCTAAGCTGTGTTTATTTTCAGTTGGTTGGAGGGTACCAGCAGTGCAGAATTATATGCTCTTTCTCGCTCTACCAGACTTTTCTCCCTCTTAAGCTAATTTTCCTTTTATTGTAGTAATTAGAAAAGGGCTTTGATCACAAATTCAGTCTTGCTCAGAGTTCAGAAACAAAATAAATTGTGCTTGGATCCTGGGGATTAGTGTGCATCCCTCAGATATAAATGGTAAACAGTATTTCTTTACCCCATCTCTCACAAGCATGTGAGAGCTCTGACTTGCAAGCCCTTATTCTGAGACTGCAGTAATTTCATTAGCCAAAAGTGTAATTACATTATGAGAAGAAACAGCAGTCTCCAATTTCATGACCTCCCCTGTTTTCTCCCTAGTGTGCCATAATCTAGATAAGTCTAGATTTAGTTTTGGGTTTATTTATATATTTAAAAATAATGTGGTCTCTTGCAGCCGTGAACTGGGTATGATGAAGAAAATTAATCAAGATAACTCATGAGTTTAATGTTTGTGCTGCTTTCAAATGGAATCCTTTATTTTTTCATTTAACTACACCTTAGCTATTATGTTTGTCACAATTACTGTAAGGAGAATTAACAAGAACAATAGATGGGAAAAGAATTATACTTTTCATTGTTATGAGAGAGAATTGATTAGTTGTAGTTAATTGGTGTGTTTTTTGGGTTGTAACTACACTGCCCTGTGGGGCTACACGGCAGACTATCACCAATGACTGTCAGGACTCCTTCTGATATTTATGGAGTGTATTGCAGACACTTTCTCCTTTTCCTTTAGCAGTTTCTAAATCTTCTATACCCTTTCAATAGAATGACATTTTGCAATGAAATACATAAATATTTACTTTTTTGCCAAGTCCTTACATATTGTAAATAGCATCAAATAAATGATATTTTAAATATAATTTTCCTAGCTTCTGTTGGAAGTGTATAATCTTAGAATTTGCATAAGCATCCAAGAGGCATCCAAAGTATTTGTGTGTGAGTTAGAGTTTGGACATCAATCTGGTGTAATGACTATACTTCTTGATATTGTCTAAACAGCAGATTTTTTTCATACCGAATTTGGCTTAGATTTTGAAAAGTGCAGATCAGCTAGATACCAACATCTGTGGGAATTATGGTTAACTGCAAAATGTTCAGTAACTGCTCTTGAAGGCTGCAAAGTACGTTATGGGTTACCGCGGGCCAAATTCTAACACCATTATCGTACAGAATGACTCTCCTGCCCCAGTGCTGCTGTCTAAAACTGAGATTCTATCTGAGATAGAGTCATTGTTTTGTAAATGTGTCTATAGTATGCATATATGTTGATGCAAGAGGATCTTAGATTGCTATATTTGAAAATACGTAGATAAATATAAAATTTAAAATATTCTAGTTTATATTCATCTTAACGGTTTGTGAAAAAAAAAAAGAAAAACAACTGTCTGTTTGCATTCTAGAGAATTAGAAATAAGAGACAAGATAGTGCCAGGGCTTCCAGTTCCTGTTAATTATTAATGAAAAGAACTGTGCAAATACCAAAGCAAAAGAAAAGTTTTAATGTCTTTGTCCTTAACCTGCAGCTGAACTGCCTATGGTTGTGATTGCCTGCCACTTACAGACAAGGTTGATCGGGTCAGTACTTGGTTTGGAGACCTCCCATGAAGACTTTGAACATCTATTGGTTGTTGCTAAAGTGATTTTATCCAGAAATAACTCTGGGTGCTGAATGAGGTCTAATATAAACCAGGATTTTGGCCTCCTGCATTGGTTATTACTCACCTGTTTTTGAGAGCAGGGTTATCTGCTCTACATTCTAGCCAAAATCTTATTTTGGGTAACTCAGTGTAACCTGTAAGTTTTTTCACTGAATTTTTGACAGGAGTAGATACTCTTGATATCAAAAGCTAGACTTCTTATGTTGTTAAAACCTGTTAAACATCTACTTCTGCTCATTATAGACTACTGCATTTGAGATAACAACTGGCTTGAAAAAGTGAGTTCTGGGCTACAGTCTGACAGGTAGAAGCACTCCGTTCAGGACATGCTTTATGCGTGTTTGATGAAGAATGGGACCATTCTTGATAGGCTGTAATTTTTAATTGAACTCATATGATGAGAAAATACAGATATTTCATGTCCTATTTATTTTTCAAAACTGAATTAATAAAGCACAAGTTCTTATATACCTGCCTATAGCTCCCAGGATTCCTTAATCTATGAAAAATATTTTTTGTTTCCTCTCCAAAAAAGTGCATTGACATGCAAGTGTGAACTTAAGTGTGTGCACCAATGCTATGACTGCACCATTGTAATGAAGATGAAATGACTGTAATGATGACCTTTCTGTGCCTTTGTCTATACCATGCCCTTCTCTTTAACTGAACACCTTTCAAATGAACATGTTCTGAACTCTTGAACTGTTCATTCTGTTCACTGAGCTTATTGCTCAATCTGCAGTTTATCATTATGTGTCTCCAAAGACTTTGTGTTTCCTTATATTTGACATCTAGATGGAATTTTTCATAACCCTTTACTAGTCATAAATTGGATTGTTAGGGGATTAAGTTAATCTTGTTTCTTCATAGTAGCCTTGGATTTTTAAAGCTCTAATTTAGACTGGTTTCTTTGTTTGTTACTTTCAATCTGCAAGAATGGAAAAAACCTCTACGCCATAAGATTCTGCATTGCTAGAATTATTTATTTCTGCTCATTTTGAAGTGAATCGTACCTAAGAGGTACACTTGAAAAGTTGTTTTGTCATGTTTTTCCCATATTACTATTTCTTCCTTTCTATCTAAATAGCAGCTCCTGAAAATGACCAAAGCAGTGCATCATCAGATAAGCAGTGTGTCAGTGAATAGACTGCAGAAGAATGTGTATTTTTCTTGTTCCATTGGGAAGGGAAATAGGAAAAAATGACTTACCACTTGCAGAAAAGTGTTACGGTGTGTTAGTCATATCTTAGCTTTTGCTTTCTTTATCAGAAGGCACTACTCCTAACAATTTATGTACTTTTTATTAACCAATTAACAGCTCATATTAAAAATGAAAGAAGGGAGACAAAACCCCACACATTTTTAGGAGTGTTTTCTGTGCTTTTTTTAAAGTGCTTTCTTTCTTTTTTTTTGTTGTCTAGTAGTAATGTAGCAGGTAATATTTTTCTATTTAATTATTTTAAAGAAGTTTTTTCAAGAAAATTAAGTATCATATACTATAAACTGTGTGTTAAATTCAAACAACAGAAAACAATTTCTGATATCCTGAGAATTACCAAGCTGTTCTGTATTAAGATAGTGGTGTCAAAATCCTCAAAATACCGTGAATAGTAGTATGGTGCATATCAGTTAAGTTCGGTCATTAAAGCCAGTTTATAATATGCAGAAAGCATAATACTTGAGGCATAAGTTAAGGCTAAAAATGTGTATTACTTAAATGTAATGCTTGTATTTAAGCAACACACGTATTTCTTTAACAAATAAACATCTTTAGCTTTCTTTCTCCAAAAGGTTCAGAATTGTCAGACTGGTTATAGAAGATGAAAAATCTTGAGCAGTTCCTTGACCTCTTTTATGATCCCTACATCCCGAAAGTCCATCAATGACTTGAACTCTGACACTGAGAATGGCGAGATGTAATTCTTCATCGCAATGTCATAAAACCCCACATTCTACTCTAGGCATTTCAAATTTTTATTTTTTCATTCAAATGTAGTTCATGTCAGCTAGTATCATACATAAAGGGTGAGGCTCTCAAAAGCTCTTAGGTTTAACTGTGTCTCTAGTGAAACCCGTGGAAAAACTTTAATGGTATTTGACCATTATTCAGCTTATTTTCTTCTGGTTTATTCTTTTTATTTAATTATTAATTGATTGATTGCTTCAATGCCGCCCAAACCACCCCAAAAACTTTTAAATATAATTTGTTAAACTTCACATCACAAAGAAGTTTGTAATTATAATTTTCATAACATATTTATGCAGATGTACATATGCATAGTCATTAGAAACAATAGCAAGGCATAGGATTGCTTTAGGAAGTCAGTATTGGCAGCTGTGAAAGGAGCACATGAAGCAGAGAACAAATGACGTCTGCCTAGGTGAGGATAAGACTGTCCCATGTATGTTAGAAGCCATTTCAGCCTTTGTTCTAGGCCAGTACTTCCAATGAGGAAAGGTGTGAGCTGAAGACTACAGCACTTTGTGCTTTGTCTTCCTGCCTATTTGATGCCCTGTTAAGGTAGAGAAAGATATTACTTGCTGGTACGTTAGATACTTCATTTTTAAATGATCATAAATTTTTGCCAGCACTTAATAAGAGTAGGTTTACAGTGCAGAGGAAAAGTGAATATACCAAACCAGTAGAACACTTATGGAAGAGAAGATATTATTGTACAAAGAAGGACTGAAAACGCTAGGATTGCTTATCTGTTAAGCAGCTGATAGGTTGGGGCATTAGGTTGATTTTCAAAACAATTGTGGAAAGACTATAATTTGAAATCTTTCATCTATATTTCTATCCCTCGCAGAAATTGAGAAATGCAGATTTAAAACTGTTAAACGGAAAAAAAAAAAGAAAGCTCAAAAGATCTATCTGCTTGTGGAACTTGTGGCCATATATAAGGCCAAGCATTTAGTAAATTCATAAATATATCAAATATTGATAACAAAAATACACCAAATAATGCAAAATATTTATTAAAACTTCTTTTTGAAAAATAGTCCTTTAGCTGAATACTCCTTCCAGAACTAGCCATTTGCAGAGAAAATACTATTTATTTCATAGTAGACCACTGACTGGTTAAATCCTTATGAGGAGTCCTATCTATCTCTATTTTTGCTTGTTTACACCAGGGGCAATAGATATGTTTATTTTGGATATATAAACTTCTTGATTGTCTTACTGCACTTTTCCATCAACCCAGCTGATGGTAGCATTTTATGACTGTGTTTCTCAAAATTTAGGTTTAGAAGACACTTATGTTTCAGTTCTAAATACTGTAGAGACTTCTCATATTACTAATGTGAAACTAACTGGCATCGAGGCAGCATTCACTATTTCCAAAGCCGTTTACCACTGTGACATTAATTTACAGTACTGAGCACTGTGGAAACTTTCATCAAACTAAGAAGTTAGTTTTGATTTGTTACAGCACACAGTGGGTGTTCATAGCATATGTTTTTATTTAATCCTTCAAAGAGTTTTCAGGAAATAGCAGCTAGCACGTGATGAAGTAATATCAAGAGACATTACTAACATTTTAACATTATACGGATCATTATACTTCGTACATTTTGGAATGATGCTACATTATGTTTATGGTTTCACTTTGTTCTTGCAAGCCACATTCTGCTTGGTCTTATGAAACAACACATGGCTGGAAAGGAGTGCAGCAGAGCTAATAAGGGTCCTGTCTTAACTTGCAAAAGATTAAGCAACTCCCTCAAAAGATATGCAGAGTTTAGAGCAAAGGCAGAGTTCGAAGAAGTTGGAAAGAACATAAAGAAAATGTCTCTCCTTCAGTCAGGAATGCATCAGTTCTGCCATGCATATTCCACCTTGTAGCAAAGAGTTGCACAGAATTGCTTCTTGGTATTTTGTGATTTCATTTGTGACTGATTTGTGACATATTAAAATATGATATGCCTTCTTAATGTCTTGTAAAAAAGGAAAGAAATACAGTACCTGAAAAGCAGAAACTACTGGTGTGACACTTACATGAAAGGTCTCTTCAGATTCCCTTGTACAAGGTTCAGCATTAGAATAGGGAAAACACCATGAGTAGAAAGTACCAATATTATTTTTCTCAAGTATTCTACTGCAACACCCTTTGGTAGCACCACCCCATGGTCTCTGATGCGCTTGCCCTCAAAACGTTTCTGAGTGAGAGAATTACTGGTGTCCACTATGGGAACTGTGGTGATGATTTATTCCATGTGTTTTTAGAAATTTAACTGAGGTGACTTAGTTAAGGACTTTGTCTTTCTCTATGGTTATTCAGTCTCCAAACGACAATTCAGCACATCTGTGATTCACGTACCTTAGTTAAATGTGTGAAACAAAGTGGGCTGAATATGGCCCACTTTTTAGACTGTACAGTACCAGAGATTTGGATTAGGGGATCTGATTTCTTGGCTTCCTCCCTGACCACTTGGCATTCCTTCATTTTCTTCATTGCTGGGGACAGCTGTTGACATACTTGGTTTCTTGGTTTCAGTGGAAAAAAAAAAAGTCATTGCATACATGGAGTTCTTTCCTCCAAAACAAGCATCTCAAACATCTAATGCAGCTTCTGTGGTTTTGGTTTTGGTTTTTTTGTCAAATATCTCATATATTACTGACACAACTTGGACAAGTGGGTAGGTTCATCTGCATATCCAGTAGAAATACTCACAGACTTTTTCAACAGCTCAGTGAACAAAGGCAAACTTTCCTTTGAGCAATATATGGACAATTCGTAACCTGGAAAATGCACCTCTGGATGACTCTACTGAGAGACTGTGTCTGTAGTTGTTGCAGGTGTAGGAAGCTCTTAGAGCTCAGGTGGCAGTAGACCAAAAATTACTTCAAGGTAATCTGTAAAATAAATTGTATTTTAGTGTTTAGTGCCTTACATACACTGAGACACTTAAAGTGTGCTTTGGATCATATAATCTCTATTACTTTTACCCAGTCTATGACAGTGATTTGGTAACAAGATGGGCAACAAGGCAAATGCGTGTACTGCTTCTTTTCAAGCTTTTGTTTTGATTCTTCAGAAAGCAAAGTAATTTTTTTAAAAATGATCAACTGGCAGCTAGGGAATTTGAAGCTTCCTTGTACTTAACAAACAAACAAAACAGAAAAAAGAGACTGTGCAAGAGACAGAGAGAGAGGAGAAAAGGAAGCGCAATATGGATAGGAGTAGCTAACTGAAATTCTATGGTCCGAGTTAAGCAGCAGGTCAGATTAGATGGTCACAAAGAGCCCCTTTTGGCCTTAACAGCTATAAATTTTTGAAGCATAGTGCAGGCTTCCCAGCACTGCAATTTCATTCTGACCTGAAGGGGTGAAAGGGTAAAGCCTCCATACCCATTCTCTGCCTCCCCAACAGCCTGAGCCTGCCCGGTTTCTGCAATGTGAAAAGCTGTCCGGTAGGAGCTGGACTGAGACCATAACTCATTTCACAGTAGCAAAATTACATCTGCTGTATGATAATCACATTTGGTTGCTGGCCACTCACAGTGTATTCAAGCTAATAACATGAAAGAGGAGGTCTCTGTCCCAGGACTGGTTCCATGAGCTGTTTCCTTTATTAGTATTAGTATTAGTATTAGTATTAGTATTAGTATTCTTCTCACCTCTGTTGTTTCTTTGCATTTACCTGGCCATGTCAAAAATCAGTGTATTAACTTAGTCCTGTACCATTATTTGTTTCAAGAAAAAAGATCCTCAGTTTCACCTCTGTATGTCCTGCTGGTTGTTCTGTCACATTTTCTGGTTTGCTGATATTTAGTCCATGCTTAAACAGTTTGGATAAAAGGACTTTTTCAGAGGGAAGCTCTTTAAACATCTCACTCCTTTATGTGAAATTGTATATAGCAGCAAGATCGTATCTTGACAGTCTAAAATATTAACTTGCTGGAAGCTGTAGGAATGATGTCTTTAATGCCATCCAGAGATGCTGTTCCAAAAGAGAAATCCCTCGCTTGAATGTTAACAGTTTTCTGCCACTTTGTGCCATAGAAGTTGGGAAAAACAAGCAGTGGGTAGGACTCAGGACCCCATTAACAGTTTTTGATGTGTTTAAGCAATGGTGAGGCTGCTGGCTTGACCTTAGTACTGAGAATAGCAAATAAAAGTAAAGATGAAAGACATTGTTCAGGAGAAAGCAGGTGTTTGACTGGTTGATTCTAGGTTTGTAGCCCTTTCTCCAAGTCTTAAACAAAACCCATGTGTCACTTAGACGTTGGCTTGGTTTGTCTTTCATGGAACATGGTGAGGTTAGGGTCTCTACTGACAGTCTGGCAGCTTGATCTGTTACGTATTTTTTTCAGCCAAATTATTTTGTGTAATAACTATAATGTTAATGGAACTATATGTTATGGTTGAGTTAAGATTTGTCAGTTTGAAAATAAACGTCTTGGCTGCATTTCGACATTTGCCTTTCAGCATCAGTCCGTTAACCTGTCACACACTATAATTTCATTAAAACCATCATTTAATTGTAAGTTAATGTACAGCTATCTTTTATAGAAGAGCTTTACGTACTGCCTGAATAATTTCAATACAAATTTTCAACTGATATGATTGAAATAATAAGAAACACTAAATGCCCTCCAAACCCCTGTTTATGAATTCAATACTGAGAAATAAGATGCAACAGCCACATTACAGTGCCACTATAACAAGGAGACAGCTTTTCAAATTACAATAAAAGGAAAGAATAACGATCTAGGTATATATGTATATATCTCTGCCTATGTGTCTCGTACCTGCAGCCTTGAGATGTACTTCATATGTAATTCGGAGAAGTTTCCGTTATTAAAAGAAGGACAATGCAGATAGTGTAAGCTCTATGTAACTGAAGAAAGAATTAAAATCTACATGCTAATAGCTTTAGTGCCCGTCACAAATAGACTTGTACTTCACATATGAGATATGTAAAGCTTATTTCGAAATAAATTCTGGGTAACATTCAACCTGATTGAATCTTTGGAAGCTGTGTTAATGTATTTGTTCAACTCACTTGCACTCAAAAGCTTTTAAACAGAATATCGCTTTTTTATATTATTCATGATAATGTAATTCCTGCCTTTAATCTCTTCAGGGTTTCACATTAAGTCATGATATGCAGTTCAGGGGAATTTGGATCATCTATTAATCATGGTATCTGTACTTTTGTATGTCTACCTTTGTCCGTCTCTTAAATCAGTCACTTGGCAGCAGCAGAGATCTAGGGATAGTCCAAGATGTTTGACTGAAGAGGCCTTATTTATTAAACTTGTTTCCTGCTACAGTATGTATGGATTTATGTAATGTGTGGCATGCTGAAAAGAAAATGATAGAAATATTAGCATAATCACTAAATATGATCCTCTTAGTGCTTCCACTGGAAACATAGGCGTGGGTAAGTATATTGAATAATGACATATGTTTAGTAGAATAATTAGCTAAAAACACCTGGGCTAATACAAAAAAAATGTGAGACAAAATTATGTAGTGAAGTATTCTCTTGTAATTAAAAGTCTTCTACCGATCTGCATACACCAAGGGACTGAATTAAGGTTTCATAAACAATCTAAATTTCGTATTTTCTAAAGTTTAAGCGTTTTGTTTTATTCCTTCATTATTTTAATATTCAATGGATAGTAGGAAGATGGAGGGAAGGGTTGAAAACCTTACAGAGTTTGTTGGATTGTAGAAGATGTTGGATTCTTTCCTTTGAAGTACTGACAGTGTCCTTTGAATGGAACTAATCACTTCTGACTATAATAATGGGTTGCTTCTTTCTCAACAAGCCACCAAAGAGTGATTAGTGACGTATTTAAATTTATTTTTTAAATATTTGTGAAATTAGAACAGCGTGGAAACTGTATTGTGTATTCTATCAAATTTCTGAAATAAAGTGATGTTCCCTATCCCTTTTTACTGCTTGTTTCCCAAAAGTCTGATTTCTTTTTCCTAGATCCACTTTGACATTTCCTTCTTTTGTCCTGTCTTCTCTCAGCTCCTTCTTTCTGTCTTTCCCATCCCAAGTTATCTCTTTCAGCTTCAGTTTTACACATTTTGTTCTGCTCTTCTTTCCTGTAAAACTTTTTGTTCTGGTTTTCTTTTACTCCACCTCTTTCTTGGCATAGCCATAGCTCTAATTTCCTGCATTTAATATTAGAGTAGTGGGAGAGGGCTTCTGGCTTTCCCACACAGGCTATGCAGTCACTTTAGCAAACTGTTTCTTAAAAGTAGCTAGATGTTCTGTTCCTGCAATGCTGGACTGGATTTGGTGACTTATGAGGTCCTTCTCTGCCTTAGGGGCTTGGAGGTTTCCCAGAAAACACTTGTAAGAATTTTTTGAAACTTCTGAAAATAATGTATTTTTCCCTAGTTGGCTTTTTGGAAATCATGAAAGCACGTTTACTGAACTTTCCCACATAAGTTGTGCCCCACACAGACATCTGTAATAGGAAACTTCAGTGAGAACAATTAGAGCTTGCTGAAGTTAGGAGCAACCCTACTGAAGCCTTGAAATGGGAAGTGTCAGACATCCTGAACTAGAGACTATTTCACCATCACCACCATAAGTAACAACTTTTAATTTAAGAGATGGATAAAAATTATACTATTGAGTCTTCAGTCCTGGAAATCCATTTATGACTGTTCTGGGTTACCGGCTATGAAAACATTTGTGCATATGACATGTTATTTTTCTGAGAGAATGGTTGGAGCTAAATATTTTTAAAAGCTGAAGAGAAATAATCAGTTTTCATTTCTGTGTTCAGGCTTATAACTAGAACAATATGTGGTATTTTAGCAGTCAGGTTTCTAATTGAATCGAGTTTCTAATGTTTGGGCTCAGTATATGCTGTTGAGAGCAAAAAATTACTTGAAGTATAAGCATCTATTATACTCTGTGATCTTTATGCACTGAAACAGACCTAATGGCTGAATTGCTGTATTCTCCCTGATATTAAAAGAAAAATGTGCTTTATGCCATGATTTTAGTGGAAGCAGATGAGGCTATGGAGGCACAATGGGAATGACTATGAAAGAGACTAAGACCCCTATTTATTGTGGTAACAAAGCTGTATGTAAATTTTCCTTTTCATTAAAGCAAAATTAGTTTAACCCCAGTTGTACAAAGGTTACTGTTTTCTACTATTTAGACAAGCAACTTCCTACTGTAAATTGTGTTATGATTTATATGAATCTACCCACTGTCATAAAGGTTCCCCTACAGAATATATATCTTCCACTGTATCTCAATCATAATAAATAAGAACTTTTAAAGTAGTTGTAAATACATTTGTCTAATTATATTTTGATACAGTTTATTATTACATAAATTCACATCAAATATTTACTATTAGTCAAACAAGGAAATTAGCTTCTCTGCTTAGTTTTTATACCTTTAATAGTAACCACAAAAGCAACTGGTAGGCCTTGTATTCCAGGCGCATAGCATACACAACACAGTTACATAGTACACCTGCTGATAATGGGTAATGAGCATAATTTATAATGGCGGCACATACAAATATAATATTTGTATTTATATACTGAACACCACACAGAGTCACATTTTGGTGTTTGCACAAGCCCAGTAACACTGAGTACAGCGTGTTTTGGAACGTAGGTTTCAGGGTCTGAAGCAAGTTCATCTCAAATTTGCATGTGAAGACTACATTTGTTTTGCATTAGTGACTACTGCCCTTAAACACTTAAACTGGACAATTGCATGTGAATAAATTACTTTTATTTGGATGTGAGGCCATATATACATCTTTAACTTATGCTTAGGATTATATTGGATGAATTTAAACTGTGTAAAAAATCCAAAGGTCTTAGTCAAGAAGACAGAACCTGATTCTTCTCAGTGGTGTCTAATGACAGGACAAGAGGAAATGGACACAAAATGAAATAACACAAAATTTCATTTAAACATTAAAACCAACTTTTTACTCTGAGGATAGTAAAATATTGGAACAGGTTCTCTGGGCAGGTTGTGGAATCTCCATCCTTGGAGATACTGAAAACCAAACTGGACATGGTCCTGAGCAACCTGCTCCAGTGACCTTGCTCTGAGCACTGTGGCCTAGATGATCTCCAGGGGTCTCTTCCAACCTGAGCTGTTCTGTGACTCTGTGAAATTCGGAAAGAGGTGTATATATATATATATATATATATAACACTTAGAAACATGTTAAATACTGTATCATATTGCTGCCCATTGCAACACCAATAACAGACTGACTTCAACTGCTTATTTAGATCATTCTCTGAAGGATTCTGTACCTACACTAAATCAATGAACTTACGAAATATTTTTGCTTCCCAGTTAACCTCTCCCCATAGTTATTGCTTATTTGCAGGCAGTTTAGTACAGTCATCATCAAACTTTACTTGCCCGAATTGTACAATCTTTCTAAAAGCATTCACATTTTCGGTGGGGGCAACATGAATCAGCAGTGAGAGACATCTTCTGGGAGATCAGGATAAATGCCTGCAAGAAACTAAACTGCATTAAAGGGCAGATTTCAGTAAGCCAAGATTTGTTTTCATGATTAAATATGAATTGTATTAATCTTAGTCTTAAAAGGAACATGTCTCATATTTCAATTTAGTTGCAATGAATTGAGGTACCTACTGTGAAAACTGTTGCTATTGGATGTAAAATACCCATCTTTTTTAGATAATCTGGAGTTAGCTAAAGTCTAAATTTACAGATATTCTCTGTGACCTTGGTCAAGTCAGTTTTCCTATGATACTACTATGGTGGTATTTACTTAAGTTTTCTGAGTGTTGTTGCGAACAGTTCAAAGCTGCTTAATGAACCTCAGGTCCTACATTTATCTTCAGTGTTACAAAAGGCTCATAAATAGGGCAACAAGTCCCAGCTTGTATCCAAGAGAGTTTGGGATGTAGAAAACTAGATAATTGTGATCTATTTCTTCACTGGGAGACCTGGAACGCTTCTTTTTGTTTGAGATCTTGTGGAATTTTCCTAGTTGGTTGTTTTTGAAAGGTTGCACTTAAACTACTTTGTCAGGATCAGCTATCTATATAAACTTACACACTCCATGCTCATGTTTTTCACATTTAAATAACAGTGCTCATCTTTGTTATATTTCTTAAATCCGGAAAAGTGAGTTTGTTTGAACTTCCTGGGTTTTTTAGTTACATATATTGCAAGAACATGTTGATTTGTCCTTTATTTTCTTGACATATTCAGTATGGGATGCTGAATTTTAGAAAGTGATTTTCAATGGCATCACCAAATGTCATTGTTCTGTAGGAAAGATGATGGATGTGAACGTTCATTGCTGCATGTGATTTCTTGGCCTGGCATTGAGCCAGTTGTTTTACTAACTTGTAAATATTATTTTCAAAACACAGCAAGATTTCTTTGTGGTATTTCAGAGTAGTGGTGTAACTTAACATATTTGTGTTTATAATTTGACAAGCCTGAAGACATTAGACGTTAGAGTTATTAAATATGAGAAGAGACATTAGGAGATGTTTTCATAATGTTTTCTGACAGCATTATAATGAAACCAAATCTAGAAGTATCTTAGTATCATAGATTTTTATTGCAATGAAGAGTCAAGAGAAAGAAATATGACATTATTATTATTGACTACAACGCATAGTAAAGAAATAAATAATGTCTTCTGAAGGGGATCCATTATGGTAAACTTTTTTTCTTTCTAAATCAAGCATGTGAATATATGATGACATGTTACTGAAACCTGAAAAAAGGTGGTGATGGAAAGCCATTTTGCATAATGCCAATAATGCTATTTTTCATTCCATTATATGAGGTAGCATTTAATTTTATTTAACTTTTCATGTTATTTACAACAGGATATTTATTATCTCGAAATAGTTTGTTTATGAAGTACAGAGAACTGTGATGGTAAAAAAAAGAAAAAAAAATATTCAGTAGCACAACTCCATGAGCCAGAGGTCCAGCCGAACCGTGGCTATTAATCATCACCGTCCATTATTTACTGAGGATTCATTCATTGTTCCATAAAGGTATCTAGAGGGTCAATTAGAGACAACAGACAGGATTTTTCAAAGACACAAGAGGGTCAATTAGGCCCTTCTTGTAATTTTCTGCTTTAACAGCAAATGCCAGCCTATCCTGCAACAGATACAGTGGAGTTTAGAATTAAATAGTGTGGATTTTTTTTTAAAGCTGTTACTTTGCAGCCAGTATGAACTGGAGTATTGTCAGTGCTTGATCAAAACAAAAGAAAAATTTTATCACTGCAGTTGATGAGAAGCACAGATTTGTTTTTTAGAGTCAGAGTACTGCAAGTGCCCAGGAAATATCTGAGATAAAACAGTCTGTACTTATCATAGAAGTGAATCATTTGTCTGAAGGTAGGACTGTACACAAGTAATATTGCTAAACTGTTAAAAATTTAAAAGCACTTGATGCAGAATACTGTTTGTAATTATCTTTGCATCAACTGCTCACTTAAAGATCAAAATAAGTAACAGATATGAGATCTTAATATAGGCTACTACAGTGGCATTCATTAATGCATAGGCAGTTCTTTCAGAGCAGAAAGTAGGAAATAACAATAAAATATATATACACCTATGTTTAAATACACAGACATATATATATATATATGTACACACACCTCAAAACTCTTCCAAAGTAGCAGGAAATGTTGGTAAAATAACTTCACTAGCTTATCCTTTAGCTGAGGACAGAACAGTTCCTCAACGGATTTAAGGCTGCCTATGAACATGTGCACCATATTTGCAATAGCTGTACTGAAGTTATTTTTCTTTCACTGAGTTTGTCTTTTCATGAGGAATGGTTGTTAGTAGTTGGCATGCTCTTCTACATAGGTCTGAAAATCTTGGGCTGTTTTTCTCCTCTAAACTTCACTTGATTACGTTGCCACTGTTTTTAATGCTGCTTAAGTCTGTTTTAACTGAAAGCAGCCTCTACGAATGTGGTGTGTTAGTCTTGTAAAGATTTTTATCTTTACAGATGGGGTTTTTGGAATGTCTGAGTATTTGATGGTCTCCTGTGAGAGTAAATCTCTGAGTGTGCTACATCAGTTTGATCCTCATCGTCCTCCAAAACCCCCTATTCTCAGAAGGGTTTCAGCAGGGAGTTCTAACTAATGACTTAGGGCCAAATTCTGCCCTTAGATGCAGGCATGTAATTCTCGCTGATTCCAGAGGGACTTCTGTGAACATATCAGAGAACACAATTTTGTTCTTAGTATGTGAAATTATAGCACAAACAGACAAAAGAATCTCATGCACATTCATCTTAGTGACCCCAAGTATACAGGAACGCGATACTAATCCACCCGCTTTTCTCTCTGCTCAGTTTGTGCTGTTTCTTGCAGATCACCCCAATTCTTCAGCTGTCACTTGAGTCTACATTTTTTATATTGTTCTGTCTTCAGAAGTTTACTATTGTGGCGCTTCAGTGAAATTAGTGACATTGAAAAGAATGTTTCTTTAAGTAGCGTTAGTAACAAAGACACTTGTAAAAGATGTTTTTTTCTTTCTCTGGGAAATGATGGTACACGAGCAGTCTTGTTCATATTCAGTAGGGAATTAGTTTGCAAAGACAGAAGACAGAGATAGATGTGTGAATGCGTGTCTGTAAAGTGGTTTAATACATACACATACACAGAGAGAACAGAGGTGGCCTTGCATCGCGCTTTTGCGCTGTGACAATATGAAGTGATGAAGCATTTTGCCTACATGTGAACAGAACAGATATCTCCTTCTTGTATCATTCTGTCTCTAGTTCTACTCTCAGGTTTTACTTTCAGCATTGTTCCTTTCAGATTCTTCATAGTAGAAGAAATGAGTTATTAATTAATTTTTTAATAGTTTTTATCCTGCTTCTTATTTTTTAACCAAATCCTTCCACACTGAAGGCTTGTAATTATTTTACTATTCTATTTTGAGGAACAGAGCTAGTATTGCTCTGGAGACATAAACATTTTGGAGCTAGCGCAGTTATCTTTAATGGACTGTCTTTTATACGTTATATATATCTGAACTACAGCGCCAAAGATTAAACTGGCACCAAATTTGCTTATCATCCACTGTTTGTACTCAGGACCTACATGTAAGGAAAATCTTCCACCTTTTGCGTTTTCATTCTGGGAATTTGTCTCATGGCTGAAAACTCTGGACTGGAGGTTTTGTATTTCTTGAACTGATTGTTTATTAGGCCTTTGCTTATTTGTTTTGGATTTGTGGTGTGTCTGACTGCTTAACCCTTCTGTATCAGCCCTGGCAGATATATTTATCCTCTAGAGCAGTGTTATGGAAGACTAAACATTTCCAAAGCAGGTGTTTAGGCACATTGTGTTTGTGTCCTAACAACTCTATCCAATGGACCTGAGTCTTTTCTGTGCTTTGATTAATATTGTTTCTCACCAAAATCAAATGGTTTTAGATGTATCTGAGGAATCCCAGGCACCTTTAGCATACACAGCATTGACTGTCTTTAGTGTATGCCATATTTTTAATTTAATAACTTTAATTTCCTGGAATGCTGCCATTTATGTTCTAGGTTTCAGTCGTCTGACTGAGTTAAACCTTTGAGGTTTTGCTTCCATCTCAGCTTTTTAAAAAGTGTCTCTGTGCTGTAGCAAAAAGCCTATCGTTTACATATCCCACAATGATTATAGTGTCCACTTTAGTTTTGGATTCTGCTCAAGACAGAACAGAATTTGTATTGCAACGCATGCAGCATTCCTCATATAATGAATTGTATTGTTTATAAAAATTCCTGTTTTCAAGTTGTCTGGTAAGTCTTTACAAAGCTAATCACTTACCCAGAGTTATTTCTGAAACTATTTGTGGAATCACCATGGTTGTCTGGGGAAATCTAATTTGTCATTTTGAACATATAATTTATACATCACTTTGCCACAGCTTTCTTTAAAATCTGTTTTCTGATATGAATTGAAATGATTGGTGATATTAATTTTGCTTTTTTAACCTGAAACTGTAGTTGAACATATAATCCACAGTGATTTATGTTTACATAATGTTCCATTTTCCTATTTGTGTAATATCTACAGGCAGATAGTCATTTTCTCAAGCTGGTTCATTAATTATATTTATTGGATGGATGTCCTTTGTTATTGTTTTGTAACTTATGTATTGATCTCTATTATATGAAATTCTCAGTCTTTGCTGTTCACTTATACTTGGACAGAAAAGCCACATGACTGTCTGAATTCAAACATGAGGGTTTGCACATGCAAACTGTTGTGGAGGAACATTTGGACATCACTACTCACTTGCCCTATTAGGAAGTTTTATAATTTCTGTATGACTGCAACGTCCCCCTCCACAATGTCTTGTTTTTAAGGACTGTATTGGTACTTTTCTTTATTAGTTGCCAAATTAAAATAAAAAAAAATAAAAAATAGTGTGTAGTGATCTTAAAAGTAGATAGATAGGTGCAAGAAGATGGCTAGCAGCTCAGTATAGTGATTATGTAGCAATGGAAGAAATATTGAAAAGGCCCAAGAAGCAGATCACAGACAAGAATAGAAATGAGAGTGAGCTGCTTTGCACAGGCACCGCTTTGAACACATGCAATGAGAAATATTTTTGTTTGCGTCTTTGTCTGAATTAGATTTGGTTCAGGGTGAATTGTGCACAGGTCAAATTTTCTGATGGAAGAAGTGAAGTCTGTATAAACTTAAGGTGAGCTGGAAATAGAATTTGATTTGTTAAGGGGAAAGATCCTTCCAATATATCTCTTTTAAAAACTGTTTCATATCTTTGTGCCTATTTGGACTATTTGTAAAAAAAGGACAGTAATGTTTACTCATATTTCTGTAATGCTCTGAGTTTCACAAAGGAGAGCACGTTGAGTAAAAGGAAAAATTATCATTCATTAGAGTAATTTCAAATGAAATAGGGAAGGTGCACAGAAGTGGTTCATTCCTGGTTCGTTTCTGTGACATTCGTGGTTGTGTTCAGCACTGCTGTTTGCCAGTTCAATATGACATACTCAGTTCTAAAAGAAAGGTAGTGCAAAGTATGACTGTGTTCTATAACTGTGCTACAAGTAACACCCTGATTACATAATTAAGAAAAAATAATAAACTTCCTTGTGTTGAAATTATTTTGTCTCTCCCAGGGCTTTCCACATTATGCGTCACACCTGGAGGGAGGCGTTGGGCCTCTGTGCAGGCACCTTTTGGCTGCCTGTGTTGTGTTACCTTTCCTCACAGTGTCCCTGTTCCAGGTATTTTATTTGCTTGCTTTGAAAAAAGTAACATTGCGAAACTTACATCAGAGCTAAAAATATGCAGATAAAAATAAAGAGGATGAAGAAGTATCACTCAACTATTTAGGCTGCTGGAAAAGAGAGTTTTTAACTGCTGCATTAAACCTTTGTATCCACTGAAGTGCCCTTCACCAACTATCTGCACATCACTAAAATCCTTCACAAACACTTTTTTATGGTCAGATTCAGCCGCTCTTACTTGAGCTGAGAAGTACCATATGCTTCAGGTAACCTCTCTAAAGCAGTTGCCAGTGGGACTACTTTTGTAAATGCTCACCAATGTGAGCAGAGGTTACACAATCTCACCCATGGTGAATAATAATGTCAAAGAGCCATTAACAGTTCGGAGTGACAAAGTGTGGAGAGATCCATCAGCTCATCCTGTGTTTAATGAAACAGAAATGAACATCGTATTGCCCTTGTTTTCTGTCAGATTTTCCAGGTCTCCATGAGGCTTATTAATCTTAGGGTGTAATGGAAAATGTGTTGCTATGTTACATACTACAGCAGCCTTTGCGCTCGAAGGATTGAAGGCATTATTAGTCTTTGTCTTATTTACATACTGTACTTGGGTGCTTGCTACCATCGCTGCACTTAGAGCACAGTGGAGAGTGCAGTTATAAAATGTTTGTGGATTTCTGAAGTGTGTACTAATGCATGCGACCAGATGGCTGCATGGGAAGTCATTTTAACCTGAAGTAATGATCAGAAACCCTCTTTTGAGAAACACTGACAACACACGCTACAGACCTTGAAAATTTACTGTTATGAAAAATACAAAATAGGAAGAGTTGCTTGATAACCGCATTTTAGTGCCCCCCAAAATGAATGTTTCCACGTTTCTGAAAGAGAACTTTCAGGCTCTCAGAAACAAGAGGTAGAAAATGAATGGGTAAATGGCATTATCGTCAGTTACTGATTTCAATAAGTATATCATAAACTTTCTCTATTACTTTCATTTTTTAAATTTAAGGGCCAGTTTCAAATAAGCTCTGGCAAAAACAATATTGTGCTTACACTTGAGATCTAGCTATTGCCATTCTCTGTTAGCTAGCAAAAAAATAGGAAAGCTGTTATTCCTGTTAGGGAAAATCCTAGCTTCCAGGGACAGATGAGTAATGCAAGTCAGACAATACGATGATGCTGTCATCTAGTAGATGCCATTGCAATGAGATTCTTGTGCCTTATTTTCAGCATGTATGGCCCATTCACTTACCAGGATCTTTGTACAGATTCAGCTTCATTAGGACAAGAAAGCATTGCAGAATGATGCTTCTGCTAGTCAGAAGATATATCATATCTCTGAAAACTATTTTATATTTTAATAAGGATATAAGGATCTTTTAATTTGTTTAAAGAATTAATAACCCACTGACATTGCAGCTTTTTTGACTCGTGCAGCTTTGGAAATTTGTAAGATTAAACAGAAATCATGTGTTTATGAGAAGCAGTAGAAGTATTTGCCTTTGGTGTATTCATTACATAAACAATGATTTTTCTCTTTTTTTTTTGCCTTTTATTTTACAGCAGGCTTTGTTTATCAGCAAGGTACGTGTTGATACAAGTTTCATAAAGAATTAGCTGTGTGTAGACATTGCAGCAGTACTTTTCAAATGTTTCCAAGGTCATTTAAGTTTGGTTAGAGCCTGCTCAAGGCTTCCCAACAGTGCACACAAAACACCCCATCTTCTGCTGCAAAGAAGGGCTCCGGCTGGGGTGAGACTTGCAGAGTACTGGGCTTGCTTGCTCCTGCCGAGCTGGGACTGGGATGGGAGAGGAGCTATCGGTAAAAAGAGAGATGTGCTGGGACCTCCACCAAGTCTCCCTGCCAATGTATCCACCATCACTTCACCGAGATCTTCTGTCCCACGTATCCTCGTGCAATGTCAGCAGTAATGGTGACGGGCTTTTGAGTGCTGCAAATCGGTGGCAGAAACAAGGTTTCAGCTGGCTGCTGCCCTATGCGTGCAGTTGTGTTGTTCGCCAGTGCCCGGCATTGGCCAGGATGCTACTTCTCCTGCAGAATGGCTTATTTTTTTTTCTGCCTGGAGTTCTGTTCCTTTCTTTTAGCACGCAGTACAATTATGCAGTAATTTGCATAACACGTATACTTTGCCAAATTTTGAAAATGGCCATGTTTGAAAAGGAATTGCTGCCATTCACAGTGCCACACTGATTAATCACAATTAGGGACAAAATACAGCACTTTTATTAAGCTTCCAGTGAGCAGGAAAATTAGCACTTCCTGCAGTGATGAGAGTAATTCCACAAGTGAGAATTTCCATTTAAAATGCGGTACTCTTGTGCCATTTTAGAAATCATTTTCACACTTTTGAAAATATTCTTATAGCTGTATGCAAGTCACCTGAAAGTACATTGCTGTTACATTTGCATACTGACAGCATCCTGTTAGGAGTTAATTACATGGTTTTTCCTAATATTTTCCTGATGTGGTTCCAGGTTAGATAAATGCTGATGTAATACCATCACAGTTTGATACACATACCTCTCTGTGTATTTTACTGGAAGTCATCTATAGGGCCAAATCTCAGACTAGAAAACTGTCACAGACACTTTCTAAGTTTTTGGGACCTCTTTGCAGCTTCCTCAACCTGTACTTATTTTGACTAGAAGGAGCGTTAATGTAGGCTCCCATGTAACGGCTACAGGACAGTGAAACTCTTCCCTTTGCCAGTGGTAGAAGTAACTGATGGCAAGGGTTTTACATCAAGTGAGTATCTTTAAAGAAAGATAGTAAATTATTCTAGGATGGAAGGAACCACCATATTTTCAGTGACCCTAGAACTGTTCACACATCAGAGGTAGGTTGTCAGATAAATACTCCCAGGTTACGGGCAGGGCAGGGAATCGCTTTCATTCTCTTGTCACGCTGACTGTTCAGTTATTCCCTACAAAACTGAATACAAAATGACATCTTAGCTGCTATCTCAAGTTCACAATTTCTGTCTTGCAGCCTACCTCTCCCAGAAAAGTCTCTAAATGGCTGTGCCAAAATAACGTTTTAGCAATAGGACTGCATTTCATCCTGTTTTATCTTGTATGGAGTAACTACTAATTGAGAAATAAAGTAACTGAGAATGACCCTTTTGGCTGGTGATTGTGGCTTTTACCTGGGAAGTGGGCCACTGGGGTTTCAGTACCTGCTTCAGTGAAACTTTAATTACTTACAGAAAGTAGAATTGTATCAAGGAGAGAAGCGAGCGGCCCTCAGCCACCGCATAGCTATCAACCAGAGATAGGCGATGCGCTCCAATCCCCCCAGGCGGAGAAGGGAATTAAACCAGGTTACTCCCACATCACAAGTAAGAGGAAGATGCCTCTTTGACAGAATTGTGAATCTAACCTTGTTTTCTGCTGCTCTTCTATACAAGATTCAAAACCAGAATGTTGTTGTGAATTATGTAGGATTTTTTTTTCTGACAAATTAATCATTATCAGGGAAATTTATTTCATCATAAAAAAATGTTAAGGGTTTTAAAAAAGTTGTTTTATGAGAACCAACATTTTATTTGATTATCTTGTATTAGCTAAAACAAGTTCAGTGTACTTCTAATCTTGCCAGTGAATTTAGGTATAGGTAGTTTGTACTATATAATTTATATGCAGTGCAACACTAACACATCACATTACTTAAAATGTAAATTTATTTATAAATATTCACACACATATAGTATATGTTTATATTATTTTAGATTTATGCAAAATATATAGAAGTCTTCTTACAATAAATTCCATAAAATTACTAACAGATATCTGTTGAACTGTGGCCAGATGTAGCAGCCTCTTAGGAGTTTCCCTTTTCTTCATCATTGTCTCTATGCTGCTTAGTGTTAAACACCTAGGTTCTCTCCCTTCTTTTTAAAAAAAAGAATATTATCATAATTTGTTTGAAATAATGTGTTTAAGTTATCAATATGTGATATATTCCAGCACTCATAAAAGTGGGATTTCTAGATAAACACCGATAGAAATATTTTTAACCATGTAAAAAAAATCAATTTTCATAAGGTTACATCTTTTTACTTCTCTGTATATACAAAGAATATATTAAAAGAGAGATTAAATTTTACTCTGCAGAGTAAAATGCAAACAGAAAATTATTTTTCATTTTTCAGTGCAAGCAATGGATTATCATTTATTTATGAGACTTTTTTTAATCTAGAATATATGGAAATCTTTTCTTGAAGCACAATGTAATATTGAATTGGGAATGTTGTCTGACAGTTTTCTTCTTACAGTTGCATAGAATGATTCTACTGTATGAATTTTTTAAAGAGGCTTCAATATACTCTGCGTTTGAAAGGGAGGAAGTAATCAGAGTAATCTTGAAGAATCTTATAAATGCACCTCCTCTGTCCCTTCGTTCTTCAAACAAACTTCTGCAGAAAAGACCAGGCTGTAGCAAATTTTAACATCAAGGGAAATGTCCAGGTATTTTTCACTTGTCCCAGTATGTATCTGCATGCAAGAGTTCATTGCTGTGGCCAAAACACATACTGAGTCACTCATTTCTAATGCTTTTTCATTCTCCTAAGGGCATTACTCTAACATAACCAGTGCAGAGGACTGGATTTTAATCGGAGTGTGACTCTGGTGGTAAATGGGTCCAGCGTTTAAAGGGTTTATTACTTTTTGTCTGAGAATGTATGGTAGAAGTCAAGTTAAAAAACTGGTTTACGCCCAAAAACTTTCTGTCCCTCAGGATAGCATTATCTTTTTTTTTTTTTTTTTTTTTTTTTTTTTGCAATTGGGTATTACTTATCTTGTTTTCAGAGGAAATTCTCATAAGAGCTACTGAGGTAGCTGTGCTCCGCCAGTATTTCAAGTCTATAGGTGCATAATTGGAAGGATCCTTAACAAATCTTGTTAAATAGCATGTTCTAGCTATTATAGCAGATTTGTGGCTGGTTTGAAACATATCTTGGAAGCTATAGTTTGTATCAGAGACCAGAGATCAGCTAGTTGCATTTGTTTTCCTAAAAACCCTAGTGTAAGACAGGCCCTGTGAAATGTGGACGAGTACTCAAAATGAAGGACAGAACAAAAGATGCAAAAATAATGTCTTTATTACGAAGAAAATGATCTACAACAGTATGCATTATAGCTCAATGTTTTTGGTATTCATAAATTATAGTGACAGAAAAATGTAATGCTAACCTATTCATTTAGGTTGATATGAATTTTACGTTAAAATGCTTACAGCTTTTATATATTTAAAGAGTCCTTAGAGAGAAATGAAGCCAATTAAAGAGAAATAAAGACCTGTGTGTCTTTCTGTATGTATACCTTCATCTAAATGCAGTTGTATAAACAATAGAAATTCAAGGTATTTATGCACCCATTGCTTTTTCATTTCCCTTCTTCAACAATTACCTGTATAGTAGTGATTATAATTTGAGTATCCTAAGGAGAAAATAACTTATCTTTTAGCTGGAGAGAAATACTGTGACAGAAAATAGTTTTCACTGAATTTAATGCTTAATACAGTGATGGCCAGATAATAAACAAAATATTTTGTATTAATTTCAAGCAGACATTCTACTTTCATCTTCAGCTTTCTGTTGTATTCCATTGTACTGAACTCGGGAATCAGTTCTGCCAGTCTCTATTCTTTGTTAGTATTTTTATGTCGTTTGTGTCATTGGGGCAACTAGAAGTTGTATTTGGGATCAGATCCTAATTCGGTGAGAATATAGAGGACTTCTTACTGCAAGGAATATGGAAATATTCCTTATATAAGGAATAAAAGCTTTTACATGTTGAATCTAAACTGTCTAGGGAAGCTGTTTTTCATGTAGGTTCCATGTAAGCCCATTTCTTCCCTCCAACAATGGCCAATGCCATATGCTTCGACAACGGAGAGTGTAATGTAATCTACATCCTTGTCTTCATTTCTTCTAGAGTGTAACTTAAGCTGTAAACCATGAGATAACACTAAGTATGAGAATTGGGTCTGCTGAGCTAAATCACGTTCGATAAGCGTAATAGCTTTACAGGAAGGAGACATGGTGTCTCTCAAGGTTCCTCTGTGCTGGTGAGATCCTACCCCTGTCTCCTGCAGCCCGCTCTGGGTCGATGAAGGGACACGATGCTCTGGCTTTGCCTCGGCTCATTGCCTTCGCAGAGCTGACCTGGCAGCCACCTGGCACTGACAGGCAGCAGCCTGCTGGCCCTGAACCAAGCACAAGCACGCAGTGCGCTTGGGTTTGTGTTGCAATACTGCAAAATGCGGAGGTGCCATCCACTCACCCTTCCCACTGTCACGGCACACTGGCTAATGCAAGTAGTCAGTCTGTAGAGCTTTGTAAGATAGGTGGGGATGAAGGTTTTGCAGTGTCTACGCAGATGTTCTACCAGGCTGGTTTTCAATTTTTTGTCTGAAGAAACCACCAAAAGTGAACCAAGCTCATTTTCGACGGCTCTGCCGTGACCTCATCATGACCATGTTGTTTTGCCATTACAGGAGACAACAAAATATGGAGTTTGGATTGCAGATTCAAACGAACAAGCCTGCAAAAATCAACCTTACTTAAGAAACTAAATCGATTTTAGAAAGAGTCTAATAGCAAAAGTCACAGTATGTTAAACATAAGTAATTATGGAAGTCCTTCTAATGTTCAAGTTGGGCATTTAATATAAAAACGTCCTGGTACGTTTGGCATTCTGGTCATAGTAAGAAAGAGGTATTTGTAAAAAGTTACATATGGTCATCTGAACTAATTGCTAAAACGACACTACATTAATTGGATAATTAAAGATTGTGAACATGTGGCTATTGTATTCCTTGGGCATTAAGCCAACAATTTCTGTGGCTGGGAAAATGTCTGTTAACATAATTCACAATTCATCTGCTGTATCCTTTTTCATAGGGATAAATAAGCAACATGAGTCTTAAATTTAGATTAGAAAAACTTGTAACTGATATTTTTAAATTGAGTTTTAAAGCACATTTATGATTTCCATTGCGTTTATGTTTTAGCACTTTTGAACACAGCTTTGATTTTTTTAGCATCCATCTCACAAATTAATAGTATTGATTTTTGTTTTAGATTTATTGTTAGCATTTTGGAAAGTGTTCTGTAATTGTAGATACTTTGTAACATGAGACCTAGTGCTCCCTGCTTTATTTTGAAGAGGATGAGCGTTGGCACACAGTTTGAAGAACTTTCTGATAGCAGTAAATTGTCTATATGTGGTTTACCTTTACCTATCAAGGTTATTTGTCAGAAAAATTATGTCTGATAAGTGGGATTTGTTTCAGTGGGTGACAGACTAGCTTCACAAATCGCTATACCAACTAGTCCCTTTTTTGTGTGTGTGTGAAATTTTGGTTATTATCTTTCTTGTTCTTAATTTGAAAGTAAGATCTGTGGTCTCACAATGACCTTAAAGTGACTGACCCCTAAATCTAATCACTCCAGACTCCTTTGAAAATTGACAAATGTGTCAAATTTACCTTTGACTATCAAAACATTTTACAAATATTTCATTTGCTAGAAGCAGTAATAATTCTTAAGTTAGTAGTTATTGTTCCAGTGTGATTTGGTCTCACTGCTTTTTTGATATCCATACGGTGAGTTTATGGCAATACAATCTTCTTCGCATCTTATTTGGAATTATCAATTTTGCAAGAGTAAAAAAATTCAGTTTTACATTCTGGATGAGCAACTTATTGATTGGTTTAGTCTGAGCAAAATGGTCACAAATGGTCAATACATGGTCAAAAGGGTGTCAGAGGCATACAAAAAATAGATCTATATTTTTTATTTGGATGTTTGTTGACTTACATATGCTTGCTTTCTTTTTGCCCCCCTTTTTTTTTTAAGTCAGTTGTAACAATTATTTTAATGACAGGAGCACAGAGTCACTGAGGAGAAAGAAATATAGGAATACCTCTTATCCAAACAAATAATCATAATTACACTTTGTCTGTATGCACTGGTTTTAACCAGAAAAATGTATCACGCTTCCAAATTTTCAGTGGGTTCAGATAAAAATTGTCATTAGAAGATATAGTTGCCTATGTTATTATTTTTCCCTGGATAAGATTTTTTTTTCTATAAAACTTCTACAGCAATGTGTATTGTACACCTGTGTCTGTGTTCGTATCCAAACCAATGCGAGAGATAGTCTCTCGTTTGTGTCAAAACCACTGCAGTATCATTTACACTCCAACCATATTATTATCTGTTATATCACCACAGTGATGTCAAGATAACTAACGAAGATAAACTTGTCCAGACAAAAGCATAAGAGACCCTCTGAATTACCTGAAAATGCAAATTGCAACCAGAAAGGTCAAGGGAAGAGAAAGTATTTC
Organism: Nipponia nippon; assembly: GCF_047370975.1. Taxonomy (NCBI): domain Eukaryota; kingdom Metazoa; phylum Chordata; class Aves; order Pelecaniformes; family Threskiornithidae; genus Nipponia; species Nipponia nippon. The sequence goes on from NW_028262391.1 coordinate 47,290,268, forward strand.
TGTAGATGGAATTCCATCCAAGTGTCGTTGATTGCTGCTACCCGAGTACCTTGTGTTTGGAATGAGAAATAATGTTGAATCATTTGTCTAAGCAATTGGTGTTGCATTAGAGATCAGTTGACTGAGATATAGAGTGTATTTTTGTGCTTTGTTATGAAAACTATCAGGTCATTTCAAGACAGAAAAACCTTTGCGGTGTGTTTATGGGTATATCTGAATAACTGATGACAGATATAATGTACTTCACAAAAAAATTCAGATTTACTGAGATACCTAGATTTTATTAAAGTAAAAAAGCCCGTAGAGTTGGCAAACAGTAGCAGTACCTAGTTGTATGAAAGAGGACAAAACGCTAACTTTGCAGGTGGCCTGAACAAAATGTGCTGTGGCATACTCATTTCTAGTAAGCGAGCAAGGACTGGTTATGCTTTTGAGTAAAGCTGTTACCAGATTTTGAGTCTCATTCATCACCGTTCTGAATAACAGTCTGTTCATTGACACCTTTCAGAGTGGGAGAGATAAGGAAGAAAAGTGAGGATTCTCTGTGATAATCAAGGAAGTCTGTAGAAACCTAGAAGGCAGAGGAAAACTGGTATACATTTTTGGCTTTTGATTAAGTCGTCTCTTCTGTTTCAGTGCTGAAGTGTGGTCTGAAATTTGTCTTGCATTGGTGAAGCTCCATCTCTAAGCAATGTGTATAGCACAGAGGCTCATTGTGCACAACAGCACATGTGTATGATGCACATTTTGTAAGTCTACATGTTTTAAATACTTTATTTGTTTGCCACCGCTTGAATGCAGTTCAGCAGCTGACCCAGCAAGGGGAGCTGTAGATTAGTGTGGACAGTTCTGTGGCTTCATAAACCAGAAATTCTCAAATAAGAGCATTTTCTTGAGGATCTATCTGTTTCACTAAATTTCTGAATTTTCACAATAATTTCAAGGGAGGGTTCCATAAAAGACTTGACTGCAGGTTGTGTGAGAGAGCTGTTTATTCTCTCCCAGCCCACCCACCCTCCTCCCAAAATTAAAATGTTTATAAAGCTGTGCTGGTTTTGTCTAATATTAAAACAGCATCAATATCTCTGTATGTGATATCAGTTCATCTGGTCCTGGATAATCTGGTACAGGAGTCAATGAACTTAATGCAGTATTGGTAATCCAAAAGGGTTTGAGTTAAGTGTTTTTGACATGCAGAATCAAGAGTCAAGGGCAAAGCAGACTTTAAATATTCCTTCAGCACAGTCTGGTAGGGATGTAATTGAATACCTCAGGTAAAGCATCTTATCAGAACTAAAGCTGGTTAGTGTCTCATCACCAAACAGGGAGGTGCTGTGTGTCTTCTCCACACAAGTGCTCTTTTGACATTGTTGAAAGTCCTTTGAGCTCTCAGTTCACAGTGGAAATTCTGTCAGGGATGCATTTGCACATTATAAGATAAATTCTGCTTCATTCAAGTTGCTCCATGGCATGGTTGTCATTCTAGCATTTTAGTAGTTAATGCCAAAGCAGCTAAAGGATTATGAGAAGTTGCACAGAAAGGAATCAGGAAAGGAATAAATATTGCATGTTTGTGTTTTTAATGTGATATAAATCCTCGTAGTAAAATACAAAAATGTTTCCACTCAGACTAGAATTACAGATCGTATGCTCCTTTAAGAGGCATACGGAGAGAGTTTAGTGAAAAGACATGTATCAGGAGACTAAACTGCCAGAAATTTTCTATCACGATCTATCTCTGGGGTTGCAAAGAATTGTGCAGAGGAAGACGTCTGAGCATAAACAATGTGTTCAAATGTCTGTGAACAGACGAAGTTTTATGACTCTGATTTTGCTGTCTTAAAGCTGCATTATGGCTATTGGGATATCCGGTATTTATACTAAACAACAGCTCCTATAGCCATGCATTCAGGGGCAATTCTCATTGCAAATAAAGGTCCTCTCACCTGCCAACGTGGATAGTATCTTGAACAGCTCGAGGGCTCAGGCACGGTTTTCCAATACAAAGGGTTCAAAAGAGATATGGAGATTTTACACTCTGATTTGTATTTTTTTGCTTTTATGACTAAGCGTACTGACAGATGCAGGCATTGTCATTTGGTCCTTTAATTTGCATTTTTTCCTTCGTTAGTGGTAATCCTTAAGACTTCAGTGTGGATTTTGTTAAAACAGAACTTGCTAGGGCATTAGCTATTTTTTGCAGCTATAAAATACTTCATTATTTTGGGGGAGATGCAAAATGATTATAAATTTGAATCAAAATTATGCTATTATTACGTGATGAAAAGAGTCCATTTGGATTCATTTTAACTTCTCATTCGAATATGAAATGTAAGAATTGTTAGATAAGGAGAGGATTTTGATATCACTTACATTGATCTAAATCTATCATCTCTGTGTTTCATTAAGAATTGCTCTGGATGGTCAGGGACACTGTTAAAATTTAAAATGTAGTGCTAAACCAGGAACCATCTTGTTTTCATAGTGGATAATCATAGGAAAGATAATTGTACTCCATAACATGTTGTTAGTTGTGCTTAACTGGTGGAGCTACATCAGTGCTGTTGGGTCTATGTCAGTGGAGACGTTTGTTTGTGAGACAAATTATCCACGAAAATGTGAGAAATTAAGATTTTCATTTTTTCTTTCAGGAACCATAATTCCAATTGCTATTCTTCTTTCTAATATCCTTAGTAAAAGCAAAAGCAAGAAAGTTCAAATTACTTTATAAGGTCAGCTCCTCAGTGTGGCTTCTGTGGAATCTGGAACTCCAATTTTTCAGGTCAAATATTTTATTCAGAATTGTGATTTTTACATGAATAACTTATGCGTCATCATTAAAACTCAGGTTATTTTCTTTGTCACCCCTCCCCCTAAAAAAGAAAAAAAAAAGAGGCTAATTCCTATAAGCATTGTCTATTTGGACATTTAACTTCTATATTTGGACATAAAACTTCTGGCATTCTGGGGGCACTAGAGGCTGAAGAAAGAAGAATCTCAGGACTGTGAAATGCAGAACCTTCTTTTGCTTGAAATGATAAAATATCCAAAGTGGGTGAAAGGAGTGTTTAAAACTTAGAAATATTATTTAGTACGTCAAAAAGGGTACAAGCAGTGTTATGATTAACTCTACTTTAATTATAAGAAAACATAAGCTATGGGGCCAAATGGTAACCACAGTTGGGAGGAGGCTCGTGTGGTTTATTTATTACAAAAGAATTGTGTCAACTTAAAGAGGAGCCTCATTTCACTATGGTTTGATTTGTATCCACTTTATACCCGCTTTTCCTCCCTTGTTCTAAAAAGAAACAAGATCTGACTTTAAAGGCAGAGCACAAGAGCTAAGAACAACCACATAAAGTGACTCACTACCTCCCTTTGTCTCTCTCCCCACCAGCGACCCCAAGGACGGTTTGCCATTTAGAAAACTTTTAATGACATCTCTCTCATTTCATTTACACTCACTGCAGTGTGAGCTCCTTGTCCCTCTCTTCCGCTACCACAGCTTGCTCGCAGAATGAAGACAAGACATGCTTTTAAAATTAAGATTTCTTTATTGTGGTTGTTTTGAGTTTCAGTTATTATCTCTTGCAATACTTTCCCCTTTTTTATCTGTGTGCGCTAAATGTTTAAATGACATATTTTTTCAGGAGCATAAAATAAAAGAAGAAAAGTTCCTTGTAGCAAGAGCTGTATTTCACAGTAGTATAGTATATAAAGCAGTTTAAAAATAATATCCTTAACATATAGTATTCACGGAAAATGCAGTAGATGTGTTTTAGAAATAAATACTCTCAATTTTAAGTTACCAGGCTGCTTCCTGAGGACGGTGAATAGTTCTGTAGAAGCATTTATTGCAGAGCTCAACCATACTGCATCACTTACAAGAGTCTGGCAAGATGGAAAAAATACAACTCTCAAATGAACAAATCTCAAGCCAGTAATATTCACCTTTTTTCATTTTCCTTTCCATTCATAATTGATTCTAAACTTATGTGAATCTTTCAAAATAACTGTCTTATTGATTGGAAACAAGCTATAAGAGTCATTCACTTTTTCTCTCTGATTACTGTAAACAGACACTGATCAGGCAAATGTTATTTTTTTCTTTTCACATATTGTGTGATTTGTACCTTTTATGTATGGAAAACAGCATGAGGAAGATGTCACATACAGAGAAGGGCATTTATCATGGATGATATCTTGTGTTTATATGGCTTAAGATTAAGGATTTTATATTCATGCAAAAGACAGGGCACTTCTTGGTCTATGCTGTGTTACAAAACATCTGCCAAAGCCTTTCTCATACAAGTGTAAAATATTCTAAAATACAGGAGCTTGCTGCTGTCAGGAGCCACTCAAATCATTAAGTTTCAGTCTTATATGTGCATTTACATGCATTATCTTAAGTAAGGTACAATTCCTGTCTAGAAATGACTATTTCCAAAAGATATGAACCAGTATTTATAGGTGGGTGGTGCACGCACACTGTTAATAAAAATACACCTGAAGAAGTGTTAAAACAGCTTACATTTTTCACTCTTTTAGTAATGAAGGGTCCTTTCTACAGCCATGAATTTTCGACACTTAAACCTTTGTACACTTGGAGAGGGGTTCTTTGATATGCCTCTGAAAGATGGATGTTCAGAATAAGGAGACCTAAAGAAGTTTGTGCTCTACATCACTATAGGAATGAAATCAGTAAATTTAGAAGATACAGTAAGAAAGCTTGTTTTTGTTGGCAAACTGTTACTATGACTAAATCATCAGTGTGGTTCATGTGTAGGTGTATATGACAATTCCCAGAGGTAATACTGAAGAATTATCAAAAGAGCCGTTTTTCAATAAACTACCCAATGGAGTTGTACGCATTCCTGGTAAAGTGCAGAGATGCTTGAATTCCTTTGGATGTATGCATGTTTGGAAAGTACTCAGAAAGACGTCGTATGCTCCCTGCAGTAAGCAAAGTGAGAAATGGTTTCCTGGGAGTAGCAACAGTTGTTGTCTTTACTGTGAATTTCTGTTGTCTTTTGTCATGAGACATGCCACTTCTAACTTTTTAGCAGGTAGATTAATTCTCTGTAAGTTTCTAACACTAAGGATTCGTCTGTGGCAACGAGCTTTGCAGTGGCAAAAGCTGCTAGCTTATACAACATCCTTTCTATAAACTGACTGGGCATGAAGAACAGTGCCCAATCTCTTAACCTATTTGTAAACCTCTTGTTTTTACTCCCTCTGCTTTAATTTCAATAGTAACCAGGAGGCCTCCCTAGTTCTCTTGCACTTGGTTCCTATTGCACCATAGCCAGTAGTTGGAACTGCTTTTTATTAAAGATACTCTTGGTGGAATCAGCTGGGGAAGCCAAATAAAAAAAAAAATGGAAAATATAAAACAAAAAAAAAGTAGTGGAGAATTTTCAGTGTTAGTTATTGATTTCCTTGATTGTGAGCACACAGGAACGCTGACACTCAGTGTACCTAATTGTGATTTTACTGACTATCATTTCTACCTTGTTTATACTGCTAGGGTCTGTTGGTCACTGTGACTGATAGTTTTCACTCATTCCAAGTCTTGCAGCTCTGACCAAATAGTCCTTTGTTCTTTCTCTTCGTTTCTTCTTAACACAACATCCCTGCCCGTTCAAGTTCTGTGTGTACCATGACTACTGCTAAAGTGGGAAGTAAAAGCCTTGTAGCAATTTCTTAGGCTCTAGAGGGACATCTGTTTTTTAAAAAAGTGGGTCTTCATTCCTGAGAAAATTCGGCAAGTCACTTGCTGAAATCCTGTCTTAAACATACAGATAAAGCAAGAGGTAATCAGATATTGTCAGTAACAACAGATGACTGCTATGAACGTAGGTACTGATAATTTTACTGTTTTCTCAATTTATATTACTTATTTTTGGTTTATAGGGAATATGTGAGCTATTTTTCGTGCTTTGCCCAATCTCATTACCTGTGTAATGAGCAGCCACCACAAGTTACAGAACATGGCACCAGTTCTCCAGGTTAGCAACATCTTGATTCTGCTTAATTTATACATTTCCCAGGACCAGACCAAGGTACCAAATCTAGAGACAGCACTTAGCCTGTAAATAGGGCTGGACTTCTGTGGAGGTTTTAAGATGTGAAGAAACAGGGAAGAGGCATTGGGACAAGAAACATTACAAATTTTCAGGCATGGATGCCAGAGTAATGTTCAGGAGATGTGTATATGCTTGGGTGAGTGGGAATCCCTGTGGGTGCCCCGCACCCGTCTGCAACAGCCCTGTCTTCTCACCTGCCTCTTGCTGAGGTGCCTCTCCTGGAAATGCTCTGCTGGCTCTGCACTTGCAGAGGTGGAAAAGATGTATGGAAGTAGTGCAGTGCTCTATGGTTTTGTCTTTCTTTCCAGTATGATTTGTGGTACCTCCCTGACCCAGGGCTGTTCAGTGTCTGTCTTCTTCCCAAAAGGTTCCTGACACTATAGTGTGCTCCCATGGAGAGAGGAGATGGGAGAGATGTGTATCTTCACCCTTCTACATGAGAAGAAAAATATATTACATGAAAAGATCCTTTTCCAAGGTCTTCTACTATCCACAGATCCTGCTGTGGGGGTATTAGAAACCTTGGTGTATATCATTCCTTTTTAAATCTACTTATGTTGTAACCAAAACCCCCCAACTAAACAAAAAAGGAGCGGTGAGCAACTTACTTTTTAAATAACACAAACACCATAAGTCAAAAATATTCTTGTTTCTTCTCTAGTAATTTTATTTTTCACATTTTTCTGGTGTATTGCATGGCAAGATGTCATTAAGTTTTATGGTAATGATTACATTAGCCTTACAGGCTATTTTTACTAGCCTTTTTTACTGTCACATTTCCTACATAAGCCTAATTTTATGTTATTGCAATGATGTTCCGTGGTGTGTTCAAATAATCGATAACAGTACAAGGGTTGTTCCATTGGGATCACATTATATGAGTTTATAATATACAATATATGCTTTGATGTATACATGGAGTGTTTGCTGGTTTTCCCCCTCTTCTTAAATACAGAAATTTCTAGTTGTGTTTATTCCCCTCGTCAGCATACTTTATCATATCAAAGCCTTTACAGACAGTGTAGAACTACTGAGTTATGTTTGGGTCATGTTTTGCAGTGTGCCCTTTAATACTGTAGCTTTAGAAATGCAATTTTCAGCCTCTGCTTATTAGAATATGATAAAGTATTCCTGGTCTATGTCCAGCTCCACTAATCTCCAGACTACACTTCATGAATTAGGCATGAAGATTTTAGTCAATGTGCTTTCAAAGACCAATGTTTAGGGAATCATGGATTTTCTACAAGCTGAGGGAGAAATCTATAATAGGAATAACTGATTTTCAAACATCATATTCTGTAGAAGAAATGACCAGTTCTGGCTTGAAAACAGAAAACATTTCCTTTTAGAATGTTCAAGAACTGGTTAAAAATGTACTGTAGGTTTTAACTTATAAAAGGAGTAGCTTTTTAAAATGCGCTGTAAGTGCTGCATAGTGTATAGAGCCTCATACATATTAGATACCACGTAGACACCTCCTGAAGTGTTGGTTAAAAAACAAGTCACAGTAAAGTTGAATCAGTTTAGTGGTATTAACCTACTCACTGATGGACGTTAGTCTGCTTTACCTGTGTACCGTTCATACGCAGCAGATCCTGCTGTTGTGAGGTCTGGCAGAGGGAAAGTAGAGGTGTTGTAAGTTAGAACATATAAACAGAGTTTAAATTCTGTCCTGCTGCTTTCATTTTCACTGAAGGCTAAGTCCAAATTAAACAAAATCATACAGAAAAACACACAAATATGCATTCATAATGTCATCCAGTCTGACCCCCAGGTGTCCACTTGCGACCTTAATTATCTTCTGTTTCTTGGTAAGACTCATCATCTTGATTTTTGTGGAATATAGGCTCAAAGATGATTCATGAGCTAGTCATCTTGAGGAAGACCTGTAAGCAATCACTCAGACTTGAGAGAACTATAAACAATATTCACCTCACTGGGAAATGTCACCTGTTGGTATACTACATAGCTTGACTTTCATATTGAATTTTTTTTTTTAAGAGAAAGGGGGGTATCAAGGCAGTATTAGTTCCGTCAGGGTCACTTTTTTATGTAAAAGACTAGTACAACTATGTAAGTCAAACTTTGCAGTGTTCCCGTAGATCTCTCCTAGAGTGTAATGTGTAACCCTTGTCTTAGGAAACTGCAGCACTGCTGCACAGTCCTATAGTGGATATATTTCTTGCAAAGCAATTAGTTATGGAGTAACTGAGAAGGTACCCTTTAAATTTTTTTGGCATTGGTCTATACTAATGAGTGTTGATAGTGTCTAGCACCTTGTAGTTACTACTAAAATTATACTAAGAATTAATAAAGTGATGTTTAGTCATTGGAGAATTAAAGGACAATTGTAACTTATCTGGATGCAAATGGGAACCTTTCCGCCTGAAGGAGACGGCCGTGTGTAATGAATCCCATCATCCCTGTCCCATTCCCGCCAGACAGACACGTTGTGAGATGGAGGGGTGGGGTATGTCTGTGTGTTCACAGGGGTGTTTTTGATAGTCATTTCTCCATCTCTCTTCTACAGTATGAAGTTATTCTACCAAAACCAGTATTTTTCCCACTTTTGGTAAATCATAAATAATATGAGATGCTGACATCTCTTTTGTTTACTTGTGTTTTTTTAAATATTTTTTGTTTCTTGGAAGGGAAGAATTTTTCCATCCTGTGAGGCAGATGTGTGTGCAGTATTATTTTCCGCATGTAACACCTGTTGCATGTACATATGCCCATATGCATATATCCACCTCCACTACCCATGTGATATGCTTATCTAGGAAAAAAAGACTAAATGCTGGCTTTTATGTTGTTCTTTTCCAACATATTCAATAAATTATCTCTGATAAAACTGATTCTTAACCACACATTATGTAGTTGAGGGTGATCCCAGGAAACATAGAAATCGATGTCTCAGATTTGCAGGCTATTGACTACATTGGTAATTCTTTAGACTGGAGTAACAGACAGCATCACACAAGAGCTTTGTGCTGTTTTTCAGTACCACAACAGCATCCCTAAAAGGAAAATGAGACCTATAGCTGAATATAAATTATGCCAAATGTTGAACACTAATTCGCATCTTTCTGTATTCCCTATAAAGTCAAGCAGAACGATGAGCAGGATAGTAGTAATCAGTGTTAGCTCTGGCTAGCGACTGTCAGAAATGTGGTAGAAAACTGCCAACAAGCCACAGGTTGTGGAAATGTCTTTCTGTAGCTTGCAGCTGTGATGACCAGTGCTGGGAAACAAGCACCCCTGAAATTTACTTTAGCGATGAAGCACCCACATGGAACAGGGTATCTGGAAAAAGTTTGCTCTTGGTAGAATGAGTTGCATTGCATCCTGGCTGCGTGTATGCCCTGCATGAATCAGAAACCAAATCCCATCCTCTTGTTCTACCATTTCCCTGTGCATTGCAGCCAAGAATCAGCCAGTCCAAAGGTTGTAGTATAGGCCCTTCCTTGACATCTGTGTAACCAGGGAGCAGGGAAAAGTAGAGCAGTAAATAGAAATCCTCAATTAATTACACAGACTTCATAATGCAGAAGTGTATAATAGTTTAATGTAAAGAAAGGGGATGCATTAATACACCAATAAGAATAGGATGAAAAAATTGTGATGAAAATTGTGAACTGGAATAGCAATCAGCACCTTTGGTTCTTTCTATGGAAAGAATAAAAGATTGAGGTAGCTATATAATCATGGTTTCATTAACTGATTGTTTAAATTGTTTTCTCTGTGGAAAAGTAGAGACAGGTGAGATTAATACTAGGAGTACTAGACTATGCAGATCTCAGCTCTTGAGTAGACTGCTGTGTTTAAAATGTCATGCTGTGCTTTGCTATGTCATTCAGTTGTTTTCTTAGAAAAAACATTCTGTTTCACTTTGCTATATAAATTTGCAGCATCAGCCAAACATCAGTTAAGACAGAGAGAGGGAGCATATTAGGAGGCTGTCTTTCAGACACTGGGAAATTTAGAATTTTAGTTTTACATTGTACCATGAAAGTTGGTGCTGTTTTCTAAAACTTATTAACGTGATAACCCGTTTCTAAAATTTGCACTAATAACATGTCAGCATAGGTGCAAGTGTTATGGGGGTCTATTTGATAGTTCCTTCAACTACAATGAAAAACTCAAAAAGTAGTCATCTGCTAGTCTTTGACTTCCTTGTGGTGCTTTCAGTGTTCTTTGGAAAATAGAAAGAGCAGATATACCTAAGTTATTAGATATTATGTTATCAAATAAATGGTTTAGGCACCTGGAGCGACAGATAAGCATCTCATGATTTTCAAAACAAAATTCAAGCAGCCCAGGAAGGTAAGCCACTGCACTGCGCACGTGCTTTTGAAAATACCAGTAGGCCCATAGCTTCCTTTTCAAGTTTCTAAACTCCTTTGAAAATACAGTCAGTGGTGCCTAAAGCCTAATTCCTAATTGAAAATTTACATTCCTGAATCTTACGAAATTTCAGTGGTATTTACACTTCCAGCTGCCTGAGTCACTTTTGAAAATGACATATATGCTTCTAAGTTACACATTTTCCTAACAGCAGCTTTGTAGCCTGGGCTTGCATTTGCCCTGAGGGGAACGGCAGGGAGGGAGAACAGGGACTCCTTGTTCTAGATTTCCAAAATTGAAATATGATTTATTCAGCTAAATTGTGCATACAATTTACCTGCCTAATGTTGAAACCTGATTCATTTGATTGCATATGTAACTGGAGTAAATATTCTTGCATGGGATTGTTTTGACAGAGTTTTTTGAATGATACATTAGATGTGCTGAGGTTCCTCATTGAGCTTTACTATATGGTCTTAAATGATTACCTAAAGTATCTCTGTGTAACATTTTTAGCCCTTCAAGGGTCATTGTTTCCTCTCCATTTCTAAATCTTTTTTGGGCATGCTATAGATACTGTTAATAAAACTGTGTTTTTCAATGGGTTATAGAGATTAGAATCTCAGATTACTCTAGTTTTTCTCTCTGTATTACAGGAAGTTTCTGTGGTATATGGTTGGCAAATGTTGACATTGTATTCTCTTTTCCTGCGTTTGTGGGCAATAATGGATTGAAGAGCATCTTATGGTTTTTTATTTTGCCAAAATCCATACTGGTTAGACATATGCCTATAATTCACATTTTTATAACTATCATTAGAACTCCTGCTGATGATTAATAGACTGAAACTTTTAGGACTAGGTCTTAAACGGTACTTATCTAGAAATCCTTACGGAAGGACAAATAATAAATTGCTTCATAACGTTTATATTTATACCAAATATTTAATGTGCTCATCAGTTTTCTGACTGAAATAGGACGGTAATTGTAAGACTACAGGAAGAATACAGAGGCAAAACTGTAATCCTACTAAAGAGAAGTGAGAGTTGGTCACTACTGGGCCATCAGCCCTGTGTGTCTGGAGACACCGAACTAGTCCCAATGCTCTCATCATGTCAGATTTTCAGCAGTAGTTGAGCATCCCATCCTTATCTTCAAAGGAGGGGATTCAGAATACCTGTAGGTCAAGGCAGTTATTTTTATCATTAGTACAAAATTTATTATTGAACTTATACGTTACCTGAATGATCATATGTATTTTTACTTCTCGTTTGTTTTCCGTTTGGTCCTGTTGGTTGTTACAGAAGCCTTATTACAGTCTCCCATCTTCTTCTTAGTATTTCTCTGGATAAGCCTGAGATTCCTACATCCCTGCTGTAGTGCTATAATGATATGCTGCTTTCAGGATCTTAGCCCAAACCAGCATGTCTTACTCTAGGTCCAGAACCAATGTGAATGACTCTTTTACACCAACATTTTGGGGTTTTTTATGATTTAAATTAATTGTTTTCTTTGGCATGAAAATACAAAATGACCGTCAAACAACAGCCAAGTACAGTTTAGTGGGAGAAGAAGCTGAAGCAAGCAATTTTATGACAGGAAGAATATTGAAACTGGATTGGCAACCCTGGTTTTCCCTTATGGCAATTATTCAAATTGTTTTCAGGATACGCCTTAGTTATACAATATATTCTTAAACTTATCTTTTAAAGCTCAGGTATACAATAATGTAAAGGTGTGATCTGATACCCCAAAGGGTTTTTGGGGAGCTAAGTCTTTGCTAGCAGGTGCATATGAATCTTGGCTCTGAAATATTCACTGAATTTAAGATTGTTTGCCAAGCTAATAACATGCTAGTTGTCTGGTCAGATCCTTTATAATGTGAAAATTATGATCCAGTTAACACTACCTTATGACTACAGAGGGATAAATAGATCCTGTCATTTTTCTATATTAAATTTAATCTCAATACAATGCTTCTGTAGTATTTATATGATATTGAATTTTACCTTTTTATCTCTGATAAATGCTGTTGAATCACAATTATTTTGGATCACCACTCCAAAAACTCTATTGTGTTTATGGTTCTATTTATTCTAGGACTTTATCCTCAATGAGCAGAGCTCGTTAGGTCTTAAAAGAGCCACACTCGCACACACATGCTCTCACATCCCTCCACGGGCACAGAGCTGTGAACTAACAGTTGGCGCAGTAGGGCAGGAATTGAAAATACATAGATTTTAAACACAGTATAAAAGGTCACCATTTTCAAAGTCACAGAATTATATAGAGAGATATATAATTTTTATTTTTGTTTACATATTACCTGGTTTTAGTGATTTGGGGCTTATTTATGCTGAACTGGTGATCTTAGAGCTTTTTTTGTCCTGTCTGTCCCTCGCCAAGACTTCAGCTCCCTGTTATCACAAGAAAAACTTCCTTCTTTTTTAAAGCAGTTATTTTTTGTCATCAGTCCTGTTTGATTCAGTCCTACACAAGTTTGATCAAGCCACATATCCTCTCACTAGGATCAATTTTAACCATGAAGTATAGATTGAAATATCTGTGTGTGTCAATTTGACAAAGAGAACAGAGGAGATATCTTTACTAGAACTGTATTACAGTTGACAGATTCCTCCCCCCACCTTCAGGTATTGACTGAGCATGTGGAGGATCATGCATTGCTTTAGCTACAGTCTGGCTTTGCTGTAGCGTTACTGGTGTGTAAGAGTGTCATCTTCTCCCATGGACCATCTGGGTACATACACTCTACGTTTGTATTTCTTATTTGGAATATGTGCATTTTAAGAGGAATGGAAAGAGCTGGAAGCAGAGCTGAGCTAACAAACTGGCAAGGATAGATGATTGGTAGGAAGAAACACATCCCATGTGCAAGTGAAAAGTGTGTCCTCTTTGAATCCCCTTTCATACTGCAGAAGCCTCTAAATACATGGGGGGACAGCGCTGGGAACAGCCCACATGGTATATGGACTTCTTCAGTGGAAAGATCGCTGTGTGATACTGGCAGAGCTCTCACAGGTCAGAGCTTCTGCATGTCAGGCTTTCTAAAGCTGTCACTGTTGTCGTCTTTGTCAAACAAAATGCAGCACCATCCCTCTCTGCTAAGACATGACAGGAGGGAAATGGTTTTTTTCTTAGTTGCAACTTAGAAGCATGAGGTGAAGCAAAAAGACCATGAGATTCCAAATTTGGAGACTGGGAGCATATAGCTAGAAATAAAAAATGGAGGGGGGGAATTCCATCTAATAGGTGTGTAGGTGGGGTCCCATTTGTATATAGATTTCCAGTAGTGTTGTACTTTAGGTAGCAGCCAAAAGGGGAAAAAACTGGAGAAAATAAGGTATTCCCTCAGTGAGAAAGTGTGAGGAAAAGTCTGACTTGGAAGATTGCTCACACTTTTGTTTAGTTACCTGTTAGTCCACTGTGCTTTAGGACCAAGGGTTATGGTTGCAATTTCCTCTTTGCTATGTAAAATTAGGACTCTGTTTCACCTGTGTAGGAACCCATCCCTCAAAACTACAATCTACTGTTAAGATTATTCTTACCTGAAGGAAAATTACTTTAATTACAGTATATTGGCTTACTAGACCAGTTTTATCTATAAATCTGTTTTCAGCAATACAATATCCAGTCATCTTTATTAAGGCTTTATTCTGTAAATTAAGTTCTTTTTCTATTACAGGCTTTATAATAACAGTACATGACCTGCACTGACAACAGCTTACTAAACCATAAGCTAAATGGCTCTTGAAGCTCAGATGCAAAAGGTAAAAAAATACTCACACAAGCATATTTCATCTTGCAAAAGAACAAAGCTCATTTGACACATTCAAAAACTATGAGTTTTCCGATGGTTCATTTCTATCTAAATCCTGAAATTGTGAATATGCATTTCAGCCTTTCTATGTACCAAGAGGGGCAAAAGCAATGATACACCTTTCTTATATAAACTTGTAAAAGGCTGAATTATCAAATGTAGTGTGGTTGATACACTTGTATCACACTAGGAGATATGACTTATGGGTCATATTTTTAAATTTTAATATTTTTGCCACAATTGCATGAGTCACATGCCATTTCATTCTTGACCGTGTGTGGTAGCCGTAAAAGCCCTGAGAGACTGACTGTGACTCTGAAAGGAAGCAGGGAGCACAATTAGCAAATGACTCCTAGCAACTGGACAATTTCTTTTGATGGAGAAAAATGATCTGCAATATTTTCAGCCTAGAAGTAAGTAGAATGCAGTTTATGGTATCACGTTATATAGCAGAGGCAAGTGAAACAGGATTGTGAATGTTTCCTAATACGTGGCTATGCTGAATATACTGACAGAACTAAGCAAACATGAAGTCATCCTAATTACTGATGAGCAAAGGGATATTTTACACTGAATTTCCTCCTCCTTTTTTTTTTTCTTAAATGCAGGATGCTATTGTTGTAGTTCAGAAAGCCCCGGGCAGCTTAGAAATCAGGCAAAAAATCAATAGTCCACTTGTTGAAGATAAGTGAATTAGCTTGTGTTGAATGTAACTGAGTACCTGAACACTTAAGTGAGCAGCCTTTGTTTTGTGAGAAAGGAGATCTGTAAGGTTTCCCTTCCGAGAGCTGTGGTGGTGCACATCTCAGATTAATCAAGCTGAGTAAGAGGGAGCTGACCACTTAGATAGGGAAATAATTTGTGAATTTTCTTTCTTTCTGTCTTGTTCCTGTCTGCTCACAATAGCTCACCATGCTGAGCAGATTTCCACATACTTCAAAGCCGATAATGAATCTGACAGAAGAATTTTAGTGAACAATAACAAAGGGGAGCAGAATAAGTAGTTTTATGCAGCAATTTGCCATGGGCCAAATTCAAAATCTCCTTCCCAGTCTGCAGGCCTGGGATCTATTTCCTTTCACAGACATTACATCTCTGGGAAGCTCACCTCACGTGTCTATGTACTAAGAGAAGAAATGCTTCTGTCCAGTGTGGTCAGCATTTGGTATGCAGACCATTACTAAGTCCCATATCCAGAGACAACAACCCTCTTTCCTGTTCCAAAGGGCTCCTGCTGGCCACCGCTGACACAGAGGATGGGCAGCGCCTGGTTCCCAGCTAGCTGCTCTGCTCTGCACTACAGCCGGAGAAAGAGCTCAGATGTCTTCCCACTGAAACCACTTTGCCACTGACTTCTGTGTTAATCGTACCTGTCAATAAGATGATGTTGTCCTAGTCAAGCTGTTTCTGAGTCTCTGGCCTGCCTCCAGAAATGGAAGAGAAATGCAAAAATGTTCTTATCCCAACTCTACAACTTCTGATCCTTGAGTGAGTTGCCAGCTCAGCCTTAACAAGACAGGGTAGTGGGAGGACTCCTTGAAGTGCCCCCTGGTCATCGATAGCCCTGGAAGCCATATAAGCAGCAGGGGACGGCCTAACCTTTTGTTGACAACTCATGTAATTTCTTTGTGAACAATCAATGAGAGAGATCTGAAGGCAGTCACATGGGATGTATTCTTGCTAGGACATCGGTCCTCCTGTGAACTGCAGCCGCAGTGCTGAGGAGGAGGCCCAGCCTGTCAGACCCATCTCTGGCCACAGTCCTCCTGTCCCATCCCATACTCTCTGAGCAAGTCAAAGGCATCCTGCTCAACTTCAAAGAGTTAATTGCAGAATTGTCACCTGAGCACTTTAATCATGGGGTTAGAGGAGTTTAGATCTCAAACCAGTTGACTTTTATTCATTTTTTATGTTATGTATGTGGCATCAATCTCATGAGCTTTTAAGACATCCCTCATGGCTTTTAGTTGCAGGGGTGGCAGGGCAGACCTGGTTCAGTTCTGGTAGTTGGTTGTTTTTTAAAGCAGTAACCTACTGCTTTACTGCTTTGGGTAGCGATCTACCTCATCTAAGCATCCTGAGACGCAGGAACTTTTTTCCACCTACGCTCAACAACCACGTAAGCAAAGGGTCCAGTGCACAAATGACAATGAACCTAGTCTTTTCAGGCCTGACCGTGTTGGCAGGTCTGGCGATGCTGGTGATACATCACCTTGGCCGATTTCCTTTAGTCCTGCCATCAGGGCTGGGAGGCAAAACTTTTAAATGTTGTCCATGCTGGCTTGTTTTCAGCTAAATAAATCGGGTCTGCAGTTCCTCCTACATGATACAAAGGAGAAACCCTTAAACAGTTTCTGAAGAGTAAAGCTGGTTTTTGCTAGTTTAGCATTCCTTAGCTGTGGGAGTTTTGACAGCCTGAGACTTTAGCCAGGGCCCTTTCCTTTCGGGGGAGCTGGTAATCAGAAGCATGAAGCTCTCTTCGGTGATGATGTCTGGGAAGCGTTTCAGATGTTCCCTG
Organism: Nipponia nippon; assembly: GCF_047370975.1. Taxonomy (NCBI): domain Eukaryota; kingdom Metazoa; phylum Chordata; class Aves; order Pelecaniformes; family Threskiornithidae; genus Nipponia; species Nipponia nippon. The sequence continues at coordinate 47,307,054 of NW_028262391.1, forward strand.
CCCTCCAGTGTGCATCCCACAGCAGCAGCACGGGTCGGGGCAGGAGGTGAGCCTCACCTTCTCTCTCTCTCTGCTGTCCTGTATTCACTTTTGTGGCAAGCCCGGTGGCTCAGGCTGGGCATCTGTAGGTACCTGTTCGTGCATTCCCGATGGCTGTAGAGACTAAGTAGGATTTCTCCTGTAATTACTTCTCCCAGCTGCTGGGGACACTGTGACATCAAGTATGACAGTATCCAGGATGCCTTCCCACCCTGCTTGTCTTACCGTTTTCCTGAAGCTGGTGCAGGTAACACCTGTGTTTGGTGGAGAAAACTGCCTGGCACAGAGAAGACAGTGATGGGGGGACCACAGGGGGATGGGATATGGAGAACTAACCAGGGACTGTGGAGGATCATCAGCTGAGGCTTCTCCCATCTGTCCCAGAAAAATTAGGTTCCTGCATCCTTCCCCAAACTGTTCTCCCTTCCCCCAGGAACAGTGAACCTCCCTCCTCACTTGCAAGCGCTTTATGTTTTATTCTTCAAATTCTTTCTCCAGCACCCTCCAGCACCATCTCTTGCCATCTCCAGGGTGTATGCTTTCACTGTGCTTCCTCTTTCATCCTTTTTCTTCCCCACTTATGCATCTGTAAGTGTAAGGAGAAAGCTCATCCCGGACTCCTCCTTCCCCCAAACATGTACACATGCTTGCTGGAAAAGGCTGTGCAGGGAACCAGGGGCAAGGACTCAACATGGCAGCACCGGCCTGTGGTCTTTAGAGATGTCTTTTCCCTCCCTGCAGGTTGGCGTTGTTGACAAGGAGCCTGTGGAGGTGTTTGGGGAAGCCAGAACCAGATGGTTTCACCAAACACCTTCACCTGGGAATTAAA